>NC_080433.1:59940715-61190715 GCF_028018845.1 Melospiza georgiana
AGTGCTTGTCTAATAAAGATGTTCCAAGTCCTCAATTCCCTGAAGTCTTGTTAAAGTAGCTGGACAAATAATAAATCCCCTTTAAGAGTTTTCTTCATTTGCTATCTCCACCAGTCTGCCTGAACTGGCTGATATCTCTTATCTGGTTTTTTTGTTTCCTTGGTATTAGCTGGTCAAAGCTATGATCAAAGGATCATGTGAATTTGTTTTTCTGGTTGATTTTGAACAAACATAGTAAGAACAGTTCTGGCTGGAGGACATTTCAAATCTCTTGAATATTGTACATACCAGTTCCTTTGCTAATATATGGAGGCTTGAAGAATTTCACAACACCATACAAGTTCACTACAGTTCCATCTTTAAGATGATTCAGGGGAGTATACACATATTTTGGAGCAACAGACTGAAAAGGCATGATACAATAAGGGAACAGAAGAAAAAATCAGTCAAACATTCACACAGAATTTTGTCTTTTAACATCATTAATCCTCAGACATATTTATTTAATCTTAAAAAAAGAAATAGAGATTATCTATTTCTTTGTATCTTATTCACTTGAAACTCAGAAACAACTTTTAATTTCTTTCTGTGATTGCACCTTTCTTACAATAAGCCAATCAGTTAATTGAAGTAAGTTTCAACACATGAACCAGGTGAGTAAAAGTCATTATAATAAAGAATAATGAAAGACAATTTTTTACTGCTTCATTTTTACATGTCCATCCAGAGGACTTTTTAAAGCACATTTATAAATAGCTTTGTATTTCTGCTTGGCAGTATCGCTGCACAGAATCCTTGGGATGGTGGTGGGGGGCAGGGGTTACCTCTCACAGCCCCTGTGCACATCTCCTGATTAAAATTCCACAGCTGCTGGAGGATTAAAGAAATTAAGGGCTAATTTCTACAGTTTAAAGACTACTCTCCTCTCATCTTAAGGTTGCTGATTAGACTCTTTTAAAGAATAAGAGTTCTCTCAAACTGATTGAAAACTTAGGTTTTCAAGTACTATACTGAAAAAATGAAACTGTAAATAAAAATTGAAAACAAACTCTAGCACCACTGGTACTGAATCTTTAACATCATGATAAAGAACACTAAAATTTCATAAACTGGTTCCTCTGCTTTTAAAATACTATTTCTTATAGAATTTAAGTCAGACACATAAGGGCTTGTTCCAAACAGAAATCAAAATAAATGTTAAAACCAGTATTGGAAGTCTAATTTTAAATCAAAGGAAGTTTTGTATTTAATTTTTTCTTTTTACAACACAGGCATACAATCTTGCTTAGACCAACAATTACCTCTCTAATTCAAATTTCCTAAACCAACATGAAATCCATTTGGAGATCGAGATGGGAACTGTACTACAAGGATAGAAAATGTACTACTTCTTTCACATTTTATTTTGTGTTCCAGGTATACTATTCGTAAAAGTAAAAGCTAAATGACTGCTGGGATAAGCATATGGAAATAAATTAAACTGGAACAAAAATTAATTCCACGCCTTCTTATTAACATGTAGTTAATTTCATGTGATTTAAAAATATCCCAAATACAAACTCACCACAGATGCAGTTTCTGAAGCAGCACTTGTTTCTGGTTTAGTGTAGATCTGTGGAGAAAAAATAACAAACTTCCTGACTACAAAATTGAAGGTACTGAAAATATAACAACATTTGATAACTTTAAAGCAAATACAAGACTATATAGAAATACAACCCAGCCCTACGGACATTTTTGCCATATCTGAACCATATCTGAATCTAGTAAAATTTTAGCTACAGAAGAAAAGAAAGCAGTATTTACTGCACTCACACTCATACAAAAGTTACGTATGAGTGCAGTAAATACCATGTATTCATTAATTCAAAAAAATACACACATTTTCTAAAGTCACCCAGTTGAATATGTTAGGTCACATTAACAGAGTAGCATTTGAAAGCTGGAGGCCACAAATTTAAAACTACATTTGCTTAACATAGACCTTAAATGGGTTTAAGGTTTTGTACATAAAGATGTATGTACATGTCAATGCTTGGAGCATATCTATTCTCAGTGACTTGTTACTTTCCTCTGGGGGAAAAAGCTCACCAGAATGGGATAAATTTTATTTAAAGATAGTTCCTAAGCTTTTTGACCCTTATTTATAAGCCAGACTTACCTTCAATGTAAGGTCTTTTAAAGAACTAATCGTGGAGATTTGATGAAAAGCAAACACTCCCCACTCTCTGTGAGGAACACAGGGCTCAGCCACCACCCCAATGCCACAGCCCAGCCTGGCTGCTGGTCACAGAGCCCCTGTCACAGCTGTGTCCTGCCTCAGCACTGCCCACTCCTGCCAGGGATCTGCTTCTGCTCCCCACCTCAGCTGCCCTCCTGAAGCTGATTTTACTTTTAAACAGCCAAGTGAAAAGTTATGACTGGGGAAGTGAAGCCCACACAAAGTCTGCTCATTTGTATCAATGTTAAGCATCCAATATGTGTGTCACCAGACCAAGTGCCACAAGCTCCATTCTGTGGTCAGTGATGAGATAAACATTTCAGCACAACCCAGGCATTCAGGGAGCTGCACAGTGTCTTTGGGATTAGACTGTATGTAATAAGGTCTTGCCAATACTCAGTTGAAGGCCTGGAGTAGTTTCTAAAATATAGACACTTTTAGTTTACATGCACCTATTCAGACTCAGGGCAGTTTTGCTATCCATGATCTTCAATGAAAAATATTCTTTCTACCTATATATCATCATCATCAACAGATAATGAATGTCATGAAACAGTCTGCACTAGCATTTTAAACAATCTTGTTTCTCACTGAGCTGTGTGGCAAGTTTTAGTTACCTATAGAGGTCAATTCCAGAACAGAAGTGCCTTTCTGAAATTTAAAAAAAAAATTTTTTTCTTAAATTTAGGATTTAATAAGACAATAACTGTACAGATAAAACTAAACAGAATTGATGTAATAGTACAAAAGAACAAATATTTTACTCAGGACAAAAGGGTACAATTCTCTGTATAAAATTTAGATTATAGCAGTCCATATATTTGAAAGGCAACAACTAATGATGCGAGTTAAAACAGCACAAACTCACAGACCAGAGAAAACTAAAAATTTTAGACCTGAAATCACTCTTGCACCCTCTACCTTGTGAGCATTATTGAAATGTGTTATGCACAACAGTAGTTTAAACAGCCCTAGGAATCTATCTAAAGTCAACCATAGTCAAATTCTTCCACCCAACAAGTAGAAATTTACCTGGAAAATAATTTGGTTAGGGCTATTATAAAATTACATGTGCACACACACACACACAGAGGAAACATGTCTTGTTTCTTGATGAACATAGTAAATAATCTGTACCATTTAAGATTCACATAGATTTTATTTGTTTTTTTCCTATTATAAAGCAAAATAAATGCATTTTGGAAATTGAAAAAAAAGAAAAAAAAAAAGTTGGGCAAGCACGTACATAAATGGTTGATCCAGCTTCTTCAGACACTTCCAGGTGACAATCATGTCTATCATCCTCTCTGTCTGTAGGCAATTTTATCACCTTGAATCCTGCAGCTATGAAGGTTTCCTATGGGGACAGAGCAATAACAGAAAATTATAGAGATTCTAACACATGCTCTATTTTAAGACTATATCATGTGAAATTTCACCCTAAAGTCTCAAGACATTGAAGAAACAAAAATCCTGAACAAATTTTAAAATCTGTCTTTGAGTTTCCCAATTTAGTTCTTCTCCCCATGGAATTTATATTTACAACAAATGCCAGGAAGCTTTTCATTTTAATTCTGCTGAAATTTTCACACTCATGATGCTACTGTAACAGAGTGCTATTTTTGACACAGCCTAGGGAGGAAGGTTCACACTGAATAAAGCAAAAGAATCATTCTTCTTTAAATACAATAAGGTCTGACTGCTTTCTGTTTAGCTTAACTAAAGTAAAAAGAAATCACATGTCAGACCAGCAGTGATAAAATATTATTTCTCAGAGCTTCTTTCCCAATGAATTACAGCTGTACATTTAAGAAACTCTCCTATAGACTCTGTTTTGGCTGGACCAACAGCTTCCTTAAGGGTTAAATAGGTAGGTCAATCAACAGGTAAGTTTCTGGTAGCAAGAGACCTTAAAAACATCTCTGGCATCACTCCTGAGATTCTGGCACAGAAAGAAATTATAACTCTGTTTTCACTTTGGTACAAAGTTCCTCAGACACCACAAAAAGAACAAGAAAAAGAGGATTTAAAGGGTACATGATTCAAGTCCCAGCAGCAGCTTGTGTTTTTAGCAGCAACCTCACCAAATCAAAAAGAAAAAAAAAGTAACAATTAAAAAGGAGGAGAAGATAGAGAATACATTAAATATCTTTAGGTAACCAGAGGTGATTTAAAAAGCTTTCTGATACAATGTAAAGCTCCTTTATAGTCAGCTCCCTTGATATCAGAACTGCTTAGCAGGGCTGTGCCAGTGTGCTCCATTCCAATAAACACGTTAGACTTGGAACTCTTTCTATTCAAGCTTCTACCAAAAGCACTTCCATAAACTTTTACTGAATAACTTTTCTTCATGTATTTATTTGATTACAACAAATAAAAGCGTTTTCTGATTGAAGTTGACAGTTTGAGCAAATATTGCACTATGACAGCACTTTTTTTGCTATTTCAGCAATCTGACAATGCTATGCTAAATGATTTAAGATCCAAAACCTTAATGTTTTGTGCAAGAAAAAGAAAGGCTTCTAGATTAAGTGACAGTGATATATGTAGTTATTAAAACATTGGGGAAAAAATTTCTGCAGAAAACATAAATTTAATCAGACAGTTTAATTCACAATGAAACTACTTAGATGATTTTCAGGTAGTGTCACAATGCACACTTTGACTAAAAAAGCAATATATAAACCTAGAAGTAAGCCATACTCAAAGCTAAATTAAAACATGTCAAAACAATTAGAACACTCAGTATTCTCTGCACTTCTAACACGCTGTCCTACTAACACATATGAAAGTTGTCTCATTCTTTCCAAATGCAGAAATATACAAATATAAACTTCAGCAAACTCCATTACTTTTGCCAAAATCAGGTGTTAGTATGTGTCCTTCCTTTCACTGTTTGGTGGTGCTACTCAGAATGTCTCTTCAACAGTAAAATCACCCTTTATGTAAAAAGCTATGTCTTATACATTATTTCCATTTCAGCATTTTATTAGAATGTAGACTGCACAAGATTCTGGGATATGGCTGCTGAGACAGGACTGGAGATCTGTACAGGTAGCTCTTGTCTTGCTCTTGCTGTGTCAGAATGAATTTCAGAATTACAGACACTCAGCCTTTTAACAAGCTGATAAGAAGTAAAATTTTCTTGAGTAGTATTAGGTAATTAGTGATTACTGTCATGTAATATGTATGCCATATCTAGCACCACATTAAAAAAAAACAAAAACAAACCTCCTCTCACACTGTGAAAGGACTGTGCAATTTCCATGAGAAAAAGACAGCACTAACCTCAAAATCTAGTTCTACAGGCAGAAAGAACAGACACCTTCCCAGATTTTTTTACAAATTCACTGTCAACTTTGACAGGTTGTGACTTGCAGTTTCTAAATATGAAAAAAAAAATCCTAATATTTGTATGCTGCTTTGAAATTTAATGCTATATTAGTTCTCGAAATAGATTCGTTTCCATTTAATATTTAGCTAAGAAGATCTTGTAATTGCCTTGGGAATCAAAGCTATTTACTTAAATTGGTGGATTTTGATGTCAACAGAAGTATATTGCATAAATAAATTATGAGATTCAAACAACATTTTTAAATGGCAAAAAGAAATTCTATTTCCCTCAAAGTGTGAAATAGAGGAAATACAGTATTTTTCCTGATGGTTATTCTGTTACAGATCAAGAAGACTGACAAGAGACAACATGGTCACTCACATTTTTTAGAAATCGCCAGCTGCTCCCCCTGGCTACTTTAGCTAAAGTTCTTACAGCATTAAACTTTAGGAAGATATGATATGGAAATTAAAAAATACTAAAATCTGAAATGGTATGCAGCAAATAAACACTACCTTGTGCACCTTACTGAAGCAATTCTTTAATGGCTAAAAACTGGAGTTTTTTTCCAAACTCTGCTAGCTTCAGAGATCAGTTTCTTTATATTCATATTCTTCCAAAATTAAAATCTAATTTGAGACATGAGGGAAGCACCATGATGGTTCAGTTCACTGGGGAAGAACAAACTGAAGTTCTAGCACACCTTGGCTGTCTAAGGGTTGTTGCCTGTGGGTTGTAGCTTCTTATTCAGCTGTTTAGTAATGATCTTTTCATCTTATAATTGCTGCTCATTGCCCCGTTCAACATCTGTATTTTTATCAGGACAAAATTAATTTGTTCATTGAATTTAAAAAGACTCTGCAACTTACATATTTAGCAAATTAGTTCAGGAACTTTACACCCTGGCTTCCCCATCAAAATTGAAAATTACATGGAATTGAGAAATCTGTATAAAGACTGATTTGCCCAGAGAAGTTGTGGATGCCCCATCACTGGAGGTGTTCAAAGTAAGCTGGGATGGGGCTTTGGAGCAATCTAATGAGGTGAAATATGTCCCTGCCCATACCTCCCTCCCTACGACAGGAGGGTTTTAACTGGCTGATCTTTAAAGGTGCCTTCCAGCCCAAACTATTCTATGATTTAGTGTGAATTCATACCACAAATGAAAAAGCACTAACATGAGCTTGTAATAGTTCACATTCTAATTTTAATTTCACATTTGTCTAATACTGAAATGCCAGTAAACTGATAGGCAGTCTTATAAAAAGACTGAAGTAATTGTTTTTATCTTCTTTTCCTTCTTTAGTGGTAAACAAACTCACAGGCTGACTTGTCTTTTACCTGGAGCTAATCAAGCTAAACTATTATCTCTGACAAAGCAAGACACCAGCATCAAGTCAATTAAAAAAAAACCTGTATGCACAGTTTTGAATTTATTTTTTTAAATATTTTAGTGTAACTGCCTTTTAAATGAATTTCATTATAAAATATATCTTATCAAATGGAAAAACATTCAAAATACGGATATAAAACGGTGTCTTCTCTATTATCCATATTCATGATCCTTTGCTTGCTAGGTAAACAGCACTGATAAAAATAATTTCTTTTTTTCAATATTAGTGTGAGAAAGAATTTCCATAAGCAAGTATCATATATTTGAAGGGACTGAACAGACTATTTCTAATTTTAGGGATAGCTAGACCAAGACAAGACAAGAAGTTCACATACATCTGTGAAAAACAATTCCTAAACCAGAAATTTATATCTATATATGTTTTGGTGTTTTTTTACCCCATGGCGTATAAGTTTTGCACAATCCTCTGCCATTTTTCCATAAATGAAAACATTGATGCCGCTGATCTGGGAACACAAGTTATCCGAATCTGGAGGGAAAAAAAGCAAAAGTGATTCCAATCACTATACCTTCTCCAAAACATAACAGCAGTGGAAAGAGGTTTACAAAACAACTTGATCTACAGTCTAAAATTCTTCAATTAATGTACAAACAGGAAATGTGCTAACTGCAGGTATATTGCTCAGTATATTCTTCATAAGAGGATTAAAATGAGTCTATTGTACACCAGTGTACAATTAAACAGAAATGAAAAAGATTTCCACTTGGATAATTCAATGTATAGTGTTAGATTAACAATAGACCCTACTGTAGAATCTGTTATAAACTGAAGATATTCTAGGTCATAGAAATATTAATTAATAGCCTTCCAGGAATATTGAAGCAGAAATAATGTTATTTTTTTTAGAGATTTCTCCTTTTTACTGTTTTAATTATTTAGATGTGCAAACTTATGTTTCTATGGAGAATGTGCATGAACTCTCTTCTCCTGAACAGTCACTGAAATCAGCAAGACTCAGGGAGGTTAAGCATCCCTTTGAGAAACCTGGAGGCAGCAGGGAGACTGACTGAGGCCCCAACAATTCCATTCACCTCTGCCAACACCAGGCACAGGCAGCAGCACCAGGCAGGGGCTGCACACCCCAGGCTGGCTGCTCAGGAGTCAGGAGGCTCAGAGGGAGCACATGATGATTCCCAGCCACTGTAAGGAATAAGCCGAGAATGAAACGAAAGGAAATGGAAAGTTCCTTGAATCCAACAGACCCCTGACAAATGACCTCCTCCACCTTCCTGACTGGAGGGGATGATAAACTCAAGACTTAAAAGGAACATATTAATTTTTGATATCATTTCATATCATGATGAACAATTCAGGCCTTTCAAAGTGCTAATCTAGTTACTGGTATTTAAATACTTGAGTAGTCAGGTGAAATTTCCTTTTCTTAAATGCTTAAATTAAAATGGAATGAAACACAAATATTTTGCTGCTGTTCAAAATACTGACCTATACTGAAGGTGTCCTCACAAAGTATATGCTATTTATATTATGTGGTAACTATTATGTGTGCAATTTGCTTGGTCCTTTTTATGATAAGCAGTTTGAAAATACACCATTAAAGCTATACATATAGCTAATACATTCCCAGGACAGTCTTTTAAAAAGTTATGCAACAAGAAGTCTACTTCTTGTAGAGAATATAAAGATATATAGATATATAGATATATAAAGATATATATAGATATATAAAGACTGCATTGGTTCTATTAACATACCTGGCATAAGTTTAAGATAAACTTTCTTCTTAAGAAAACGAACAGTTTTAGAGATTATTTTAAATCTAACATTCTACTGAACACAAAAGCAGGAACTACTGATGTAGTACCATAAATTTAAAATGTGTACTTAAATGTAGTACCTTGAACAACAATTTTGAAAAAGTCTGTTCCATCTCCGAGTTTTGTTAATGGGTAGGAAAGAGTAACTATTCCCTACAAAGCAAAAAAAAAAAAAAAGATGTTGTGAACTAAGATTGTATGCCGCTAAGTTACTGCAATACTGATAACAGCTGAAACATCTGTAAGATAAAAAAGGCAGAATTTATGGAACAAGCATAAATTGCCATTAACATTCTTAACAAAAAACTAAAAACCAACTGCTATAAACACTGATCAAAAACAACATTCTAGAAATACAACAAAGCAAGTATTACATGTCAATACTATTTAGATGCCACTGACTAGATGATAAACTTAAACAATAAAACAGTAGCTGTGGAACTATACATGTAACTTTTATTAGTTACAAAACAGCAAAAAGACTAGAGTTTTAGCACAAAAGTGGAAAGGCATCTAAAGAGTTAGGGATCAAAATCTTAAGAGATACACCAATTTCTCCAAAAATATTGGCAAAGCATTACAACATAAATATCAGAACAAAATCTCAGTCAAGATATAATAGACACATATGAAGATAAAAAACCTTCTGTGGAAAAAATACAGCTGTGTGAAGAGCATTAAAAAGTTTTGAAACTGTCATGTCCTAATTCTTTGGCAATCATACAAATGCTCTAAACGATCCTATGATTTAACAATTAATTCAAAACACTGTTTTTTATTGTAATGCTGGACTTATAATGAAGCAAAAATCAGCAACTTCAGTCATATTAACACCTCTTTGGAACCTACACATCTAGTTAGAAAGAGGGCATCATCAACAGTACCAAAAATGTCAGTCAAGTGTATTCTTTCAAAAAATTGCAGATAAAGCACTGTAACCTTCTCAACGATAAAACCAAAAAAAAAGGAAGTTCAATACAGAAAAATACAATTATTAAAAACAGACTCTGCAAAATGCTTTAAAAACGACACAAACAGCACAAAAATAGACTAAAAGGTTTTTTGTTAAAAGAAAGTGTGATAATATGGCTATAAATGCAACATTAAAAGGACAGTCAGGTAAATCACAGTGATTTTACAGTACACATATTCAGTGGGAAACTTGACTTAAATGCTAGCAAATGCTTCTTAAACCAAATCAAGGTAAAATATGCAGCAGGGAATTGTTACTCCAGAGGCCTTCCAGAGTAAAATTTGTCCTACAATGTGCTACCTGAGGAGTAATCCAAATCAAATTCAACAAGATTTTACTATCTGTTTTATAAAGAAATAACATCATTCCACAAAACCTCAACATTATTTACAAATGCTGACTTCCAAAATAATTTGATAATTTCATCTCCTTAACAAAACTCATTAGTCTTCTCTGTGAAAAGCAGGAACCTACCTGTTAAAACCAGAAAGGTTTCTCACTTGTTTTCAAAATTACAGCTTTGTTTAAAATGTCACTATATATATACACACATGCATATGTACACACACACACATATATACATAATTGCTCTTGCTGAGATTGTCTTGAATTATATTCACAGGTAAATAAAAGACTACAGAATTTTTCTTCTAATAAAGTCTTTGCAATGAAACAGTCATCTAAGGAACACTCAACATTTACATACATACCTTTTTCTTAGTAAGAAATTTCCATTGCATCAGCACACTATTTAAAAGTGAAACTTATTAATGTGATAGTGGCTGCTTTTTAACCATCTTTACTTTTTATTTTTCCTTTTACATCCCAGTATCTTCCAAAGAGTTTTCAAATTCTGGGACCACATTCTTTGCTATAATGTTTTGGCCCCTCCACTTCCCTTTGTATCCCTAACACCTGCACTTTAGTAGGTGTCAGTACAGTTCTGTTCCCCAGCTATGACCCATTTCCTCACACTGCCCCACTTCCTTCTCCCCATGCCTGAAACTCTTGAGCTCCAAATTTCCAAAAAACCCACCTTAGTAAAACTTGCCCAAACTGGCTCTTCTCTCACAAATTCTGCACTGCTTATTGAGCTCAGAGGCATACTTTTTCCAAAAGGGTTTTTCCAAAACCCTTGACATTCCATAAGCCACTAGACAGACTCTCAAACCCACCCCATACAATTCTTATGCTGCATGTGTCTCCTCCCTTATAACGCCTCGCTCCCTCAGTTTGGTTCTACAGCTGATTTGGCAGCTGATTTTAAGGTTTGGTTCAGATTTGCCACAGCAAAACACAGAGAATTATGAGATAACAGGAGAAGGCATCATGTTTAGTTAACAGACTGAGGAGGTACAAATATTGCTTGTGCCGTTTTTCCACAAATTTGAAACTTGCAGTTTACAAAGAGGTATCAGGAAGATAGAAAAGCAGAAGGATTAAAGGACTGAGGCACACAAGTCAGACAGAAGCATCCTAAATGTTTTTTGTGGCTTTTACCAGAACACAGTTCATAAAAATCCTCTTCTGCCCTTCCCTCCTTGTCAAAGCAGGACCTGATCCCTATTTTGGCAGGTCTGGAGTGACAGTGTGCCACCACTAAGATAACCTAACACCAGTGCATTCTAAGGTTCACTTCAAGCTCAGCCTGCAGAACTGGATTTTCCTTCATATTTAATGGTGCATTAGCACCAGCTTTATCAGCTCTCCAGTTGTGCTGTTTATGCCAAGCTGTTTTAGCCACCTACTAATCCATGTCAGCAGCAGCATGAAGTTCTCTTAACATAAGGCAGAAGTCTGAGAAAGACATTCTACACACTTTCCCTTTCAGAATCAGCTACAGCACTGCATATATGCTTTAAATCATAGGCTGGTAGTAATTGCCCTGCTCTCCAAATGCAAACATATATTTTGGCAGAAACATTTTCTAATTTATAATGCATTTTTGTTTCCTTCACCACTTTCTTCCGAACAAGAAGCCCTGTTCTTCCATGTCAGGGCTGCTTGCAGACACAGTTCTTCAAAGCAGGAAGGTCTATGTATTGTGCAGGTGAACAGGGGCAGGAAACTACCCCCTGAGGAATAAACCCTGTTTGCTAGCAGCAGTGGCTATTGACATTTCCATTTGTTCCTTTACAGGACCTGAGGGAGGCTGAATCATTCTCAATCAAATCACCTCCTACACCACTCAACTGCTGCCTGCTTCCAAACAGGGCAGTTCTGCTCCTTCACTACACCGGAGTGCACCACTCCTGGCATCAATCTGACACCACAATGATCCAGTGCACAGTGACAGCAGCAGCAAATTATCCTCTCTCCAGCAATATGGATGGTCTTCTGCCAGTTTCCTTCTCATAAATGGACTCAATCACAGGGTCACATAAGCACTAGATTTGGAGCTGAGAATATACAGCTGTGGTAGTAAAAATGTTTCTTTCGGATACAGAAAAACAGATCAGTTCAGCTCATATTTTTAAAATGTTTGTGCCATTTTTTGAAGGATTCAAGACAACTTATGTTTTCCATAGAACTATATTTCCTTAATTTCCCCCCCCCCACTTTTTTAATTAATAGATTGAAAGAAAACCTGGGCTAATGCTGATTTCCTGATACATAAACATCAGAGGCATCTAAAATGATTCTCAGAGCCACAGACAAAAAAAATGTTAAACAGGATAGAAAAAGACCACACTCAAAAATTGATGCTGCATTTTACAGAGAATACTTGTTTTAGGCATAAAAAAGGTTATTTCTACATTTCATTAGTATAGCAGGATTGTACTTCCAATCTGAAATACATTTGGGATTGTCAAATATAAGTGCACACTTGGTAATGATAAAAAAGACTAATTGTGTTTTGATGCTGGTAGTCGCTACAAACAACACTTTTCATAAAACTGGATATTGCATAATTTCATACAAAAGGAGAACTAATTTAGAATGCTTTTTAGTTACTCTGAAATCTGATCTTTAACAGGATTGGGGTGCTTATTACTATTTCTTTTAAACAAAATACCACTTAACCTCCCCCAATCCCTCCATTTGCAGCAAAACATTCTGCATATTAATGTGTTTTTAAATTGGTCCACAGCTTATAAACTCTGAAAAGAGAAACTCCTACAAAATTTTAGTCTGATAACTTAAGAGAAAGGGACAGGACTGTGAATCAATGAAGGTAGTAGCAACATGCAATGAAGTTCAAGAAGGTCATGATTTTTCACTGCTTAAAGATATGCACCAGATGAACACAAGGACACACAGCTGCAGAAAGTCACCAAGTGAGAGGAAATACCAAAGCACCTTGCTAATGTAACAAGAGCTATTTCAAAGCAAGGCACAGTTTTTTTTTTACTGGTCAGTTTACCTGAATGTATTTGTTGGTATAATCACACCCTTCTTGCAAATGTTTTAAATTTTCCTTCTGCAAATGGCTTGGTAGTGGAGTCTCAGACTGTCCTTCAATGATCTTCAGCAATTGAACAGGCATAGCTGCTTTATCTAAACAAAAATAATGAAAAGAGTCCTGAAGCTCCTCATTTTGTTCAAATTAAGAGTTACCAGAAGTTGCATCTTACTCAGAAGGGGAACATTTACCTGATTCATAATAAGAGAGTTTAATTATGTAAAACTAAATTTTCAGAGGGACTAGCCTCATCTCTTAGTACCATACACAGCAAGAAGAAAGTAAGATTTCCTTGGCAATAGACAACCATCCAAATTACTCAATTTTTCAAACATTCCAAAACACCATAAATGGCAATAAAATATTATTTTACATACAAAGAAATAGAAATACATATAAATGCAAAGGGTAAATGTAAACAGTGTTAATATTTTATGTACAGGTATAATATTTTATGTACAGAAACACAGAAAAAAATGATGCAAAGACTTTGAATGACTCCTTCCCCAGCACAAGGTCATGGACAAACAGCCCATATTCAGTTTTTTCCCCCTATAAGAAAGTTTCACTGCAAGAAATTAAAACATTTTTCATTTTAACTTAAAATGAACAACACATCTGCTTAGGTACAGATTAAAAAAAAATCATCAATGAATCAAGTAAAGAAAAAATAGTAAAGATAATAAGAATGGTATCTAAGATGCTAAGCATGGAAGGGACTTGGAACAAGGTAAGAAATGTATGACTGTGTCATCTCTGGTCTGCCCTCACTGTAACAAAAGTCAATGACATAAATTACTAGTGACAGTGCTATAATGCTGAGAATGGGGAGAGGAAGAGTAGTTTATTGCAATGAAGTTACACATAAAAAAATAGCAAAAAGTGATCGAGCAATAAGTAGCTATTGCTGTATTTTCTTATTACATTGTCATCTCATTTCTTCTGGGGGTATCTTTGTCTTTTCGGTATAATTTTTATTTCAAGCATCTAAAAAAAGCTGCAACCTTATTAATCCTCTGTTTGCAGTAAGTTTCAATAAATTAAGCAAAAAACAATTTCTGTTGTCTGAAAATCGAGATTGCAGTATTATAGCCACAGCCCGAATTTCCAACAGTTTTAGCAATTTTTATACGACAGTAAAGAACAGGAAAGAGAGTATTTCCTGCAGTTTTGAATAGACACAAAAACTGGGTAATCTAACCAGTAAAAGCTTAAACTACATTTCAATTACAGTTCAAAAGAGCTTTTGCAGTGCTATGCAGACTGAATTCTTACAAAATATTCAGTTATAATTAAATGGAACTGGGAAACCATTGCAAAATTAAAAGACCAGTGAATCATAAGTTACAAACATAAGTCAAGATATACAGGTGCAGAGAGCAAAAATATATACATTCTTTTAAAAAGTACCTTATTCTTCAGAAAAATGAAAAACCCACCTTATTGTTACTCCAGTACCCAAAGATATCAGCCCTCACTAGTAACTTCTGACTATTTCTTTTGTTGTGAGCGACCCTTCTTTCTCCTTCCCCATTTACAGTGAACTCCCCACTGCTGTTATTCTTGTCTAACAGATATAAGCAAGAAGTAAGAGTCACTCATGACATGTCAATAAAATACTTTGGTTTGAGGGTGTCTCAGCTGTAATGGCACATATAGGGTGACTAGCTTTTGTTTTTTCCTAGTTTCCAATTGACATGAGGAGCAAGGAGGCAGAAATGAAGCATTATGAACTGACCACAATCCCTATTCTCTGTCCCCTGCACTGCTCAGGGGTAGAAACAGGTAGAGAAATTGGAGTGGAGCTAAGCTCAGAAAATGGGAGAGGTGGGTAAAGATCTTTAGATTTGTTCTTATTTGTCATTATCCTACTTTGGTTTGATGACTGGTAAGTTAAATTACTTTGTTTGAGTCTCTTTGTTTGAGTGATCTCCCTGTCTCAACCTGCAAATTTTTAGTTGTATTTTTTCCTCCCGGTCCTCCTGAGGGGAATGATAAGAGCAGCTTTGGCAGGCGTCTGGCTTCCAGCCAGGGTCAACCTGTGACAGCACAGAGCTGGGAGGCACAGCACCAGACAGGTTTCAATTTCTGCTTGAGCTGAAGCAGAAGTAAAATCCTGTTACAATAGTGCAGATGCTGTTCCTGCTTTGACTAGTGAGGTATTAGAAGTTAGAACTTCTGTAAGATGTTACTAAATGAAGCTAAAAACAATGCCTTTATCTGTATGTTTTCAAACACACACCACGACAGCATTGTCATTAGCTTACCGGGATTTCAAGTCTCTAGTGAAATGAGCAACTGGAAGATTTACACAGCTTTTCAGTTCAAAGTATCTACTTCCCACTTTATTCTAGCAGACTGAGAAGCTGATCTATTCCACCTACAAAGAGCCAACTTCAAAGTTAATCAGCAATATTGATCTTCACCCAGCAACAGTATAACGAGCCAGGGAGATATACAACATAACAGACTAACTATTTTTTTATCCTGTTTCTCTCTGTTACACCACTTGAGCAATTAAAAATAGATTTTTCTGGTTTTTTTTTTTTTTATTTTGCCATGAAGACGTCTTAACAACGCACAGCATTGTAAATAACATTCCAGTAGAAAACAAGTAGAATGTTTTTACAGCTCCTAAACTCCTAAATAGATAAAACTAAGGTCATGTGTTCTAACTGCTAATCTCTGAAGCTTTCAGATTCTTCTTCCCAGCAATTAAGAAGCAAAGATATGAGTATCCAGTTCTAAGAGTTATGAAAGTAAATTTTCCAAAACAAACTGATAGAGTGTTGGCTTTCAAAATCCACATGAAGATGTTGTTAGTGCTGTCCTTGGTGTTCCCCACTCTTCTGGAGAGCAACTCAGTGCAAGTAAGTCTGTCAAATACCTTTGCTGCTCTCAAAAGCCTGACAGGAATAATTCCAACTTGAGCCTAAAAAGCCTGCAAATGGTGTAAACAGAGCTGTACATAAAATGGATATTGAAAACATCCCCCAAAAAACCCAACAAAGACTGCAAGAAAGGCAGACAGCAGCATGTGACACTCCTTGAAGAGGAGTGAGACACAGCACATACACAGAGCAGAGAGAAGACTGTGAACTACAAATACCTTTTGCCTTCCAGTAATTAAAGTGACAAAAATTTGGAGAGTGAGCAAACAAAGAGCTCCACAACTTTAACAAAGAATTATATGAAAGGATGTAGACTGTTTAAAGTAGACTATATACTGCATAGAGGATGTAACTCACAATTTAACACCCCAGAGAGAATGCAATATGCACCACTCAAGTGAAATGTAACACTGAGAACAGCTATGGTCTTAACTCTCATGTGCTGCTCTGGCCTATCCTTGACATTCTGCCTACTGACTAGAAAGTTTAGTCCTTTCTCTACTACCAAGAAATACTTCAGTCATACATAAAAATTACTTGAATAATGTCATTTTGTGAAACAGAAGAGAATAAAACATATGACTGTGTGGACTTCTGAAGGAAATCTCACCAAAGTCTGATGAAGAATGAAGGAATAGCCAAGAGCATCAGCATCTTATTGATGTGGTCAGTCACAGTGGTAGATACCTGAAGCCCCTGTAAACACAAATACTAGTCAGTGCAATATTCAGGCTAATTGTCCAAAGTTAAAATGATTATGAAGTCATGCTTCATTACAAAAGCACACACCTGTGTAGACCAGCCATACATTCCTACTATATTTTACACAACACTTTGTCATAAAAATGAACATTTGTGGCTTGAACAGAATAGGCAGTACAGAACTACCACAAACCCAATGTGCCATCACCAGACAAAGCTTTTGTCATACAGCAGTCTTAATGAAATCACCAAGACCATCAGCAAACAAAGTGTGTATTCTGTCTACAATTTTTTCAAAACTCTGATTTTATATCAGTTCCTCGAGAATTCTCAAGAGGTGAAAACATCACGTCATTAACTAAAAGAGAAGGAGAAATCAAGTCAGTAGCATGACACATCCTATTCCCTTAGCTGCAAAGCTTCAGCTTGCTCTTACTGAAGTGCACTTATTTTTTATGGGAAGTATGTCCTTGGCTGTTCTTACTCTCAAGAACAAGGTGATACTTAGTTTCCTTAGAATACAACTAGGTTTCTTAAGCAAACAAAAGCTCCTTTATTTCAGACTAAAATTTACTTATCTGACATTGTGCAAAAGAGACTACAATCAAACATTACCTGTGGGAAGTGATTCTTACACAGCCATTATTATCTCAACAGTACTTCAGCTCTAGAAAGCAGCACTGAATCCACTGCAAAGGGAGGAGAGCGCTACTCTGCAGATCCCACACTCCACACCATATGAAGCAATCGCTTCAGAAAGTCAAGGCACCAGCTACAAGCAGAGAGACCTTCAGAACCAAGCCCACCAACACAATTATCAACAGTATTTACTCGGTGCCTGGAAAGAAACTTCCAAAGCCGCGGAGCACTGTGCGGGGACCGCGTTCCCGGAGCAAAGCCGGTGTGCAGGGCAGCTGCGGGCCGGAGGGAAGCAAAGCCGGGCCCGCAAACCCGCCGGTGTCCGTGTGCCGCCAACCCTGTTTGTCCCAGCCCTTATCCCAGTCCCTGTCCCGGTCCTTGCTCCCGTCCCTGTCCCGGTCCCGGTCCCTATCCCGCCTCGCTGCCTCCTGCGCCACTTCCGCCCTTCCCGCGCTCCGGCCGCGCATCGCGCATGCCCAGGCGGAGCGCGCAGGCGCAGCGGCGGCGCCGGGCACACCCGTCCTGAGGGGACGGGGACAGGGGGGACCGGAACAGCGCTGGGAATGGGAACAGGGACGGGCTTGAATCCCCTGATGGTCTTCTGTTTTCTCTTTTAGTTTTGTTTTTTCATTTCATGTGTGTAAAAGATCTGTTTAGCAATTAAAACACTCCGGTGAAGTGAAATCGTGGAAAGCTTATACATCATAGGTGAATTAAATTAAAATCATTTGGGATCATCAATTTGCACTGCAAATTAATTTAAATGGTTACTTGACCTTCTCCTCTTGACTTCTCTCCTTTTTTTGCTGGTTCTTTTTCCAGTTACTTTTTAATAAAATTTACTATTAGATTCTTCCTATAAAGTAATTTTAAACCTGGAAGAATTGGAAGTTCTTATGCCCTGTCCTGTATGTAATCAAAAGAGGAACAAAAAGTGCAGAATTTTGATAAAAGAATACTCCAGTTTTACGTGTCAACAAAACAATTGGGTCTCACAGAAATCTAGCCTGAAGCCTGTTTTTCTTTAATTTTTCATACTGTTTTTGAACGGTAGTCCTATCCCTATCCAGGAGGATGGCACGGATGAGGGAACAGCGCTGACGGCAAAGCGCGACTGTCCGGGGCCGGGCTGTCCTTGGCCGGGCTGTCCCTCTGTCCCTCTGTCCCTGTGTCCCGGCTGTCCGGGGCCGGGCTGTCCCCGTGTCCCGGTGTCCCTGTGGCCCGGCTGTCCGGAGCCGGGCTGTCCCTCTGTCCCGGTGTCCCCGTGTCCCGGCTGTCCGGAGCCGGGCTATCCTTGGCCGGGCTGTCCGGGGCCGGGCTGTCCCCGTGTCCCGGTGTCCCCGGGCCTCTGTAGCTCCTCTGTCGCTGGCCGAGGGCTGTGTACAGATCACAAACGGGACAGGACTTCTAGGAACTTGCCTTGAGCCGTTCTATTTTCCAGCACCAGTCTCATTACATGGTTATGACAATGGGAAGATGCCATCAGCTCACATCCCAGGCAGCAGACCGAGAACTTAATGTTACAACTTACTTTAACAGTTTTTTGCCCAATCACACAAGGCAAAAGCATATTGACAGTAGTTCTATCCAACCACTATAAGCACACGTACCTTCAATTAAAACAATGGTTCCTTATTTCAAATACAACACCTGCTTGTAAGCCTTAAAACACAAGGCACAGAGCTACATTATTAAGCTTAAAACTTCCTAATATCTCACTATATATGATATACATATATATGATATATATATGATATATATAGATCATATGATATATGATATATATAATATATATATCATACATCTATATATATATAAAATATACTTTTCTGCAGCTTAGAGAGTTATTCTAGACAAGCATTAATACACAGACCATTGTTCTATTTGTCCTTACTTTTCTACATTTTACATAATTTTTCTGCTGACCTATCTCATGGCTATGGCTTAGCTCCAATCACAGTTCTGCTGTCTCTGAGGCCTGCCTTTTGCAGCTTTCCCAAAACCCTCTGATTTTAAGGATTCCCACACCCCTCCTGCAGGAGCTGTGCCGGCCCCCCCAGCCGCTCCCCATTCTCTGCCTTGGGGAAGTGCCAGTTCCAAGCCCCTGGGAATGGGAGGTTCGGGCTAGCCTGTAAAACCTGGATGCCATGGACGTGCTCAGGCAAACTTAAAGCTGCCACTTGCAGAAAGTTAAAAAAGAAAAAAAAACGGGGGATAAGAACACCCTGCTGGTTGCTGGTGTCTGTTGTTTAAACGACTTTGGAAAGCAGCATTCATCACTGACAGCGACACGGCTCCCTGAGGCTTGCGGGTGTTTGGATGCTGCAAGTTGACACATGCCAAGATCCCATTTGCAGTGCTTGCCAATTCAAAATTACAGCAGTCGTGGCTCAGCATTGCAACAGTGACGCTTCTTCCTTTAGAGACTTCAGCTTTCTGTCTCTGGTACCTCAGAGATACCTCTGCTGCCAGTCTATGCTCTCACTCTTTCCCATCTCTGCAGTCCTGAATATCTGGGACAGCTTTCTTTTTCTTGTTTCTCATCACTTAGTGATTTTAAAAAAGTCCCACTGGAAATTATTTTCTCCTTTCTCTACCTTCAAATCATTTCCTTCACAACCCTCCTCCTATTTTTGGAACTCTTTTAGTTATGTCTCTGGAGTGTTTTGTAGTTACACTTAGAATTCAAATCCAATTCAAAAAATGGAACTTGGATCAATCCATGTTCAGGCAGCCTCTGGAGGGACATCTATGCTTTGTACTCATTTTCACCGTTGACAACCTTTTCTGAAACAGGCTTCTTTTCTTTGATCATCCCAGTTCTCAATAAATTTTAATCCTGTACCTTCCATTGGGTATTGATGTACCATGCTTGATTATGAACAAAAATATTATTAAGACCTTGTTATATGGGCATGATAAAAGCAGCCCACAGTGAGAGCTAAGTCAGAGCTGGGAATTTAAGTGCAGCTGGCTGCATGGAGGACTAATGATCTCCTATTTGAAGAGCCAATCACAACAGATAGGCTGAGAAGATTAGTGTGGCTTGCCCACATCCTTTGTTTCCATCAAAAGATTTTGAGACATCAAACTTATCTTTAGGCTATTAGGTTCTGTCAAGCGAGCATTTCTGGTGGAATATTGTCTGTCTTCTTTTATGACCTCTATTTTTAAATCTACATTTTCAAAATGACAGTTTTCAATATAGAAAACAATAAGAAAAATTCAACAGCCAAAACCAAGCTGATCAAGTGGTAAAGGATGCATTCAGGAATTAAACATTTTTAGAGCCTTGTGTCATTCAGTAAAAAATTGGATAATTTGAAAGAATATGGTGAGGAAATTGTGCTCTAAGACAATGATGCACTTTGCTTTTCTTTTAGATTTCTTTTTCTCATGTCTGTAAAAGATCTTTTTAGCAATTAAAATTATGGTGAAGTGAAATCATGGAAAGCTTATACATTGTCAGTGAAATGAATGAAAATCATTTGGAAACATCAAATTACACTCCAGAGTAATTTAAATGGTTACTTGATCTTCTGGTTTTACTTCTCTCCTCTTTTGCTACTTCTATTTCCAGTTACTTTTTCTAAATTTACTATTTAATTCATTCTGTAAGTAATCTTAAACTTCTTTTATGTCCTGTATACAATCAAAAGAGAAAAACTGAGAAAAAGCTGTATATAAGCAAAAATTTTAGTTTGATAAAAGAATACCTTAGTTTTATGAGTCAACAAAACAATTGGGTCTGCCAAAAATTTAGCCAGAAGTCTGATCTTCTTTAATTTTAACCTTGCTTTTTGTGGTACCTTCCTCTTCTTCAGTTAGTAGTTTTAATTCAGGAAATTTTATGAATTACATCAGAAGGTGATTTTTAATGTTCCAGTAAGTGTGTGTATTCTCATACTACTTGGAGTAATCTTGAAATGTTCTGCAATTTATATGTATCATTAGAAAAAGTAGTACCTCAGCAGATGAAAAAAACCAAAGCCATGATTCTGATCCTAATGTTGGTTTGCTTTGTGGCTTTTAATATGCCCCTTACTCTACAAAACCAATGTCCAAAATAAATAAGAGGGTGGCGTTATTTGGAGTGGGATCCTCATGGAAGTTACACATGCTCTTAACTAGTTTAGGTATCCTTGGTGGAAATCCCCAAATGCAACTGAAGTTCTGATCTCACTGAAAATAATAAAAGCTTTCCATTCATTTGAGGGAAACCAAGAGGTCCCCTGTGCATCAAAATTGCCTGTAACATAAGACATTGAATCAAAGCTTTCAGGAATAGGAGCCTTATACATTAAATCAATACCTAGTCACAGGCGCTTCTGAAGACTGTTCTCTTAATAAGGCAAGAACTAGATAAGGGTTTTGGAAACTAGACTTGAGTTCATGGGTTAAAAAAAACAAAAAAAACCAAACAAAACAAAAACAAAAACAAAAAACAAAACAAAAACAAAACAAAAAAACAAAAACAAAAACAAAAAAAAACCACTCAACCCCAAAACCCCTAAAAACCAATAAAACCCCCCCAAAACTGGGCAAGTTTTTCAGTTAAGTCTTTTCAAACACACATTGCAGTGTCAGTCAGGTCCTTAAGCAGTATTGAAAATTCTATCTCTTCAATCTTATTTTCTTCAGATATCTTGTTAAACAGTTGCAAAAGAATTGTTCTATAGGAACACAGGCTATTTTCATTAGCAGCTGCCTGGGTACAATATTTTCCAAGCTCATCATGAGACATTTCACAGCCTAAATGCAGCCCTTTCTACTCCTTTAACTTTGCTTTGCTTTGATGATAGCACTTGATTTTTACTTTAACTTTTATGGATACCGGCCAAATTCAGCCAGAGGTCATTTGCAATACATCTGAAATTATGTGTTTCTTGCTAGAACTGATAGGCTAAGAGAAGTCAAAAATCCATATTTATTAAAATCACAGAAATTATTATTACAGTATAAATGCTTAAGAATTTCTAGGTGATTTCCAGGAATTCATTGTGATTAATTGCATCTGTATTGAAATAATGTGTAGTCACTCAATAAGAAATCATATTATTATAGCGTGCTTCTCATTACAAAGTACTGCACTTAAAGGATTTTCCTTCTGTAAAGAACAGTCGGATTCTTGACTTTTTTTAACTGCTGGGAAATCTGAAATGCAGAGACCAGAATTAGAGTAGTTTGAAATAAGTATATATGAAGTACTAAAATAAGTAATTCTTTGCTGTTTGTCTTATATTAGTGTTCTGTGTGATTGAAGCTCGCTTACATGGGTTTATCTTCTGTGGGTGTAAAAATAAATAGAGCATATGTTTATAAGTATTTAATGGGTATATAATATAATTTAAGAAGAAAGAATTGCAGAAGAGGATAAATCTTTTATTAGACCAAATTGTATAGGTTACGATTTGTATAAGTTATATGATAGCACAGAATACTTTCAGAGACTATTACTGATATTTCAGTTTCTCAATCACTGAGCAGATTCATGGCTGGCTCCCTGATCAGAAGAAGCCAGCTTTAAATAACTCACTAATGGACTATTGGGTGAAGAAACACTCCTTTTGAGCAGGTGACAATTTTCTTCTGTATCTAGGCGATAAGGAAAAATAAATGGGAAAGGATAAATGTAGGCAAGAAAATGAAGAAAGTATCCACTAATGTGATCCTGGAGACATATCTGCTTGCAGCAATTCTGTAGTTCAGCAGCTCTAAAGTGTATCTGAGAATCTCCAAGTTTGCTACTAAAAGAAGGTGATACATGGAGTCTCTTGCAAAGGATTCTTGTGCCAGCTGGAGCCTTCAAAACTTACTGGGGTTTTGAGCATTATTAAGATAAATGCTAAGAGAATATTAATATATTAATTATATATTAATATTCAGTTATTACAGTTAGTGTAAATTTTGGAAGCTGACACAACGTTGTTTGAATCCACTGTTAGTCTTTTCATTGGCTCCAAAGGTTTCCTATTTATTGAATCATCACAGATACTGCAGATTAGATTTCTGTTTGCAGGTATTAAGTATGCTTCTTTGTTTAAAATGAGATATTTTTCTTTTCTAAATCTAATACACTCATTAAATGTGTTTGCTCAGTGGTTGTGTTCTTAGCTTATTTTCTTAGCAAAGGGATTTTATTTTATAATAATTTACTTTACCCAACAGCCCTCTGTAGAAATCAATGATGGAAATTCATTACCTCTTTGCATAGAAGTTTTTCTGTATTTCAGTTGAAATACTCACTCACTCTAAGAATGGTGAAATACTGTTCCTTATTCTAAAGCCTCAGCTGTCTGACTAGCTATAGAGGTTTCTTTCCTTGATGGTTATAAGCTTGCACTAAGAAGGCTTCTGAAAAAAAAAAAAATCTGATTTATATAATTGCCCAAAGAGTTGATGTGTCAGTGTGATGCATATCCCAGGAGTAAGATAACAAAAAGAAACCCCTACACTTCAGAAGCACTGGATCTTTTAATTTGTTGGAAACACAGAAATAAAACCAGGGAGGAATTCAGATATTTTGTGAGAAAAGCAGAACATTTATAACTACAAGGTAATTAAAAAAAAAGTGGCATCACTGGAGTGTTTAATCTTTTAATGTTGGAGCATTTGTTTGTATATCCATTTATTGCATGTGAATTTTTGTTACATGTGCATCAGTTGCAGACAACAGTGGACAGGAATTCAGGAATACATTTTCAAAAAACTCATTGAAAGAGCTTATTAAAGGGTACAATTGTGTGAGGGCAGATAAACAGAACTATTTGTATAAAAGCTATTTATGTATTATTTATAAAATATTAAAGTGTTTCTTCTTCTATTATTTTCAATAACTGATGCAATTTATTTTCTATGACATGTACTAAAACCTGAGTTATTTTTTTTTCTTTAGAAAATATGCTTTAAATAGAATTCTTTATGAACCAATTTACCTGGAAAATTCAAGTTCTTCCATTTCAAGAATGAAAGTCTAACTATGGTTATTATCTCAGGCATCACTTTCTTCACTGTGAAAATCTATAGATGCCATCATGAACTGAAATAATTGTGTTTAACAATGTAGTGGGGAACAAAAGAGCCTGTCTTCACCTCACCAGGTTTGTAGTCAAAATACACTGAGAAAATGAGAATTGGAGTTAATTTAATATGTAGTGAACTACTTACTTTGAAACTTAGAATTGGAGTTAATTTAATATGTAGTGAGCTACTTTGAAATAAAAAAATATGTCAAGAAGCTGAAAGAGACTTGGAAAGAAATGTAAGCTGGAAGCTTATTCCTATTAAGTTACGTAGCTTTCATGTGTGTGATGGTGCCAGTTCCAGACATCATTGAGTTCTCCAGCCTGGAGAAAACCTCTATACATAAAATGAATTATAATTTATTAAAATATGGACCTTTTGGGATATATAAAATACCCCAAAAGCATAAATCCCATTTATTCACTTATTGAAAATCCTTTAGCGATTTAGGGCTCAATTCTGATAATTCTGTCTTCATTGACTGTGGTGGATTTTTCCAAATATTTTTCCCCCTGTTTTTTGTTCAGTTCACATTTAATTCTGAATTCATTTTTGCATCAAAGTAGCTTTTTAATTATGCACTTCTTTTGGCTTTCAGTAAAATAAAGTTAAAATGAAAATGAAATTGAAATTAAAATTAAAATAAAGATGAAAAAAGCCTGTGGCTTGAACAGAATTACTTTATCTAGACGCTCTAGTTCACCTGGTCACATGTTCACCTCCTATCCTGAGATATTCTGAATATTTTCTAAGAGATCCTTAATTCAGGTTTTAACTCAAAAGGTCTTAAGTGCTTTTCAGTGCCCTGAAGCTAAAGCATTGGGTGTCCAATCCTCTTTACCTTTTCAGCTTAAAGGTTCTATGAACAGAAGTTGCTCCACCAGGAATAACAGACCACCTTATTTAAAAACGTTTATAACTTGGAAGATGTTTGTCTTCAGTCTTCCAGACATTTTTGTCTGTGAATTTTCCTGGGCTAGATGATTACTTTTTAAAGCTTCTTTGTCAGGGAAAAACAGAACAAGCATTTTCCAAAACATGGTAAACTTAAACCTGTTTTTACACCTGGAAGCAGCCAAACTATTCAAAGTCAGGCAAAATATGCCATTTGTTTTTTCATTTCATGACAGAAAGTCTCCCTCAGCAGCTGAATAAGAGGGAAGCACAAGAAGGACTGACCTCTATGTTAGTATCTAACAGTTGAGTGATGAGTTTGCACTCATCTTTACTTCTAGAATTTGTTTATGTCATGGCTTAGTAATGGTGCTCCCCAGTTCAGTGCCCCCAGCAAGACTCTCAAACCGTGCTCCACTCTCTCTCACTCCCCATTTTCCCCTTTTCCTGTTCTGCAGGGGGATGGAGAAGAGAATTGGAGACGCAAAAGCAAAGGTCACAAGTTGTGATAAGAACAATTTACTGGAAACAGCAATGGAATAAGAAAATGAACAGTAACAGCAACGATACTAATGAAAGAAAGTACAACAAAAGGAACCATTCACATGGCAAAAAGCCCCAATGACAGAAAATGCCACGTTATTTTGACTAGTAGTAACTTGAAGAGTGTCCCTTTCCCTTGTCCCAGCACTGACATGAGGTGGTGCAGCATATACACCACCATATGTCCCAGCCATGCTCCCTCTCAGCTACTGCAAAAAATTAACCAAGTCCTGGCCAGAACCAGAACAGCATAACTCAAGAGTGCTTGTGATTTCATCCACTACTGAACACATTTTTTAAAGTGCAGCTGTGTTGTACTTGATGTTTCATATTCTTCTGGACTTCAATGGCACTTAGAGCCACATGGAATCTTGTAGAAATCAGGATTTTTCAGCTATGTCAAGACCTTATGTAACAGACTGCTGAGCTTTTGAGAGGTACTACATGAGCTCAATTTCCACAGAAATCTCAGGGCAGATGTTCAGGCCCTGCAGAGTTCTGAGAATATACTGGTATGTTCTTACAACCTTGCCATGCTCTGTAAAATATATCACACCAAGGAAGTATGGTAAATTGAAGATTCTTTATAATAGCAGATACTGATAATGTAGACTCGTCATTGTCCTACAAAAGTATTTTGTTGACTTAAAGAAAATGATTAAAAAATAAGATGCAGTCAAAAGAGACAAGCAAAAGATACTAAAACAAAATTATCACAGTGTAAATACACAAGGATAAGCAATGGGCTAGGTGGCAGATCTTTAGAGAAGAAAGGAATGAATCACATGTGAGTCAAACATGTCATTCTGTTCTAAAAAAAAGAAAAATTAACAAATTGCACAAATAACCTGTAAGGTGCATAAAATAACCTTCCTGTTCAGGAGTTCTGATAAGCTGAAGTAATGCATCATGTTTCTGTCATAAAGCTTGAAGAAAATAAAACCATCAATCCATTGAAGGACATCAGTGTGAATGAGGAAAGGCTTAGGAAATATGACCACCAGAGATGGATGGAAAGAGTTGGGGTTATTGAGCCTAAAATTTTTCTAACATGGAGTCATGTATGTGTAAAAAGAGACATATTTTTTTGAAAAAAGAATATTTGTGTGTGTGTGTGTCCATGGTACAGAGGAGGAGAAGTAATAACCTTAAATTCTGTAGTGAATTATTTTTATTTGACTATAGGACAGACCTTCTGACCAAAAAAAATTAATGCTGAAGCGTGGAATAATTTTTCTGAGATCTGCATTACTGAATGGATTTTTTTGGGCCAGGTTAATAAAATATTTAGTTTAGCTAGATGATTTGTCTCAGAGTAGAGGGATAGACAGGTAAGAAACTTTCTGAAGGTCATTTTAACTCTATTCTTCTAGGATTTTTTCAGATTTGGTTTGAAACCTTTGCTTATTTTAAATTTATTCATTTCTTAAAGCTGTATTATTCTCAGCATTATTCTCAGCTCTTTATGTGAACTCAAAGTAATCACTAGACAAGGGTGGAAATTTGTTCATATGAAGACTGTGAAATATCTATAATTTGTTGCTTTTTTGTGACTTAGCATATATTCATTGTGTTTGATTGGATGTGATTAATATGAGCTTAAGAGCTGCCATTTAGTTTTATTTTAAACAATTGTGCTTGATTGCTCATTGCCCCATTTTCATGCTACATTTGTTCTTTGTTCTTTTTTGTATATTGACAATGTCATTCAGTTTTGTGGTTTGTGTGTTTTAATGTTGTTTGTTTAATTGTTTTTAGATAACATAAAAATCTACAAAGTGGTAAGAAGTTTCAAAAATAGATTTTAACATTTCTTTGATAATTTGATTAGTAGCAAAGAGTTATAAGCATTGTAAATGGCGTTTTCTGATATATCATAGTCATTGCATTCAACTGAATTGACTCTGACTAGGTGCTCAACCAAGCATCTAATTAATTTGAAAAATTGCAGTTGGATGTTGCATTGTGACATTGAATAGAGACAAAGCTTCCTGATACTGACTTCTGCACCTTTAAGAAAGAGTCAAGCATGAAGGAACACAATAGTACACCAAATTTGGAGCTTGCAGCTTCTGCTAATAGAAGTAATGTTTTCTTAAATTAGGTGGCCAAATGATTTGCATATATTAATTAATGTTATTGTTTATAACTGATGTACAAGATAGAAAAACAGGACACTCTTCCAGGGAGAGATTAGGAAGAGTCAGGTAGATCACATTTGTCTCAACCTTGGTGAATATGAGTATTTCTTTGCTATTTTCATGCAAATCTTTTGTGTTATTCAGTTTGCAGAACATTGCAATTGATTAAACACTGCACATCTGAATATATTATCTCGAATGTGAAGCTGTCTCTGAAGCATCTACAGCAGTGAGGGTGGTAGTTTTAGCTTCTCTGTGACTTAGATGGATTACTGTAAACAAGGTTCATTTCTGTGTAAGAAGGGGGACTACTGGGGAGGTCAGCAACATTATGAAAAAGATAATTACCAAAAAAGGTCTGTGGTGGACTGGTCCTGGCTGGTAGGCAAGCACACAGCTCCTTCTCACTCTTCTCACTTTCAGCATGGCTGAAGAGCAGAACAGAACAGAAGATAGCTTGTGTTTCAGGATAAAGACAAGGAGCTCACAATTGCTGTGACAGGCAGAGTAGACTCAAACTGGGCAAATTATTTATTGCAAATTAATATAAATACTTAATTATTCTTTCAGGTATTGAGAAACAAAAGCAAAACAAGAAATAACCATTAAAACATTTAAGAAAATGCACCACTTCTTTTTCCAAGCTTTGCATCAGGCCCCTCTCACGTTCCAGCTTGTTACAGTCCCAGGTTGTACTTTCAATGAGGCAAGGGATCCAGTGGTGGCATTGTTTGCAAGTCAGGGTTCCTTTTGGTGCTCCTTCTTTGCTTTTTAGCTCTGCTTTGGCATGGGCCTTCCACAGGCTCTGTGCCTTTGGGAATTGTGGAACAGCTCCTGCCTCTCTGACCTCGGTATTCTCTTGATGTTTCCCTCAGGTTCCCTCCACCAATCTCTGTTCCCTCATTGTCTCCCTGTTCTCTCCTCCTCTTTCAAGAATTTCCATTCTTTCATAAAAAGATTTTTGCGGAGGCAACATCAAATTCAGTGATGGGATCATCTTTGGCTTGTGATGGGTGGGGAGCTATCTGGAAATGACTGTGTCCAGTGCAGGACAATCTCTGACCTTCTTCCACAAAGGCCACCCCTGCAACTACTCATCCCCAAAACTTTGCCCCACCAACTCAAAAGGTTTTATCCACATTGCACTTTCAAATAGAAAATCCATATCCCCTTGTCACTCTTTAAAAACTGAATAAATTCATCAGAATTCTGAAGTTCTACTTGCTCTTATCAGCTTTAATAACTCCTTTCTTCTCAGCCTGCCTCACAGATTTTAATTTAAACAAATAATACATAAAGATGTATTTTTTAGCTATTAGTCTGACTTTTGGAGTATTCAATAGATATTGCTATGCGTTGACAATGTCAACTTCATTTGTATTGACATCCAATTCTAAATTTCTTTCAGGACGGGCAAATTTTATTCTTATTTATTAGTTTTATAACTCTAGCAAGTAGGAGATGTATCAGGAACTTACACTGCATTGTCCTGAGGAGAACACCAGCCACTGACAGTAAGTGCTTTCAACTGGCACAAGAGAAGGCCAGCAATGTAATAAGGTCAGTTGGACGAGAAGTAGTTTTAAGACAGCAGCAAATTAAGCTTTGCCCCAGCTGCAGTCCAATTTCTTAGTGAGTCATCTGTCCATTTTCTTGTTGGCCTGACAGAAGCCAGTGTCCACTTGTGAGAAGTCAAGAGGGAGAAAAAGTCCAAAGGCATGAGTTGTCATGAACAAGGTGTGAAAAAAGGGTTATAATAAAGAGTGTACAATATTACCTTCATTGGAAAAATAGCCAGCTGCAATTTCAGAGGATTCAAATATCTCCCAACTAGTGTATTTTATTAAATGATGTTAGAAATCACAAACAGAAATAAAAAAGGCAAAAATTAGGCAGTACTGATTGAGGATGATTACTTTGTATATCTCTTAAACTCTTGAACATGCCATCACTACTAAATTCTGCCTTTTTTATCATCCATGATTCTTCATAGCAGTTTCATGAAATTCTTGGGATCAGAAGAAGAAAAGATCAGTCAGGGTCTCTGGCTTCTATGAAAGGACTTTCTACAGAATTTTCTTAGGGCAGTGAAGTTTGGCACATCTCACAGATAAAAAGATTCAGAGATGGCAATCATGAAGTTCTCAGGCAAGATAATAGCAAGACATTGATTGATAGGTAGTCTATTTGTTACCATAATCTTACTCTAAACTTAGTAACCACTGAAATATAGAGTGATTTCCCACATGATGTGCTTGCAAAATAAAGCAATACACTACTCAGAATATTAAAAATATTCTTTTCTTATATTCATTTCAGGAATCAGATTGTTCTGGAAATGTTTGTTGGGTGGTACAGATAAAATTGAAGTTGTACCAGTACCACCTCAAATGATAATGCATAACAGAGCACATCTCCCTCTGGTATCAACAGATGTTCCATGTAGTGATCTGAGAATTGATGTGGACTCTCTTTAGAGTGACATTTCAGAGATTAATGGATATTTATGGAAACTCAGGAACAATCCTTATATGAATTATTTAACTGTCATAGGCATTTCTACATCAGAGAAAGTTGTTGTGAAGAACTGAAATGGAAAAAAAGGTAACAAAGAAACAGGACAAGAAAAAAGGCTATAAAACCAATAAAAGATGCAATTAACATTTTACTATCTGACCAGACATCTATAACTTGTTGTAAAGCTATACAGTCTCACCTAGGGAATAAGCTAAGATGATTAGGAGCTCTGAAACAAAATAACCATTTAAGTTTATTGATAACTAAAGAGGAATATTCCTACAGTAGATTTTAAAATTTTATAAGGCTCTTATGAAAAAAAAAGGATGTCAGTATGTTTTGTGAAACATCAGAGCTTATCAGGTGGGGCCATGAATCTCACACAATGCTCTTCCTTTAAACCAGTGCAGTATTAATTGCACTTTTTAAAAATACTACTGAAAATTGTTCACAATTTTTCACAGAGAAGAGAAACATCCTCAGAACATAAGAATAAGTAATCGCCATTGTCTTTTTTAACTAGAAGAACAGGAAAACAGTCCAGAAAACCAAAAATTGGTCTGAGAGAATAGAAAACACATTCATCTGTTGGCTGCTCTAACTGTGGTCATCAGGGCAAAGTCCTGCAGGAGGACACTTGTTAGTGGAATGAACCATCAGCTGATATATTTTTGCCCAAAACATTTTTGTAAATGGCCTGGACCAGGGGATAGAGTGCACCCTCAGCAAGTCTGAATATGATGGAGGAGGGACAGCTCCCTGGGAGGAACAGCTGATGGCTGTGCTGCCTACTCTTGAGGAAGACCTTAGCTGGTAGAGAAGTGGGCTGAGAAGAAGCCCAGAGATGAGCCCTTTTAGAGGGAACTCCTGTAAGGAACCTCACTGTGATCTCTGAAGGAGTCTCTGGAAAAGCTTGTCTCTCTCCCACTGCTGAGAAAAGGGGACCTACCTAGTTTAGGCTTTTGTGCCTGAAGTTACACTCAGGGAATGTGCACCTTTTAAAGCAGCCAGTTTGTAGAGCCCTAGCATATAAAATAAATCTGACAGAAAGGATATTTTCTATCATATGACAGCCAGTTCTCAAGAAGTGGAATACAGAGCTGAAATGACATGTTTCCTCTCTGTGGTTGCTGTTCCAGTCCTGAGTAATACTACCTGGTGCTTGTCCAACCAATGTCCTGACAGCTTGTCAAGAGGCTCCTTGGAAATAGTTTTCACATGATTTACTGCATCAAACAAGCTGTCTTTACGTTCCAATTCAGGCTTGACAAATTTGTCAGTTTCTCCAATCCATTCACAGTTCATAAAGTCAAAATTTCTGTGATGCAACCTGAGAGACTGGCAAGGAAACCCCTGGAGATTGCTTCAAGTGTGACTAATTTAGAAATAGTGCAATATACTTTTAAATCTCAACAAGAGAATGAGGCTTGGAAGGTAGCAGGAGGTCTTCATTAAAAGCTAATTAACAACATTGACAGTTTCCTGTGAAGCAAAGATTTATGTTTGAAATTCTCACTGGTCTGGAGAAACTCAAGGCTCCCCTTGAGAAGGTATTTGGTTCAGATTCATAAGCTATTAGAGTGTGAGTTATAAAAATGATGAGAGTAGAACCTTTAGGCACTTGGTTGAGAAAAAAACTCCCACTTCTTTTGCTGTCTGGGTAAACAACTTGAGTACTGCATTCCTGAAATATTGTCATGCTTTTAAAGTTGTGTTAGTAAGGAAGTTTACCACTTAAGTTTTTTGCTATTTTCTCTGTACTGCAGAGAAGAGCAGGGCTGTTACAATATGTATGTCAGTTAAAGGAAAAGATGGATATTTACAGTTTTCTCTCATTCCCTTTCACACATGATTCTTACCATGGTTTGATTTTTACCATGTTTTAATAGATGACACAAGTTCAAAGAAGCAAAACTGTGTCAACTACTAGAATGTCCTGGTTTCAGCGAGGGTAGAGTTAATTTCTCCTCAGTAGTTGAACTACAGTGCTGTAGTTCAAACTTGGAATGAGAATGCTGTGGATAATACTGGCTGAAGAGATACTCCATACCATAGAATGTCATGCTCAATATATAAACTGGGGGAGTTACCTGGAAGTGGGGTTGATCTAGGTTCAGGAATGGGGTCTTGCATCAGTCAGTGGGTGGAGCAATTGTATTGTGCAAAATAAATTTTTTGTTATTTTCTTTCCCTTTTTATTGTCATCATTATCATTATTATTGTATTTTACTCCTAAAATGAAAAGAGATAATTGGATTTTGGGACATGTTCCCATCCCGATCCTTGAGTCCTCATGATGTGGCTGAATTGTGCCCTTGGATGCTCTAAGGGTATGAGCTGATCTTTGGGGTGCTCTAGGCCACACAACCTTAGCAAAACTGGAAATAGCCACTGAACTGACAAAGACCCCCAAAGCTAAGCCCCATCCCCTGACAAAGCTGCTGCTGAGCAGCAAGTCAGGCTGTGGCACAGGGAGGGCAAAGCTCAGCTGAGGCCATGCCCAGCACAGGCATCGCTGCATCCCCAGCTGGGATTGAAACCATGACATAAGGAAAAAAAAGGTGAAAAGAATACAAATATATAAACCAGTTGGGATTGTGTGGAATTCTAAACTGGAATTAGGTTTTGTTCACATCACTGTACTTTATGAAATTATATAGCATGTTTACTGTAGCATGTCATGACATGACGTAGAAATATTGTGGGATGGGATTACTTGACTGTTTTCTGTACTGATTGAATCTCTGCATGCAGTGTGGAGTGATCAGTTCAGCTCTTTGAAAACTGCATTAGGTTTTTCTGAAAAATGATAGCAGGCTCTAAATGAAGACAAAGCAGATTTGTTGCTTAGCAGAACAACATATATATGGCAATGCTTCAGAGGACAAGAAATGATCTTTATTGCTGGCCAAAGCAGTGACAGGAGTATGAGCTTGAGATTACTTGAGTGTGTGGGCAGAGATGTGTAATTGATATTCACACAATCATAAAAGTCTTTGGACAATTTATGGCACAAGCAAGACAAGAAATTGCTTACAATCTTTTATGCAATTGCTTCTGACTCACATTCTCAGCAGTAACCTGCACGCTTGGCTACGCTTGGCCCTGCTGTGCAGTTATATGTCAGAGAGCCCACGGTAACAACAAAATTCTTTTGTTCTTGAGACACGCATGCAAACATTACTTGAGAAATTTTGATTTGTGCTAGTACACCTGACATTTTCTCTGTCAGCAGAGAGAAATACCAAATTTGACAAATCAAACTGCTCTTGCTCAAAACACTTTTCTGGAAATCAATTTGTCTGTTTCAGCTGGCAGTTTATAAATTCCTCAGACATGATGTTCTGTCCTCAAGATGAAAAATGCTTCAAAATATGAGGATGGTTTTTCACTCTTTGAGGTCCATGACACTTATCCCAGCCTATAACTTGTGCAATAGTTTGTTCACAAAGTCTTCAACAATCCCTTGTTCCTTGAGAAAGTGTTCAGTCTTTTAATCAACTGGAAGCAGCTACAGGAGATGATCATGGTGGGTTTGGCCAACAAGAGCCATAGTGTTCTTTCTATTTTCTATTACCAAGAAGTGTTTGGTAGTTTCCTACAATAAATTTCTTCTGCATTAAGTCATGATCTGTGCGCTCAAAATACCTTGCAAAGGTAGACATAATAGAACAGATGAGCTGCAAGTAGCCAGACAGTTTGGATTTTTGTGGAGCTGCATGGAAACAGTTTTATTTGTCTAGTTCAGCTGGGCTCCATGCATGCAAGTATTTGCTGACATGACACCAACAGAGTTTACCTAGACAGCAGAAGTTCCCCTTTGTTTTGTGTTATCGCAGATTCAAACTGGAACCTGATAATAGCTACTGGTCTTCAGCTCCACATTCTCCAGCCTTGTCCAGGTAAGGTGCTGCTCTGCTGAATGATGAACTAGCTTGAGAGTACTCTGTGATCCAATATGGTTAGTTAGAGGATTTTCTTGAAGAATGGCCATAAATAACATCAGAGCATATGTGAAAAAGGAATGTGTGAATGTTGTTGTGCTTTGCCTCTGTTTTGTGTGTGCTCTGTAGGTTTGCTCCAGTGAAAATGCAGCAGGTTCCCTTGCCAGGGGGCTCCTCAGCTGTAACTTGGAGCAGAAGAGTGGTGTGAGATCAATAGCAAATATGTAAACAGCATTAGATCAACCCAATATAAGGTGGTTATGTAAAATTGAATCAGAATTAATAAACATAGTGTTTGAGACTGCAATGTGCATAGGAAGTCACAGGAGCTGTTTCCACATTATATGGCTGTTAAAGCATTTATTTTATATGTTTAGTTTATGTACATCTAAAATTTTATATGTTCATATTTCATGCAATCTTAATACTTGACAAAAATTTCTAGCTCTTTATGCAGTAGGTAATGATGCTTCTGAGTGTTGGAACACAACTGGTAATGCTAGTATGCTTTTATCTTTTCAGCTAATGTGTTTAGCAGGATTTTTTTAATGTGCCATGAGTAACTCACTCAAAGAATTCCCGGGCATGATGCTGGAATTGAAAGGTGCCAATGAGGACTGCCAATAGATTGCATGCAACCCTCTAATTTCCCAGGATAACAGTGGTTACTAGTTTAGAAACAAAATTGTCTGTACAACCTGGTTTCAAGACCAAGGAATACTCTCAGTAAATTTAATTTACTAGCATATTTGTCAGGGGTCTCAGTTTGTTTTTCTCTTAATTTTACCTTGACCTCAAAAAAATTCTGTCTAATCTCTTGCAATCTAGAATTTCTGAGCCTGCATTCAGTACTGAGACTGCATTCCGAAAAATGAGTTGGGTCTTTCCTAGTTAGGAAACTGGTTGAAGGGTTAATTCAGGAAATAAATTGAAGTTGCTTTTATTGCTTCAAGTTACCATAAGTGTTGCATCTCAGAGGCTCCAACTTTTCTCTGTAACCACCTAGGTCTAGTAATTTAGTCGTTTTGCCCCTCATGAATCAGCCAAATCCATACACTGAAGCTTTGAAAAAATATTGTCAATAGACTTTGCTGTAAATTAAATATGCAACAAAATGTCATAAAATGCAAGAAGCGCATAAAGTTAACTGCAAAAGTGCTTAAAAGCATACAGTAATCAATGTATCACATACTTTTAAATTCTCTATAGTTACAGATGCAGTCATTTAATATTACTGACATAACTAATCCTTGTGAAATCAGTAGGAAATCTCACAATAGCTGATATAAAGGACAAGCATTGGAAATTGCAGCAGCACCACATATAGGGAAAGGAAGATTATTTTTTTCCAAAGTTTATAGTCAGATGGGGCAGACTTAGTAAAATAATCAGAAATTTTCATGACCACAAATTAAAAACAAAACCCAATGAGTCAGATCTCTTAAATGAAGATACTGATTTTGGCATCTCTCTTTTAGTGAAAGTTCATATAAGAAAAGAAAAACTATCTCCTCAGAATTTCACCTCAGGTTTTTAAAATGTAATTTACAGCTTCTCATGATGTAAAATTGTGATTTCACTCAGAGGAAACAACAGGAATTTATTGAGGACCAGAGCTAAGTTATTACAAACTCTTCTGAGTAGCCTAGTGATTTCTTCTTGTGTTTTCTTACTATATGAGATTTCCTGACAGAAAAGTAATTGCAGGTGTTCGGAGAGATATGGATCCAGTTCACAACATCCAAAGTTAAAGCTGTCAGTTGAAGTACAGGAATCTATCCTTTCTCTGTGGGATTTTTACTTTTCAAAAACGCAGTTTAGTTGTATTAACTAATACTTGGACAATAAAAGACCAATAAGCAACTAACTAAACAGCTTCCCTTGAGTTCTGGTGAACAATGGTCCAAGATTTCTGTTTCTGTAATACTGGCAAGCCAAGAGCTAGTTTTTCATCTTTCTTATGAATAAGAGTAGCTTGAGGTTATCCAAATTTACACAGCAACTCCATCATTAGAGCACTCACACACTGAGAGTACTCCTGGGTCTTACAACCAGCTGTCACAGAAGAGCCCTAGTGCCAGTACTAAGCTGTCCTAGTCACCTTCTTTCACTCTTGGGAGTACTGTTGTAGCCACAATAACATAAAGATAAATGAAATATAAAATAAGTAGAGAGTGGCAATGGCCCAGATACTTGAAAAATGCAGAGCTGGAGGAAACAGGATCCTTTCAAATATTTTTCCATTATTGGACAAGTATTAGCATATCTCTGCCACAGACTGGATAAAAGTTGGGCAAAGAAATGGAGAATGATGCAAAGCTTACAGGCAGAAAACTCACTATTCTTGAATTTCTGTCAGGTGGAGATTCCCTCGACCATATTTACTTACAGCACTTCAATGCTATGTGGATGTCAAGGGAAGGTGTTAATTTTGATCAGACCATTATTTCACCTTGCTTAATAAACACTTTTGAAAGAAGCTTAGTGCTGCTTCTGAGGACATGGTGATGATCATCCATCCCTTCCTGACAGGATGGGACCTTGTTATCACTTGTTTAATGGTCTTTCCTTGTTGCAGATTCAAATATTGATCACATTTTGTTTATAAAATAAATAACATTATATTACCAGTCATAAAATTAGCCATTTATTTAAAAAATATATCAGGAACATTTCATTGTGGGAGTTAATAGTATTGACAGTTTCACATCCTGACTACAGGCTATGCAAAAAAAATACCTTGGAATAGCCTTTGAAAAAACAGTGAATAGCAAAACAACCAATTACTTCAAACACTAAACTAAGCAATTTATTAATTACATTATGGAACAGAAACCAAGGGATCTAGAATCAGAGAGCAGAATGGTCTCTTTTAATCTTTATTTCCAGGGTTTTAATAGTTTTAAATTTAGCTAACACTAATGGTGAGTAAAATAGGCAAGATGGGCAATGCTGTTGCATTGGGAAGGAAATGTGAAATTTATGGTTTGTGTACTGTCTACTTTCCCAGGAACCAGTTGGCATCATAATCCAAGCACTATTTTTTACAGCAGCAGGATCAATACTGAAAATGGGAGAGGTAATAAGCAGCTTTAATTCTTCCCGTAAAGTCAGAGCACCATCTACCAAATGATAAATAGCCTCAACCATTGCTCTGTTTTCTGAAAAGCTCCTTATCCACAAGGACCTATTTAATTATTTCTTTGTTTTTATGGGTCTGTCTACAGTCATTTACTTTTCCTTCACAGTCGGTTACCCAAGGTAATTCTAACTCTAATGACACTGGGATGTTTTGCTACAGACGTTGGAGGACAGCTTAGAGACCCTGCTGAAAGCATTTTCCTCTTGCTAATAGTAAAACCCCCTTCCTCTGGGCCTCCTGAGTCCCATTATGAGATATTTCTAGTGCCCTGTCAAGCCTAGCATTGGACCCCTACCTTTCTACACTCATGCCATGGCCAGAAGTCCCATTCCAGCTCAAGCCTGGGCCACATATCTCATCTCATCTGCCTGTCTCCAGCCCTGTCCCCATCATTCCCCAGCTGTTGATCAGATTTCCTGGACTGATATTAGGCTGAGTCATTACCTCAGCTTTCTCTGGATGGTGGGTGGAACCCATTGGTGTGGGCATCCCTACTGTGCTCACCCTGCTCAGATACTGTGGGTCTGGGTCTGCTGGTGGGGATGCAGCGATGCTGTGCTGGGCATGGCCTCAGCTGAGCTTTGCCTCCCTGTGCCACAGCCTGACTTGCTGCTCAGCAGCAGCTTTGTCAGGGGATGGGGCTTAGCTTTGGAGACCTTTGTCAGTTCAGTGGCTATTTCCAGTTTTGCTAAGCTAAATTCAACAGGTTGTGTGGCCTAGAGCACCCCAAAGATCTGCTCATACCCTTAGAGCATCTGGACTCCCAGAGAACTGTTCAGCTGAGTGATCAGGATAACATGTCCCAAATGCCAATTCTCTCATTTAATTTCATTTCATTATTAAAAAATTATTTATCTGTGGTTGTTTTGACTGGGATAGAGTTAATTTTCTTCACAGCAGCTGGTATGGGGCTGTGGATTGTATTTGTGCTGAAAACAGTGTTGACAATACAGAGATGTTTTTGTTCTTGCTGAACAGTGCTTGCACAGTGTCAGGGGGCTTTCTGCTATGTGTACCACCCCACCAGCGAGGAGCCTGGGGGTGCACAAAATGATGGGAGGAGATACAGCCAGGATTTCTGACCCAAACCCACCCAAGGGGCATTCCAGATCGTGTGCCAAAGTGCTCAGCATGTAAAGAGAGGGGAAGGAAGGGTGGGAATTTTGGAGTGGTGACATCTGTCTTCCCCAGTCGTGTGATGGAACCCTGCTTTCCTGGACATGGCTGAACATTCCTTGTTTTGCTTTGCTTGTGCCTGTGACTTTTGTGTTCCCTGTTAAAATGTTGTTATTTCAACCCATGAGTTCTCATTTTTCCAGTTCTCTTCCCTATCCTACCGGAAGAACCTCAGTTTGTATGAGATGAGTACCAGGGGGAATGTGAATGTGTATTCTTTAACCAGACTATTTGCAATCAGTTCTGTAGCATGACAAATGAAAAAATTTCCTCAGAATAAAATCTAAGCATAGAATCAATAGACTGTTGTGTTCGTGAGGTCCCCAGGACAAGCTGAGAGATGAGGAATCTGACTCTGTTTTCTCAGAAGGCTGATTTATTATTTTATGATACTATATTATATTAAAAGAATGCAATACTAAAACTATATTAAAGAAAGAGAAGGATACAGACAGAAGGTTTAACAAGAATGAATAATAAAATCTTGTGACTGCTTCCAGAGTCCCAACACAGCTGGATGGTGATTGGTCATTAAGTCAAAGCAATTCACATGTTGGAAAAACGATCTCCAAATCACATTTCAAAGCAGCAAAACATGAGAAGCTGAGGTGTCTCAGCTTCCCAGGAGGAAATCCTGAGCAATGGGATTTTTCCAGAAAATATGACAGTGACAATAGACCTGTTTTTAAAAGATAAAACCAAACAGGCCAATCTAAAGGAAAGAACAAGCAGCCTTAAGACCAGTGTTATATAACATTTTTATTTGTTGGAAGATGAGAACAAACAGGTAAATTCTGCACACTCTCCTTTTTCCTTTGATTGTATTGTTTTGTTTTGTTCTGGTTTAAATTCTTCTACATCATTTCCATCTCAGCATCATTCCTATTTGCTTTTGGCTTAAATGTCTTACTTTGAGAGATTAACTGATAAGTTCTAAAGTGAATCAATGATCCTAGCTATGCTCTATGGGAAAAAGATTATAAATAAATAATAACAAATAATAATTATATTTTGGAAGAAGTAGCTCTCCTCAGACCAGGGCCTGGAAACGTTGCATAGTACTAATGTTGTTCAATTTACTGCTCTGTTTCTTAATTACCTCTGAAAAAAATAGACAAATCTTTCTTGCTGTCAGGATGCTCTCATCATAAGCATATCATACATAGGTCCTCACTTCCCACAAAGCATGAGAATATGAAATTAGCATTTTAAACTCTGTTCTTTAACTTTTTTATTATAATCTCTGCCTATAATACTGTAAAATATTGCAGCTCCTGTGAAGAAATGCAGTAGTAACATGTAGGAATAAAATATGTTAAGGCTTGCATCCTCTGGCTTGTAAGGTCTAGCTAAAGCATTAAATGATATTTAAAGATATATTTTTATGAATTAATTTCATTTTTTGCTATATATAGAGCATTACTAATAATGCTATTAGTCTTTTTTATGTAAGCAAATCACACAGATTTGGGGTTTTTTCCTTTATTTTGTTCCTGATTGTTTCCCCTGAGTTTCAGCAATCAGCCTGAAATTCTAAGTCCAAACTTTCCAAGGAACCATGTTAAAAGAAAGCTTTGTTAAATTATTGGATTTTTTTTTCTTCTAAAATAAAAACTCTGACTCTGAAACCTGCAGTGTTGGCTGACAGTATCTAAAATGATCAAATCACTCAGTCAATTCCTTTTTTCTTGGCTGTTGGAAAGGATAAGCAAAACAGATGTACAAGAATTTCACAGTCTGAGGCAGCAGAAAAGGTGTTTGAACAGGAAGGTTTCACCTTTACCCTAATTCAATTAACAAGTTACAGTTTTTTGAAACTGCTGCTTCAGTTGCCAGATTAAATTGTTTCTCAAATATCACAAGCTATGTCATCTCAGATGAAGATGGCTGGCTAGAAAGATGGAATATTTTTTAACTCTTGTATGTCAGCAGAGTTTTTCCTTTAGTAATGTCAGAAGGTTTTTTCCTTAATTAAAGGAATTACTCAGAAGATGAAAATTACTCAGAAGGTGAAAATTTTGAAGGTGACCATAAATAAAATTATGGTCATCCCTTGACAAGTCTTTTGTTATTAACCTGTTACAGTTGTCCAGTTTGGGTACTTCAGTAGAAGAGAAATATCAGGAAACTGGAAAGAATATAGAGGAGGGCCATTAAGGTGTTGGAGGCCTGAGGAATATAGAGTGGGAAGAGGGGCTGTGAATTTGCTTAGGCTTAAGGAGGTCTTTATCCCCTGAGATGGAGTTAGAGACAATGGAGCTAGACTCTCTTTGGAGGTGATGACATGTCTTCACAGTGAGAGCAGCTCAGCTCAGGAGCTGGTAGCACAGACAGGCTGCAGAATCCGAGCCCCACAAACCCTTGAGCAGCCTGCTCCAGCCTTGGAAGTCAGCACTGTGCCAGGGAGTGGCATGGAGGGGCTGCTCTGCACAGGTTGTCTGATCACGCAGGGATGGGGTTAGGAAAGCCAAGGCTGACCTGGAATTGAATCTGGCAAAGGGATAAGAGGGACAAAAAGAAAGGATAATGTGAGTACATAAACAGCAAAGGGAAGGATACTAAGGAAAAGCTGGCCCCAGTGCTGCATAGGGAAAAGGAGCTGCAGACAAAGGGCATGGAAAAAAACAAGGTACTTAGTGTCTTCTTTTCTTCACTCTTAACTGGCAAGACTAGCCTTTGGGAATCAGAAGCCGCTGACACCAGAGAAAAGTCTGGAACAAGGAAGAATAACCCTTGACAGAGGAGGACTATTTAAGGAGAACTCAGCTGAACATACAGAAATCCATGCAGCCTGAGTGGTTGCAGCCACAAGTGCTGAGTCACGTAGAAGCACAAGACAGTAAAGCATAAGAAGATGATCAGGAATAGTCAGCATGTTTATGAAAGGGAAATCCTGCTTAGCCAACCAGATAGCCTTGTACGGTGAGATGAGCAGGTTGGTAGGTGGAGGGAGAAAAATGGGTGCTTACTTTGACTTTAGTAGGGTTTTTGATGGAGTCTTCCATGACATTGTTACAGATTAGATGACAAAATCTGGGTTACATAAACAGAGTGAGAAAGGATTAAAAGCTCGCTGAACAGCCAGGACCAGAGGGTTGTGATCAGTGGCATAAAGCCCATTCAGATAAAAGTCACTAGTGGTGTACCCTCAGTGGCTCCCCAATCCACCACTCCCCTTGACAAGGGGATAATACTGAGAGACTATAAATTAAAAGGAACAGTTTACTAAAGTCACAAATTATAATGACAACGCACATAGCAAAAGTACACAAAAAAGGTGCCCTACCCACAGTGAGGCATTTACCAGTGGGACAAAGCTAAGACAGCTGCAGTTCCCACCCCACACAGCCCCAAGGAGACTGAGAGTATGGTGGAGGGCAGGGATGCTCCTGGATTAGCCTACACGGGTCAAGAGAACAAAGAAGACAGTGTGGTAAATTAATTTCTGTGAGACAATGTACTCCCCCCGCCGGACAAATGATGGGGAGACAGAGACAAAGCAAAAAGAACCCTGGGAAAATGGCACCCTCTGAAACAGGAGCCTGCACCGCTGTTGTGCTGGCCCATTGAGGTCTGCAGGGAGCAGGGTCTCTCCTGGTGGCTCCTGGGCTGGGATAGTGACTGCACTGGCTCCTGGGGCTACCCCCATGGCAATGTCCCACACAGCAGCTGCCTTTTCCAGGCCTGGGCTCCACCCAGCTGGAAAAATGATGACCAGCAAACCTGCAGTGCTGACAGGACAGTGCTGCACAAAGGCTACCTGTCCCTGAGCTCCAGGCAAGTGAAGAGCAGCCACACTTTTGCTTCCTCCTGTGCTTGGGGAGATAGCCCATCAAAGGTGACATAGATGATGTGGAATAGTGCTAAACTCCTACCTCTATAACTGGGACAATTACTTATTTCATTTTTTTTTATTAGACAGAAAGATATATTTCAAAATTATGGAGAGTTTTCTGTTCAGATTTCTGTCCCTGTTGTTGCAACTCCAGCGTGAAGAGGTTTTGATTGATAGGGTGCACCCTCTCACCCTTGGCAGAGTGCTGCTGGTTTGCCAGCTTGTTGCCTCTCTCAGTAGGTTTCCTACCAAGTCTCTTACCTGACTGTAAACAGCACGTCAGATGGGGTAATTTTCTATCCCACATTTTGCAATAACTAGTACAACTGAAAGGCATAGAAATGGAACTAAAACATATGGGCTGTCAATAAAATACTGTCACCTTAGTGTCATTATATACTCCTTGAAAGAGCCCAAGTCTCCAAAAAAATCACTGTGTGGAGGTTTCCTTTCCCAACATAATTTCTATCTTTTTAATTTAGTCCTCTTCAGAAACTACTATATTTCATCATTTAACTCAGAAATTGGATGCCTTAGGGCTTGACTTTATTTAGTGCTAATAAAATGAAGAGAAACAGACCTTTAAAAATAATTGTGAAAATACAGTCTGTCAGCAAGGATTAGATTCAGCTGTGGCACTGGCTTGAAAAAGTTATTTTGCTCTAAAATCATTAAATATTTATTAGCTTCACCTGAGGTAAACATGTAGTTGTTTACATATCTTCAAATTTGTATATACACACTTGTAAATGAATTTAGAAAGGAGCACCACATTCATGAATATATACCATTCTTAGCTCTATTTTAAAAAATAAATTGTCAAGGTGTTCCATTAGCAATCGGCCAGGAGTAGAAAGGTAGGATATTTGAGGAGCAGGACCCATTTTCTTAACCTGTCTAATAAGATGTGCTGTTAATAATTTGATTTGTTTTGTCTTCTTTCCCTCTCTAACTCTTCCTCTCCACAAGCTATGCTAATTCACTCAGGGCAGAAGTCATACACAGAAGTGTAATGTATTCTGGCTTTCCTCATACTTACCAGTAAGAGAAGAGGGTCTGAACCCATGAGAAACATAAAAGCCCATATGAAATATCTCTGTTGTGATCAAGAGATTTTTGAAACTGAAAGTCTCACAAACTGTTTTCAAAATCTTGCTGAGTCCAGATAACATTCAGAGAGTTTTCTCTGGCATCTAGGATAAATTTTTGGTAAAATGAGGACATGTTGCTGGACCATGCAACACAGCAACTGTGCCTATTCCACAACCAGAGTACCTGGACTAACCAATGGTCAGAGATCTTCAGAGCACACCACACACACAAAAAAGGGAACAAGAAAGTATTGAATGCTCCAGTGCACTACAGGAAATCTGTGTTCCACCCTGTGTTCTCAGGACTATTTTAATCTTCTGCATAATGTAAATGAATTGTCATAGGAATTGAGACAGCAGCAGTATTTAAAGTTAATTTTAGACCTTGGATCAAATTTTTTTTATGTGATTTTCCAATGCTTGTCATAGTTTCATCTGCTCAGTCCCTTTTCTCTGGAATGTTATTTACTTAATGTATTTCAGCACTTTTATTTCTACCTCTTTAATAATAGATATTTTTCAGAAGCTATGATTTATTATTCTTATCTGTCTGCTGCTTGTAAAGTATTTTGATATGTTCTATGGCAGTAATTCAGATTCTTCTGTTTTGTTCCTTGCAAGAGTGCACAAGTTTTCTTAGCTTTTTACTGACCTTACCAAATTTTTCAAGTAAATTAGATTTCAGTCTATCAAAGATTGTGTTCCTAGCACCTTTTAGCCTATAAATCTTACAATGTTTCTCCTCTTGCAGCCCATCTATTGCCTGTGTCTTTGATTGCCTGATTTTCTTTTCCTTTTGTAGTGAAATAATGCATGGACACCACATGACTTTTTTACAATTTTCTTCGGCAATTTAGTAATTGAAATTTGAATTTGTCTTTTCTGAGTATTTTCTCAGCTACTTACATAGATTTCGACAGTTGAGAGAATTAATCCTTAACTAAATTCTCCCAGTGGTAAGATGTCTCCAGCTTTTCCCATGATTGAAGCACGTTTTCATTTGCATTATCCTGTCCTTACTCCTCTAGAAAAAGCTTTGGCCTTCACTCCTGCAAGCATTTTGTGCAGGTCTGTGCGAACTTCCATGCACCCTCTCTGGGGGATACTGGCAGTCCCTACTGTGGGGTAAAGGACAGTCAGGACACCTCTGGGAGTTCCCTTTCTCTTCAGCCCTTCCAGCTACAATGCATATTCCCAATCATGGTGAGCAATAGGTAACTTTAGAAATATTACAATGATATACTGAAAAAATATTGCTAGCTATGAAGTTTCACTCACATAGATATGCTTCTGCCAAGTGTCAGCATTCTTGCTGATCTCTTCAGATTTCTTTCCATCTACAGATCTCAGATACTAAATCCTTTTAGTTCTTGTTCAAAACCTATTGAATGATTTTTTTTAAACCTTTTTATTTTTTTTTCTCTAGATTATTGTAACACTCATTTAGGATTTTTGAATTGACCATCAGCTGTGATGAAATGCAAGAAGTTTCTTACATGTTCTCAGCTTTCAAGTCATGGTCTCCACCAGCAATCCCTAATCTTCAAACTGAAACAAGTCATTGATACTGTCAGCTGTGACCAAAAAATCACCTGGAAATGGAGAAGATTTTATTTGTGGCCCCAGGAAAGAAAGACCAGGTTCTTTTTCTTGCTGTCAGTCATTTGATTTAAGATTTAATATCTTTAAGGAATGTCCAAATTAACATGAATAATGAAATAATTAGAAATATTAGTAATATTTTACATCCACATCTGCCTCTGTATCTTTTAAAATATTATAGGATATTCTTCAAATAAAGAAAAAAATCTGAAAGGTAGATGAAGCTTACTGGAATTTATTAAATTCTAATAGAAAAGCAATTTTTTCATATATTTCTATGCTTTAACATTAAGGCACTCAATGAAAATGTTCCTGTTTCCAAAGATCATAGCTTTACCTTTCCCTGAGGCTCTGATAGAATGATCAGTTTCTCTATTTGGTGCAAAAGACTGGAGAGCACATTTCAAATGTTCTTGATCTGACACAGTGACAAAACTCTTTCACATGCAGATGCTTCTCATGTCTATGAACTAAAACTCACACAGCATGTAAACACCAACGTAGTAATTAAATTCTAATTTGAATTAAACTCAGTGATGCCTGCATCACATGGCTACAAATAAAGAATGAATTTTGTGGAAAATACTAGTGACACAACATTATACTTGGTATAGTCTCCTCTGCTTAAGCACTTAAAAAATGGTGGTATTGTTCTAACTGCAAGGTTCTTTAGCCATTAAAAACACTTTGCAAGTGTGCTCAGCCTCCTCTGGCCACTGAAGGATTTCTACTGAGGTGTCTTTCTGTTCATATTTGATAACACAAAGGTATGCCTTATCCCTTGAGATCATATTATTGCTCAGCAGGTATAAGTGATATTGCTTTATTCATGCCAGTTGTGTGCCTTTTAAAACTTGTGAATATGACCTATGATAGGATTTTGAGTCAGACTCTGTAGGATTTTAGTTTGTTAAAGTGATTTACCCTACTCACTATATAATTTGAGCAAATTAATATTTTTGGAAACATACTTTGAGGAAAACCTATTAATACAAGCATTCACACTGTGCTCATCTGTGTGGTATGTCTGCTTCTTACATAATGAGCAGGAAAAAAAGGAAAAAGGAAAGAATTGATTGAATCAGTTTCTTCAAGCTTCAGCAGCGTGCATCCACACTGTTGTCTCTTTCTATGCCATCTAGTTTGCTCTCACTATCCTGAGTAGACAGAAAACATTTACTATGTGCCTCTTTTCTATGAAAAGGCAAGAATATATGAAATACAGTGCATGCCCATTCTGCACTGTAGAGTATTATACCCCTTTGTCTCACCTCAGAAAAAGTAAATGGAAATTGCACTTTTGTAGCTCAGGGCACATAATTTTAGAAGATAGGATGCACCTCTTGACAGAAGAAGGCTTGAAATATGCATGAGCATTCTTCTGAGAGTTTTCAGTCTTCTGGAATTAACATAGTAAGTATTTTAGCAGATACATCAGGTTAAAAGAGTAAGGGAAGATATTCAGCCCTTGGTGTAGTCTCTCACTGCAGTAAGTCTTTTACACATAGTGTGCAAGTGGGCACAGAAGGGAACAATAACAATCTAATCATGTTTGGGGCTTTTTTGCAGTTTTAAACATTAAAAAGCACTCTTTCTCTGCCATATTAATTTCAGGAATCTCAAAGCCTCAGTTTTTGGTCCTCTCCTTCTCTTTGTTGCCATATCCATGGCTCTCTCATGCACTGAAAATCAAACTGGGTATTTCCAGCCATGTGAACACAAATCATTACAATTTGATCCTAAATGTCTGCTGCAGCAGCTCTAAATACCATTTAAATCAGACACAGGAACCATTGCCTCTCATACATTACCTGGGGGTAACACAAAAACATAACAGAAAAAGGAACTGTTCATATCTTGGGTTATTATCTCTGCAGAGCTGTGGTGACTGGTGCATTCATGCCAATAACATGATAAACATTTCACATTTTTTAGCAAAAATAGCAGGTTTTTGGTGTGGCTGTCACACACAAAATAGGACTGCTGCCTTCCTTTTCAGCACAAAATCTTATAGTGACTGTGTAAATGATTTGACAGAGGACCTGGCATAAAAATAGAATCATGATCTCTCTGGGATGGCTTTGGAAAACACCGTCTGAGATAATTTCAAAAAAATCTTTTGACTTACAAATCACATTTTTAATCTTCTGGTAAAAATGTAAATATATCTCAGATAGTGTTAGTCCCATTTAAGAGGATATTCTATACAGGACTAGATTAGAGGAAATGAAAGAAGCCTGTTTTGTGTTTGGCAATAAGAAAAAAGTACCTTGAACTACCATCATACACTGCTTACATACAGAAGTGCATAACACTTGAAAAATGTAGCTCTGGATTTTCTTAACAGCTAGAAATTACTCCATGTTATTTAGAGGATTTAGTGGCAGAATACATTTTTAAAAAATAAACAGCCAATAGATTTGTATTCTACTTTGTACTTCTACAGATGCTGAAATGAACTAAAGGGGAAATTAAGAGTTTAATTTTGCCTGGCTTATATTTCTAGAAGCAAGAATTATAGACTTTGTCTATAACAACTATACAAAAGGAAGTACAGGAAGGTAATTAAGGTCCACCTTTAACAAAAAAAATTATGTTACCTGCCATTCTTCAAGAGTCCAGATCTTGTTTATTATGATTCCTCAGTGTATAGGTTACATTTTAAGAATCCAGAGCAGTAATCTTTATAAATTTACTCTAGTCACAGAATAATGGCTATTGTTGGTGGAGGGCTACACACATCCAAAGTGGAGGAGAGCCTGAAAATAGGTGGCTTGATACTTCCTTGACAGCTAGTGAAACCTTTAATTAAAAACAAGTTATTTGTTGATAACACAGAAATCTACATATGAATTTTGTGGATAACCATTTTGTTTTAGCCCAGAAAATGGTATGAACATAACTTCATTGCCACTTTAATAGGATATGTCTCACCTAACTTTAGTTGTGTGCAAATTACATGTTCAGCCTAAGGTGATTATATAGAGAGCTCTTTAGGCAGTGAAGATATTTTCGGTGTGGGCCATTATAGCCAGAAATAGATTTCTAATACAGAATGGGATTAATTCCCTCTGGGTGTGCTCATTTCTCTCCACAGGTTAAAGCACAATGACAAGTCCAAACTAGGCACACAGTTAAGTGACATAAATCCTACTTCTAGGTGAACAAAACACATATAAAGGAGAGGATGAAATTTTAATTTTATTAACTCTGCTTCCGGAATTAGTTTGAATATATTGTCCTGAGATGTTTGTTCACCAGAAATTTATTCACCACAACCCCTAATTTAATTTATTTCATGAATATGTGTGTATTGACCACTGAAAATGAAATTTTGTCCTGTGTTAAACAGAAAGTAGGGTCTGCAGCTGCCGTAAACTGAAACTGCTGAATGATGAAGAGACGCAGAGCTTGTGCACTATAACATGCTGGGTAGCATGTTCCCATTTCTCTGGTCGGGTGAAGAAACCCATGAACTTCAAAGCAGGCAATAGGTTTGTTTTAGCCACAAAACCCATTTGATTATCCAGATTTGCCACCATAGGAAAAAACCCCTTTTAAAATATACCCTAAATGATGCCAAATTATACTCAGTCCTTTCCCAGTGGGCAGCAGAAGCTGGAAGAGTGGCAGTACTTTGCAACAGAAGATGAAAACTGAGAAGAAATCTTGGCTTATGACACATTATTTTGTATCAGGTCTTTTGGTCCTTTCTCCCCATTGTACCCAGATGGAGATAGAAAAGGAAGGCTAAAAGATTCCATGTTCTCTCCCTGCTCTGTAGCAGACTTTGCATAGCATACTTTAACCTTGGACCTGAAATGATCTGGACTAGCTGATAACAGACCTTAAAAGTTTGTTAACCAGTAAGAATTTGCATCAGCATTGCAGCCTTCCAACAGCTGTCCACAGAAAGAAGGTAACTTACAGAAAGGTTAAGTAAGAAATGGATGTATACCCATATTTCTGCCTGATGCAGATAAAATGGATGGAATAGAACAGACAATATGGTCCTTTATATTCACATCTCTTTCAATTTCCCATAAACTAAAACACTTTAAAATGCATTAGTACAGATTTGCTTTTGTACAGGTTCTTTTCTTCAGAATATCAACACAGAGTAGGAATGGCTGATGACACTCATGATACACCATACTACATTAGGAATTTTTACCTCATTCAGATTATAAGGGATATTTTTCTTAATCTATAACAGATTTTATATTTAGTAATGCAGTTTCCTTTTCCCTTAAAAATTTGACCTTGTCAGGTGAAATGAAGAGTAAACCAAAAAAAGAGTAATACAACACTTACTCCCTGTTACCAGCTCAGGTGCAAAGGAAAAGTTCTCAGTGGCCCCTGGCTCTATTTCTGTTCTCCCACAAGAAACACCGCAAGCAATTTTCAGCTTGTCACCCAAGCATGTATTTTGATTTGATGATGAAAATTAACTCAGTATTTAAACAACTCTTTCTGAAAACAATTACTAAACCTAGGTTTGGCAGCCAGGGTTTACTGATTACACTACAGGTCATGAAGATGAGCCACTTAGAGGAACCAATCCCTCTGCATATGTACAATAAGCTCTACAGGATTGCTCTGATTATGATTGAGTTTTCTTCTGTTTTGAGTGAGGTTTTGTGTGTGGATTTTTTTGTTTTACTTTTTTTTCCCCTATCTCAGTAGATCATACTTAAGAGACTCTTCTGTCTCTGCCCGAACTGTCAAAATCCAGACACTATGTGCTAATTGCTGTGATTATGACATTAAGAATAAAATTTCTGACTCTTCTGTGGCAGTGGGGCCAGCTCAGCAATCTCTAGTGTAGGAAGAATGCATTAAAGGTTTGAATATAGTGACATATTTATTCCATGAGTGTCACAGCCTTCTCTCATAATTAAATCTGTTGGGTATTCCTTTTTAAAAAAAGAGCTTTACTAATAGTTAATTTTTATACATTTTTGGAAACAAAAAGTAACATTGGTTGATTTCCTTTGACTGGCAGAGGAGTATCTTTAAAAGTAAAATGTGGTGCTACTACCTTCCATTTTCTCCCCTTCCAATATTTTTAAGTGGAATTTCCTGATCCTCATTACAACAGTGCCCCACAGGGATGTTGATGTTTGCACATAATAATGATTGGAAGCAGCACTGTAGATAAATCTTGGCATGGAAAGAAAACAAGCTGTAAATGAAAAAGAAAAAACTCTACTAGAAATACAAGATAATGCAGTGGGCTGGTTTTGCTGCTGTTTGAAACAAATGTATTTAAACAGAGAGTGTTAGGCTGAATAAATAAGAATTATAGAAGAGAAAATGTAGAGAAACAAGCATGTACATGGTTACGCCATAAATGAGATTTTTACTAGAGAGAGAACTTTCACATTTATTTCCTTATGTTTGAAATGGTGCCAAAAATGAGTGAACAGAACTTCAAGACAGATCAGACCTAAGAGCAGTGTTGCTTTTTCTTTCAATTCAACTATACAATAATTTTGTTCCTATTTCAGCTTTCATAGTAAAACTGGGAATGGAAAATCAGACTGACATCTGTGAAACAAGGAAAGAAACATTTGAAAGCCTTCAACATAAGGACATAACTGATACCAGGGAGAGTTCAGGCTGGCTTCTTTTAGAACTCTAGTGGGTTTAGCAGTCACTTTAACTGGCCTAACATGGCTGAAAATGAGAGTGTTTTCTAAAATACTCTCAGAAAACATTAATTTGATATCCACTGAAGGGAGATGCTCTGCTCAGTGATTACATTGTGTCCTGATGCACACAGGGATTTTGTGGCAAGACACATACTCTGTTCTTTCAAAGTCACCAGACTTACTTGGAAGGTTCCTCCTGGGTAGCAGAGCAGAATTTGACCCCAAGCCATCATTCCTCCTCTGGCTGTCAGCTCTCCCAGCAGCACGCCACACAGGCTGCAAATGGAATCTGGCTAATAACAGTCCTAGTGAGTTTATCAGTGGATGGCAGTGTGGAAATATGTTTCCTCTGTCTCATTTCATATTCCAAAAAAAAAAAAAAAGAAAGGAAAAATAAAAAAAAAGACACATACAGTTTGTATTTCTGAAATGACAGGCATGGAATGGAATTGTGTAAGTGGCTATGATTCTGTTCTCCTAGTTATTAGAACTGAAATATTTATCTGTCTGTGTGTATATATACACACACACACACACATATATTACACATGGAGGAGAGTCAGAAAGGACTTAGAGAAAGGTCACTGTAATTCAATTCCAATAAGTTAAATTTAAGAAAAAAATACATCAGTGAGCAAACATATACATACCCACACACTGCTGAATGTCACCCTCCTCTGCATAGCACTATGAGGTTGTTCTATGTGACCTCCACATTTCTCCTTCCCCCAGAAAATCCATCTTTGATAGGGCACACACGGAGAAATATCTGGAAAGGTGATCAGCTTAATCTTTTATTCTGTTTGCACAAATCCACATGATTTCATTGTTAGCTGTGTTAACCCCTTACCAACTGAATATACAAAAAGAAAAAGAAAGCAATAATGAAAGGTGATGAGAAGGTGGGAAAAATTCTGTGAATATGCCACTGGAACTATATGGATAGATATAGACATAGATTTAGATATAGATATATAGATATAGATGTAGCCACTGATATATAGGCACTAGGCTCTTCATCATGGGATTGAGGCCACTTATCTAAACCTTTTTTGGGAAGAGACCATACTTGGTGTCTAATGAGCTAGATGGATTTACTAAAGATTTTTGTCAAATGATAGTGTCCCTTGTGCTCAAAATGAGCTGACTTATCTTGTAAAATTATTTCAGCAAGGGACTTCTGTCCATCAGTTGTAAAATAGCATATTATATGATGTATACCAGCCAGACCAAAATGCTTGGGCATGAATTTGATGTCTATGGAAAATCAAAGAATTTAACAGGGTTAGGAAGGGAAATAGGATTACTGAAGTAAAAGGGATTGAACTTTTGCAGAATAAAGTGTAACTTGAATCACAATTATGTTTGCAAATAGCATCTATTGTGGTACAAAGATAGCACAATGCTCAGAAACATGCCCAGTTCTTGCTTACTGCCACTGTTCATTTGCCATTTCTGGCTTGCTTCTTTGTATGGATTTTTTTCTTCAAATTAGTTTAGATGACTATACAATGCTGTAGTCCTAACAATGATGACATCAGAGATACCTAGTCAACCATAAATGTTAGGGGTTTATTTTATAGTTTTCCAAACACTTGCTGCATCCATTTTTCTACCAGTTTGGTACTCCTCAGCAGAAAAAAAAAATTCTCAGTGAAGCTCTTTTGCCTTGGTAGAAGATAATTTAATAGAGCTGGAGCTTTTGTAAAAAGTGATGGTTTTGGTATACCTGTATGATGATATGCATGATTTTGATCTATCACCCCTCTTTAAAAATTCATATTAACATTTTTTAAAACACTTATTTTGATTTCCGAGACTGAAGTTTCCAGCTCAGCACAATTCAGTACTTCATTTCTGAGTCTTGTGTCCTCCAGTCTCCTCCGGCACCCTGTCCTGTTTGCAGCAAAAGAGAAGGTTTATCTGAAAATCAGTACCAACTGGTAAGGAAAACACTGAGACACAAAAACCAATTGCAAGACAAGCTTAATACCAAAAAACCAAAAAGTTCTATGGAACAAGATGCAAAAGGTAGAAGCAGGGTGATTTTAGGGCAATAAAGTAATAACCACACACTTTTTCAGGGCACCTGGAGCTGGGGCTGAGGCTGCTGCACCCCTGGTGTGCCCTTTTGCTGGCTGGCAAACAAGGCAGGACGCCCCGGGCAGAGCCTGCCCTGCTGCCAAATGGATCTTGGCTGCCAGGTCCTGTTCTTGCCACCCTGGGGACAGCAAGTGAGGATACAGCCAAACATTATAAACTTCTGTAGATTCAATATTGAATCTATTGAATTCAATATTCAGTAAGGTTTCTTTTTTTTTTTTTTTTTACCGAAATGAAAAGCTCATGTACCTTTCTGATGCACCAGGACAGTGTGGAGGAACTTGGTGCATCGCTGGGCATGATTCTTGACAAACTGCAGGCATGAGCAGGGGGAGTCAGAAAATGCAATGAGATCCAGGAAGAATAATCCAGTCCAATGATAAAGATAGGGGAGAATAACATTTTATAGTTTAGAAAGGAGAAGGCTCAAGAGAAACATGATCACAAGTTAATAAACACCATCAAAGTTACAATAAAAGTGAATTAAAGGAATTATATTGTCTGATAAGATGGCATGACAAGGAATGATGGTCTAAAGGTAGGACAGGTAGCTCTTAAGTCAGAAATTAAGGAAAAGTCTTTAACAGCTAGAACAAATGGCCAGTGTGGGAAATCTCCAGGGATGGCAGTCAAGTCTCTGACATCATGGGGTTTATTCAAGAAAAAAAAGTTTCTTTCAATGTGTCTGATGAAGAAGTGCAACAGAAAGTAGAGTGACAGCCCAGAAAATGAACTGACTTTTTTGTAACTGAATTTATGAGGCTGTGATTTTTTTATAGATATGACTGTATATTTAGAAGAAATAGACATGGAAATTGATTTTGAAAAAGAAATATTTTCTTTTATTTTATGTTCATTCAAATCAACATTCAATTTAGACAAAAAATCTCATTTTTCCAAAATACTTTTTGGGGAAAATATCTTTATACTATCATTTCTGCCTCTAAATTTTTGGTGACAAATAGCCAGTTTTTTTAATGAGACATGGACTATATTCCTAAATAGGAACAAATGATATATGTGCTAATAAATTTCTTCTTTCTGTTTCTACTAATGTAAGACATTAAAATACAGATCATAATAATCTAGAGTAAATCACAGGACAGCAAGTTATGGCAAAAACCTGATTTTTTTAATAAAGAAAAGCAACTGTTTGTGATTCTGGAGATAAAAAAAAATAAACCTCCTGTTGATGCATTTGGAAAGACATAAAGTGAAACTGCGTATGTTTCTAAGAAGTAGCGTCATTAGTTCATCTGAGAACGTGATGAATTAATGAAAAAAAAAAAAAGGACTGGAAATGTCTCTTACAGAGCAGCTCAAGGTTTCTCCAATGTGGTGGTGTCTAGTTTATTTTCATGAACAGAATTCTTGGGATACACACAAGTATTTTCTATTGCTGATAAGGCTCCTTGTTCTGGTAGAGCCCAGAAAAGTATGGGTTTTTTTTTCTTTTTCCTTCCACTCTTTCCCCAGCAGCCCAGCAGAAATCTCAGAAATTAATTCTTAGCACTTCCAGCAGCCTGTGAGATCTGGCATCAGAGTACGGGTAAAACTTCAGAGCCAAAATCTAGTTTTGGATTTCTTTGTATTCCACTTGAGGTACTTTAGGATTTTCTTTTTGGAGCCCAGCTGCAGAGATGTTTCAGCATGCAAAATAGAAAATAAAAAATACAAATGCCTATCTCCAGTTTGTCAAGAGCCAGATTACAGTGACTTCAAGTGCTTCTGTGGTTCATATATAGACTTCCTACAGAATACATTTTTTCTCTCAGAGACCTATTTTGGTATCAGACTGGTACCAGGAGGAACTGAATTCATGTCTGATATATTTTACAGTGATGGCTGAATTGGCTGATCTACATGCTTAAAAAGTCCCCAAAAAACAAACAAAAAAAAAGCAGGCATAATGATAATGTCTTTCTTGTTCAGCTCTACTAAGAGAAAATGCATGGCTTTCAAATTTAAAATGTTATTAGGAGCACTGGATTATGATTCTTAGGAGGGCTGAAGTGTTTCTTGGTTTGTTTTTTTTTTTTTTTTTTTTTTTTTTTTTTTTTAAACAGTGATGTAGGAAAGCTTTTAAAGCAGTAATTAGGTTCCACAAATCCATGGAGATATAGGTAAACAGGACTTACCTGCCTCAGAAATACAGCCAAATTCAGACTGGCATGCTGCAGCAAAGAACAGACAGCAAAGTGACATGCAATTTTGCTCTGAATTAATATAAAGTAACAGTCACCAGAGAGACTAGACATTGTATAAACTGAAATCAAACTGCTCTGAAATGAGTAGTGACGTCTGTGTTTGAAACATTTAGGTAGACAGACTATCAGACCAGCAGATTTCAGCTACCTGCAAACCAGCAAAACCTTTCTTATTCTGATTGAAATACATGATCCTTTCCTCATCCAGTTCCCTTTTTTATCTCATGGCATTGGTTTTTAATGTAGGGAATAAATAACCTGCGTTGAATGCAAGCAATATTTCTCCAATATTCAGTCCTTTTGAATTCTGTCACTCAGTGTTGACCCTGATTAACTTGTGGCATTTTAAAGAATCACTGTATAATCTGGTGGATTTGCAATATCAAACAATAAAACTAGCAGAAGGGTTCAGGGCAGAGGATGCTTAAAAACTACTCCTGAAACCAATAAACATAATTTGTGGCCTGAAAGGGAATTTTAAATTAATGAAAAACATCAGTGAAAGGTTTGGTGCACTGATGACTGGAAGCATCTTACATGAAGAGAAGTTTGGCAGTGACTGAAAGAAAATGTTAAATGTGGGTAGGCTGGGATACTGATAAATCTTGGAAAGAAGAGAGAACACCAGAGGCACTCAGAAAGGAAAGCTGTATGCTGTCTATCAGCGAACCTGAAGCTGAGAAGCCTATTTATTGAAAATATTTTAGGGGCAGAATTTACTTCTACTTTTTTTTTTACATATTGCAATCAGAGAATATGGCAAGATTCAGACATGGGGCAGATTGGTGACAGCAGAAGCCTGCCCATGGGTCCGAGAATGGAAGGACACTGCCTGTACTAACAGGAAAAACCTGGCCTGAGCCTTGTGAGGATGCTTCATGCTGCTTGGGATGCCAGCCTAGGCAAGGATCAAGATGACCTTGTTTAATACATCTACCTCTCCAGCAGAATTTGTTTCTTAGGGCTAGATCTGGCCAGAACTGTTGCACAAAGGGCACTGGAGCTTCCTTCTCCCAAAATGTGAACCCTGTATTTGTAGTTTGCATGGTGGGTAGGTTTTTGCAGTGTCTTCGCTGGGGCAAACTGCCTCATCTTGTTCTTATAGAGACACAGTTTGATCTCCCTCTTTGTGTCTCAAGACTTGCTTGATGCTTGTAGACTCTGGAGAGCAGGCTCTGCATTTAGAAGGATTTGAAATAAAGATACTAATATTTGCAAAAACTCCAGTGTAAATACAGTTTGCGTGATTATTTCCAAGAGCATAATTTTACTCAATATAAAAATTAATCCACAGATAGTAAAAGGGTCTTGGAGGAAGATAAGGTCATCAAACTTACTAGATATTGCTTTCAATTAAGTAAATGGCAATTGCTTTTGTTACCTCTGCTCCTTTTGCTTTATCATCTTTGTACTGAAAGGGTTTTATCTGAGAAAGAGTTGCTTGGTTTGGGTTCATTTATTAGGGGGATGTTAGTGTAAAATAGCCTTCTCGAAAGTGCAGTCATAATCTAACGAAGATAAAAGAAAGAAGTGAACCAAGGTTAAATCCAGGAAGCTGGCAGATCTAAGCCTCAAAAATTTAATATGAATTTTAAATATAGTTAGAATAGGCTAACATAGAGAAGACAATAGTGGCCTTTTCTTCAATTAGTAATACTCACAATGCATTTTTGTTGTTTTTGTCTCATCAGACACTGCAGAAGCCTGTGCCACTTTTAATGGATTATTATAGTTGAAAGTTTGGTGGGGAAGAAAAAAAGAAATCTTGCACAGTTAAGGATGATGCAACATGAAAGTATAACAGAATTTTGTCCTCAATTCTACAATGAAATATGTAAGCTTCAATATTTTCACTGCAGGAGTCGCAACAACAGTTATGAGATTTTTTTTCTTTAATGAAATCTTTTCCCAATAAATTCAGTCACTAACCTGTCTTAGCTCAAATATTTGCCATGTAGCATGTTATACTGACTGTAAATTTGCTTTTCCTTCTATCTGAGGGAGATGCAAAATGTGTTAGAAATTTAGATAAGTTCATTTTAATTTCACCTGCAGAGAAATCATCTGGGTATTCTCTACTGACACAGACTAGTGATAATTGGGCTTCTGATGTCTCCTGTAGGCCTGCTGTCCTGCTCAGCTGTGTTCAGCATATATTAAAGTGCACAGAATCTTGGGCAGTCTGATAGCCGCCAGTAGACTCCTGCAGTTTGATATGGCTTTCTCTGTTTTCTGCTGTGGACATCACAGTCATGAAGCAGAAATAATGGATGTCCAGGGAAAAATAGACTAATACACCATACATGTAATTTTTCCTTTTCTGACCTGCATTTTGATGGAATTTCTGGTGAAAATATAAGCCATGAATGAAATCCTTGCCAGAGGTTTTGCAAACACAGCAACAATATATAAAATAAAATAGTACCATGGAGATCAGTCTAGTCTCCTTATGTAGGAGATAGGAAACATTGTTGTTCCTTACTAATGAAAATATAGAGTGGATTTCTGCACAGAGTGAGCAGGTGGAAGTCAGTCCTCTACACTGCATGGCTTTGTTAGTACAACAGCAGCAAAAGGCAACCCTACACTGCAAGTTAGCCCAGCATGTTTGTCTAAATTAACTCATATTCTAGTAATGTATGTTACTCATCACACTTAAGGGGAGTACTCTTTACTGGTCTTTCAGTAGATTGATCTGTAAAAAAAGTATCTGGATTCTTCCTTTTGGTGTTTACAGTGCATGGCAGCAAAGTCAACCCTAACTTCCTCAACTGTTAGAGAAAACAAAATTCAGCATCTCACAGTGTTCCTGAGTCTAGTACTACATGGGAGCATAGAAAGTACTAAAGGGCTCCACATCACATTTTATTTCCCTTGGAAAGCCACATAATGCTTCCATATATCTGGGGCTCAGTAGTTCATTGTGGGTGATTGTAAATATTTTCCTCTTCCAATCTTTTTTTTTTTAAATCTTTTTACTGTCTTCACTTTTGAGTGTTAAGTAGGGATATACACAGCCCAAAACTGGTCTTAGCTCCTTAAAGGAAGAGATGAGTAGGTATCTATGAGTAAAAACAGATTAGATTACCAAAAATGAGAAAATGCCTGTGTGGTTTCAGAGGTAACCCTGTTGCTACTAGTTAGAAGGAAGGTAAATTGAAGACAGAAGATAAGCTTGGGATCCCTATAGCTATATTTTGCTTTTTCTGCAGAATTCTGGTGCCAGCACCAAGAGCTGCTGGTGTACTTGCCCCTTGGGCCGTGAGTCCCCAGCTCTGAGAGGAGGGCAACAGTGCAGGGCCCTGCTGGGTGGTGTGTGAGCTTTGAAAGCAGCCCCTTCCATTCCAAAGGCTTTGGAGCCTTACAGCTGAGCAGAAACCAGCAGGCACCACCCTGTCCTGTGCCTCCTGTGTGCAGACATCAATAGGAAGCTGTGCTGTTATAAATAAGTAATATCTTTTCTCCTTGAAATTGGTGTTCAAAGCACTGTAAAGATCTGTCAAGACTGTGTAAGACAGCAGCACATCTGTCTTCTGCTGAGCACTAAAATGTACTTTTAACAAAATGCCAGGGCTTGGTCTTCTGACAGTAACTTTAACATTTGTTTGTTCGGTTTTTTGGGTTTTTTTATTTGTTTATTGCATTCTGATTTCTTTGAGGGTTGTGCCATTGCCAGGAGTAGAACAAATCAGTGGGCTGGCCTTGAATTCCTGCTGGCCAGAAAGTTATACCTGGCTAGCTTGCTGATGGGGTGCAATTTATCTTTTTCAGTTTAGCTTCTTTATTTTCTGGCTTGAAATTCCTCTGTGTGGGTGTTTCCCTTTGTCTGCTTGCCAAATCTGTGGCTAGTTACAATTACATATTTACTGACAAATGAATATTTTCTCTTGGTGTTAACCTTACACACATTTTCTCCATATATGCAAGACTTTATTTGCAGTACCTGTGTATTTCTAATCTGTTTATCTTTGGTATACAGCCCCTCTCTCACAGAGATATGTAGAGAATGGAAAGCTAAAATAAATTAAATTATATTATACAAGTATATTTTAATATGCATAACAAACAGTAGAGTTAATCCTTCAAAAGTATTTTCTAGTTAATAAAAATGACAACCCTTTCTCTCTCATCCCCCCCTTTTTGCCTGATCTTGATTATTCTTTTTTCAAAGAGTTCAAATCTCTTACAAATGCAAAGAAAAGAACATTAGAGCAAGGTAGTCTTGGATAGTTCTTTATAATTATTTTTCTTCCTAATTTTCTTATTTTTATTATTTTCTGACTTCCAGCAGTTTCTTTTGCAGGCCCTGGGTGGGAAGTTACATTAAGGGTACTATTTTTTCATCTTCTTCAATATAAAATTGCTTGATATACTGTGAAATAAGTCCCTGAAGCTTCTACATTTAACTCGTTTTTATTATGCTGCTTCAGTAATAAAAATTAAATAAATAATATGGAAAAGAGACCCTGGATTTCAGTAGGTGGATCTGTCATATTATTCCTGAATTTTCCTGAAGGAGAGTCCAGAGATGCACAGAGGTGTTGCTCTTTAATGACTATTCAGGACAGCTGTTTGCTTGGTGTTTTTGGCTGGGGTGATATTATTGTCCTCTTCCATCTTTGCTTCTGAATGTTGAGAGCTCTAAACATTCACTTCACAGCACCTTGGAAAGGAAGGTGGGATATGGTGATACAAAACTTCACAGTAATGTAACACATGACCACATCAGCGTCTCTCTAGGATTTCCTGCTGACTTAATCAAAGATGTAGGAATTAGAAGTTGTCTATTAGTGAAGAAAGCCTTAGTATGGGAGTTCTATAAAAATGGTACTCAAAATTCCGTCTTTTATTCTTTCATGCAATATTTTTTTCTGTCCAGAGAGGACACTCACATATCTGCTTTTAAGACTCTAAGTAGCCAGAGTGACACCTAAGCGCCACAGAAAAATCTGGGAAAGCCTGTTGTGTGTGAAACCTTAAAAGCCAATCCTGTTTGATTATTTAGCCTGTTTACTCTGTAGGGGAAGTCATTCTGCATTGTCTGCAGCAGGCTTGTGTAAGTACCTGTAAAGTTAAAGAGGGATTGTTTGCCACTCCCTGTATATTGTTTGAATTTACAATCGCTTGTTGATTTTACTGGAGGGAAACATAAATCTGTGATGGGCTGATGCTTCCCTGGTTCTGGATGGAGCACAGCATGGGGACAGAGCTTCTCCTTCAGAAGTCAGCCTTGGAAGAGGTCTGCTCTGTCCAGGCCCAGCACTGGCTCTCCCCTGCACCTTAACAGCTCCAGAAAGCGGAATCAGTATCAATAGGGGATTAAACAACTGTGTTATGGAAAAGTGAGGGGAATTGACATTACCACAGTCATTTCCAAATTTAGAAGCAATGATTTAGAACAGGCATGAGATATTAAGACAAAGCACAATATTTTATGAAGATAATTTGCATTAAAAAAATGATGTATTTACTAAGCTTGCCGTTCCCTCTACCTCTGAAAATATTTTTATAAATAGCTGAAGGCACATCTAATGAAATGAGATTTATGAAAAAAAGTCAGTATCATTAATATTATTTCTTTTTTTTTTTTTCTGTATTGTAGTAACATGATTTTCCCTGAAACTAGGTTTCTCTTGAATTTGGCATTTTTTTAGATATGCCATAAAATGTCCTCTTTTGTGATTTTTAGCCATTTGACCACCTAAACTCTGGTACTCTTCTGACTATGTTTACCACTAAATGATTGGAATTTCACTGTGATTTATTTATTTTGGTCAATCATTTGAATTACAATTGATTTAAAGCCTATTCCCCCAGACCCAAGCAATAGCCACCATTCAAGGCGTATTGCAGGAGGCAATGCCTCAGTCCAGGACAGTGGGAACAGGCTGGGAAGCAGCAGAGAGAAGCCCTACAGCAGGACAGCTTCAAGTAAGGAATGATGGTCACAGGTCTGCCAGATATTCTAGTTACTACATCTGGCTGAGCTCTCTGATGTGTTTTTTTAAGCAGAATTCTCTTTAGAGGGGAAAATGATGTTATCACATTTTTCAAGGGGAAGAAGCTGGAACAGAGAAAATGAAATACATGCCTGTGATTACCCAACAGAGAAAAGACTGGAATCTAGTTTTCCTGACCATGATCTTTCTTACATGCTGCACATACCCTGGGCCTTCGTTTTTATTAGAACAATATGTCTTTTCTTCATTACACCAGTATTTTCTAGATGATTTCATACTTCACTGATATTCAGTTTTCAGACCTTCATAGCCTTCTGAAACTAAAACAAATTTCTTCTGGAAGAGAAAAAGACAAATATCTGACAGAAATGCCCTTACATAATATCCCTTTTCTTAAAAACACGCTTGTTTCAACTGAAAGATTTTAAGTACATAAAAGAATGTGTATATTTTTCTCTCCATCTTTGATGTACACAGGAATAACCAAGTCAGTTTTACTCAGATTCATTTTCATGAAACTTACTGGTGGGTGACAACTGAACGAAAGACTTTACTGCTTGGATTTTTAAAAACCTCCATCTGAATTTGTTTTTCCTTATCGGCAGTTAATCTGCAATAAATTAATAGGTCTAAGTATGATTTTAGAGGTGCCACTGGGAAGGAGCTGATTTTATAAAGTAAATATATAATAAATACAGCTTCCAAGATGAATTAATAGAAAGGTAAGAAAAATAGAGGGAGGAAAATCTGATTAATTATATACATCATATTTTCTCCCTGTTTTTCTAATATTGTTTCAGAGTGAATATTCAATAATTACTTCACTGAAAAACATTTTTTATGCTATTTAATTAATGTGCCGTTAATTACTAATTAACTAATTAAGAATGAAATGGCTATAAAATAAAAGAGTATTTTTATTTCATTGCTTGTTTTTGCATTTCCTGCAAGAGGAAATATCACAGATATCCCATTGCAAACTTTAAAAGATTTAAAATTACTACTGGAAGTTATAATGCAGAATCAGTGTTGCAGATATATCTAAATAATTGATTCCATGGTCAGATCTCTCTCCATTTTCATGTTATTTCTTTTCACACAGAGATGAGTAAAAACGTGGAAGTTGGTTCTTAAGTCAGCATTTCTTAAAGTTATTCTTTATGTAAAGACTTTTTACTACAGAAAACCTCCAACCTGTTAATGCAATTATTCTATTCATAAACACTCTGCAGAGAGGTAATTAATCTCCTAAATTGAGTTGTCTTCAGATCTCTGGTGCTGTAACATCAAGCAGATGTGTCATTGATGGTAGAATGTGGGAAAAGAGCCTTGGGATTCAGCTTACATTTCCTCCAACACACCCTCTTGGAAAAAAAGCAAAACGAGTGAGAGCAAGCCCCTTAGTAATAAAAATCAATGATGAGATGAGTGTTAAAAATGATGAAGTGAAGGATGGCATCTTCTTCCTTTGGCAGTGACTAACTTTTATAAAATATTGAGCTACTGCTAAGACAGGCAAAAAAAAAAAAAAAAAGTGAAAGAATATGCTTATCATGTTTATTCAGCTCTTTCTGAAAAGCTGAAATAAATTTCCAGTACTTTTTTTGCCTATACATTTACTTCCCTACTTCAGGATTGTTCTAATATGTCACCCTTTTATTTTAATTTGATAATGAGTAAGTTTCCTGACAAAAGGCTAGAAATCAAGGTTAACAAGTAACAAATTAGTATAAAATCAAAATGTCACAACGTCTCTGTGGAATGCAGCTGCAGACATTGGTTATTCAGGATCAATTTTTCATTATATTCTGCAAATGATTTTAAGCCTTTCTTCATCTATGATGAATTGCTCTTTATCAGCTGCCAGAAGATGGAGCTCTTTTAATAAACCATGATGCTGCTATTTGGAAAAAATGGGAAAAAAATTGCATAGAAAAGCTTTAGAAAAACATTAAGAATTATTTCCATTTTTTACTAACTACGGCTTATTTAAATATATTTTAAAGCAGGTAAAATTGTATTCTGCTGCAAATCTGAAAAGCAGCGTAATATATTAATTATATTTTCAGATTTTCTTAATTTTTAACCTTACACTTTAAACTCTCTTTTTCTTCCATCTTCTGAATTTTCCATACATTTCCAAATAGATCAGAAATTGCTCTTTAGTTAAGACATATGGACTTGCAAGGGTGTAAATTAAGTGAAAAATTGACTCCAAACTCTTCTCCTGTGCTCCTGGTTTCGGTGGTGTGAGGCTGGAGGGGCAGGCTGTGTTGCTCTGTGGAGCTTCATGGCTGCCAGGCCAAACATCTTTCACTGACACCTCTGAGAGCTGCTGAGCAGGTGGGCTTCACCTCTGCTGACAATGAGCCACCGCACACAGGTGACAGAGGAAAGCCATGTAAAGGTGCCTGTGAAGGTATCTGAGCATCTCTCCTGCTGCATTGGCCGTGGAGGGAAGGCAGATAATGAGGTTAGACTAGGCTGCTAACTTTGGGACAGGTAATGTCAGCCAGAATGAATCCAGAAATCTTATTAACAGAATTTGTGAAGGAAAGATCGAATCTCTATTCACAGCATTGATTCAGACTTGTTTAATATAAGCTGTGATTCACACTTCTTTCATATAAGATACAACTTCAACAGAGTACAAACATAAAGTTCAAATTGAAGGGAGGCAGCTATGCAGCTTGTAAAGAATAGTGAAAAAAAATTGTTGTTATTTTATAGCCAATGCCACATCTTAGCTTTCCACTTAAAACTGAAATAACTTTTTCATAAGTGTCAAGCCTGGATGGAGGAACCATAAAACACAATTTTTGTTACTTTAGATAATTCTTCCTACTGTTTTTGAGAGTTAATAAATAATATAAAGAAGAATTTTCACATTGACACAGCACTTGAAATGTAGACCTCCAAATGTTGCTTGGTATGACAGGATGGCCTTTTCCATCCATTTTAAGAAAACTTCTTTAGCTTATACAAAAATTAATCCGTTTGTGTGATCTGTCTGTCAGTAGCTCTCACTGACTTTGTCAGTCAGCCTGGATTACACTGAAAGTCACTTTAGGTCTGAATTGCAAAGATGATAACTGTGTGTTTGTATGAGTGTATTTATTTTCACCACTTTTCTGATGCAGTGAAATATTTGCTTCCAATGGAGATTAATGCTATAATAAATGCTTTTGCATTCTAGCCTGGTGTCAGTTAAAATGCAGCAAGTCTGCTCTGTGGGTTATTCACTTTGCACAGCCTTTGCAGTAGTACACAACAGCAGTTTTGTCCTACAACGTCTTCACTTTGTATTACACTTCTTTGGATGCTCCTAAAACCTTGCACAGCTGTGCTGTACATTGGAGTAAAGGCTGGAGATTCACTTGACACCTTTGCTTTCTCTCAAGCCATTGAACAGAGAAAAATATCTGCTAACATTAAGAACTGGGAACTTTCAGAGAAGAAGTTACAGCATTGAATGCAGAGCTTAGCTACTGTCACTTCATATTGACTTTTAGGAGTTTATGCTCTGCAATTCAAGCCAAAAGTTCTGATAACCCTCCTGAAATCAACTTTTCAAGTGCATTCCCTCTCATACACCCTGAGCCTGTAGGGTGGGTATGGATTTCAGCTTTACTGTTTTCTGGGATTGTGAAAGTCCACACTTGCATTCCAAGTTCTGAAATTAATTTAGAAAAATGTCCAAAGGGACATAATTTTTATTTTGGGTTTTTTGTTTGTTTTTGTTTTGTTTTTTTTTTTTTTTAGGAATTTTTTTTACAGTCAGCTTCCAAGATGTCCATTATCTTTGGATCTTTCTGTAGGTTTCTCTGATGAGCAATGGAGGCATCACCAGTACCACAAAGGAGAATGCTTACTTGACAGTAAATGGCCCTAATGAACACATGCCAGAGGAGTCAGCAAGAATGCATGGTGACATCCATAAATGATGGTGCATAATGATGACAGAGAGAGTGCATATATTATTATTTGAGGCTTTTATTACTTATGGCTTTCATATTTGTGCTGACACATCCTCTTGAGGTATCTGAAACAATGTTATATCAAACTCACACAGTGTAGCACCTTACTTCCTTCTGCCCAAACTAGAAATGTCTTGCTGAATGATTAACAGGTGGAGGATTTTTTGGCAGGGTTTGCAGTATTGAGCTTTGCTGTAGAACTCTTCTCACACATCTCTCCCATTTCATGAACATTGTAATTACCTCTCATAAAAATAAAATCCACCCTTGCATTCAATGTAAGTACTAGATTTCACTATTCTTTTCCTTAATTTCCTTTACTCATTTGAAGAAGTGATAATGCAATTGAAGGCTACTCAAATCCCGAGGGAAATTAAAAGCAGCTTTTGGTACTGAACTTATAAATGGTACTTTTGGATTGAAACTGATGCTTTTCCATCAATTAAATCTGATTTTAGAACTAGCTCTAAAATCTTTCTTAGTGATAATGTAAAAGACCATATGTAAGATAGATAAGCAAATTAAGAAGCAAGGTCAGGAGGAGAACAGAGAAACAATACAGTGCATTTCTAAGGTTGTCTTTATATATGCCACTTGTGACCATAGTTGTAAAAGTGTGTCATCAGTCAAATGTGCACTGAACTCTGAAAAAGAGTAATTCTTTTACAGGACTACTTTTCTTCTGATATAGATGTTTGCAAAGCACAAATTGTGTCCCTTTTCATCATGTAATTATTTCCATTCTCAAGCAAAGTTCTATGCTCAACTAAAGTAGTAAAAACAGTAGCAAATCTGCAGGTTAATCAGGACTAGTGGTTTTCTTACAATGTTGTCCAATGTGACCTAAAATTTTCAGTGAAATTTTTCAGGAGGAAAGTGTTTCAGTTGATGGTAATCTATAAGGCTTTGTTGAAACTACAACCAAAATCAAAGTGGATATATTTTTTCAGAGTATGGGGAAATCCATAACAGAGGTAGTAACAGAAAAAATATTTATTCTTGTATTAAGCAAGGATATTGGTTAGAATGTGGAATATTCATTTCTCTCAAATATTTAAATCTGACACTCTGGAAGACAATTCTGTTTTGGCAGACCTCTTTTTACCCTTTTGGAGGAAGGCTTTGAACTAAGGAAACTGGTGGAATAATTATCTCCTCAAAACCTAGGGACAAAGCAAGTCCCTAAGTTGATAGGTATATAAGTGATATACTAATATTTCTGTTAATAAGATAACTAATATTTCTGTTTAGTACATCTTGGAAAATAATAGAATGAATGTGGGAGGATAGCAACCTTTTGGAGAAGATATTGTACATCAAGTCATTATTGTAAATCCTTTTACTATAGTTCAAGACATTTATAATGTATATATTTTCATGTGACTTGTAGAAGAGATATCCTCTGTGCTGCTTTATAATTCGTAGTAGGTTATAAAAGGCAAGAACTGGGCTGCCATAAGCCTAGAAAAGTAACCTAAAAAAGACTCTAAAGGTCTGAGAGTTAGCTAGCATTTTTATTACAAGATGGTAACATCATTACAGGTTCACTCCAGGCTGTTTCACATTTCATTTAATTATACTCACAATTTGATATCCTCTAATTTTGTACCTTAAACATGCAATAAATTTATTTAATAACAAAAAAATAAAAATCCCCAAAGATATGAGGAGTCAGAAGCAAATTGATTTTTGAGGCTTATTTGTCACTATGACCAGAGATTAGAGCTCAAAAAGAGTGACTCATGATGTCTGTGCTCTTTGCAGCATGACTGACAGTTTGCAAGAAAGATGCCTATTTGTCTGGGAAGCTAGCAGGAAAAGGCCATTTTATTCAGCCAGACCAGGGCTGTATTTTGGAAAATGTTGCATCCATTTTCCAGTCTTGGTGGGCACTAATACAGTCTGTACACCCAAACCAGCACTTTCCCAATATGAGCACTTTGCATTTACGTCTGTCCTGACTGCGCCCTTTTCCTTAACTTTGGCCTTTGTATAAAGCCTATTTGGAGCAGTGTAAAACCTTCAACTTTGGTGGAATTTGGATCTGATAGAAAGGTGCATTGCTAGGGGTTTTTGCAACAAAATGGCTTTTTGACTCCTTAGTAGCAGATCTACAGATGGATATTGACACTTCTTGTTCAATCTTCTATTTTCAAAGAACTTCTCTCTGAGTTGCCCAATTTCCAGTAAAACCCTCTAAAAGACTTCAGATTCCTCCTCTATTGTGAAGTGCCTTTAGATTTAGTTGCTTAGCTTTGAAGTGGAAAACTGCAGCAATCTAGAATAGAATTGTTAAAAAATATTGTGGTTGGTTTCAGTTCTAGTCCATTATCTTGTGCAGAAGACAGGAATATATTTCCTTTATCTTGTTTTTCACTCTGTTGCTACATGATTATAGACAAACAGTATTTATTTGATTGTGTTACATTGTGAACTACTACAGAAAGAACAGATAAAATAGGAAAAAAGAACAAAGGAAGACAACACTTTTCTATTTCTAGGATTACAGGTCTGCTACATTTAGTCAAAGTTAAACTGTTTAATGTGGACTTTAGCTGGTTACGTTGAGGTCTTATTTAGACAAACATATAATATGCCTCCTCCTTTCCAGTTCAGCACACTTCCATTGTTTGCTTTTCCTTTTTCCAGATTTTATATTATTGAGTCCTCTGCTAATGATGATACTTATATTTTCCAAAGAGAAGCTGGATATTCCAGCAGATTTAAACATTTCAGGAGATAGCCCTAATTTTACAGTGTAATCTACCTTGATTAATTGGTTTGATTTTTCTAAATTTGATTCTGAACCATGGACAATCTTTATGTTGTGGAAGACATGCTAGGAGCTAGTACTGCAGAATTGGAACAAGTATACTTTGTTCCAACACGCTGAGTGGAGGATAGTCCTTCTTTTTGGAGGATACGTAATAAAAAGGTGAGGCATTCAGGGAGGCAGGATAACCTGAAAACTCAGGAAAACCTGAATTTCATACAGCTGTAAGCTACAGAAGAAAATGGCTCTTGACTACCGTGCCTGATGCAGAGTTTTTAGAACACGAGGGCATGTATAATTTAGCAGTGACAGCAGTAACTCCAGGAGACAGAAATTTACTTCAAAGGAAGAAGGAACGGAGGGAGGGAGATGTTTTAACAAACCTGGGAGCTCTCTCTGGAAACAGCGCCTTACAGGACTCAAATGCAGAAGGCCAGACTCTTCTATTGATTGCTGACTGATCTGTATTTTTTCTTCTGTCAAAGTTAGTGTATACTCAGCTTTTAGATTTAAGATCTGCTTTTAACTTTAAAGGAATAAAGTCTTGGATGAATTTTATCTAACAATTGCTTTTCAAGGAAAAAAAGAAAAGTAACACACGCAGAGAGCAAAACCTTAATGCAATAATATTTTTTTGTGTGTGTCTCTGGTGGTGTAGAACAGAAAATTTAACTACCTAGAATCTGCTTTTATCCACATGGCAGTCATCTCCCTATAAACATTGGACTCCTACATTGGCAGAGGTCTGAACATGCTCTAGGAGAGCTTTTCCTTAGCTGCTTTGATCTGCAAGTCAGGTAGTGCAGAAGATTATCTGGAGCAAAGAATCAACACTGTGGGAGTTTTAATGATCAGGCAGCAGTCATGATTTAACAAGTCTGTATGATGAACAAAAGCAGAAAGCATCACTGTTCTGTCTTTCTACAATGAGGTTTGTCTCCTTGTGTCCCAAGGGAATCACAGCATTTGCCAGGAATCCCAGTCTCATCTTTGCTTACTTGGTTAAAACTCCACTGGTCCTTTGGTGTCACACATCACCTGGGAGCACCTACAGGAGAGGTTGTGTGTAATTTTATTATATTCCATAGATTATTAATGAGGGAGGGAGGGAGGGAGGGAGGGAAGGAAGGAAGTGGCGGAAGTGGCGGAAGTGGCGGAAGTGGCGGAAGTGGCGGAAGTGGCGGAAGTGGCGGAAGGAAGGAAGGAAGGAAGGAAGGAAGGAAGGAAGGAAGGAAGGAAGGAAGGAAGGAAGGAAGGAAGTGGCGGAAGGAAGGAAGGAAGGAAGTGGCGGAAGGAAGGAAGTGGCGGAAGGAAGGAAGTGGCGGAAGGAAGGAAGGAAGTGGCGGAAGGAAGTGGCGGAAGGAAGTGGCGGAAGGAAGTGGCGGAAGGAAGTGGCGGAAGGAAGGAAGTGGCGGAAGGAAGGAAGGAAGTGGCGGAAGGAAGTGGCGGAAGGAAGGAAGGAAGTGGCGGAAGGAAGTGGCGGAAGGAAGTGGCGGAAGGAAGGAAGGAAGTGGCGGAAGGAAGTGGCGGAAGGAAGTGGCGGAAGGAAGTGGCGGAAGGAAGTGGCGGAAGGAAGTGGCGGAAGGAAGTGGCGGAAGGAAGGAAGGAAGGAAGGAAGGAAGGAAGGAAGGAAGGAAGGAAGGAAGGAAGGAAGGAAGGAAGGAAGGAAGGAAGGAAGGAAGGAAGGAAGGAAGGAAGGAAGGAAGGAAGTGGCGGAAGGAAGTGGCGGAAGGAAGGAAGTGGCGGAAGGAAGTGGCGGAAGGAAGGAAGGAAGTGGCGGAAGGAAGGAAGGAAGTGGCGGAAGGAAGGAAGTGGCGGAAGGAAGTGGCGGAAGGAAGTGGCGGAAGGAAGTGGCGGAAGGAAGTGGCGGAAGGAAGGAAGGAAGTGGCGGAAGGAAGTGGCGGAAGGAAGTGGCGGAAGGAAGTGGCGGAAGGAAGTGGCGGAAGGAAGGAAGGAAGTGGCGGAAGGAAGGAAGTGGCGGAAGGAAGGAAGGAAGGAAGGAAGTGGCGGAAGGAAGGAAGGAAGGAAGGAAGGAAGTGGCGGAAGGAAGGAAGGAAGGAAGGAAGTGGCGGAAGGAAGGAAGGAAGGAAGGAAGTGGCGGAAGGAAGGAAGGAAGTGGCGGAAGGAAGTGGCGGAAGTGGCGGAAGTGGCGGAAGTGGCGGAAGTGGCGGAAGGAAGGAAGGAAGGAAGGAAGGAAGGAAGGAAGGAAGGAAGGAAGGAAGGAAGGAAGGAAGGAAGGAAGGAAGGAAGGAAGGGGAAAAAAGTTGTTCTCATTTTCTTGTTGGATTTAATTGCTATCTTTGCTGAAATGGGAATAATATTATCAAAAACATTTAAATCACTGTAGGATATGCTGAATATGTTGCATGTTCATCTTGAACTCATCCATGAGGTAGCAATAAAAGCTGAGATTCTAGCCTGTGTTCTCTTCCAGTCTTTCTTCATAAGGATCAGTTTGCTGGATGAGAATCAGCAGGTATCTAGATTATTCACTGCATATACTTTGAACAGTCCTATTCATAGGAGGATTGTGATTCCAGAAATAATGACCCTCTAAATGTGATTTCCCAAACAATGTTTAGCTTCAATGGAATTTCCCATCCATTCTATTGCCTCCCTGTTACGTGACACGAGGAATCCTGACAGTGATGCACTGCCTAACTAAAATACTAACTTTTATGCTTTTATGAAAGGTATCAAAATGAGGGGAGGTAATATTGGGAAACAACATTTCAGCAAAGTGTCCAAATTTATATTTGTTTCCAGCTGTTAATTAAATGAAAGCACTTTGTTTGAAAGACCCCTGCCAGCCTTACTGAATGTAGTAATAATGAAGGTTTTCTTGTCTTGAGAAGGCTGTTGTTTTCAACAGCTGTGTATTTTTGTTAGCACTGGTGATCTCTGTTACGAAATAAAATCACGTGCAGCTGTATTTCTGACACTCTTTGTGGTTAAGATACACTATTTTGTGGTAGGCACTTATGATGTAAAACACTGTTATTATGTAGTAACTATTAAAAGTCAGTTGGTACTGGGCTGTTAGTTATAAAGTATGAGACAATAATTATATTGTCTAAGTGCAAGCAATTATTGCCATACCTCAGATGTCTACTAATAAAACTTATATTATAAAACTTATATAATAATTGTGGAAATACAAGCTTTGAAAATTAATATTGGTGATGGAACGGATAGTTCCAGAAAAAATATCTTTAGCTCTTTTGGGTTATTCTATGCAATTTTGAAGTGGTTATACTAGCCATGTGAGTTGACACAGGCAGGCACCCACTACTACCACAAAACTGTGGCTGAAATGCAAAGAGTAAATTTATTTCATTATGTCACTAGTTGGAGGATCCCAAAGCCATACTCAGGTGGAGACACACAGGTGGAAGTGATGGCACCATCATGCTGAACCCACCCTAGCAGTGGCACAGCTGCTGTTTGCACCCATTTATTAAGGGCCCGTGCAGCCCATGCTGTGATGTCCCCTGGGCTCTTTTATGATCCCTGAGCTTTGATATTCTCTCTCCCAACACTTGGATCCCAAGCAGGTCAGTGAGAGTGCCTCCAAGCCTCTATAAACACCTGTGTTACCCCTACACAGAGATCCTACTCCTCAGAACAGTCAGAGGATCCACAGCAGAAGGCACAATATACAATATACACATACCATACAATATACGTGGTTTTCCACATTTATCTCCAGGCCTTGGTGTTCCCAGCTGCAAGGTCACCTGAGCCACTTAACCATCCTCCTCACCATTCTTCTGCTTCTAACCCTTTCCTCCCAACACAATTTACTGCAAACAAACTTATCATAGAATGCTGAGGGGTTAGGATCTGTGTCTCTCCAATTTGGAGAGAAGGATGTCATGTGGGATGGTGTCAATCGCTTACAAGTCCAAGTAGACAATGTCAGTTCCTCTGCCAGATCCACCAGTGCTGAGCCCCATCATAGAGTGCCACCAAATTTGTCAGGCATGATTTATCCTTTGAAATGCCATGTTGGCTGTTATCAATCTGCTTGGTCATTGAAATACGATCTTCTATAAAAAAGCATCATCAAAATTTAAAATTTTCCAGATTTTAAAAGACATTTTCTGTAACATTTAGAGCAGGAAGTAACCAAGGTAAACATAACTTGTATTCAGTTTGGGATTGGTTGTTTGTCTTTTTTTCTGTTTTGCCTATAAGACTATATTCAGCCTACAAGTTAGATTAAGTGACTTTTTTTTAAAAAATGATGCTGTAAAAATGCATTAACAAGGCAATTTTTCTCATAGAAGTCCTCAGATTTTGATCAGTGCTAGTGCAGAAAAATAATCTAGAAACTGGTAATTACTCCTTGTTCTAACCTGTAATCCTTAAGGTTACTGAATGCTTTGTCATGGGAGCAGTTGGCCAATGAAGAGCTCTAAACTCGTAGCCTCATGTAGCAGTATTGGCCAGGGGACCTCCATCACCCTGAAAATGGGCTTGGTTATCTGACTTCTGATTTGCTGACCATATTTCCTTACCCTTTGGTGCTTAGACATAACTCCTTTGTTTAACCCCAAAAAACTGTGGGATTGCAAAGAAAGACCCATCAAAATTGATTCTAGTTTACAGCATTTAGTTTTGATGCAGCAAAAGGGAAACTTTCACAGCATGCATGAAGGACACAGGGGGATTTCTCAGGACATTTATTCCTTAAGAAGCCAGTTCTAGAAAAGGGATGCTTAAATGTTGAGATATTCAATTTATGAAGTTTATTGCATAAATTCAGTTTCTTTTTAGGTGTTAAATAGAAAGTTCATGAAAGAGACTATTTACTTTCAAAGTCATCACAGAAGTTGTGGGGTTGATGAAAATGATATCCTGTTATAAGAAGACCTTATTTTAAATTTGCAATTTTCATTACAATATGTTCATAAAATAGCAAGCTAAAATTCATTTTAGGATGAAAGTAACAGAGTGATAAAAAACAGGTAAGATACCCAACCCCCCTAAATTTTTCATAGGGAATAATTGCATTAGCTTTGTTTGTATAAAAGTTCAATGATCTGTATAAAAGCAGAAGCTACAACAACACAACTCTTCCTAGAAGCTGAGAACTAAAAAGATCTGAGGGATTCTCTATCTATGTATAATTTTTTTCTTGTTTTATAATGATACTATTGGACCCAGTATCTAATGAGGGCAGTGGCTGTGAAATAATGTAAAGCATATATTTCCAGAGGACAGAAATTATTAACAAACTTCCTGGGTTTCCTCTTTATGTGGCATGTGTTGCTCCACTGGATACAGCTGCACAGTAAAAGAAATTCTAGCTCTTTATTTCTTGCTCTGTCATTATTCTTTCACTCCTTCTGCCTCTCCTCTCATAGTCTCAAAAGAATAGACTTTTCTTTTGTTCTGTTAAGCATGAAGTCACAGAAGCAACTCCTCAGTAGGGAGAGACTTATACTGATAGGAAGAAAATTTCAAAAGGTCTGAGAACTTGTCTTTTTGTCACCAAAATCCATAAGAGTTTTATCATTAACTTCAAGAGGAGTGGATTCAGAAATGAATGCCTTCAAAAACCCTTCAGCAAAAAGTAGCTTTTTCTTCCTCTTTTGCCTGCTATATTTCTCTCCATCCTTTCTTCCAGCTCCTTCAATAGATTTCTTCTGAGTGTTATTCAGCACATACATATCTTTAACTGCAGCACATACATATCTTTAACTGGAATTTTCAAAATACAAGAAGTATGTGCTGACTTAGAGTATATATTTATATACAAAGTAGTCAGTTTGGATATAGTATACCAAAAGTATATTTTAATAGTGCCTCTCAGAACCTAAGTGAGCATGACATGATTTAAGAGACTTTAGATGCTCATCTCTATTTTTGCATTACATCCACTAAATGCATACAGCAATACAGAAAAATTTTTAGTATTTATATTTAGGTGGCAACTTTTAAAATGGGAGGTTTTTTTTTTTTAATCAAATTGTTTATATATATTTTTTTCTGAAATACCATGTTGATTTAAAATTTTCACAGTGATGTTACACTTATTCTGTTAGACTGTATTGTAAAGAAACCCCAAAACTATTTCACTTTTGTATTTATTTTCATATATTGAACATAGAGGAATAATTCTTTGAAATTAAATGTTTACTGAAATGTTTACTGAATGTATCAAGTCAGAGGTGATTGATGTATTCATTGGAAGTGATATGAAGATTTCATTAGATTAATTAAGTAATTATTTATTTTTTTATTATTTAAACATGTGCCTGTTTTCTCTTCATTAGCATTTATTCTCAGTGTCATATCTCCCACTCCCTGAGGTTTCATGGAAGGAAGTTTCTTTTGGACACTTTCCCATCTGTTCAGGAAAGTGCAGTAGAGGTTTTGCATTACATCCTTCCTATATCATGATCATAACATCTAATGCTGTCAAAGTCTACATCTGCTGTATCATATTTGCCAATTCTGATTAGCTTCTCTTGACATCAATGTTTAGACAGGAGAATCCTACCCAGTTAGTCCACAATGTTCTGTAATGTTTTGAAGGGGATAGAGAGGGCAAGGGTACAGATGCACAACAGGATGTAATAACTTCAGGAGTTTCTTATGGTCATTTTGTAGAAAAAATTACTCAAAGCACTGTTTTCCAGAGTATTTAATTCCTTATTTCTTTTTCTACAAAACTAGTTGGATGAACTTTTCAAGGTGACTTTGCAATCTAAGTTAATTCACAACCTGTCAGAAATTGTGGCTTAAAATGAATGACCCTGGAGTTTTTCTATTCTATTCTATTCTAGAAGTAAGTAAATAAGAAAATGCATAATCTAAAAAAATAGCTCTAGTTGCATTTTTAAGCTCACAGTTCAGAAGAATTTTGCCAATTAAAATGTATAGGTGTAGATCTACTATGGCCTATTTCTTTTGATATTCTGTATGCAAATAGTGTTACAATTATTATGAATTAAAATATGGTAATGAAAATAACTAATTTAGGCTCCTGATTATTTAAAGTATTTGAGCTTTGATGCTCAAAGCACCAGTGGACTTATATTCCATGCCTCCAGTGTACCCAGAAGGCTCATCAAGAAATCTCATTCTATTGTTTATATTTTAAAATTTACTTCCATGCAGTGCCAGCTCCCAAGACATTATCCAAACATCTCAGAGGTTATTGTATCACCCTTGTTGCTTGCTATTCCACATACAGTCTTACTGCTTTTTCAAGGTGACAGTCTATTCCTCCTTTCCAGCCTCACAATGTACTTGCTGGCTCTGTGCTACTCCAGCCCAAACAGTTACAGAAATCTGGCATGGTAAGAGAAGGCAGCTGGAGAGCAGTGCTTTTCAAAACTAGCTGTTCTACTGCTGCAGAATAGAGATGTTCTGGCCCTTGATATTCCTGGGTAGTGAACAGGTGTGTCAGGCTTCCTGGGTGATGGATAGCTCCTTTCAGCTCAGCTGGGTAAAAGGGCATTATTTGTTAAGGAGCTCTGTTTGTATTTGTGCACTGAACTTTCTGAGGACTGCTGTGACCTGAGCTTTCCTGTTCACCTGGAAGTAAGGGAAGCTGTAGCTTTGGTTAAAACTTGATTCCAGTCCTCAAACTGAAAGCTGTCAGAAAGTAAATTATTTTAAGCGAAATTCAAATTCTGCAGTTTGGTTTTTCTATAACAATGAGTAGCATGGATTCTTTTTATTTCAGATGAAAGCAGACCCATCACTACATTGAAGTTTCCTGTACATTTTGAAATTAAGCCAAATAAATACATCTTTAGAAGAAAATCCTGCTTGAAGTAATGCATCAGTTCCATTGCTTTGTTATACTTCCACCCTGCAAAGCCACCAGTAAATTTGCAGGCAATTGCATATTCCATGTGGTAGGGTCAGCAGAGTTGGAGAAGTCAGGTGGTGTTATTAGAAAAGAGGTTTCAGAAATCACTCTGAAAATCCTGCTACAATTTTTTTCCTGTGGACTGTAGATACTCTTGTTATTGTAGTCTCTGCTTAGAGAATCCTTTAGAAAATGATAGAAAGCTGCTTTAGGGAAAAATACTTTTCATATTCCCTCCCTTTCACATCTTCTTATGAGCCAATTGGTCAGGCAATGAACCAATAAATTGGATCTTTAAAACTTTGGGAAGCATTGAGTGTTCAGTGCTGAGTTTACAAAGAATTTCTTGGTGGGTTTTTTATCATATTTTAGGAAATATTCTCAAAATCCAGGGTGGAATCTGTGGGAATAGGGAGTAGGTAATCAGAAAAAACGCTAGTTCAGAGACACAACATGTTATAAGGGACACCCTTTTCTATCTTCTTCCTTTAGGATCTAGTATTTGAACACGTTTCCGATATGCAAATCTCTAATATCCTAGCTCGAATATGCTAAGCTCTGTCATCCTGGTCACTGTAACCATCCAAAAGTCCAGTCTCCCCAGCTTTTGTACAGCTATTCAATGGGCAATAGACTGGCTCTACAGCAGTAGAGATCGGCTACAGCTTGAAAATGGAAGATTTTTTTAAAGAATTCACATGTTCATACATGAACAGAAAATAATCATACTAATTACCTTTTTCCCAAGTCAGAGGAGGAACTGGATTATGAAACAGGCAAGGGAGGCAGTATCTAAGGAAAGCACTGAAATAGGCAAGTAGGAAAATGTCCAGTAGCAGGCTTCCATCAAAAAATCTTGTCTCTATTGATTCAGAGACAACCATAATACAGGAAAAAAAAAGAGTTTGAAAAGAAGATGATGGATTATCAGATAAATGTATATATCTCTGGGAGCTGTCACCTTCCCTGAGGCGTCAAGCCCCTCTCCCTATGGCATGTGTATCTGGAGTGCACAGATTAGGATTTCTTACGTGTCAAATAAGATTTCTCATGTGCCAAATCCCATTGGGAACCAGAAGGGCTTTAAGTGCTAAATACTTACACTATGAAAAATTAACTGGAATTACAGAGAAGAAACCACAGATTGTTTAATCTTTTTAATGTTATAATCTGTCTTAAATTTGCAAGGATCGAGAATGTAGCTTGCAGAAACTCTTCTAGTCTGCTGTATTGCAAAGTGTTTTCCTTCACTAAGTATGTGAATGAGAACTGCATATGCATAAAAATTCATAAAGGAGCTCAGAAATTTCCATCCCACTTAATTTAGTTTGCATGAAGACAAACTGCAACTCAATATGTATGCATTTATATACACATATGGAAATATATACACATTCATATATTTGTGTGTATATACGTATATACACATATTCATTTCTCTGAGCATATATTTGTTGCATCCTGTATGAGTACCTGGAGTATACACTTTCCTAAACAGAAAACCCAAAAGAATCCTGCTTCTGCTGTGTACTGTCTTAGAAGGTTTTGTCTCTGAGGAATCTTCATGTAAACTCCCAAGAGAATGTGACAAGACATCTTTTCTATGTCACCCTATAGAAGATTATTTTCACATTGTAGCCTGCTATATTAGTAAGCCTGGATGCCTGGAAAAACAAGAGAAATGGCAGTCATCAGTGGTCAATAGATCTGTTTCCTTTATTAGAGGACTAGAGAGAAAATGGACAGCTTCTGGATAGATGTAGCAATTAGCATTTCTACTTCAGTCTATTAGTAAGCCACTAAAAGTTGTCTTTAAGTGAAAATTATTCTTTATTTTGTTATGAAAATCCTCTCAAAAGTTGGAAGACATGATTTTGTCATTTAATAAATTGCTGTGCAACTAATCAAACCAGCCTCCCAACCCACAAACCAATAAAAGCAAACTGCTCCGGCAGTACGTTCTGCACAGCAGAAGTCTGACAGTACCATTTCTTGTGCAAACAAAAATAGAGGGTGTTGTGCTTAGCTATGAGAAGGAGCTTTCTGATGGAAAGTAAGTGTGAGTAATGACATTTTTCCATCCAGCCACTGCATTTATGAAATTAGACTGTGAGAAGTATCTTTGTGTGATTCCTCTTCCTCTCTGCAGAAGGGCTATACTCATAAAATCCTTCACTTGCATTTTTGTGCAGGTTTCCTTCAGGGAGCATGAAATTTTCTTTGTTTTGCCCTTGGAGCATATTTGTTGCTGTTCTTTACAAACAATTCTTGATGTGCAATTTTCAAATATTTTCAAATATTTAATATGGTGGAATGAGAATGACAAAATTTATATCCCTAACTGTAAACCTGCATTGTATCATTGCTCTTTGCTCTCCCTAGCTAAATTAATTTGCTCAATGCTTTGATTCTAAGTATTTTCTGGTTATTCTGGATTTATTTTGAGCACAATAAATATTTGACTATGAGTCTTAATGCTCCAGTAATATAAAGACTTTTAATCTTATTTCTTTTTTTTCCTGATAATATTTTTTTTTTTGGAGCAGCAGCTATATTAGCTGAGCATGTATTGAGAGCAAAGTCCTTTTGAAGCAAAGCTCTTGCTGAAACAGGAACCAAAGTCTATATTACTGCTGGTATGAAGGAGGAAAACAACCTGTTAGGTCATTTTATTAGATAATTACTCTTTATTTGGAAAGATTCACATACTCAAATCCTTGAATGTGGAGCTGAAATGTGTTAGATGAATGGGAAGAATTGACTAATATTACAAAAACTACATGTGATAAGGGAATCAAATCCTAGTGTTAGGAATGTGGCCCAACCTATTTCTCCATAAATGAGTGAACTGGGCATCCTGTCATAATAAGCTCCAGTTCCCTGATTTTAAGAACTGTAAATTGGGTAGCACTGTATATGGCTCTTCTCCACTTATCCACTTCAGGCAGTAAATATCTTAATCATCAGATCAGAATCTGGAGTAGAGCTCACAGGCAATGCTCCATTAGCTGCAGTCACATGCCATTCAGCTCTCTACCATCTGTTTCAATGATCTGTTAAATGGGCAAAATCAAGCCCATTCTCCACTGATCCACCCAGACTCTAAAGGCTAATCCAGCACAGTTTTTTTTATCATCAGCAGAACCTCATCCACAAAGTTCTTCAGAAGACAATAATGCCTTCTAACCTTTAGCGTGAAGAATCCAAGGCAAAGCCACAGGCAGCTGTTTTCTCTTTCAGAAGAGTCTTTTGGCCTTGTGTTCTCCTTTTGCCAAATTTACTACCATTCTAATATCACAAGTGACTATCTAGATAACCAGGATAACCATGCTAATCTTTCTTTATTTTTTGAATACTTTATAAACTTAATGATAGACAAATTACAAATGAAGGAACACACATGTTGCACAATATTAATGAACATTAAAGTTCATGCAAAGAATGCCTCTATGGTAGGAACAGGAGGCTCCAGAAATAAAGTTTCTGAATTCTGATTATTTTGTTTTTATTATTGCCAGATGGTTTCCTTCCCTCACCGATTACTTATTTTTAGTTGTCTTTTAAACTCACTTGTAGTGAGTGATTAATTCAAATACTTCTGGAAAGGAAACACAAAAGTGTGTTTTGACACAAGTTGAATTTTTATGAGAGGGTGTATTTTTAAAATTCCACAAGTTGCTTAGCAAGTTCCAGTGAAGGGATATTTTGAAATATAATGTTTCCATCGATACACCAAATGTAGAATGACAGTTCTGACCACTGAAGTCATTCAGCAGATTCTGAAAACCTTTTTGGCAGAGATCTGCCACTCACATATTGTAAAGCAGGCAGAAGTGTGATTTAGCTGGGCACCTGATGATGCTCTACAAGAGTAAGGAAGCCCATGGGGATGGCACAGCTGCAATCCCTATTCCGAATGTAGCGTTCAGAATATGTTCAAGGAAAAGATAAAATGCCTGGGTTGCTCAGCCAGTTCCTGTTACCATGACAACTCTGGAGAGCAGTAATTTAGATCAGCCTTAGGGTTACTCTTTCAGCTCTAGCAGAGGAAGGGACATAAGTCCACTTACAGGTGGTGGAGAAGGCAGTGCTAATGATATGACTGCCTATGTATGTGTGAATCCATTGTGTCAGCTAAATCAAATATTGAGGTTGCTGTTATATTCCTTTAGACAGGTGGCAGCAATTGTCAGTGTATCAGTGGAAAAGAAGAGTCTGAATCTATAAGAAAGGAGCAGGCTCAGGTTATTTCATTGAGCCAGACGTAGCAAACACTGTGTGTGCACTCTGTCCAGTCCAGTGCCTCCCTGCTCCTCCTTCCAGGCCTTGCCAGGTGTTGCTGTGCACCTTGCTGACTTTCCTCATAAGTGCTAGCAGCAGCAACAGCAGGCTGCTAGAACTGAACCTGCTCCTTCTCATGCCATTCCCTTGGCTGCTCCTGTGAGGCATCCATCAGGTGTTCCCTTGCCCCAGCTTTGATCTCTATAGCAATGCTTAAGGAATGCTTCAGGCTTTCCAAACAAACTCCTACAGCTCAAAACTAGTACAAACTCATAAGCTTGTAGAAGCCACAATTTCATTTTGCAGTGCTGCTCAAGTGCTCCCCTTTTGATGTGGAGAAGCTTGTCCTGCAGAATCATGTATTTTTTTGTCCCATTCACCATCTGTCTCCATGTCACTTCTGTTTCCTGGCCTCTTCATATATGCCATGAAACCTGCAACAAGGTATAGCTGCTTTCCATTAAATGAACCAAGACACTTTTGCTCCAGTTTTGGTATAAATCACAGGTAATGATGACTCATATTCTGAACTAACATATTCTTTTCCATGACATGTAATATACAAGAAATAAGACTATAATTTCACAGGCTTGACTCACTTGTGTTCATAAATGAACTTTTAACACCTCAGTGAAGAAAATGCAATTGACTGAGCCGTGTAAACATGAAACATACCTAGAGTGTTAATGCAGGCCCATCTTTTCTTCTCCTTTAGAAAGAAAAGACTTTGGGGACCTGAATACACAACATTTGTCTCGTTATGTCTAGCATGCTGTTGCTTTGCTTTTTCACAATGGCAAGGTAACCTGCTGACACAGCTTGCCAGACTCCTGCCTCTCTCAGTGGATGTTTAAGCTGGGCTGATGCAAATGGGCTCTTGAATTGCATTCATTTGGCACTCCTCCCATTCAAAAGATGAAGAGCAGCAACTTTGATTTACAGGGCCTCTTCTCATTTACTTCTTTTGTTAGGCAATATTTTTTGTTTAAGAAACAGATACACTGAGCTGAGAATTTAAGCTCTGGTTAATGATTCTGCAGTGAAAAACCTTTTGCCTGTGTTAAAGCTAACATTCCTCTGGCAAAACAAGACACTCCTGAATTCAGCAGGTCTGCCTAAATATGTAACAAAACTGGGTGGTTGAGTATTTCCAAGTGTGTGGCTGAAACCTACAGAACAAAATTTTAATTTGGTAAAAACTGAGGGATGTTCTTAAAATGTACATATTGTCATTGAGTATTAAAATTTCAATATATTCAAATTGTTAATATAAATATTCACAAAAATATTGGATTTCATTAGGAATCTTTGATGTATTTTATTTTCCTTTTCAATTTATTCTTTAGATCTGTTAAGGTTGATCAATTAGAGAAAAATGCCAACAATATATTTTTAAAAATTCCTACCCTTTGTTTCTAAACGGAGTGCAACATTTAATTTGAATAATTTTGAACTTTTTTTATTTAAATAAACCAACTCCTGGTTAAACATTGCATTCATAATTTATCACATTTTCCCAGTATTAGTGGCAAGAAAAGAGATATGTAAAATTCAAAACTTTGGACTGTTTTGGATTTTCAGACATCAAATTTGCTTGGAAAGAGGAGTGTGAAAAGTCTAGAGAATGTGACTATATTTGATGGGAAAGGATTGCATGCGAGTTGTTTCCTTTTTTCATCTCATGGTTTAATCCTTCTCATGTAAAGCTATAAAATTGGTGTAATGTATTTCCACATGATATAAAATGAAAGATAATAGTTTTGGAATATAATAATAGGTTTTGCATCCCTGTGGAACCTGATTCGTGTCCAAATCATGCCCAGCAACAGTAGTACCTGAGATCAGGTTGAGATGACTACAAGAGCAAAGGCACACAGGCATATTTCAAGAAATCTAAGCACAGACCTAGCTGTAAAGTTTAGGCACTTTCAATGAGCTCTATAATATATCTGAAGTATTTTTAGATTATGTTTGCTGTATTTAATTCCCCCATCCAAACAGGTGCTGCTCCTCACTAGGGTAATTGCTTCTCCTAATCTTTGCTGATCAGTTTTTCTGCCTGCAGTGCTGAAATTAGAGTAACATCATCTTAGTCCTGATTCTAAATGCAGCCTTACTAGAGATGATAGCCTTAACATTTTCCTTACCAATCTCAAACAGGAGTCAAGGAAGTGTCTATACCAAAGAGCCAAGAGCTTTAGCTGTGTTATCTTCTTTGTATTTCTGCAGACTATCAAATACTGCAGAGAAACTTTTCCTTACCCAAAATGCTCCCAGTTCACTTAAAGCGTAAATACTAGTAAGCACTAGCCAACTTTCCTAGGAAACTTATCCTTCTGCCTTTCTGTCCCAGTCTGCCTTCCTCTCCTTCCTTTCCAGTCTAATTAGACAGTTTAGACACTAAGCTCAAGACAGCAGCTGGAATCCCAGCCTCTCACAGGCACCACATCTACAGGCTGATTTCTAATGATAGAGGGAGAGAAGAACTCCCATCCCTCCCCTTTTCTGACACTGATTTTTGTTGGTGTACTTATCCTCACTAAGTCATCCCAGCCACCATTTTTCTCCCTTGCACCATGTCAGGGCTGTGAATTTTTAGCCATTTGATTGTCTATGCAATTCACACAGTTTGGCACAACTCAATTAGGCTCAATGCCACCCCCAGTCCTTCAGCTGACTGGCATGTGTCATCCCCTGACTCACCAGTGCAGACACCTGATCTTCTGAGCCAAAAGGCTGATATTTTTAATAGCACTCAGAAGCATAAAATGTCAAATTAGTTCCATATTACCCAGTAACTACTGGCCATGTACTTATAAGAAATCAGGGCAAAGGGAACTTTAAAACACTTACACAATGCTCAGAGATTGTTGAATGTCCACTGCATTCCTTTGGAGACTGCTTTTTACATTGCTGCATGTAGAACCAATAACTTATAGTTCTTTGGAATTGAAAAAAATCTAAGAATTGATGTAGCTGCTGTTCCTGACCTAAAAATGTTATCTACTGGGAGATGCTCAGTAGAGGTTGCTTTGCCTAATATGGATTTTATCCTAAAGATCCAGAATCATACTTGGCAGATTTGGACAGGCTGATTTTCCTGTAAGGGTATATTGGAAAGTCTCATGCAATAATAATTAAGTGCTGATTTTATGATGTGCATAATTTGAGCTGCACAGAGATAAGATTTCCAAACCTGGTCACTCGACTGTGCTGCTATTACATAATTATATTTTCAGATATATATATATTACATATCTATATTTTCATCCTCTCCCATGCGGTCAGGATGAATGGGCAGATGGCAGAGAGGGGGTGACAGGTCAGATGAGCAGGTAGGGCCATAGCTCTCTACCATCCAGATAGGATCCAGTGACAGCTGGAATGACTCCTTCCCCTGCTGAGTGTGAGGAGCAGCTAAGTGCTGGACTGACCAGCTGGTTGCTGCACACTTGGTCACAGAGCAGGCTGTGTCACGCTGTAGCACTGCACTGCCCAGGACCTGCTTGGGCAACTCTCCCTGGGCGACCTGACAGACCTGGATTCTGCTGCTGTCCCTCTGCAGCTCCAAGTGAAGCCACTGCTTGCTAATTTATTTATACCAGGTTGTTTGGAAGAGAAGTTGGCTGGACCATATGTGTCAGCTATGTTAGAAGACAACAGCAGTGGAAGAGTTTTGCTGGCAGATTTGGGACACATGAGAGAGCACTTTGAGGCTAAGAAACTGCAGATATTTCAGATAACTCAATTCTCTTCTTACAGTAAATATATACATGAATTCTATGTAGCAAATTAAAAAAAAAATATTAAGAACTGATCATAAGGTTACCACTATTAGTAGATAAGCAAGACATCTTTCAATATTTCATCAGAATAAACATTATGTTTATTCTGTTCTTCTTTTTAAAAGAAATTATTATGCTTCATCCCTTCCCTTCCTCCTCCTCCCCCTACTCTTTCCAGAGTTAGTGTTGGAATCAAGATTCTTCTGGAGCTGTCCTATGATACAGCATATTCCCTCCAGATACTGAAAATTTATGCTGATAGGTTCTTCAAAAGAAAAGCAATATTTTCAGATTACTGGTATCCCACCACTGGCCCAAATGTTTGTTGTTTAGTTTTATTCTATTAATTGAAGTTATGATAAGTAAAAAGTCTTGTCTGAACAATTCTGAGCAGTAAAGAGTACAAATTCATCATCAGACAGGAAAAGCTTAAACAGATTTTTTTTTGTGCTGTGTGTGAGGAATCAGTTACATTCATGGGGTTGGGATAAATTTACATCCTGTGTTTTTTCAAACATGATAATGATGAACATTATGGTCTGATGACTAAATATAGGTTTCCAGAAGGAGAGCACATGTGACAGTCTGCAATGCATGTGTCTGAAGAATTAGTACCCAGCATGTTAAATATGAGTAGAAGAATATGAATGGGGTAATAAAGCTACATTTAGCTGTAAAAAAAATCAGAAATAACTTTAAACTTGCTCATTAAATCAGGGTAGCTCTTGTGTTAATGAATACTTGATATGACAGGTGGAATGTATTTTGATTATCTGTAATTAAACGTGCTAGACACCAAACATTTAGCTACAAGTCACTGGCAGACAAAAGGCTTAAACACAGAAACTTCTAACTTGCTTCCTAATTCACATACATGGAGCAAGGTCTGTTATCAATGACAGAGAGAAAGTTCCTTTTCTATGAAGTGTTAAAATTAACAAAATTCATGGTTTTTTAATTATGAAAAATGTGTAGCCTTAGTGACAAAAATTTTCAATTTTTCTAATGTTTAGAGAATAGAACTCTGCACACCTGCCTTGGAGGGTCTGAGTAAAGGCCTGGCACCTCTTCAAAAGCAAAGCAATACTTGAGAACTCTAAAACTCTGAAGTGTTTGAAACTGATGTCTAGATTTTAGATGAGTACCTTTGAGTCTTTAATGCTCAAAGTACTGTAAGTCAATGTAAAATTTTACACAAAATTTAATTTAACCCTGACCCACACGAATCACATTTAGGAATGACTTTTGCCATTCAGGTCTTCACATCTTTTCTACTCAATGAAAGGGGCAGTGGACAAGGACAATGATGGTGATTCTACATAAGGTACAGAGAGGTCATAAAATATCTGCTCTTTCTTTCCTAGACAGAAAAGTTCTGGGTTTGAACAGTCTGATTAGATCTGAATATCTATGTTATTACTAGCCCTCTTAGATAAAAGTTAATTTTTTTTTTCTTTCTGTAAAAACAACCAAATCACTGAGTGTTGGAAGGAATTAAATTCCCATGAATAACTCTCTTCTCAATCAAATTTTTATTTAAGACCTTGGAAATTCTGCCTATATAACCTACAATACAAGATGGCTTTCAAATTATTTGCCATTTTTCAGATGGTCTTTGAACTACATGGTTGATAGAAAATAGTATCTCTTTTATGTAGAAAGATTGAATATGAAATCAGATGGGAAAACACAGAATTACTTAACAAGTTTTTCTTGGATGAACCCCTCTGTCAATACAGTTACTTCTGCACATGATGCATTAACACTGCAAATCAAAATCAAGGTAGTACGAAAAAAGAGACATAGCAAGAAGAGAAAAATTTGCAAAGTGCTGCTGAAAAAGCATTGTTTTCTGTTTCCCAGATGAAAAACCTTAATTTTGTCATGGGTGATGATTCTGATGGTTCTGAAATCATTGAGTTTTCTATTATCACTGAAAGAACTGTTCCAACCTACTAACTCTACCCTGCTACTATAGATTATATGAGAAATGAAAGAACTTTTTCCAACTTTGTCTCATGTTGCTTACGTGAGGATTTGACCCATCATGCTCTGCGTTGGTTTCACAAAAACAAGTGCATCCGCATTCCTCAGGATTTCTTAATCAATTTATGACAATCATTTGAGTTTTAGCCTCCAAAATATCCACATTATATCTCCATTATTTACACATTTCTTAATTTTCCATTACACTATTAGGAGACCCTTCATTAACTTAATCCTCTATAGCCCACTCAATGGAGAGTTCATAGGGATGTAGAGAAAAATTAGAATCCTACATTTTAGCAGATCTTCATGGAACCTTAATTCACGGTGGAAATTCATGTTGTAGAGCCATAACTAAAATCTTTTAAAAACCAAGTGGTTTTATCTTACCTTCATTTTGATTCTGTTGCTATTCCATACAGAGATCTCTGGTTAGATCATTGTTTACATAACAGGCTGTCTCCTGGGTGCTGTTTCCCATCAAGGCCAACATCAGAGAGAAATTCCATGGTTTCTCACTTGCATGACAACAACCCTTTTTATTGGAAACTGATAAGACAAGGCCAGTGACAAGTACTGGTTACCAATCTAATTTCACATGTCTTTTCTTTAATTATATCTATATATATCTTAATAAAAAAATGAAATAAGCTCAACTGGCTTTTACCTTTCAAGTCATCTTTTTGCATATTTCTTTTCCATGTTTATTTACAAGCCCTTCCAGTAACAGCACTCCAAATCCCTTGTTGACAAACCTGAAGGATATAGTTTCTAATTTTGATTATGTCTTTCATGTTTTTTAGTCTTTAAAGAACAAGTACATATAGTTGCTCATTTACTGTTCTTGGGCTTGTGTGCTTTGCCATTATTTGGATCCTCATTGATGTGTTTGATTATTAGGGCAAGGAGATGTCAGTGTCAATTCTTTGTTGGCTGTATTTCTCTGTGATAACAAAAGAGCGCGGAAAAAATCATGTATTTCAATAGGAAGTAAGAGTAAACTAAGAGCATAATAAGAACAAAGAACAGGAAACAGTGTATTCCTTTGTTCAGGAATCAAGACATTGCAGACGGTTTGTGACCTGAGCAGCTCTATTTCCTGTAAGATCTATGCCATCTGGTGTCTCTGGTTTTCTCTGAGTTTTCCAAAAGTCACTCATCTAGTTTCATCAACTGCGGTCACAGCCCTTCAGTTTGCAATTTCTCCTTAAGTTTCTTCTTTTTCAGATATCTCCAAGAAGCACAACAGACACTGAATGTAGAATCTTCCACACTTTAATCATTTAACAGCTCAATCAGGCATTGATGAATTCTGTCTTGAGACCTAGATGGAAAATGGTTAAAAGTTTGGGTGCTTTAACAAGGTCTGTCTTTCTTACAGATCAAAGGCAACTTTACTAGCACAAATGCTTCCAGCACACTTGCATATTGTCCCAATTAATATCATTATATAAACCTCTCTAAAATTCCTAGGAGTAGGAGGTTTAGAAACTGCTGGGTTATTTTTTGAGATTATTTATAAAAGACTGTTATCCACATTCTGTGAGAAAAGCTACACAAATGGGACATTCTGAAAAGTGAAAAATAGAAAATATAACCTCACATCTTGGTATTGTATAAATTTTCATTTTGCAAAAGCTTTCTTTCTACTTTTTAGTGAAAGAAAGTAATGACAAAAGTACTTAATATTGTTAAAAAATCTTGGTTATGACATTAATGTAAAATGAGGGTGTAAAATTAAACAAGAAACATATGGAGATGTTAATTCAACTCCTTGATTTGGGCAATTTCACTGAAAGAAGATATTGCTAGATTTCTCTGCATGATTTCCTTCAAATAGCAGTACACTGACTTTCATAATCACCAATACATGTATATTCATTTATTGTACACTTCTGTGACTCAACTGGTCAATAGTGGATTTGTACACAATATATATGAAAGGATTATGAGCTATAGGAGGACTGGAGCTTTGGGTTCAGGACAAAGGAAAAGTTAAAATCTTCTGGAACATTTGGAAAGTAAAGAACTAGATAGATGGTAGGAGGAGAAGGTTGCATCAATTATACCACAGCTAACCCATGTCATGCCCTGGACCTTGCTAAATCTACTAGGTGTCCTAACAAGTCACACCTTTCCTGCAGAGAGGGGGTGTTGGAAGGTGCCAAAGAGAAAAGAGCTGGCTTATGATGACACTGATGATCTCTTCTGAAAGAACTGCTCCTACAGCTCAGTTTTGGAGTGGGAAGATGGAGTGAAAGGACAAGCTTGCCTGGTCCTTCTTATGCAGTACTATCAGTTTGCATTGACTTATTTCAGCTTTGATTTTTGATCCAAATCACCAGTGTGAACTAGATTTCTTTGTCTGGGCAGGAAAGGGTTCACTGTAATTTGCCTCTGTACAGTGGAATAATGGGCTGTGTCTGGGACAGCCCTCCTCAAAAGAATAAGCTGGGTAGTAAATTAGTGAAGCCAGCCTTATGGTGATGCTTTGTAGAGCACTTAATAGTTCTTGTTGATTCTTGCTGCAGCCTTAGTTATTGCTTAAGCATATTTTAGGATGAATAAAGGCTGAGTGAATGGCATCATAATCAATATCAGAAGTGTAAAATAGATACCCTGGTCCATTGTATTACAGAGCTGCAGCACCATTACAGAGAACTTTTAGGCTCTCTGCCACATTCATTCAAGTATCATAATTAAGTGGTCCTGTATTTCAAGATAAAACTCAAAATGCTATTTCTCTCCATATCTTCACCCTGTATTTTTATTTTTTCTTCTGTAATGTTTTATTCCACTTATTCTTTCCTTCAGTGCAAGTCCTGTGACTTAACCTGTAAAAACCAGTCATCAAATTGGATGTTTTTACAACAGAAGTATTCTGAACTCCTCACCAAACTAATGCCATCAGACACTTTATGTGATAAGGAATAGTAAAATTGCCCTTGGCCTTTGATATATTTATGTCATAACAGAGGATGATGATTTTCTCTTGGATTCAGCTGGCTCTAATGATGTTACTTTTTAAATGCATGACATTCCAACAGGCAGCAGGCAGAAACTGAAGCACAGGAAGTTCCACCTGAATGTGAGGAGGAACTTTACTGTGTGGTTCAGTGAGCACTGGAGCTGATTGCCTGGAGAAGATGGGGAGTCTCCCTCCCTGGAGATACTCCAGAACGACCTGGACACAACCCTGTGCCATGTGCTCTGGGACAGCCCTGCCCGAGCAGGGAGGTGGGACCCAGATGACCCACTGTGGTCCCTTTCAAACTTGACCATTTTGTAATTCTGAGATTCTGTGAAGTATTCCAAGAGTTTTCACATTTAACCTGACTGCTCCCCTTAAAACTGACGGATATGGTGACAGATACCTGAAGAGGTGATTTGGAGATCCCTACTTAGAGACTAGACAAATGGCTTAGCTATAAGTTTTTGATTTTATATAAGAGGTAAAAAAAAAAATCAATATTTTCTTAATTCTTAAAATGTTTATTTATCTGTTACTTGTCAAAATATCAGAGCAAGATCTATTATTTCTTTCAAATAAATGATAAGGTGCTCTCTTGCAGTGAAACATTTTTGCTTACGTTGCCTAGTAACAAAAGTGGTGAAAAGCAGAACTTTGGAGCTGGCAGAATGAACAACAATATTTACATCAATGGAATAAGAAGTCTTGCTCCCTTGGTGATGAGTGCAAGTTTATCACAGTAGCACATTTATAATGCTTACTGTTTGAAATGGCTAAATCTGTGTGAAAAACTCATCCATGTCCACTCATACTGTAGGAGCAGAAAGATGTAATCTGTGGTCTTTCCTATTGCAGGGCCCCATTCCATTTTCTTCACCATACTGTGAATATTCCAAAGGCAGCTCCCTCTGGTTTAGAGCGCTGCCTGTGAAAGCTGACTACTATATCTATCTCTGCTTTGCAGCCTCTGACAGTCTTACATTTTTATCATTGCAGTTATAGAATATTTTTATGGAAGAGCATTCATTTTTATGTGTCACCCAGTACAGTAACTCATTGCAAATACATGTAATACATTTTTCATCAGATTGTCACAGAATTTCAATAATTTAATATAGTTCAAAAATAGCAGTTCACTTTAAGATGCATTCATAAGCATACTTTAGGATGCATTCATAAGTATACATAAATCTTTTTGCATAATGAATATTGCTACCCTTATTATTGATAGCTTATGTAATCATTGTTGAATTAAAATTTTTGCTTTTTTCCTGGCCACAAACTGCATATTTTCAAAACCCATGTACATTCACTAAAACTGACAGTCTCTCTCTGATAAATCATGTCTGCTGACTGTCAGCAGTGTAAGCAGTAAAATCACTCAACAGCAATCACACAACATCTTTGCCACTATTTGGATCAGGACAAGGTGTGCCCTGGTATCCCAGACCCAATCCTATACATAGATGCATGTGGTCAAGACCCTCAGGCTAATAAGATACCTCAGAAATTCCATCTTGCAGCAAAGAATGTGATTGTATGTTCAGAAGAGAAGATTTAATATTGTGAACTAAATTGATTTTTAGGGCTAGCAATGGGAAAATTTGCTCAAATTGAGTTTGAAAATACACTCCAAGGTATGTGGTCATCAATTGTTCAAAATAATTGACTTCAGCTTCCCGAATGTTAGGGTGGAAGGGTGAATGTTGGTAAGAACAGGCAAAGAAATTAGGATTCTCTTTCATATGGAGGAACATATATTGTTTTGTAAAGACAAAAGTGGCATTTGAGAGGAGCTATAACAGTAATAAGGTTTGAAGGACGTGTTCAGGTAATAACTGGTAAGTAGGACAGGGAGGAGGAGGAGGAGGAGTGTGTGAAGATGTAAGTTATGCATACATATATGTGTTGTGTTTCTTGTGTATGGGAGAGAAAGGAAAATGGGAAAGAGGGACAAGGGACACATGGAATTCAGGGAGCATGTCACTGAGATTGAAGGGAAAATTAAGGAGAAAAAAACCCTGTCTATCTCATTACCAGTCAACTCTGAGTAACTGGGAAAGAATTTCCACACAGCATAACCAATACAGTCCATGAAAAAGGCTAAACATTCTTTCAGGTTTTTTTTTTTTTTTAATGGAATTATTATTATTATTTTAGAGCCAGAATGTTCTGCTGCTTGTTCTCTGATGGATCAGACTTACATTACTTCTAAAAGTGCTTCACACCAGCAGGGGATCCTGATGAAGCACAATGGTATTCTAGACAGTTCACCGTGAATAACAGCTTACAAAACTGTCCCACTTACAGCAAGGAAGATTATTCTTTTAATAAACTAGATTTCCCTGGGAAAATGGTGACATGTCAGGATCCAAAGCTTGGGATTTTCACAGGGAAGTGCAGGTGGTTTATGAAAACGTAGTTGAGAGCCTATTCTCAGACCAAGATTAGTATTAAGGTCACTTATATGATCTAGAGGACACCTGGCAGCTGGAGTCATTCCCACTCTATCTTGTGCAGTCTCTGGCCATACACAGTGGTGTGGGGGTGATAACAGCTCAGGGTGTTCCACTTGTCATCCTGCTGGTGACATCATTTCCAGCTCTTTTTATTGTCATGACATCACTGTTTGAAGAACATGACCAGAGCTGAGATTTAAAACATCTACATTCTTTGGAAGGTTTTTCTTTGGGTGCAGAAATCCTTTGGACACGGCACAGCTGCAAAGGTGGGGCCTTGCGAGGTGGCCCCTTAAAAACAGACAGATTCCACCCATTAAGACAATAATGCTGATGAACATTTTCCATAAGAAAGGCACAATCTGAATGTGTCTATGTTTACATTATTGCATATATATTTGTACATGGCTTTTAATATAGATATATTTATATACAAAACAACTCCTAAAGATTGGTCATTAAATGGCAATATATCATTAATATGACAGACAACTTGAAATGTGTGCATCAACATTATAGTGGGCAATAAATCATCACATTGATGAGGTTAAAGACTGTTTTCCTTTGATTATTCTCTGTGATATTTGCCCTGGTATTAAAACAGTTGCACAAGGAATAAATGCAGTGATATTCTGGGTCAATTTTTGTATGTGCTGAATTTCAAAAATTTTGTTACCATATATTCAATACAAAGCAATAGGAAAGACACTGGAAACTGGCCAAAGACATTATTTTGGTAGACTGTGATCCTTTACTTGTTAAAATTTAGTTAACAATCTTGGCTAGATTTGTAAGGCATAATGTGAGCCTGTTTCCTTTTAAGATAAACAAATCAAGGGTCCCAAAGTGGCCAAATATTCTGTGTTTGCTTTAAATACTTCATTACGGAATCATTAATCTCTAAAATCTTTTGAATTTGCAATTGGTTTGTGCACAACTAACAGTGGCTTAATGGAGAATAATGAATAAGTCACTGATGCAAAAATGAAAGGGGAAAAAACACTAAAAAGGTAGTTCCCACTAAGAACATAAAAAGTATTAAAAGGACAATATTTTCTGATATGCTTTTAACTTATTTTAGCTGGATTAACTTATTTAGCTGGATCTGTTGTGCAGATGTGATCCACCACATACCTTGCACTCAATGTGTGCAAGTTGAGGGACCTTAAAAGCGATGCCCTTCTGGTTTTCTTACAGGGTGAGAATCAGAAAAAGAAGGGTGTAGTCATGTTTTATTCCCATATGAGGTCTGAAAACAGTGTATTGGTGGACTTGGCAGTGTTAGGCATAGAGTTGGTATCAATCTTATAGGTCTTTTCCAAGACTAATTATTCTGTGGTTTTATGGTTGGTATGTGCATCCAAACTGCTGTACCCATTCCATAGGACTACTTGAACTCTTTTCTGTTTTTCTGTTGTGCAAACACCCTTGGCAATGTGCATGGCTCACCTCACAAGGTATTGAACTTACCTGAGAAATCAGGTGTGGGGGAAAGGAGGGGCTCATACTCGAGTCTTTCAAGAATAGTTTTACTTCTCTTCATCTGTAAAATAAAAAGTCAGTTCAGTGACATCTGTTTAATGGAGTGAATTTTTTATTATTGGACAGGATTAAGTACAGATTTGGATTTCAGATAGAAGTACCAGACATAAATATTTTCTTCTGAGTATGATCTAGGTTTTGGGGCACTTGCTCACAATATGGCAAAGACAATACTAGTCCCTGCTATACAGTATTCATTTAAATGTTTTTATCTTGATTTCCTATCTCAGATGATTTCAGATATTTGTGAGTTTTTGACTGTTTTAAAGTAATTTTTCCACTTTCTCTTCTTACTAGTACAAATTTAGAAGCAGTAAAAAAAAATGTGTAAAATAGAATCACTCTAAGACAGGAGGCTACAAGAGGAGACTGCCCTTTATCTTCGAGCTTTGAAATCTTTGGAGACAAAAAATTCAAGTGGCATGTGGATTCCTCAGGTAGAGTTAAGGTTCTGCATTTTTTATTTTGAAAAACAGCTCTTAAGATCCTGGCCTTGCTCCTGTGAAAAAATCTAGGATGGATTGTATGCATGGATGAATGGCAATTTTGTATACTTTTTGTGTCTGGAGTCAAAGTAAATTCCCATTTTCATTTAAATTTAATTTAATTTAATTTTAATTTAAAGCTATTCCAGATTTATTGACTGCTAATTTTTTGGGATTGTTTTTGCTTTACATTTTAAATATAATTCTGATTTGTCTCCAAGACAATAACAAGTACTCAGAACATTTCACGGTATTCTAATTTCCTTTGTTTTGTTAGAATCTTACTATGACTAGATAGTTTTTTATTCTTGATATCAGTAAAGACTGTTTGTTGAAATTGTCCAAATACTCTGTGTAATATATATATATCATCAGATATTTTATGCTGGTTTGTTTACCTTTCTTAGAAAGGAAATAAAAAAATAAGCTTTCTGATCTATAAAGTTACAGAAAGGTTTTTAAAGTATTGACAGTCTTTCTCTTGGAGAAGACATCCATATGGAAAATAAATTCTATGGGAGGTCAATTTCTGTATCCTTGTCTTCAAACAAAATAGACCACTATATTCAAAGACTATGTAAGTTAGAGTAATCAATTAGTTTTTACATAAGCTATTATAAAAAAACACCTTAAAACACCTTTAAATTTACTTGATTCCTGTGTAAACAACAAAAGTATATGGATATTTGTTAAGAAAATTAAGGAAATGGACCTCTGTTCACTGTTTCTTTAAATGATACCTTAATTTCCAGACTCATAATCAAAGCTCTTTAAAAGTGTTTCTTTTAAAGAAGTAAAAACTCCACAACTGCCCAAGAAAGCAAAATAGTTCACAGAATAACACAGTTGGAAGTGATCCACACTGTGAGCGCAGTTCCAGGCACTGCACCATTCCAAGAGTCACCCCATGTGCCCGAGAGCTTTGTCCAAACACCTCTGGAGCTCTGTCAGGCTGGGGCTGTGACCATTGCCCCGAGGAGCAGCAGATCCTGCACAATTTCAGGGTCAGCTGGGAACTGGTCATTCTCTCAGCCATGGTGCTCCAGCTCAGGGCACTGAGACCCCTGTGGTCCTTCATCTGTTGAAGACAGAGACAAGAATGTGTCAAACAGCTTTGCCTTGTCCCTCTCCCTGGTTGTGAGGTGACCACCCTCATCCTGTAATGGGCTGATGTGATTTTTACTCTGCCTTTTGCCATTAATATATTTGAAAAAAACACTTTTATGGTCTCCCACAATTCTGTCCAGCATCGATTCCTGCTGCGCTTTGGCCAAGCAAATTTTCTTCCTACAGAGGTAAGCAGTATCTCTGTGTTCTTCCCATGTCACCTGCCTTTGCTTCCACTGGGCATGCTCCATCCTTTTTTGGGTTACTTCCAAGAGAAGAATCTTGCTCTGCCAAGCAGGCCTTCTGCATTTTCTGCTTGACTTTCAACCTCTGGGAATTTCTGTTCCTGTGCCCTTAGGAGGTGATGTTTAAAAAGTGATCAGTGCTGATGGACCTCAGGACCTACAAAAACATTTTTCACAGGTCTTTACTAATTAATTCCTTGAACAGCCTGAAGCCTGATCTCCTCATGTCCAGAGCTCATGTTTTGCTGGCAGTATTTCTCCTCTCAACAGAAGTTTTAAACTTGATTGTTCTTCTTATTAGGGTCTGGATACAGACATTTATATGTCAGTTTCAAAGACTGAAATAATAAAGAGAGCTGAATTATAAATAAATGGTGGATAAATACTGGTAAGGTCTTATTGTTTATAATATTTATGCCAAATATCAAGGTAAATGTTTTAAATATTTAATTTATTATTATAGTCACACCTCTAAAATGCTTAGCACCAGTCATTTATTGACATCAACAAATTATGAGAATGGTATTACTGATGACTCTATTGGATCATTCGTGAACTGCTTTTCAGGGCATATAAATATGTAAACAGGGTATTTCTTTTCAGACAACCATTTTTTTCTCCCATTCATCTGAGGAGTAAGCCATTTAACATCTCTCTTTGTAGTTTATTATCACGGGGAGACACTAGTAGTCAGAAGGTAAATGACAGAAAAATGTGCCTGTATACCAGATTTAAGAAGAAAAAGGAATAAATCAAATTCAGATTTCTTTTTTGCCTTCTTCTTCATGCACTTATTCTTAAAGCATAAACATTTGTGGTGTATTTTGTGAAGCAATTGGTTTAAGATGAGATAGTTGAATTACAGATGACAAAAAATGGCTTTATAAATACCTTTATTTAGAACTCAGCTAGCATTAATGCTTTCATACATGAAGCCTGAATTATTCTCTGAAGGGAGGATATAGTTTCTTTGAGAAGAGGATTTCATAAATTGTGCTTTGTTGGCACTTGGCAATCATCAAGGCAGGAAAGGCAGGGTAAGCAATGCTGGTATTTTAAGTGTCATTACTTCCACTGTAATAAGAGCTTGCAGAGAAAAAACATCCATTGAAGAATGCCATGCCAAACTTGATAAGAAATCCTCTAGCAAAGAATGCCTTGTGAGCTCAGAAACAAAGACATGATTTCACAAAAAGTTAAAGTTTTCAAATGTTAAGTAAAAACATAAGTATTCTATAGAAAATCTTGTTTGTTGATTGTGAGAGTGCAGGATATCTCCAACAATTCCCCACTCTGTACTTGTAAGTATGGCAACAATCTCTGCCCATATCTTTCATATAATTTACTCAGGTCGGTGTCCCTGAATGAACACCCTGATTAATGCTTGATTCCTCCTGGCCATGTGGGCTTTTTATTTTCTTGAATGCAGACATTCACTGTACTTGGTGGTTGTTATTGCTAGTGCTCTATTAAGTGAACAAATGGAAATACATCTCTCACTGTATGTGAGAGACATATGATATGTTAGAGACATTGCAGGAGGCAGTACTGAGTCCATTTGCATCTTTAAGTGAATTCTCCTATTCAGAAATTTAATTTCTGCTTTGCCTTTAGATGGAGACAAACATATGTGGCAAACATCACTGAAAGTCTATAATTAGGTTAGCAAGTGTGAATTAATCTGCGGGTTTGGTGCATCTGGGTATTTTTCAATGTGTTTTTCTTTTGCTTTCTTCTATGTTGTCTTTTATCCTTAGGAATCAACTTTTCTGTTCCCTCTCACAGGAAAGCTGATTCCTAGCAATAAAAGGTCATTGAACTTTCTCCTGCTAAGATTTTAGAGTTGACTCTTTCACTGACCTGTTTCCCATTTTACCTCACAGGCTTGCTAGTGGATCAGAGGAGAAACATTCTTTCTTGTTCCAAAGTACAGGGAAACATTCTGAGATGACAAGATCTGTTGAGATGGAAATATATCTTAAAACAAACAAACAATCTCACATGAGGCACAGTCACAACCTTTGTTTCTCCAAAGGTTGTTTCTGGTCAGCTTTTCACTCTTTTTACTTCCTGGCTTTTATTATGAATTATATGTTTGGGCTAAAATCTCTAGAACATGAAAAATGGTGCTATCTAACCCAGTAGTTGCCTTTGGCAGTTGGAAAACATGGAACTGTTTAGGGAGATTACACAAACTTTGGTATTTTCTGTGATCTGTTTCCATCATACTGTACCATCTGCGGGAGGAAATAGCAATTAGGGATGACAATAGGCACAATTCTGCCTCATCTCAGTATTTTTTTAAAGACTTGTGTGTGAATTTTTTAAATCCCATCTAAGGAAACTGAAGGTATCTGCCCTGAAGCAACAAACTTCAGGAATTCATTAACTTCAGTGTAAACTTTGTTTTAGAGATCATGGACTAATTTCAAAGAGTGCAGCATCATTTCAGTGTTTCTTTATTTGGTGAAAAAAAATTTCTGTTCTTCCCATATCACGACACAGGGTGCAGCGGGGGAGCCAGGATTTATAGGTGATCCCCAGGGTACCAAGGAGCAAGTCAGCTGGATGGAAACCCCAGCTCCATCTTCGGGTGAGTCTGTGGTGAGGGGCTGGTGACCCTGGGGATGAAAATGGGTCCTGGTCCATGGGTGGGGAGAGGCCCAGGGGATGCTGGACAGGACCAGGCCAGTTCAGCCTGTCAGGAAACCTTGTGTGCTTTACTTTGAAAAAAAGATAAAATAAAAAGTTCTGATTTTTTTTCAGGTTTGTGAATATTTTTTATTTAATTAGGTACCCCTAATCCCTATTTTAATAATGATTCAGAATCTTTGAACAATGTATTTGCTTAAAAGACAAACTAATGAAAAATTATCAGAAAATGTTTTTTTTTAAACACCCTTTTAGCAGAATTTGTGGTGTATACACTGAATACTTTGATATTTGCTGATGTTTACATATCCAATTCAGACTGGTTCCTCTGTACAATAGACAGGTACCTCTGATTGCACTTTGTGTTGGTGTGATAAATGGTTGGGCACCTTCAAATGAGACAGCAAAATGAACAAACCTTTGTGTGGCTAGATATTTCTTTCATTGCTCAAGACTGGCATTCCTGAAATAACCCTATTAAAGTTAGTGAGAGAATTCTACACTTAATGCAGTGGAACCTGGCCTTCTGCAGTAACAGAAGCTGAAGGAAGAAGAAGAAGAGGAGTAGTTAGCTGTGTTGTGCCAGCTGAATTTGTACTTCTGGCCGGTGTACTTTGTTAAAGCCCTAATTCTCTAAACTGAGTCCTAGACTCAGATGTAGCGCATCCAATACTTAAAATCTGAATCTGACAATCCTATTTGAAACTCTTTGTAGGGCTCTTGTTCAGCCAAAAAAGAGATACCAATAGGATTTAAAATGGTACATAAAATCTCAACAAATAAGTGTTTATTCATCAAAGTGCCAGTTAAATCACTAAACCGGAAAAGACTCACAAGAACTGCAAACCAGAATTTATTCTTCCATTCCCTCATTTTGAGCAAGTCTGTGGATATTTCTTTTATTTGCTGCACCTCTCATCTCTTTAAAACCTAAGTTACATAAACAGGAGAATTGAATATCTGCAAAGAAAATATTACACATTTTTTGTCAATTCTTAATTTGATAAATTGGAAAGCGAAGAGATTTTATTGCCCACAAGATTTTCTTAACAATCCTTTATTGATAAACTCAATTTGTTCAGTCCGTCTGCAGAAATCTTTTATGGCTTTGCTTTTGTGTCCACTGTGTTCAATAGGAGAAAAAAAAGATATTTAAGCAGTACTGGTTATTTCCAATGAGATTTCTGAAATCTTTAGTGTTGCTTGTTGCAGGAATGTTACCAGTATTGCAGTAAGCAATAAAGAGAGAAAAGTATTGCAAAATATGCTTTAGATGTTAACATATTACACTTTTACATATAAAAGGTCTTCTACAAATTAACATTATGTAGAAGATAAATATGAAGCTAATTAGATAACCATATATATGTACCACAGTAATGGTTATAAATAATTTTATCTTTCTGCAACCCAAATCCAAATTCCCTGCCACAAATACCAGCTCATTTATGTGATCATGATTGTACTGAAAGGAATGAAGCCTTGATTGTCATTAGTAGTCCAACACCAGGTAAAACTGGGTTTTTTCATTTTTGTATGTATAAAGCCATTTTTTCCTTTTTCCATAAAAACAGCATGGTGTTGGTCCTGAAAACATCTGTTCAGCGACTGCATTGGACATTTTTTCCAAATGCTTTGTGTTTTTTTAAATATTGCTGTTCACTTGTTATTGTGCTCTGAACTTGTATCATCATCAGATAACGTGAAGTTAGTTATGAAGTATTCAGTTAGTATGATGTTATCAGATTCTTTAGTTTGATTGGTACTGCCTATACCAAGATATAGGTATCTCTTCATAGATCCAGAACTGTGCAGCATGGAAACATAGATTGATTCCTTTGGGCAAAAAATTCTAGTACAACAGCATGTCTACACTTTTTACAGTGGCTCACATGCATGGGCAGGAAGGGAAAAGTAAATCAGAGAATTTGGGTAGGAAGAATTTTGTGGCTAGTCACTGGGTTGGCCTACAGAAAACTCAGATATAGTGCTGGCTTGGAAGTTAGATGGGAGGTGAGAACAACTGACTCATATGTTTTTAATTAGCTCACAGATCAGTTAGCTTATTAGAATTAAAGAATCTTACTGGTTATATCTAGATTTTAAAAATTTATTTCTTGCACATATTGATCTGAAGGGTATGGATGTGTCATTCCCAGATCACTTCTTAGATGATGCACAGAATTTTTCTTACACAAAAGTCATGTTACTCCAAAGCTGTTTCTTCTGATGCATGCCGAAGAGTCAATTTATTACAGCATAGTTGATATGGTCTTTTCATTTTCGTATGTGGCTTAGTAAAAACCTGAAAAAGGTCAGATGTTTCTGACTTTTTGTGTATTTGCTATATTAAAAAAACCCTCTTCTTTTTTGGCATTTAGCAGAAGAATTTAATATAGCTACTTCTGATTAAAAAAGGAGACATGTACTTCTGTGTATCCTACAATAGTTCTTTCGTAACTAAAGCTTGAACTTAATTTCACATTTTGCTGTGAATTCTTTTCACTTTCAAGTGCAGAGAAATAATCATTCTTTCTGCATTAGTTTTGAAAGTTTGCTGTTCACATTTAACACCTGGAAATAACTTTCATTGCAAAGCTATTTTCTTCAGCTATTCCAAAGGTACTAATGTAAGACAAAAGTATCTGAAAGAAAAAGAAAAATGAGAATTGCACTCTTGTTTGGCTGATACAGGGAAATGCAAACTATATCTCTTGTCCCCTAAGTCCAGAGTAACCCTGCCAGAAGAGATTCTCCAAGAGGCACAGACTGGAGTTGAAGTAAGCAGTGCCTGCCTTAAATGGAATCCCAGTGTGCTTTGGAGAAGAAATTTTACTTTCTACAACCTCCCCTCAAGCTATGATAACTTGCCAAGATACACTTCTGCAATTGTGAAAGCCATTGCAGACCTTGGAAGACGAATTTAGTTGTGTTTGAAGTAAATTTGTCACTAAAGGGAAAGTCACAGACTCCAGAAAAAGGCTGACTTAGCTGCCTAAAGAATGACTGGTGAAATTGGAAATACAAGTAAATTGCAATGCATTAACTCCTTGGCTAACTGCTTTTGGAACATCGGGATCATCACTCTCTTTAGGTATGTATTTGTATTTAAATCTCTCTATTTAGCCACTTAAAGTTCTGTTTCTGGATGTTTTGGATCTCCCTGGCTTGGCACTGATCTCTACTTTAAGAAGCTCACCTGCTTCAGATTCTTCATGACCCTGATCTAGTAGGAGTATTGAGAAAATTTCTGTTACTGAAGAGACTCAGGTTTTCCAAATTTTTTTATCTTTGATAAAGTATAACTGTCATAAAAGATTCTAGTTGTGGAAAAACACTAGGTTGTTACATATCATCGTTATTAAGTAAACATTTGCAGCTGATGCTTTTGCCACTCAGCATAATTTAATTAATGAAATAGCACTTGAAAAAGGGCATCCTTGTACATGGGTGTATTGTCTGGACCCTTCTTACATGAAGAGTTCCATTTGATTTGTTATTTGCCGCAGTCCTGCTGGGGTGGCACAGTTTGGGTGAAGAGCAGCTTGCAGAGCCCGGGGGTTCATGAGCTCTGTAGCTGCCCCATTTGGGCACAGTCCGTGTCAGCAGCGCCTCTTCAGCCACTGCTGCTCTGAGGTCTCTCCTACAGCCACAGTAAAACTGCTTCTGAACTGATCTTGAGTGCATTCCAGTGCTCTGCAACACTAGAAGCTGCCTGTACACAACCTGCCTGTAAAAATGTCACAGGGGAAAAGGTATCCCACCTGCCTCAAAAGAGCATCAAAATGTTCTTTGTCTGCAACATTTTAAATTGCTGTTGAATCAATACTAAGGGTCAGAAAACATTATATTTAGTACATAGCATGATTTTTTAAGCCTGTTGAAATGGCAATTCTCTGAACTTTGGATTCTTGCTTTTATTTCTGTATTTTTTTCTAAAAAATCTTTGGGTTAAGGAAAGAATTAAATCAAAATAAACCAAGAGTCTTTCCAAAAACTAAAGTGCACACTCTCTTAGTTCTGGGATTAACCATTGTATTTAGTTCCCTCCAGCTAGAGGAATGCTCTAAGCACAGCTTTCTCAATACTCAAGCATTTTTAGAAAGATATTTAAAGAATAAAACTAAAAACTAAACAAAACAAACAAACAAAAAGCCCGAGCAATGGATTACTCCATTTAGCTTTATATCATGATGCTGACACAAAACCTTGAGAACATATTGATTGTTTTGTGGAAATATCAGAGAAAATTAATTCCATTTGGTAAGGAATTTACTTCCAGGACTTTGAGGGCAGATCTTAGTAGAAATGGTATTTGATGGCTATTACTAAAATCTGCTTTTCATAACTGCCATTTATTTAATTCTATTTAATTGCAGTTCTTTCATTCAATATACTGAATGTAAAAGTAAACAATTCCATGCTGTCCAATGCTGAGAAAGAAACAGGGTTCTGATAATTTACATGTTTTATATTTAATACAGCAAAATATATTGAAACTATATCAAATTTTAAAGTTCCTGAGGTCCTTTCAAGTTGAAGAAAATCTTGCCATATAAAAAAACCCCTCTGTCTACCAAGTCTATGTGCAGAGAAAAGTATAATTTTGATCATGAGCAAAATAAATCTACATTCCAGGGTCACTTCAGATATATAGGTATATAGGGAAGATAGATCATTTCTTCACTTGTAATTCCCCAAGATTTATCCTTTCCTAATGCACCTTCCTTCTTCTTTATTTTTTTTCTTGAGTGGGTTGTGAATTTTGTACTGATCTGAAATTTCACTTAGATAGGTACCATAAACTTCATCATTTACTCAATTTACATAGCGTTGGTCAAAAAGCTTTTTAGGGATACAATTTCCTACCAGAGAAAGGCAGTATTTTTTGAAAATTATATTTTTCTAAAAGTCCATTAATTCTCACAACAAAAGCAAAAAGATTTTGTGAAATGTTTTTTCTATAAGAACCCTACTATGTCTGACTTTTTTGTCTCTCTATACTTTTGAAATACAAAATGTTACTTCTTTGCATTCACAAGAAGCCCACACAAAATGACAATACAAACTACAATGACAAACTACAATATAGGCTGACTTAGAAAGCAAGCATCAAACATTACAGTACTAAAAAGGTGACAAAATCACACCCTTAGAAACCACGATTTAAAAAATAATCAATGTAACACATCAGAAGTGACAATGTTGGAATCTACCTAACAACACAAGAAACTAAATGAATGTGCTCAAAACCAAATGCCAAGATTTCAGAAGTTCCCATGGCTGGATTTAAGTCACCTACTACTATATATGTTCATGACATGCAAAACTGAAAGGTGATCAAAATGAAGATAAAGTCATCTTTCAGTAGGCACACTCCACATACCAGCAAGGCATTCTCAATTTGGTTGTATTATTGGACGTAAATATATATTTATGCATCTATAATTTCAAAATAAAGATTTAGAAATAACAAGAGAGAGTCATCATTTCAGTCAAGTTTGCAGGAAGATCTACTGATCTAATATTTTCAAGCTAATATTCTCTGTATTAATATTTTTCTGGCATCTGTAGACAGATGCTGCAATAATGAAAAATGTAAAACCGTACTCTGGATTTACCATCAGAAGACATACCTTATGTGATTCATGTTTCTGAAGTTTCAGTGATATTTAATAAAACTTAGAAAGGGTTCTATCAAGGTGCATACTTAATCTATATTTTTTAATCACATTAATGTGGACTGACAGGGCAACAAGCAGTACATTTTCACAAAGAAATAGAAATTTGACTTATTTGCAACATATGCACTTATTCTCTGCATTTTTCCTAATAAAAGAGACATGTAGCTGTCATTCATTTCTTTATCTCAACTACAGTCAGTTTCGAAAGTAACATGAATTAAATGCCTCTGTCTTCAAAAGAAAATCAATTTTCGTCAGTTTGTGGGTCTCTTTATGCATGAGTGAAAAGACATGGAGATAATTCCTTGTACTTCACTTTAGATGACAAAGAAAGTTATTAGGACACAGTCATAGTCATGGACGATTCAACCCCAGATTTGCAGGTGTCTATATTTCATTTGTCTACCTGTGTAACACTCCATAACATTCCACTGTATTCTGTGGTGTTCTAGTGTATAAAGTCTGTGAAGTCAGGATGACATTGAGATGGAAAACCAGATATTTGGTGAACTCCAGGGACCATTACTGTACTGACCTGGTGTCTGCTGACTGTGATGACTATCTAGCTCAAATGCAGGCACACTGTGAGCGCTGCCTTCTGGGTGTGAAACTAAATTACAACTGGATTCTACAGCAATTTTTCATCTGGTGCTGGATATTTAACCTTGGATGCTGCACTACTCTTGTGTATGCCACTTAAAAGTATAACTTAATTAAGGGAATGACATTTCCTATAGTAACAACCTTTGGTTCTTGCTGGGATCTCATTAATCTATTCTAGAAGTAGAAATCAATTTTTTATGATTTCTTCAAATCCTCGCTTCTTAATGTTTACACCTATGACTAACATTCATATTTTTCTTTAGCAACCTGCCATCTCAAAGGCAACAGTAAAACCTAGACAACTAAGTTATACCTAAAAAAAAGTATGTAGTTTTTTGAATCTGATATAAAGAGAAAAGAAAAATTGTGAAAGATATTCCTAAGGATTTGTGAATATATACTAATCCCACACCGCTTTCTGTTGCTGATCAATCCCTAAGCAACTTTCTGTAAAAAAATTATACTTCTGATTAATCCAGATAATTTTTTATTCCTGCTGCTGCAGCATCTTTCTTGTGACTAATTTGGCTGCATTCTGAAGACTTGCTATGCTCTCAACCAGCGCAGATGGCCTCATGTTCAGCTGTTTGAGATCCTCCATTGATCTCTGTTTGTGCCTTCTGACCAAAAGGGGAGAAAATATCTCTTTTTTACATCACCTGAAGAGTAGAATAAATGAAGCTTAACTAGGCAAATCGTGATACCTTAAGTGAGGTTCAACAATTTCACTTGGAAGAAAATTTTAGAATAGTAATATAATCAATATCAATTTCATTAACATATTAAACAGTTAATATAAGAATCTGTAGAATGGATGGGCTCCATAGTAGAGCACAGATATGGTGTTTTCAAAGAATTTCAAGGAGGAAGAGTGACACTTAGTACGGTCAAAATGTATATTTATCTACCATGCACTCATCTTCCATCAGAAACTTTGGTATATAGAGGAGCAAAGTGATATCTCATCACAGGGATGTGCATCTCTATCAGAACCCAAATTTTTAGTACTCATTATCTCTATGAATAATGAGCAACCTTCAAGGCATTTACCAACCAAATAATTCCTTCTTTTGCAGGTAAAGATAATGCAACAGATAACTTAAATCACAAAAATTTACTATATAGAATATTTTGAATAATGTCTTGAATGGGTTATTATATAGTTGCAAGTCTTTAGCAAATAATATAGTGATAAGAAAATTTCATGGCACATTAGTAGTACATCTAAGCAGCAACGAAGGTAAAACTGCTCAAGAAAGTCCATTAACAAAGCTGATCCATGAACATAGAATCTTTTTCAATCATGTTATGTTCATGATGAAGAAAAAGCACTTTTTTCTTCATCTGATTAAGGTTGTTAAGTTTGAAAATGGCAAGAACGTGTACTGAATCACCATACATGCGTTTTTCTGATAAGACCAGTACTAGAAGCATCAAGATATTACTTTGCAAAGTGCATAAAAAAGACAAAACGTCTCAGTAAGGAGAAAAATGTCTTATCAAATGTTCTTAGAATACAGCATCCATCACCTGTTACTGAATTCTCAAATCAACCTGGTCTAAACAGCACAGAGGGAGAATAAAAGATCTAGAATCTGAACATGTCATTAATATCACTGCAATGGAAGAGGAAGAATATATTATATTGTGAAAATCTGCATCTTAATTAAAATATTAAAACATCAATTTTACCTATACCAAAAAGAGGACATGATGGACTTTGTCTACTAAATATTGTATTTGTTCTCAGAGAAATTAATAAAGAGGGCATTTGAGATAATACTTCATGGAAATAATCTAATTTTATGATGAGAATATACAAAAGAAGCCCAGAGAAAGAACGTAATTTCACAAAGAATACATAAATCTGAGCAACAGTGACTTCAGTTATGTTTCCGCACCTCACAGTATCAAACATATGGATTATTCAACTGTTCCCACATCCAGAACTCAAATTAGTGTATGGTATTGTTAATTAATTCCAAATGAATGCTCAGTAGAGAACTGTTTATACAAAGAAAGAAGTGAATTCTATGCAACTCGATATTTTGCCCTTAAGCACGTGAGTACATATTTCTTTCTGTATAAAGAACAAAGTAGTTGAGAACATCTACATGGAATGTTTTCATACATTTCTCATTGATAATAAATGAGAAATAAGGCAAATATGAAGAACTGGTGAAGTCTGAAAAGGTAGCAGAGTTTTGGGATTCATGAACAAAATAAACGTCACTGATACCTTGCTGGGGTTGACCCTTATTGATTTTTGCATTCATGAACCAATTGGTCCTGTCTTCACATGCACTTTTCTCTTTGTGGGATATTAAGAAAATTTTCCTTCCTCTTGAAGAATTTTCATGTTAGCTATCAAAAAATTTATATCTTCATGAAACAGATTCCTGCAAGTTGGAAGTCATTGGCTCCCTGCAGAGGCTATCCTTTTATGCTTCAAAAGTGAAGGTTGACCTTCTATTCACTGTGGCCACTAGTTCACAATTTCCAGTTTATATACAGAAATACAAATAGTTCTGTGCAAAAGACTCCTGAGATTTCTCTTTTAACAGCTGAAAGAATTTCCCTCCTTGTTCAGACTGTACATAGTCTGGACTATTGACCTTGTTAAAAACTCCTGGTCCCCCTATATTTGTCACAAAAATACCTGTGAAATTGAGTTCAGGGTTTGAATTTTGGAACAAAAAAGCAGACAAAAACAGTTTGGGAGGACATATTTAATGGCAATGGGACTAAACTAAGGTAATGAAAATATTTAAAGAGTCAGGGGAAATATCTTGACGTTGAGCTTTATTAGATCCTGGAATAGCTTCCTGAAGTGATTGTGCTTACAGAATACTCATTTTAGAAATTTAACGAAAATACAGGGGAATGCAGGGGGAGTACCCCAGATTTCAGACTCCATATTTTGAGGCAATAGCATTTAAACAATCAGACAGATTTATTGTGAGATCTGTGTTTAAATAATAGGCTAATAATAATGAGTTTTCTAATACTCATTGACATCATTAGCTTAGGTCTTATTGTTCACATATAGAAAATAGGAAAGTATCAAAATTAATCTGCAATTTTGTTTGAACTACCAGTTAAGAACAATGACCCAAAAGGTGTCTGACTACACCCTAGAATTAATAAGTATGTCAGAAGACATTTGTTAATCTTCCTTGTGTGCCTCACCACTGACCTCCATTAACATTACCATTTTAGTCCAGTGTCAGCCCAAATATGCCAAATTCTACAGCACTTTTGACATTTCACTATTTCTTGGGGAAACTGGCCACAAAAATAAAACTGATAGCACTAAGATAGCACTAAGAATATAATTCCATTTAAATATTTTTAAACAAAAATTCTGCAAGACAGAATATGTTAAAAAATGCACATGGATTAATTAAATAAATTTTGTATCTTTTCCAAGATAAAGAGTTATTTGTACTAAATATAGATATAGACATAGAAGTGGCATTAGCAACATGTATTCTCCCCATATTCATACTAAACAATATCCAACATATGAAACAGCATGCAATTTTTCACCTTACATATTGAAGTTGTGACATGCCTGTATAGCAAAGGGAAATCTCACTCTGTATAGTCAGCAGTACCTGGTGTGAAAATACTACTCAGCTTCAGCCTCTTTTTTCTGAGGTCAGAATAATACTGTGCATCAAGGAAATGACACAGACATAAACTAAAATAAAAAGGCACTGAGAAAATATAAAATAAAATAATTTTTAAAATAAGATAAAATAAATAAAATAAAAATGTTTGTTCTTAAGAGACTAATTCATTACACACAATTTTAATTACATGTACAGAAATCATTCTTTATTGGAACTCTCCTCAACCAATATCTGTAAAGGCAGAAAAAGTGAGTATTTTCAGAACAAATATTTCTATAAGAAAAGAAATAAATGGTTGATCTGCTCTTGGAAAAAAATTATAAATTGCTTTTATTACTGAATGTTATTGAATTTTTTTGGTGGTTATGTTTCCTCCCCTAGATCATTTGAAGAAACAATTATTTCTATCTTATCCTCTCTTTTCATAGAACTATAGAATATACTGATTCAGAAGGGACCCATCAGGGTCCTTGAGCCCATGTCACAGGACATCATGTGTCTTAGACTGTTGTCCAAATGCTTCTTGAGTTTTGTCAGGCTGGTGCTGCGACCACTTCCCTGCAGAGCTGTTCCAGTGCTCAGCCACCCTCTGGGTGAAGATTTTTCTAATATCCAGCCTAAATCTCCCCTGGTCACTGTTCTGTCACTGGCACAAGAGTGAAGAGATCAGTGTCTGCCCCTTCGCTTTCCCTTGTGAGGATGCTGAAGACCACAGTGAAGGCTCCCCTCAGTCTTCTCTCTAGGCTGAAGTGACCTCAGCTGCTCCTCATAAGCTTCCTCTCCAGACCTTCATCATTCTTATGGCCTCCTTTGGACACTCTCTAGTACCTTAAAGTCCTTTTTATATGGAGGCACCAGACCTGCCCCCAGCCCTGGAGGTGAGGCTGCCCCAGCTCAGAGCAGAGCAGGACAATCCCCTGCCTTGCCTGGCTGGTGCTGCTGTGCCTGATGCCCCCCAGGACAGGACTGGCCCTCCTGGCTGCCAGGGCACTGCTGACCCACGTTTAACTGGCCACTGACCAGGACTCCAAGTCTCTTTTCACGGCTTTTCAGCCTCTCATTCCACAGTTTATATACACAACTGGAGCTGCTCCCTCCCTCCGTCCCTCCCTTTCCCAGTAATCCGTGGCTCTGTGGGCTTTGTACGAGTCCGATCCGGCTAGCTCGAACCCGCAGCCCACACGGACTGCACAGACGAAGTTAGAGACGAGAATCGCTCTTCCCCACGTGGGAGCGAGTATCCTGTTTATTGGATATTTATTTATTTATTTGTTGGAGCGAGTATCCTGTTTATTGGCTCGGGACACCAAACCCCGGCAGACACAGACCACCAGGCAGAGAAAAGGACGAGGCGCCCTTGCAGTAAAGTTTTTATACCCAAAGAAGGGGGCGGGGAAAGAGGACCGTGGCCAATGGGATGCCATTGGGGAGGGGCAAGGGGAGGGGCCACCTGTGGGGCAGACCACCGGGGGACGGATAACAGGGGAGGTGTGTGAGGGAGGGACCATGTGAAAGGGAGGGGGAATAAACCATCCACATGACGCGACATACCCAGTAAAAATTTCCCATCACCCAGTGCCAACAACAACTAAATAAACTATTTAGTGCAATACAGCAGCCTTTTTCCTCTTCTCTTCGCTATCCTTTCTTACTTCAGCCTTCCCTTCCATTATTAAATTAAAGTAATGAAAGAAAAAATTTAAGAAGAACATTTATGAAAAATTTGAGAGAGCTACAAAACCAACCTGTTAATTCTGAGTGTATCTAGATGCAGCACTTTGATGCAAGGCTGAATGATAAAATGTACAAATGACACCGCTTCTCTAAAGAGAAGATTACAACGTACGAAATTGTAAAGATAGCAAAGCAGGCCTATGATGTCAGTAAAGAAAGGGAGAAAGTAATGTTGTGGAAGGCTGCAGCCTGATATCAAATAAAAAAGAAGTACATATTTTAAGTAGCAATTCTCTGTCTTCTGGACAACCCTCTCATTTTCCTTGATAAGTATTTTAAAACACATTTACTCTGACAGGCACATCTAACTAGAAGACTAAAACAATCTGATTTCCAGCCTCAGAGCTCTTATAAATGCTGCTGCTGAACAGTAGCTGCTGCCTATTTTCCAATTTGGAGAGTGAACACATTTGTTTTTCTGGTCAGAGGAAGGAATCAACTGACACTGACATTTACAGAAAACTCAGTCGTGGAGGCCAGCATTTATGTTTGGCTCCACAGCTGGCACTGCAGGCTGAGGTCAATCCAGAGGTCATTGTGTCTATAAGGTCATTAATCTGTGAATGACTGTTTTCTAAATTCAGGTTTCGAGAATTTTTTCCCCGTTCATATTCATTCTCAATTTTAAATGGCAATGCACTACCATATGCATTTTTACTGGCTTGGATCCACGCTCATCAAAAAAGACTAGAGTTAATCAATATAAAACTCAGCCTGGAACATCAGGAGTTGTATGCACTGGTGTGGGAGAGAAGGTAAAGCAGCAATCTTTTGAGATAGATTTAAAACTGTAAAAAGATCTATTTGAAAATTGTGTGGAAAAACTATCTAGGGAAAACTGAAAGTTTGGAATCCAGCTGAAGTTCGCTAGTTTTACTTTTTGACATAAATTAGCTCTTGGTAATAAGTGCTTAATAAATTATTGCGGTTTTTAAAAAAAAAATCCTTCTGTTTTAGTCTAAAATAACTAAAACAAACAAACAAAAGTGTTAGAAAAAAAAGAACAGTGATGTTTTTTCTCACACCAGTCCCAAAATGAATTTGTTAAAAGAGTGTTAAGAATGAACTACTGAGAGTGAGAAAGTTCAAGCACCAGACAGCATCTGATTAGACATTTCCAAAGAGGAATTGAGTTTCACTAACAGGATTTCACAGGATCAGGTAGTTTTTTATCACAGCTTTAAGCTGTCCTGGAAAAGCCTCTTCTATCTGAGGGAGCAGGCTCAGTTAGGAAATAACTCGTTTGAAAGAGTATATATGAACTCAGTGCCATTTCTAGCTAAACATCTTCTGTAATATATAAATGTATGGCTACCTTTAAAATTCATGTGAGTTTTTCTAACTGACTGCACTAGAGATCAAACCAACAAAAACACAACCTATGCATTTTACCATGAGCTTATTTTGTACAGATTTTCATCCAAAGCAACTACACTTTCATAAAGTGTCATTCATTCCCTAGGGCTCTTCTGCAATTATTTGTCCTTGGTTTATGTGGTAAACAGATTATGTGCCTCACTAAGAAACTGGATAAAATTACTACCAGACAGGTTCCTAAAAGGGTTTGAGAAGCAGAGCAAAACCAGAACTTTTTTCTTTAAAAATTAGAAAAAGATAGGGAATGAAAATGTACAGCATGGATTAGGACCTAGACAGTGGACATTTTTAGATTAATTTACTAATTTTTTAAAAGTTTACTGAGTTTTTATGTATGATTATACTTCTTTTATCAGAGAACTTAAGGAGTGAAAAGGGACTAGATGGAAATAATATTTCCTATGCTAAATTAAAATCTAGATTAAAATTGAGATTTCAGAACATGGATCAGTGTCATCTTCTGAAGAAAGTATTAAAGTACTGTGAAATAATGACCATTTGGGGACAAGGGTGTTCTTTATTTAAAAATATTTAGAAAAAGCCCAACAAAATGGAAAGCTGACAGTATATGTGTCAGAATTAAATTGTTTGCATAAGTGTGCCTGTGTGTGTCTCTGCAGTGGAGTATTGAAAATCTGCTTTTAGTGTCCTTTTTTTCAGAATTGTCCTCAGGGGCATTAAGCTTACTTCCTTGAAGCCTGATCTTGGACGCTGTTTACATTTAAAAGCCTAAGTGAGGGTTTGTATTTGAGTATTCTCTATGGTCCCAGACTTAGCTAAAACCAACAAGAATCATCCAAAATAACTTTTTGAAAAAACCTGTGATAAAGTAGGGTGCTGAATACAGATGCTGGGATATTACCAGTTTACATGGCCTTTGAAATGTTTTGATCTTTTCCTGATCCCAGATCCTGCTGGTTTAATATCTATTTATATATCTCTACCAACCTGAGGCACCTTATCTGCTTCCCAACTAATAAATTTCTGTTCTTTATAATTATATCAGGGCCCACAATTTTATTAAAACATGTAACAAAAACACTGGAGAAATTTTATTGACAATTTGTTAGTAAAGACAGAATATACATTTGAACAGCTTCAAATGTTTATTCCAATGACTAAATTAATGCTTGATTTCAGCTTAATTTGCAGTTCCATCATATGCTGCATGATATTGCCTTTCAATGCATGTTTATGTTTTAGTTTAATTTGTTCATTTCCTAAAACATAGCTTTCCTTTCATTTAGAAAGCAGGAAAAAAGCCAATAAGTTTCTCTTTCAAGTTAAGAAGTCTATTAAAGAGGCAAAGCTGAAATAACAATGTTCTATTTCTCCCTGTGGCTAAATAATGCAATAACAAGAAAAAACTGCAAGCTAAATTATTTCAAAGGGATTTTTGAGGTAAAAAGGCCTGACACAAACGTATCCTTTAAAAAGAATGAAATCCTGACAGCACAATTTGACTAGGAATCAACAATAACATCATCTTTTAATATATCAAGGTGTAAACCATTAAGGATTTATAACTTGAGTGGGAGTTTTTCATATAAATATGCTTATGAATCAGTGCTGGTTTCTTTTTAAGCATATGGTAAGAATTCAAACAATTCCAACAAATGCAATTCTACTACTTTGATATTATCACATCGTTTGGGTCTTTATTTAATGGAGGCTTACACAGAAAAGTAATGCAGATAGGATATTTTAGCCTGAACACAACTACTGTAAGACTTCCCAGTTTAAGGAACGTGGCCTTTATCACACACTACTTAAGGAAGAAAAGGTGAAGCTGAATTGATTAAAACAGTTCTGATCTCCTTAATATGGAACCTTTTACCAGTGTTCCCTTCATGCTAAGGTTCGCCATCCTAAGGCAATCTGAAGGACACGTCTTGTCCCAGAAAGCCAAAGTGGATTTAAAAGATCATCACCACATTATGTTCCCTGTTAGTTTGGGGCAAAAAACTGCTTAGTGGTTTCAAGGTCTCCACACATCCAGTCAGACTCAAAGATTTTCTGGAAGTGAGTCCCTATGGAGTGGTGGCCGACTTTTAGCAGCCACTGGTTAAATGGTTAAATACAGTTTGCTGAACCACTGCAGACATCAGATGCTGAGGTGCCTCAACATGGTGCATTTCCTCTGCAGGATAAACAGATATTTAGTGCTTTAGTGGAACATTTGTGGCTTCTTCTAGTCCTTAGTCTTTAGTACTTTTTCTTTCCCAGCACTATCTTACCTTTAAAGCATGACAGGTCTGTGAATTCAATGATCTAAATTCCCAATTTCGGTCTATGGGGTTGGGTATGTTTTGTATTTTCCTTACTTCTAATGTACCAGATCTATGGTTTGCTGCTGCCTCACAAACAGTAAGGCCATGATATTACACATCCAGCTGTAGTTCTGAATGAATTTAGCCATGGCTAAATTCAAACTAGCCATGCCAGTTTTTGCATTTTTTTGACCAATAACTTAAATAAAATAACAATACTTTGTTATACCATGGTGGAAGGCTTCTTTCTGATAAAGAAATGGATCCTTAATTCTACTTCTAGGAAACCTGCATTGTCTAATAAAGAATATCTCTCTTCTATTGCCTAGAAGAAAAGAAGGGGGAAAAAAAGTGAAGACAAATGTAGCAGAGTCCCGTTTTACTAGTGCAATGTTGCAAACCAGCATATACCTCCCAGCTCGTGACACTTCTTTAAAACATATTTATTGTTAGTTAGTTTGTTTAGGGAAAAGTCTTTTTGTTTAGAGAAGTTGATGTTTTCTTTAAAGTACTTTTCTTCACATGCTTGCTTTTCTCAGTATAAACTGATGAGAAAATGTATAATAAATGTCTATTGAGCAGCAGGGCTTCAAAACTTCAGTTATACTGAATGTTGCCAAATCTTGTCACGACTGCTTTGTGTAGTTGGCACCACATTCAACATTTATTCTCCACCTGCTCTGACTGCATTCATTACTTACAGACATCTACACAAGAGAACATGTGAAGAATCTGAGATAGAAAACCAGAAAAATAATTCCATGTAATTTTTGTCTGAGTCTGGAAACAAATAATGCAAAGATTTATAGATTTGCTTTTGTGCATGTATTTTATATGTTTGTGCCCATTCAGGACTCAACTGTAATATTTAATGTGCACATTTTATCACAATGTACACAAATTTCTAATTTTTAAAATGACACAGCAAAATAAAAAGCTTTCATCTTGTTCCTAAAATATGTTGAAAGGGTTTGTGCCAAGTTAAGATCAAAAGCCTGTTGAGTCTATTTTTCATTTTTACTTGTGTCTCAGCTTTTGAAAAGCAAGTTGTTCCTGATTGTATTTTACCTTTTTTAATTGGCAAATGGTAAAACAGCCAGGCTGCTAGAAAAGGAAACAAGCTCTTTGAAAGGGTTTGTCCAGGATACTTTATAAAAAGTGTGTAAAAAAAACCTCAAAAAAACCCCTGAATCACACAAGCATCACATTGCATGTACTCTCTCATGCCCTGAAACAAGTATCAGTGATGATATTTCTTGATCATAGGGATATGAGATGGTCTTGAGCTGATAAAACAGCCTGATGTTTTTTAAAATCAATATTTAAAGATATGCACAACTTTTTTAATTTTCCATTTTTAAATGCAACAAATATTTTCAGTTAATGCATATTTCTGATTATATTAAACAAATTATTATGCACTCTTTGGAAAACAGCTGTGATATGATGCAGCTAAACTAATAAAAGATGTGTGAATCCCCAGTAATTAGAACATGAAATACTTAAGAATGAATGCACAGGAATGGAAGATTGATATTTCTCTTTGCAGAATCATTGATTGAATATTTTTGCTTGTTCTGTCTTTTTTTTTAACAGATAGGGGAAAAGAAATATTTTTTGGAAATATTTATAATGTTGCTATTTATTATTAAGTGTTTTTTCTTCCATTTGACCATTTGAGGCCAGAGTTTCCACTGGTTATATACCCAAGACAGAAAGAAAACTAAATTTAAAGTGCTTTTTGGCTTGTAACCCTAATTGTTTTGCATAGTTGCTGCATTCAGAGAACCTAAAATTCCTACCCTTATCCTGTTTCACAGGTATAAGATAAGGCACAGAAACATTTTCAAGCACCCAGAAGATCAATGAAATATTATCCTGCACACTATTTTATGAACATAAATTATTCCCAGTTTATTTGTCACAGCAGAGCAGACAGAGCAGTTCTGCCACCCAGTTTGTCCCAGATCAGCTCCGGCTCCAAGGAGGCTCAGCCTGCATTGACTCAGTTACCTGTGAACTTATGTGAATCATGGAGTAGGGCCAGATATTTAACATATTTACCACTGTATTATAATCTCAGTGTTTCACTATGCATCGTATATCATTATATGGACTTCTTGGTTTTGGTAAAATTTATTTTAAAGATGCAAAAATATAATTTTTCAGACAATGAAAAGCCACGTCAATGCATAGACAAACTTTGGATGGAAAACTGAACTTGTTAAAGTAATAATCAGTGTTGTTATGGATGAATAAATAAAGAACTATTGAATCCTTAAAGACACAAAGCCATTTGTGCTTGGTTTTCTTGGGGGGAGAATGTATTGCTCTATTTTGTTAGAACTATCACATGATGGTTTAATAGACCAATTATAATACAACACAAGCAGTATTTTGATGAGAGTGCAACAATAAAGCATCATTTCTTTCACATTTTGAAATGAGAACTCTTTTTGCCATTCTATTTGCATTTCATGTGTGCAATACATCTAAAGTAATCTGAATTTACAACATGAATTTATCAGAAACTAAAAAGGATGAGCTCATGTCTAAGCTTTGCATTTTATGCTTTCTAAATATGTCAAACAATAATCATACTCTCCACACAGAGTTGGATTATGAGTCAGTAGTTAATTCAATCACTAACTATTGTTTATCAATACCTGCACAAGAAATAAAAATCTTAAATTTCATGTTCTTGGTCTCTTTCTATCATTTTCTGTTCCTTTGGAAACATTCATCCTTTAATTCCCTTTATAATCAAAATACACTTTTCCCTTTGCATTTTCCAAAGGGAGGCAGAAATAGAACAGATACTCTACAGAAAAGGAACACAGAGCAGCTAACCTCAATTCCTTACACAGACTCCCCTGTAATTTATTTCATGACAGTTTGCATCACAGCTGTTTACATCATGAGAGACATCCATTGCTAAAGATGTTTCTATTTAAGACAAATGGTATTTTATAAGTCTTCTCTGAAATAATATACTTCACTGTTTTTTTGTGTGTTTTCTGGTTTTCTTTCACTTCTTGCAGAACCTGGATGACCGGTCCATTAGCTACCCAATACTGTATTAAATCTGAAATATAACACTTATTAATAATTTAGAGGCTTCAGTAACATGCAATGAAAAGTATGTCAGAAATTATGACATGATATTTAAGAATGCATATTCTTTTTCCTTGCAGCTGTCTAGGTTTAATTAAAAAAAGAAAGTTTATCACTTTCAGCCTCACTGAGGCAATCTGTTTGCATGACTGTGCATGGGGACCTGGTGGTCTTCCTGCAACATCCCTAAGAATTCTTGCAGTTCAGATGTTTTCACTGTATTCACAGAATTCACAGAATTCACAGAATCACTAGGTTGGAAAAGACTTCCAAGCTCATCGAGTCCAACCCATGCCCTAACACCTCAACTAAACCACAACACTGAGTGCCACATCCACTCTTTTTTTAAACACATCCAGGGACAGCGACTCCACCATCTCCCCAGGCAGGCTATTCCAGAACTTTATCACTCTTTCCATGTAAAACGTTTTCCTAATATCCAACCTCTATTTCCCTTGGCACAGCTTGAGACTGTGTCCTCTCATTCTGTCAGCTGCTGCCTGGAGAAAGAGACCAACCCCACCTGGCTACAGCCACCTTTCAGGGAGTTGCAGACAGTGATGAGGCCACCCCTGAGTCTCCTTTTCCCCAGACTAACACCCCCAGCTCCCTCAGTTGTTCCTGACAGGGTTTGTGTTCCCAGCCCCTCTCCAGCCTCGTGGCCTCCTCTGGACATGCTCCAGTGTCTCAATGTCCTTCCCAAACTGAGGGGCCAGAACTGGACACAGCACTCAAGGTGCTGCCTCACCAGTGCAGAGCATAGGGGAAGGGTGACATCTCTGCTCCAGCTGGCCACACTATTCCTGATACAGGCCAAGCTGCCATAGATACAGGCCAGGATGCCATAAATACAGGCCAGGATGCTGTATTTGCTCCTCTAGAGCTTTTCCTGTTTGAGTTGCATTTTTTATGGGTACATATTAAATTGAGAGAAAACACTAGGACAGGTATTTAAGGTTGATAATATACTCAGTTTATTTGAAACTCATTTCATATGTGAAGGCTGTTAAAAGGCATGCTTGACCATTTTTCATTGCATTTACAAAAATATGGGCAGTGGAGATTGTAAGTGAAGAATTTCACCATCATTTTGCAGAGGATCTCTGCCTCCTCCTCGTCAGGACCCTGAGGGTCCCTTATGGCTTTGTGGTCTTTGTATCTTCCCTCTCCCCTGTCCAAGTCCAGAGGCCAATTCCAACCCCCTGGGGCTGTCAGTCCCTGCTCCAGTGGCCCCACAGCTTGGAATATTCAGCTCCTTACAGCCTGCCCTGCCCGGCTGGCCTGGCTGGCACCATGGCACTGCCCCTACAGTGAGGTTTCCTGTGGAACACCTGGAGACCATTTCCTATGGAACGCCTGGAGACCATTTCCTATTGGCTCACTTGGTCAGAGCAGGGTGCTAGTAACATCAGGGTCCTGCCTGCAATCGCTGCATGGGCCATTTTCTCAATAGTTGAGCTTGATGATCCTTCTGGGACCCTTCCAACACAGAATCTGTGATTCTGTATAACACAACATCACCATGCTGGCTGGGGACTGATTTAAATCTGACCAAAGCACCATCACAGCAGCAATCTGTCATGTTGACGCTCCTGGGACCAGTGTAGCTGCTTTCATATGTGTTGGTAGTACCAGGCTGCATGCTCTGTTTGGTTCTTCCAGAGGAACTTTAAACTGGCATATCTGTTATGTAAATATCTTTTTCAATTTAATTCTTTTTTGGGTTTTTTTCCACACAATTTGCAGTCAACTCTTGTGTAGAAATGATTTCAAGTGATTTTAAAAGTGACTTAGGTTCATAAACAACTATCTGAATGAGTAGCTGGATTTTCTGTGAATTAAGTGCCCAATCAACGTATATGAACTTTCACATACAGTAAAAGAGGTACTTAATGGGATATGTGTCTTCATTTTCTCTAGAAATAAACAACCTTGAGAGTTTTCTTTTGAAAGGCTTTGTTCCTATTCCCTATCCCCTTGATAACTGTTTTACCATCATGTTTTTCTTTATCCTACCTGCAGGAATTTGATTCTTTAACATGTCTGTAGGAATTTGAGTTTCCCCCACAGAATGGCTAGTGACTTCTGGAATGGCTGTTAGTGTCACACTTGGCCTTCAGTTGCAGGTTCAGACAAGAGTGTATCTATCAAAGTTCCTTTGTTTACCAGCCAAAGCTGATGGATCAGATGACCTAAAGTGCTCCAGATTACAGCAGTTGGCCACAGAAAGATAACTAAATAAATTCAGATCACTCTATCTTGTTATATCTTTCCTTTTTCTTTGCTTCTATTAAGGCTCTCTCTACTGAAAGCACATTTTAAGATTAAGATAATTAACTACACACTTTACACATGAGCAAGCTTTGCAGTCCCATTACAGACAATGAAGCCATGTATCTTTTAAAGCAATTCAGCTGATTGACTGCTAAAGATAGCCAGCCTTTGCCATTTGATGTCATTTACCTATTTTGAAACTGTTTGTGACATATCTTAGCTGTTTTTCCAGCAATCACAAGCTTGTAATATCAAGCAATACACAAGAATGTTTTTTACTTTATTAGCAAATATAAGAATCAGAATAACCAGGGACTATACTTTAACCCAGAGGATGATTATTTTTGTTTTCCTGACCTCAACAGCCAGGCCTGCTCTACACTACTGTAACTGTGTAGTTCCTTGCAGTGGTTTTCAGACTTCAGATACAATTTTGTTTGTTCATATGCCTAATTTGTGTTGGAGTTTTTGCCTCCAGAAAACAATATCTGCAACATCTGATACACTTTTTTTTTTTTTTTGTCATGAAGGAACTCAAGGAGAATGTGTCGACATTTACGCTTCAATTTCTTCCCAGAAAAGTTCTTAGTCTGCCACACATTTCATTCTGTTTGACACAGTATCAGTTGTGCTTATTTTACATTCTGTCGTGTTTAACTCTTTGTATAATATTATGCCATGCACAGTACTAGAGTATCTGATTGTCTCTTCCACTCTTTGTCTATCTAGGGGAGAGGAAAGAAAGAGAAGAAATGCAATACTTGATAAACCCCTTGGAGCAAGGCACAATCTGTATAGAAAAAATGACTGCAGGCTCAAAGAAATAGTTGTTTTTCTTACAATCCTCCATCTTAAGTAAGCCCTCTCTCATATCTGTCAGCCAGCTGCATATCTTGCACACTGTAGTATCTACAGAGACAATAAGCCCCCGTGTTTAAAACTGGGTCTTACCTCAGGCATCTGTTTTAGGGAGAACTGAATAACAACTACTTGGAATCATGATGTGAATCCCACCACTGGTGTTTATTCCTAAGAATTGCATCTGTCTTTCTCTTTGCAAACAGCCTAGAAAGCTGAGATAGTGGTTAGTGATAGAATATTAGTAGCTAGAAATTCTGAGCATGCAAGAATTTGTTTGTTTTCAGACAAAGTAAATTAAAAAAACATGAGATAATATCTTGTTACCCTCCAATATTGCTTGTAAAGTTCTGACTGAATTTGAAGGATTTCTCCTACAGTCCCTGAGCTGACATACAGTCAGCATCTTAGTTCTGTCAGCAGCTAAGACCTCTAAACACAGCAAGGGAGAAATAGAGCACAAGTAGATAATAACAGAACTAACACCAGATACTGAGTCTTCCTTATTTTTCTTGGTCATTATGTAATGGTCAAAATACTATTTTCAAAAGTAAGAAAGCCTAAGCAGAAAGAAGTTACCTAAAACTATGCAGAAAGTGATGCATTTAGTAGCACCAAAAATCTTTAGTGTGCTAGTTTTACTTTTTTATCAAGCCTTCACTTGTCACCATGGCAGCCAAATGTCTGTAACAGAAAGTGCCATGTATTGGATGAATTAGATAATGGATACTCACAAAGTGCAGCTTCCAAAAAAAAAAAAAAAAAAAAATAAAAAGAAAAGAAAAGAAAAAAAAACTGCTTTCCTGTAAAACCTTTTTTCCTAAAAAAAGTAAATAGAGAGTTCTTGAATTTTTTAAAAGTAGAATAAATGCCATTGTGTAGACTCTTAATAAAAAAGATGCAACTTCTCTAAAACCCAGTGAAACAAATTTTTCCCTATTCTTTCCAAGGGACTTCTAGATATCTGCTTGTTTTTACCCCTATGTAAAACATTCTCCTTTGAAGTGGCCCATAGAGATGAAGATGTAGTAAAAACGATTTCAAGATACTCATCAACGAGTAAAAAATAATACTTCCATATTTTGGCAGAGTAATTTGGATCTGCAGCTAAAACCAGCCTGATTTAACTATTTCAATCTCTGCTGAAAAATTTCATAACTAGCAGCTGAATCTCACAAATTACAATTACTTCACAAAACATTTTTTATTCTGCATTTGAATCACAATAAATTTCACAATTATTTGAAAAGTAAAATGGTTTTTTAGCAATAATTATCTTCAAAACACCAAAGTTTTCCTTTGGAAAGCTGATTTTTAAGAGCAACACAATTTTTTTTCTCTGATATCCTCACTGTAGAAGCAATTAATTTGTACAGATAATGAAAAACTTTTGGTTTCTAGCCATGTTCCAAATTCTCTCAGTATAGCAGGATTCCAAAAGGTATTTTCTATTCTATTATCTGCAGTAAAATGTCATACCCGGGGAGCAGAAATGTTTAAAATGCTGCATGAATGAATGCAATTTGAAACTCATCCCTTATTCTAAGCATCCTGTTGTCTCAGTTAAAGACAATGTAAAGGGTGGCCACTCTAAAATGAGTTACCTCCCCTTTCAGCTTTAACCATTCCCCTTTCATCAATAAGGAGAGACAAATGCAAGAATCGATGAGTGAAAAAATAACCGTTTACTAAAAAATGAACCCACAATAGGCAAAAATAGCAGTAAATAATCATTAGATACAAAGGTGCTGAACCCTGTGAAATGCCCAGGAACAATGAAAACAAATGGTGGAAAAAGCCCCCGTATGGGGGTGGGGCTGTACAAGACTGCATGGTCCAAAGGACTGTGGTTTGGAGTTGATGCTGCATCGTGGGGGAAAGAAAACGGACTGGCCAGGCACTGAAACTCACCCCCCTGGCCCCAACTATTCACCACCCCAGCAATCCCAGCCAAAATTGTGTTCCAAAGCCCAGGAAGAAACAAGGCAAAGTGGAGCTTCTGCCTCGTGCTGCATCGTGCTTCTCAGTATCTCAGCAAGAACAAAAGATAAAGAGGCTCTGTGTGGGTGTCCTGCAGCTCCCAAAGGGACCCTGGCACCCCAGCCTCCACTAACCCTGGAGTTGGAGACACCCCAACTCCACTGCTGGCCCTCAGGTCTTTAAGAGGCTGGAACAGTGTTGGGCAGGTTGGCATGGCACAGATATGACCTCCTATATGTATTTTTGGGATACCTAGGATGCTAGCCTGTAACTGAAGCTAGAGATTAAAGTAATTATTACAGATAAAGTAATTATTACAAGTATGTGTAACAGACTCTAATAGACAAGCAGTCTCATGAATACCCCTGTAAAATAAAACCTAAGAGTAGAAGGTATAACTCCATATGAGAAACTGAAGTCTGGGAGTAAAATTGGATTTTAAATTCCTGGATGAACAGAAGTGGGAAACAGCAGAAAGTTAACAGGCAGTTTGAGAAGAAAATGAACAGGTTAACTACCATTAGTAGTTAATGTAGTCAAAGTACAGTTCCTTCAATACCATGAGCTGTACAGGTGTCTGAAATATGACATTTTTCCTTCTGCTCCTTTATTTTTTTTTATTTGTTTCATTGGGTGAAATAGACCCACTGAGATAAAAGCAAAATTAAAAAGGAATGCTTTCATCTAATGGAAGCACTCCCCCCAGACACACAGACACTGCACTGTTCTCTTCAGGTCAGTATTTTTGTCTCAGAATATCCCCATGGTAGAATAAGTATAGAAGTATTTTGTGCCCAAATCCATCAGAATATGATGGATGTTTGTTATTTTCAGGTAAATAACATTGCAGAAAATATTTGATCACATATTTCTTAGAGCAGAGTTGATTTGCAATGCCCTAGAATAAAGTATTTGCATAGGGAATTCATGTCTTTGCAGAGTACCCAGTATAGTCATGCCTATTTCTTCTTTGCAAACTATTTTCTACAGGCCTTTGTATTTTAAGAAATGTGCACTCTGTTTTTGTCTGTGTAATAACTAAGGGATAATGAATCCAAGACACACTTCAGTAAAGTGAGAAGCTGTAAATGGAATAGCTTCAACAATGGTAGGGAGTTTTGCTCAGCTTTTCAAATAAAAGCTGCATATCTATTGATCTCAAGGGCAGCTCCTTAGGGAATACCAATGGAATCCAGAATTTTTTCGTGAGCTTAGAGATGCCTATAATAGTGTTCTAGCAATATCAAACACAGTCAGGGGAAACTTACACTATGAAAGCAAAAAATATTAATTTAATTAATTTATATATTATATCCTATTCCTTGTTTCTGGACAGTTTTTTTTTCCACTTTATTTCAATTCAGATGTATCCATTTATTCTTATTTCCTCCATTGCTGTCTTTTCCCAATGAGCCTCTTTTCTATAATGACTTAATATTAAGACAAGAAGGTGGCTTGTCTGAAGTGTCTGCAACAGGGACTAGTTCAAGCTCAAAGTGTAAACCTGTGCTACAAAGTGCTGCAAAACTGTATCTGAAATTTGTAGCACAGAATGAACCCAGAAAGGGTTCTGTTCTCCTGCTGGTTTTGGCCAGGGTGGCCAGTTAGAAAGACAGTTAGCTTTCTTCACAGTAGCTGGTAGGGTGCTGTGGTTTGAATTTTTACTGAACAACAGGTTGATATTACAGAGATCCATTTGTTATTGCTGAGCAGGGCTTGCACAGAGCCAAGGGCTTTTCTGCTTTTTGTACTGCCAGGCTGGCAGGGAAATTGGGGATGCTTGGAAGGCTGGAAGAGACACAGCTGGAAGAGGTGACCCCAACTGACCCAAGGGATATTCCAGCATCATGCTTGGTATATAAAGTGGGAGGAAGAAGGAAGAAGGAGGGACATTTGGAGTGATGGCATTTGTCTTTCCAAGTCACTGTTACCTGTGACAGGGCCCTGCTCTCCTGGAGATGATTGAACACCCACCTGCCAAATGGGAACTGGTGAATTAATCCCTTATTTTGCTTTGCTTGTGGGCACAGCTTTTGCTTCACCTTTTAAAGTGTCTTTATCTCAACCCATTGGTTCTCTGCCTTTTACCATTTTGATTCTCTTCCCAGTCCTACTGGTGGGGGAGTGGATGGGCTGATGTGTGGGGCTTGGCTGCTGGCTGGGATTAAACCACAACAATACAAAGAAAAAAAGAAACAAATGGAACCAAAATGGGTTTAAATACCTAAATATGACTGCCAATATAATAATTAAATGTTATCACAATTCTTAGCCACAAACAATTTTGGAAGCATTTTTGCATTTTTTAGGCTTCTAACACTAAAAAATCTTAAATCATGTCTCTGGTATAGGTGCATGAAGTTAGGGATGTATGAGCAGCAAACAGTTCAGACAGAACAGAATGGTCATTGCTCTCCCACCTTGCTTCTTTGTAAGGTTAAATCAAGTGTGTGCTGACCATCTAACCTGCCAGCAGAAGGAGAGGAGCTATGCAATGTCTTATATTCATATGACTACAGTGACTGACATGACAGCTGAACAAAATCATATTCTTCTTATCACTGATCACACAATCATAGATGTAGTTCCTGGTCACCTATGCAAGAGAAGAGGATATTAACAACCCTGCTACTGCTGATCCAGGGAGTTCAAGCATAAAAACTTGAAGTGTTCACCAGTGCACACCCTGAGCTGCCAGACATGAAGTCTGAAAGCCATGAACCCACAAGTCAAAAGGCTACTGCCTGTTTCTCTGGAATTATCTTAAAAGATTAAAAACAAGTCTCAATTACATCACGTTAATTTCAATGACAGTTCCCAGCTGTCTCTAGAGATGGGCTTCTATGTGCTATCTATCTGTTAGACTTTTCACCTTGCTCATGGGATTTAGTACCCTAAATTCTTCTGAGGAATGGTTTTTACTCTTTTTGCACTTACCAATGAGAGGTGATATTGCAGCAATATAAATTGCGTGCAATTATGAAGAATGTTGCATGCACTTATTAAGGAATTAGTTTAATATTTAATTTATATTTTAATTGTGGGTTCTAGGTTTTTGATTTTTACTTATTGATTCAATAAACACAACTTCTGTAGCTGAGTCACCAGTATAAACAGTATTAATTCTAATAATTATAGAAAAGGAGAGAAAGTGAAATCATGTTTCATTCAAGCCAAGATAAATTCACTCATATTCATATCTAGTTAAAGTGTTATGTTTGTATTGCCAGACAGTCCTAAAACAAGAGAGAACTGACATCACAGCTGGTACATTTTCAACAATGGAATAATTATGCAAGAGAAAGTATTAAGAACTGATGTTTTCTATTACTTGCTGTATCAATGAAGCATACTGAAAAAAAATACAAGTCCTAAAATGCTGAAAGCACACATAAGTTGTTTTTATTTTACACTTTACATTCTGATATTGTGTACCAGCCTTCATATATATGCTTCTTTTAATGTGATACCAACTATTTTCATAGTTTTTCCAATAATGTTTTGAAGTTATACCTGCAAGACTAAATCAAAATAATATTTTTCTATGGGTCTGGATTTAGTCTCAAAAAATGCAATGGAAAACTTTATTTTATGGGGTCAGTTTAAAGCATCTTGACCATTACAGGAATTATTTTCTTAGCAACTCTCTGAGTTTTATAAGCATCATTATACAGGACCTTCCTCATTATTTCTGTTCCTCTGTGGCTATCAGGTCCTTATAGAAGTTTATTAACTGCAGTGCATTACAGAAGAATAAAATGTTAGAGAAGGAGAAACTCAGTGCTGTAGTAACACCTTAATAACTACTTGTATATTTTATGTCTCAGTGAAAGCAGTCAGGAACAACAGGAACTGTTCCTTCAGCTCATTTTATTTTTGTAGTGGTTTAGAAATTCTATTTTGACAAGTACACCAAGATAAGCAAAATTTTAGCTATTCACACAGAAGCACAATTTTACCAAGAAAAATTGTTGTAAGGAAAGACTCAGTTCAATACACGCAGAAGATGGCAACTTATTAGACTCAACAGTAATTTGTTTAATATGTATACTGACATGTAATTTTTTTTGGTTTCTGTTGAATATTCTGCTACAATGCAGACTTGAAAGTATTCAAAAATGCCTACTCTGTTTCCCACTTCTTTCTTAAGCTGAAAAATCAATGATGACATGTCAAAAAATCAATTTTTGGAGCATATTCCTCTACTTCCAGTTTCTTTCTCTTCCATAAGTGTTTTCTCTGGTTGCCATCAGAACTCCCAATAATAAAGATGCTTAGTGTTTATCATTTGGGACAGAAGACATAAAACAAAACCAAATTCCTAAACTAATTCTGGCTGCAAAGCTCTTGAGTATTTTGGCAGTGATTTGCCATGAAGAATAGGTTGTATGATCTTGGCATTCGTTGAACAGCTGATAGTTGTCTGAAATTTCAAGTAACTGAATATATATAAACTTCCTGACAAGGCTGCTCTTCAGTGACAAGTTTTCCAGACACTTCATGTAGACTGGAATATTTTCTTGAGTCAGCAAGACGAAGAATCACTTTACCAGGGCAGTGCCCATTGAAAGGTTTAGTTCCTGGGCTTTGGCTCAAACACTTCAGGAAACCTTTTAATGAAAGTTATTGAGTCATGGGGCAACGTGTATTTCTGTCTGGTTCCTACTGTAATTTTTAGGGGATTTATTCATGTAGCATTAAATCACTGTAAGATCATATCCCAAAAATGCCCCAGCATTCTTGAGATAGCTTTCACCCACTGTGAAAGCTATCTCAAGAAAATCCTCTGTGCCATGATAAACTCCACCAGTGTAGGCTGCCTGCAATGGGCTTTTCTGGAGGAAATAATGAAGGCTGTCTGTGAAGTCCTTGTATTTTCACAAGGCAGATTGGTTGGAAATCTGTTACCCACCTCACAGGTGCTAAGACTGTATAGGGCAAGAAGACTGAGGTTGGGGGCTTCTAAATTCAAAATCAATGCCCTTAGTATTTGCAGTCCATACCTATTTCATGTTTCACTTTTCTTACTCATCAAATAAGAATTATTCTGAGCTCAGGAGGGGATAAAGAGCTTAAATGCATTAATGTTCTTACTTCAGTATTGATAAGCTTGTTTTCATTCTTGGACATACTCAGTTTTTTACAGCATGAGTTTTGCATCAATTATTTGATTTGTTCATACAAATGCATACAAATTTTATGTATTTAATATATTTATTACATCTATATATCTCAAAACAAGTTAGACAGCCATATGTGACTTAGTTCTGTGATGTTCACAAGGTAAAGTTAGTTTTTTCCTTTAGAAAACAAGCAAATTGCAGTTGTTGATAGGACTAATATATTGTTTTCTCTTGCACTGCCCACCATGTTTGTGGCACAAATGTAAGATGTTCTATTTGTTTATGCAGATAAAACCAGCTCACTCATTTTAAAATTTCCTGACTCAATAAAAACGTTGTATGTCACTCTCTTTTTATCTTTATCCATCACTGTGAAAGTGTAGACTTCTTTGGAAAATTCAGATTGTTAATGATGATGACCAAGCCCATGTTGTTCTGTTCAGTTTTGTATTTCTCATCTTGTCAGTAATCATTTCATTTCCACTAGGAAACACACACTACCACTGTACAGTGATTGTATATTATTTTTCTGCCAAGGAGTGTGTGAAACTTAATGCCTCAAGACAATAAAATCATACTTGCTCAAAGTGAGTTCATGTATATGAGAAAGAGGGACAGAAACAGATGGAGTGAAAACAAATGATGTGGGCATTTAAAATACATTGTAAGATCAAAATAAAACCAAAATAAATAAAACCAAAATAAAATACCAAATATGTGGATGTAGCTTTTGTAGTAATACTTTAGTTTGCAAATGAATAAGTAATTTAGAGGGAACTGAACAGGCTACTAGAAATATGACATCTAGAATTCTACTTCAGTAGATATTACAGGCAGTTTTGCCCTTGAAGGCTGTATCACTTGTCATCAAGACTACTTGAGAAGCTGAAGTAGTTCTCATTTCGTTAGTTCTCTTTGCTGATTCCTGCCTCAGAGGTGTGATAACACAAGTACTGCAAGTAAAGAAGGTTGTTCAACATTACCCTTATTCTTGATAGAGTTTCCACAACTGGATTCTCTCTAACCACTCATTCTTAACTAATAGATCTTAATAAGAGTTCAGAACACTACTGACACCATTGTTTGTTCACTGTGGCCTTGGATCTCAACAGGAGTTCAGACAATCTTTTCCACAGACTCTGACTCTCCTCACCAGTCTCCTGAAATACCTGCCACTGCAGCTAGAAATGTTATTGCATACAGAGGAGGAAAGGCTCTACATGGTAATACTGTTGTGTTCTCCAGACACATTTGATCCACCAGTCCTAACTTCCAAGCAGTAATGTTGCTACAAGAGAGGCTAAACACTGAAGCACAAATACCAGAGTTCTGGATTTACCCAAAATGCATTTTGCACTCCAACATGTTATAACCTTGGGAAGTTTGTCTGTCTTATGTTTTCATTCCTAACTATAGGGGAAGCTTGTTCTGACTTTCTAATGGAATGAATTTTGTGAATTATTTTTCTGGTTTATATAGCGGCTTTCTCCTGGCTAAAAGTTTTGTGTAGGTATTTTGAATTTTTTTTTCAAAATCAGAATCCCCTGCAAAAAGGCCAAAATTCAGGAGGCAAATAAATTTCTACTTAATCAGATTAAAAAGTTTGATTTAGAATTAGTTTCCAGAGACTGATGTATAGAATACTTTCTGTATACAGAGACATACACATACTGTTATATAATTAATATATAGAAAACTTCGAAAAAGTGAGAGTTAAGAATCCTGATTTTAAAAGGATGAAAAAATTTGTTTCCTTTTTCTTTTCCTTTTTTTTTTTTGTTTAAGAACCCCTTAAAAATTTTGCTAAAGTCTCAGAAGGGTCTTCTGAAGGGTTTATGGGGTTTTCTTTACATGAAGTAAAACAGAGGGGTAATGCATTACAGAGGATTTACTTATATCACAAGGCAATTCAGAGGAAGATAGTATAATCAAACCCTGATAACTTCTGCTTAATCTGAATATTTAGTAGCTTAAAATCCTGTATTTGAACAGTACTCAGCAAATTTGCATGTAGATTTATTTTTCCTCTCCCTCTTTTAAAAAATTGCACTAATGTAATTGTAAACTGTTGTTGGGTAATCAGGTCTGATGGAATTGCTTGGGTATATGGCCTGGTGAAAGCATCTAATCACCTACACGTAGATAGAGCAAAGGAACTCTTTGTAAACCTGGCATCAAATCTTATTGGATTTTGCACGATCAGATACCATTTATATGCACAAAAATCAGAATCAACAATTTATCAAAGAGAACGGTTGTCTGATTTTTAATCTTGTTAATGTGCAGCCTTACTGGTCTTGTAAGAGCCCAGCAGAGAACACATTAACTTCTAAAAACCTGTACTAAGATGGAAACCCTAATAGTAATAATAATAAAAAAAAAAAAATAGGTGTTAACAATGAATTAAAATGAAAATAACCTACATTTAACATTAATTCCCTGAAAGAAATATTCTAAATTAATAAGTGTTGAATTAAGAAGCTATTTAAAGTTTGGTAGATTTAAAATTGGTAGTTGTTTTTAAATTTGGTACTTGTTTTTAAATTCACCAGTACAGGAATATATTTTTTTCTCTTCTGCTGTACAAATTTGTTGTGTGTGTATTGGAAGGGTACTGAAAGAGTTAAGAGAAAGTTTGAAAATATTACATGACAGAGGTTGGCAGCATCTGATTTCCTCCCAGACTCTAGGGGTAAGAATAAGCTTCAGAGGTTCTGTTTAGTGTATGTGATGCTAAACCTCATTTTAGAGATGCTAAAACCTCTTGTTTTGTGGTAGTAGATCAGTTCCTTTAGCCAGCAAAGCACAAACTTTTTCTGATACTAGTTCCAGGTAATTCTGTGTTCCCTGTCCTTGAGGAACTGAGCAGCTGAAGCTGTTGGAAGGAGAAGGAGGGATGGAGGACTCATAGGATTATTACACAAAAGCAGACAGAAAAAACCTTTTAAGAAAGCAGTAAATTAAGTCACAGGGAACATGGGGAGAAGTGAACAGTTTAGTAATTATTCTGAAATGTCAGAATCACTAATGTAGATAAAGAGAGACTGAAATGCCAGAGGTGAGGAAAAGGATTATTTACAGGAAATATACTGTCTCAGCATAAAATAGCTCTGCAGCACACCAGTTCTGCTAGATTAAGATAATAAATTAATGTACAAAGAAAATACCTTCCTATTAGGTAGTTATTTTATGAGTTAATTAAATTTTTGTAAATAATTGAGAAAAGCAAAAGTGCCATCATTCTATGGAAAATACTGGAAGTAGGAGCACAATGGCAGATGTTATCTCTAATGCAGAAGGTAAAAATGGTCAAAGGGTGGTGACAGCTGGGAGATTACACTGGGAAATTATCACTGTATGCTTTCATGGAAAAGCTGCTTTGCTCTTATCTAATTATAAACTTTTCCATGTTCTTTCATACCTTCACATGTATAATTATTTTATGGGAAAGGGTATATTAATGAGGAATTTATTTGGCTTCTCTAATTTACTGATCTATACCAAAGACACAAAGAGGAGAGAGGTGACTAATGAAGAACTTTTTGGCTTTCAGTTTTTTTCTTCATGCTTTGTAAAGACTATCATGCAGCACCTACAAAGTAGCAGCGCCCAAAATAACAAAACCTACCTGGATGTAAAATCTCACATCTTCAACAGGAATTCAGAAGTAAAACTCAGATCTGTTATATCCAGACCAGTGCAGAGAAAAAGTCACATGGTGTAAAAAGCTGTGCCATGAGCCTGGGACTTGTGTGGGTTAGGGCAGTCACTAGACGGACAGCTATAAGCTGAACAGGCAGGGTCAGTCCTGTGGTTCTTCCAGGCAAAAAATGACCATAAACTGCAGAGCACCTCAGGCTGCTTAACTGTGCAGTAGTGATGAACTCATTGTCCTCTCCAGAAAGGTCTCTGAGCTTTGATTTCTCTTGCATGTGTGCGTCACAGAGTTCTTGATGGTTTTTCTTTAACCACTTACCATTAATCATGTACTGTAACTGTAACTAGGCCTTTGCAAGTGCCTAGTTACATACCCATTCACAGTTATGTTAAGAATGTCAAAAGCTGATGATATTTGAGAAGAAAGCAAAAATGTCAAAGCTTTGTTCCAAGACTCAGTGTCATGGCCCACTGTGCATCAGTGCTGAGTGCTGAGTTCATTCCCCTCCTGGACACTCGCTGCTCAGAGGGCGTCAGCGCCAGCACCGGCAGAGTGCAGCGGGCAGCAGGACAGCGGGCGGCAGAACTGACTCCACACGTGCTGACACCTCTCATCTGCAGCCAGAACAGCTCCCTGGGCTCCCATCTCTCTGGGAGGGTGTGCCACTATCCTTCCTCTGCCTCCCAGTCCAGGAGATCGCCCTCAAAGGCCACCACGTTGAAGGGAATGCCTGTTGCATTTACTGGTACCCCTGTTGTTGGAAGGAATGATGAATCTGACTCCATGTTCTTAGAAGGTTAATTTATTATTTTATGATCTATATTACATTAAAGAATACTAAAATAAACTATACTAAAGAATACAGAAAGGATACAGACAGAAGGCTAAAAAGATACTAATGAGAACTTGTGACTCCTTCCAGAGTCCCAACACAGCCTGACCAAAACAATTCACAGCAGAAACCAGTGAAACAATCATCTGTTGGTAAACAATATACAAACACATTCCAAAGCAGCAAAACACTGGAGAAGCAAATCAGATAATTATTGTTTTCATTTTTCTCTGAGGGTTCTCAGCTTTCCAGAAGCAAAATTCTGGGCAAAGAGATTTTTCAGAAAATATGACGGTGACAAGCGCCAGACGCCGTTTTCCCTCTGTCTGCCCACACTTGGAGCGCAGTGGGGGCTGCCATCCTGGAAAGGGTATTTCTGCCAACTGGGGAGTCTCTTTCTTCTGAGTTTGTTAGATTTAACAATTTTGTATTGACTGCTTATTTACCGCTATTTTTTGCCTGTTACAGTTTTGCTTGTTAGTAAACTGTTATTTTTTCACTTACATCTATTCATATTTCATTTCTGTGTATTGGAAGGGAGTGGATAAAACAAAAGGAGAGAACTCATTTTAGAGTGTTCTCCTTTAAACTGCCTTCAGCCAAGACCCAAATCCGTGTGGGCCTTATGCATTTCCAGAAGAGATGTTCAAGTGAAGTGAGCAATATTTTGAAGATTTTTGGCTGTTTGCTAGCTCACAAGAGATGGTCACTCAAGATAAACCCATGAGGTTGTGTTGGATGTTGATTTTCACTGCCTGAATTGGTCTGCTTTATTGGATTTGTGCTGTCTGTTTAATATTGTGTTAGTATACCAAAGTGGTAACGCAGTTTGTGCTTTTTTTTTTTTTTGAACCATTTCAGTTAGCATTTTAAGCACTCTGTTTTCACAGATGGTTTAAGCTTGTAAAAGCAATTATGTTTTTACTGTATGGTTCTGTTGACAATCTGCTTGTTGTCAAGGACCACAGACGGTGAATGCTACTTATTTCTCACTACTTGGGAATCCAGATTTTTTCATCTTTTTTTCCTGCATCATTTGCAAATCCTCAATTAAATTTTATTGGTGAGTCTTCAGTGACTCTATGTATAATTTAAAGAACACATTTGTGTTCTCACGCTTGTTTGGCATTTTTGAATGAAGGACTATTTTATATTTTTCTGTATGCAAGTGCAACTGGAGTAGACCTGTTGCCACAAGCTTTTACAAATGAGTCACTAATGCTTTAAGATATGCAGAGATATTTACCTGAGAGGGACTAAAAGCTATGCTGAGATGAAAATGTCTGTTTGGAATTTAAATATATGGAACTTGCTCATTTGAGCATCTTTCTCTGCAAGGTAATCCAATTTTGCTGTGAATGACATTAAATAACAGTTGTTCTCAGTATCATGGGCCTGAGAATTTTCACCACCATGCTTAAAGAAGGAGCTAACCTTAAATCAATATAGTCATGCACAGAGAGGTGCTCTGATGTTCAAAACTACTAATTCCCTAGAAAACCACACTGCTTTTAAGTGCTAAGATATAGATTTTTTTGCAGCTTTCAAGACAACTTTAAGCTGCACTTTAACAAATGACCTTTATTTACATATTGCTGAATTCTGAATACTGTTCAGAAGGGTTTACTTCTTTGCAATTTGCAAGTGACATGGGAACAGATTTTCACTTTCTCAAGGAAAAAAATAGGAAGATTTATCTACCTTACACACTGTTGCCTAACCTAATTAGACAACTTAATGTATGGCCAGTCATCTCTTTTAGAAGAATTTCTTTTCTGAGTCTAATGGGACCAGAGTATTGCATGATAATTTATAACATAACTTTTTGGCACAAGAAAAAGTGAACAAAACACAAGCTTGTTTTGCTTCAGTTGCTTTACATGCTTCAATAAATTAACTATGAATATGTGATATACAGATCAAAATTAAATATCAGTGTAGAAATTATGTTGCTTTCTTGGCAATAGCTAGTGCTAACCAAAGACAAAGCACTGAGCACTGGTGCATGCAGCTTTCACATCTTCAAGCCAAGCCAATTTTCTTGCATTGTCTTGAAAAATAAGCTTATGTGTTGCAATTTTCTAGATTAAAAAATGAGACTATTCTTTGCCATGCTTACAAGCAAAAGTAATAGCTCCTACTATTCCAAATTTAGAAAGCACCGTCTCTTTTAATCACATACTGGATTTGAAGTTGCTGCCTTTTTAAATTCAGAGATTATTTGATAAGGAATTTTATAATTTTCAGCAGCCCCAGTTTAGTTTCCAAGTGGTCCAAGAAGTAATGTGGTTCACCAGCAGATGGGCAGTCCTATTCCATTTCTTTCTTAGCCTCTTTTTTTTTTTTTTGTGTGTGTGTGGAGCTTTTCACAGTACAATCTTTTCTTGAAAGCATACAGTTTATTTCTTGTATATTCTTAAAAAGACCAAAGACATTATTCAAACATTATTACTAAAAAATATAGTTTCTCCAACAAAATTTTCTTACATTGTGTTCTAATTATTGTAATTTCCATCACTTCCACTGTGATTTCTTTCCCAAATTACAATAATTAAATTAAAGGCAAACAGTGCTTGAGGTTATTGTACATTTTTTCTTTCATTCAATTTTTTTTATCATTATTCCTGGAGGAAATATTGGGATTTCAGATAAGTGGAGTTAATTCTGCAATAGCAGAAGTGAGAGTAAATAAAGACTCTTATATCCTTAAGAGCTGCAAAGACTTTACGAAGCGAGAAATCCTTCCATGAAAATGTTCAGTGTAGAGCTGAACCCTGTCAGCTTAAAGAATGAAACATAAAAGTTGGCAACCAGGTTCTAAATGACATTGCATTCTCCTATATCATTAAAAAGTGTAAAATAATCCTCTCTTATTGACATATAAAGTGCATGTATGAAATGCAGAGAGAATTTTGTTAGTGACAGAGACACATCTGTTTGGGAGAGCTGTAGCAATGGTTATAGCTGCACATGACAGAAATTGACTAAAAACCACAGGAATTTTTTACAGTTTTGACAGTTGGGAGTCTGTTCCATTATATCAAAATTTGGTCATGACTGATAATCTCTTCTCATTATCAAAGCTTCCAATTCTCACAGTAAAAAAATGTTCTCTTAACATAGTTATTTCTGCAGTGAAATTTAGAAATCACTAAGGCTTTCTACTTGGGAGGAAAACAACAAATATTTTTCAAGGCATTGATTACAGCAAGCCAATGACTGAGTGTTTCCTGGAGGGAAGTAAAAATCTGTTCTAGCCATTGGTCTCTGGTGCTATTCAGCAAAGTCAAGTATCCATCTGAAATTACCAAAGCCAAACAACTCACTCTGTTTTTCAGCTACTATTTCTTCAAGTAGGAGGACAAGGCTATTTTGACTGCACTTAATGTCCCAGGATTTAAAATTCTTTCTTCTGCTGGCAGTGGTCAGTGACCTGTGCTGTTCATTACCTAAGGCCTGAGCTGTAAAAGAACACAACATCTGAAAAAGCCCTGAGTACTAAGAAAATACACATCTGTCTGCATGCCACTCCTGCTGGCTGACAATCTGCTGCCATTGAACACAATCCCAGGGAATGGGAGACCATGTGAACCAGTATATGCACACATATGTTAAGATAATATGAATCTGTCAGCTCTCTGAATTCAACATCCCAGATTTGAGTTCAGATGGAAAAAAAAACCCCAAACCACAAAGTAAGGTTTCTACAGGAATAAAAGTTATTTCTGTCATTGCTATGTCATTTGTGTAGATACCTTTGCAGTGTCTGACATGACCCAAAGTTACATGGATCTTTAAACATCATAATCATTGAGTATAAACATTAATGAGATAGGGGATGGTGAATGCATGTTAAATTAAGTAGAGAATTTATGCACAGAGAAATACTAACAGCCATATATATAATGCCAGTAGTAATGACTCATTTAGTAAGATTTAACCCCAAGTTTAGGTACATTAAGCTGTGTTACAGGAACACCTTAATTGAAAAGAGATCAAATTACTCTATAAAATGCCTGCAGGTGAAAGTGACAGGTAGTGTTTCATTGTTGTCTTTTAAGATTGTTAAAATCTAGGGGTTTGACTGTTTGACTAGATGAGTTTTAGATGAAAGATCGATAGCAAGTCAAAAGTTTATCTTTACTTTCAAATAATTTCTAAAAACCCTATTAAACAGCTTTTGAAAAACAAATTTTTCTCCATATCCCACTGGGCTGTATGAAGATTGTACTATGTGTGAAACTGAAATGCTAAAGGGTTAATAGCTCATACAAATGGCCATTTGCAAAAGCATCAGGTGTGTTGCTGAGGCCAGGTTTGCAGCTCCCAGCCAGAGGGTGGAAGGAGGAGAATTTTTTGTGCATGTGTTTGGGGCTGAAGGATTAGAGTCTCCACCCCACATAAGACAGGGGTTTAGCAACAAACTTGGTTTTGAGCCAGATGAAGGAAAAGGCCTATATGAGATTCTGCTATGTGGATAATGCTTCTTATTTTGTCAGTGTCCTCCCTCACACAACTGGCTTGGATGTAAAACTCCTGTCCAAGACATTCACACGTGGGCCTGAGGGTGTTCATTCCTTCTGATGTGTCATAATAAGCTCAACTACAGCGCCATGAGAAGCAGCAGTCATGTCCTAGACAGGATCTTAAACATCAAAAAACATCCATACTACCCTCAAACCCTTTCTGGGGCCTTCCACCAGAGGAATGTTCATGATCCACAGTGTTGCAAAAGATCCACAGTATTGTATCAGACCTGGGCATTCCCCCCAAACCTGGATGCACAATAACCTGTTGAACTCAATGTTTTGTGGGCTTCTGCCATCCCTGGTGCACCAAGACTGCAACCATCACTTTAACCAAGCAACAACTGAATCTCACTGCTGGACCCACAGGTGGCAATATCTATCCTCTCTATTGTCTGCTGTTATCCTTTCCCTTTCTTTTTTTTTTTTTTAATTACTTTTGTATTTTCTTAAGTGATATCTTTATACTTTTTTATTGTTAAATTACTATAGATAATAACCAAAAAGGCTACATTGCTCCTTTCCACTGCAACAATTTTTTAAAAAAATAACCCTAAATATACCCATACACACACATACATATATATAAATACTGAATACTCAATATAAGCATACACACATGTGTATATATATATATGAATACTGGTCATTCAGTGTGCTTTCACTCTAATCCACCCCAAGGGATCTATTAACAAGAATCTCAGTTACCCTTGCCTTCAGGGGCAGGTTGTAACATAATACTAGGCAGCAGATTAAGCAATCATTTAGACAACATTTTTCTGTCACAAGTGAATTTATAGCATCTTTAGCTAATATCCAACAGTCCTGAACAGATTGAGAATTTAATAACTGGATGAATGTCTGAAATTGGATATTGTATGAAGTTAACTAAATTTGGCTAATTATCACTGAATTTACAAATATGTCATTCTTAACACTCTTTGACTTAGATTTTTACAATTATTTGTTCCCAACATTGATAAATATTTCCTTTTTTATCTTAATAAAGGTTTCACTAAAAATGTCTTAATGTGAAAAAGGAAAACAAACTAAAACCCTTCATGAATTTTCTTTCTTAGATTCTAAACCACAAAGAAGAGATTCATCCAACATAACTTTGCTGCACAGCTAGTAAATTATATTATGCATGCAGAAAGAGAAGCACCCCTGCAGAATCACTGACTCCTGATATTCTAGAACTTTATTTAAAGTAATTGTCTAGCCACTGCCTATGGAGAGCGTGCAGAGACTCTCACTGAAGTTATTGTCTCATCTAATTTTAGATGTCTGTAGTTCTCTATGCGAGCTAGTCACATATCTAGTGGTGATCCTGTGAATTCTAACACTTAGGGAGACATTTAAATCTAGGTGTCATGACCTGGAATTGAATTCTAGCAAGAGATCATATTTACATTGCTAAACTACAGATGATTAGGGAGAGAGAACATAATAAGAGATCAAAAATGAAAGAGAGAACAGAGAATCAATCTGCAGCTTCCTCATTAATTACCACATTATGTGCAGGCTTGAACTTTAGTATTTCAATTTCTCTCTTACCAAGACAAGAAGATTCTCTCAAAAAGAGCTCAAAAAGAGAGGACTCAAAAGAACACTTCTGGTGATATTCTGCAAGGATTAGACTTGAGGGTATCCTGTTCAATGTCTTTTTCAAATTTTTGAAAGTAAACCTAAAACCACAACTAATATAAACATGTCTTGTGATCATGGCAGCAGAATAATTTAGAATCTCTTTGTAGGATGAATGAATGCAGCAAATAAACAAAATGAACATTGAAATGTTGCAAGGTATAGCTAGATTGTATTTAGAAACCAGAAAAGAAATTAAAGATACCAGATGACCATATCTGGAACCTGGTTCTCAAATGAAGAATGTAATATCAATTCCCAATATGATGCTGTCGTAGAAGAGAGAAAGGAGACTTTTAAGCAATAGAAAGAGGTTTAAAAGGGAAGACATATAAAAATGATTTTTTCTGACTGCAGTATTTTTCTGATAATGGAAGACTGTGTGAATTTCTAGTATTCTCAAATTTAATGTAAATTTAAAAACTGAAGAAAATTTCATAAAAGGGTTTAAAAAGCTGGACTCATGAGACTTAAATAGCATGATTTTCCAATGTATAAAAAGAAGATTAAACTATTATTCTTTTACAATTTTTATGCATGTTCATGGATGGAAACTGTCAGCTACTGTATTTGTAAAGCCATAATAAGAACCAGTGACTGGATCATGAAAACAGACACATTTGAATTTAAAAATTAAATTCTCCTTGTTAATTGAAAAGGTAATTAAGTCCTGGAATGAACTGTCAACTGAATTGGTAGAGTATTCATCTCTTAGTATCTTGGGTTTGAGAATGAGAGATATACAGAACGATATGCTTTACTCAAGTGCAAGTTATGCTCTAATTAGGACATAAATCATCAGGCTCAATATGAAGATAACTGAATGAAATGAAGCACAAGCCAAAAATAAGAAGTCACAGTAGTTGTCTAGTTGCCTCTCCTGGCCTTAATTTCTAAGAAGCTGGTAGATAATATTGTAAGGGGTCAGATTCTCAGCTGTCAAAATTTGGAAATAGAGCTCCTGAGTTGAGCTGTTTCTGAAATATTAAAAAAATAATTTTTTCTCTTGTTAAATACTTTGAGTACAGTCCTACAGCTAACATTAATAAACAGTCCACTGGAAATCTCTTCAGGTTTTGAGTGTAATAATAAATTTGTTTTTGGTTAATGTGCTGATGCAGCCTTTGGTTTTTCTCTCAGTTATTGAAACAAGGGATATTATACTTTTGCAACATTCTTACTCTTAAGTAGTACTGATGTGTCATGAAGACTCTACCTTGAATCTACTTGTTTCTATCCTTTTTCTAAAATACTTTCTTGAATAGAACGTGACTTACTGTATTTAACATTAATCACTAAGATTAGAGGAAATGAAACAGAATGAGACCATGCCATTAAGTCAAATGATGCCAGCTCTAGTCCCTCTGAAATTTTTCATATGATGCTTGTAATCTATGCCCATATCCCTAACTGTTTTTTTAAAAATTGAAATACATATGAGAAAAACTTGATAGTCAAAGGTCTCTGTCTTATTTCAGTAACAGAGTTAAATGATTGTTGCATAAGAAGGAATATTGGCTTTATAGCTAGAGCAGGCACTGAGTGGGTTTAGTGGGTTTTAATTCCTGTCTCACTCATACTGTGGTCCTGGCATCTAATCATAATGCAGAAGCAATGGTTTGGCTCCAGTGAAACAGATTGTTTAAAGGAAGTTTTATATAATTTGATCTAAAAGAAGCAGCTATGTATTCAATATACTAATAAAGGATCTGTCCCAACTCAGAGATGTGGATTGAACATTTTAAAGATTAAATTCTTGTTTCATAATCTACAGAGTTGTGCAGAGCCTGGCAGACTCGAATAGAATCTCTAGAGGGTCCTCCAGCAAAGAAGAATACATAAAAAATAAAAGAGGACTGTTGAAAGCGAAGGGAGACGACCCATCTTGCTGTTGATCAGCATCGACTCTGATTTATTGATTAAATCAGCCACTTTATATAACAGTGTTAATTAACTTCATGAATATTGCAAAATTTGAGCTCACGATAGGTTACAGAGAAAACTCTAACCCCTCCTTTTGTTTTACAATACCTGTGGTTTGTTTATTGAAAACAGGACCAGCGTTCTCGCTGTGATATGAAAAGTTCTCAAAACCTTCCTATCTGTTCCCAGAGCAGCTATCTGTTCCCAGAGAGCCCAAGGACAGAATGTTTTGCCTGTTATGGGAAGACTGTCTGAGAATCTTATTGTTTATAAAGTGGCGCTTGAGAGCCTAATTATTTACAAAATCAAGCCTGGGAACTGCTGCTTTACAGCTGCCTTTTACTTTTCCATCAGCTGTATATTTTCATGGCCTCTTTCTTTAAGCCATGCTTGAACCAGGCTCTCCGCAGAGGACCAGGTCCTATAAATGACTGAGTTTCGTTCCCTGAGGACAAAAATAATATTTCTGTCATCCAGCGTATTCACCGTATATTGAGCTCAAATTCATATCTGTTCTCAAGTATAGACTTACTTCCCATTTGCCTTCAACACAAATTTGAGACTAGGCAGTTTGGATTTTCAGTGTCTTTTAGCAGGGGATCAAGTGACTATCTTTTTACAGTGGGGATAAACCTCTTGTTTGATGCTTATTATAGCAACCACCTGCACCCAATGCCCTTGCAAGGATGCTGCCAGGGCTGCCTGTGGGGAGAACCACAGGGATCTGAAGGCTTCTGAGTGGGCTGCTTCAGGCTGGGGTGCACCTGGCAGCTGAAGGTAGTGGTGACCTATGGAAGCACCTGATATGCCAGGCTGCTTGGGAATGCAACAGGGTTGGCTCTGCTGCAGGGTGAATATTACACAACTGATGTCTTTTTCTAAAGCCATGTAAAGAGTGCTCTGATGTTTTCACGTGTCAGAAGAGAACTAGATGAAAAAACAGACTCATTTGTCCTAAATCAAAGCAAATCAACTTTTCAACCTCTGAGTCTATGTTGGAATGCAGTTTGAGAGAATCCAAAACCTAAACCGCTTTCTGTTCTTCACAGACATTTTGGGAAAAAGATGTATGTAGGTGTTTCATGTAGTCTTTAAGGAAGAACCAACTTCTGTTCACCTTGACAAGTATTTCAAAAATTATGAATTTTCTTGATATTAAAGTGAAATGTGTAAGGTATAAGCAAACCAAAACTGAATGATGATTCTGGAGAAAATCTCACTACAATTGAAATTACCTACTTCATCAGAATTCTGACTATGATCATTTGTTTTTATAAGAATAATTGATGGATTACATAAAGAAATTGTTGACCTTATTACAGTTTCTATTTAACATACATACAAAACTCTGCCAAGCTGTCATCTTTGTAGGCACTTTCAAAGATAAGGTCAGAAGCTGAAAGTGCAAAGGTATTGAATTGCCCAAAGCAATTAAAAATAGGCATATGCTTAGACAAGTGGCAAACAATTTTATATAGCAATTTGCCTGAAGCAAAATAAATATCCCAGGAAAAATAGTCTTCAAGACCTCAGTGAAGAGCAGTGAAAAAATTCTATCTAGTCTGAAATAGTGGTGGAATTAGATGCTGTTTTCTTAGCAAAGAAATCTTATGTTACTGTCAGCAAGATAGAAGTGTTATAATTTTGTCATTTTCTTCAAAGAAAACTGGGATTTTGAGGTATTTTTGAAATACAAGTTATGGGTTAAAAACAATAAATAATATAGGGAAGAAGTTCTTGGTCACTGCTGAGAAGGGCCCTAAGCAAATCAGCTAACTAGAAATAAGATGTATTTCTATAGTTAACATTATTGGTGAGACAATAATGAACTTTTAAAGTCAGTTAAGAGGAATGTTACATGAGTATGAGCATTGCATGTTGTGTGTAGTCAGCAAAGAAACTGAATAATGAAAGTCATTGGAATGATAGCCCTCAGATGGGCTAAGGAGCCAGGTGATACAAATGCTCACAGGCCAAATTTTACCTTAGGAGTAATTTGTACTTTTCAGTGTTTTGTTGTTTTTATTCTGGTTTGTCTCTGAAAAAAGAAACAAAAAACAAACAAAACAAAACAAGTCCCTCCAACTTCTTCCCCACCCCCCGCTTGCCACAGAACATTAAAGATCATCTTGGGTTTTCAAAAACAAGAGCAGCATTATTTTCAGAAAAGAAACCTAAATTATGATATCGAATGTAACACCTGTATAAATCAGAATAATTCCATTCTGCTCTAGTCTGAAGTAGAAAACTGCAAAAGCCTCTATTTTGACCTTATCAAGGTTTTTCCTTTCCCTCAAGTGTTTTACTGCCATAAAAATTATGTAAATTGACATATTCTTGCAGAATGTGTAAATTTCAAAAAATTGGCTGCTTTTCTCGATGAGAGGAAAGGTCACAGGATGATTTTGTACAGGAGTACTGTACCTGTATACAGCATATGTATCTTCAGGTACAATGCCATATGATCCAAGCAATCTTTGATACAACGAAGTGCTTCCCACTGTAAGCAAAAATCAGGTTCCTGACCACCTGAGGAATCTGAATGCACATCAGTGTATTGGACATGGTGAGATCCATCCCAGGGTCCTGAGGGAACTGACTGTATGTAGATATCAAATCACTCTCGGTGGTGTTTGAAAAGCTGTGTCAGTCAGGCGCAGCCCCTGCTGAGAAGGGGCTGGTGGATGCTGGTGCTGCTGGATGGGAGGCCAGACAGGACCTGGCCATGTGCTCTGGCAGCTCAAAAAGCCCCCTGTGTCCTGGGCTGCATCCAAAGCAGGGCCAGGATGGGGATTCTGCCCCTCTGCTCTGTTCTGCTCTGGTGACACCCCACCTGCAGTGCTGGGTCCAGCTCTGGGGTCCCCAGCAAGGGAGGACACTGACCTGTTGGGCAGAGTCCAGGGGAGGCCACCAAGATATTTAGAAGGATGTAGAACCTCTGCTGTGAGGAAAGGTTGAGACAATTTGGATTGTTTGGCCTGGAGAAAGGAAGGCTTAAAGGGAACTAATTGCAGCCTTCTAGTGCCTATAAGGGAGCTTATAGGAAAGATGGAGAGAGACTATCCAAGAGCATGTCGTGACAGGACAACAGGGAATGGCTGCAAACTGAAAGAGAATAGGTTTAACTGAAGGAGAATAGGTTTTAAGGAAGAGATTCTTTATTGTGGGGGTGGAGAGGCACTGGAACACGTTTCCCAAAGAAGTTGTGGATGCCCCATCCCTGGAAGTGTTCAAGGCCAGGTTGGATGGGGCTTTGAACAATCTGGTCTAGGGGACATTCTCCCTGCCCCCAGCAGGGGAGATTGGAGCTTTGTGGTTTTCAAGATCTCTTCCAACCCAAGCCTTTCTGTGATCCTGTGATACAAAAGGATCCTAATATCCTCTGCAGTGTTCCCTACTCATTTTTTCCACCTTTCCACCTTTCTTGCTACAACTGTTTTTACTAATGTGACTCAGATGCTTCATTTCAATGTTTGCCTTTCTTTCAAAGGAATGGCACAAGCGTCCTGGGAGTTTTATTCTATAAAACATTACAGTTGCAAAAGTTTTCCTTCCTAATTTGGACCATAAAACATGTTTTTCCAACTCTATGCAGTCACATGGAGTCACCTAACTTTTGCATACAGCCACACTATTTTTTTCTCATAATTGAAGAGCATTAGCCTCATTGCAATAAAATATTTATTTTTTCTTTTTTCATTTATTATTAAATAAAATTTGAATGCTTTGAATCACTTATCCACTTAGCGCTCTCCCAATCCTTGTTTCAAATCAAACTTTGTTGGCAATGAGTTGGTGTTCTCTTATGTATTATTGCAAAAAGTATCAGAGAGCATAGGTCCCAAAACCAATTCCTGAACAATTCACTGTGAGTACATACATCAAATATTGGTTCATAATTGCATTTTCTCATGTATTATAGTAACTAGCACAGATTAATTGACTTAAAATTTTTATTGGTTTATATGTTGTGTTGGACTAAGTAAACTTGCAGAAATACATATTAACACAATACTGTGACATTTATGATTTATTCTGCTTTTCAAAATTGGATTCCCTTAATAGCTGAACAGATAGTTTCCATTTGGAGCATGTAATTCAGTTATCATTTAAATATATTGTTCTATTATCCAAACTAAATAAAATAAGAGTTTGCCATCAGGACAAAATACCTCCTCAGGAGACTTCTGATTCTTCATTCCTAATGCCAAAATATGTTGTGAACCTAGACTCCTAAATTTTTGTAACAGAATCACTCCCATTTACCCCCTCCCTACTCATAGTGAGAGGACACACTGAACTGAGTAGATCTAAACAAATCTCTGCAAAGTGATACATTGGCAATGAAAATTGGTGAATAACTGCAGAGCACTGATGCTATTATCTCTTATATGATAGTAGCAATAGCTTTCAGTTTCACAGCACTTTTTCTGAGCAAAAGGTTTTGTGTTTTCCAGAAAGTGGTATAGGGTTTTTTGAGACATAATTATGTCTCATATTCACTGTTCTAGGGAGAAAACTATAGCTTACTAAAATGTGACTGGTATCTCTGTATCTTTGATCATATTAGTTCTGTTGAAAAATTTCTCTTACATTTTACCAAAGAGATACATTATCATTTGATATCTCATGTGAGAGTAATGGAGAAGGAAGGAAGTATTTTAGTATTTTAGAAGTATTTGGGTAACCAAATAGCATTTTAAAAATTAGGTAAACTTTGGGAAGTGTTCGGTAATCAAAAAGAGACGGTGACAGGATGATACTAGGCTGTAACAATACTTAAAAATAATTAAAATAATACTTTTTAGTAGCACTTTTTTCCTGATGGATATATTCTCACATTCTTTCCAATATCACACAAGAGATAGTTTTCATTTTGATCTGAAAATAATTTAATATTTGTAAAGGGTCACAGGGCTACCAGATAAAGCAGATAAACTAAGCGAAGGATTGGCCACCTCTTCAGCAGCCTACAGGATGCAAAGGGCTTTCAGAAAGAAAAACAACACTATCAGACATTTTTTCTTAGATCAGGATGTTTGCTTAGCAGAAATCTGCAAATTTTGCCACAGACTTCTGCAAGTCCTTATCTGAGAAATTTTACTTTTTCCTATAATTTGTGGAAAATTTGCATACCTAATTAACTGACCTATTATGTCACTGAATTGCATTTGGAGAAGTTTATGTTACTTTTTCATTCTGATCACTCATTTGCTATAACCTGTGATTTTCTTGTTTTAAATGTTGAAAAAGTTATTAATGAGTAGCATTATATTGATCTGCTCTGGAAATGAGATTCCCCTATCTCACACATTTGTGTTGACGGGCCTTTCTTTGCAGGTCATGTGCAGGGTGGAATTAGTCCAAACATGGACATGCACAGGAGCCATGAAGCACTTCTGAAGAGTGACACCAAACCAAGTTGACAATTGTGATTTTTATGTATTCAGTAGCTTTTCTACTGGGGATTAGTTGTACAAGTATATCAAGTACTAACCTATACAGGAGCACCACCCCAGTGTTTATTCACTCATAAGCCACTATGACTCATGGCATCTACAAAAAGAAGCTAAGGAATCATAAATTTCTAGCTGGGATTTGAGCCAAGGCAAAACCAGAAGGCTAAGCTGATGAGAATAAGGATTTAGGATCCTTGTCCTACAATAATTAATTATGAGTTTCTTTCAGTTCAGCAGGCAGTGGATCAGGACATGTCAGACAGAAGGGAATTATTTCATCTCTGCCAGTCAATGACAGAATCTTAATAAGGAGTTTTCACAATAAAGAAAAAAGTTTGATTATCATTCAAGAAAAGAGCATCACAGACCAAGAATTTTTTACCTGTTATCTTTTCTGTGCCAACTTCTAACAGGAAAGCATTGTATTTTGTTATAAAGAAATCTGTGGCTTAAATTACTTTAAATCAGTCACTTTTACTGCCTTCAGACTTACCGTGAATGAAGACAAATTAAAAAACAGGATAAGCAGAGAAAAATGACTGATGACACTAATGAAATTTATATTCTTAAAATCTGTGCCCTGAAGTTAGATTTTCTCAAAATATGTGAGCTCTGGGCTAAAGCTTGTACTATGTGTGGAATGTTCATAACATGTTCTGTGGTGTGAATTCTGTGATTTACACTGAAAACTCTGGAAGTGTTCAAGGCCATGTTGGATGAGACTTTGAGCAGCCTGCTCCAGTGAAAATTGTTCCTGCCCATGGCAGGGGTTGGAACTGGATGACCTTTAAGATCCCTTCCAAACCAAACCATTCCATGACCTCAACAACCAAATTCATGTAACTGTCATATAATTCCAGATCATAATATTCCTAGTTAATCAGAATTGCCTGTATTGCAGAATATACATCCTTGAAATATATCCAACTAGACAGTAACAGAATCAGGCTTAGATCAGTGCCATGTGTCTGATTTATGGACCAGATGCTAAGATAATAAGACAGGGAAGTAAACATATCTGTCAAAAATTGTAAAGACTTTTCTATGCTATTGATATTTTTTCAATATTTTTTGAAAATAAAATAGTTCATAATGATGATGCTAGAAAGCACTCCCTTCATTCTAACAAAAGGCCTGCAGAAAAGATATGCAAAAACTTTACTACTGTTCTTGGCAACCCACTATGCCTCGTGTATTCTGAAGCAGATTTAATTTAAATTAAATAGAAATAAAAATTATTTACAATTGCACTCTAATGACTGTAATTTTCATACAAACTGTAACTTACAGACACAGTATGCTGCACCTTGTAATAATATCTTTCCTGTTTTTCTGTCTAGAGGAAAAGTCTTGCTGCATATATTTTTAATCACTAGACAGAAAATTCTGGACTCCACTGGAAAGGTTAATACAAAAGTAAAACAGAAAAAATCAATTTTTTCTGTTATGATGGAGTTGATATATTTTCAACTGGCTCATCCACCAATACCGACATTCCACAAAATGTTACCGCTGTGTGTTTCCTTATCCAGGGATACTTAATTCCACCAGGATGATATCTGTACTAACCATTTAACTCATCAAATAGCTCTTATCCTGCTCATTTAGTCTTGAAGCCAAAATATCTCCATTATAACTGCAAGTAGCTAAACATTCTTCAGTGCCAGATGGTTTACAAATTGGTCTCATCACAGAGTAAGGGATGTCATCATGCCCACAATTTGTTAATATTGCAAATTCCTCTCCTCCTGTAAACTTAATATGACAGAGTTCTCAAATTTGATCTCCAACTTAGCAATTGATATGCATTAAACCTATAATAAAATAAAAATGTAATAATTAGCAGAATATTAACATTTTTGCAATGTCAGCAAATAAATATCCAACTTGAGAGTCAGTGGAGGGATCAGCTGGAAGCAGAGGCTCAGTAAAAATCAGACAAGTTTTGCAAATGCAATTTTAGAGCATATTAGGTGGCTACTTCAAAGTAGCTTTGTTTCTCACCAACCACTGTGAACTTTTGTTTGCCATGTAGGAGCATTCAACTATTCATGCCAAATGAACAAAAATAAATCACTGCCTACCCTATGCCATGAAAGTTCCTCCCTGAAAAAGATTTATAACTTAGTCTTCATGTTCTTGTACATTACAATTTCAGTAAATTACTTGAGGGAATTTAAAGACTAATGCATGATAACAGCACAAGTTTTATCTTTAGGAAGCAGCTAAATGCAATTTTGTGTCATCATCTATTTTGACTGGGAAAACTTAACTGAGAAGACTAAAATAGTTAAAGAGTTTTCTGGCTTTAAAAGTTTATTCTAAAATTCTAAATGTATCTTAGGCTGCAAATGGCTTTCACACAGATGGGTAAATGATACACCTTCAATACTTTTTTACATTTGAAAATGGGGGTGCAACCATAAGTTCAGAACCTTCAATAATGAGGCCCAAATTTGTAATGACAGTGGAATAAAAAATTAATTGCTTGAAATTTATCAAAGATTTTTTTATTACCTTTTAAAAAGAAACCATACTTAGACAGTGATATAAAAAATGTAGTAAAAGCTCTTACAATGAATCATAAAGTTCTGTAATTCAAGGCACTGCCTACTGCTGTCTTTGCAGGACAGTAGAATGCTGATATATTCACCTATTCTTGACATCATGAATTTCCTTTACTGAATTAAGGTGTGTCTTCACTGTGGTTTTCAAAAATTGTTGAGTAACCATGGACTACTGCTGCCACAGGTACCAAATACACAGAGCTGATCTGCTGACTAGAGCTCTGGCAATTTGAGAGCACATCCTCTCAGTAAAACCCAGGCTTTTGCATTGTTGCTACAATTCCAAATTTGTTTTGCTGGGAGACATCCCAGAGCTCCATCCCAGTACAATTTTAAAGACAGCACATGCAAGGTATCTGTATCACCCTGCTGGAAGGGTGAAGTTCCAGAGTTCCTAATTATTCTGTATTATTCTGTGATTATATGGCCTATCAAATGTAATTGCAAGAGGTTTATTTTAATATTTCTTGAGCTGGATTAGAAATATACACATATTTTCCCTGTATTGATTAATGTATGTCCTCAGCTTAGATTTTCCAAAGCTGTTCAATGGTCTATACAAGTTTTACTTTATTTGTGGTTTGAACATGTAAATATATCAAAGCCAGATAATACAAGTCTTCCTGTGACATTTTGCAAAATCATTCAGATCACTTGCCTTTCTGATTTCAGATGAGTTGCACTGAACACAGGTCAGTCTCTTGGTGTATAATTTTCTGGTTACTGGCTTTTGTCATGTTCTTTCTCTGTCTTGTTACTTATTTATTGATTACCCCTTACTCCAAGTGAGACTAAGGCCACAGAACTGATACTTTTTAGGAAGTGAAAGTCATTCCTCAATACTATTAAAGTCCCAAAACTAACTGGGTTTTCATGCTTGCCCTGCCAAACAATTTTCAACAGTTTTGAGAGTTTCTTTTTCCAATGAATAGGACTTTTCATTCTATTTTCTTCCTCTGCATTATGCAGAATCTTTAACAAAGATGAATAAAAACAGCATGCATTTTTTTCTGTACTTCTGCAACACCACAGTGGTGGAGTGGATTTGTAACAATCTATAAGATCATTACACACCCCAGCATGAAAGGGAAGTTGTCTATTTTCTTTTGAGAAATTTTTGAGGAACTGATAGTATCAAACTAAATTTCTAGTCTTTGTTCACTTGAGCTCAGACAGAAGGCCACATGCTTCTTCATGACAACAGATTTTGCTAGTAATGGCCAAAGACAGAAACTGAGGAAGAAGATATGAGCTGGATACCTCCAAGTCCCCAGTAAAGCTGGACAGAAAGCAAATTTCTTATTCTTAAAAAAATATTTTGCAAAAGAAGTTGCACTGTGCTTACAGATGAAGTCACAGCCTGTGGACAAGAAAAGATACTTGGTAATTGCCTGTCTGGCAATGGTAATTGCCTGGAAACATACAGGGCAATTCCTTCTCTAGTGTAGCTATTACTTACATGACAGAGCTGCAGACTGTATATTAGAACCAGCATCTCTAGAAATGAAGGATCATTGTTCCTGTATTCATGCCTTTCAGCACTTCTTTATCTGAAAAAATAAAGTCCCTTGGTTTCTTTTATAGCACCTGATGTGTTCACTCAGGAAAATCTTTTGTCTAAATGTTCTGATATTTTATAAGTTTAAAAAAAATCAACCTAAATACCACAAAGTGGAAAAAATATATCCTTGATGATTCACAGCTTCATTCCTGTGAAGTTATCTAAATGTGCATATGCACAGCACAAGGTATATATCTGAAGATGGGAAGATCATTTTCAATCAACGAAGAGATTTTTAAATTTGCAACAGAAGTTTTGTGTTTTCTCCTCTGGGTAAAAAGGGAAAACATCTCAAAGCAGATGAAGATGCTGAATATAAATATCAGAAATGCATCAAAGGAAGAAGGTTTGGGTAATGGCTTATAACAAAAACTCTAGGGAAAAGGAATTATCTGTTTTCCTGTAATATTTGCCACCTAAGCAAAACAAGCACCAATTTTATCACACTGAAGGAAATAGTTTTCATCATATTAAAGACTTATGAACTGTTTTATGGCACTGGTAAACAATCAAAGAGTAGTTTGAGCTTCTGTAAGCTCATAGTTTCTCATTAAAAATGTAAATAAATAGCTTCCCTTAAAGTCAGGAAAGGAGATCAATGCTCATGCATAGTTGGTAAAGCAATATTTGCTTATGCAGACTAATGAAATTTTTTAAATGACAGTAAGAAAAGCTTATGTCAGTATGTAAGCATCCACTGAAAACTTGCAGTATCTGTTACCTAACTTGATCAACACAACTCTTTTTGAAGAACCAAAATGACCACAAAAAACTCAAGTGCTGAGTAAAAGTGTTTATGATACCATGATTATATAGGCTTTGCTGTATTTCTCTTAATCAATCTCCTGTCCTGTTTTAGAAATTTCTATGTAATTTATTTTATCCTTATCTGGTGCTTGGACTCTGAATTTTCAGCGTTTATTAGTTGGGATTATAATCACTTTGTGCTCATACATTGCCAAGTCTGAAATAACTGAAATCAGTAGGTAAAGAAAAATAAGGAAATGCCCAGAATTTTCTTTTCTTTTCTTTTTTTTTTCTCTAGTATGCAGTTAGAGATTATGCACCCTTCTCTGTTTCCACTGAAAAGCTTATCTGTATTTCTGTTTACTGTTTATATTTCTTCCTTTCTACCTCCTTTTGCTCTGAGCTGTGAAGAGGAAGTTCAAATTTGTACTTTCACACTGGCATTTACCTAAATTTTAGTTTCTCTCATTTCTGTCTTTCCCAGCTAGCACAATTTTTCTTCCCTTGCAGATCTTCCTCTCATGCCCCTTTAGTGAGGTTTCTTACAGACACCTGTACTTCAACACAGGCCCATGTACCCCTGTCTCAGTGCCTTTCAAGTATTCTTTTCAGTCTTTATTCCAGAACTCCTCACAAAAGAGATGGTAGGGAGAAAAAAAAGGAGGAAGAGTACACAGGGACAAGTATGCACCATGAAAAATTATTGTCATTTCTTTTAAAGGGCTGCCTGAATTCCTTTACCTTTTGCAATAAAATGATTAATTTAAAGAAAAGGAGAGAAATAAATATGAGATGGAAAAGTAGCAGATTTTCTTTAAAAAGCTCTGTGGAAATAACAAAGTGGGTAGTACATGCTGGGTTTGATTACAAGTTCAAATTCTTGCTCATATTTCCATATTAGTGCTAAAATGATAAAGTCTTGTATGTAGGTATTTCATCCTAACATCCCTGTAAAGCCTGCAAAGCTCTTAGCTCACTGTGGTGTTTGAGGCAGACTGGCATTATGCTCTGTTCATTTTCAACCTGCAGCTGTGCTTAAGAGATTGTGCCTGAGCTTTGCTTTGGTTTAGGCTTTTGCTTTTTTACTGCAGAGGCACCAGCAGAATAAATATACAGGTTAAACTTGTTGGAGGAGGAGGACAAAAGAGACATTGGAGGGATGCATTTTGTGAAATGGGTATTGATTTGGTAATAACCTGTTTTAATTGCATGGTAGAAGGAAAATGAACACAATTATTGTTCTCTGGGTAAAGAAATGTCTTTTTTATGTTTAGAAACAATTCCTAACACAGAAAAAAAATTATAAAATTTTATGAGGCTCTCTTCAAGGGATTTAAATGCAAATTAAACCTGATGTATTCTACATATGTTTCATGCCACATAACAAAATCTACCATTAGAGAAAAATAAAATACACTAAAAAGAGCTGCTTCAGCCTTCAAAGCTAGTTAATCAGGTATCACAGCAGTGGAGATTAATCAAAGATTCCTTAATTGCTAGTTAACTGGACCTTTTTTGAAATATATTGTCTTCCTCAGTTGTAGTAAGCGGATTGAAAACAAAGACCACTGTGGTTTAGCAGAATACAGATTTGTTAAATGAGGTTAAAGTGAGATGTAAAAAAACAAAAATCTGTGGGCTGTGGTTTCAGTAGAAAGCAATCTACCTCACTTCTTTATTTTCCCTTCTCTATCCTGAAAGTTCACACCAGCAGGGTTGCTGTGTGGATACAGAATAGGGAAACTGGTCTAAATTAAGGTTCGACAGTGCTTCTTAAAAGCTGCATTTCAAGCAAAGACAACAATGCCAGCAAATATTAGCATGTGTTTCAGAACTAAGCAGTGATTATAGCTCTGCAAATTAGAACTGACTCATGCAGTTTGGCCTTGGGTACCAGATAGCTGAGCAGGGCCTTTCCTCAGCAGTTCTTTTGGATATGATGTGGTATCTTTTAGATAATGCTGTTTATTTTGGATTACAATGTGTTTTGAGAGAGCTGCATCACTGCCTTTTTCCTTCCTCTGTTATGGGTTGTTCCTTACTGTGAAACTAGAAAGACAGAAACCCATATTCGGAGGTGAAATATGGTTAAATTGCACATATAAATGTGCCTTTTTGTATTTTGGCCTTCCCCCTAATACCTGAGGGCTGTGGGCATAGCAAAGTATCCCAGGGGGTTGTGTGGCATAATTTCTTTCCTCTTTTCGTATTTAATTAGCAAAAAGAGGCCTAATTTATAGTCAATGTGGACTATCACTACAGCTCTATAATTCATGCAAAATGAACTTCTGCTACAATTGTTTCTCTGAAAGCGATCTTGCAATAATTGTTCAAATTGCTTTTGTGTAGGAGTAATGTGGAAATTTTATCATTATGTTTTAATTGCTTTAATATAGGGAAGGCAGCAAAACCACAGTTAATTTCATATATTTTGTAACTCTTACTATTAATGTAATTTTTACTGTAGAACTGCACACAAATGAACATAGATCACATAGCAGTGATAAATATCACTTGGGTATCACTTTGAAGAACATCTATTTCCTTCCCATTTAAGTGCTGTAGCCTGCTAAGTTTCCTTAAATATTTCTCACCCTAAACCCATTAAATTGTAAGATCTACAGTACTGGTTTTGCCTTTTAAAAAAACCCTCTAAACACTTTGTACTGAAAAGTAACATCAATTGGTTTTCTTCCAAGTTTGCTAAATTCTTGAACTTTTTCAAGTTACACGTCTGGATCTCAGGCAAGTGCTGGAATGCAACCCACAGTTAAGATGTACAAAATTCATGCCTCTATTAACATTTCCTACCCACTAACTAAGCAGCCCCGTTACAGAATATGAATTTTACTGAGGAACTGGAAACTGAATCAGGTTAATAATTTGAGAGCTTCAATTTCCTTCATGAGTGTGTGCCTGAGACTGTGAAGGATTTATACAAACTATGAATGTGGTAACAAGCTCATCCAGACAACATCCATTTTATGCTGGAGAACTAAAAATATGGGCATGGAAGGACTGTAAACAGAAACAAAAGGTTGTGGCTGGGGCTTCTGTTATGAACTGCCCCAAAGGCAAGGGCAGCTGAGGTTCTTGTTAATAGATCCCTTGGGGCAGATTAGAGTGAAACAACACTGAATGACCAGTGTTTACAGATTTGTGTTTCTGTAGCAGGTTTATTTCTTTTAAATTGGTTGCAATAGGAAGGAGTTATGTATCATTTTGGTTATTATCTGTATAAATGCAACAAAATATTCAAAATGATGGTCACATTCTTTATCCCTTGCTGGAGGGGGAAGCCCATGATGCACAAAGTTCAATGGGTAAATTAAGCTCAGGTCCCTTCCCTGGGTGGGGGAGTTTTAAATTTTCTGGTGTAAAGCCCCAGAAATTAGTCTGGGAGCACTTTGGGGGTTTTTCTGGTGCTTTATGACCTCTTCTAAGACATGCCAGTGTAGTTCAGCCAGTTATGTCCCATCAGAAGGGGCATGAATTTCCCCCTTTCAGGGCAAATTTCAGGCCTATTTGTGAATATGAATATCCCAATCCCTTCCCCAGGACATGGGGGTGGGGGATTTTTTCATGTGAGCCAGTTTTATAAGGGAGAACACTGGCACAAAGCACTATCCTACCTATCAGGATCTGCTTCTTATCCTTAAGCCTTTTTCTTTATCTGGCTCAAAACAGCAACTTGCTGCTAAACAGATATTGGTTTGTTGTGGTCAACCTGTGGTGATGCTCAACCCCTCTGCACCTGGGCTATTCTCTGCAGATCAGATTTTTTGGCACCATACATCCAAAAGCTCTCCTCCTCCCCCACTTCTGTTGGGGATGCAAACCCTGCCTCAGAAAAGCACCTGCTGCTCCTGCAAGGGGACATTGTTGAGTCACTGACCTTGAGCATTTCAGTCTCTCACTGTTTCTGATAGGGTTGTGCTGAGGAAAGAGATGGAAAAATATCTTATTTGATTTTAGAGGTTTTGGTTCTTAAAAAAAAAAAAATCAAGAATCTAGTTAGTAAGTATTCACCCATTAAGTTGTTGTACAAAATTGTTGAAAGCAGGCATTAACTTTCTGGAATGAGCAGCACTGCACACAGACAGCTGGATCCAGTGAGTAATGTCTGCTGTCAATTTCTAAGGAGAGCAAGAGAAATGTATAGCACTTTATGTTTTCCAGGATGAATGTGGCAGTATCTTGTGAACTCATACACATTTTCCTGGCTATAATCAACTCAAATTAAAATGCAAAAATTAAGGAAACTAAGTAGCTATTAGAAATCTTTGTCAAAATATCATTCATTCAGAGTCTCCTATTTATCGTAAGTATCACTCTAGTTTAATGATGTTCAAAGGGAGTTTGAAAGTAAATTGCATATGTCTCAAACACCCCTGAGACATTTTTAAAATTCTCATTAAGGCCACATTTTCTCTTGTCTCACTTTCTTACTCTTTGTTTCTAATCATAGTGACTAGTCCACAAGTATTCAATTGTCAATATGTAGACACCTCCTAGACACCTCCTAGAAAGCTAATATATATTACCAGAATTTTGCTTGTTTAAGGTTATTCATACTGCATAACAAAGGGAGAATTTTTGTGAAGACACTGGCATATTGGCTGGGGACATTTAATATTTTCTGTAGAAGTAAATCAGAGCCCACTAGCTGATCTAATGCACTTTGCCTGATGGAAAAGGCATTTTCTGTCTATAATGAGAAAATGCTAAAGTTATTTCAGAATGTAAGAAAAATTCACCTTTAAATTTTTCATTTATGAGGGTTCAGAATAAATATGAAAATATTGGGAAAAACTGAAATGAAATAAAATAAATAATAAGATTAACAAATGAAATAAAATTAAATTAGAGGAAAGAGCCTTTAACAAGGAACAACAACAAGTGCCTGTGTCTTCTCTAATGAGTGTTTGATTATTTTATTTTTAAACCAAGGATACAATAAATTTCCTTTGTGTTCAACTTTTAGCAAATCAGTATTTTAATGTGGATTTTATTCCATTGTAGATTTCATGGATAACTGCAAAAACTTTTATCGTATTTGAAGAAAATAATTTTCTATATGGGGACAATCTAGCCCTCCTTTCTGGCAGTTCCAAAAAAAATTACATAAGAGAAAATTTCTGGGTGTTTTTTTTCCCTGCCTTTGTGTTTATTGGTGAGAATAATTTTCTACTTTTTTTTTTCCTTATGGATGCAACTCTTCTATAACTCATCCTGAAGTTTTCAAGGGAGAAATTCTAGAAGGAAGACTAATATGTGGGTTGAGAAACGAAGTCAGAGCAGTAATTGATATCAGGCAAGCAGCTCAGGTCCTAAGATTGCTGTACAGCTCACAATGAAATAATAAAAATATTCTTAGAACTTTAAGGACATAAGTTTTTAGTGCTGTGATGCATGGAAGCAAGACAGGTAAGTGTAGAACTAAAAGGGACACGACAGCATTTTATTTAAGTTTCAGCATAATGGTGACTATGAAAGTAAAAAACTGAAATAAATCTACAGAAATTTCTTCACGAGCTCTGAATCAAGTTCATTCTGCACTGTAAAATTACAGAGTATCTTTTGACTTGAAAAATAAACTGTCATTTCATTGTACATAATGAAGAAGGGGAGACATAATGAAGAAAATTAGATTATTTGCTTTTCACACTGTTAGTTTTGGGGAACTGCACTTTGAAATATGCTTCTGAAAATCCAGTGAAACTGAATCATGTCCTTGATTTTCAAATCCCTGACCCATGCTTTCCAGAGCCGTAGGTTTTCCCCAGCTGTCAAAGAGGGCTGTAAGTCTGGCATTTCCAGTAACAAAGTCTGTGATCAGTAGAGTCTCTCACAGAGGGCTGAGGACAGCTGCACAGACAAGTCATTAAACAGAGACAATGGTAAGACAGCAGTCTGCTGCTCCTGCTAGGCATGCACAGTACACATCCTGCCTGCTGGTCTATTACTTTCCCAATGACTCCTTATGTGCTTGCTTCCCATATTTTATTGATAGGATCCTTTGAATTCTCATGTTTGTTTTCATGGCTAGAACTTTATACCCTTTTCCCCTCCCCTCTTTTGTAGTCTGCTATGCAAGACTGCTAGCAGACATTTTTCTCCCTGCATTTTCTGACTCTATTCATAATTTTCTAGAATCCTTAGTCCAACTTCCACTCAAATTCTTTTTCATCTGTTTGTCTTGAGTTTGGGAATCTGGATCACTTTATTGCAAAATTTTCTAGGTCTTCCTCCCATAAGTCATGCATGTTTTTCCTCTCCTTTTCCTAAGATCTCTCATTCTCCTAGCCCTGGAAAAAACTCCTAATTTCTTCTGCTTCTTGTTATCCCCTTCCCTTTCAGGACCTGTCATGGGCTGTATGAGAAATTTGTTTCCCCTGTTCTAGTATTTTATAGGCAGACAGTGTTTTAGGATACCAGTGTCTTAAATTCTATTGAGACAACGATGGGCCATTAAAAAACTCTATGGTCTACTGGGAATTACAAATACCCCTGCTAGGATGCAAAATCCTTAGCAGCCATGTCCATTAATTTTCATTTCTGATTTTTTTCTACAGTCCTTCAAAACTATCCATTGCTTATTTTCCAATTGTTTTGGAATGCTCTTTCACTGATCATTAAACACCCTGCTCTGCTAAACATTGACAATAATCTATTCTTTTCTGTTCTTCACCCTCTATTCTTTAAACTGATGTTTTTCCTTGCAACAATACTGGCTCAATAATCTTGAACAATGCAGATACAGTTTTCTACAATAAAATATTCATGCATTACATTGGTGTTAACGTAAATAGTGTGCCAATAAAGCAGCAGCCTGTACTTATTCTATTGAGCAGAATTTAAACTTCATTTAAGTAAAAGCAGTAACTTTATGCTCAGTTGCAGAATATTTATTGAAAAGCTTTCATACATTAGTGCTTTTGCTGTTTCTAGAGGTACAGAACCTCCACATTTCTCAGCCATGGAGTATCAGCAACCTCTATAACAGAGGGAATATTTTTGACAAGTAGGAAACACTGAGTGAGCTTGTTTGAACACTGGAAGTGTAGCACAGCTAGCCTGGGGTATCACAGCTATCTGTTAAGGATATATACCCTACTCATCCTCTGGTTATGCCTTTTCTCAGTTTATACCATGTGAACAAAAGTTGCCTGTTTCATTAGAGTTCTCTGTGCTTTGGTTATGTATCTGGGGAATAATTGCAGTCATGCCCATTGCAATTCCATGCCACAATAGTCGTGTCCACAGTTTGGGGTCTTTTGCTTTTAATGCTCCAACATGAGACTGAGAGATCAACCCTCACATTGCTTTCAGTGTTCTCTTCCTTGATCACTGGCATAGACACCAGGCTGGATGGGGCTTTGAGCAATCTGGTCTACTGGAAGGTGTCCCTGCCCATGGCAGAGGGCTGGAACTAGATGGTCTTTATGGTCCATACCAGCCCAAACAATTCTGTGATTCTATAATACAGCATAATAAAAAAACCCACCACATCAATGGACATATTTTAACTACATAAGATTAAAGCCAAAACATAGTGAAATCTAATTTAAAAAACCCTTTCAAATTAATTCATTTTCCACCATGGTTCTTCTGTAATTAAAATTGCATTATACTTGATAATCTGATTACTTTAGGGTTCTATTTTTCTCCAAGCATTGCTGCAAACGTCTACAGGCAATAAGATAGTGGAGAACAAAAAGACCCTCCTAAAGCACTTAAAACAACACAAAACAAGCCATCTTGGGTATTAAAACACCATTACCCAATATTCTGTCATTTAAAAATAGTATAAATCTCTGTTTCTTTCTATCAGAATAGGAGCTGTAAGCTCTGTGTCTGATGGAAAAACAAGATGTGGGTGTTTTTGTGAGCTGTGTTTGTGGGAGTTACAAACTGAGTAGTTTTCTGATTTTTAGAACATTATTTTAAGGTTGAAAAGTTCACCCAACATATGCTTAACAACTTGAAATATGGCCATCACATTTTCTCAAACTTTCTTGCTTTTACTACAGAAGCTTTAAAAGTATAAAAGCTTCAAATAACTTCTTTTTCTTTTGCAACACTCCTCATTCCTTCAACATGGGAGATGAATTTACTTTCTGCCTCACAAATTTTCTCACATTTAAAAGGTTCCCATCTGTCACACATACATTTTTTCTGAAGATTAACTTCTTCCTTTTCTTTCTATCTTTCATATTCCTCCTTTGTCTTAAATGGGGAAATATTGAATTGTTTTCTTTTGAAAATCCTGCTTTAGCTATTCCTGCTGTTCTATTGCTGAATTATAGATAGTTTATGGACTTTTTTTTCAGCATCACCATAGGGCATTATTTTGTTTCATCTCACATGCTAAATGGCATAGAGATTTATTACTTTCCTTACTAACTCCTCAAAATGTTCTCACTTGTTGATATGCAGTATTTGGGTGGTGGATCTCAAGGGACAATGCATGTGCAGCATTCACTGTAACGAGATATCATATTCAAAAGTAATTAAGTGCTCCTGAACAAAATTAACATATTTGATTTATATGGGTAATTGAGAAATATAGTTTAGAATGAAGTAATTTTTATGTCTTTTTATTTGCCCTTCTAGATTTTGAATTGTTGCTATTTTTAGACTAGAAATGTAATTGAGATATTTAGTATCTTAGTAACTACTAGTAATCCAGAACTTTAGGGGAACAGGATGATTTACCCTACTTTAATGTACATAGCTGCTTATCTGTGTGAATACAAATTTCAATATTGTTTATGGATCCTCCATTTTCATGTGGCCATTATATAGTTATGTGTTGAATGTTCTCAGCTTTGAATAACAGATGGTCATTTTAAAATGAATAAAATAATTCTAAAGACAAGGGCTTTTTCTTTAAGCTTCATGCATTGAAAATGGTAAGAGGTTAAACTGTATGTTTTTCAGTCTTAAGAATGACCTTTGCGCTATTATTTAATTTTTATGAGGTGTCATCTCATGAAATCGTGTCTTTTATTTGCTTAAGGCCTTACAGCAGTACTCACTTAAACTTTCCTATTTAAGGTAAAAATCTGGTATTCATCATCTGATAGATGAATCTCTTCTTCAAAATGCTAGTAGGCAGTTCAGCTAGGAAAAAGCCCTTTAAAGATTTTGTGTACATTCTCATGAGGAATAATATTGGACAATATTTTTTGAATTGGTGCCACAGTAAGCCATGCAATTCAATAGTTTGTATACTTAAAATGTTATATGTTGATAACTTTTGCCTAAGGTTGTGAGATTTTGCATATGTTAACAAGACTCAGTTGTGAATCCCTGTTTAATAATAACAGTCTTTGACAATTGTCGAGTCTTGTTCTACAATGCTTGCTATGTATGCTAACATTACAGTGGAATTTGCATGATTCTTTAGTGTTGTGCATCCTTGTTAGGTGACTGCAGATATATCAATTTAGCGGCAACAGTATCTTGAAATTCTTTGCTCATTTAGAAAATGCCTATGACAATGTATTTACTGGGCAGAAAATCTATTTATGCAAAGATCAAAATTCCAATTTGATCTTTGTATGAATATTATTTGCTTCCATTTTACCAGGGAACATTTTAAATGCATTTTATTTCTAGTATCAGATTATTTTGATGGAAGCCTGACACTGATGCCTGAGATTTTGGCCGTCATTTCTATAAGGATGCTCAGAGACCATGCACAAGACAGATTCAGACCTAGAGCTATGGTCTCTGTCACACAAATATTATAAGTTGCCCAGTCTGACTGTTTCAGGTAACATTAATCTCATGAATCCAGATGGGAACAACATGCTAATAGCTTTGGGGGCTGATCACTGTGACAGGTTTGCTACTTTTTGTATGAATGTCGTGAAACAACCTCAGGCTCTTATTATGACCTTTCTGCCTCTTTTGAAACCACTTTTAATAGACTTTTAATCATGAGGCTATGAGAGTTTTGAGAGTTATGAGAGACTGTCATTATGAGAGAGTTATGAAAGTTTTGACATAATTTTGGGCATCCTGTGAATTGTTTATCTTCAGTATTTTAAAAAGACTATATTTGAGCTGCATTTGTAAGTCATTTGAATCATATTAGAGTTTATGTATATTTTTTTTTATGTTGTCACTTATACAAGATAATAGCATTAGTTTTGGGTTTGTTTTTTTTTAATATTATCTTTACAGATGCTATTAGGCTCATGGTCATTTATACCAATTTTTAAGATTGCTCACTTTATGTCAGTTATGTAAATCTGATTCCACATGTAGTGGCCAGAAAGATATTTCTAAAAGCATGAAGGTGACCTTGTAACTCTGTATTGGGCATCACAAATTGAGGTCATGATGGGAAAGCCATGGAATATTTCTGCATTTTTTAGGTGAATGCTGCTTGTTCAACAAGCATGATAATTGAACCAGAGAAGATCTTATTTTTAAGAATCCTATTCCTGCTTTAGCTTCACAAAGTAAAGTCCATTCCCACTAGATATGTTTTTCTGTGGCACAGCATATTTGCCTTTCCATCAGTAGAAACAGGCAGAGACTTTTATAAGTGAGTATCATTGCCTGGGGCCAAGTGGACTCACTGATGATATGAATTCCCATTAAATTTTCAAAACAAACAGGATGGATTCCTTGAGCTCAGATCTATACCTCAGAAATATCTTTGAGCTTAGCAGTGGTATGACAATAATTCTTCTAGCAAAATTTCTACTATCATTTGACAGAGCAGCTAAAAAATAAATAAGAGAGCTTTATTCATTATCAACTGCATATCATTGATGTTGTAGAGCTGAGAGAAATCTTGGAAAGTATAGTGAACTTGACAGTCACGATGGCCAGAACAGGGATATTTTGCAAAGTTTTAAAAGATTTGTGGGGATTTTTTAATAAACATCTTATACTATTTCTATTGCCAGCTGTTGTCAAGAGCAGTCAGATATTAAACCAGATTAATTGAAACGTCTCTCAACAACTTATCTTGTTTTGACTAAGATCTTTATATTTGCTGATGAAATACATTTTGTGCCATTCTAGTGTAGTATCTTGAGAGTCAAGGCTCATCTTTAAATCATTTTCTAGAGAGAAAAGTGATATATATTTCTATCTTATAGCACCTCATGCCTGAAGCACTGAGAGGAGCAGGGCAATGAAGGAAATTATTTTCCTGAAGTTTTCTTTTGGAATCAAACTTCATACTTCTGAAAGGCAATTGAGTCTTTTTTGGTGATCATTAGCAGGCCCTCTCCTTTTTAAAGGACCCACAAGGAAACCACTGTGTGGTGAAATTATTGGATTCTGCAGAGCATGTGGATAAGTGGACTGACTGCTGCACTGTATCTTGTGGGAGATTGATTCTTTTAGTTACTACAGTTAAGTTTGAAAGACAGCAGAAAGCTGAGAAATGTCAGCGTTTGGTCCTTTTGCCATTCACACTTTCATTGTTTCAGACCAGAAAGTCAAAGCAAGAATTTGCAATTCCTGAGTAATGTCACTAACCACCAAGTCCTAGAGTAACATTTCTCTTATTCTACCTGCAAATGTCCCCATGGCTCTTCTTCCCACAGCTGCAGGATTACTTTAATTTATTGTAAAAGGTAGAAAGGGGAATACACAGGATTATGAATTCTTCTTTACCTTGCATTCAAGACCATCTCTTTTGTTTTGTCATGTTTATCAGCCATCATTAAATTTTTCTACAACAGAAAAAGCAAATACCCAACATCAAACCTATAGTGAGACATTTTGGTTTTACTAAATGAGGGCAATCTCATTTTTCCTTTTGAGTCATAAAAACTCTTTCTGTGTCTTATTATTCTGACCGTGCTGATGGGATCAGCAGCCTCTTTGCCTCAGCAGCAACAAGTGCTGGGGACATAAAGGTCTTTCTGCATCCATCTGGAGTTCACCACAGGCTGGTGCTCGTGTGACCCTGCCTTCACTGCTCTCCAAAGTCAGCTTTCAGATGTATCTGTGAGAAGACATTACAGAAGCTTCCAGTGGTTGCTACCAGGAAGGTAAATCCCATATCAATTAATAACTTTTGTGCTGAGTTAATTATAGTGACAGTATGCTTGAATTCCTGGCATTATGTGAAGATAAAATATTGAAAAAGGGCTGTGATTGAGTAAAAACCTTCTAGCTATTAGTATGTGGGAGTAGAATATTGATCAAATAAGTGGAGTAAATGTTCTGGCCACTTTGAAGAGTGGCATAATAAAGAAGGGAATGTAAGTAGGGGCTCAGAGGTGGCTAAAGAAATATTTATAACACAAACATAAAACATTGAAGTTCTTTTTCAATTTTTTTCTTTTTTTACCCTTTGTGCCTGTTAAATTACTGCACAACCTATTTAGATTTGTGCAGCTCTCCATACTTTAATATTTAGAAGGTGCACAGAGTTAATGCAATAAAAGATTAATTTAAGAAATAATTTTAATATTAAAGTTAGACATGAGATACTGTTGCTTTTATTATACTTGTCAGTATTTACTTCTGAGAGAGAATTTACAGACTCAAGTTAGTAACCAATGAAAATGAAATTGAATTAAAAATTTTAGAAATAAAATGCTATGTGTCCTATTAATAATGTTATATTTAACTCTTATTGTGAAGCTGCTAATGATATTTTTTGACTTTTATAGGGAAGTAAAAAATGAGTTTCAGTTATTCTATAGAAAAATAGATTTCTATTTTCAAGCACTAATTTCCATATGAGATACATAACAATTCTGTTAAACTTTCAGAAAGTCTACTTGTCACCTGAGAAATTAACTGGGTTATTATGCATAAGCAAGATTTAGAATTTTTCTATATATGGCTTTGACAGTGTTTTAGTAAATATGAGGTCATGTTATTAAAATAATTAATTATTAAGTGATAACTATTATTAATAGTTCTCCAAGATCTCCAGTTTTCAAGGAAACAGATCATAGAGAATGTCTCACAGGAGAAAAAAATCCCATCTGATTTTTTTGACACATGGGAATCAAGAATTTTACACTCCAGGAAAAATGTTTTTAAAGAGCTGTCAGTTCTCTGGTAAATTTCAGTGTTACCAACCATTCATAACTGTTCTGAATAAGCCAAAATTGAATAAAAAAACATCAACTCTCAAACATTTTTTTCACTCTAGAGAATTCTGAAAATGTAACAAAATCAGTACATGCTATTTCAAACTAAACCCCAGGCTACCTTCAGTCATATCAAATTAAAGGTTTGTCTGTATAGTTTGCAGATGATTTTTGGAGCTTTAATTAATTATTCATAAGGTTTCTCTCCTGAATTCTGACTGCATTGCTTAATAACACACAGATACTCTCCATTCATGTCTGTCAATTTTGGTAGCCTCCTAGGATATGATAACTCACTGAAAAAATTTAATTCTCTGGAGATTTCCAGTCAAAGACATCAAGTGTTAGTGAGGGGATTGAAAATAAATCACCTTAACTGAACTTCTCTATTAATAGAAGTTTCTAGGTGTGTGTAACATTGGTCTTCCAAAACTATTATTAACATTTACTATTGTGGCCAAAGAAATAGGAATTGCTTTTTATCAGATATATATGGGTGGTAAAACTAGTAATGCAACATTTTGAAAGGTATATACTGCTTCCCAGAACACTAAATAAACAGCTTCTGGATTAGTTTAGAGATATCTCAGGGAAATATTCTGGAGTCTGTGTGAAGACAGGGTGCACAGATTCTGTAGGGCTTTTTATTCTAACTGGAGAAAAAAATGTGAGCGTGAAGTTTACAGTCACAACAGCAAGCAGTCTTTTATTAAAATACTCATTAGTATTCTGCCTCCAACAAGATTTTTAGATTTTACAGTAACATATGTACAGACCATAATGCTCAAAGCTCAGTCTTGCCTACCAGCCAGAGTTGCCTTCAAGGCACAGGCAGAAAAAGGCAGCATTTTCATTGATGTAGCATTTCCTGGGCAGTTCCCAGAATTTATATCTGCTTCCACATGTCCTAGGGCAATTGAGGACAGGGCAACTGAATAGAGTGAGCTGTGGGAAGGACAGGAGAAAGAAACCTCCATTCAGAGGCTCTGTTATCCCTGTTTCTTCCTCATGCCCTGTTATCTGCACTGACACCTCTCTGTCCTCCCCCATCCTTCCCCCGTTTGTTTGTCCCAAAGCAGTGGGGCCAGAGTACAGGAAATAAGTTCTCATAAATGGATTTCAACCACAGACAGCTGCTTCTCTCTCCTGTGATGTACAACTGCAGTGAAAAAGAAATCTCAGCCTCCCTTACACTCAAACTATGAAAGAATTCTCATTAATTCAGTTTCAAGGAGTGAAGTCCAGTTTTTGCTAGTCCATGGTCTGCAAAGTTAATATGAATGAGAATTGATTAGAAACTTGCTGAAGAGAGCAGTGTACAAGAAGTTCACATCCATGCTGCACACAGAACAGACAGCAGTAATGCAAATGGCTATATAACAATTCAGTATAATGCAATTAAAAAATATGGACAGTTGTAAAATTTACTGCCTGATGCTCGCTCATTCATTGCTGAAATTTTTGATGCAGAAAGAAAACAAAATAAGTTGAAAGGAACATGGAGATGATTTTGGTTTTGAGCCCAGTTTTACACAGATGAATAAAAGTAAATGGAAGCAGTCTTCTGATCTATGAGATTATATTTCCTCTTAATTTGGCTATCAGAATTCCTTTTGTACTATTGCCCTTAACATGACCTCCAAGGTTCTATCAAGCACATACTGAAATTTATTTTAATCATTACAACATAATATGGTACAGAGGAGAACATTTTGATGAACTGTGGATAATCCTTCTTTGTTCCCATGAAAGAATTTTATAGTCTGCTTCATTTAATACACTCTGCTTTTCCATAACAGTCTTTTTAAGGAATGTAATTAAGATTAGTGACTAGCTTTTCCTGAGGAAGAAAAAGTAAAATGCACATACATTTACAGAAAGACACAAGAAAAAGGGATTTTATTGTCTGGTCTTTTTCTAATTGCAACATTTTATGGGGTTTTATGTCTTTATATGTTGTATGCTTTCTGTTTCATCGTCATTAACCATTTTAACATCTTGCCACAGCAATAGCTGTTATGGAAAATGGTAGCATAAGTACTAAAATAAGTAATCAGTCTTTTTAGTTCTGAAAAAAGATAAAGATGTAAATAAAATTTTAAAAATCGCTTTGGCCCACCCTAAAGCTTTTCTTGCATGTACCTCAAATCTAGAGATTTCACTGGATATAAACAACAACAGTCTTATGAGTAAGAATCTTTTTAAAGAGTTCAGTTCCAGGTGAGTCATACTCTGAATCACACAAAAGTATAGTATCACATAGCTTTCCTCCTATAAAATACATTGGAAATAAAAAAAAGTTTAAAAAAAGAGGATTAAAGAAAGAAAATCCATCTTCTCATTTCACTGTATTTGCATATGAGGAAAACATTAATATCCTATTATAGTTGTCCTCCCTGTGAGCCTGTAGAAAACCCATAAATTAGATTACTGCTTTTAATCTATGTTAGCAGAAGGCCTAAGGAAAAAAGATAAAGGAAGAATCCTCAGAGAAAATTTTGGTTTCTGTCCTGAGTATTTAAAGGAAATGCTCCCCAAACAGCTGCTAGCTGGGAGGAAGCCCAAAGATCAAATAGAAACCTAAAGATAAAATTTAGGAGCTGTTTAACTGACATGATAGTCACAGGGATGCCAGGACATCCAAATATCTCAGATGTGCTTAAAAAACCCATACAAGCCAGATGAAAAGAGCTCTCGATTCTGACAGAAAATATAGGAAATTAGATACAGTAAGAGTTCAGTTCTGCCTCCATTACTCAGTGCACAATTATTAACACAGCATATTCATACTGTGCCATGGGACGTATCTTGAACAACTGTGATCACACCTAGTGCCTTTTAAAATAATCTAAAAATTGCTAAGCAATATGTGCACCATTTTTTTTTCTTTTTTGTTAAATAAGGACACTGCCTCTGTGTAGGGGAATAGAATATAAGAAAATAAAGGTAGTATAGAAAGTAATCTTACCCTCTAAAGAGTTGCAGCTGGGCTAATTATTAAAGATTGGAGGAGGCCTGACTATAACAGGCCACAGCTGTAGCCAGTAAGAAGAAGAGTGCATAAAAGAGTGGGTTGGCTGGTTCAGGGGGAACTAGAGCCAGCTGGCTACTGTGGGAAGGAGGAAGAGTCAGTGCCTAGAGGAGCTGCCTTTGAGGAACATCAAGGAGATCTGAAACTCTTGCAATAAGCAGACAGCAATATGCAACTTTGCAATATAATGACAACACCTTTGTCCAAAAAAAAGCAAACAAAAAAAAGGACGCAATGATTCTGTCTAAATGAGAGATAAAACCAAAAAATTTAAAGCGTGAATTGTCTTTTTCTGTCCTCTTTGAACAGATTGCACAAAACTACTAATATTTGCTGACGTACTGTTGATTTCCTAAAGTTTTCAAGCTAATATTCTTAAGATGGAATAGTTACTTTCTTCACAGAAGATATGGAGACCAGTTTTGGATACTCGAACATATATTAATATGTGTTGTTCTCCTTATTGTCATTAGTGTTGCTCTAAATAAGGGCTAATATAGCAAACACCATAGTATTAAAAGGCAAAAGAGTTGTTAGAAGACAATGTGTACTACTCCCTGTTTGATTCTGGCCCATTATTTCCTCCTCCTTGAACTGGTTGGCAGTGTGGTGAACTAGCCAAAGGAACAGAGAAAAAGTTTGATTTATATTTTATTTCATTGTTTAAAATAGTGCCATTTTTATGCATAAAAGGTTTTCTGGGTGGGGTCCCTGCTCAGCTGCCTCAGGACCCCTCAGCAGGCAGCAGCTGAGCAGCATTTTTCCATAGTCTTGGTTGCTGCTTTGAAGGAGTCTGAAATTTAGGCTTGGGATGGCAGTTTAGCATTGCATATAACAATGCAACTGGAAGCTGCTGCTGAGAGCAGGATTTGTGTGTTCACATCTCAACACAGGAGACCAGCTGACATCCATTATACTCATACCAAATTCTTGTTTTTGCCCAGAACTGTCTGTACACATCAGTGATGCTGTATGGAGTTAAAAGCTCCACTGCAGGGCTCCTTTCAGGAACCAAATGAGTCCCTTACATCCATTTTAGCTATTGTTTACAAGAACAAGTGATCTGTAGAAAGAATTGCTTAGAGCTCGGGTTTGAGGAGAAATTTTTTGAGAAAACTAATTAAATTTTAATGAGATGAACATATTTAATTGAACTCAATGAGAATGTGTTAAAACAACTGCAGTCAGAAGTACATTTTGTTACATGCTAATCAGGAACAAACTGTGTCCAAAATTATCTGAATCCCGTCAGGTCTTCAAAGACATTAAGTCCATCAGAAGATGCAGGAAAAATCAGCTTCAGTGCTTAAAATATCCTCATGTCTCCAAGTAGGAAGAAATAAATGAATGTCATCTTTTGCTTGGCTGCCTCACAGAACAGGAAACGAGAGATTTTAGTGATCAAAAATGAGGGAGAAAGACAGACTGTTGGAATTATAGAAAATATTTCCTACATCACCCAGAGTATCTGAAAGTGAGGGTTACGCTGAGACAGCCAATCGATTATGTCCATCTTCCTGAGATGTCAAAAACCTTCATAGCAATCTGACAGAGGTATCTGATTAAAATGCCTGTAAAGACAGCAGAATGGAGCAAGTGTACCTGATAAATGGTTTGAAATTTGTCTCCCTTGCCATGCCTATGTGCTAGTTCTGTAGCATGTATATGATTTATAGAATTGCGCATAATTTTCAAATTATCTAAACTACTAGAATGAAGAACTGCAACACATGAGTGTCTTAGAATCTTCTGAAGAAAGTTAAGACCTTGTTAAGATCATGTTAGGACCTTGATTCCATAAAGTGTTGATAGACATGAGCTTGAGATTTTAAGCCATGTTAAACAAGAAAGGAGACTGGCATGATTAAAATCAATTATGTCCTTAAATGTTTTTCAGGATCAGAGCCAGTATGGTTAGTACACAGCATGATAATACACATAAGTAATTTTCTACTGCCTTTAAATATCTTCTGTGCTTTCCTGCAAGACACATGTGAGTATTCTTTATTTCTCACTCTGACAATGGTTAGCAAGTAATTGCGGCCTTTTTCCAGGTCATTCAACAGCTTACACGCTGTTGTATGTTTAGTCACAAAAACTTTTTTTTTTTTTTTTTCTGAGCTGGCATTAGAAGCTACTCCAACATTGACTTCCTTGCCAGAAGCTTCCTTGCCTAGCTTCTTTTTTCCTTGCCTTTCCTCTCATCTCCCTCCTTATATCTTGTTTGCTGATGAGAAAAAATAAACTGAACAGTTAGTACTGAATTTAATGCATCAAGTTATACTATATAACTTGAAAGTAGCTGATTTTCTAGCAAAAAAGCTGCATCTACTTTTCTGAAAGTACATGTTTTCAGTGTATGGTAGGCCCCTTATTAAACTTAAGAGAACTCCTTTTATTCACAGTTTTCTACCCCTGTCTACAAAAAAGTAATTTCTGCATTTTTTTCTTTAACTGATGGTTTGCTTCTAAAGGGATTGATAAAATTTAAAGCTTATATTGAAATTAAATACAAAATTACATTATTCTGGAGTATAAAAAACGTTGCTTAGTATGAGAATATTCTTAGAATATGAATAATATACATCTGACTCTTTGAACTTTGTGTTTCTAATATAAACTAGCTTTCCCAACTTCTTTTGTAGTGATTTTATAAATGGTGTTTCACCACTGTGCAATTCATTTCACCTCTCTTTTTTCAGACTATGTGATAGCTTTCAGATTATATGCTGTATTCCCATAAGCATAGTCACATTTAAGGTCTTAAATATATCTAACTTATTCCCCACATCTCACTTTCTGAAGTGACAGCTATTGAATAGCAATCATTCTGATTTCTAAATATTCTCACGGTTTTATATGCAATTACGTTTGAAGCATTTTTCTCTTTCTAGTTTTCAGATTTCTTCAAGCCACGGGCTAGGACTTCCATTCAAACCACTCACATTGAAGTGAAATAAAATAATTATTTACATAGCAGTAGTTTAATTTTTCATATGTTAATCATTCTAATTTCTCCAGGAATTATGTCTAAATCTAAATCTTATATCAAAATTATGTCTAAATCTAAATCTTCTTCTGGCAAGGCTGCTTTCCTTCTTGTTTATGGTATCTCAAATTGCTCAGTGTTTCCCTAGACATTGATAGTTTCAATTTCCAATGTGTGTCTCAGATCACAGTGCAGCCCAGGTGGGGGGAAGGGGATGCACCACCACAATATGATACAGCAGAACTTTGAGAAAATTCACCTGATAAATTCCTTCAGTACAACCAGTGTACTAAACAAGTGCATTTCTAGACTGAGAAGTTAAATCACAAGAGTTATTATATGGCATTAAAATGTAATTGTGTATGATTTGATGCTCCACTGTATATAGTCTTGAGTGCATATGCAAATCTATTTCTTTATATCAAATCACATAGTTATATGTTATTCCATATTTTGTAACACCTTTTGTGGAATACTTATTATAACACATTACATATTATATATGTAAGTATCTTCCTGGGAAAAATATACCAAGTACTTAACCAACTATTTTATTTTCAATTTCTTCTCATTATGGAATAAGACAGTCATGTTCATCTGAAAATGACAAAAAATGACAGATAAACCATTTTGAAACATGTCCAAGACATTTTCTGTACTTGCAAATATAGCCTTAAACTGTCTGGCCTTCTTTTTTAAAGTTTATTAGATTATACAATATCTATTTTGCTGCCCACGGTTTCCTCAAAGAATATTCTGATTTATTGGTCTACAAATAAGTTATTTCCTTCTACTCAACAATTTTATCTGAGTATATTTTTTTCTCTGGCACATCAGCTTGCATTTACAATGATTGAATGAATTTGTTTGTTACCTGCAGACATCTTAGAATTAAAAACTCTCCTGCCACTTTGTTGTCTTTTTTTCTCTTTATCCTAATATCTGTAATGCCTCCCACTTTTGCACTGTTTTAAAATTGAACCTGTTTATATTTGGCTTTTAATTCAGATAATTAATTAAAATAACTTATGTCAAATGTACAAAAGATGCTCAAAGATCACTAAAATCAGAGACCATTTCCCTTCCCTAGTTATGACATTAGGCATTTTGGGTTTTTTGGTATCTGTTTTTGAGTTTCCTGACTTATTTGGGCAAAACTAAAATACAAATGTTGAAGTAAGCAATGGCATTTATCAAGGTTATTTGTCTAGGTTTGAACCACAGAATCAGGACATCTCTCACAATTACAGCCATTATGAAGTTTTTGGTTACATTATTAAAATAATTGCCTAAACAGATACCCAAAATGGAATAGAGAAAAATCCCTAGGGACATGTCATGGTTTAGCTCCAGGCAGCTGCTCTCTCATTCGCCCATCAGTGGGACCAGGGAGAGAAGTGGAAAGGTAAAAGCTAGAGACCTCATGGGTTGAGACAAAGACAGTTTGATAGGGAAAGCAAAAGCTGGGCACAAAAGCAAAAGAAAACAAGAAATTCATTCACTGCTTCCTATGGGCAGGCAGGAGTTCAGCCATCTCTAGGAGAACAGAATCCCATCATGTGTGATGGTGATTTGATTTCATGAGAAGAGTCTCTGTTCACCTCATGAGATAAGGCAGAGGGCTTTGCATGGAAGGATTAATAATTGTCCCTTTAATAAGTATCCCTTGATATCATAACCTGGTCCAAGATTTCTCTTGAATGAGAAATCCCAGAATAAATTCATATGAGAAGAATAGGCCTGCTCCTGTAGCAGAAATTACTAAGTAATAATGAATAAGGAATTGCTGTAGGTGCTCATTACGCAGGTACAGAGAGGTCACTGATGAGTGCTAGAATGGTCCAACAGAACTGGGAGCAGGAGGAGTCTTGCTGGAGGATTTCATGATGTGTTTGACTCCAAGTGCATGTTCTTAACACATCTTTTCTGCCACTATGATAATGATATATCACCTATGCACAAGACTGTGTAATTTCAGCGGCATCAGAACGTGTTGACAAAACTGCTGGTCCAGCCCAGCTGAAAAAAACATTCCAGGAAAACTCACTCACTCGAATATATTTGTATTGCACTTCATAGCAGCCTGAGTGGACTGCAAACCAAAAGCCTGTCAGTGCAGCCACAGGGCATTCTGTGTTCTCCAGGATTTGTAAAGCCCTGGCTGCCTGAGCACAGTGTTTTAGCCGGTGAGGGCTGTCTGGCAGCTGTCCCTGAGGTGGTGTATCACACATACAGGGGAGACAAGCCCTGGAAGAGGCAGCTCAGAGTGGTGCTGTAATCATGGACAATAATAATGGGAAATTGCAATTAATCATGGGCAGCTGTGGGGACAGAAGTAGCCAGGCTGGTCCTCTCTGGGAAGGCAGAGGACCAGGTCACCCCATGGGCAAGGGAACATAAAACTGAGGGTTAGGTAGTAGTGTATGTACCTAGCAGCAGGTGGCGTATACACCATGGCAAGACAGAAACAAACAGTTTCATCAAAGTGTGCATAAAAGATACAGAAACACTGCAGTTGTTACAAAGAAAAAGCAGTCTGAAGAGTCTTCAGAGTAACTTAGCAACACTTTCCTTCATCTTTGCTCTATTCCTTCAATATAATGTTTCCTTAAAGAAATTATTTTAGTTAAGCTTTCTCATATGGGTTCTGTTACCATCCCTAACTGAGGCCATCTGTCATTTAGCTCATCTGCTCTTACTGATGAAATTGACCCCAAAATAACATCTGAAATCGCTTAAATTTTGGGGCATATGGCATCCAAATCCAATTTGTACAGCTCAAAGCAATCACTACTGGTATCTCATCTGAGTTATTTATTGCCCAAATACTTTGTATTTGTACATATATACTTAAGTCCATGAATATTTCCTTTGGAAAAAAATCTTATCCACCTTATTCCTTTAAGGCACTCTGTTTCTTATTTATTATCACTTTGCCCTTGAAGACATCTATGACTCTAAGAACCAAGGACTCTTCAAGCTACCTTAATGTGAATGTGCAGTACTATGAAATTCAAAACTTATTTTCAGCTTTAACTCTGAAATTGCTTTGGTTTTGTCAAGATCCATAGAAGAATCCAAAGACAATTTTTATGATCTAATATAATAATTTTATCAGACTTCCTTGACTTTATCTGGCATGACTCTTCTTAAATTTTCCTATTTTACAGCACATTTCGACAATAGATTGGTCCTAAAGGCATTTTAAATCTTTGGGTTATCTACTTCAGGTAAAAATTAAACCACTCTATTATGTGTCTACCAAATAGAGTGCAGCGCTTCAGGCATTCCAGCTTGTTGGAAAGTGATGCAAACAATATCTGTTTTGTAAGTGCCTTTTTTAGTGGCATGCTGAACTGTGTGTGTAAATGTTAACATAAAGGAATATAAGCCATATGGAGAATAGTAAAAAAATATACATGCAAGTTCATAATATGTATTTCTGCAAAGGATTTGCTTTTAGAACCATTTAGGAAATGGTACATAAACCCCCATATTTTTTTCCTCTTCTGTGTTTAGTTTTGCTTCTTTTCAGAACCACTTAATTTTTGTCTAATTTTTGAGATGGTTATTCTTCTCATATAATCATATTGCAGTATTATCATTTTGGAGGTGTCAGTGGGTGCTTTATTTCTTTCCTTGGCTGAAAAAAAATTATCCTCCTGTCCCCTGCAGCCAGCTATGGTAATTTCCAGTGAATGCAGTAATGAGGGCAGAACTGATGAAATGTAGGCTTTCCTCCTGTTAAATTCAGCCACAAACTGCCTGTCAGGACCTACAGAGTTTTTCTAATTTGGGTTGTTGTTTTGTTTTTTGGGGTTTTTTTTTCCCCAAAGGTAAAGGAGCATGTTCTGATCAGTTCGTTGGGGGGTTTTTTTTGTTTGTTTGGTTGGTGGTTTTTTTTCATTTTTGGTTTTTTCCCTTTCTTTCAGGAATCAATACATTAATAGACAAGCACATCTTTGATAAATTGCACAGCTGGGTTTGGACATAGGGCTGTGTCATTGGTCACAACGCTCTACCAGCAAAGTATGCCTCCCTGGTCATCTCCTATACCAAATTTACCCTGTTCTGGAGGCCAGCTGCTCTTTATGAAAAGGTTGCTGCAGCACATTGACTCAGCTTTTACAACTGGAGCACTTTAGCACTAGAGGAACCACACCATTAATATGTTAATCATATTTTACTATAGAATTAATATGTTATAATGCACAGAAAAATGATTAAAAGTAGGAAATACTGACTTATATAAGCAGTCATTCCCTCTGTGCCATATGATATAAATTCTTTCCTCTTCCCTATTGCTTCAAAAAGAAGTTTGGAAAAGTCTGGAACAGCTTGACCAGAAATAAGGCCAGAATTGCTAAAATGCTGGTCAAACAAGATATATTTTTGTTAGAAGAATTAGAGTATGTCTAAAGATATTGTGGTGCTCATGGAGCTACTGCTCAGCAGTTCTGCCAGGGAATATCAGCAAATAAAGCCAGCCTAACTCTTCTGTATAATTCTTCATCCTATTTGTCAAATTTAATTGAATAAAACTTGGCTCAAAAAATGTTCCTGGATTGAAGAGTTTCTGTCACCATAACATGGCAGAGCCCTTCTGAGAAATATTTGCATGAATAGTCTTTGTACTTTTTCCAAGATAGAACAACCAACAAAGGATTGCTGTGAACTTGTATTTACACAACTTTTCTAATATTCTGCAACCTTCTGCATGACTCTCCAGGAACTTTACATAGGATCAATCTTCATGCAAAAAATACACCCACTTTTCTTGGCAGAAGCCGTTCATGAGAAGCTGCAACACGGTGTTTCACTTTGGCTCTTGCTCTGAAGCTGCACATAGCACTGGCATGGCACTGACCCTTTTGGCCAGTCCTTGCTAGCCATTCCTTATGGATGACAACACAAAAATATACATGAGATAATTTATACATGGATATGTAACTGTGGATACATGTGCATACACTTGTAGCAGGGTATATGTATATTTCAACATTCACATATTAATGCGTATCTAATTGTGCATATATAAACTCTAAATAACATAGATATAGTAATTACTACACTGGACAATTTTTTCTTTGTTAAATTTAAAGCAAATTGACATCTAAAATTTAGCAGCTTGTAGTAACAAATCTTAAGATTTTGAGACAAGACTAGATAAATCATCAATTAGTTTGTCTCCCTAATTTGAATGTTGGAGTTTCAGTTTCTTCAGACAGAAACACCACCTCTTTATAAGACTGACAAAAATACCAGCAGTACCAACATTGAAATATTGCTAGTAGAACAGTTGCTTGTTTAGCTTAACAAAATAGTGACAGTAAAAAGGATTTCTCCATATAAATACTTTAGGTATTTAAACAGGGGAAGCAAAAGATGTATATAATCTAAAAAAGATGTACAAATATGTATTGAGAATACTTAGGGGCTGAAAACTATAAGAAAAATGTATAAGTTTTGGAATGAGACATTCCAAAAGGATAATCAGGGGAAATAAACCTTACCAGTCTTGAAAAGTAATCTGATATGGGTCTGTATAAAAAGTTTTATGTCCTTTGATCACATGAGACTGGAGAAAATTAGGACTTTTATGACACAGAATGTCCTTTCCACACCTGATTCCAGAAGGTTTTTTTTCTATTTCTATTCTGTTTAATATTGTTAGTAACTCTCACTATAGAGACAGGAACAAACAAACAAATCTGTAATGTCTTATAAATGTCTTAGCATTCCTGTGGAAATGCTGAAAAGTGTCCTCTCTCTGGCTAAAATGATTTCCTGCTTCCACTGGCACCTCCCTAGGTGATGCCCTCTTATTGGAAACTGACTTGGTAAACAACACTTTCCAAAGGAAGGTACCTACAGTGTCAATTAGTTCTGCTTGTGTTCTCTGAAGCTTGTTGTGCCTTTAAGGACTGATTTTGGTAGTCTCATGCTTCAAACACAAGGATTTTGTGATAAGGTTTTCTTTCTCCCATTATACACAACTGTCACTATCCAGTATTGATGTGTTGTCGATGTTTGCATAGTTATACTGTTAGGAACGTAGAAACATATTTTGCTTAATATGAGTTTGAAAATTATATTCAAATTCTGCCATTTATGCTGCATTTAGGAGTGCTATGGATAATGAAGCAGAAAGTAAAAAATTATCTGGAAAACAAACAAATAAACAAACATGGAATGAAAAATGAAATAGCAAAATGGCAAAACAGTATTACTTAGAGATGGATGAGAGTGCAGTATGAAATGAATTAAAATACAGCTGCAGTATTCTAGGCTTAAATTTTGCTATCTTGATTTTTTGGGAGATATGGTTCAAATCTCTCCTAGTGTTCCCTTTAGAATAAAAGCAGTCTTCTTCAAGCACAGCACACCTAAATATTCAGGCTTTTAAGACTTGTAATTTTAGAATTATTGGCAAACCCTTTTTGTGTGTCTGTACGTGAATGCTAAAAATTCTCATGGTTCTGAGTGTTCTCTTTCATGAGTACAATTTGTACCATTCTGAGGTTTGAAATTGTACCCTCAAACAGCAGCAAAGTGACATACAGGCATGTAAAACCTGCCTCACCTAGGTTGTAGAAACAAAAGAAAAGGTCAGCTTCCTCGGCCTTGCCGTGTCTGGTTCACATGGCACTTTGATCTTTTGTGTTACGTGTCAGAAGGACAGATTGCTTGTTCTGGGCATAGTAATGCCTCTTTAGGATGTTTCTGTGAGTGCCTGAGCCTCCTTTCAGAACCATCCCTTTGTTCCTTTTTCTGTCTTGTAACTCCTGAAGTGGAAAAAATTCTGTGAATGCTTGCAGCCAAGACATTTCTGCTGATGATTTAAATGCTGCTGAAGAGAAGGACTATTATAAAGCAATATGTATGCTCATGAAGCGTGACTGGTGTAGGATCAAACCCTGAAGATTTTGTGTGGGAGTTCTGCTGGGGATGTGTATTGCTCCAGGTTATATACATAAAGAAGCACATCACAGCACCTCTTATTCTGTCTGGATAAGGGTGACAGGCAGATGCAGCCCTCAGACTTCGTGTCTGATACTTAAATTGTATATATGATGAGGAGGTCTCTTTTCATTTGAATAACATTGGCTCACAAAGGCAAGACTCACATTTAATGTTAGACTTCAATTGAAAAAGGAGCAAAAAGGCAGCAGGGGTCATCAGAAACCCTAAACTTGTGCACAGGAAGACTGGTGAGCTCTGTGACCCTTCTTCCAATGTCAGGGAGATGCATACAAAGGGAGATGGTTTAATTATAAAGGAAACAGAATATATGCATGAAAAAAGAGCCCAAATGTTACAGTTAAATTAAGCCACACACATGCACAGACACGCCAAAATATTTGGCATGGCATTTTAAGGCAGACAGACCATATGGCCTCCTTAGCAATGCACAATGCTTTTTGCTGTGTCCCACTTAGGGCACAAGGAACTGTTGCAGTCCTGGGTGTGCCAGATGTCTTGTCAGTCAGCCAGTTTCACATTTAACAGTGTTCTCTGCCTAAACCTGACATAAACACAGCAGCACTGCTCATTGAGTAGCCATCTCCTTACTCTGAGGGAAAATATCATTAGAACAGAATATGTGAAATGACAGGCAACCATAGATCATTCTTAGTAGAAAAGGTTCCTTTGAAGAAAAGCTACCATTTTGTAATTACAGGAGAAAAATAAAGGCTAGCCACCAAAGCATTGAAAAAGAGAAACAGATAGGACAAGTATATTAATATTTTTGCCTATTTACCAGTGCATTTAATGGTGCATTCCTCAACAGTTGTGGCCACTTTATGGGATTTGTAATGCTGGAATAATTTGTTATACCTAAGAAAAGGCATTGCAGGTGAGCAGGATGACAGCTCTGGGTCTAAGGGCTGGTACAACACCTCTATAATGATATTCACTCCTTATGAAGCTTCTCTGCAAGATGATCAGTGTTGATCATCAGTTTTGGAAGGATCATTGTCTAAATAGACAAATACCAAACACCTGCAGAAGTTTTGCCTTTCACTACTTTGATAATCAGCTTCCATCTGACTTCCAAGATGACAACACACATGCATTGAAAACAAAGAAAAGTCAAACCTCATTCATGAAGTAGTCTGATAGTTTTCAGGAGGAAATTCACTTATTTTTCAAGCTTCTAGTGCTTTCTGAATTTATATTGAGCTAGTATAGTCAGTAATAATGGAAAAAAATGGCTTAAGGGGACCCACTTTCTTTAAAATCATAGTCACAGTTACAGACAGACACACCATATTTCCCTCTTTCATTAAAGGCATCAGTTATGCTCAGATTTGATGGATAAATATAAATAATCATTAATTTTTTAAACATACAAAATTACAGCTCAAAATTTGGTTTCTGAGAGTTTTACACTATGACTGATGTGAATGAATTTGTAGTTTGAGATACACATCAGTTTCCAAGTATTCTGATTAAAAAAGTGACTGAGAAAGAGTGAGGAACGTGTACATTTTCAAAGCAATTCATAAGTCAAGAGAAATATTTTTTTTTCTGTTCTCAACTATTTAGTGAGATTTCCCTTTCATCCTCTTCTAAGAAGAGATGAGAAATCAATGAAAAAATTTCATGTTTGTCCTTTTTCTACTCATAACAAGTTTTCATTCAAGATTTTCCATGCTTTCATTTACCTCGACAGTGAACAGAAAATGAAGAATGTTACTTTGTCTTTTCATGGGCATTTTTTTAAGGAAAATATTTTCAGATTTGCCATGCAATGTATCTCCTTCTGCATTTAGATTCTTTTTGTTAGAATATTTTTAATGTATTTTCTTTACCTTCTGCTACTATTAAAAGATAACTTTTTATTAAGCTAATTACAAATATGTTTGTTCGCTATATTTGAGAGTACTTTTCTACCTACTTGCAACATTATCCTTTATCTTGCCTTCTGAAGTCCCCGCTGTGGGATGATGTTTCTACAGAAGGTAGTCAAACGTTTGAAGAAGTTACCTGGGGAGGTTGTGAAATCTGTGTCCCTGGGCATAATCCAACCTTGGCTGGGCATGGTCCTGAGCAGCCTTATCCAGCTGCCCTTACCTTGAGCAGCGTTTTGAAGAACCAGGTCCCCTCTAGAGGTCTCTTCCAAGCTAAATTTTATCCTTCTGTTTTATTCCTTTCATGTAACTAGATACCAATTAGTGTAATGTCATTTGAATACAACTTCATGCTTTAATTTTCATGCATATCTGCTATATAATATGCTGAATATGTTATATGTCCCTGTGTACGTCTGTCTGTCTACCTGTAATATGCAAATGAGCTGGCATGGTACTGGAAAACATTAAATTTATATCTTTATAGGTAAATAGCATTTGTGTATGACATATTGATCCTTAAAATTATTTAGCTGATTCTAAAGTTTGCTAAATTGTTTTTTTTTCAGTCTTGGAGACCCTCACATGAAACTTGAAATTTTTGAATTATTCAGAGAATATAAAAACAGATTCTTTGTATGATTTGTGTTTTGTCAGATGCATAAAGAAAGTCAGCCTAGTCAAAGCAGTGTCATGTCCATTATCTTCCATGAGTACCACCCATTGTGCTCCACAGTTATGCTGACATAATTCAGAACGGTTGAGGACTTTAAAATTACATGTTTTGTATGCATGCTACAAAAGCCACCTTGATTTTGTTGCACTCCTATGCAATTATACCACCAGTGAAAAAGTGGAGGGATTGTCATTTCTGCAAACTGGGAAGCACATCATGTACAAGGTGCTTTACTGAGCCACTGAATAAGTGGATACCATGTTATCTGATTTAAATGAGATGGTGTTTGCAAGTACAGCTTTTAGAGTATAGCTTGTTTATCTTTATTAATCAACTGGATAATTCCTATTATTTGTTACTATGTAGCTACTGTTTCAGGAGCACTTGAAAGAGAAAGATGAAATGTAATGCTGTGGTGTAGCATTAGGGAAAAATAAACCCAAGGAATGTTCATCACTATGCAGATTGTGATTGAGGTCTTTTGAAAGCAGCAAAGACTGATTTAATTCAGACTGGAGAGCTGAAAACCATATATTGTTCTGAAAAATTATAAATATATAAAATAAAATTAATAAAAGATTATTTTTACTAAAAATAATTTATAGACAATAATAAAAACATAGTAATCATATAGATTACTATTACTAATAATATAGAACTATGGCATAATACACTACTATAAAAATAATAAATAACAAATAAATAGAAACTTATAAATAGAATTCAGTTGTTACCCTTCACAAAAGGGTCAAATCAATTTCAAGCAGGGCAATTTTCTTTCACAAAAGGAGGAGTCTTTTAGCTACCTAAAATCCACTGTGGGAAGAGGATGTTGCCACCTACGTTTTGTGCTCTCCTCAAAGAGAAGTACATCTGGTAATTGGCATTTCTTAGATAAAACAGCATATGGTGAAATACTGACACCTTGAAAACAGTGATACATTACTGCTTAGACTATTGGGAAGAAGTGATTTGAGCTGTTTTGAGGGAGAAATAAAAAGTGGAAAGGGAGATCTGAACATAAGTATTTTCTTTATGTGTGGGAATTTATGGTAGAATTTTCATTTCTCAGACCTTGATAATGCACTTCCCTTTGGAGTATGGTGTTAGGAATTCACATGGAAAATAGCTACTTTAGAATCTCTACATCTTCTTTCCTCAATATATTTTCATGTAGTGGCTATATCAGGAAAGCTGCTGTAAAAAATGATATAAGAAAGATGTCAGAATTCTGGGAATCTTCAAATTGTGTCCTCTTTTAGGGAGAAATTAATCAATTATTATATTTCTTACATAATATTCATTAAGTAATACAAACAAAAAGTTGTGGATGACTTTCCATTTTTAGACTTAAATTTGACTTTTTCTTTTGAAAGTGAGTTTCCTACCTCTTCTTCCTGAAATATTGCATTGCCTATCAAGAACAGAAATCTTAATTTATAGGGCACCTATTTTTAGATGTTTTTGTTGCCAGTGCTTAAAGGAATTAGGAAAATAAAATAATGATAATAAGAAGGAAGTTATTAAAATATGTCGAATTATTAATGCATTTTATCAGCTGACAAAACCTGACCCAAAAGTCATTTAATGGTAACTCCAGCTGTGCAAATAACGTCATCCTCTCTCAGTGCTTCTTATTAATCCATGTAGATGTCCCACTGCTCATCATGTCAGCTGCTATACCACGCTATGCTGCAACTCACTTGTAAACAAAATGGGCTCGGGTCTACCCTTTGACCTTGAGAAAAATATACAATAGTATACAATAGTGTACAATTTGCTAAGAATGGCCTCAATTATACTCCCTGTTGGAGACAGTCTCTGGATTGAGGCTGAGCAATGTCTGGGAGAGCACTAATTGGCACAGTTTGGAAACATGCCAGACTCCAACAGCTAATGTAAATGATAACGTGCAGTGCTGGAGACCAAGAATAGTGCTGTTTACTTTATTAATGTCACTGCAGCACCTGTGCATCCTGACAGACATCTGAACTCTTCTGCATACTTTTTTTTGTGTATATATCTTCTGATAATGAAGCTCCTACCCATTCATTAATGATTAGTAACACAAAAACTCATGGAAGATGTGCAAACTAATATTTCTTGTATACCTTAAATGCTCCTAGGGTTATAGAGTTCTCAGGTAAGCATAAGAAGTAACTAATTTTCATTTCATCCTCATTATTTAATCCCGATGTTGCTGGAAATGATTTATCTCTTGTCTATGGTGAAGGTGAATAAAATCACATATAGCTACACAGCTATGTATCACTGCATTAGTACTGTGCTTGGAACATCTATAAATCTAACATGATCCACCAGTAAACCATGCTCCCAAGCACCATGTTTAAGCATCGTTTAAGTACTTTCAGAGATGGTCGCTCAACTACTTCCCTGGGCTGCCTCTTTCAATGTTTGACAACCCATTCTACGAGGAAAATTTTGCTAGTATCCGCGGTCTTGCTTCTGCGGCCACTGGAGCTGACGGGCCGGCTGGCCGCTCTCGGAGTGACCGGTGGAGACCACAGCTCTCGCCACTCCCAGGTTCTCTAAGAAAACCCTGAGTAGTGGCTCCGTCTGCGGCGTGGTGACGCAGGCGAGAGCAGGACTACGAAGAACTGAGGTAAAGGAATGAAGGAGTGGACACATGTTTGGATGCCAAGGTGCTTTTTTTGACCCAGGCAGGGCCAGTAATGGTGTCAGGGAAAAGCCATGAGGGAGGCACTGATAAAGGGGAAGGGTGTAATGGAAAGAGACACGAGGGACCAATGAACAAAGCCCAGGGGAGGAGCAAGGGACACAACTGAACCAATAGGAAGGGCCCAGGGGAGGGAAAAGGCTCAGGGGACAAATCATATGCTAGGTGAGGGATGATTGACATAGAAGATTCTCGACCTGAGAGGGGACGGTTACAATGATTGACAGATTACAGGTGGGAGGAACAAACCATTAGGAGGGAGAACGTGCGGGGAACCGAGGGTCAAACCAAAATTTAACCTATAAAAAATAACCAACTTTACAACAAAGCCCATATAAAACATACAATGCTACAAGTATCCATTCTAAAACTTTGCTGATCAACTTGAAGCCATTTTCTCTCCTCCTGGCAATTTCTTATTTGGGAGAAGAGATCAATGTCCACTTTGCTACAATCTCTCTTTGGCAGTTGAAAACAGTGATAAGGTCCCCTGACCTCTGCGAGCTTAAGCATCCTTTTCTCCCAGCTAAATAATCCTAGTTTCCTCAGCCACTCCCAATAAGGCTTGGACTCCAGACACTTCACCAGCTCTTTCACCCTTGTCTGGACATGCTCCAACATCTCAATGTCTTTCTTGTTTCAAGGGACCCAAAACTGCGCACAGGATTCAAAGTGTGGCCTCACCAGTGCCAAGTACAGGCGGACAATTGCTGCCCCAGTCCTGCTGGCCACACTGTTGTTGATACAAATCAGATGCCATCAGCCTTCTCAGCCACCTGGGTTATGCTCAGCTGATTGTGGAGCCTAAATCCTTTTCCACCAGGCAGCTTTCCAGCCACTCTGCCCCAAGACCACAGGGGTTGTTGTGACCTGACTTCAGAACCTAGATATAGGTAAGGGAGTCCTTCTAGCAGCCTGCACAAGCTCGCTGTATATATCTATCAATGGTATCTATATTTTTCTAAGAAAATGCAGAAATGTCAGTGAGCACAGTTCTCATTATGATCTCAATTCAAAATAAAACCTGGAATATACTAATCACCTATTTAGAAGCAGAGGTTTTGTGATAAGCAATTACATCAACATTTGCGCTGCTCATGTGGTGTGGAGACAGAAGGCAGTTTTTAGCATTCTGATAGTGTTTCCTTTTTTCAGATAGAGATATAAATACAGGTTTAATAAATTATCGTGGTAGGCCTTCATATGTCAGTAAAACTACAGGCAGGTATGAAGGAAAAGAAATTAGAATAATAACAGGATATAGATTTCATCTACTTTTGGCCAGACTAAATAACAGATGAAAGATGCACAAGATTGAAGGACATCTTTATAAAGAACTTTGGGGAAAGATGTAGGTCTCAATATTTTACAGCTCCATTAGTTTTCAGCAAGACACAAGAAATCCTTGGGAAAAAAATTAAAAAATTACAAGAAAAAATTTACAATATCTTTAACTTTCTAACTAAAAAAAACCAAAAAACAAAAAACAACCAAAAACCCAAAAAACACCACCAAAAAAATGCACTTAATGAACAATTTTTGTACAATTGTACAATTGCTAAAAATAGGTTAAAAAGTTGTTGATCCATGAATTTTCTCCCCTCCATAATAGTCAAGCTGCAATGGACACTGAGATGTTTTAAATATATGTTTAAATACAGCTTTGCTGTATTTAAAGACTGTGCTTATTCTTTTCCTTAAACAAAAAAAATGTGTGCAAGAGATGTCCCAAGAAGACAGAAGTTCTTCTTCAAAGATTGCATGGTATCAACTGATCAATGCTATGTTATAAATTCCAAGCTTTTATATCAGTAGCTAAAAAATACTTCCTACAGGGCTGTTAAGTTGTCCCTGTGAAGCACAAGTATGACTTACAGAGAAGACTTAATGGCTTTATGCTTTATTGCACATAAAACCATTGCATGGGCTCCTGCCTTTTCAATCACTACTGCTATTTGAATTCTCACTATGCACAAAGTGGTAGGAAAAACAAGATTTGATCTGATGGTAATAAGGACTCCCAAGTTTTGTCTTAGTTGAAAGCGATTCTTTTCGCCTTGAATAAAAAGTTACATTTGCAGGATGTAAATTTCATGGTCCATTCATGGAAATGGTTATTTTTGTTCCAGAAATGCCCTCTGAAGAGGTGAGAAGAGACGAGATAATCTGAAATATTGTGTAAATAATGATTTTAAACAACTCAATATTTGGGTGCTGGTCTAGGTACACATTTGAAACCACTAATGCATAGAGATTGGTTTCTTATTACTCTGAATGCAAGGAGGATAAGAATTAAGAATAATAGAAACATGGCAGATTCATTATTCTGATTCTGAAATGTGCATAAATATTGTTCCTACCTGCAGTTTACCTAATCTAATGGCTATCACCCTGCAGACAATGATCTCCTCTCTCTGGTGCCCAGTGACATGGCGAAAGTGAGGGGCCTGAAGTTGTGTCAGGGAGGTTTAGGTTGGATGTTAGAAAAATGTTCTTCACCCAGAGGGTGTTTGGGCACTGAACAGGCTCCCCAGGGCAGTGATCACAGCACCAGCCTTACAGAGCCCAAGAAGCATTGGGGTAATGCTCTCAGACTCCAGGGAATGGTGCTGCGCAGGGCAGGAGCTGGACTGGATGATCCTTCTGGGTGCCTTCCAACTCAGCAGATTCTGTGATTCAGCAATGTACTTAACAGCATATTCGCAGCAGTGATATTCACATCAGTGATTAAGTATATATAGATTCATGTGCCATATAAAGTACAACATATGTACACTGTATGGTATTACTGATTTTCCATATTATCAAGATTCATGCAATATTATTTCAGCCATCAAAAATTAGATTTTTAGTGCAAGCCTCCAAATGCAATGGAGGGAAGGCAATGCATGTTGTAAAAACTGATTTACTCCACCTTAATTAGACAGAGACAGATGGTATCTGTCTCTCTGTTGACTGCAGCTAAAGGCTACCCTAAACTGTGCATCTGTATGACTAAACACTGTATTAGGCCATGTTTTAATCACAAATCTTGATTCATTTCAACTAGACAGTGGCTAATAAGTAATGTTCAAGCTTGGTAAAATTAATCTAGCTTTCAAGTACACAAAAACTGTATTACAGGAGAAGTTTCGGGGGAAGTTTTTCTTTACATAAAAGTTTTGAAACATATTAGGTCACAGTCTTTGCTGGTGTAAATCAGTGGAATTGAATTCACTGTCAACCTCACTATTTACACCAGCTGAATCTCTATCCCATAGACTTTACTAATGTGACATCTTTATGTATATGCATGGTAATTGCAACTAGAGCACAATTCTGGAAAGTCTTCTATGCATGACATTGCCAATGAACTCAAAATCATCTCTGCATGAGTAAGGCTTCCCAAATGAGAGGCTTAATTACTATTTTAACCAATCTATTTATTTTTAATTACTGAATAATTTCTGTAAGGACAAATAATATTGGGAGCAAGCATGTTGCCATTTGTTTTCACAGCTGATTTTTCTCCAGATAGCAATCAAAATATATTTGGATGGAAATGGAAAAACATTTAGCTTAATATTTTCTAGGTACAGCTTGTCATGCAGAGATATTAATATACCTTATTGAAGCTGCTACACCAGGGTTAATCTGATAAAGCTCTGAAGATGAGCATGCTGTTTATCCTGTTGACACACAGCATTAAGTCTGTCACCACATCCTGCTTTTGCCGGCTACGTGGGAACTGTTGTTGAGGCTCAGAGTACCACTAAGGATGATATCACTGAAGAACCTAGCTGTGCTAGTCAGCTGAGCAAGAGACTAACATAAAGAAAGGAAACTAAGTAAAGATAATGTGCTAATCAGAAGGAGTTTCCATTCCCTGATGAAAAAAAAAAAATCAACAACTGATTTTACCTCCTTCCTCCTTTCTTTTATAAGTGTTGTGGCTGTAAATGTTGGACCAAACATAAGTATAATTTGAAACTATAAGAAGAATTTATTAAATGAGAAGTGGTGCTAAATAATGCCTGTGCTTATTCCTAGAATATCTAGTGATCTTCAGAACACAGCAGTTTGGCAATTATTTAACTGATATTTGTTACTGTATGATGCTTACATCTCATCTTTGAGTTCCATGGAAAATTCATTAACACTGAAAGATGACTGTTCCGGAAAGGCTCAAAGAAAAGAGAAATTTATTTTTGACTCTTTATTACAATTTCCCACAAATTTACATTTAATATTTTCACAAAATTAACAAAACTTTAATTTAGTTAAACCTTAAGGTTCGCATAAGTGTTTAAATTTGTGCTTTATGAATAATGATGAAGCACAGCATTTGGATGGTATGACCATATTCCCATGTGAAGTCTGTGAGATTTTTTTCTTGTTGGCTTCAGTGCTGCAGGATGCAGCATATGGAATTCATAAGAAGTTCATAACAGTAATGCTGCATTTTTAGGTCTTGAACCTGTCCTAGAGAATGACTGATAATCAGTGTTCAAAGTAAAACAAAAAATTCTCTCCAATAATTATTATAACTTCAATAACAATTCCTTATCTTTTCCAATTATTATAAATTTACAAACATCAACCTGATGTTTGTTTATATATATATATATACATATATATATATATATATATATATATATATATATATATATATATATATTTTCACCAACATAAAGCAGATGTAAGATAAATTTAGATAGAAGCAAAATAAAAGTAATAATTGAATGGAAAAATTACCTGTAATGAAGCTAACTTCTAAGATAGGGAAGGTCAGTGAGTGGCACAATGCCTATGTAATGGCACACAATTAAGTAAGGACCCACTAAGGCTGTGTGTCAAGTGTGACTGTAAGTATTTTTATGATTTATGCAAACATTTACTTTTATATTCATTAGGATTTTCCTTCCATGGTAGATTTTGGAAGAGATTTACAAAATTTAGTCATATGGAGTGTAAAATATTTCTTCCTGCAAGCAAATTAAAGAGCCTTGTCTATCAGCTTCACTGGACATAATACAATGAGAAAGGTTGATGCCAGAATATCTTATCATAACAACATGCATTGTTTTGTTTATTCTGTCAAGTTCTTAGTCTAAGCTAATCATGAGCCATTTCTGTCTCTTGTCATGCTTCAATCTCAGTACATCTTGACATTGTTTCATTCCTGTAGACAGTCATCATCGCTGTATCCAATGAATTGGAATTTGTAGATTAGGCAAAGGTTAAGTAGCCCTTCTGATTACACAGCATCTAAGGGCTGCTGCTCCCCAGTGGGACTTGCCCATGGACTGAATGATTGTTCCAGCTGGTGGGGGTGTGGAGGGAGTAAATTATGGAAACCTCACATTTAGGCCAAATTGCTGTTCTGGCTGTTTGGGGCTGAAGTGCAAAACCATGCACCATGCAATGAGTATCTCTCCAACAGGAAGAGGCAGAAATCAATAAAGATTTTTTGGGTGCTTTATTTTTGGTGGGCAGATGTTTCCTTGGATATCTCAGAGTCACAACTCTCCATTGACTAGAGAGCAAACTAGGGCATTAACTAAAAATCAAGTCTGCAGAAGCCATGGAGATGTAAGTCAGTGGATTTGTTAGATGAGTGAAATCTCATGTTATGTTTTATTCTTCTCATTCTTGCTGATATCTTCCTGAGGGTTAAGTTTCCTCACCATCACCTATTGAAGTCTATGCAACACCGCTATACTGTGCAAGAAAAGGTATTACTTTAATTAAATTTCTGTGGTGTGTAGAATAATACTAATAATCAAGGTGCATCACATAGACCACTGGACAATTAAAATCCACAAACAAATTGTCTTAAAGTGACATTAAATTAAAATTAGGTAACATAGAAATAACAAGTCATTTTATTCTATTAGAGAACATGAAGTTACAAATAAAGGTGAGCTATCTAATTAAACAGAGGTTTTATTCCATTTTAAAAGTTGGGAAAGAAAAGATGCAGTTGAATAAACATTTTAATCCTGCAAATACAAGGCTGGTGACAAGGACATGCAGTTTGTGTTTATTTTGTCTTGTAAATGGCTTTGTTCCTCTCCATTGACTTTGAAGGGACCATGAGCAATCCATTGTTAAAGACAGAAAACATGAGTGTATAATTTCAGAAAAAAAACCCATATATTTTTCATAGTTTTCAACATTTTCCTTAAAAAGCCCTTTTTGTACTATTTGCACCCAAATTTACACTGACTTAATGAACTTGAAGCCACATTTCTTTTCCCCATTGTTGCCTTGTCATCCTAAAGTTTCTTCATTTAAGAAATGAACATAGAGAAATGGAAAAAAAATGAGGGAAAACATGTAATGTATGAATGAACTCTGTATACCTTAATGAAGATGCAAAATGCATTATTACTAACCTCAAAATAAAAGAAACATAGCCCACTTTAAAAAAAAAAAAAAAGATATGTCTGTTTAATTCTTTTGATAATGTTAACATTAGAACCCTTGATAAAGATACAAAAGTCTATAGAGCTCATCAATAGATCACAAAATTGGCAGCAAATAATACAATACAAACAGAATATTTGTAATGTAACAATTTGAAGAATAACATGGAAATTTCCTTTTCTTTATAAATTATTCTTTTTATTTGATATTAAAGAACTGTATGTTTACTCTGTAAGAAAGTGAAGTTGTACCTCAGTCACTTGATTTTAGTACAGATTTTGTGAGCTAAAACAAAGAAATGGAAGGGAGGGAGATTAAAGGCAAAATAAAGTCCATTTGTCTGCAAATTATTAAACACAGATGGAAAACTCCTGCACAAAAAACAGATGGCTAGCAACTACAAAAAAAATTGCACATAGACAGTCATAACTGAATTCAATTAAATGAGAATCTAGATATTAATTAGGATTTAAAAGCAATATCATAAGCAGAAAAAATTGCATATTTCTAGAGCATAGGGAAGTCTGATTACAGGGGAGGATCTGTTGACATTTATATTTTAACTTCACATACTAATAATTATATGTCACACGAAGCTCTACAGTGGAGAGTAACATATTTTGTGTATGTTTTGCATGGAGGTCAGTTCAAATCTACTACCTCAGAGTGGGAATTGGCCTAAGAGACAAAATAATAAAGATTTTTCTTTTCCCTGGATACTGCTTAGTTTTTCAAATGTATTTCCAAGTTTATTTTGAGTGCATTGGTAAGCATTCTAAAATACTAATGTATTTCCAAAAATAGATATATTTTCTGTCTGAAAAAGGGTTTCCTCTCTGAACAGAAGGGCCATTGCTATTATACTTACAGAGTACTTCCTCTCTGTAGAGAATGGGACATTCTGATTACAAAAAACTTCTATGGAGACTACAGAGACTTAGACTTGAGTCAAGAACAAGCAGTTGTGCTTCTGTACATTAAATTGGAAATGGGAAATAGTTTTTGCAAGAGTAGAAATGTAAGACCAAATTCCAAAGCAGAAGTTATATTTTGCCTTTATAAATTTCCTGTAGTTTAAGTTGAATGAAGTTCTTTACTTTACTTCTCACTATCATTTTCTGCTAGAAGTTGTAACTGCAAGACACTGTAATATATTATCATTGCTCACAGCTGCCCACAAGCTTTGTATTGAATTTGTGACTCCTCAGTTAAAGCTTGTCAGGTCTGCTCTGCCTGAGCTTTGTTTTACTCGACTTGGGCGTGAGAACAATCTAATAAACCAAGTGCCTATATCTTAACTTGTTTTGCTTGGTTTTGTTTGTTTCTGGTTTTTTAGCTTTTTTTAAAAATCCTTTTGTGGTGCAAATGTAGTTTTGTGTATTAGGTATTTTTCATATTCTAAGCAACCCGAGTGAAAAGCTTTTTACTGCCCTTTTATGTTAACAGATCTGAGCAAAAGAACAGTGTTGGAGCTGAACACCTGTTTCCATTCCTTAAGCCTTTCACATTCCGCTCTTGGTTCTTAATGTAGTGACAATAGAGAAGTCTTTCCCACAGTAACTTGTTTTCCCTCCCTATCTCTTCTGAGCAAAACCAAATTTATTTGATTATTTAACTAAGCATATTCTTAATCAAGCCATGTTTTGTGATATTCAAATAGAATATTTGTAGCTGATTTTACTCACTTTACAGGTGCTAGATAGACCCATTATATCCATATTCTATATTTATTTTTATTGCAAATGTTCTGCATTTCTTTAAAAAAATATGTTGGAGGAGCAAGTGTCACTGTGGAGCTTGCAGTAGGCAAAGTAGGGCAACATGCTTTGCCCTGGATCTGTATAAAAGTTAAGCTGGGAAAAAAAGTGTTGTCTTTGCTGAGTTTGAGTGACACATGAAAGGCACTAGTAAAAAGAGAGAGAATCCTTCTTTACATACCTGTAGTCTTCATATATATATATACACACACACATATATATCTATACGCATGTATGCGCGCGCATGTGTATATATATACAAAGAAAAATTCATAAATTAAATATAAAATAAATGCCTGGAAACATCAGTTTGGCCATATAAGGAAAAAAAGGGCCGTATTTTTACAGTTCACATAAGTTTTTCTTCAAATTACATTGCTTACCAAGATATGTTACTCTGCAGCAATCTTAGTGCAGTTATCAGAAACTGCTGCTCATGTATATTTGTTTGTTTGAGTTAATGTTTCTTGTATGCTAGCCATAAAGCAAAAACAATTTGCAATAATTTCGTCATCAGCAAGTATGGAAGTCAATAGAATATCAATATATAATTTCTCTAAAACTTATTTTTTTTCACAGATAATAAAAGCCTGTGAAATTTCAAATAGGAGGGAAATGAGGAAAAAAACATCTATGGAAAAGAGGAATGTCTTTTAAGATCATATTCAATGTGGTATATTGTGCATACATAGGGGCCTGTTCTTAATATCTCCTAAAAGCCAAATAAAAAGAGTACCATTATCTTTCTTGGTTTGTTTTTTTGAGTTTCTTTTTACTACTTCTCTGTAGGACATCTCTTTTAAAATACTTAGCAGTGATCTTTCTGGTTCTGTGATAATTTCTTTTAAAAAATGATTTAAAATGGTTATCCCCTTGGAAATTATGATTTAGATATGCTTATATATTTTTTAAAATCACATATTTCCATGCTTTCATTTTTACTGTCATTTATTTTGGCCACACTCTTTCTAAAATTACCTCTAATTTGCTGTAAATTGCATTCTAACCTGAACTGTCTGAGCCCATTTGAATTCATTTCTATATTCCTTTGAAATGGGACTTTTCCTTTCAGAAAATATTTGAATACATTTAAAGATCTTGTTTGAATACAGCAATTTTGATAGTAGAAAGATGTAATAGGAATCAGAAAATAAATGGACCATGAAATTCTAGGGGTGAGGGGACGAGAGGGGAGGGAAGGGAGAAAATGGCATTAGGACTTTTCTTTGAAAATAAGAAAGAGTATTAGTTGTTACTATTTTTTTGCCACCTCAAGCAATTACACAATTTTTATGTACAAAACTCCTACATTTAGTTTTTAATAAGTGCCTGGGCAGTTTTATGGCCCAGGTTGAAATATTAATGCATTGAAATGTTAATTTGTTGAAGTTGTAGAAGATAGATAGATGGTGTTTTCTTACAGCTAAACTATGTCTATTTTAAGTGGTTGACTTAGCAGTAGGGAATTTTGATGCTAAGAAAACTTTCAGATTAATTTGCTTGTATGCTCTGATTTTATTTTCATATTCATATATGTAAAAAATGCAATAAAAACCATCTATCAGACAGCAAATAAATAGTAAAAAAATTTAAGTAGTAGTCAGTGCATCCTCCCACCTGAGGCAAAAAGGTCACAAATAAAGAAAGATGAACTTGGAACTGTAGCTTACCCTGAGTAATCACAAGAAAAGAATGAAGACTACCAAATTACAAATAGATACACCAAACAAAGAACTCAAGATAGCTGGTCAACATTTTGTGATCGATATTACTTTGATGTAGTGCTTGCTATGTTAAATTAATTTCATCTTTTGCCAGCCTGATGTTAGTTAGTGTTCTTTGAATCTGAAAGACATGGACAGAGCAGCACTATCAGTTACCTCTACCAGCACTCTCTTGGTGCTACGATCTACACTGGAAGGAGTGATATTTTCTTACATGTTCTCATCTTATTGCAGGGATTCCATACTGTGGTCTCCTTATCACAAAAATTTCACACCTTGGTGTTTCTTGTGGGTAGCTCCTCGGAGCACTGACTCTTTCTCCTTCACAAGGTGGCTGACTGACTCCAGCACCCTTCTCATGCAGCCACCCCACTCTTTGCTTACAGCTGTGGCCTGTTAAAGTCAGGCCTGTTCCTAATCTTTGGCCCAGCTGCGACTCCTTAGGGGTATGTTTACTTTTCTACACTGTCTTTATTTTCCTATATTCTCTCCCCCTACACTTACACAGTTTCCAATTTATGTGAAGAACACCAACAAACTGTTTTTATTCATTACTTGAGCATCTCCCGACACAAAACACTGTATTCCAAATGAACTCTGGTAAAAAATTTTCAAATAAAGCCTGAAGAGCACACTATTGTGTGGGCAGTATGAGAGAGTAAGTACAGACAGAGGGACAAGTGGGAGACTCATGAGATGCAAGCTGCAGAATGCAATGACAGTGTCCTCATGAGTTCTCTCATCAGGTGCTGAGATAAACCCCTCCTCACAGACATCACTGCACCCCTTACCACACTCAGAGCAGCCCTTCCTCATTTAAAAGACTGCCTCCATTCTGCTCCTGTTTCCCTCAAGCAGGTGTCTCCTTTCATCTCCTTTGTGTCAATCTCCTGTTTCTTACATTCCTCCAGTGAACTGGGAGAAGAGGGGCAAGGCAGGACACAAGAGATACAGCCTAGCAAACGCAGTCTTTTTTTAATTCCTGTTCTAAGGAAATTTCACCCAAGAACTTGTGGCTTGAGTACAAAGGTATAATATAAAGCCAAGTGGCAAACAGCATGAAAAGGAAGGAGAGGTGCTACATGGCTGGGAGGAGATGTGGGAGATGGGAGGCTCTGCAGGACGCTGATAAAAATTCAGGAGGCCTCAAAACAGAGATGAAATTTCAGGAATTTCAGTTTGTCTTAGACTGATTGAAGTCTTCCTTCACATTTGGGAAATGATTATGTGTTGGATGATTTCAACAATAAAGAAGTTTAATTGAATGGCCTGAGGGGGTAAGCATAAGTACTTTTTGCTTGCATAAAGTTTTTCTGCCTGTTTCATGAAAACAAGATCAGTTTTAAAGAAGCTTCAGACACATAAGGCTGAAAACAAAGTAGTAAAACTAAGCAACACAATGGAGTTCAGTTCTCATGGTTTTGGGGCTATTAACTGATAATATTGTGTGGGAATGGAGCAGGAATAGGCAGCTTTTAGTGGTGCATTTTGATGCCTGGATAAAAGCCTCAGCAGAGCATGAGCTCTGAGGTTAATTCCCAAGTTTACAAGTGCTGGCCATTGATGCTTTAATCAGAAAGTTGTAGTGGATGAGGATACTAAGTATGGGGTTTTTTTCTGTGAATAAATTACCTGTGGGTTTTTTTTGCAAAAAGTATCAGCTGCAAGAAGTAAAAATACTAAATAGGATTTTATATATATTTTAGATTGTATGGTTTTTGTTTTGTAGTTTTGTTTTTTTTTTTTACCAGAAGGATAAAACCTAGTTTATTTTCCTAGTCAAGCCAGAATGTATTCAACTAAAATCTCCAATTCATTTCAAAAGGAAAATTAAGACCTTTGTACTCTGTGGTTTTAAACCAGAATCACAAGCACAATGAAGACTAATTGTCTGGTTAAGTTGCCATGGATTTTTCAGTGAGAGTCTTGGTAGAAATCTGAACCTTAAAGATTCTGGAATGATGAGAAATAATTTTAAAATGGTTTTATTCTGCATTTTTATGAAGTTTATTCCTAAATGCCTAAATTAGTATTTTTTAAATTTCTGATCATTTCCTTATATAGCTATAATGATCAATAATGTAATATCCCATGTCTGTAACATATATCTGTAATTTCAAAACAGGTTTGTACCAACTTCATTATAATGAAGTTTGAAAATAGATTTTAAACAGTAGAACTTTTAAAGACAAGCTAACAAAATAGAAGTTTATCATTGTTACTGACAAATTGCCATATTTTGGTATAAATGTATTTACATTTTCTCAAAAAAAAAAGATTAATGTTGTATATTTTGGTCAAATGAAAAAAAACCCACCCAGGAAGTTTGTGGGTTTTTTGTGGGGTTTTTTTGTTTGTTTGTTTTTTTTGGGGGGGTTGTTTATTGTTGTTTTTTCTAATTACACTGATGCTTTTAATGTCATTCTGTCTTATATTTACATAAAGATGAATGTCATGTAGACACTGAAAGTAGTGCATTGCTCTTCCAAGGGTCAGTTGTGGGTGTACTGACAGTGCCTTGAAAACTCCTTGGTTTTCAATGACTGCCAGAAGAGGCAAATCTTGCAGTTCTGGGCCAGGCCATATTTCAGACTGCAACATCTCAGGCTGTCCTGAAAGGGAGATCATTATCAGCTTCAGCTCCTGCTCCCTTCATGGGCGCCAGGGGACATGCATTTCATCTGAAGGTGGGAAGTTCTTGAGTTCGGATGTAGCTTTTTATTCCACAGACAGATTAAAAGATTTTTCTTCCAAGGTAAATGCATTATTTTGGCAGAAAAGTTTTCTGTTTTACAGACTTGCTTTAAGGCAGTTGATGCTGACATGGGATATCAAAACAGCAGATATTGATGGGTTTGCACTGTCAGAGACAAAGGTACTAGAATTTTGTATGAGCTTATGATTCTTCAAAGGTAAATGATCTTGCCTTCCTTATGGGTTTCACATTTTACTTGGTGCATCCATAGTGCTTCACAAGGATGGGTGGCAGCCAGGGCAGTTCTTCAGGAAAGGTTTTGACAGTTTTCTCTGTTCAGCTTTACATCTGAAGTTTAAATGCGTTTTCCTTCGAGTATCGGACCTATATGGTGTGCCCATTTTAAATTTATTTTCCAAGTGAAAAAGTTATGTAAAATTTATGTGGATAGCAGTCCTATTTGTAATGTATAATCTGCTTGAATTGCCATGAAAACTATTCTTCCATAAATGATGAGCTAGGCAGAGAGAAAAGCATGCACCCTATTGTTTTGGAAAAATATCTAATTTCAGCTGTTTGCTATCTAGTGGTTTGAATTGCATCATTGTTTTTCTTTGCAGTGCTTTGAAACATCAACCCTAGCAATGCTCCTGTGGAGAGAAGTAGAATAAAATTATATGGGCCAAAGCCTCTGTATTTTCTGTCTACTGTAGCATATTATGAAACAATGTTTACAGGTAGATACCAGTTTGTATTTTCTTTGATGCAAATTTTGAAAGCCATCAATTGAATGTGCACATTATGGTGTCTTTTTTATTTGATTCTATCATAGAGTTTAAATGTTCAGTATAAACACTTGTTTGAACAAAATAAGCTTAAAACAAAGTTAAATATTCAAAAGAAATTATCAAAAAAATTAAGATTAGTGAAAACTAATTTCTTCACAATATGCCCATACTGACCACTTAACTAAATGAATCAAGGTCTCAGGACATATCCAAGCATCAATCTGACACTAGTAGTACAGTGATGAAATTTAGACACACGGTATGTTGGTATTCCTAGAATGAGTTGCTCAAAATGCTCTCACAAATGAACTAGTTAGAGCTAAAACTATAGGAATGTGCAAGAAAACAGGGAAAAAACACCTGCAGAATCTAACAGGCAGAAGATTTGGAAGAGTCTTTGAAGAGAAGTCAGAGATTTTGTCAATTTGGTGAAGAGAGGACAAGAGGAAATAACTCTCTAGGATATTTTTAACAGGCATTTGTAGAAGATTTTATTACCTTTACTGATCTTATACTCCATGTGCAGAAGGACTGTAGTAGTTGCTGTACAGTGGTATTCATTTAAAACACACTTTTCAGAGCTTGTGAGGACTTGGTATTTAGCTGATGGTAAATTGGTTTAATGGTCAGTGATGGAGCTCACAATCAGTTTACACCAGGCAGTAAGTTCTTAACTGGGTTGTTCTAAATACAGCTGTGGGCTGAGGGTTCAGGACTGCTCTCTGGGAAGTCATAAAATTTCCTGAGAGATTTTTTGGTGACTGTTTTATTCCTTGAGATTATAGAAGTTCCCTTGAGCAGTTAAGAATGGACAAAGTCCTTGGCATCATGTAAGTGAGGCAATTGAAATTTTCCAGAAGCCTGTATAGTAAGGATATTTTTCTTTTTTTGAAACATGATGGTATAAGAATAAGGTAAAAGAGAAATATGATATAAAACAGAACACTTAGTGTGTTAGTTAGCATGCACAAAATCTTATTAACTCCCCTTCTAGAGAATTTACAGAATAAGAAAGAGGTGAACAGAGCCTCCCAAGTGGGCATGGGAAAAAAAAATTGAAAAAACCCCAAAATGTTAGGTGACTGGCTACAAAAAACCATGATATTCTGCAATATTATGAATAAATGACATGATCTGTAGATATGGGATTATGGAGTCTGCAAAGCATTGAGTGAGATAAATGGGGAAGTTCATTGCTCTCAGAGATATAATTTCAAATATTCTTCATCTCAGGAAGACATTTGGTTACACTCTGCTACCTTCCATTGGTTACAGGCACTGCTCTTGCTTTCAAGGTTACAGCAAGGAAGGTTGGAAATAAATCTGTGTTTTATTTTTGGTTTTAATGAATACTGAGGTGCTAGGGTCCCTGCTGGCTGTGAGAAGTACTTTCTATGCAAAAAATGTAGCTGCAGAATAAAGTGGCCCATGGATTAATTTATTGCCCCACACGTTTCTTTGTCTCCATATTCTCCATTTCCAAACCACTACAAGCTGAAAGATGACTTCTGAGGGATTTTCAGTAAGGTCTCACTACCATTAACATGTAGCAACATTTAAGTAAAATAATGCAAAGTACATGCAAAATTACCTGAAGTGATAAGCTTGGCTGTACTAATCTGAGTGTGCAGATTTTTACTGCTTCAAATTATGCTATTCCCCTGGAGGTTATTAGGTTCACCCCTTCTACTTTCTAAGGTGATGCAAATGGAAAGAATCAGGCTGCGTGTGATCACCACACAGTGTGCTTTCATGTACATGGGCTAGGGAGCTTTCAGCTGTAGCACAGCATCCCTCCTCTTCATCTTAAGTATCAGCAGGCTAACATAACACTATTAATCACTAAGTTCAAAAGCAAAGATTTCTCTGCTACTGGACACTTGTGAAGGACACTTCTATAAATCAAAGAACATATGAAGCGAGAAGAGAGATAAGAGTAATACAAATAAGATGAAACTCAAAATATATCTGCAGTGAGATAATTTATAGAGGGTGTAGCTAAGTTTTTCTCATCTTGCTTTTATTAACTCTATGGTTTTGATCATACAAAGGTGTTCTTGACACTCTTTCTGTGATGGTACTGATAAATAACAAAGAAACCAAACAGCCTAGAACTTCTGGATTCTAAAATATGTACATTTTTTTCTTACTCATCAAGATAGTTGAAAGTAAATAAACTAAATTCTTTCAAAACAGGAAAACAAAATGCTCTTTATTTTTACTGCTCTTTACAATATTACAAATCTGAAGGATATGTAAAGTGCATATACATTTACGTATACATATATATTTAAACTTATTCTTGTTATTTAGAGATTGCATATTTTCACTAGATTGTCCCACTTCAAATTGCAGCAGAATGCAATGGGTTCCATTCTAAGTGATACTGTTATAAATTGAGAATATCATTATGAGGGAAAAAAAGTCCAAGACATAGAAGCTTTTATGTAAAAATATAAAATACGATCACAGATCAAGCAAACATTTATATATACTTCCTAGTTAAAATTGTTGACATTATTTCAGATTACATAAATATCAGATGCATAAGACTGACATATTTAAGAACTATAAATAACTATATCATGTAAGATCAGTATACAGTGGTAATTTTATATTATGACTGTAAATTCCAAGCCCACATGCTTTTATAGAAATTTTTCAAGGGACAAAATGACTCCCATCCATTTAGAGTATATTATTCTTGCTCATTCTTAGGGTTGTTAGGTACACTACTGTAACAAAAATATTCTTTCCTTGTTGAAAGGAAAAAAAATTTTGAAGAGAAAAATTATTTTGAAAAGAGAACTGTGTATTAGCTTAGAAAAGAATGAATGTGGGATGAAATGAAGATCTCAAAAGACCTCAGTCAGAAACTTAATGTCATAAACATTTCTTTTACCATTATATTAAGTTTTATGACTGTCTCTAGAATGATTTTCAAAATTCTATGAAAGTGGGTTTTGGTCTAAAGCTGAACACAGTTGGAGTCTTTTCCAGCAATTTCTTTTAAAGAAGAGAACCTTTCAAACACTTGCAGTTCAGTTTTGAATACAGATTCTCATTTTTTTAAACTGTACTGCTGCTTTAATATCACTTACAATTTTTTAAGGAAGGAGCCTTATTAAATATCTACCTAAGTCAATCAGAGCCAATCTGGACAAACTCATGAAATTTCTAATACAAGAAGCAAGACTAGAAGGACATTTTTGTATCTTCTGCTTAGCTAGAGCAAAAGTTGGAAGAAGATCCTTCCATTTACAATAAAATATGTCTGTTTTGATTCAGAAATGGATAGTCTATGTAAAATTAGGCTGTACATTGATTTTATGATGTTTTACTTAGACTGAATTGTGTTATCAAAATTGTATAGTCAGGCAGTCCCTTGAATATTTTATCAGATGCATTTATTTCTAGTTTTTTGCCAGTCAATGACAGGTGTGTGGTACATACCAATTATATCTTACTTTCCTCACACAGTAAGGTGTTATTATTTCACAGCTTTTGAGCTTGTCAGTGCAGGTTGATTACTTCTAATTTTCCTTTTATAAGACAGACTCTAGAGTAGTTTCTTTTTAAAGTATAGAAGTATTAAATTAGTTCTGTGGTGCTGTCAGAGACTAGAAAAGGTGATCTATTTTGAGACATCTCAGGCGTGGAATGTGTGGTAGGGGTGGCTGCTCTGGTGAGCTGCACAGTCTGTCTGTCAGTCCTGTCACACTGCAGGCAGCCCCCAGTGTCACCTAACCTGGTCCCTAAAAGGCCGAGAGAACAAAAGTCCCACCTGGGAGGGAGGCCCAGGATGGGCCAAAAAGGTTTAATAAGGTTCACCACCAGCCAAGCACATCGTCCTTTAATCCTGTCTTCATCTTGGAGTTTTACATTGCTGGAACCCAGGTCTTGGTAGCTACGTCTGCTTTTCTCTTTCCTTTTTCCTTCTTCTCATGGAACATAACATCAAATGGATTCTATTGTCTATGTTCACTGGGCCAAGTCTATACTCTGATAAGTGATGATATCTTGTATTCACTCTTTTGCCAATGTTCCTTAATTTTCTGCACGTTGCCAGTAAACTTTTGTGTGGTTTCTACCTCTTGAGAATAAGTGGTTGAGATCATTTCCTTTCTGTCTACTTAGAGCAAAAGAATTCTGATATAGCCCTAATTGTGAGTGACCAGAGTGCAATAGCTGTACAACTCCACCCTTTGTGTTCCCTTTAGAAGGCTACACCATATTAAAAAAGTTCTTTCCTTGAGAACTAAAAATTGCCGTGGTCCTCACTGGATGACAACAGCATCAAGTGGCTCTGGTAACACGATTGTCACTCACCATACTTCAAAGGACATGTGCTAACACACAGTTTTGTGTGAAAATATAAAGAACTCCTAAACTGAAAGAGATACTAGCAGAGTTCTTCCAGCCAGTATGCATCTTTTATAACTCATAATGATTTAGAGAAGAAAAATTGCAAATCTGCATATATGGAGAGATATTAGATGTTCTACAAACAGCAGTAAACAGGGGTTTAAAGCCACAATGGAAACATGGTTCTAAAAAATGTTTTACAGATATGTTGTTTTTTGCTGCAGAATGAAAATTTAATCTTGCAATTTCCATGTTAAGTGGATCTGCCAGTTCATTACATGGAATGATTTATTGTGGTTTGTTCTCTCAGAAGCAAAAAAGATAAACACAAGAAACACATGTTGGTTCTTCCTTAAATTTAAATGATAATTCAATAAAACACTGTATATTCTCGAGTTGCCAGCAGATGTGTGTTTCACACTTCTTCTGAGAGTCACAGAGTACAGCTGAGGCTCCTTACTAACATGGGAGTTGTTTAAGAGTTAATTGGAGAAGCTGGAGACTGCAACCAATGCAACAGGATTCTGCTTCTTCATGGAGGGTCTAATGAAGTTTTAGTTCTGCTTCAGAAGTGGAATTCAGAAGTCAAGGACAGAACCTAAAGAACACTCTGTTTAAAATGATATTATTTGAAAACTGAATTTTCTCAAAGAGCAAAGTGTCGCAGACATGTTTTTATGAAAATCCTTTCCTTAGGATTTTTTTCCTCCAGGGAAGCTGAGAGGCCTCAGGGACAAAATGTAAACAATGGTTATCTGCTGCTGTGGAATGCAACAGGTGCATCTGTGATTGGTCTCGTGCGCTTGTTTGGAATTAATGGCCAATCACGGCACAGCTGGCTCTCGGTCTCTCTGAGCCGCAAACCTTTGTTATTCATTCTTTTCTAGTCTTAGCTAGCCTTCTGATGAAAACTTCTTCTTCTATTCTTTTAGTATAGTTTTAATGTAATATATATAATAATAAATCAAGCCGTCTGAAATATGGAGTCAAATCCTCGTCTCTTCCGTCATCCAAAGACCCCTGTGAACAGGGTCACAGCAAAGCAATGTAAAAAGTGATAGCCTCTACTACTGCTAGTCAAAGTATAGAGTAGAAATAGAGGTTTAATTAAAACACTTCTGTGGAAAAGATGTCCAAAAATTTAATTTCCTTCCTAAGGCAGGCAATGCTTTTTTGCTTCTGAAAAGTCTTATGGCATCAATAACAAAAATATGTCAACTATGCTTTCAGAAATAAAGGGAAATACAGACTGGTCTTATACTTGGCATTATAAGAATTTTTAACAGCTTTTTATAGTATTTAAATTTTAATTTGAGATCTCTAATGGAAAATTTCTTTGTTTCTTCAAAAATAGTGTCTGTAGTCCTTCCTTGTTTAATAGTGTGATCAAAATTTGGATTAGAACCAAGGGTATATAAAATGACATTTTAGGAAGCAAATGGGAAATTCTCCAGTCATTGCTTTACTGTCTTACCCTAAAGAAGGAAAGATATTCAGTTGTTACATTGAACAGTTGCTGCATTATCTCTGCAATACTCAAGGAAGTTCAATGACAACTGACAGGAAAATCAATACGGTGCTGTACAATTGCTTTTTTGTAGAGAAAGGCAGTCTTATTTGTTTTTCTAAAACAGTCTGGAAGCTATGTTAAAAATAAACGATGTTGACATTCTTAATAATTTTTAAAATATCCTGCATTCATAGGTCCTGTGTAGCAATCTCTGATGCCTTGACTTGGTTCCTTTTTCCTGTGGAATCCATGCCTCACTCATTGCATAGGACAACGTCAAGATTGTGAATGAAACAAGGTTGTACAGGACAGGGGCATAGCATCTTTCCTAACACAAGATGGCAGGAAATAAGTGGAAAAAAATCTGGAATGAGAGAAAACTGCTCTGGCAGAGAAGAGTGATTTGCTAATTTGGACGCTCTAATGCCCCTGGTCAAATCACTTCTGTCACTGTTTTATGAAATTTCCTTGTAATCTGGGCAAGGATAGAGGATTTTTTTGCCTGTGTGCTCATCAAAAGCACATTCTTTCATTACATTGCAAAATCTGGAGTATTTTAAAAATAAATATTTTGAATACTGTGTGTCCTCTGACCTATCAGAACATAAGCATCTTAAATTGAATAAAGCTAGTTACAGTAATAACTCTCTGGTCCAGTGATTATAACACCACCATCTCACACCAAAGGTGACAGACAAAATCAATACTGATCATTCAGAAACTACATAGTGGCAAATATCAAAAGCTTACAAAAAGTTAATAGGCCCGTTGTAATAACAGGTCATAATTAATATGGCTTTAAAAAATGAAATTAAATTTTAAGGAGTTGCATATTCTGTGCTAATTCTGTAAGCATCACTCAGTTGCTACTGAGGTAGTTTTAAAAGAAAAATTATCTATATTATGCTATATACAGTATAATAATAGCAAAATAATATACATTATATGTCATTCATATTTAATTAAAACTGAAACATAAAAATTTGTAACAAAAAGTGGAATTTATGTAACAGAGAGAGACTTGGTTGAGGTAGTTTGACGTCAGTATAAAACTTGAAGTATTCCTAACAGATATAAACCAAAATGTCAGTGAAGCCACTGGGGAAAAAGCAGTTCTATTGATCTTATACAACAACAACAACAACACATAATTAGGGCAGCACTCTGCAGTACTGTCTGCCTTTCTTTAACTACCTTGGAATCTGTAATTTGAGTCTTTGTCTTATCACAAGTGTAATTTGTGAATTAATGTGCTGCATGTTTTATTCTGATAACTTAATCCATTTTACAGATTATAGTTGTTTGAAGACAAAAGAAGCAGTTTTGCTGGATTGATTCTCATAAAGTTTAAGCCAAGACTTATTCATAATGTTTCCAACTACTTGTATAGAAAAAGAACAAAAAGCTAGTCTATTTCTGCTGAAATAAAAGAATTAGTAATTGCTGAGCCTAAATATCTCATTGCAGTACTGTGTTTGTGGTTGGTTTCATCCTGAAATTCAGAAGAAATAATGTGGTTTTGCTAATATGAAGGGGGAAAAGGAAGTAGGCCAGGACAGTATTGCCAGAATGAAGTTTGCCTTATTTATGGAGAAATTATTTTGACTTCCCAGTAGGATCTTACATGAATAAGGCAAGATTGAGTTCAGAGTTGAAACAAATAAGGGTTTCCAATCAATTGGTATCGGACAGATTAATGCATTCTAAGGCTAATAGAAGACTCCCAAAATGCCCTCTGATCCACAATGTTACATCACTCACTGTGAAATTCTCTGCCCCAGGGGAGGTACCTGGGCAAATATAAACCTGAGCATATAAAAACCTCATAGATTTGGTGTTCCAAGGATTTCTTCCACCACTTCTTTGGAACTTCCCCCACCACCCAATGGATCTGGTCTGTGACCACCACCTCAACCAGGATTGCACAAGTCTCACTGCCAGGCCTTTAGATGGTGCGATCTTCACACTCTTGTTCTTTCCCTTTGCTTCTTGTCCCTTGTGCATGTCCTTGGGTTCTGCTTTGCTTTCATGTTGTTGTTACTATAGATAAAAATAACCCAAATGGTTACATACCTGTTTTCCTTTCAGCCAAGTTGTTCTGTAATAAACCCTAGTAACAAGAGCTGTGTTACCCTCACCTTCTGTGGGGTGTTATTAACAACTTGCCTGTTTTAATTTTGAATAATTATTTAAAGAAGATACATTTGAACTGATATTTTATGAAGAATTAGCAAATAAATTTCTGTGTTGCAAAAGAGGCCACTATAAAACTTGCACAAATGTCACTTCAGTCCAGAAATCCAAAATTTGGAGCATATTGAAATCCTTCACAGATCTGTGATGATATCTTTTGTACAGAATATTGCATTCAGAAAGTGAGAGATGGTTTAAGAGTTACTTGAAAAGGGACAAGCTAATATTGTAGCAATGATCAGTAGGATAACTTTCTTATCTAATTTGATTATTTTCTGAATAAGCATACAAGACAATCCAAGGAAAGGGAAAATAATGCAATTTTTTGTTTGTGTTTTCTTATGACACTTCCAGCTTCCAGGTCAGTCTGGCTTTGTTCAAAGCCAAGTGCTTTTTTTATGAAAGGTATTTTCTTGCTGGAAGAAAACATTCTGGGTACTAAAAGCCAAAACTAAACACCAAACAAGAATTTGTCACATACACATCCAGGGTTTTGTATAATTTTTAAATAAGCCAGTTCCAAGTTCAAATGTGTCATTCGTATCACAGTCCTTTGGCTCTGGAGAATAATTCTGAATAGCTTTGATTACTGCTAAGACTCCAATGGGATAAAAGCACTAGGCCACTTTCAGTAAGGTCACATCCTGCATGTGTTTACACTATCACTTTTTTTTCTGAATGTTTAAGACCATTTTCAGAGGAACATGCTAAAAAGGCTGGGTTTCTGCATGGAAACCGCTTTTATGTCTTCTGTGATCCTTACCATCTTCTTGAAAGGCATTCCCAGAAGAAGGCTGAATCTTAACTTCCATTAAAGAGAGAGTTTCCATATGTGCTCTTTCTCTGTACCCTAAATCTTTTTTTTCCCCATAAGGGAGTATGGCATGGCACACCACCTTTTATATATACACAGAGAGAAACAAAAATGTTCTATAGCACCAGTGATGTTTTCTGTTCCAGAACACTCATCAGAAGTGCATTGGGCAGGGACTGTGCCACAGCACATGCCACAGTTGAGACAGCCACAGTACACAGAGTATCATTATACAATTTCAGAAGGCTTTAAGCATTTGCCCAAATAGAAAAAAAGCATACCACCTCAAAAGGCTTCAAGCATCTGCCCATAGAGTTCAACATCAAATCACATCAGCAGGCTTTAAGTGTTTGCCCTTCTTGTTCTTTAGCCCAACCTTTTATCCCCCTCATGTTCATGCACTGCCCTGTGTGCCCTCTGCTCCCTTTGGTGTTGGTCAGTGCCCTGGGCACTCCCTGGCTCATGGCTGTCAGTGCTGCTCACCTGCTTTTCACAGCTGTGCCCATTGGGGATGGGGCTCAGCCCAGCCCCATCACAATCACCACAAACTGTGTGCCTGCAGGACTGTTCCCTATTTCTTTTGAGTTACTTTCTTTATGTTTTTTAGGATCATTTGCAAAGGTGTTCTGTCAAAAGTTGAATAGAAAGAGAAGAAAGAGTATTAAAAATTCAGTTCATCTGAAAAGATGAAAGAAAAATTCTGAAGAAAAATCCTTCTATAACACTGAAGAAAATGCAAAGGAAAAAGAGTAATGCCAGAGGTTTGCTAGCCGATCTACAGCAGCTGCCATCAGACCCAAGACTTCACTGAACATATGATTCCCTTTGGACCAGCCTGTCCTTACACAGTCCCTGGAAAGGTCTTGATACTGTGAAAATTTGTTTAAGGTTTAAGTTAATTAATTTCTTCATTACGTGGCTTTGTTTGTTTGTTTTAATTCATATTTTGATTTTATCCACATTTTAATACACGTGACTGGCTATCCCAGCAAACGAAAACAGAACATTTGGATGATGCAGCTAAAAATACTCTCTTGGATCAGTTGAAACTGAAGAAGGGAGGTAATTTCCCTGTGCTTATAAGCAGTAATTTTACTGACACCTTTCACTCATCATTCACAGATGATATGGGAGGCAGGAGCAGGGAGGTCATTCTTCCCCTGTACTCAGCCCTGGTGAGGCCACACCTTGAGTATTGTGTCCAGTTCTGGGCCCCTCACTTTAGGAGGGACGTTGAGATGCTTGAGCGTGTCCAGAGGAGAGCAACGAGGCTGGTGAGGGGCTGGGAGCACAAGCCATATGAAGAGCGACTGAGGGAGCTGGGGGTGTTCAGCCTGGAGAAAAGGAGACTCAGAGGTGACCTCATCACTCTCTACAACTTCCTGAAGGGTGGCTGTGGTGAGCTGGGGGTCGGTCTCTTTCTCCAGGCAACAACAGACAGAACAAGAGGACACAGCCTCAAGATGCGCCAAGGGAGATGCAAGCTAGAATTAAGGATGAAGTATTTTACAGAAAGAGTGGTCAAATACTGGAATCATCGGCCCAGGGAGGTGGTAGAGTCACCATCCATCGATGTGTTTAAAAAAAGACTGGATGTGGCACTTGGTGCCATGATCTAGTTGAGGTGTTAGAACATGGGTTGGACTCTATGATCTTAAAGGTCTCTTCCAACCTAGAAATTCTGTGGTTCTGTGATATCTTGTTAATGATTCTTTCATTTTCTCAAGCCAAGAGAGGTATGTACTGAACTGCTGCATGTCACTGTCTGCCAGGCTAGGCTGCTCTAAGGGTATCTCTTGGCTGAGAGGCAAAGTGCCACAGGGCTGCAGGGCTGCCCTGCCCGTGACTGCATCCAGGAGAGGAACCAGTGTCTGGGAAATGATGCTGCAGCAATGGGTACAAGAGACAGAATAAGGTGTTATCAGTTGGGATTAATTGCTGCTGCTTACTTTCTCCACTTATTTACCTTCCACCTCATGTTTGCTCCTCATCCCTTCCCTAGAGTCTACTTCTAGCTTCTCATTTGGTGGAAAGAAAAAGTCTATTTGTCTATGCATCTCAATATCCTTGAGCTGTTTTTGTTCATGACTGTAGTCTCATTGATTTAATTTTTAATTGTTTTTGGAGCATACTTATTTACAGATCAAGCTTTGTTCAGGTTGAATTGCTGCAATGAAGTTACTGGTAGAATGAAAATAACTTCAAGTGAATTTCTAATTTCTTTACTAAATAAGAAACTGCTATTGATTGCATGTAATAGCATGCAATTTCCTTTTCATGTTCATAGCCTCTGTGCATCTTTTTCTTCTGCAGTTCAAGTGGATGAACTAAATTTCAGTGGTCAGTGAAATAATATTTTTCACATTTTTAATATATATATACATACCTTAAAAAATATATAATATATAGTTACTTTTTGGTTTTTTTCAGAAAGCCTCTGTCATTTAACCTCTCTCTGTTGAGGTGTTCTGTGCTCTGACATAATGCTGGTGAAGAGGACTGATATCTGTTTTTAAATTGTATTTTTATTACTGCTGTTTCTCTTTTAAAGAAAATTGAATAAATTAAAAAAATAAAAACATTCAATAAATAAAAATATATGCTCTCAAAGAAATTTATTAAAAGTACATAGTTTCTGATCTTAACAGAGAATTTTATAGGATTACTCTGACAGAAAAGGATATGCATTATTTGAAAAATTGTTTTGGAATTTCATTTTTCTTACCTAATTTTTTGCATTATCCAGGAAGAATGTTCATGCATATGTAAATGGGTTTTACAGTCTTTATAACCATGAAGGGTATCTTATAGTATAATAAAAAAACCCAGATCCTTTTTCTAGAATATATGACCAAGTTTCTCATAAAAATCAAAGGGAAATAAAAGATAAAATGATTGACCAATGAGAAGAATTTTATAGAAGCAAAATAGTGCTTTAGTGTGTTATACTGAATATGTTTGTAGTTAGTAAAATACAAGTTTTCCTGTTTACAGGAAATTTTCAAGACTTCAAATGTTTTTGTTCTCTGCATAAGAAATAATGACTACAATTTTGACTTTCCATAAATAAATATGAAATGAAAAATGAAACTGTTTTTCTGGAATTCTTAAAATGCTTTATCTTGCCTCACAACAGAAAAAAGCATTTTAAAATAAAAAAAAATCTTGCAGTATGCATACAGATTTGTGTAAAAGATATCAATAAACAATATTTTTCAATTTTTGTCTTTTAAAATTTGAGTCAAAAATTTAATGGAAATAGACTTTCTTCTGAGAAACTTTTATTAATAATAGAGCACTTCTACCATAAGGTGAAGCTGCTAACAGCAGGAACAGACACATAATACTTGCAAGGATCTCTGCTGATATTGTAATTCGCACATCTTTTGGCAGATGCACAGAAATCCTTGTACCTATGTGCCTCTCTCTTATGATAGCCCATTTCTTCTCTGTCTTTTTCTACATGGCATGTTGTGGAGCATTGCTATTACGTATCTGAAAAGCTGGAGCAAGATTGACTGGAAAACTACAAATACACTGAGTAATATTTGATTCCTATTATTCTGCTGGGGAAAGTGAATGTTCCAGTGCGCAAATAATTTATGGGTTATTTTCTGATACTGACACTTATTTTTAGTTAAAATAAAAACCACCTATTTTTTGGTTTTGTATTACTGTTTTTTTCCTAATAAACACTTATGCATATAACAGTCTTGCTCACAGGGCAAACCTGAAAACAGTGTTTCTGTGATCGGCATGGCTGGAGAAATGTTCTGCATTTTCCCAAATGCTCATACAATTATCATTATGGACTCCCAGATTTTTTTTCTTATTTCAGTGATTCAGTATTCATGTCATCTACACTTCTTCTGCTTTTACTTTCTTTTAAAATATGAAATGCATTGAAGTCCAACAGTCAGAGTCTATGATGTGGTGTCTTAAATCTTCTGAATCAGAAGATTTTTTCATCTGATGGCAAATTTTCTTCCAAGGCTCAATTTAAATACCTCCTGTGTGGCGTAGGCGTATTGATGCAGGGTTGCTAGGTGGAAATTTCAGAGGAATACCACAATAAATCAGTGTCACATGTCTTAGAATTGTGGAATCATTGAGGCTGAAAAACAGACACAGAGGCCAACCATTAACCCATCACTGACAAGTTCACCACTAAACCATGTCCATAAGCCTGAATGTTTGAAATACCTCCTGGGACAGTGGCTAAATCACTTTGCTAGGAAGCCTGTTCTGATGCTTGACAGCATTAGAAGTAGAAAACACATTAAGAAGTAGAAAAGTAAGGACAAATAGAACAATGGTCTGTGTAATAATGCTTGTCTAGAATAACTCCCTAACCTGCAGAAAAGTATATCTAGTGAGATATTAGGAAGTTCTAAGCTTAATAATGGAGCTCTGTGCATTGTATTTTAAGGCTTACAAGCAGGTGCTGTATTCTAAATAAGCAGGCATTATTTTAACTGTAGGTACATGTGCTTATAGTGGTTGGATGGAACTACTGTCAATATGCTTTTGCTTTGTGTGATTGGGCAAAAAACTGTTAAAGTAATTTTGAATTGGCAAAGTTAAAGTAAGTTGTAACACTAAGTTCTCGGTCTGCTGCCTGGGATGTGAGCTGATGACATCTTCCCATTGCCATAACCATGTAATGAGACTGGTGCTGGAAAATAGAACAGCTCAAGGCACATTCCACAGCAGTCCTGTCCCATTTGTGATTTGTACATAGCCCCCGGCTGACAATAAAATTCACCACTTATCCATGTCCATAAACATGAATGCTCAAAATACCTCCATGGACAGTGACTAAGTCACTTCCCTAAGCTCTGATGCTTGACAATCCTTTCCATGAAGAAATTTTTCCTAGTGTCCATTCTTAACTTCCCCTAGTACAACTTGAGCACAACCCTTGTCCTGTCATTACCTGGGAGAAGAAACAAACCCTTACTTGGCCACAATCTTCTTTCAGGTAGTTGTGGACAGCTCCAATAAGAGCTAAACAATCCCAGCTCCCTCTGACACTTCTCATAGTACTTGCTAAGAACTTTACTGCTCATCAGCTTTGTTGCCCTTGTCTGCACAAATTCCAATGCCTCAATGCCTTTCTTGTTCTCACATTTGTAACTTCTAGTCAAGTGACACCTCTGCAGTTAGCCATAAGTGCTGGTAAATGGTGGAGACTGGTGTGAAGAGCAATTCCCCAGCTTCCTCAGGGACCTTGAGTGGATCATGTCTTGGTGCACAGATTTGTCTTTGTGGAAGTGGTGCAGTAGGTCTCTGACCATTTCCTTTGGATGACTAGGGTTTCATTCTGCTCCTCATTCATCTTCCAACTCAGTGGGTTAGGTACCCTGCAAAAAAAACTGACTATTAAATACTGAAACAAAGAAGTCATGAAGTACCTCAGCCTTTTCTTGTCCTTTGTCAATGTTTCTCCTCACATCCAATAAAGAATGGAGATTTTCCTTAACCATCTTTTTGCTATTCATGAATTTATAGAAATATTTTCCTTATCTTTTACAACAATAGCCAGATTAAGATCTAGTTGGGCTTTGGTCCTTTTAATTTTCTTTGTGCACAGCTTCCCATCACTCTTGTAGTTCTCCTTATCAGCCCCTTTTTTAAAAAGTCCATTAACTCTCCCTGCTGTGTGAAGTTCCAGACAAAGCTCTGTTCACCCCAGCCAATTCTCTTCTCCAATGGATAGACTTTTGGCACATGGGGATGTCCTGCACCTTTAAGATTTACTTCTTTAAGCCCATCAAGCCTTCCTGAACCCATTTGCCCTTCAGGGCTCCATATATGCTAAAATATAATCTCTTTGCTCCTTTTGAAAAGAATAAAGTACACATCCAAGGCGATATTTTATTTTGTTTTATTATAATTGCTATAAAATATTTTTATGTAAAACTATTTTCTGTATGATAATACTATCATACAGGCTATCTAGACATAAACATATATGCAAAACCTGCTACATTCCTAAAAGTAGGTTATAAGATCAGAATAAAAGTGAAATCTTATTGTTTAGCATTGGCATCAGCTTCATATTCTATAAAATAAATCAGAATCTGGCAACTTATCCAAAACAGGAAAGTGCAATTGAATACTAATGTCTGTTATTTTTCTCCTGAGAATATGTTTTCAGGCATTGAATATAGTTGTATTTGTGTATGTGTACACTTTTGAAACTGGACAAGAATGTTATAAAGTAACTTAATTTTTCATTTCTTATCTCTAACAGAAAAATATTATGGTTTTGACTTTCCTGTCATATCATGAAAGACATGATGGAATTATTGCAATTATAAAGGCAATTTGGCAAATAGCATCTAAAAGAGCAGATGAAATTCTAGGCTATATCATTCAAGTTATTTCCAGTAGACAAATGGAGATGTGATTAAATTGTGATTGTGCAAGCTTCAGTTGGAATACATATTCTTTTGAGAAAAACAAAAATGACATCAACTGCAAGGGAAATTACTATATTAATAGCATTGGAAAGCTTATCAAATGAAAAGAAACGGAAAAATCTTTGGCTTATCTAGCCTTTCTAAAGGAACTTTCCCTTCAAAACCATGAAAGTAAATGTCAAGACATCAGAAATTCTAAAGAGGTGTATTGGTTGTTATAAATACAATCCTCAAACTGAAAAAAGAAAAAGTAAGCATTCTAGCCTGAAAGTTAGAAAAAAAGGATTCTAACCCCTAGAAGAGTAAAACTTTACCATATCAGTCCAACAACAGGAGGGAAAATTAGAACTCTCTGCAGTACTTAGCTTCATAAATGTACATTTATATAACATGGTTTTCTGTCATAATAGGTACCTATGAACAGCAATACAAGAGGACAACTCAATTCTATGCCCTATGTTCCAAATCTTAAACTGCAAAAAAGTGTATCTATTATTGCCTGTTACAGCCCATCAGCTGCAGGTTCATAAAAATATGTCTCTTAGAAGAGACATGCTGCAGTTTGGAATGACAAATTTTTACTGCAGTCTTGAGCAGTGGGAGTGAATTTCACAGTACTTGAAAGAAATTAGGCACATTTCAAGAAAAGGAAAAGAAATTGATCCAGGATAAAAATCTGTTAAAATCTGTTTGTGTGGTATAAAATTAACACTATATAGTACAGACATTCTCTAGGAGATTTCAATAGCAGCTATACCGATCTAATTCAGTTCAAATTTTCTATTAAATAATTTCAATATACTTTCTAAAACACATTAAGTAAATTATCACAAATGATTCTCACCCCTTTTATCAAAATGAATGCATTTTTAAAATTTGTTAATTTTTTGTTGAATTTTCTTATGTATTTTTCATGTTTTTCAGGGAGGGGGTTACTTCTTAATACCTCTTGTAGTTATTTAATATGCTTGCTTTTGTACTTTAAAAACCACTGTAGACTTATAAAAACTTTGACTGAAATTTTGCATTTTGAGGGGCATAGAATCTGTTCTGTCTTGATGGTGGCTCATTAAAAAATTCCAGACAGTAATTCATTATTAGATCATTTGATACGACTTAATTATATTTTGTTTAAAATAATTTGAAAAAAAATCTATTTAGCATCAGATCTGAATAAAAGTCCCTTAAGTGCACAAAACTTTAAAAGAATACCACATAGGAAAATAAATTGTAAGGGTTTATTTGTTTAAAAATCTTCCTATGTTTATAAATTCAAGGGAAGTATATACATTTAAATTAACAACACTGAAATAAAACCATCACTTAAAGGCAATATCTGAATAAGAAAATAAAACAAAAAAAAAAATCCTAGGTTTGAGAGGTAGACAGAGAAAGAAATGAAGGTACAGATAGATAATGATCGATTTGAGTTGCTGAAACTCAGTCTCATTTCTGTCTGTATGCTAAAGACAGCTGGTGGAAGATATAAGCTTTTTCAGTGCACAGTTTGATCTTGCTTCCTTACTTTGCTTTCTTGGCAAACTACTTTATAGTAATAAAGCTACTCAATAATAACATCAAGCATGCTTCACAAGTGGTTTTGTTGCAATATAGATATTTATCAAAGAATTTCAGATGGGAAAGTATATCAAATGGGATTTCTTCTTCATTATAAAATTATCCCAATCTTAACATTTTGCAATCACATCATTATGATTGTAGAACACATGGGAAAATCAAGTGTAGCTATTATGATAGCAATCTTTACTAACATTAGCTGTTCAAACCCAAAAATTGATGGATTGTCTCACTATGTAAGAAACACCTTTATGGAAACATTTACTGTAGTAAATTATTAGACAGAATTTCTGCTTACTACCTGTTCAATTTGATAAAAATACATTCAGTAGAGGTAGCTGCTAACTGAGACTCCTTTACTCCTTACAGCTGCTGTTAAATTTAACATTTCAGATTTGCTAGTAGCAAAATCTTCTAGATGTGAATAAATCTATCATGGTGCCAACTTTTCCTCTTTCTCCTGTGGATTTATATTATACCCATGTAATTTCAGGCCTCTACAGCTACCATGATCAGTCCTGTAGAAAACAGTATCACACACATTGGCACTCAGATATCTATGCATCAAATGTCTCTTTACTTGTATATATAGTTTTGTACCTGCTTCTTTTGTACTCTCTACCTAGTTGTACTGGAATGTCTAGCTTTTGGTAAGCTGAGAAAAAAATAAATGCTTTCTCTACTTTCTTTTTTTTTTTTTTCTGTCATCATTATCCAAACCTTTTAAATAAAAAGGAATTGGTAAAGCCTGATTACAAGTAGTTTTTTGGAGTCTGAATTCACATTAACCTAATGCCTGGGAAATCACAATGTTCCTTGAAAATGTGAGATTTTAACGCCATTCACAATCTAAGGGTAGCCAGAAATGGGTATGGATTTTCTGTAAACTTAAAAACCCTTATGCTCACTTAGTCTGATCTGTAAGTTTTATCTGGCTGTCATGAAGTAACTATGTTATTTCAATAACAAGTTTCTGAGTCCAATACATGATGGAGAGGATCTAATCTTCCATACCTGTAGAGGAAGAATTGAGTTTTAGAATTTCCTCATGGAAAGGGTTTTTAAGTATTGGAATGGACTGCCCAGGGAGTGGTGGAGAAACAACTGGACATGTCACATGTCAACTTGGCTGTGGTCAAGTTGACAAAGTGATGATTGATCCAATCTTGAATTAGAGCACAGGAGCTGGGGAATTGTGTTCCTGGGGTCTCAGATCCTCACCTGAATCCCTCTTGGAAAAAAGATCATGGGAGACAAAAAAGTAGAAATGGCTTCAAGCCAACAGAGGGCAGGGTTAGATGTTAGAATGAAATTCTTTAATAGAAGGTCTGGGAGACACTGGCACAACGTGTGTCAGAGAGAGTGGACTCTCTCTGAGTGTCCATGGGGCTCTGAGTAGTCTAGTCTAGTGGAAGGTGCCCCTGTCTGTGTGGCCGGGGATTGGAACCAGATGATCTCTAAGGTCCCTTCCAACCCAAACCATTCTGTGATTCTGTGATTCTGTGTTCTTGCCAGTCTTTGCCAACCCAAGTGATTCTGTGATTCTGTGAGGAGCTGTATAATGCAAATTTTCAGTCATGATTTTTGTTAGGCACACTCAGATATCCTCTCATTTCCTCCCTCGTGTCCATAATATAACTCACTTAGCAGTTAAATGAGTCATAAAGACAGATACTGGAGAGCAGCAAGGGATGTACAATTGAAGCTACTGCCCTCCCTCCAGAGAAGCAGCTGATCCTTCTCACCAACATATGCAGCAAAGTAAAAGGACAGCACAATGATTGTGATCTTTACCAGTGCCTTTGGAGAGCTTCAGTTTCCCTCCTCTGTCACAGATTTTTGGCAGGAGCAGACCTGTTTATGCATTTTATCCTGAGTTTTTCTAGCTAAAAAATGTGTATAATAAAACTTGCTGAACTACCAACCCGTACTGTTTTAATATATCTATTAGAATCCACCAATGTTGTAGTGATGGAAGACCATAAAATAGTCAATGCAGTTGCTTTGTTTTACAAGAAACAGATATAGGGTTGCTTTTAGCAGTCTCCCCAATGTCAGCACTTCAAATCTTGTTAGCTTCATGTTCACATCTTTTTTTCTCTTGTACTAAATCTTTTATCTCAGTTTTTCTTAGCTTTGATTATTCAATAGAGCAGAAACTGAATTCCTGTAATGAAACCTGAAATCATGAGTATGAGGCAGAAAATCAAACTTGACATCATTATATAAGGTACATAAGAAAGCAAATTTTATGCAGCCCGGCAATTCCAGATGAGCAAACTTAAACCAGCATTTTAATACCATAGACATGTGTTATTCAGTGCAATAGACTTACATGGGATTATTCTTATCCACCCAGAGGTCAGCTGGCTTGCTGTCATAATTGCTACAGGAGTGCATTTACCACATGGCTGTTCATGCCTTGTGGCAAGGAAAGCTTCGATCAGAATCCCTGGAACCTCTGCTCCTTCAAGCAATTTTCTCTCCTCTCCAAGGGATCTCTAAGAAGTTTATTGAGTCATATGCCTTAGCCTCTATGAGCGATACAGAACTTTTTCTTTTCTAAAAGAGGCTGATGATGATAATTTATAATTATTATTTTATTGTGCATACCTCAGTTATCTTTAGCCATATATTGTTAGATGCACTATTAAAGCATGGTATGTGCAAATGTTGTGCCATTCTGAATATCAAATCCAAACACACAGCATGGATCTATTATTTCCATTTCTACAGAAAAGGAAAATATATGCTATAAGACTATGTGGTTTACCAGAATCACAAAATAAGCTGAAATAAGATGGACTGTCTGTGGTTATCAGTTGTTTTCCTGATGTTTCACTCTTTTGTATATACAGAAATATTGTTCTGTCTATCTAAATATAAGCTACTTGCATTTTTTCTTTGGAAAGGCAGCAAAAATTCATTATTTTTAACTTTTTTCTTCTTTTGTTTTTACAGATATTTGCACATATGTAATCCATTACCATTCATAATAATTAGTTTAACAAACTTCACCAATTAATTATGTTGTGTTTGTGGAACACTGCTGCACTTTCAGTACAAAAATTCAGCCTGCTGTGATTATTCTCCATCTAGTTCTAACACAAAATAATTCCTGTTTGTATTCTATTTTTATCAGGATATAACTTGAAAGACTTGCCTTCTATCAACCTGGTGGAAGAAGCAATTCTGTCAGACTGTAACAGTTTTTTATCAAAGCCAAATACCTCTTTTTACTTTAAATTTCAAGACCCACGGTTTGTAGATGCAAATGACCTTGTGGCTTTGTTTTTACCTGTAGCTCTCTTTTTCACCTCTTATAATTATTGGGGTTTTTATTTGAATTTTAAAGGCAGCAATTGTAACTTCACAGACCATCATTTGATGGATAATCTGCCCATTCAGTCTGAATAGAGAATATGTTTCTACATGAATTATATTAATTAGCAGTGCAAAATTTTGGTTTGTGTGACTTATTGAACTGCAAACTTTCTAAGACTGAGCATCTGCATGCTGTAGAGAAAAAAAAAGCTAATTCCAAGCAAATGAGTAAGTTCCTGGACATTTTCACAGATCTTTGCATTCTTATTGTGTTTGAAGAGGTCAAAGAGAACAGCGCACTTATTATGAGCTGGCGGCAGGACTTTAAAAAAAAAACAGCTATGTATTCTACTTTGCTCATCCAGCTGCTGGCTGCTTATACAGATCTCATACTTTTGCTTATTCAGCTTTGCTACCAGATGCCTTATGTCTGATTATTTTTTTAGTTGTCAGCGGTCAGCTGAGCAACAATTTCATCACTTTTGTAACTAATTCATATGCTATATACAGCAATACTACCTAAATACCTACAGAGCTCTAAACCATGACTTTGTGCAATCCCTAGCAAAAACAGACTGGGAATTGACTGGCTGGGGATCAGCTTTCAGAAAAGCCCCAGGGGTTCTGACTGACAGCAGGCTGGGAATGAGCCAGAAGATAGCATGTCTGCATGAATCCTTCATCTGGAAGAAAGGGAGGTCAATCCTGGGCCATATTAATGGACAAAAGTCAGAAGGGCAGGGGAAGTGGTTATCTCCTCTGTTCAACATCTGTTAGGCTACATGTAGAGTTTTGCACTCCCATCCCCACCTCAGTACTAGAAAGACGTGGATAAATTGGAGTGAGTTCAGTATAGGGTCACCAGGACAGGAGAGTCAGGGACCAAGGCACTTTCAACCATCAAGAGAGGTTGAAGGAACTGGGCTGTCAGCTGAGACAAGAGCCCAACAACTTCCTCCCTACCTGTAGGAGCAGGTTCTCACAGTGTATGCAGTGGGAGGGTGAAGGACAATAGTCATGAAACAAGGGAAGTTCAGCTTTGTATAAGGGGATTTTTTTTTCCTGTGTGGACAGAGAGGTGGTGGAACAGGTCACACAGAGAATTTGTGCGGCCTTTTTCCATCCTTCAGGGTTTTAAAGGCTCAGCTGCATAAATCTGCGCAGGGCCTCATCTCATAACTGACCTTCCTTTAAGCCAACAGTTATCCTAGAGACAACTTCAAGTTGCTCATGAATTATCCAGTGATTTTAATGTGGAATGGCGACCCCATAGCTGAAGAGAGAACTGGTGGCACATCCTGTGGGCAAAACACTGACTGGGTGACAATAACTTTCACATCCTTCAGCCTGTTTGACCTTTCCAAGGACCCTATGTCTGCTATGCTTGCATTCAGGCTAAATGATTTCAGTATTGTGAACAATGGAAATTCACCTCCCTAAGGATTCTACAATACTTTAAAAATTATTGCAGATATAGCAAGCAGTCTTTTTTACAATAAATAAGGGTAATAAAACTCAGGTAGCACTTTTTGTGTCTTCCTGCTCATTATTATGGTTTAAAGAACTGATGGGTACTTGTCCAGTGTTTCTGTTGTTATGCCACATCACTTACCAGGCCTTGCAGTCTAACTACTGATATCAGTCAGTGTTAGTGAAGTTCAAACTCATCTTCTAGATACATCCACAGGACCTTAGACAAACAAGTCTGTATGTTTACTTAGATGAAGCATGATTTACATTAAAGGAAAAAGAAAAAAGAGAAAGTCTATAATATATAGGGCTTTTCCAAGAAAATAACCATGTATTATGCATGCAGGAAGTAGGTAAAATGGTCTGTCTGTTAAATATTAATAAATATGTAAATCCCCATATATTCAATTTTACAACACTCTGAATATTAATTCACAGTGGAAAAATCAATTTAAACTCTCAAGAGCAAGAATATTGCTAATATTTTTTTAACATGATTTTTTTCATTGTCTCAGGAACAAAAGATTTACTTTTTTTTACTACACTGACAGATTTTTTCCTTTGAAAAACATTGCGCTCAGACAGACAAAAGTTACTTTAAACAACACGTATGCGTTAATTCATCATGAATACCTAGGTACAATGGTGCCTCAAGATGCATAAAAATATTCTTGTCAGAGGAAAAAGCTTTTTTCTAGTTTTAGATCAACTACATGAAGAAGTACTTGTTTAATGTAGAACTTCTAACGCACCCTGTCATCCAAATCAGGAATCAGAATGTGATTTGTTGTTTGACTTATTTTTTTTCAGATAAACTAGATGAAATAAACACAATTACATAAAGTTTAGACTGATTTTACTTAGCAAAGACTATACTGAGTCCAGTCATAGATCCCCTCCAAGTGTTTACACCCATATGTGCAAGGACATTTAATTAAATCACGGGTGGAAAGTAGTGGCAGTCAAGTTCTCTGATTTTATCATTAGTTAATTTTACTGGTTCCAATGTATTTGAAAAAGCCTCAACAGATATCTTCATAACCAGAATGTTCCAGCACACATTCTCACATCCCAGAAAAATGCTCCAAAGCCCAAGAGGTAAGCTAGGATAGGATGTAAATGACATTTTCTTCACTCTTATTTAATATGGGCTGCTACTCAACAGAGAGTGTTAAATAAGGAAGAGTGTGTCTCTGAGTGTAAAAAAGAGAGGTTTCTTTTCTGTTACAGGGTTAACTCATGATATACATTAATTTGCAGTCTTGCATGTGGATGTTACTTTTCTTTTCATCTCCTTCACCTATGCCATGGCTGCTGAAAGGACACCTAACGGGGTACGGGGAATTCAGGACACACAGACCTGCAAATCCAGTTCTGAAAATCCTAGTGTGATTCCAGGCTGCATGCTATTGTAACCATCTCATTTGGGATTGGGAATTTCACTGATATGACCAAGCTTAGTCACCTTTCATGTTTGCTTGGCCTTAATTTTGATCACATTCTGCAGCCTGCTGTTATCTGAAAAACATTCTTACACTGTGAATGCATGGATATGAAAATGCGCTGTGGTAAATCTGGCTGCTGTTGATGCTCCCTGCTCCAAAATAATTTTCCACTTGTAGTAGTGTAAGAAGTAAGCAGTAGTCCAAGAAATATTTCACAAGAAATATCTGGATCTTTAGGTTTCACAGGTAAATATGTACCACATAAACTTCATGCGTTTGTAAGATCCTAATGAGTTCATAGCAGACCTATAAAAGTAGCTGGTGCAGAGGGCATTTGGATTTAGTGATCGAATGGCAACCTAATGGTCCTGTCTTCCCAAAGTCAGATGGGGGAATAATGATTTCATGAATTCTGTTATTGAAAAATGGGTTTGCTTATTGTTTGCTAAAAATGAGATCAGTTGCATCTAATTTTCTTCCTTTTAAAATACTTTACATATTTGATCACTTTCCCAATGATCTCCAATTACACATATTTTGAATTTCATATACATGTGAACTTTAGCTAAAGCAGTTGCATTTTCTTTTTAATATACTTTTTGAAGACGTGCATAACTAGGAGAAGGTGAAGAGATGAGAACTGAAGAAAAAGGATCTGTGTATAGATCTAGCATATAAATTAACTCTCCATAAGACACATAGATTAAAATTAGAAGTATAAACATATATATACATTCTATACACCTGCAAATATTCATGTTTTTGATTCGGGATGTTAGGAAAGTACATAGAAATGTATTAATTTTTTATAAATGCAGGACAATAAAAGATTAGTTAGCTTGTAAAGAATTTTAAAAAAGTCTGAGGGAAAAGAATATTAGGCTCACTGCTTAATATTTTTTTAATTTCAAGTTTGTTGATTGATACAATAAGCAGAATGCTGCAATGAAGATCTTTATCTTTCCTCTTATCATAAAAAAGGACCTGGATGTAATAACTCTCAAACAGACAAAGAAATTTAATTGTCTCAGAATACATTCTCTCCTCTTCATAAAACGCTAGATAAATGTTATTGGTCTGTCCCACAGAATGCCTGTTGTGGATTATTACCTCCAGATCATTCAATGTTGTGCTCACTGATTATTGAATAGGATGAGTCTTTATTTCCACATGTACAATTTCATTCCTAAATAAAAGCTCTTCCATAAACTACTCCAAACTTTGTATTCATTCTCAGCACAGAAAGCACATATCTCAAGTCGTCCTTCCCTCAGTGAGTTAAATAAGTAAGGACCAACTAGTTTGATATCTTTACCATGAATCATTTACTTTGTAATTTATGTTCATATTTGGTAATGTCCAGCAAACATGTTAGCAGGGGAAAATAATTATGTTTTGTTGTCTAAGAGCAGGACGTTATGCTGTGAGTGAATTAAAAAATTAGCTATTTGTTTTATGCTTGGAGAAAATACAGAAAAAAACCTAGTGGGATTTTCTGTAAGTAGTAAAATGATAAAAATTGCTTTTATTCATTTTAAAGAAAGGGAAAGTGAGAATGCTCTGGTGGTAGATTCCTACTTTGCTATGAATCCCAGCTGTAGACCTAAATCATGCTGTAGATTAATCCTGAATACTTTCTGCTGAAAGTTCAGGTATTTATTGATACTTGATTATCAATTAATATTAAGTGCCTGAAAATATTAATGACTGCATAGTTCTTGATTCTCTGGAAATACTTCATTAAGCACACTATTTATAAAAGGTCTAACTTTCAGAACCACCAGCTTGAGCCATCCTTGCAAAGGACTGAAAATCCCTTCTTCAGTTAATGTTGCCTCTTCTGTAAGTAACATCTTGATCCAGCAACGTTTGGAAGCTGCTGAAGTACTTAAAGGTTCAGCACTTATGGTATGTGTAATTAGCCAAATTTTCAGTCAATGAGCTCATCTGAATATGGAGTGTAATTGGGAATGTCAGAAATTATAGTAACTACAATCTGTAATGCCCAGACACCAACCAGAGTAGCAGGTTCACCTGTGTCATTTTGAGAAGCCAGATTTATATAGTGAGATCTCCCTGTTCTCTAGAAGTTGGTGTGAACAAAAATTATATTTACATTAATAATTTACATTAAAGTCTAGAAAGCCCATCCTACTCTCTGATAGAAACTAAATTAATGTGCAATAACTGCACCCCACTGTTGTGGAGATGCACCATAAAATCATGGAATTCTAACCCCTCTTCAGGTCCTGACTGCGCTATCTTCAGGGAAGAGCTTTCTGTATTTGATCAGAATCTTGTAATTTGAACTCTTTTTGACAAAAAGCAACAGGAAGAACAAATCCAGCCATTACTGCTTGTTTCAGTCGATCTCAGGATCAGCCAGTTCTATTAATGCACCACAGTCACACTGTGCACAAGGACACTGAAGAGTGCTAGCTGCAAGAGAAAACAACAGTTAAAGCTGTGTTAAAAATGTATGTTTTACAGGTTAAAGAGCAGTTCAGTGCTATAGTGGGAAAATAGGTTACTGACTAGAAAGGAATAGAGACGCATAATTTGAGATAGATCAGTGAACACATTCAGTTCAGTTCATCCTTGAAATCAGTGGGCTTTAGTATCATAGAACAATGCAGCAAATTTGGAGCTTTCTAGATTGGCGTCACTTGAATCACATTGTTAACCAATGAAATTGTATAAAATCAGGATGGAAACACGCTTTTAACTGCTCAAGAACATGACTAGGTGCCAATACGCATCAATTAGAATAGACTGATCATTGTTGAAACACATAACTGAATCCTATTATCTGACCATGTAAAACTTTGGTAGTGTCAAGTACATCATCAAGAGACACAAGAGGCACCAAAATGAGCAAGCAGATGAAATAGATGGCATAGACAAATGTCAGAAACAAAAGCTAGCAAATGAGCTGGGGCAACAGATGGAGTGTGAATTACTGCTCTTATAAGGACTTACATTCCAGGGAAAACATGAGTAGAAATAAAAAAACAAAAAAAAAACAAAACAAAAAAAAAACATTCAAGTAAGGTTTTACAGCCTGTAAGAGAAAGTACAAATAGGAAAGGAAGATAATACAGGAAAAGAGAGGGGCAAGAAACTGTTGGACAAGTGTATAATTACTAGTAGAGCACAACACACAGCAAGGATGAAAAGAGTTTTCAGTTTATTTTAGAAACCTGAGCAGGTCTCTGAAGTGCTTTTGACAGCCTGAACAAGGTGTAGGAATGTTTGTTTTAGCTATTTGTAACACAGGAATGTGTAGCTGTCGACTAATGGTTAATATGAAGGGTCTATGGCTGGGAGAGAATTAATCAGCTTCATAATTACAGAAAGATGTTGAGAAAAAATGATGCTAATAGATGTTAGGGTTTTTTCAATTCTTGCTGATATTAAATTTTTCAAAACTTACACTCTAGCATTTCAATTATTGAGTGAGTACTTTAGCAAGCTGATCTGTGTTCTACAGTTTATAATGCCAATGGATTCTGACATGATGGGACTCAATGAATTTTACTATAAATAAATGAAATTCCATTATAAATCCCACATGGTGAACAATAACTACCATCTGCCAGAAATTATGGGCAAAAAAATTAGTCACTGAATTATTAACATAGTGCTGTAAATGCAGAAGTAGTTTGCTGATAATTTGCTTTCTAAGTGTTTCTTAGAGCATCCTGTAAAGCATGTTGTAAATCATGGCCTGTATTGTAAACTGTTTCGGCCCTAAACAGTGTTGGGTTTCTTAGAGGAAGAACTCCAAATAAATAACACAGGCAGGCAAAGAACCACAACAAATGTATGCCAAGTTTTGGGGCCCTAAAGAGTCTGACAGAGCTTGTCATGAGAGAGGTGTCAGCTCTGCTGTCCTTGTAGCAAACAGCCTCTCTTAGATTTGCACAAAACAGCGTCAGGAAAGTCTTCCTAGCATCTTTTTATTTTGTTAAGACTTTTTTTTGAAAGTACTGATAGACTATAATAGAGGTTGCAGGGTCCTTGGATACAGTAATCTTTGATATTTTGGAAGTACTTAAGAGAGAAGGATGAGACAGTTGGGTAATTAAACCTCTAGTGATTTTTTTTATTTCCTGGGATATAAAGAGGTCTACATAGCCTTTAATGCTGTCTCTGTTATTCCCTTTCTTACATAACTTTGTCTATTCTTTGATGTAGTTTTTCTTTTTGTTTGATTTGTTTTAGTTTTAGACTTTATATTAAAATTATGGCAATTTCATCTATTTTTTCAAATAATTTTGCATCAAGACTGTATAAAATGCAATACCTCATGGATTAATATTAGATCCACATTCAGATTATAAATGTGTTTTCGATACCACTCTTTAGCTTATTATAACTGATGCATTCCTTTTTCTTGTAACTTGTCATTTTCCAAAATTTTACTTTCTCTTCACTCATTTTTTTGTATCTTTTCTCCAGTCTTCAGGATTAAGATTTACCAAGCAAAAGTTCATTGCATTTTCTTAAATACAAGTATCACTTTCCAGATCACGTGCCATATGTTATCTATCTAATTTTGCATTTGTGGATTTGTGTGTGTTTCGCATGTTATGATTTAGTTGTAATTAAAAAATGTAATCAAAGTTGACTTTTTACTGCTGCCTAGATCAATAAAGAGAATACCAAATAATCTCCATTCCAATACACTAACTCCAGAGAATAATGCTTCATTTCCTGTCTTAGAAATCTCTCAGGAATTCTAGCATGAGGCAGGTTTTATTTCTGACTGATATTTTTCCCTGATTCATTTTAATTAACTATGTAACAATACAAATTTTCTCTTTTTTTATCAGATTATACATATAGCAAAAAATATGAATTACAAATAAATTTACCATCCTAGCCTTTACTCTGGCCTAACTGATTGTAAATTACATTGAAAATCAAAGAGAGAGCTAGTAACAACTCTTTTAAATAGTACAGGCCATATTCAATGTAGAGAGATCCTAAAACATATTAAAGTGATGATTAAATGAATTTCTTTATTACTGTGCATGGTTGGGTCCATGTGTAGCACACAGGTACTAAAATTCCAAGGATGTAGAAACTGAGAAGCCAAAAAACAATGAAACTTTTTTTCTTTTTATGAAGGAGAATCAAGAAATATTCACATCTAAGTATTCATCCCAAAAACAGTCACAAAGAAAGTGAAAAAAGCAGACCAGAAGAGAATATCAAAAGTAAAAAAATAACAGTAGGAAAGCATAATAGCACAATAAAACTTATGATGTTCAAATAAGTCTTAGGACATCCTGCTGACACAATAGGCTATCTTCAGAGAGGGAAATTACTCTTTGGAAAAATGAGAAGAAAGGACTACATTTTTGGTAGATACAAAAGTCTTCTTTCAGCCATTATTAGCTTTCACAAGGATATTTTATATCCTTGTGTTAAATAATCTGATATTCATTATTTAGATATATAGAGAGAACAGAAAAAATTGATCTAAAATATAGCCCGTCTGCATTTCATTAAAGGAAAAACATTAAAATTATACTCAGGATATTTTTCTGATAAGTAAAATTGTACATAAATATCAAAAGATATTCCCACTCATTACTTCTAAGAAATATAGCATTTCTTCTCAAATTTCATTGCAAATCTGAAATGGAAAGTAAGTCCTTTACTGCAGCTGGCTTAGATTTTTCTCTTATTCTACAGATGAAGATAAAATAGTTTCTTCTTTTATGAATCTAAAACCTTCTCCCTTCTTTATCACCCCTATGTATAAAGACCCCCTGAGAAATTAAAAAAAAACAGCAGGAGGCCAGACTTTCCTGAATACGATTCATTCTGAAGAAAGATGAACATATTTTAAAACAGCACTGCTTAGGAAGGAGAATCTGTTCTTCTGTGATGTTCCTTGTGTTCACTTGGATTTTAGAGTATAAAAAACAAAAAAATGAGTGACTGTGAAACATTTAAAATAAGGTGGGCAGAACTGGCAGTTTTTCAGATCCAATTGATCCAAAAGTGTGCAGGAAGTAGACATTTTACTCAATTAATGTTAATTTTTTTACTCAAAAAATAGCAAGTTATTTGAATAGGCTTCAGTGTTGTAGTCTCTTGGCACTGTTAGGATTTAAAATAAAAGACAAAACTTCTTCCACTGTATTAAATCTTTATTCCCAGTTTCAGTTTAGGGTAAAAATCAGATTTTCCTATTTGGGAAAGACACACAAATGATGAAAAAATCTAGTTTCATCTACAATAATACAAATGTTTGTTTTTTCTGCTAATTTTAACATTGCACTTTACTTATTTTTTGCCTTAAGATTAGCTTGAAGCCCCATACTCTTAGCTCATTTTTGGATTATATACATGTGTGAACAAAACTTAGGAAAAATTCCAGCATGCTTTTCTTTCCACTCGTGACAGAGATTTTTGTCACATGCATACTGTAGATATGTTGCCCACAGAGTAGATTCTTGGACTGAGTATGAATGAAGGAACACAGAAAATTTTAGATTTACTTTTTTTACTTTTTCCTTCCCGTTCTTATTAATAAGCATGTTTTCATAATTATTTAAAACTCCACAGCTGGATTTTAAAACTGTTTAAGCTCCCATTTAATTTGCTTAATTAATTAAGCAAATGGCTAAGTCTTAAAAAGAACTCTGTAAGAGGGACATGAGGAGGCACTATGTTGAGTCCATAATGCAAAAAAGATTGTTGATATCAGGGAGAAGAATGGATGAGATCCTCTCTGAAAGACATTTTCAGCTTTATTCTCTTTCCTTTCCTACTTCTTATTCCTTAATAAGAACAAGTTTAGCTTTATTTTTTTTTCTCATCTCTCTCAGAGGGCTATAAAAGGAGTTTTGTAGTTATCCTGCAGTTTGCCGTTCAGTACACTGCAGACTTCTGAAGTAAAAAAAAATCATCTTCTTTCATTTTGTGTCCTTAGAATTTGCTTGCAAATGAAATTCAGCCCATAATATTTTTTATTGTAGTGCAAGATTCCCCAGAGCCTAAGAATTAAAGATAATATATAATAATTATATATATTTATTGCAAGAGAATAATAATTATTGTATATAATGTTATATATGTGGCATCTATTGGATGATTAAATGAAAATGGCATCTTGGTTAATGGTTAATAACATGGTTAATAACATTTTCTTACATGTGAACCTCCTTGGATTTGAGAACGTGTATTTCATTGCTGATCATCTGAGTTTGTAGATTCCTAAATTCAAATTATTTTGGGTAGTGATTAAATCTTAAACTCAAAATAATACACAAATATAAATAGAGATGGGCAGAAAATAAAGCAGTAAATATGTACTACATTTCCTTAATTTTGCTGGAAAAGGTGGAAGAAATAAAGGGTTGTCTGCTTAGGCAGTGTAAACATCTATATATATTTCGAATGTAATAACATTAAAAGTATTCTTTTATAAGGATAAAAATTTCTTTCCCTTTAGACAGGAAACAGAAAAATTTAACAGTAGAATGGGACTTAACCAGATTTTCATTAGATCAAAACAGCTAAAATACTCTACACATCCACCTTTACATCAGTCCTGTTTGTGTGAGATACAGAGAGTTTTGGTTGCTTCTGGAAAAGTGGTTTAATTTATTCCAGCTACAAATTTATCTTTTTTTTTTTTTTTTTTTTTTTTTTTTTTTTTTTTTTTTTAACCAGAGCTTGGTGTGGTTTAGTCGCAGCAGAATAAAATTTCCTTTCAGAGACATCTTCAAAACATGGAGAAGCAGTCAAAGTGTGCAGACCTGGGAGAGGCACCAGGAGGCCCAGTGTTCCACTCACAATTACAAACCCAGGAATAACAGGAATAAATAACAAATCTCACTTGCTCAATCTGTTCCTGAAGATTTACTATTAAGGAAATTTCCCCTTTTCTCCCAAAACTATGTGTCCCAAAGCTACTTATCTTTTGCTTTCGGAAGTTTAGTGTAGACCTCTATTGCTTTAATTGTCTTTCTTGTCTGTTGCTCTTCTTTTTTTATTTTTTCTGCTTATACCACAAAATCACATATTTTATATTTTTAGTTAATTTTAAGATCATCCCTGAGATCTTTTTTTGCTTTTCAAGTATAGGCAAACTGAATCATCTCAACCTTTCCTCATGGCTAATGCTATCATTATTTCTACTTTGTGTGGACTTTCTTCAGTTGCACCAAGTGCTGTGAGCTACAGAAGCTGGACACTGGATGCCTTTTCTGCCCAAGCAGCAGAGGATGAATGCAGGTCTCTTACAGACAGACAGAACTGTTTCTATCTCTTGGGATGGTGTCTGTCTTTCTTGAGGTTCTGTGGTGCTATTGCCTCCTGTTCAGTTCACAGCCTGTCCCTTATAGGTCTTTTTGCACAAATCAATGGACTTACTTGTCTTTCTATATCATTTATCTGTAGATTATTCCTACAACATGAAGAGAAAATTATATTTGCTCTCACCAAACAGAAGGCTTTTTATCCAAACATTTATTTTTTTTATAATTTAAATTTAATTATAGTGCTGTTCCCTATTATACTCACAGCTTTTACAGTTTATGTGTCCTGCAAATAGAAAAGAAGCCTCTATTTTTAGGCATTAATATAATTTTTAATAGCACTAGAATATTCCAGAAAAGATCCTTCAGTGTCTCCTCATTGCTTTGTGTCTTTTCCATGTATCACTTCAAGTAGCTCATTTAGTTTGGTGGATGTGTTTTAACTCCAAAGAGTTAAAAATTAAATTTAGCCTCACAAGTAGTTTAGGATCTATTCTAAGCATTGTAGGAAAATCAATGTGCTCAGATACTTAAGATTCATCCTCTTATGAGATATCTTTGATCTCTGGGAATATTCTCCCATACACAAGGCCCACTTTCTTCTTTGACTTTTGCCCAGTAGACACACATTCACTGTTTGTGACCAGTCTTCATTGATTTGATAGTTTCTTTCAGAAGGAGGCAAAACCTCCCTAAAGTAAAGAAAGAAATTTTATACTAAGAAGAGAAAAAAAAAATCTCTGTTTTTTTTTTTTCATCTTTTCAGCAAAACAACAGAATTGCAGAGGAAGAAAAAATTAAGATATCAAGTTATTCAGAAAGTGTATTCTAGAACAATTATTTCAGTAAATGCTTCATTATTTCCCTACTCACACAAAGATAATTTATTTAAAAACTATAAAATGCAATAAAAGTTCAATAAATTAAAAACCTGTAGGTATTACCCTAGCACATATAAATTCTTTTTTAAAGCTATTTTTTTTTCTGTGGATGCTTTGGAGAACTTTATAGAGCACATCCTCAAAAATATATTCCATATATTTGTTAAAAACATAAAACCAAATGTTATAATTCTCTGTGAATTAATACAGATAATTTCAGAAATTTTTGTATACAGCCTGTGTAAATTTGAAGAGCTTGCTACTGTTCGTTACCTGTCAGTAACTGCGCCAATTTCCAGAACAAATAATCAAATCTTTCCTGTCATCAGCTTTTTGAATTGCAATAGTATTTTTGTTTCCAATATCAAAGGGCTAATTTTAAATTATCACTTTTTATTCAAGCTTAAGTTACCTTTTTAAAATAACTTCACTCACCAGACACCAGCAGAAAAGAAACAATTACTTTAGGTCTATAGGTGTTTTCCTTAAGAAGAATGCACAAAAATAATTTTACTCACATTTATTTCCTCAGTTCTCTAATTCAGATTTTGACTGAAGATTTGGAGCTGTTATATAATGATATGCTAGCACAAATACAGCTTCTCAGATTCATTAAATGATTTTTAAAGAGGTTTATATTATGTATTGATTTCCTAATCTGCTTAAATTTATTGGAGAGCCGAAGACAATGAAAAATTGTGTAATGAAAAACATTATAATTTAATCTACACATACTGTAATTTTTTAATTTTAAAGGAATTATTGTCTTGAATTCTCCAATCAAATTTATGTCAAAGACTAATATTTCACAAATTTGAAGGCTTTCCATTTATTTGATGATACTTTTGAAAAACCTTTGCTACTTATTTCACTGCTTTGCAAATTAATGTTCTTGATGAGTGATTTCAAGAAACCTTGTCGTAATATAACCTGAATTATCACACTTTATTAATCAAATCTGCTGTCCAAGATTATCCCATAAATTTCTTAAAGCAAGTTAGGAGTTGGCAGACAGGTGAATATATTAGTTAATATATAGAAAGCATTAGCAGTATACATGATGACACTATTTAATTTATTTATGTATTCCAAATTCTGTTATTTTCTGGTATTCGTATTGAATTAAATTTATCTTATTTTATATGTTACTGTAGATCTCTTGCTTAGGTGCTCTTTTTTGCTGGTATAAAATAACTGATGTACTCACATGATAAGACTTCTACACGTACTCCTGAGGGTACTTGAATGATATACTAAAAAACAGACAAGTACTCTATGGAAAAAAGAACATCTTTTTATGCTTTAAATATATGGAAATGTGCAGATAGAAGTTTATGAGACTTTCTGCATTTCGACCAGATTCTAGGATGAAACATTAAAATCTTTTTATTCCTTTTCTTTTCAGACTGAATTAGGGAACATTAAATCTCAAAGCTATGGTGCTTAAAGCTCTGATAAGAAGATATTAATGTTCTCATTCAAAATTCAGGGAAAGAATACCAGCTTCTTGGAAGAGAAAACACTTTATCCACACAAACCCCATAAAATACTATTTCAAAGCAGAAAGTAGAAACACACACAGAAAAAAATACAAATTTTCTTCTCCAGAATAGCTTTTGGGAAAAAAGAAGAAAAATTGTTCTGTGGCACTGAACGCCACAAAGAGAAGCAAAGAAGGAATGGTCTTGGTCAGTAAAACTCGGTGAGAACCTTCAGGAGAACCTTTCACTAGTTAGGGAGCAGCCATCACATAGCACACACAGATGGGTAACCTTTAGTCTGGATTGTGTGGGTGGCTGCTTATAATCAGCTCACAAAACGAACACAATAGGGAAAACAGTGAATCAAATAAATTTAAGATTTGAGATCTAAGAATTCTAAAGCAAAAAGTCATGAAAATAACAGGAACAAATTTTAGTACATGATTGCAAATATTTAATATATTTCTTAACTTAGTTGCACCTGATTCAGTCATGTGACCCATTGACATGGAAGGCAACTTTTTTTTGAGAATGAAGGCAGGAAAAACCTCCAAAATGGGACTTTTTTTGCATGGTAAGGAAGGGGGATGTTTTCTGATCTGCTGAGTGTCTGAGGATTGCAACAAAAAGGAATTGAAATCATGAGCCATGTCTTTTTGCACATCACAAAATTTTAATTCAGGATAAATTGTTTTCTGAAAGGTTAGCAGGATCTAAAGCATGGGACTTGGTGACAAAAAGAGAGTATAACTACATAGTTATCCATGAAGAAAGGAGTAGAGGAATAAATATACATCCAAAAATATTTTAGAAAATTTGGGTAGAGGCTTTTGATGGAGGAGATAGAAAAACTGTCGTCCCTTTTGTCTGTGATTCCAGCAGTTATTAGTTGAAAACAATTAATTAAATTAACTAAAGTTCCCTGAATCAAGACTGGTTTCCCCATTGCAGAACTTGGTGAGTGTTTTCCTTTTCTTCATCTCAGCTCATGAGGTTTTTCATCTTATTTTGTCCCCCTGTTCTGCTGAGAGGGGGGCAGTGAGAGAAAGGCTCAGTGGGCGTCTGGCAGCCAGCAAAGGTCGTCCCACCACTCTTGTATTGAGCATTACTCCAAAGACACAGCTGCTTTATTTTTACATTAAGGTCAGAAGCCAAATGAAGTTGGAAATTGTTTTTCTCAGGAAGGTATGGCTTCTCGGACACTGCCAGTTTCAGTGGTGATCACTGCTATATCACCAGGACAATGAAGTATGTTTGATATTAAAATAGCAACATAAGTACTCATGTTTTGTAAGGGAAGTTGCCATCCAGAAACTCAATCTCAATTGTATAAAAGCGTAGAAGGGAAAAAAAATTGTATTGTCTGTCAACCATAAGGCATCATATTTCCATGCAATTTCCTGCTGATTGAACAGGCTTTCCCCCCCAATTTACACTTCTGAAGAAATGCGTGAATTGTCAAGTAGATGTTATTTTTGGAATTTTCCCCTAAAAAGAACCTAAGAGGAAAAATTTAGACTTATATGGCATATTTGGCAAAACAGTTAAAAGATATATATAATATTCAACAAGGATAATATATTTTCCAAGGCCAGGGGGAAAAAAATCCAAAATTAGTCAACTTTAATTTATTTTACTTTAACATGATACCATCTTGAACAAAAATGGAGATTTTTTTTTTCTTGAATTGGCAGTTAGTTACACCCAACAGTATTATGAATATAAAAGCCTCTTTTTGAATGTATGTATTTGTTTCAATCACTTAGCATATATAAAAGCATAACTGAGCAGGAAAACTAGATGGAGATTTTAATAATCTCAAGCTTTGCATTGCAGGCGAATGGCTACTTCTGTTAAAGTTACCATGTGGCCATTTTACTAAAACAAAAAAAATCTTTGAAGTGATTTAAGGACTGAATCTTCTCCTAACTAGTAATACTTGCAGCACTAGGTGTAATTTTCAGGCCGAGAATAAATGTTAAGATATCCAGTTTAACTTATACCTTTTGTATTACTAAATCACAGAGAAGATCAGCTATACTCAAGTTTGAAAGAGAGGTCATGAATGGAGAGCTCTGAGGACAACCAGTAATCAACACATATTTTCACTGATCTAGGTCCTCAATTGGTAAAAATCAATATTATTCCTGTGAAGAAAATGGGCTCAATATTGATTTACCACTTTCGTGAAAATAAGCTCAGCACTTGGCTCAGCTTCCTGTGTGAAAGAGAACTTTCCTTGGCACAATGGAGAAGAAAATAAGAACTGAAAGTGTCCAAAAACTAAAAAGAAGAAAAAACTGTCCAAGAACAGATGTTTCAATAATGTCTTTTCTATATGTTTTTAAAGTTGGAAAGATTAAAGCATATTTATTAAGGAAACAGTGCTATTCCAAGTTTTCATGGTGTAATTCCGCACAGCATCACTTTTATTTGCAAATGATATTAAGTTTTTGCAAAGTTTCTTTAAAAATATGCATATTAATTAAATAAAGTTAGGAAAACCTTGTTAATATATTTTGAAAAGGAAATTCGAATTTTCTGACATTTTCCATTGAAAATCAATGCTTCTGTACAGAACAGTCAATCTTAATAATGCATGTGAGAGAAAGAAGCATATGCAGAATCAGTGCATAGATTGTTTACTGATAAGGAGAATGTAGCAACTAATGTCCAGATCTGAAAACAACCTCCCCTTTGGAGCTCTTCTACCTATCTGCAACAGGAAAACAGGAGACATATGCTGACACAGTGAGCATCTCAGAAAATTCTGGTCTGATACCATCTAAAATAAAAATGGCAGAGCTTCCCATTGGCTGCAGCATATATGTGGTAAACATCAACAAATCTTTTCATCAGTCAGGAAAGACAAAACATTTTTCCCACATTTTTCAACAAGATGTGTTCCAAGTTTATTCTACATATAGATGTTTGCAAAGAAGGAGATGCCATTGGTAACCAGCAGTAGGGTAATTAGTGCCTCAGATAAGGGATAAAAGTCCCAAATTATGTGAAATAAAAGAAAACCAAGATTTTAGACACTTCCAAAGTTTTTAATATGTTTTCCATCTTTCTCTCATTTTGGCTACATCAAAATATTTGCCCAATAAATGTTCCAGTGTTTTGCTCAAACCCTATAATGATATTTCAAAAAATCCTACTTGCAGTGCGAACATATTGTCATTGTTTCTGCATTGTGGGTGATGGTTATGAGCAAAACCAAGTCCAATATGTCTCAGGATTAGAGGCAGTTGTGTTTAGGGAGATGAAATTTAGGAGATCATATTTCAGTTTTCTTCCTATCGAGGGAAAAAAAGAATTAACTTTTGGAGCTAATGTTTTTACATGAATGGGTAAATTGATTGTGTGACAGTCACATCTTATGGTTTTATATGTAGTCTTTATGAGAGGGGATTATTTAAAATGAATTACTGCATTCAATTTGCTCTCCTTGGTTGATGAAAAAGGTTTTCATTTTAATTCATCCTACGGTCATAATTGAAGGCATGTTCAAACTAGTATCCAGTGCTTATTGGATTTTAAGAACATTTTAAGTTTATATAGAAAGAGAAAAAAGACACACACACACACACACACACACACACACACACACATATATATATATATATATATATATATATATATCTTTATTTTATTTTATTTTATGTTAGCGTTGGGGTTTCTGAAAAAGGGACTTGCCCTTCCCAAATAAGTTTTCTTCAAAAAGTTAGAAGTTTCTAAAATACTTGGTACTTGATGAATTGACATTTTCAGACAAAAAACCATTTTGTCCAGTTCTACTTAGTGTGCTGCTTCATTAAACAGATTTCCTGCCTTGAGTTACAGCACGCTCTGTGAAATTCCTTATGTTCCACTTTTTTTTAGTCAGTGGAGGGTGGAATATCAATTACGATTATAATTTATTGTTATATCATCTTCAAAGACACTCTATCCTTTCTTGTGAGCTGTTACAATTTGGTTCCTCCAAGGCACAAAATACCAAACTAGACTTTTTTGTCAGATGTTAGAAAATGGTTTAACATGAAGAATCAAGTGAGTAAGCCTATTCACAAGACCACTCAGTCAGAACCACTTCACAACTGATAAGAAATCTTTCCAAAGGAAAAAAAGGGTCTGTGTAAAGCCTTGAAAAATGACAAGACTGAGGCTGTTGACAGTGTTTACACTTATTGTTATCAATAGTTTTTTGCTGGAGATATTTCCACTCTCACCAGTCTGCCATGAATAGTGGAAGACAGTTTATGCCTTCTATAATGTGTTCTTTTACAATGGTGACTTGTGACACTCTTGCCCAGAAGTTCTATAAAGACAACACAGAATTTTTTAACCTGGAAAAGGGCTCTGGAGACCATCTGTCCCAAAATGTGGGTAAAATCAAGGCCAACTTCAAACTAGATTCAACAGAAAAATATAAAAGCCAATAATGGGAGTTATTGTTTCAAAGACCTTCATCTGAAACTGTCTTGGTATATAACTTCATTTTTATCAGTACACCTATTCGAAGTTCAAGTGTAAACCTGAAGGCATAAATGCGTAATACATAAAATCTGAATATTCCTCATTGCTCTCAGAGTTTAATTACAAGCTATGAGTTCATTGCCTTTTATGAAACTGTTGCTAGACATGATACAATTACTTGAGGAACTATCAGGGGAAGACCTGCAGGGACACAGTGAGATTCATCGAGTCCAGCCGCTAGGGCAGACCACAAGCCAGACTGAGAGAGCAAAAGCAGGGTCATCTGTTGCTTCAATAATTTCATAAAGGCGTTTGATTCAGCATGGTAGAATGATCACAATCTAGAAACAGTCTTGCTAAAAGCCATGTATGAAGAGTTAGATAGAACACTGTTGGTCAACAACAACCGGAAGATTGATTCAAGCTGATAAGCTGTGTGGCCTATTCCACTTTGTATCTGCTATCAGCAGATAGGACTGAGCCTGAGCAATAAAGCTGTGATAACTGTAAGCTTTATTTCACAAGTAAACTGTGGGATCTCAGCACATGAGTCCTGATGTGCAGAGTCACCGAGATAACCCTTGGGGGGCTCGGAGGTCCTGGAATGTTGCCAGAAGTGTCTGGCGGCTGGACTTTGATCCTGCACAGGAGACAACACCTGTATGAGGATGGGAGGATCTCACTGGGATAAATGGTGAAGGGATAGGTTACTTAGAGTGTGAAACACAGATTTTAGAATTTTGGTACGGGGGGTCTAGAGAAGCAAGATGGAGGAATTGGGGCGTGTCCTGTCCTTCTTCTTCTTCTTCTTGGCCTCCATCTTCTGTGGTGGTGGTGGCACTTTGGGATTGGTTATTACTAAAAGTGCACTTGTCAATAAGGGTGAAAGGCATTGGGGAAAATAGGTAAATATCTTATACGTAGTTTTGGGTATAAAGATAAGTGACCGCCCCGGGGGCTCGCAGTGTGCTCATGGCTGGCTTGCTGTGCGGACCTCTGTCAGGCCGAGAGAAAATCTTGTAGATAAAAACTAATAAACACTGAAGACCGAGAAAAAACCTGAAGACTCTTCTCGTCCTTTGGAGCGTGGGCTGTCCCAAGGCCATCCCGAGCCTTTCCAGGCCATCAGAAACAGCCAAGAACGGGACAACTGGCGTCCCTGTGTGGGCTCGAACCACCAACCTTTCGGTTAACAGTACAACCTACATAATTCAGATAATGTTTTAGGAGTAGTGCTTCTAAAGTGATTTATTTGAGGTAAATTTTGGTATATGTTCATAAATATGGCTAAACAATATTTTTTTCCCTCAGTGTCTGGAAACATTTGGAAAATTCTGAAGCCAGAATAGAACCAGTCCATGAAAACTTTTGCTAGAGCATCCACTTCCTTTTGGTGTTCATAATCTGTTGATTTAATTTGATAACCTCTTCTTATTTTGAAAATATGGCAAGTTTATAATCCCTATATGCTCTCTTTATTTCTTTTAACAACCTACTGTGATGGATTTGAAGGCCAGAACTCGGAACTTTTGATCTATTGTTGTATCAGGTGCTATAAAAACTTTGATCAAAAATAGCTGACTCTATTCTTACTGCAGAGAAAAAAAAATGCTATGATCAAAATAATGAATATATTTAGACTCAAATGCATGGGTAATTTTAAAATGAAAATATTTTGTGCCTCAGAAAACAGGTAGGGAAGAGACAGGAGGGAGGCAGTGCTCTAAAAAATCACTCAACAATTTTTTAAAGAATTCATGCAGCAGTTTCAAAATGCATATGCTTTTTAGCCTAATTAAGCATATGCTTTAGCAATTATTGATTTGATGTGCTCACTCGAGGGCTCAGAATGCAGAAAGAATTTTTTGACACTGGGAAATACTTTGCTATGCAATTCTAAGAAAACTCTGGAGGCAGCAGAGTAGAGTTTATCTTACTAATGTTGTTTATAAAAGCAGATTCTTTTCTGTCAGACTTCCCAAGGGAAAGAGTTAGATCTAGACATGTGAGACTGTCTGTGTATAGACAGATGGAAAGAATGGTATATAACACCTAACCCATTCCCTAATCTCTCTATAAATTATCACATACTCAGTTGTACTCAGTGAGAATTGAATAAATTGACCTAAAATCAAATAACTTTAATCAAGTATCAGCTATTTTTGCATCTAATTTAAGATTCAGTTCCCTTTTGAATTGTCCTTTAGGTGTGTAAAAAAAAGATAATTTTGGCCTTCCCAAGATCCTTTGGTTTTTGATCTTTCTGACTTGATGAGAAATCTTCTTTATCATCTCTAAAGAAAATCTGCAGAGGAACAGATGTTTCAACCATCGTTCTGTGGACGATGTATTGAAGAGGTGTCATTTTCTTCATGGACTTCTGAACAAAACCATTTTTAAATGTCTCATCCACCCTTTGAAACGAAGGTTTGGGTTTTTTTCCTAAATAAATAGATTATTGCTACGGTTTGACATACACAAATAATTTAAGAAGACTGCATATTGCATACACCCAGAAAGCCCAGTTCATTACTTGATCAAAGCACTTGAAAATATTTCATTTTTCACTGGTTAAGTTTCCTTTGTTTTCCATTACATAAGGTTCCAATAACAGTATTGATCTTGAAGATGATCTTTTTGTTCAATTTAATTTAAAATGTGACAGTACTAAGAACAGAAGGTTTTCTTAGATCCAGAAATAGCATGTTTACTTCATTTGTGTAATTTATATGCTAATAACGTGCATTCTTGGATTCCTTGGGATATTGCTTTACTGCTTATAAATTTTTTCCTGTGATACCGTCTGGCACAGCAATTTCATGTCAGCCATTATCTGTGGAAACAGATTAAAGCATCCCTGAAGCTTTTTTTCTTTATTTGAAGAGAATTTTCAATCCTCTAAAAGCATTCAGAGGAGGGAAGAGAACAGAAAGCAATATATTTTCCAGTTCAGGCATTCTCTGGCTCTTGATTACGGACACAATATAAAAAATAGTACAGCATTCATCAGTATTGTTTGACAAAAATTTACTGATCTCAATGAACATAGATTTTGGAGGCAATGAGTAGGCAGTAACCTCACTATCTACTGTCATCAGTTTGTCAGAAAGTGTTTTTGGCAGAAAGGTAATAGAGGAAGTTAAAATTAATAGCCAGAAGGGACAGGCATTTTTTAATAACACCTTAAAAGTGCTGTATTCTGATAAGCAGTGGCTTAAACAGTGTAAATGGTATTTGTGTTTGTAGTACAAACACTGAAAAATAAATTTTATTTTAGTGAATATCAATATTTTCATATTTCTTCTCTAGTTTCAGAGTATCTGAATGTAGAGGCCCATAAGTAAATTGCTTCAAGGAAAACTGGGGAGTTAAATTGGCATTTTTGAATAATGGGCTGTCTCCTTCAGGATTCTTTAAGGGTACAGACCTCCCAGACAATATGCAGACTCTGGAGCTGAGACATCAGATTTCAAAAAGCAACTAAAAAATAAATGTTATGGAAGGTCATAAAGATGTTAGGGTCACCAAAGATATCTTTAAAAGAAGCAGCTGATGAAAGTGGGAAAGCTGGGAAGGAAAATGAAAGAGAGGATGAGAAGCTTAGGAAGGAAGAGGTCTGACTGGTAGTAGGTGAAAGATAATTTGGAAGCTGTTTATGAGAGGATTAGCTTTCCTGGGTGAATGTGAGAAAAACCCATGAGGCCTAATCTTACATCAAGACAGTTCTAAGGACAAACGTATCATTAAACTCCAACAGTGAATTGGTTTCTTGTCTTTTTCCATACTTGATAGAGGGACTGAACAGGGATTGACTCGTGTTAGATGAAATAGAGGTTGATTAATTAGAATATATGTGGTTTGTCTAGGAAGGGGAATAATATTTAGGATTTCAAGAACCAACCTCAGTAAGAAAGGGATATGCTTTGGATCTCTGCCTGCCCAAAATAACATGCCATAGTATTTTGAGATGATCATCCTTAAGACAAAGTGTCTAAGAATGATCTTAAAATGGTGATTTTGGCCAGAAAGAGGATAAGTGGAAGTGATTTTTTAAATTAAATGAAGCTCAATTTGTAAAAAATACAACCACCCAGCTTTTAAAAATATATATTTTGCTGAACTTAGGTGCAAGTTCTTTGCACTTAATGATTTTAAAATATTTTTTATTAATAAATGTTGTCCAGTTTCCTACTTAGGATATGTATTTCATGATTTCCATATGGTGGGAGTACATTCAAATACAGATGGTACATTTTTTCTTTAAATATTTTTTTCCTCCTGCTTGTCTCATTACTAGTAATTTGATGATCACCATGAATTAAAACAAGCATGAAGACCCATGATCTTTCATAATCTTAATTTAGATTTCAAAGGCATTTCAGGATCTCCTAAATCTCTGAATGAAAATCATCTAAAATTTTGATCCATTGGGAAACTAAAGATATCTGACAATGAAAAAGCTACCTTCCTTAGTAGGATTTCACTGACACACAAAAAATAATGTACTACATAATTGTTTGCAGAGGACAATTTTGCTATTGGATTTTCACCAAAGGTGTGAACAAAAGGTATTTCTATTTACTCTCTTGATTTCTCCAACTGTACCTCTGACAGCACAGAATATGGTGGGCTTTTCCTCAAGATCATTCTCTGAGCACACAACAATTTTTATAGCTGATCTTAAGTAGAAGCAGTATTTATCCCAAGGTTGATTTATATAATTTTAATTTTGCAGACTCTGTATCCAATCTCAGGGACTACAAATTTATCTTTTAAAATTACTTTATTCTGCTGTATTTTAAACTTTTATGTTTACTGAGTGCCTATGTGATTCAATTTTTCCAATATTAATTCTAAACATATTGCAAATGTTACTTTACAGCACGTATTACTTCAGTCATAGAATACTGAGCTTTTTTGTGTCTTCTCTTACTTTTGGGGAAAAAACATATGCTTCATTTTGGATTATGTCACCTCACTAGTACCAATAGGAAGAAGTGTATGTTGATAGTCATAAAGTTGCCACTATGCATAAACATTCATATTATAATTTATAAATAAAAAAAGAAGACCTCTAATATGCTCTTGAAACCTGCTTGTGCTGTATCTTTTCCACCTGTATATGTATAAACTCGTTCAAAACCAAGTGAAATCAATACTAAAGCAACAATTGATTTGGAAATCCTGCGTAAATCTTAGAATACATTTAATAGAATTGTGTGTGTTAAGAAATAAAAGCAGATTTTAAACTTTGAACACAGAGTGAGGTTATACTATCTCACTGTGCCCTAAATAACTCCATACAAGAGTCTGAGAACAGCTGAATTCCCGTGAGAATCCTAAAGACACAGAAATGAGACCTTTAAGAAAGGCTACATCTATGTTACATGGTGAATTGGTTCTTCTGTGGACACTTTGACCTACAAAGAAATTACCTCCTCTTTTAAAGAGAAGGAGAAACCATAACCATAAAAAGCATCTGTGTGGCAAGGCTTGCAGGAACTTCATAAAACAGCAACAAATGGGTATAATGGTTGTTTTTTTCAAAGTAATTATTGTCAATAAACCAGTTGTTATTCAACAGCTGTAGGAAAAGACTGGTTTTATTAATTTTCTTCCTATTTCCTTTAATTAATTTGAAAATTGCAGCGAACTGTAGAGTCTGTAGATGATACAAAATGTTCAGAACAGTCAGATCTAAAAATTGCAACAAAGAATGACTAGCAATAAAATGATGGATGTAATGCTGTCAGCAATGCAAAGTAATGGGCAGGGGAAAAACCAATCTTAACAATCTAAACAATGTTTATACACCAGCAGTCTCAAAATTGACTATTATCTTCTGGTAACAAGGTCTCTTAGCCACTGTGAAGGCTTTCCTGAAAGCATCTCTGAACACCAGCACTTGAAAATGGCAGAGATATTCCAAATTACTAGAAAAGAAATGGACCCAAAAATTTTACTGCGTAAATTCCTGAAGTGGCTACAGCTAACATAATTTTTTGCATTTCTGTTCACTCTACTGAAAACCACTTAGAACACATTTATGTTCTAATTCTCTATGCAGCAGTGAGGGTTTCAAGTGAAATAATCATGGCAGAAGCTCTCAAAGAAGGGGAAGAAATTTTAAGTGAGGGACTTTTGATTTTTGTGGAGGGATAGAATGTAAGAGAATAGTGCAGAAGGCAGTCTCACCCTTGAGGAGTTGCAGCTGTACCAATCACCAAAGATTAGGAACAGGCCTGCCCTTAACAGGCCACAGCAGTGTCCAATAAGACGAGTGCTACAAAAGAGTGGGTTAGCTGGGTGAGGAGAGAGATGGGGTTTGTTGGTTGTGCTGAGAAGAAGGAGGAGTCAGTGCTGTGAGGAAATGCCCATGAGAAATTACCGAGAAAGTATGGGAACTTTTGCAATAAGAGGACAACTGATTTTGTTTGGTTCATTGTCTGGATTTTTTCCCTAATTAACATATGGGATTATGAAGAGTTGCAGGCTGCTGTGGGAACTAAAATAAGAAAGGGGTGACATAATTGTGCAGGGAGGGTTTGTTTATGTCCACCTTGAAGATTAACCTCTTGGCACTGCACTCCTCCTTGGTCAAGAGCCTCCTTGGGGCTCTTGACAAGAGCCTCACAAGGGCTTTGTCAACTGAGATGCCTCAGATCTCACAAAAATAAGCCTGGATTTACAGGCCTCCATTACCATCCTCCATAATCAGTGGACTAAAATAGGAATTTGTTTTAGAAATTGGATTCAGATTGAGGTCAATTGCATCTTAAATTGTGTGGCTTTAGCAAGAGTCAGAGGCATGGTAAATGCATTGCCTCAGAATGTTTAGAAGGCCCAACAATCACAAAAAGAATTGAACATATTCATAGCAAGGGCTTTCTGAGTGGCCTTCAGGTCAGCATATCTGCATATCTGACACTTACTTTTGGTATTATATGTCCTACTACTGGCACCTGGAACAATTGAATAAATAATATGACGATACATGACTGTAATATTTCTAGGTCGAAGGACTGAAGACAGAATTTATTTGAAAATATTGCAGAATTACTGATTTGTTTCTTTCTAGAATGCAGATTGTGACCTATGGATGAAACAGTTTTATGCTGGATTGATTTAGAATCACTACTGCAGAAGATTGGGTCGATTATCTTGTTAGAAGGAGGTTCTTTTAATTTTGATTAGAAGCAGAACTGAAAGGTTTCGTCCTTTAAAAGAGATTAGAAACAGAATTGAAAGGTTTCCTTTTTTAAAAAACCCACAAAGAAAGGAGCAAACCTGTGTTTAGCCATATTTCTTTGTCCAAGCTCTGCTCTCCTCATTTTGCAAGCAGCCTCCTTATCTGTGCAATCCAGAGTCATATCTGAGAGTTGGTCCCTTTGAGGTTGTTAAATCAGAGGCTCTGTGTTCACTGCAGTTCTCCAGGCAGATGTGTGCCCCTGACTTAAAACAAAATGACTTAGAGATAGATAGAACGATAGGTTTTATACACAGATGAATGATTTTGATTCATTTAATAGGACTTCATGCTTAAAAATTGCTTCAGGGGTTTTATGTTCTCTTTTGCTTTTCATCTGAGGTGTTACCTTCACATAATCATTGAGGTGTATTCAAAGTTTCTGCTAACAAAATGCTGTTTGTAACACTTTGGCAGCAGAAACTTTAAATGCACAGGGATTATTCGCCTCCAAAATCCATCTTAGCTGCTTCCTCCAGCTCTAACAGAAACTTTTATAAGGAGGAGATTTCTTTCAGTATTGCAGAATTGTCTCACTGGACTTTAGTGCCTTCCATATTAGAACAGATTAGCATGTTAAATATAAATCTTAGCAAGAGAAATTTCCCAGGGTCGTCTTCTTTATAGAACCAACTACTTAGAAATTGAAATGAAATTCATATAAACATGTTGCTCATACCTTTCCCAACAATCCCAACTACTTTGCCCCTTGTCTTTTTAAAGATAATTTGTCCTATTACATTTTCAAGATTGACATACAGAGCGAAGTATTGTTCATTCCTATCAATCCTGCTCTGACATCTTGGGGTTTGGGGCTTTTTTGCTTCTGTTTGGATTTTAGGTTGTTTGGGTTTTTTAATAAAAAACGAACCATTATAATCAAAGTTTGTTCATCCAAACATTCAACCAACTGCTATTGGTTGAATTCTGAAAAGAAAAAAAAATCCAATTTTCCCATATTATAAACAGTTGCAAAAACCCAAAAAAACTGTTCCTAACAATTGGGTGAACTATAATAAACACTACAAGTAGCAAACAACATGCAAGGTCCTGTCAAACACACAGAATGGAAAATGGTGAAGAATAGTGAGAATTTTAAAACACACATTTTGCAGCCTTCCCTCTTTACACTTTGATTAAATGTTCAAATTTGCCACATTGTGCAATACATTTTTCATTCCCTCCTATTGACGGCTGACTTGGAATATGATGATAAAACCAAATTGTGCTTCAATTAAGAAAAAAGCTTGGCAAGTATTTACATAAGCTAAAAAACTATTTATGTAAATCAAATATGTATTCACTTGCCAATTTTTTTCCTCAGGCAACAACCAAGTAAAGCAAGTATAATAGCAACATTATATTCAAAATATTATTACATCATATTATATATGCAAGGCATCATAAGTATATTTTTAATATTTAAATTTCAAACAATATATTTTTTTGTTTTAGAAGTCAATGTGATAATTTTTTGGCTTTTCTCTGTGATCTCAGTGATAGGACTGTTTTCTGAAAGATGAATTTAATTTGTTTATGTTAATAAGGAAGAGCAGCAGAATGTTATTACTACTCATACAACTAGAAGCTACCAATGAAATCAGATGAAGACCTATACTGATTAAATTTGTAGTTACATTGGCATCTAATTTAGATTTAATATATTAATTTCCAGTGTAATGTGGAAAAATCAAAGTGTTGATGCTAATTACTTTTAAAGTTTCAGTATCATTGCATTCGACTACTTCCAATGACTTGTAGATGGCAGTGGGAGATTTCTCCTGTAACAATTTACAAATAAAATGAACAACAGGATTGCTTTACTTGTTAAATTAGACTAGACATGGAAAAATTGTGTATAGACAAACAATCACATTTCAGTATGATCATCAGCAAGAAAAAAGGTTTCAAATAGACTAAATTCTTATTCAGACAACTTTTATTTGGTGCATATATTCTTGTTCTTGCAGTACCAAAGAGAAAAAAAAATCACTTTTTTTCAATGCTATTATCATGTACTCATAGTGAAGGTATCACCTGTAAGTGGCAAATTCTCTTTAAATGGTCTCCACTCTAAAGAGACATCACCAGTGATTCAGAGGAAATGACAATCTGACAAGCTGACCATCTGCTTCCCCAAATGCAAAATGGCATAAAGTGACAAAGCTTCTATCCCAGGGAGCCTATTATCACAATTTGATAATGCAATAAATAATGTAAAACATAATATAGACATTCGCTGCATGCAGTGAACAGATGAATATGAAAAAAATGTGAACAAAGTAAGTTTAAAGAAATTTTGTAATTGCTTACTAGCAATTAAATTAGGACAGAGAATCTTTCTATGTTGTTCCTATATACAAAAAAATCTATTTTAACAAACTAAATTTCTTCTTGCAGTTTAAATTTCAAAATTCAGATCACTACTAGCTTTGACTCCATTGCATTTCTATGAACTCTCAAATGGCACAGCACATCTCTGGAGCTCCAGGAAACCTGAACAACTAAACCAAGTTAAGCCTGAAAGCTGAATCACCCTTCCATTTCAATGCAACTTCTGTCACTAAAGATGTAAGAAAGATTTTTTTTTTTAAGTTTTATTAAACAGATGTTTTAGAAGCTTCACTGATCCCTGAGTCCTCTCTTCTGCATGGAAATGTGTAGGATATGACACTGAATGCTAAGTTAGGAGAGGTTGGTGGTCCCATTTCCAGCACTGAGCCCTCTGTCAGTCTGGCAATATTTAAAACTACATCTGTATTCTCTTTTCTTAATCCTCCTCCTTACGCTCCAGGTAAAAGATTCGAGGAAGTTAAAAAATAAAATCAGTAGAGATGTTATTATTTAGGCTTTTCCTTAGAGGGGTGGGAGTGTTGTGGGAGCAACTGCAAGAGCAGAAGCAGTCAGCACAGTGACATAAAGCTTACAGCTCACTTTCTGAGGGGAATGTGTGCAGCAGCCTAGAGATCTGTCCTGCCACACACAGGACACACACCAGGCCGTGCCCCTGTGTGTGCCTCTCACCCTTGGGCACAGGAATGAGGAAATCTCCCTGGGTGCCTGAGCTGGGGCAATGCCTCGCTGTCTGTGTGACCGTCCCACCTCAGGATTGCTGTCCTCAGCCTATTGCAGCATAGGGGGTCTCTGTAGACCTGTGCCCACTGAGGAACTGCTTGTATTCTTGTTTTTGGAGTTAAATTGTCAACAGCAGTCTGTCACAGACATCTTTTCATAAAAATCCTCTCTTTGGGATTTTTCCTCTTCTGGGAAGTTGAGGCCCCAGAAAGAGAATGTAAACAATAATTTTTCTGCTGATGTGAAATGCAATAGGTGCACCTGTGATTGGCTCATGTTCCATGTTTACAATTAAGGGCCAATCACAGGACCAAGCTCTCTGGAACAGATTCACAGAGAGCTCTCTTGTTTTTCAATTCCTATGCTATTCTTAGCTTAGCAAGCTTCTGCAACTTTTCTCTCTATTCCTTTTAGTATAGTCATAATGTATTATATATAATAAATTAATAAATCCAGCCTTCTGATCATGAAGCAAGATTCTCATCTATCTCTCTCACCCTGAGGAACCCTCACGAGTCATGTAACGGCAGTCACCTATAATATTGCTGGTCACCTATTCCCAGCCTGCTTTACTTGCACCCTTTTTAAAGTCCATTAGCAGTGGCCTCCTGAGGTAACGCTGCCTTCTGATCTCCTGCCCAAAGTGTGTTACCAGGACCCACCCATTGGGATTAACAACTTATATCCAACTCGTTCCAGTGCATGTCTAAACCATTACAGGAGGGCAGATGTGGTTCAAGTCTCATCTGGCAGGACTTTCAGGTAAGAGTCCCTCATGATAACTATCTATGCACTGGTAGATAATTATCATGATAATTATCATGATAATTATCTACCAGTGCATATAAGAATCAGTTGGAGGTTACAGCTAAAGACCTCATTTTATCTGAGCTGTGCTTTGGGTAGGTTTTATCCTGTCACAAGACTATTGATTTTTCAATGTATAAAACACTTCAAATTGAAAATGTTTGGTATAGCAGCCAATAAATAACACAAATTTTAGTGTGTGGCACATTCTTGCTGTATCCCAGAAAAACTTTTTTTCCTTTCCTCTGTTTTGCTTTAGCAGGAAACATGACAACATGTCACTTATAAGTGACAAATCCTGACCCCAGATCCCAGTTCAGTTCAGTTTGCTGGTTTTTGGCTTCCTACTTCTGCCTTCCACTCCTGGGTGGGCAGCACCCATTTATTCTGTAATATGTGGACCTATTTTGATACATTCAGAGAGTTTAGAGCAAAACAAAAGGAATATACTAAATATAACTAAGACAGTTGATTCAATTAGTCAAAGAAGGAAATAGTACTGGGAAATGTATAGAACGAGTTGCTCTTCATTATTTCGTCCAAGATTTGAAGCCACAGTTTTGATACAAGATCTCCATGAGTACCTGTGAAGATCATTTTTTTCTCATAGTCAATACCTTTGTTTTCATGTCTTGTGAAATATTCCAAATATTATTAATGTGTCATATGTGCTGTTGCCAAAACAAATGCTGGTAGAGAGTGTGTTGCAAGGAACAATGTGAAATATACCACATGGCTGTCCATCTGCTTCCAGACTTACAAATACAAATCATAACCACTCCTTTTCATTTTTCATGTGATGCTGAGATTTGAATTTTAATCTTCATCAATACTAGCTAAAACATATTCATATACATGTGAAAATGCACCTTCAAATGGAAATATCCTTCAGGTTTCAGGCTGCAAGAAAAGTCAGGAAAAAGATTCTGCTGAATTTTTTTCCAGTTTCTTATGAAAGTAATTTTTTTTTCAGTGTTTCAACACTGCTTTGTTTCTTAAGTATCTCAGGACCATATAAGAATTTAGATAACAGCACATTTTTCTGTGCAGTCCTTAAATGGTATTTACCTACTTTGGTACTAAGAACTTTTAACTGAGGTACTAAACAATTGTTCATGGAAGAAGAGGGGCAAGAAAGGAAAATTTCAATGGAAAACTGGAGCACTGATTTCATCTGAAAAGGAAAGAAAATTCAGGGTTTGTAAATAAAGAGATGGAGCATTTGTGAACTGCAAAGCTGAACACAAGACGCCAAAGAAAAAGGAAAAAAAAACCTGTAGAAAAGTATAAGAGAAAACCTGCACAAGACAGCTGTTTAAATTTGAGTTTGTATCCTGGAAATGCATGATACTGAAATTGTTTAAAACTATTGTAGGATTAGAATACTGACAAGATTAGAAATAAAAAAAGATCAGCTAATTTCAAACCTAGATACTACCAAACATCAAGTAATATATTCTCAGTTTTCTTGGTGAAAATTCCATAAATGGGTCACTGAATATTTATTATTCCTGCTCAATGCACATATCTTTACTTTTAAATGCTTCTTCTCACTGCAATTTTCTTCTTTCCCTGAAAACTTGTTCCTTATTGTCTCTCACTGTCCTAGCCACAGCAGCACCTAGAAAGACTGAAGTACACATACTTGCAGGGTGTGATTGTACAATATATTTGTCTCAGGCAGCCAGCTTGGTGATGAAACAGAGCTGTGCCACCAGCATCAGCTCTTCAGAAGAGATGTTTATTCATGGTCACGAGCCCCTGGGCACCAGCCTAAACTGAAACAGCAACCCCCAGGCTGGCCTAATTGCCATCAGTCACTGTTTTATCATGAACTGTGGAACAAGCAACCCATCATATCTTTTCAGCAGCTACAAGGTGTCATGCATCATGTCAGTCTACAATGAGGGGAAGTTAATTAGGGGCTCTTTGACAAGACACAGAAAGATAGCTTGTGCAAGCAGATGTGTGAGACTGTGGTAAAAGCTAACTTCACAGCAAAAACACTGAACTCTGGGCAGCTTAAACAAATTTTAACAACACAGTGGCAGTACAAGATTATTGGTATTTTCCTGGGAGTAAGTTTCTGCTAATGCTTAAAATGCTGGCTAAATGAATACTTTGTATTAGGGTGGACCTAATCAATTTATTTGACTATTATTTAGAGGTCTCATACATCTATGCCTTCATCCTGTTTCTTTCTCATGCAAAAACTTACCCAATAAAATGATGCTTAGCATATACACCAAGTTATACTGACCAATGCCAGATTTGTATTGCAATTTGTTTGGATCTGCAAGGCAGAACTCAGAACACCATGAAAGCATGGAAACATTCAAGACATTTCTCTCATGATGGGAACACAGTTTTGGGGTTGAAATGTTAGGCTGATGCTCTGGAACAGTTACTGAAATATCAGATTTTCCCCTTAATTTAAAAAGTCAGCACACAGCCAACTTCTCCAATAAATAGAATTACCATCAGTAGAGAACATGTTTTAAAAATATTTTAGTGCTTTAGGGAGTTAAGTTTGGAAATCCTAGCTATAGGTGTATGTCCTTTTTCAGTTTAAACCATGAAGTCAGGCTTTAATCCCAGATACAAGGCTGAGGGTAGAGCCACATATCACTGCTCCTGTGTGTTGCCTTCCCCATCAAGATTATTTACATACATAAGGAAGCTCTTGTCACCACTGTGACAGAAAAAACCCACAAAGGAGTGAAGGAAAATGTCTTCTTTAGATAGAAGTCTCAAGTACTAAAAAGTGAACAACAATAAATAGTAGTTCAGGTTGTGCTCTTTGCCTCAGCTGAAACAGGGGATTTGGCTGGAGAAGACACTTTTACTGGAGGATACTGGATCTTAGCTGTCATTTGACAGGTAGCAGCTGTTAAGTAGCAAAAAAGGATTTGCTAAACAGGCAACAGTGTAAGAGATTAATTTTAGAACTGAGTCAAGTGCATGAATTCAGACTTCAAATACATAAATTTGATTCCAACTCACCCACTTCATTTGCTCAGGAAGGCTCACCTTATCAGTTACCACTGGGGTTTTGTTTCAGAAAGCTGTGCCTTGCTTCCTGTCAGCTCTAACTTGGCTGGTCATGTGGAAGCTCAGTCTTCCCATCCTAGCTTTAGATTTGTTCAGTCTTTTTCTTTACACAGCAAATACACAGCAAACAATGTGGCCTTATTCTTGAAATCAGAACTCGCAGCTACTCTTTATAACTGTACTGTTGGGTTTTACTTCATCAAATCATGCAGCAAAATGATTTACCAGACTCCCTGAAGGCCTGCTAATGTCTTAGCATGCAAGGACTCAGTTGCCCCAATGGCATGAATGTTTTATAAAGCAGGCCATTCAAACCTGGTGGCCCTGCAAGGGACTGCACCTGCTGGCACACACAGATGGCTGAGCTATACTTGGTGTATTGAGTGTGGGAAGGTGAGACACAAAGTTCTGCCAAAGAAAAAAAAGGAAAGTAAAATGGAAAACCTTGACTAAGGTTAAGTCTGATTTATTTAGAAAAGGTGCGAGTTTGAGGTTTTTTGTGGTTTGCTTTTTCAGGTTTTTGGGTTTTTTTGGGGTTTTTTTTGGTTTTTTTTTTGAGAATGAAGCAGTGCCAAATGGTAAAGCAATAATTAAACTAGAGTTAAAATTTGATTAAGCAGAACACGATGAGGGGAAGAGGGAAATGAGGCCAGCAGACAGCATTCCTAATTAACATTCATCCCTCTAACAACCATACAATTAAGATCTGACAGGAAGGGTCAGGAAAATATAATCATTTCCAAAAACTCCAAATCAGATGAAGCAGCAAATTGCAAGTTCTTATGTGAGATCTAGATGAATATATAGGTTGCATAAGCCAAATCCTAAAATGAGTTTTCCTGTCTGTGTGGAGCTCAGTTGGCTGCAAACAAGATTGATGTAGTGACTTCCTCATTCATCTTCTTTTCCCCCAACTTTTTCATTTATTTGCTGCCTTTGATGTTGAGCAACAGGATTATGTCAAGGAAAATTAGCAACCTATGCCCATCAATAACTACACTAAATTTCTTGCAAGCTGTATATTATAATCTCTCCTAGGGCTAGATTAAAAAAAAAATCAGACTGGTAAACTGGGTCTTAGATAGATATGAAATGTTTAAATAAGAAGCTGTAACCCTGAAAATCCCAGTTTATCTGCTATGTCATACCAACAGACATCTTATTTTTACCTTAGCCCATAGAACTGCTTCTGTATTTTCAGTAGGCAGAAAAATAAGAGGCAAAATTACTCCTGAGTAATTATTGTGACCGTAGTGGGCAAACACTCAACTACCCTTGCAGACTAACCTTATCAATGCTTTACTCTATTCAGTATAGTAAAGCTGAAATATAAGGCTTTTTAACTGAAACAAAATAACACACTACTGCAGTGTAAGAAACAGAGGAGAAATGAAGCTAAGTTTGCAAAGAAAGATTATATGCCAGAGTAACAGGAAGGAGATCCAGGTGAAAGGAGAGATTAACCAGCAAGTACTTTTTCAGCTTTAGATGGGTTTGATTAACTATATATTTACTGCATTATATGCTATAGGTTTATACCTACAGTTGTACCCAGCAGTCTCCCTTACGTTAGATTTTTGCAAACATCTGCAGTGGTGGGTGCAGAGGCAATGCCACAGGGTCTGTCCATTGCCATCCCTGAACTAGGAGCTGGTGGAGTGCAGTGCTGCGACTGACTGAATCACACAGGTGATCTCTGCATGGCAGAGCTATGCTAAAAGTCCTTCTTTAGCCTGTCCTTCTCTCTCTGATGAATATCTTTGGGTTTTTAATGGCTATCATGGCATTTCCCTACTTTGTGCGAGAGAACAGGCTTAATGTATTCAACTGCTAAACACGTTCAGATTCTACAGTCATTAGTGCCATACAGTTCTATGAAAGGAATCATAGTGCATAAAATCAGCAAGTGTGTTAGGTTAAAGAGATCCTATAATGTGAAAGGACACATATAAATTTTGATAACTTGAGAAAAGAACAAGTTGTTGCAGAACCAGGGAGCCTTCATTTCCCAGTGCCCTCACTCTTTTCAATCCTGAAGAAAGGGAAAGCATGAAATCACAGACTCTATTTTAGAAATATTACCTTGCAAGATCTGCAAGATTGGTTTATGTAGCTATAATGGCATCTGCAATTTGAATTTCATAATCTTTGTTAATTTTTTCTACATATGTATTTATTTTACTTGGTTATAAAAACTTAAATGTGAAAGGTAAGTTGGTACTTCAGAAGGGGTTAACTCAAACCAATCTGTCATTTTGCTAGACTTTGGGCTGCTTCAAGAGACTTGCTGCCATTAACCTCAATTTAAAAAGGTTTTGTCTGTATGTTATACCAGTCTACATTACTGAAAAGTCCTCCTTTTGAACACATGGTCTTGTTAACAGTTTAAAACTGAGAGTTTAAACAGTTTAAAACTGTTCCCAGTTTAAAACTGAGAGAATGTCTATTTATGATAACTATGAAAGTATTCAAAGAACTTCAGAATTAACAGTATTTCTTCCTTAAATATGACAAAAGCAATGACCTGAAAAGTTATTTCACATTTCACAACCTTTACAGGAGCCATATTGATGCTTTTACTGTAATTGAAAGCCTTCTTTTATAGACTTCCCTATCATGTCCCTAGCAGAAGTTACCATACAACAGAATAGCATACACTTGATTTGTTCTCATCACTTGCATTTCCTATAAAAACTGGTGTACTATCAATTAACAGTCTATTATGTTTCATTATTAAAATGAATAATGTTATTGCTTTAACATAAAATTAGTGTATTTTACAACATGTTTCTTGTATCATCATAGTCTATTAACAGTCCTGGCACCTATTGTCAAAGGCTCATAAAAGCTACTGGACACCAGGGAGCAGTTTTTGTGGCTTCAGAAAAACAATTTTCATTTAACCTCTTTTGCATTGCCTTTAGTGCTCTTACAGCAATATCCATTCTTTGTAAATGGATGAAAATAAGGCTTGTTGATGGGTAAATGTTCCATGGAATTGCATATGCCCAAACATTTGCTGTCATGCAAACCAAGAAAAAAATAAATCTCAAGGCAGTGTGTAAAAGGCAGAATAAGTATTAGATGTGAACAGTGAACACTAGAAGTAATCCCTTTCCTTCTCTCTCCTATGTGTGAATATGTTTGTCTTGGTGCTTTTAAAGACTGGCAATTCCTAGAGCAAAGCTGAAGATTTTGCTTTATGGTTTCTATGTTACACAGACATTATTGTTTCACAGTAATTTTGTTGGTTTGTAGCCTTACTTGATTTCCCTTCTCGGCTATGATTCTTTTCAACAATGTAAATTCAACTCTTAAAATCTATACATGCTATCTATAAATCATAACACACAGGGTAAACAACATTAATCAACTTCATGTAGCAATGAAACTCTTTTCTTTGAATTAGTTCTAATTCTGTGAAGTTTGGAGTTGACTTCTTGGCATAGAATAAATCAAAACAATTCCATAAGATTTACTTTCGTTCTCCTGACATTCTAGTTTTTGGATGATTGTCCTCAGTCTTCATGCAGATGTACCAATAAATTTCTGTGGGCTGTAGAAATATATGTGAGAATTTCAAAATATATGGGTACATAAGTTTGGAACATTTTCTACAACAACTTGAGTACTGCTCTGGTACCAATGATCTGAAGATCACTAGTTAAAGGAGAGGCAGAGTGTAAAAAGCAGGAAATAACTTTATGAGTTAAAGAGGGTTTCTTCTCCATTTTTTGGCAGTTTTTTAAGTCATCCACCCTCCTGTAGTGTAAATCAAGCAAGAATAAACTACTAAGGCAAATTGCAACCTAAATACTTTACTCAAAAACAAAGGTGATGAAGGAAATTTTTAGTTTGAGATTTTCTATTTATTTGTCACTTACCAACAGCAATCAGCTATTTAAGCCTGAATCAGTACTCAAATTCAGTATTCATTCACATATTTAATGTCCTTAACCCTGATTTTCATTTGGGTCCTCAAGCTGTGCAACTACCAAGTATCTGGAAAAACTTCTCAGAGCAAGACAACAAGATAATGCTCCTGGTCCTGTCATGCCTTCCAAGAGGGGTGGTAGTGAACCCTTCTTCTCTCCATGCAAAAATTCCATCAATGAGCTAAAGCAGGTATTAAACTGACCTATTTCACTTTGGGTTTTAACAAAAGATGTCAAAATACTAGCACATATGGCTGGGTCACACTATCTAAATTAGCATGTCAAGTGTAGTACTACTTGTGAGTTTTTTCCTATTCCCATCCAAAATTAAATTTTCCAGCTTAACACCTTTTATTAGTTAAACTATCAGTTGAGTGAAAGAATACCTTTCACTTCACATTGGGAAAGAAGGTGGAGGAGAAGCAATGGTGTGGCCATGGAAGCACAACCAGCAGCTGAATGGTAAATCCCTTCCCATCTGATCACACTCTTGTATTTATGTGCCCCAATTTTGTTAGGGTGTTATCCAGGTCAAAGTCCTACATTATGGCCTAAGTGACACATGCTGTTTGTCAGGATCAGATCCAATCTGCCCACTGTGTAGGCAAACTAAGCACAACACTCTGGTAGAATGTTACAGAAATTATTAATATGCATAATTATTTATTAGGAAGTAAACATTTATTATATGATATTGTACTTACAAAGGCTAAAAAAAACCAAAAAAAAAACTCAAATAAAAGGAATAATTTTTAAAATGGCAGAAACTTTCAAATGTATGACCTCATTTCTGGAAAAGACAAATAGAATTAATGTCAAAGTCAAATATCTTAAGTTGAGCTCATATCCTTAGTAAAAAAGTCTGAGTTCACACATTATTACATGAGCTGAACTGGCCTTATTGTGTTGAATTAAAAGAAAGCATGATATATCTTAGGTGAAGATCAGAACCTTAACCCATATGTGTAACTCAATACTTGAAAGTGGAATCTCAACTTTATTGAGAGTGCTTGGGTGGTTCTTTCATTTCATATGTGATTAAGTGTTTTCCTGCATTAAAATACAAAAGAAAAGGAGTCAAATATGGAAAGCTCAATATTGCACAGTACTTAGCACTTTCAATTTTATGGAAGCCAATTCAGGCTGAAGAATTTCAGTATATGCAGGACCAATGTCTGGAGAGCAATCAACTCACATGAATTAGACAGGTATTTTGTCAAATTTTAAAAATGTGTTACAAGTTTTGAAATCTTGTGCATATATTATTTTCTTTAACATCCAAATGAACCATTTGACACACTGAATTTAATTTCCTAATATCTCTTGATCTTAGAAGAGCTTTCAGATATATAAACACATGCAATTAAAGAGACACTGACACCATCACATTTCACTTGAAAAATTCCTATAAATTATTCTGTAGAGAGCATGTTCAGTGGACTGAAATCTGTCAAAAAGTCTGTACCAAAGAGTAATGGAAATTAACAATTATATATGTAGATCGGCGGTATCTTGTGCTGACTCTAGAGGCCAGAATTCTGATCTTCATTTAATATGCTCATTGATAAATTGGAAAAGATTTGAGAAAGTGGATAAAGCACAGAGATGATATTAAATGAAAGTATCTGAGGCAACTTTTCAAGATCAAAATGTACACCAAAAGTTCCTGGATAAGTGTGAATAAAGAGAATAAATTATGTTGATATACAGCATAAATTTTGCAAATTGCTTGTTTGAATATATTTCTGCTGTGGATTACTGCTGCAATCACTTTCTCTCTTAACAATTTACTGTACTTTGTACTTTGTACTTTCCCTTTCCAATTTTTCTTTCTCTTTATGAATCTTCATTGACTAGTTCCTGAAAGGAGTCTAGAGGTGATTTTCAAAATATCCACTTTATCTAAAATTGGGCATTAATATATAGCATAATAATCTCAAGAACTCTTAATACACATGCAGATAACATCAGACTTTATTTCACTCCCTGTTATCAGTAAACAATGGATATACATTAGAATAAATACATGGATCATCTAGAGAAAATTCCAGACACAACTAAAGGATATGAGTTTATTTTTAAAAGTTCACAGAAGGACAAATTTGCTGCAGGTTTGACAAGGTACTAAAAATATTCCCTAATATTTTCATGTTCTTTTTGCACAAGCAGAAATTAGGAATTAGTGCAGTGTGAAAATGATCAATTCTGTATTTTTCAAATTTCAATTTTGAACTTCTTCATTTGATCTCTACAAGGTTATGATTTCTAGAAGACAAATTTTTCTTTGGATGCTTCTCTAAGTAACATAAAAAATCCCAAACCAAGCAGTGTTGTAGAACACCCAAAATGAGACAATCACCTAGCCAATGATAAGTACATTCTTCTGACTGTTTCATCTATTGTGCTTCTGTAATTTTTGGTAAAAAGCAGGCCTCTCTGAGGCTTCACCCATTTTGTTCTAAAGTAGGTGTTTAATATAAGACAGAAAAATTATTAATTCCTAGAGTTCTCAGTTTTCTATTTTTTAGACAGAAACATTTCATTCCATAAATATGAATGGATAATATTTTGATGTTTTTACAGTACTTCATTCACATTATTTTAGTCAAATGAAGTTTCATTAGCATAAATGAATTTGTCTAAATATTTGGCACATGTTTTGAAAAAATTATTTTGATTCAAACTTCTAAATCCTGTCTGCTTATTTCTCATGTGTAATGCTTTAAGGCATTTCTTTGTAATTAAATTTTCTTTGTAATTGCGCACTGCTAAACAATGTTCTTTCTTACAGTTTAAATTAACATAATGAAAAACCAACGTAAAGAAAAAACAGATAGATAGCGTGAATAGCAATTTGTAAAGTCCTTTTATAGTGCCAGAAACAGCTTGCTTTGGCTATTTTAGCCATTAGGCTTGCTGCTGCAGAACTCTTATTAACCAATAATCTTAGCAGGATGTTTGAAATGTTAACTTCAATACAGCTTGTTGTTTTCCCATTTAATGTTCTTTGCTTTTCACAGTCACTGAAGCTCAAGCATTTATATCCTTGTTGAATCTCTTGATGTTGAGCCATTATCTGCTTTTTGGGTAGGAAGCTGATGTGGTACAAATAAGCAGAGCAATAAATCATTTCATCACCTTTGTTTAATGCCTTGAAGCCCTTTCACTCCTTTTTTTCCCCCTCCAACCAGAGACAGTGATCAGCCTCAAGAAAAATGAGAAAAGCACAATCAGAGCTCTCTGCAGGCTTCCTAGGTCCTTGAACACTGGAATGTTAATGATCAGATATTTTCTTTTTCAGTGCTCAAGTGCTAATACAAGGTTCTAAAGGACAGAGAATGTTCAAATTTGCTGTTGCATTACTGACAACAAGAACAAAAGGTTTACAGATACAAAATATAGTCCACATATTTGAATGAGGAAGGCTGATAAATTCATAAAACTCTTGAAGGATTGCTGCTAACAAGCAAATTCTTTCTTTGTCACTGTGTTTGCCTAAGGAATTGGTATGCTCCATATCCCAAGAACTGCAGACCTTATTGCTCTCTACAACTCCCTGAAAGGAGGTTTTAGTAGGGTGGATGTCAGCCTCTTCTTCAAGGCAAAAAGTGACAGGACAACAGGAAAAGGCCTCAAGCTGCACCAGGGGAGCTTCAGGTTGGACACTGGCAGGAATTTCTTCATGAAAAGGAATGCTAAACATTGGAGTGGACTGCTCAAGGACGTGGTGGAGTCACTGCTCCTGGAAGTGTTCAAGAGACAACAGAGTGTGGTGCTTACTGCTATGGTTTAGCTGACAAAGTGGGGGTCAGTCAAAGGCTGGGCTGGAGGATCTTAGAGATCCAACTCAAATGATTTTGTGATTTTGTGATTCTGTGATTCTGAGATGACAAAAATAGAAACCATAAAAAAAAAAACAACACACCAAAAAACCCCAACAAATAAACAGCAGTACCCCAGAACAAATGAACAAAACCAATCAAAAAAACAGTGGAGAAATTATTCTTCCCCAAAGATAGTTATCTAAAATATGATATTCTGATATGGGATATATGACTAAGCTCTCTACAGAGAGCAGTGACTTTTAGAAACATGTCTAACATCTGTGGGAGTAACTTCCAATTGCACTTAGTTCTTACTTTTGATTGAAGGGGACATCAAGATGGTCAGGTCAGGTTAGAGAATGAATTTGAAAATCAATGTACAAATACCATTCAAAACAGTAATTATGTTAGATTGCACCATACATCAATCTGGCTGTGGATTCTCTGTGTACTTATTTAGGAGACAGAGCAAAATGTATCTGTCAAAAAATATTAGGTGAAAAATACATCCAAATCTGTATTTTATTAGTTCTTTGTATTCTCTCTTATGGTCTGGCTGTTTGCAGCTCCTGGATAGTGTAGATGGAAGTAATTGAACCACATGCAGACACAGCTGATGAGGAAATAGAAAGGAAAAGGCACTTTCAGGGTTGTGACTCTGAAAGTGCCTTTTCATTCTAAAGCAGACTTCTAAAATAATCTGGATTAATTATCCCTATTTGTCTAGACATGACTACAAATTCAACATCAGGTAGCTAATAAAAGCACAAAGATTTACTGCAGAAACATTTTAAGTTAGCTAATGTTATTCCTCTCTAGTGAAATGTTATTTCAGATAAATGGTTTATTTATGATCTACTAAAGATTTGATTAAGTCTTTTCTAGGTGTATCTAAAACAGGTTTAACCTGGCTGTGTGAAATCCTAATAGTGGATTTCCTAGTGTGTTTCCATGGCAGAGCCAACCTCAGCAGAGAGCTATTTTCACAGCTTCAAAAGCTGGCTTTGAATCTGAGGTCTGCTGTGCTAGGCTGTCAGTGCTGGTTACCTAAAAGTTAGTCTCAGAAGTTTTGATCTTGTCTTAGGCTGCATGCACATATAAAGCATCACAGTTTAACAGTGCTTTGGGCAACATTCATTTCAGCAATTCTTGTTTCCTGTGAACTTTTTAATAACCAACCACTTTTAATCTCCTCCATCCAGGTTATTTGGCTTGAGGAGTGCCTAAGGCCTAGCAGGATTAGCTTTTTTATTTTTTTCCTTCTTTTTTTTTTTATTTTTAGCTTTCCTGGTGCATTCTTTAGGAACTGAAGTAAAAAATACTTTGTGAATTTGAGACTTCATGTAGCAAGTATTTTTCTGAGCTCCAAGGCTGAAAAAATTCTGTTTCTATGGACTTTGAACAGTTACAACTCTTAAACCACTGATTTTCTTCTATACACCAAAGAAGGTATTTTAAAAAGAAGTTGAACAGAATGAGCAGTTTTATGTATTTGAATAAATAGTCTAAAATGGAATCTTAAATTCAACTTTATGTATAGTGATGCTGTTTGGTTTTTGCTTTTTTTTTTTTCCTTTTGCATGTTCTCTGGATTCTCCACCCAAGTATTTGTAGCTCTGTTCACTATTGTATTTGTAGCTAGTTTTCCCAGTACTTTCCCATGGCCTTTGCCCAAGACAAAACAAATTCCAGAGCCCTAAGCACTGGGAGGTACAAGACTCTGTGCTATCTTGGTTTTTCCTGGGAACCAAGGCTGAGAACAACTCTTGGAGATACATTTCATGAACAAAGTACAGCTAGTGCTGAAGGGGGGCTCCAGAGAAGGGACTTGACCTGGGGGGAAATTGCATCACCACTTGTCCTCTTAATTGATGATTTTGTCAATTATGCTAATTTCCCAAAACCTATAAATGTGTACTCATCCTTGCAAGAGTGGGCTTTTGTGGGCATCTTTCCATAACTGCCCCTGAAGGCCTTCATTAAAAATCCTCTTTTATATTACCTCCTTACTAAATTTTTCTTGAGTTTCATTTCCAAGTTGGGCAAAAGGCAGCAATAGCATATTAAAAATCCTTACCCCTTTACAGTATTGTAATACATTTACAATCCTCAAAATATTCATTTATGACAGAAATAAAACCTACTACATTCCTTAAAACATTGCTGTACCCAACTAAAAGTCAAAAAATCCCAAGAAAGATCAGAAAAAAATAAATTAAATGATCTTCCCTTATATTGTGGTAGGGTTTCCATGGGTACAGTCTTCAGGTGCTCTTGTATCTATTCTGAAATAGTGGAGAGTGCCACAGGAATGTGGCTTTTTCCCGATGTAGTGCAAGGAACACCGTTTGCTCTGTTCACTAATGGAGGAAAAGCTTCAATGAGCTTTTTCAGTTACATCACTTAAGGCTTAAATGAGTCTTGTTTGTGTTCAAATCCCCTAGTGTAACACTACTTGAAGTCAGGGACAGACTGTCCAGTGACATGGTGCTAAAGGTGTAAGTCTGTGTTTTGGCTACAAACATACTTATGAAACACCTAAAATTAATTTACCTTTTCAGAGAACTCTGCTCAGGTGTGTTAAGTTTACAAATGCAAACCGAAGTCACATCTCTGTTCATCTGAGAACACACAGTCATGTCTGATAATGTTCATCTCTTTCCCTTGCACCAAATCTCAGCGATGAAACACAGAGCTAATGTGGGAGCATTTGTGTTATAGTAAATATATTGGCAGAAAAGCTGTTGGCAGCAAGGTATGTGGAATAATAAAAACTTCCTAGGCTGGTTAATCCAGTTGTGTGCATGATTATGTAAGAATGCATACCTGACAAATAGAGAAACAGCAGCCCTAGTCCTTATTGCTCGTTTTGCTTTGTGTCTCCATTCCTCCATTCACACATCTACCTCCATGGAATACACAAAGGAGGGTGCTGCCTCTGAGTGCACGTTTTTTAATCAACAAATTACAGTGGTCTGGTATATAACACCTATTCTGTTCACAGAACCCTGAACCTTTCTTTGTGCATTTAAATGACTGTTTTGAACTCTCTAATTTAGTGACTGGTTATCTATATTTAAGGTCTTGGCTTCATAGTGAAAAAAATGCATACAAATGGAAGCTAAAAAACCTAATCCCAGGAATTATCATAAAGACCAAATCCCAGATCCATCTAGTTCAGAATATTTCTTTTCCCAGTGACAATAGCCATTATCAGATCACACAGAAGGGCATAAGCTTCTGCCTTTAGAAACCAGAGATCGGTTGGAACCATAGAGCACAAGATTTATTATTAATTTTTTTTTAACGTAAGTTCTTTGTGTCTGCTGTCTGTTGATGACTCACTTTTTGACAAATGCTGCACTTTAATTCAATGAGGTCTGAGTGAAAATCTTTTCTTTTAGTCATGAATTTAATATAGTCACAATTTAAAGGAAATTGGTTTGGAAACTGGATTTATAAATCATCTCGTCAAATCATCTAAAATTGGACTTGTTCAAAAGTGGAGTATTATTATTCGTATAAGAATCTACCTTATTTTCATTCTTCAATGCACTAACATTTCAAACGAATGAAATTGAAGTCCACTGTTGCAGTTTTCTTTTCCTAGTCTATTATTATGGTTGTATCACATATATTTCAATACTAATAAAGCTTTATTGCTTTACATCTCGAATATGATGAATTTTAGTTTAGCTTTTTGTCTGGCAGCCAAAGAAAATTATCTAACTTTTACTGGGAAGATGAGGGTGTGGGGGGGCAGAGTTACATTTGTATGTTTCATTTGTTGTAGGATGCTTAAGCCTTGTCTTTTTTTTGCAAAGCTACCTTTTGCTGATATAATTAGTTCAAACAAGTTTATAAAATTAAACAGACCAGCACATACATTTGTGGTGTAAACGTCTTAGTTGAGAATGTTTAGGTATGATGAGTTGGCACTTTGAAATACAGGCAGCTGGCATATGATTGCATTGTGAGTTGGGTTTTAATAAAGGTAATAATTTGATAATACTAATGCACTTTTTTCTAGATTCACTGGCTACAGTCTAAGAGAAGAAGGATATTTATAGCTATATGGAAAAAACTTAGACTTCAGTAATGATAAATTTTTAGTTAACTGTTTAATCAAAGGCCAGTTTAAGTTTGATCTAGTTAAATTTGATTTGGTTCCTGCAGTCTGAAATGTTACTCTTACACTAAACAATACCTTTTATCTGAAAAAAAAATTCTAAAATATAAAATAATAAAAAGTGATGTGCAAAATGCAGCTAAAAATTCATCAGATTATGGAAGCTCAGTTGCAAATCTTTGAGCCAAGTCAAAATAAAAGAAACATGGAGTACTAATTTTTTTATTTGCTCTTTCTTTGAATTTTTTTTTTCTTCTTTAAACTGAAAAAAAGAAAAACAACTCCACTTAAAATTTATTTTCATCATTAATCAAAAAAAAATTAAAATAGTTAATGAGATATTTTTTTCCTTGGAAGTGTTTTCATTTAGAAAATAATAATGCACCTCTCTTTATCAATAATTACTTTGGTGATTATAGTCTAGTCTGTTATAGATCCTACAGATCTCAGCTCTATTTGCTGGATTGGAAACAGTGGCAGAGTTATTCCTCAGCTGCTAGATTTGCAGAACAATTGCTAGAAATGTAGGATTTTCTTAACCAACAGCCTTAGAGGGAAGTAGTTTCAGGGTACTCACATGGATTCTCCCCTGCACAAAATCAATTTTTGTATTTTCTTTCCTGTCTTGAAAAGTTAATATCTTTTCCCACTCCACAAAACTGGCATTTTCAAAAAGGATCTTTTTTGGTAGGATAAGCATGCCTAGTGAAAAATCTGAGACATTCTATTTCAGCTCTTTGCATCATTTATAATTTCTCTAGTATTTTAGTTTGTCTTCTTGGTGGCACTGTAATTCCTTCATGTAAAACCATATTAGGTGATGAACCCCAGGAAATTTATTTTCCAGTTATTTCCTGGTAAACTATCAAACCATGAATTAGCCACTTATGTGCTAAACCACAAACCATGAAGCCACATATTGGTGACCTTAATTCTCTGTTCTACAGCCAGGTGATTAATTGGAGGCAAAAAGTCCAGCACTAAGGGAGGCAGTGCAAAGCTCAGATTCAAGAGTAGCTGAGTTGGCCATGAGGCTTTTTTGAGGATATTCAGGAGAAAGTTGTTTCTACCGCTTTGGGAGATGAAACATGAATTGCTTTCATGAGCATCAGAGCAGTCCTCTTTGCATAGGCTACTTTTCACACTTATCCTACTTTTCTCAGAGAGGATCCCTTGAGATCCTCAGAGAATTTGCTTTTTTTAGTGTCCTAGTATTTTTATTCAGAAAAAGTCTTAAAATTGGAAGCATCTATATAGCTTCAGTTGATCTATATAGCTTTAATTTTACTTATAAATAGTATCCAGTTTGCAGGAGTTACTTTTGTTTTTAACAAAACAGTTTTGAAAAACTAATCTAGGAATGAGAAATAGAAATAACTTCATTAAGAATTGAGAAATTAATAAAATTCTAGAATTTTTTATATAGAAGTATTGTATTTAGTTATAGAATCACTAAAATGAATGCAAAAATGTAGTATATGAAAAGAATGAGAAGTGATTCATATGACTATGACCACAATTACCAGATAGGAAATTATACAAGAACGAAAACAGATATTTTTCTTAGGTGTAGTAATTTTGGGAGTAGATAACTTCATAATCTAACAGACTGATAAAGGAGCTGACATTATGATACTGCCATGGAAAGGCACAGTGTGCTGGCTGATAGATGTGAAAACTGCCAAGTTTGCAGCACAAACCTGAGGGAAATTAGCTGAGTTCAAGGGGAGGTTGCATAGCATTCAACAGATAACGAATTTTTGTCCGGAGCCTCTGTTTTGTCTGCTTGTGGCTTCATTAAATGACTTCCTCCAAAGCTGCTGAAAGTTGCTGACTCCATTTTGCTTCACAGGTATTAATTAAGCCCTAACAAATCAGATGGCAGTTTGCCCTGCTGCTTTCAGCTGCAACAGGGAGAAAAGAAGTCGATTCACTCCTAAATTGCAGTGAATACATTGCTGATTCATAGTCAATATGCTTTTGTATTACACAATTTGTTTGGGTTCCTGCTAGTGAAGCTCCCACTACTACATGACGCAGCCATCTAAAATCTCTTACACAACCTCTGTGTGCCCATCTCTTTATCCCTCTATCCATAATCAACAATATAGCAAAACTAGTTTTTATCTATTTGTGTTTCCTTGCAGAGACTTTAATGAACGCTGCCTCCTGTAAAACCTGATGGATGGTAGAGTGGGAGAGAGAAAGGGCACGAACATATTTTAACAGAGTCTATTTGTCCTTGTGTTGCATCCAATCCACACATCTAGCACATGATTTGTTCAGAGCATTTCTTACCTTAAGTGATTGCGTCCAAAAATTATTTTACTCCCATCTATATCATCCTTTCTCTATGCATATGTCTGTTTCTGTGGTTCTTGTAGTTTTTTGTCCTCTCTTATCCATTCTCTTGGCAGCATTTTGCAGCAAATATCAAGACTCAGTGAGACAAGCACAGTACCAGAAGTCCTACATTTTTTTGTGTACCTTTTTCCCTTTGTTGATATTCAAAACTCCTCCCTATTCAATGTTGTCTGTTAATTCATTAATGTTACATTTTCCCCTCTCATTAGTCACTTTTGGAGGTGTCAAAAAAGGCTTGGGACTCATCCCCAGAGATTCTCCAATAGACACTAGTCTCCCAACAGATTGACTATAGCTGACTACTTTCCTGCAACATTTCTGATTTAAAGGCTAGACTACAGCCTTTGTGGAAAAAAAAAGCTTCACAACTTCATGTGATAATGAGTCATGTTGTAGCTCACACACAATTTAGCATTTGTTAAAAACAATTTATTGAATGCTAAAATATTGCAAGAAATATTTCTGTTTTCAGAGAAATTTATCTAATGTGCTGCAGTAGAACATATTGTTTATTTTTTTACCTCTATTTTTTGTACTATATTTTCTTCTCATAATCAGCCAGATTTCCCTAAATATGTCTATTGTTTCTACTTCACCTTTCCTCCAGCTCCTGATAGCACAGACAGACAATGCAGCACAAAAGCAATGCTTATTCAAAGTAACTCTAAGATTTTAAGGGAAGCAGGAATAATTGTGACCAATGTTTATCACCTGCAAAAACTCCAGAAATTCCCAGTTTATGTCTGGAGACATTCACATCTTTTTGATGCTTAACCCTAAGATATGAGATTAAACTTCAAGAAGTGTAAGAGACTAAACTGAATTTTATCAGATTTCAGTGTTTTTTATTTGTGCTCAGTACTATTCTCTTTCAGACTCATAAATCAAAGAATGTCTGTTTGGAATAGGATCTGCACCTTTGTACCGTTACACGCATTCAATAGCATAAACGAATGCAACATATATATTTTAAATTTATGCTTTATATCTTAATTCCCACCTTTTTATTATTCTTACTTAATATATCAAAAACACTGTTGTAAAGCATTCTTCACTTGATCCAAACAGTGTGTTTGTTATTGCCCTGGTTGTGGCTGTGATAAAGTTAATTTTCAAAATTAATTTGAAATTAACTTTGAAACAAAGCTAATTGTTAAAACAAACTTTAAAAAGTTAATTTTTCAAGTTAATTTTTTATCAGCTAGTATGGGATCTGGTTTGGATCTGTGACCAAAACAGTGTTTGTAGCACAGGGATATTTTCATGTTATCTGAGCTGTGCTTACCCAGGCCTTTTCTGCTGCTCACCCAACTCCACCAGCAGGGAGACTGGGGGTGCACAAGGAGTTATGAGGGGACACAGCCTGACCCCAACTGATCCAAGGGATATTTCAGACCATATGGCATATAAAGGTGGGGGAAGGAGAAGGATGGCAGGATGTTCAGGGTGATGGGGATTGTCTTCCCAAGTAACCAGTGCACATGATGGAGCCCTGCTTTCCTGGAGATGGCAGAACAGCTGTCTGCCTGTGGGGCCTGGTGAATGAATTCCTTGGTTTGTGTGTGTGGCTTTTGCTTTACCTATTAAACTCTATCTCAATTCATGGGTTTTCACACTTTTTCCTCAAATTCTCTCTCCAGCTTGACTGGGGGAGAGTGGAGGAGTGGCTGGGTGGCATTTAATTTTTTGCTGGGTTAAACCCTGACAGTTATTTTTTCTGTTCTTATGCATTTATGAAGTTTATGTATTATGACATATAGTGAATGTGGAAAAGAGGACAGGCCACTTGGGAGGATTACAAGAATGTTGTCAGGGATGTAATGTGCAAAGCTATTTGGAATTAATTTTTTCAGGCTATGTAAAGGACAACAGAAAGGGCTTCTTCAAGTGCAACATTAGCAAAAGGAAGATGGGAAAATAATGGCCTGCTGATGAATGAGATGGGTGCTGTGATGATGTAGGATACAGAGAAGGTGCAGTTAATGAATGCCTTCTTTTCTTCACTTTACTGCAAGGCCAACTGTCTGGAATCCAAGACCCTGGAGACAAGAAAATCTGGAGAAAGGAAGACTTTCCCTTGGTCAAGGATGATGGATTTGAGATCATTTGTGCAAATTGACACCAACAAATCCATGGGTTCTGATGGGATTCACCCACAAGTGCTGAGGAAGATGGCAAATGTTATTGCTAAACCACATTCCATCATCTTTGAAAGGTCATGGAGCACAGAGGACTTGCCTGAGAACTGGAGGAAAGCTAATGTCACTTCAGTCTTCAAAAAGGGAGAGAAGGAGGACCCAGGAAAATATAGAGTAGTCAGCCTCACCACAATCCCTGGAAAGGTGATAGAAAAACTCATTGTGGATGTCATCTTTAAGTGTGTTGGAGAAAAGGATTTTGGGAGCATTCAACATGGATCCACCAAGGAGAAATCATTTGTGAGGAATCTGACAGTCTTCTATCAGGCATGAGAGGGCGTAACACTCTGGGTAGGTGAAGGGACAGCAGTGTACATGGTCTACCTGGACATCTGCAAGACTTCTGACAGTCGCCCATAACATCTTCATAGGCAAGCTCAGTGAGTGAGGATTGGCTGGGTGGACAGAAAGGTGGATTGGTAACTGGCTGAATAGCACAGCTCAGAGGGCTGTGATCATTTGTGCAGACTCCAGCTGGAATCTGGTAGCCAGTGGTGTTTCCCAGGGCCAGTTCTGGAACTAGTCTTATGCAAATTATTCATCAATGACCTGGATGAAGTGGACCCCCAGGAAGTTTGCTGGTGATGCAAAACTGGGAGGAGTAGCTGGTAGACCAATAGGCTTCCATTCAGAGAGATGTGACAGGCTGGAGACCTTGGTGGAGAGGTACACAGTAAAGTTCAAGGAGCACAAATGCAGGGCCCTGTATCTAGGGGAAAAAAAACCCAAAAAACTCCTGCACCAGTACAGATTGACCTTCTGGAAAGCATTCTGTTCCACTAGGAACAGGGAGTCCTAGCGGAAGAGAAGTTAACCATGATCCAACAGCATGCCCTGGTGGCTAAGAAGGCCAGTGATACCCTGGGGTTCATGAGAAAGACTGTGGCCAACAAGCTTAGGAGATCCTGCCGCTCTGCCTGAATTAGGACATGTCTGGAATACTGTAGCCAGTTCTGGGCTCATCAGTTCAAAAGAGACAAGGAACTGATGGAGAGGCTCCAATGAAGGGCTTTAAAGATGGGCAGGGCATTGGAGAGCGTCTTTTATGAGGAAAGGCTGAGAGAGCTGGGCTTGCTCAGTCTGGAGAAGAGAAAACTGAGTGGGGTCCTCAACAGTGCATACAAATATCTTCAGGGCAGGTGTCAGGATGATGGAGACAGGCTCTTTTCCATGGTGACTACTGACAGAACAAGGCACAGTGGGAACAAACTGAAACACAGGAGGGTCCATCCAACCAGCTGCATCTAGGAAATCCAAAGCTCTTATAAAAAGGGCAGCCATAATAAACTTGGGGCTGTCTGCTGAGGACTCTTGGTGTTGTTTCATGTGTCTGTCTCCAACCCATAACAAGAGAACTGGAACAGGCTGCCCAAAGAGGTTTCAGAGTCTACTCTGGAAATATTCACAACCTGCCTGGACATGATCCCATTCAAACTACTCTGTGTGAACCTGTTTTAGAGGAGGTTGGACTAGATGATCTCCAGAGGTTCCTTACAGCCCCAACCATTCTCTGATTCTGTGATTATCTGTATTTCTTTTACCTTGGTTTTTATTGCTGCATGGATATTCAATAGCTATATCTATATCTATATATGTATATATAAAGAATTTTACTTTCCAAGTGGTTTTCCATTTTGACCAAGTGGTTATACTGAAATGCTTTTATCCCCACAGAGATGTAAAGAAGTGTATGTAAATAAGATAAGAAATTACTCATAAACTTCCTGAGTCTAATAACCTTCACGGAAGTATTTTGGATTAGAACATCCAGTCCCAATATAAAAATTGAGAGCTATATAGGCCAACCCTGCTCGAGGAGGAGGTTTTAAGATGGAATACATGCAACAAATGAGTTGGAATATGGGGATGGGGAGTTGTAGGTTTTGGAGTTCATTAGAAAATGGGTTGTCCACTGTTAAAAGTCAGGAGGTTTCCTTCTACATGACAGTAAAACACAGTCTTGGCTAGCTGAATAAAGTTAACATCCTTTAACTTTATTCACAGGCTGAAAAAAACCAAACCATTATAACAGTGCTGTAACCAGCTGTAAAAGGGCTGGTGTGGCTGGGATAGACTGAGTTTCCCATAGTCATCACAGCGTACAGCATGGCCTGGTCCTACCATACTGCACGCCAGCAAGGAGCAGCTGCCCTAAACACGGACAGTATTTTCCATATTTCTCCATGTCCCATTGCCCGGATGGCCTTGATGCCAGCAGCAGCTGGCTTCAGCTTTGCCCTGCTGTGATTTTCACTCAGCTGTTCAGGGATAAGGTTGGAATTGGCTGCTGTAGAAATTGAGAAAGATGTTCATTAGGGAGCAGGGGAAGCAGCAGCTGAGTGGCTGCTGGAAAAGAGCCTGCATGAGGCTGACATGCCATTCCCTGGAGGACAGAAGCAGCTGTGGAGAGGAAGAAAGGGGAGGACATTCCTCAGATTTCATCTTACTCAGAGGAGTATAGGCATTTCTGAATATGGTGACTATGTGAAATTTAGGGAATACCTAAATTATGGTCAGTTCCTACCATTCCTTTATGCAAGTGTCCATATTGAGCTTTGTTCCAAGAGACAGGAAAGTAAACAGGGATTTCGTACAGTTTAAAGACTGCAGCATCCAAAACTGGCAGTGCAGGAAGAGAAAGCCTTGGCAACAACTTGAGACACTGTGTCCAATATGAAATAAAGTCTCCCAGGGAGATCTCAATTTCCCAAGGAGAACAACCCAGCTGGGGAACAGGAGATAGTCCTGGGACCTGCTGCTCAGACGCCTGGAGCTTTCCTGACCAAAAGCTTATTAGTTTTGCAACAATTGTATATATGATCCTCTCTCGATGTTGTGAAAGGTTAAATTAATGACTTTTATCGTTAATACTTCTTCTTCTGGAGAATGAAATACAAATGGTGACACACAGAGGCTAGCAAACATATGAAGTGAAGAAGGAGTGGCAATCAAATAGATTATGTGTGATAACACAGGCAGCATTTAGCCTTTCCACTTTTAATAATACAAGGTCACATATCTCATGCATGTTGTTGCTGAATTCTAACACAATTGAGGGAGTAGGTGGATGCTGCATTTCTTGGGTAAAATTGTGGACAAAAGAAAGAAAAGTCGAAAATTTGTGAATGGGAAGAGGTAAGATAGAAGATGATAGATGATAAAAACCAGCTGTGCTTCGGAAACTGCCATTTTGGACTTAATATTTACAATTTTCTTGATGGCACAAACATGCTATTCGAACTTACACTGATTAAATTTGAAATGAGAGGGGTGGAAATAAATGGTTTTCCCTCCTCTTACATGACACAAGACAAGCAGCTCACTGAAATAACAACATATCCCCAGTAAGTCTTAATTCATTTTGGAGGGGAGAAGAAAACATGGGCCAAATGGAAGCCTAGGCTCCTATGTACATGCTTTGTTGTCATATGTGTTTCATCTTTTATCAACTACTTGTCTTGTAATCCTATTGAATCTGAATTCTGTGATATGCTTGAAATAGCGTCAACAAATTGACCTTTCTTTTCTCTTTCATTCCTGCAAGATCAGTGCAAAACCATTCATTTGTATTGTTAACATAACTTACAACCTAATGGTCATCCCAATTTTTAAAAAAATTCCTGAAGTAGGCACTTATCTTATACATGTTGGTGACTGAAGTTTTATTTCAATTAATTCTGGATAAACTTCTAAATTCCTATATATTCTCATTTTATGTAAAATAAGCTCCCAGACTTACAATGGAGTATGACAAAATCAATTTTTTTAAGCTGCATGCAATAATTATTTTCTAGTATCAAGGGAAACTTCTTGTTTTCTGCTATTGCAATGAATAGTTTAAACATTGAAAAATTAATTTTTACTGTACTTTTAATATACCATGATAATAATTTATCTTGTGCTAAAGGAACACTTAAAAAAGAAGTGGAATATGGGCCAAAGTCAAAAGTGTAATAAATATAAATTTAGTTAGGGGCAAGCAAAAGTCAGAAAGTTGCTTTGGTTTGTTGTGTTGAATTCCACCTCACTGAAGGCTCATTTTTTATTCTTCTGGACTTTTATGTGATACCTTTGTTTTTATAAAGACACAAAAAAGGAAATATTTTGAAAGCAAAAATACTGTGGTGTTCTAGTGGATTTTATTGATCTCTGAGTGCAATTAAATCAAGACATTTTGTCTTGTTAACAGACTTTTATCTTTCTATCAGTTTGGCATAGAAAATCTGAAATAATGCATATGTAACCAAGTTGCATTGCATTTGCCCACTGGCACACACACAAAATATTCATATTATAATATTTTAGAATATTTTATACTATTGTTTCCTTTGTAACAGGCTTTATTGTAGGAATACACTGATATATTCAACTTTTGTCCATGTGTAGAGAAACTATATTACCTAAATAGTAAAAGCATTAATTTTTTTAAAATTAATCAACATTTATGAGGGAATTTATTTTCCTTTCCCAAGCACAGGAATCAAAGATAATATAGATTCTCAGGTTTGATTTCATTTAATGATTATAGGAATAGAAAACTTCACATCTTCTCAAGTAAGTCCATTTGTCTTTACAGCATACTTATGAAGTACTTCTCAGCACCTCTTCATCCTCTTAGTGGCTCTTCACTTATCAGTGTTCACTAATTTTTGTCTAAAATTTGTCCTCAGCAAACCTTATTTGAATTGATAGCTTAGAGGACACTGCAGACAGAAGCTACTCTCTCTGAAATGTGACAGTAATAGTGAGGAGTCATACGTCTTCATCATCCTGTTCAGTGTGATTCTGCCCAGAGGCAGGGGAAAGAACAGCTCCTGGGCCTCTAGGGCTGGAGATACATCTATTAACCCCCTCTACTGCACAGAAGAGTGATGTTTACAACTAGAAAAAATTTATCACTAATACCAGAAGGAAGTGCTCATCCCTAAAAGACTGATTTTATTGTATTTATTATTATTTGAAAGTCTTGGTAATGAGTGAGCTGTTGTGATTAAAAAAAAATCCTGTGCAATAAACCTGGTATTAAACTCCTGTGGCCTTAACACATTGCAAGCATATTAAAGGCATTCTGGTCACAGGGAAGAATGTGCTAGAAGAAAGAGTTTTTCTGTCAGTGGACATAGAATCACAGAAATGTTGAGGTCAGCAGGGACCTCTGGTGATTCTCGTCTTCAATCCTCTGTTAAAGCCAGGTCAGGTAGATCAGGTTGCTCAAGACCATATCCAGATATGTTCTGAATAGTTCCATAGATTCAGACCCCCAAGATTCTCTGAGCAAACTCTGAGATAGAATGGAAGGATTACCTCCTTTGACCTGCTGGTAACACCTTTTCCAGTGTACCTGAGAAAATTGCTGGCCCTCTTTGCCTCGACATCACAATTCAGAGAATCACAGAAGCAATCATAGAATCATTAGATTACAGAATCATAAAATCACAGGATAATATAACAGTTTGGGTTAAATGTGGCCTTTAGGATCAACTAGGTCCAACATTCCTGTACCATCATCCAAGCAGTTAATGAAGCTGTCATTCAACAATGGTCCCAATATGGATCTCTGGTGATGCAACTAGCAGCTTACCTCTGACTGACCTGGTGCCACAAATCACAGCTCTCTTAGCCTGCCTGTTCAACCAGCTTTCAGTCAATTGACTGCACTTTTCACTTACCTAATCTCTACACCTGTTTTTTCATGATGAGGTTATGAAAGACAGAGTTGAAAGACTCAGTAAAAGCAAATTAAAAACCATATTCTGCTCATGCAGTAAGCTGCTCATCTGTCTAAACTACTTTGGGGGGTTTTTACATTTCTGTTTGGATATCAGTTCTGTGATTTTTTAGGCATGGCCTAGCAGCATGGTTCACAGCTAAATCTTTGGAAGTTTCCCTCTAGATACTTGTCTTAATATATGTCTCTGTTGTGTTTCCTACAAGTAAAATAAAACCTCTTTTTTCCCAAGATGGCAACTGGGAAAATATAATCCTGGTTCAACTGTCAAAAGGCACTACAGCTGCACTAGGAATTTATATGGCTAACTAGCCTATTTTATTTCTCTATGACGTTCAACAATGCTGACTTGCACACTAAACAATAACTTTTGTTAACTGTTTTTCATACTAGCATTCTCTAATGCCTTTAGTCAGCTGTGACATTTACGCTTTCAAGGTTTGGAAAGACATTCATCCCATGTCTGAACTGTCTACCGTCCACTCAGATCCCTCACTTTGGGTCTGGTCACAGTTCCCAACCAGATGAAGTTTACTGTGGAAAATAAAGTTCCCCTCATCTTTGAGGTTTATATTTCCCTTCTAGTTAAAATGTAAGAACATACTGGGAATACAGGAGCAATAATTCCATTGATTAGCTCGTTTTTTACCTAAAAACCCAAGAAATTATCAAATACACTAAGCTGTGCATGAAAAAAATGATACAGGTAAAGTATTCATGTGATACATTATAATTAAATATATTTTAAATATTCTCACTGGAATATACAGGAAACCAAAACTTTTATTTTGTGTGGTTTATTTTTACTGTTTATACCTGTAACAAAATCACAGTTCTTATTCACTTCCAACAGTGACACTGCTGTCAAAATCCAACTCCATTTCAAAAGGACAAGACTTGTTTCTATTTTTAATAGCTCCCTGTGATTTACCTGCCATCTCATAAATGACAAGAGCAGACTCAATACCAAATAAAAAAATCTAAAGCTTTTCATTTTCAACACCATTTTTTAAATCTCCCTGTCTATCTCACTGAGGTGATGGTATAAGAGGGAAGCTTGTAGCATTCATTATATAAAAACCACCTCAGCTTCAAGCTCTGTTCTTTTATATGCTAGCTAAATATATTCTAAACTGCTTGTATCTTTCTGCCATCCTTGCACATTTTTAATGCCTCTTTAGCTGCTTGATTTATCTCCAAACCTGCAGATTGCCTTTATAAGAATTCCCATTGACTGAAGTGATACTTATTCCTGTGAGCAGAGCTGATAAACTGCAGGTCTCACCATCACACACAGCTCTGCTGATTACGATGCTACAGATTTTGTTTTCTTTCAGTAGGCAAAATAGCTTTAGAAACATATTTTTTCTTCATCCCTTAAAGGATCTCATAGCAGAGTGGCCGAGATACAAAAACTGGCTTTTCAGATGACAGTAAATAATTCTGAATGGCTCCTACTTCACCTGACATATCTAGAAAGCCTTTGCCACAGCAAGAGATGTTTGCAGCCCAGAGAGACTCAGGCATCAAGGTCTTCTCTTTTTTGTGTGACACTTGGTGCAACATTCCCCACCTACCCGGACGGGTTCCTGAACCACCCTGTAGAAGCATTTATGAAGAAGTAAATTAGTGTTGTACAATGACATGAGCTTTTAAATTATAAAAACAGACCATTCCACTGAAGATTAAAATATATGCAAACAACCAAAAATCCTAATTCAAATTTGACTTTATTCCTTCATAGACATAATTAATTCTCAACAGGGTTAAGGGGCAAGGGGCAGAAAAGAAAACACATTTAGGTCATCTGCTACAATATCAGCATAATGATATTGTGCTTTCCGAGTGAATGGAGCTCAAGAAAGAAACTATGGTCCCCCACTCTGAACAAATGTATGTCTGCCTCTTGTTTTTGCTTCCTCTTCTATGCACAAACATGCAAGATTTCTGACTTAAGACAGCTAAACTGTATGAGATGGCTGAGATAATTAGCAGAGTAAGTGGAAAACTAGCAAAGTTCTTGAACAGCAAGTCACAGTACCTCTCCTACATCTGAAATAAATCTAAATGCTGATTTTCATCAAGTTGTTTTACTATACCTAGGAAATGCAGAATAAGAACAAATGAGGCTCTACTTGCACAGAGAAATTTGAATTAAGAATGTGTTTAAAATTTATATGTACCAAAAATATACAGAAATATATTTATAAACTCTAATTTTCACCAATGGGATATTTAAGGCTTTGTATAACTCTTTTACAACAATGAACATCCTGGCTATTCTTAAAAGAAAGAAGAAAAATGGAAAAAAACACAAAAAAAATCAAGCACCATTCATTCATCTGTCCTTTTTGTCTAGGAAGAAGCAGTAATATCTGCAATCTGAGCTCATGCCTGAAATGAGGATTTGATGAACTGCAAGAGAGCTGAGCTGAGAATCAGAGCCAGCTGCTCAGTTGTGACCCTGATGACTAACCCCATGGCTCAAACATGAGACCAGCAAAGGTCTCATGTCACCCAGCAGCTCCACCTTTTAGGGGTAACTCCTTGGTGAGAAATACAGGTAATTTGCATAGAGGTAAGAGAAAGCACCTGAAGGGTAAGTCCATGGGAGGCCAACTAAGCCTTTTGAAAACCACAGTACTGCCTGTTCTTTTCTTCTTGACTAGTTGTCTTTGCCTCCATCCTTCTCATCAGTGCTTTTGACCAGTTTTTACTCTGCAGAGCTGTAGAAATTACAATCCTGTTGCCTTCAATACTCCTCCCCAAGTACACAAGATGTTACAGGGCTACTTTAAAACAAAGTTACTAATTCTTCCTCTAATTTAAAAACTCTGTCAGAATATTTTGTAGGAAATACACCCATGCTGCAACTGAAGTACTCTGATATATAGAGAGTTTAAAAATTTTTCACTTTTTTCAACCTTTAAAATAAGACATTTTGTGTTGTAAAGTGAAAGTTTTCTCTTCCTTGACATGGATAAATTCATGTTCCTTTATATCTTATATGAAGAGCAGTATTCTTTGTACATTGTTTAGGGGCACTACAAACTTATTTGAATGAATGGTCCTCCAAATATTCTGTTTGAATAACTCATTGGAGTATTTTAAAGTGTACAAACTCTATTTTGATGATCTCATTGAACAAATGATAAAGCAATACACTGGCAAAGTAGACTATAAAATGGATTTCATTACTATGGCCATGTCTTTTATGTGTAACTGGGGAGATGCAATTGCAAATACAAATGCCCTCCTTTTAAAACAGTAGTTTCAATCTTTTGAGGTTTTTATTTTTAATTGTATTTTCATCTCCTAATTTTTTTTTTCTTCTCAAATTCCCTCATAAAATTTCAGGAATGAAGGAAATGGTAGACATGAATGTTTGCAAAGTCTTTTTCTGGGATAGATGTGTATATTTGCAGGTGTATAAACTTTTCATAATAATGTGATTATATATCTTATATGTTATGATTAGGCATAGAACTTCCTTTTCCTTTAGAAAATATCTCTGGTTGTACTTGAACACTAAATTTAATGCTAATAATATTATCAGGGATATATACAATAAAATAGGAAGACAATATATTTTTACCAAAATTACTAAGAAGACTGTGTCAGTATTGGCATAATGATGGATTAGCCTCTTGCATAAAATTAAGAAGTCTCAGCTCACAACAAGTTCAGATGACTAATAAAATTCATGAGTCTTTAGAATTTGTGCACCAAACATGACTGCTTGAGACTATAGCTCTCCTTCATGGTAACTGTAAATTAAGCTGCCTCCTCGCTCCTAACTAGTGCAATAAGATGCATCAAATTAGAGTTTCTAAATGCAGGCAACTGTAATTTGTGATATCATTTACAGGCATAGCTCCTATTGCAGTTAAATTAATGTTTTACTTTGCATGGACATTAAAACATGTAAATAGAGCATGATGACCACAGTAATTTCTTTCATGTTAAGTGATTAGATCCAGGGCTAATTAATGGCCAGATTCAAAGTTTACATCACCCTTGGTTTATTTTTTTTTTAAGCTAATTGGATACTAATGTAAAAACAGTTTTATTTATGAGTATTTGAAAAATCCAGAAGTGCCTGGCTTATGCTTTGTGCTGTGTGTCTGAGTGTTCTTTATCCCTATTACTAATGCATTTGGTGGAGACCCTGATTATAAAGTCCTTGAACTACATTGCATACCATATTTTGTAAAGGTCGCCAAAGCAGAAAGCTGCTGGTAAGTTTGGTAAGCATTCAAATGTTCTTCTGCTAAAATATCTTCCTTTTGCCAGTCATTGGGGAATGTGTGCAGACTTCTTAATTTTATTTGCTTATTAAATCAACTGGGAAAAAGAAAAAAATGGAGAAATTTATCTGTGAGTTTATATATAAATATGTTTCTTTTCCACGTAAAGAAAAAATAGTCTTCTTTGGCCTTTTGGTTAGGGATAAAATATCTTAGTTCACTGATAATTACTTAATCATAGAATATAGATCTGATCCTTTAAAAATAATGGAAGGACAACCATTTTTGAATAGCAATTCAAATATTCTTCCTGTCTCAAATAATTTTTATTGTGTTCTATGAAAAATATGGTAATTAGAAAAACCAAAAATATTATTTCTTGTTTTATAAATGGTGAAACTGTTTAATTATATCAAACATTAAAATCTGTCTGCCGTAGGGAACCTAATATACTCAATCATTACCCCACAGGAGTTGCCATTTATTATTTATTTTGTTTATTTAAAAAAAGATAGAATGCAGTTAGCAACATATTGAGAGATACCATGAAACTGCATTGGAATAATATAGAAAATACATAAGTAAATATGTATTCATAGAAAAAAACCCATGATCCTATTTGTAATTTTAAGTTAAAATTTACTATTTTTTTTAATTCCCAGAGATATTTTACTATAAAATTCTGCATTATCAACAGCAGTTTCCCCTTCAAAGCTCCTCCCCCAAAGAGCTGTGGATGCCCACAAATGTCTCTGATTAAACTATGAAAGTGTTATAACTAATTTTACATTTCATTAACATTTCTGAGGAAAATTTTTACTTGGGTCAAAGCATCACACATTTGAAATAGATAAATGTGGTATCAACTATTTTCCTTCAATAGAAAGCTAAAGTATGAGATGTAGTCAAAGGGAACACTTTTTTGTCAGTATCATTTTCATTAGCGCACTGGAATTGAGTTCAGGCAGGTCAGCCTGAATATATTCAGAAATTATGGAGGAGGTAATTATAACTATATGAATAGCAAGGTAGCATGAGCAGATACAAAAGAGGTAGCCAGGTAAAACTTTTAAATATAGTTAACAAGTTTATTCTCTATAGTGAGGACCAAATTTTCATAAATAAATTTGACTTCAGGTATTTTAAATTAATATCAGAAACGTAAGACATTTAAAATTAATTAGCTATTTGCTTTCCTTCAAAAGTTAAACCCTTCCCCCCATTTTTTTTAATAACTTTTCAAATGGCTCTTCCATGTCTGTTTTCAGAAGACAGGTGTCACTCCTGAAACTCAAGCATTTCCCTCCCTGGCCATGATGATGACTAGCTTGGATGCAGATAACCAGTTGTTAAACATCTAAGTTAGGAAGTGCATTGTACTTTTCCTCCTACTCTTGTCATTTGCAACAATTGATCCAGGTGCTAGCAAGCTTAGGTCCTGGAAACTTGTATATGATTTGTACAGATCTGTGTGGAAAAGGTGTTTGAAATTAATAACTAGAGCATGGTGAACAGCTGCACAAAGGAAAATTGCATGGGCAGATCTCATTCATTATTTACAAGGCTCATAGATTTCTTGTATGTAGTGAACTGACCCCTGATCTTCATTCATTTATGCCTTTTAAAAAACATCAGTATATCGATAATAAATAAATCAACTAATTGAATTTCTGTTAGTTCTCCACTCTCTAGGTCTAATCCAAACCTCAGGCAGCAATCACATCAAGTGGTGATTTTTTTTTTTGTTCACCATAGACTAAATGAAACGTTGTTCCCATTGCATCAAATTTTTTCCACTATGCTTCAAGTCATTATTTAGTTCCACCTTTTTGTGGAAAAGCTTCTCTCATCCTTTCAGATAGGTGAAAACATTTGCTTTATTAATTTCAAAGCAAATTGATATGTTTTCATTTTATTCATCTTCACTAAAAATAAGATAGAATTTTAAATAGCCATATGATCCAAACCCAAAACTCTTGCTATATCAAACAGAGAAGATGTGATACTTCAGCCTTTCAAAATTAATTTAAGAAAAAAACTAAAATATAGAATTCACAAAAATAAATAATTCATTACAAATTATTTGGGGTTTGAAAAATTGACATTTACAGAGAAAAAAATGATGTACTGGAAACCTTCTGACCTTTTAAAGTCCCCTTTGCTGCACTCACTGATGCATATAATGAATGTATATGTCTAAGAAGAGGGAAAATTTTTTCTAGCTCATATTAGCACATTGACACTAAATTAGTGAGCAGCATATTCTTTGATTTGCTTATCTTTCTCTTCTGTAGAAACCCATGATACTCAGAGTACTTTTATTTGTAAGTTCTCAGATGATTATTTTGATGCCATAGAAGTTTTGTGATTTTTACATATCCTGAGATTATTTTAACTTTGTTCTTCTTCTTTTTTCTTTTAAAACCACAATATTAGTTTATCTCTTCTAGTATTCCAAATGAAGTAAATATTCATCATTTCACATCAAGATGTCAGTCAAATACAGAAAGGTCTTGAAACTATCTTGGCCCTTTCAACCTTTCAACATTGACTCTGATTTACTTAAAAATTCAGTCCTAAGTAATCAATATATTCACCAAAGCAGATGGATTCTTACAGGAAAAAAAAAAAAAAAAAGGTTTTTTTTCTCATGAATCTCATGAATAAGCATTTTTTGTACAAAGATGTGCTGGTGAAATATTTCTTGTCTTATACATCCATAAATGTCTCATCTTTTGAAAGAGATAAAAGATTAATAATCTTCATCTGTATAATATTCCAAAAAGCTACATATGAAAGCAAGCAGAAAGTGGATAAAATTGTGTGTAAAAACAAAAGGCAAAGCATTAAAGCATAATAAGGTAAAGCTTAATGTACAAGTAGAAAAAGCAATAGCCGTGTAATTTATAACTACAAATGAATAGTAAAATAAATCTGTTTAAGAAAATATAAATAATAAAAGAATCCAAGCCTGCAATGGAATTCATGTTCTGTATCTGCATTTGCACAATAAGAAACACATCTGCTTTCACTTTTCTGTTTTATTGATATTTTAAAATAAAAACATAGATATAAAGAATTTTTTTTTTCTGTGAGGGTGGTGAAGCAGCGTAACAGGTTGCCCAGAGAAGTTCTGGATTCCCTGGAAGTGTTCAGAGCTAGGCTGATTCGGGCTTTAAGCAACCTGGCCTAGAGAAAGATGTCCCTGCCCATGACAGAATGGCTGGAACTAGATCACGCTGAAGGTCCCTTTCAATCCCAAGCATTCCATGGTTCTATGATTCAGTGACACTGAAGACTTGGCTGCATTTCTTTACATTGAAATCTTCAGTCATTGTTTTTTCCTGCTGTTCAAAGCAGGTTAACTCCCTCTGACATTATCTACCATATTTCGTGAACATCAGCTGTTGACAGGGAGGGCAGTTGCAGCACACAATGTCTGCATTACCTCAAGTTAACAGGAGCTTAGTTTTACTCAAGTTATAAAGAAAAAAAGCACCCATTAGCATAGATAGAAAAATGAAATTTTGGTTTTCATCTAAGGTATATGAAAGTTGTCGAATGCTGAATATTATGTCATGCCACCGACTATCCAGTTCCTGAAAAATGCAGACCACATGGACTGCAAGGGTTTTTGTATTTCTTATACTGACAATACATGGTCCCAATCTTGTAGATGTAGAGTTAAGCGATGCCAATAACATTGTGGTAAATAATAGTCTTGTTCACAAACCTTCCATGGTGCCATAAGCACTGCCTCTTATGTTACTACATTTGAAATAAATTAGGTTAAAGAAAAACATATTCAAACATTATCTGCAGTCAGCAAAAAAAGGATGGAGTGGAGTGTTCAAGTGTGAACAGAAGAAAGCAACAGCATCCAATTTGTAAAGCTAACCTAAGTCCTCAGAGTCTATACTGAACCTCTGTGTTATTTTTCTTTGTGCTCTAAATAGCTTTCTACATATTGCAAGTTTAAGATCTGTCAACTTTGTATTCCAGTAGAGATGTCAAAATCAATACCTTTAAATATACTAATGAGTGCTTATGGAAAAATTAAGGGGGTCAACACATACCATCTTTAACTTAATTTGGTACAGCAGAAGTTCTTTAAAAATATCTCTGTGATTGAGAACATGAACCTTCATTTCTGCATAAAGAGAAGCAATGAAATTGTCATGGTTATTGCAGTCCAATTTAAGGAGCAGTACCCTTGAAATATTTTGACTGACTGAAGCTTTAATGAGATCAAATCTGTATCTAGGTCTTGATTATACTCACAGCATTTTTCTTGGATATGCAGACGTGAAAAAGAATCACAGCAATTTTCCTGTACTGTGCTTAGAATGAAATCACAGACTTCTGTGTGAGGCATTTTCTGCACATTCATCAGTTCAGCAATTTAGAATCTGTCTAACAGTTATCTTCCAAGATGTAGTTGAGAGCAAACTATGACAATGATTGTTCTAAGAAGAATGATTTTCATTTCCTTTAGACAGATGGATGGATTTTTTTGCAGATGCTGAACATTTGTAGATGTCAGAAGCAGGCTTGTCAAAGCATTGTTTCAGAAAACCTTTTGGATTTTTTTTCCTCGTCACAGAAACAAGAACTACTGCATGTGTCTTCAAAGTGTCTCTGTAAAGCTGGGAGGTGACTCAATATCCCCCACCCCCCCTAATTAGGATAAATTAAGACATCGGTGAGATTAGATAGCAAATTTTAAATAAAAAGTCAGATACAAATACAAAGCCACATTTTATACTAAGATTGATAATATAGACACTATTGTGCTCAAAAAGGTAGTCTCATGGGAGGGAAGGGGAACCCTGCATATTCTGATATGTGACTTGACCATTGTTTTTCTGTGCAATTTCCTGTTTTGTTGCTAGCTCGTTTTAAGGATTAATAATTAAGTGGTTCACAAAAAAATAAAAAGTTTGTATTTGCATTCCTCTTTCCTATAGCATATTAATGCTGAGAATTTTTCTGTTACCTTTACCACAGAGAACACCAGTTGTTTTATAATCCACAATTTAACAAGCTTGTTTGAAGGAACCATCTTTGATTTTTTTTTATCTAGGATTTCTTTTTTTTTAAGTTCTCTGCATATACCACTATGGACAACTATGTAACACGAAGACACTGGTTTTATAACAAGCTAATGCTAAAGTTGAGTAAAGGTTATGACCTATTTGCTGATTTCTCCCAGCAAGCATTGACATTTGAACTGCAAAACCCAAGCCATACAGATGCTTATCTGTCAATTCAGTGGAAAGGGTGTCTAGCACCAGCTTTCTTCATGCTGAATATTCTTGAAAGAAATGTTCCACATAATATAGTTACACAGAAACCAAGAAACCATATTTTGCAATTTTTTTTCACTAAGCACCTTGTTCACCTACTTACTATCACAGTCAGAAGTTGTTACACAAAGATGCGTCTAATGAAGTATTTAACAATTTATTTTCGTTCACTTTTTCCATTGACACATCATGTATCATCTATCAAATCAATTATGTAGTGAGTTATATTCAATGCTGGTATACCCCCTTCCTCACATCAGATGAGCAGTGCTGCCCATTAAACTAGCTGCTGTGGTATAAATGAAGATTATGTGCTGAGATTTACTACCAGCTGAGCATGACCAGACACCATTGACACATTTTCATGTGTATCTAGAAGAAGACTGGCCTTGCAGGGTGGCAGGCCTTATTAGCATTCCTAGAGACACTGCTCTCTGCAGAAGGTCATCCTTCAGCAAACAAGGATTTCAGGAATAGTGATATTCACTTGTGTTTATTAAAAAAAAAAAAAAAAAGAACTTTAATAATTAGGGTTATTAAATAGGGTATTAAATAGGAGAATTACTTAAATTTCTGGATAGCTTATTCCTGTGAAGTTGAAAAATATTCCAGATAAGTGGGACAGATTTTTTAACTGTGTCCATGGAAAATAATTAAACATGTTTAAAGAAAGTCACAATGAAAGCTTAGCAAGAATTTTAAATTAATGCATTTTAGATATTTTCAGAAAAGAGATCTGAAGCCCTTGAGGAAACTGCTGTTAGCACCTTTCTCTTTTCAACTCAGTCTGTACTAAACATGATTTGTCACAGTAAGAACTTCAACCATGAAGAGATGGCTTTTAAAAATATAAAACCTCAAATGATCTTTCTGGTTTTTTAGATGAGAGAGTGACTTGAAGGCCAGAAAGGTTTTATACATTTGTTTGCAAGTTAAGACTATTTTATTTTATTTATAAATTTGATCTTGAGTTCTGATTTACTCACCCACACTACTCTGCTGTGTTTGAAGTCCAGAAATGGTAAAATTGTTTATTGCAGATTGTAATATCCTATATGTCAGAGAGGTGGAAGGAATTTGAGACCAAATTTTCCCTTGAAACCTACTCAAAATAAAAAATAATGTATTATTCTAATATTTCTTGATAATAAAAAAAGGCCTCTTATGGCTTTTAGAGAGCATTAAAATTTCAAATTTATTTGCTAGAAAAGCACAGAATGTGCAGGGCATTATACTGTATTATACACTTAGAGAAGAAAAGAAATAAAAGACAAAAAAGTGCCTCTTTTAACACTTAGGGACAGCCAGTTGATTTAATTTCTACCAAAACAATTTAAATAGTGTCTTGATGGGTAAAGTGTGTATCACTTAAACCAAGAAATTGAAATATTGATTAATAATTGAAAAGGAAAGTATTATTTGGGTGGAAATGTAACCACCATGTTCAATACTCTTGTGAAATCTGACTTGCATCAAGGGCTTTGTGATATATTCACAATTAAAAAATGCAGATATTAAGAAGTTCTCATCAATGAATAATTTAAAATTTCATCTACTATTCAAAAACTTTTGTCAAATATTCAACTAATGACTAAATCAGTAAAACTGGTGTATGGAAAAATCTTATTAGGTCTGTGTCTGCAGCTTTTTTTATTATTCAGAATGATTCTTGCAACAAAATCTTCCATGGGAAGTGTTAAGGTAGAATGCTCATTGGAAGAGATTTTCTCTCACCGTGAAATCTTATTATTCAAATAAGTCCTATCATGTTATTTCCTGATCACACTTTACACTCAGTGACACAGAAGTTACTCTGCTCCCTGCTTTGTTTTCATGTGTGCAATGTAAGACAACAAAGGTGTTGGGTGTTTAGGAGGTTTTTCTCTGTAGGAATAAGGGAGAAATTCAAACCAATGATGTCATATCATTTTATAATGCCACTTTATTATAATAGTAAAAAAAATGAATAAAGATAGTTCACTGTATCTAAATAGAATGAACCAATGGGTAATTCTTGAAGTTTGACAGTGTGATCTCTAAGGTGTTTAGCTGTTACTCCTTATAAAACAACTCTATAGTCACTAATATCTATTGAATGCTTTGCACATTAACATCCACTTCTAGAAGATGAGAAATCTAATGTTGATATTTCCTGACAACAATATATGAGCTGGAGCCTATTGTTGAAAGGGACAAGGCAGCAGTGTCCAGGCGACCCTGTTTGAGGCAAAGGGCCATCTTCATATGAGTCTTCTAACCCAAACCATTCTGACATACACGAACAGTTTTAATCAAAGGCCAGGGTATTCAGCAGTGCATTTGCCTTCTTCATTTTCCTTTCTTCTTCTACCTCACTTGACTACTATTCATGAACCATCACCCACTCCCACATCCTCATTGTTGGGCTGCTTATAGCCAGGCCCTTGTTCACAGGGCACTGCTTTTTCATGACAGGAACTGGTAAATTAGGGGTGAAAAAACACCTTCAAGGCCTTGAGACCAAATGCATCTGTACTGGGTGAACAACAGCGGGTTGCAGCCCAGCAGGTTTTCCTTCAGAAAAACTTTACCTCCTCTCTCCCACAGCTTTCTCCCACCTGTCCAGTTGCAAGAACCTGTGGGTGCTGCACTGGGGCTGTCTGGAGACACCCCTGTCTGGTTCTGTCTGGTCCAGCAAGGAAGGGTGGACAGTGTGAGGTGAACATGAGCCAGCACAAGTCACCCTTTCGTAAAGCAGTCCAAGGGTGTGATGGACTGCATAAGGAAGGGTCTGGGCAGAAAGACTTGAAAGATTGCTTGGAGCTGAATCTGCTGAGGGATGCCAACAAGAGCTTCTCTAAATGTTTAAGTGGCAAGGACCAGGGAAAAGATAAGCCCATTGCAGGAGATATGTTGCCTTGGCTTCAGTGATAAGGCAAAAGTGAAAACTCACCTGCAAGGCCATGGGATGATAACAAAACCTCTTGCACAGCAGGCTTTCCCTCTTTGGGGCATCTGCTTTCCTGGCTGGGTGGCAAACAGTGAACAGTTCTTTGGAACACGGGTGTCACTGTGACATCACCCCAACCTTGCTGCTTTTCAGAAGCCACGGGCTCTGTCCCCTGGCACTCTGTCCAGGACTCCTGCAGGCACACACGCAAGGTAAGCAGGCTCCGGAAGGACCAGGGTCTTGCTCTTTAAGCTTTGGCTTGTTGGATAGCAGCAGCTGCAGGCACTGGAGCAAATGCAGCCTCTTCCAATCTCCTCTCCCGTCTGTGCAGTTGTGAGGGGCTGTGGGTCCTGCACAGGAGCTGTCCCAGAGCTGGGAGTGCTGGGAGGGTGCTGGGGCTTTCCAGCACTGAAGGCTCTCGGCCTTTCCCTGCTGAAGCCTTCAGGTACCCTGCGCTAAATACAGTAATGTCTGGGAGACTTTATGAGGTCTTCAGAGGGTAGGACACAGCAGGTCTTTCCCCAGGGCCTCCTGACAACAGAGCCTGCCCCAGGGTTCTCAGCCATCTAGCCTGAGCTCTGGGGAGAAGTGGTCACCAGGCCGTCTCTTCCTGTTCTTGCTCCTTCTCTACCTCTTGCCAAGGAGCAGACCTCCAGAGGGTCTGTCCAACCTCCTTCCAGGTCCCAGTGGGAGCCTTTCCAACCTAGGGCCACATGAGCTCTTCATGCCTGCCTTTCCCTGATGCACAGACAGGTTTCCCCAGCACCTCAATGTTCAGTGATGGTTGCCTACCTACAGACAGTAAGTGCAGAAGGCACGGGTGTGTGGGGCTGTCCTCAGGCTAGCTCGCCCACAGGGCACCTGCTGCTGTTGCTATTGCTGCTGCCTTGAAGCCCAGAAAGTGACCCCTTTGGGAAACTCTTACCTTCCCTATCCCACAGCTTTCTTGGGCTTTCTTTGTCTTTCCCCTTTGAGCCCCAGAGAAAGCCAGACACTTTGCGTGTCTCCCTCTCCAGGACCGGGTGAGGAAGCCCTAGAGGAGAGACTCTGCTGCAAGGGACAGCATGAGCCAGCTGCCACCAGCAGGGCCATCGGAAATGGCAGCAGCAGATGGCCTATGCCCCATCTGCCTGGGTCACCTTGAAAATGCCACCTATGTGGAGGTTTGTCAGCATCGCTTTTGCTTCATCTGTATCTGGGAATGGGCCAAACTGACAGAGACCTGCCCACTGTGCAAGCAGCCCTTCAAGCAGCTGCTGCGCGCTGTGACAGTGGACAACAACCTCGAGGAACGCGTGGCTGGCTGGTCTGCCCGCCGCCAAAGAAAGGCAGCCAGGATGCGGAGCAGATCCCCACAGCGGCGCTACAACCCGAGTCGCAGGCGTGCTGATACCCAGCCCTCCACGGGGAGAAGGAGATTGTGGGGACAGACTGAGAACAGAGGGATCCAGTAGCTGTGGGGCCCTTCGATGCCACTTCTCAGCAGGCTGCTGCAGCCAGCACTTCTCATGAGGGAACACCACTGAGCACGAGGGAGCACCTGGCCAGCCCTGCTGCCACACTACACAGCAGGTGCCCTGCAGCTCCTGCAACAGTCTGACCGCTTTCACTTGCAATAAACAGCCAGGCACTTTCAATTTTGGGATGTGTATCATGATTTCAATCATTTTTAACTGCTGCAACAGAAGATGTTTCCCTCCTGCTTTCCCTGCTTTCCACTTCCAAGCACTGGGGCAGGGGTGTCCAAATTCTATACTCAGCAGCTGCTCCTGCTGGTGCTTCTGCATCCAAATGCTCTTGGCCATTCTTTAGGCCCTACTCTCAGTCCCTCTCTGACAGCAGCAGCTGAAACTCCTCCCACCCAAGTACCCATGGCTGTGGCTGGAAGGGAGTAGGGGGCCTGTTTTATTCTTTGGGCTAAATGCTCTCTGGGAATGGGAGTTCAGAAGCAGTATTAAAGAGTTTGCATTAAAGGGAAACCTGGACGGCCTATTTCCAGCAAGAAGTCAAGGGTAAATCTACATGAAGTAGCTTTGGCTACTTTCTCCACCATGGAGTCACACAGATACAGAAGTGCCCTGAACAGGAAGGTTTAAGAAAGGATCAATCCACAAACTATCCAAACTTAACTTTATCTATGAGTCATTTTCAAGGAATGGAAACATGCCAGCACTGACACAGAAATTAAACTGTAATATAGTAGGAGTCCTAGTAAAAGATCTGTATTGTATTTGAATATCTGTATATAGGCCTTGCCCTGATAAGCCACAGTTGTTCTTGATGGGCTGCAGCTGCCATGTCCTTAATTGGGCTGCAGTTGTAGCTAGTGAAGATAACTGTGATAAAAGGGGGTGGGCTTGGCTAGTCAGGGAGGGTCTGGAAGGAGTTCTGACTAAGAAGCAGCAACAAGCAGAAGTCTGTGCTGTGAAGAACTGCCCTCAATAAATATTGCTGAGAAGGTACGAGACTTTAGAAATATGATTGTGACATTATGGGACTTTAGAAATATGAAATATGATGAGATAACAACACTGTAAGCCACAAGAAGACACATTGCACAATCCTTCTTAGTTTGGACCTACAAGACTTCCCAAGACATGGACAATGCTCAACGTTGGTGCTAACCTGGCTGACTCCAGTGACCAAGACTGAAGCAAGCGGTCCCTGTGGTTTTTACTGGTCCAGAAACAGCCCAGCTGCTTCACTCTCCAAGCCAGGCATGCACCAGAGCAGCTCTGCAGATGGGGTCCTGGGGGACAGCAAGCAGCAAAGGACTGTATTCCATGTCTATTTGACGTGGAGGTGATTGGTCAAAGGTTGGATTCAGTGACGTTGGAAGTCTTTTCCATCCTAAATGATTCTGTGATTTCTACCAATTAGCAACTGATAGAAATGAGGTGGAAAAAGGGAAATTTTTTCTGTTTACTAATGGACGGGTGATTTTCTTAGGAATATTGCAAGATAAATATTTCATCATTTTACTGTCTCCTTACTGCAGGGTCTGCCAGAGAGTAACAGGGAAGACAACCTCTTTCCTAAAAAAGTAATGTTTTATGATGCATAGATTTGAGAGAATCAGAACTGAAAATATGGAGAAATTACACTAAATATATTTTTACTTTGGTTAGCATAGCATGTCATACTACACTGTGGTTTCAATAGTGTTACTGACAATTCAAACCTCAGTAGCAATTCGGACTTGTTAAAAATTATAGAACCACAGATACAATAGCCCAGATGTTTGATGTTATTTCCAAGTTGTGTTAACACGTATTTCACCCTCTAAGTTAACTGACTAGCACATAGTTGGAAGTGGATTTGATCAAACATTTATTTCTCACAAAAGAAATCTCCTAACAAAAAGCAATTGTGCCAAAAATCTTTAACAAGCAAGTACTAAGGTCTACAAAAGAATATCTTATCAGCCCACCACTGTTTTTTACTGTCAGAGCTGAGACTATATAAGCTTATTATAGAGAGAGAATATTTCTTAAAATGTTGTTTCTAACAAATAAAATTTGGTATTATCACCAGAAAAACCCCACAAATAAATAAAATAACCCCCCAAAATTATGTTTCTCAAAACAGCATTAACCTGGAAATGGATTGTATTTGATTTTTTTTTTTTTTAATGTGACTATAGAAAGTCACAATAAAGGAAGAAAGGAAGAGGAAAATAATTTTAATTTATACTTGAACCCACACATAAAACAGTAGACTCCCTGTGATACAATCAACATACTGTGATAACATGATATGCCTTGGTAAGAATGTTCAAATAACTTTATACACATGATCATGAATAGTACAGGTATTTTTGTGTATAAGTCTCAATATGCAACAGATTGACTAACAGTTAAAATGCTGTTATCAGTTTTATGAAGGAGCTTGTAGACACATTGTTTCTCACCTTTTAATTTTTTTTTAATTTATAAAACAGAGCAAAATCTTTAGAGCTGAGAGAGCTTTAGAGTTGCAACACACCAGGAAAAAATCAACTTGGATTATACAAATCTGTTAATATAATCGCACAAGTAGCTCAGGTTGGAAGGCTTCTAAAATATCTGCTCCAATCTTTTGTGGGAAAGGGACACTAGAAGAGCTCTTGCAGCACCTCCTGTGGAGATTGTTCGAATGAATGATTGTTCCTCCTATAAAAAGCCTCTTCCAATGCAACTTGGACTTTGTCTTCTTTGCCTGGGTCCTTGTGAAGAGAGACTCTTCTCTTTGTAGCTGCCCTTTGAGTCCTGGAACACTGAGCTGACATCCCTCATGAGCCTTCTCCATTGAGATGAGATCTAAGTCCTTCAGTATTTCCTATGGGTCAGGTTCTCCAGCTCTGATTATCTTTGTGACTCTCCTTTGGACACTCTCCAGCCTGTCTGTGTTCTTCTTCAATTTGTGAAAGCCAGAACTGAACACAATACTCCAGATGAGGCCTGAAAAGATCTGAGTGAAAGATAACAACTTTATCTCTGCTAGTAGTGTCCCTGTGAATGCAGTCTGGAAGATGTTTTTTTGACCTGACCCATAGATTTAGCCCCCCAAAATCCTACCAAATAATAATAAAATAATTGTTTCCTTTTCTTTCTCTAATGTTAGAAAACAGATATCAATTTTAGTCCAGCTACTTTTCTTACTGTGCTTACTTCTTTTATTTCTTTTATTTATCTGAGACACTCAAATTATAAATAAGAGTTCCATCTTTATGCTAAAAGGTCTAGGCAGGTCTTCTGTATTATAATTATTCTTACAATATCAAACCTGCCTGGAACAGCTGTGACTAAAAGTAATTTTATAAAAGCCAAAATGTTTCCTGAGAGGAGCATTGGTTTCAATGAATTTTTCCAAGGAAAGTTTTCTGCAGTCAAGAGCTTCCTGGTCATCTCTAATGAGAAAGAGTGAGGAAAAGAGATGAATTAAAAACCTCAAGTATTATTTGGAAAAAAATCAATTTTTGACAGAATTCCAGTGTCAAAAGAACATTTTTGGCCATTCCAAAATGGAATAAAAAAAAAGTTTGAGGTTTATAAGTTCTTTTTCTGCCAAGCTCTCTGCTACATGTGATGACACTTACTGAGAGCACTCATTTCCAGAACACCAGTTCATGGTTCAGTGAAACCAGTCTTTTATGCCATGGATTGTCTTGGGATACAAAGAACTATCTATACTTTGATACTTGTAAACAAAAATTATAAAATAACAGTGAGTACAGAAAATAAAATATGAATTTCATATTAAGGGTTATTTATATACTGTCTGTTAGCAAGGAAAACAATATAGTAATCCATAGCCATTGCTCCATTCTGGGGTTCGATTCAAGCTCTACTGCAAAAAAAAAAAAAAACAAAAAAAAAAAAAAAAAAAAATCCCCAAAACCCCCCAAAAACCAAAAAACCAAAAGGCAAAGCTTCACAGGCTAATATTTATTTCTGCCGTTACTGAGAAAAGTGATATGATTTAACAATTCTGAGAAAATATTCAGAAGAATATTTCCACTTTAATATTATAGTAAATGGTTTTGTAAATGCTTTGGTGTACAGATTCACATGGAGACTTACAGGTGTAGGGGACTTGATGGGCTGCAACTAAGCAAACTGAGGGAATTGAACATGGTCCTTGCAAAAGCATTCCATATTTTTGAAAGAACATGTCTGTGCTAACTGAAGAAAGGCAAATGCTTCCTCCATATTGATAAAAGGGGCAAACTCACCAATCTGGGAAATCAGAGAGTACTCTGTTTTATTCGGTCCAGCACTAAATTGCCTCTGATTACCCTGATTGTCTTTTACCATAAACAGGTTGGAAATGTGATTGAAGAGTGAGAAGAGGATATAATTTACATTATGTGACTGAAGAGAAAGTAAGGGGTATCATTTACCCCAGCTTTGTTGCTCTTTCAACACTGGCTCCTATAATAATGTTGTTCCATGTTAGTAAAGCCCAATCAAGGTTCAGATTGATGGAGCAGAGACTACACAACCATCTCTTTGGATTAATGGGCTCAGAGGGTAGTGGTTAATGAGTTGCCCTCTACCCAGAGTCCAGTAGCAAGTGGTGTAATGCAGAAATCTACCCCGTGGGACCAGTGTTGTGTAAGAAGTTTGTAATTGATGAGGTGACAGAGTGCAGTATCATCCAGCTTGCAAAGGACTCCACACTGGGGTAACTAGCCCATGTGCTTGGGGGTAGGGCAAAGGGACCTACACAGCCTGGAAGAATGGGCCACAAGGAATCTCACAAAGTACAAGGACAAATTAAAAATGTTATACCTGGGCAGGAGGAGCTCCTTGAGGTGACACAGAGGACTGAAGACTGGCAAGCAGCTCTGGCAGACAGCAAGCAGTGATCTGGCACCAAGGAGAGCCAGCAGTCCCCTAAGCTCCATTTACAGGAGTTGAGACAACACATAGAGGGACTGATGCTGTATTTTGGTCAATCCAGTGCAGGTAATACACAAATAGGAAGAAGCTCGAAGGTAGAGCAAAATCTAAATATCTTTTACTTATAAAGGTTCATAAAGGGCCAAAGTGCATCTGAACAGCATGGCTGGTCAGTCAGCACACAGGATAATACCACATGCTGTGCTTGACTAATTCTTATTATCCTATATTCACTGCTTTATAGTGAGAGTATAAAGGCCCCAGATTGATAAGGGTAAAATTGTTCCATAAAATTATATTACAGTAAAAGCTAGTTTTGTCTGGGCAATGGCACTAATGGGATTAATGATATAAAAGCAGTGAGAAATTCTTTGTGCTTTATTTCTAGCAGGAAACTGGGACTTGATTCATTCTTGTGGCAGCACTGCACAGACTCCCTAACACTACTACGTCATGGAAGCTTTGCAGAGCTCTCCTCCAGCATGGGATCTGCAGCAGGACCTGCAGGGAGTCAGCTGGCACAGCTAGCACATGTAATCCTGCAGGGGAAAGGAAGGAAGGAAGGAAGGAAGGAAGGAAGGAAGGAAGGAAGGAAGGAAGGAAGGAAGGAAGGAAGGAAGGAAGGAAGGAAGGAAGGAAGGAAGGAAGGAAGGAAGGAAGGAAGGAAGGAAGGAAGGAAGGAAGGAAGGAAGGAAGGAAGGAAGGAAGGAAGGAAGGAAGGAAGGAAGGAAGGAAGGAAGGAAGGAAGGAAGGAAGGAAGGAAGGAAGGAAGGAAGGAAGGAAGGAAGGAAGGAAGGAAGGAAGGAAGGATCCTTCTGTACATACTATTCTTATGGCCCATTGTTTGAACTAAATTTTTTTTTTTATGTGAGTATGAGGAGTAAGGAGGAGGACTAGCCCTAAGCAAAATGCATACTTCCAATGTAGCTCAACTTTTTGGAAGACAATAAGAAATTAAAGAAAACAAAAACCATCTGAAAACATATTATAGTATAATTATGCTAATGCATAACTTCAAAGACCTGTTTGTAAGTTCATGTGGAATGGTTATAAAGTGTGCAAAAATAAATGGGAAGTTAGCTGCTTCTCTCTCTTTTCTGAGAATATGCTTGTTTCATTATCAACTTTCTTCCCTCCACAGCACATTTTATAGCCAAAGTGCCATTGCATTAAGAATTTTAGCCTAATTTGCATAATGCTAATAGCAGAAAGGCAGGTTTGCTTAACTATCCATACAGGAATGGGATTGCTGCAGTTCTGGAAGAAATGGATCCACTTGTTAAAAAAAAAAAAAAAAAAAAAAAGAAGAAAGTAGCTGATACTAGACTGTCAGCCAGAAACTGATTTTGCTGCTAATGCAAACACTTTTATTATCTCAACTAAGCAGACATGTGTCATTAATTCAAAGGAAAACATTCCAACAATCCTGTACCTCATGATGCTCTTATTGTGCAGTCGGATGGAGGGTATTACTGAAATAACATAATAGGACTTCAGCTCACAGGATAAAAAAAAAAAATTAGGACATAATATAACATTTTATTTTTCCTTCTTAAAGAGAATATAAAAAATTGTCACTGACCCTCAAACAAAATTTCAAACACTTCACACTTAAGATGAAGCCAGAAGTACAGCATGCCTGCAATGTCTTTATTGCTGTGAGTGAGAACCCAAGGCACACAGAGAGGCAGAGATCTTCCTAATGTTGTTGTAAAGAGATTTTTTTCATCAGAATGAAATGGTTAAAACAATCCTAACTGCACTAATTGACATAACCTCTGCATCTTGGATGTTAACGAGAATTTTAATCTTTTAAGGCTGCATAGATTAGATTCTCTTTACACATACAAAGAAATAAACAAAATTGTCCTTTAACAAAGTTATGGAAGAGTTCTACATACAAGAAAATGCATCAAAAATTTTCTAGATATTTTCTGACTTTATGGTAACAAATTAATCCATATTCTAAAGGACAAAAGAGAAATTTAACCATATTAGGCAGCTTCTTACCAATAAAAATAATATATAATTTTAAAATCTGCTACATAGGTTTTTGCAAGTTTTTAGCAACTTGATGTTCATGAAAAAAAAAATGGGATTGATGTGGATAAGTTAGTATGAAACTTTATAAAACATAAAAATATATATATACGATCAAGAAAATAATAATAATCCAGCAAAGGATGTCATTTAAGTTTTCTTGATTTTCTCCAGTTGGTGTTTGTAGTTTCTAATAACATTTTAAAAAAACCCCAAAAACAAAGCCCCACCATTTGTTCTCAGGAGAAGTAGTCAACAGAAAAGAAAATATTTTTAGCTGTGTATGTATATTATGAAAGCATATGGGATCATCTTCAGGTGGGAAAAAAAAAAGAAATTTCTCCTACTAATTGTAGGAGAAATTTCACAAAAGAAGCCTCTTGCTTTGTTAAAGATTTTTAAAAATTCTGGAAAGATTTTAAAGCTACTGAAATATGTAAATTGCAAAGAATGTTTACTGCTATAAATTATGGAATAAATTACAGGTCAAGGGTCTAAGCAAGGAAATGTATGCAAGAGCTGATATCAAATAAAAAACAAGCACTAACTGCACTTTGTGGTGCGAGTTCAGAAATATGATATAGGAGATTAGGAAAGAAAAATTACAAAAGCCGCTTATCTCCAAAGAAGTTCACCAAAGGAAAAGTAAAATATCTTAATTAATATTTTTTATAGGGACAGTAAGTTCTTGATCAAAAAAATTAGATTAATTCAAAAATTACAAGAGGGTAGAAGGAAAATAGATTCTAATAGCAGCATGTGGCCAAACCTGTCAGAATTGTGCAGTTTTTTATGCAAGAAAAATATGACCAAATGCATTTCAAGCAGATATTCTAGTAGAACTAGGCTTGCAAAGTGCTTGTAAAGTGTCAATTCAGACTGTCTTTTCCTATTAAGCATGTCAAAATCAGTTAATTATATTTGGTAATATTGTTTTTCAACTTGGCTGTCATTTAATCTATTTTTTTTTAATCACTTAGATAAATTTTTCTATCAAAAGGTAAATTTTCATTTCTTGAGGTAAATTTTGCTCATGTAATTCTTGTTAGTCAGCACAAATATTTAATAAAAATTAATGCAAGGTCTCTTGTTCACTGAATACAAATAAAATGTACAGAGAACAAAAATAGGAATGTCCAAGTTCCTACAATGAAATAAAGAGGAAAAGAGTTCCTGATTTTAAGGTTGTTTTAGATCTTGAGAAATACAAAAACTTCTTGTTACCCTACTGCCGTTGGGCTTACATGAGACAACTAGGAACAGAAATGAGATGTAACAGCTATCTAAAATTTCTCTTCACAGTGCACACTGATCAATGCATCAGTGTCAAGATTTTCATGGAAAAATAAAAAGAATGCTTCAAAACTGATGCCCAAAATGTCTGGCTTACGTGTGGGAAGCTTGAATTTGATATTGGCACAAAGCAATCCTGTCATGTTGAGACTACGATTGGTTGCTCAAAATCATACAGGACTCATATTTTATGGTATTAATTTGCTTTCAAAAGTGAAACAAACATCACTGTTTTCTTTAAATAAGCTTTTCTTTAAATATTTTTTCTGAAAATATGTATATTTAAACCACTGCTCCACAGATAGGCAACTAGGGAGTTCTGTAGTTTGCTGCCCTCACTAGTGTCTCTGGGCTGTACAAGTTGGTTCTTGCATAGAGAAATTATATTGTTTATATCCTGCAATCCTTCCATGCTGAAGTGCTGTATTGATTTATTAATTAACAGGTAATCAAAAAACTATGTACTAAGGAGAAAAATTTAAAATATAAACTGAACTATTGTATACTTGCAACATTGATACAGACTTGCAAATTTCTAAACATCCTTTGGTGACAAATCTCAGATGGCTGGCTTGCACACACAGATGCACATGCACACAGAGAGGTTTGCATGCAGCCGACAGCACCCATCTATCTCAGCCACCCCTTTTCCTCCTGAGGGTCCCCAAGGTTTCTCTGCATTGTGTTACTGCAGAGGGCCAGCTGGGACAACAGATAAACCCTTTTACTTACAATAGTTATTTAATATTTACTAGATCTACCTCCAACTTTCAGGACTGTTATGTATTTTATATTAATCTCTGCCAGATAAATTGTTTTAAGATTACATGCAGTTATAATGGGTCTCTCAGCATGAGAGTTTAGCTTGGACACTTCTGTAAAATAAAAACATATGGTTTCAAGGACCTTAGCATAAAGAACTTATTTCAGTATGCATTCCCAACACTTTCACTATGAGCTATATGATTTCAGCTATTTAGAAAGAAAAACAGAGATTCTTTCACTTATACTGTGAAAAAAAATTAGAATATCCTACTGAATTCTGTGCAGAGCACAATATCCAAGACATGCTTGGGGAATTCCTGCATAAATTAATTTTCTTGAGTGCGCACAGGAGCAGGACCTTGTGACTATGTGGCTGAACTGCCAAGAGCTACTACAGTGCAAATGGAACTTTGTTCATTGAGAATTAGACAGTATATGCAGTGCTTTGGCAATGCAATGAAATTCTGCTTAAAATTCGTTCTACAATGGATACTAGGAGTTTTCTTTTATTTGTTTTCTATTTCATTTTTTCTATTTTAACCTCTCTATCATTTAGGAAACCTTCTTGACAATACCATGTATTTAGAAAATCTAATTAATTTTGATTTCTGTAAATACGGTAGAAATATCCCTTATACTTTTGAGAGATGATACAGTTATTTCAAAGAGCAACAAAAAGACATAAAAATAAAATAAAATAAAATAAAATAAAATAAAATAAAATAAAATAAAATAAAATAAAATAAAATAAAATAAAATAAAATAAAATAAAATAAAATGGGTTTGTTTGTTTTCATTAAGTAAGGCCCATCTCCTGAGGCTGTTATTTCAGTATAGAGTACTTAGGAGTCTAATAGCTATCTATTTGCATTGCTTTGATTCTTATAACTGAGATTGGCAGTAATATTCTTAAAAGATATTTATCTCTAGTTGAGAGCCCAATAACTGTGCAGTTCAAAGAGTTATAAAATATAATTTCATTTCTGTTTAGATCAAATATCAGATATTTGCTAAGTGATTTCTGTTTGGTTAGGAAATGAGACACCAAGCAATACGAACTCAGGTAGAATCAGCATATTCACAAAGATGCCAGAGATGATGCTTCTCAGGAGCTGGATATAGACAAACAGCATTAGACTCAGGAATAAACAGTTACTGTAAGTTTGCCTTCTGACAACAAGCAAGTATTTGTTCTTTCCTGAAGGTGTTTTCTTAACTCCAGCCATATTTTCATCCATAGCCCAACCCACTTCCACTTCATTTTCAGATTGTAAACCTACCTAGCTTTGCATGAATTTACTGTATTCACATTCACTCATTCAAACCATGCAAGATTAAGCCATAACATCTTATGTTTTAAAAAACAGAAAAGTTATTACAACATGCAGATTTAAAAAATTTCTTAGATACAATTATAAAATTTGCATTATAGGTAGCCTACAGTAACAGATTGTAATGGTGTTCTGGAATGCCAATGAAGCAGAAAACTCCTTTTTCCATTACCTATTTTACTGTAAGTGCACATGGTTCCTACAGTGTGGCTGATGTATTCTGAGCTTCTACACTTCTTGATCAAAATTGTTTTGTTTGCCCATTCCTTTAATGACACTTGGAAAAGAGTCAGTGCAATTCTGTCTACTTCTGCCAAAAATAAAGAGAACAGGCTGCTTCTTAGTGAGAACTTTCTAGTTAATTATGGAACTGCTGCCTTTGAGACTTTCTGACACAGTTGTTGGCACAAGAAATGAAGTTAAAACTGGGAAAGAAAGAGAGAAATGTGGCACAGACAGTGGCACATCACTTCTTCAATATGTGGCTCATTGACCAAGAAAAGGATTCCTAGATAATAATTTTGTTCTACACTAACTGATTTTAACTTTCTACTCAAACTCATTTTTTTTCTTGACCTCATTCTCACTCATTAGAGTTTGCTGTGAAGATCTTGTAAATAGTTCTGCAATGCCAAATAGCACTTACAGTGTGTTGCTTGTAGATGTCCAGAAAAACACCAGATGGTTGATTGTGGTCATTCCTGTTGGGTATTATATCATACCTGAACTGTCTTAGTACAAAGATGCCTTAAGTTCTTCTTTCCTCACTACTGTTTTATTGGATAAACATATGTTTCACTTCTGATAACCCCAGACAGAAGTCCAAGAAATTAAAATAAAGCAAGTAATGAATGGAAGTCTTCTGGCTTTTACTGCAAAATACCTGAATTTTAACCAGGTCAATTTGCTTCATCCCACTTAAATTGGAAGATTTAAAAGCATCCTGTTACTTTGTAGCATTGTTTATGTCTTGACAAGCAGAATCCTCAGACATTAACTCAGTCCTTTCCTTTTTCATAACTTTGCTAAATAAAATTTCCATAATCAAAACAATTAACTAACTATCTGAGAAATTATTAGAAACATTCACTTCAAAAATGAAAATCTGGAATCCAACACTAAAAGCAATATATTAAATCCTGAAGATACTCAACATTTTCCACCTAGAATAATCCACTATAATCCCATTTCATAAAGAACACTTCTTACCTACAATTTTTGGGTAGTATAATGTAAAAACAGGTTTCAAGCCAAGTGGATTAGAAAGATAAACTTATCTTAAAGTCCCACTGACTTTCAAATTATTATCCTAGAACAAAGTCTCCTATCTTGACTCAGATGTATTACCAATTGCAAAACCAGATTGTTCTTATATCTCCAGCAATAACTGTCAGTGACTAATTACAGGGGAAGACAGAGTAGGGGTGAAGGATCTCATGTCTTATGTTACCTATTTATGAATATTTCTACCTGTTTTATTTGCCTGGCTATTATTATTCCATACATCAGCATTGCAAACTCTTCACATTTGTTTCTCTGCCTCTCCCTTTGTTTTTCCTTTTTTAAGGGAACATCCCTGCACTAAAGATTCCAAGACAAGGTTGTGGTTGTAAACAATATTTTCTTTAATTTATTGAATTGATCTTTTGTCAAGTTGGCTAAAAAGCAACTGCACAGAGAAAAAAGCTAACTCTTTAAAATATTCTCATTTGAAAATAAAGATCTCACATGTATAGTTTCATTTTAAAACAAGTGCCACTTTAATAGTTTTCCAAGTTTTTTTTCCCTCAGGAATTTAAAGTATGTACTTAAGATATTTTTTCATAGATTTTGAGGAATAAATTGTTCTCTCTTCAGGTTAAGTAATTTCTGTCAAGCTATTAAGCACATAGATTTGTGTTTTTTAGTTTTACAAAAACTTAGAGCAAAGCACCAAAATCTCCAAATCGCTCTGGAGGATGGGTAGCTCCTCTCTAAGTCCGAATACCAAAGTGCACAGTGATCAATAGCAAGGAAAGCATGTCTGGACTCCTTTATTAAAATTCCATTTTCTAAGCATCAGTTGGTGCACATGAATTGGGCCAGCCTAAATGCAAATTGTACTCGAAGGAGAGAAGTTAGTATAATTGATAAAATTGAAAATCTGTGTTCTCAGCTGTGCAAGTCTACAAACCGTGTCTCCTTCCCAAAATGTGCTTCACAAAGATTTTTCTTGTTGTTGATAGAGAGTCCTTATGATGAACTTACTGACCTTTCCATTTGGAATAATACAATGAATAGACTTTCAGCTGTCCACAACTTGTCATGCTTAATGCCATCAAGTGTGTTATGTTTAACTGGTCCATAACCTTATTGTATGAAAGTTTTCAGCTGTATTTGGCTCCCCTGCTGAGATATCCACACCAAGAAGATTATCTCTAAAAGATCCTCTCGTAAAATTTTGATCTCGACTGGTCGACAACACTTCAAGTCAAGATTTCACCTGCAGTTTGGAAATTGGCATTTGACATCAATGGCAGAAGGATCTAATACATATGCTCTGATTTTGATTCTGAAGCCAAGGTTTAATATTTTTTCAAGCAAGAGAAACATACAAAATATCTTAAGGTTCTCTTAAAAATTCTTGAGTTCTTTGGTGATACTAACAGCAGCAGTGATCAGATGATATAGGACTGCCTGGAAAAGGTGGTTTACTTGTTTATTTCTGTTCTTATGTAAACAATTTACAATTTCAAAAAAATATTGGAGCTGGTGAAGAAGAACAGAAAAATTGCTTGAGATCCAACAATTTTCTCTTTCTCTTTTCTCAATATGATAGGGAAAAAAAGAAAAAAATTATCATATTATTGTATCAGACAAAAAATACAAAATAAAAGGTTAAACTGATGGTAATATTGTTTCAAAGGGCTGGAAAAAGGTTAGTTGGTTTTTTTTTTTGTTTTTTTTTTTTTTTCTCTTGATAATATTTTTGATTGGTTTTACTTTCTGAAAGATACAATCTCAAAATCTCTACACTTATGTGAGTGTTTAGTGAGAATCATCACTTTCTGACAGGAAAAGAATTCTCTCTGACCTGCTCTTTGGGTAATTTTCGCCCCAGTCATGTCTATCATCCTTGCAGTGGTTTTCACTCTCTCATGCCATCTCTTATCTTGTCTCTTTTCAGCCTGAATATTCCCTATAGGGAGGGCTCATGTTTTGAATCTCTTGGATGATGGATATTTTCAGAGCATCAATAGTGTAAAACCTTCACTTAGATCAGTCATGCACCTCTGGGTACACATCTGTGTTGTCAGACTCTGACTGTTGTTTCTTTTCTCAACATCTGACCATAAATACAACTTTTTACCTCATATTATACTTATAGTGTGTAGTGACTCACAGCAGAGGGATTTCCCCTTCTGCAGCTATTATTTTTCACTGTTCTTGATGCTTGGTGACAGCTTATCTGCACCCAATTCTTTTTGTCACTGAATACTTAGAGCCAATATACAAAGGGATTGTCTGAACAGCAGTTTTTGAAGAAAAACATTTATTTATGCACAGTTCTGTTGTTAATTAAATACAAACATTTATAAGCTCTAAGTTTTCTGAAGAATGAAAAAATAAGCAAGAATAAAAATCCTACAGACTTTGGGTTGCACTATCAGGGAAATTTCCTGAAGTCCTTGTTTGGGGTAGGTAACTCAGAGTTTACTTAGTTACTGTGGTATCAAGGCCATGACAGAGTTTTCCCCTGTTCTTATAGCGTTGGCTGAAAATATTTTACCTTTTCATACAACAGAGTAATGTTCTTTCTGATAGCATTCAGATGCAGCATTGTGCTGATTTATTGAAACATCTCCTGAATTTAAATGCTTATTATGTCATTAAGGAAATGAGTTTATGATAAACTAAGGTGCTTGTGACATGGATCATTGTGCTAATGATCAATACCACAGGCTTGTAGAAATTGCTGCTCCTGAAGAAGGCATTTAGAGATGCCAATTACAGGCTATTAAGTTGTCATTTCAAGCTAGTTTATTGCAAATTCATTAATATTAGCTGTTTCAGACATTTTTTGTGTAAAAGGAAAAATAAAATAATTTCAAAAAGTCATATACAGAATCATGAGTGAAGTAAAATATGTGCAACAGGGTTTTAGACAAAACCAACATATTTTTAACTGATGGATAAAAAACATTTTGAATAAAAGTCATGAGGCATATGCTACATAGCTAACAAGAATACACAAGATAGGCTTTATTAAGTTTGTGGCGATAAAAATATCAGCTTTTAAATTCAGGATTTCCAAAAGTCCAATTAGCATGCTTTGGTTCTTTGGAGAAAGGTCACGTTATGACAAAAGCCAGCTGTCAGACTAAGTAATGGAAGCATCTGCGACAACAGAGTTTAGTATATGTGGCCATTTCCACAATGTCTAATAAATTAATTTACAGAGGGAATTCAAAGAGAATGTGGGGGATTAATGAACTTTATAAACTTGATAAATACTTTCATAAGGTCATCATGTGATGCTATTTTCCTTCTGTTACAACAGATATAAAATAATATAGTTCAAAAATGCTCACATAGAACTAGCTGCATCAATAACAATGGGGCATATTGTTTTAAATTTTTAATGTGTTTTATCTTCAGAATTATACAATATGACCATAAGCAGAAGACAGAGACTGCTTTCCAGTTTGTACAGAATTAATACTTATTGTTTCAAGCAATGAAAATTTTATGTTTAAAGTCAGAAAACTTTTCTATTCAATCATAGCAGGCAATAGAACAAAGTAGGTGGTGACAGAATTTAAAAAAAAACAGTCATCCTTTTAAATTATATCCTTTTTATTTAAGACTAACTTTTAAATTTTAAAACCAATCCATCCATCATCCATCCAAAAAATTAATTATTATTTTTATTTAACTTTTTTTTACTACTTAAATGCAGCAATTATCCAGGCAAGTCACTCATCCACCTGTTAGCTGAGATAACAGTTAGTCTCCAAAAAGCAGTTATTTATTGACTGGTTGTGTTTTTGCAATATTAAGATTAAAGACCTCAGGAATATTTTAGGTGTTTATATCTGACACATAAGAAAAAAACCCAAACACACTCAGTGCAGGCTGAGACTTGATAATGCTTTGATTTTTGAGAACAGAGACTCTCAGTAAACAATGGTTGACTAATCAGGGTGGTACCATATTGCATTTTTGTCTCCTAACTAGTTTTCAGGTTGATTTTTGAATTTTGTGGAATGCCTTTATGGCTTGCCATGCATTATGTCTATTAGACCAGTATTTCCATCTACATATGCTACATACTGGCATGTCTTGACATAAGTGCCTCTCAAAAGTCCTTTGCAAGGCGTCCTTTACTTCTCAAAGCTGGATTTTGATCTACTTAAGAAATCTTCAAAATCACTTTCTCACATGGCTAATTTGGCCTGAAGTTTTGTCTGCAATTTCCCCAAAAGCTAAGTTGTATTTTTGTAGCTGTTTTTTTTGATTGCATTTTAAGACATCTTAGGATAATTGGATACCTAAAGTGCTATCTAATAAATTATTGTATAGCATTTGAAAATTCAATTTAGGTACTAGAACAGTTTTTTTGGTTTTTTTTTAATTCTACCTCAATTTTTCTGCTGGGTTTTTGTTTGTTTGTGGGGTTATTTTTGGTATTTGTTTGGTTTGGGTTGGGTTTTTTGTTTTGTTTCTGGTTTTGTTTGGGGTTTTTTATTTGTTTTGTAGTTGTTGTGTGGTTGGTTGGTTTGGTTTGGTTTTGTTCCTTTCTTTTGTGGGGTGTTAATTTCTCAAATTCCTATTTCTGGCTAAACAGCAAATACCTGCTTCAAAATTTTGTGACAGATAAGTGTAGATACATGTACAAGACTACAGATTACAGAACAAGTACAAATTCCCATTGCCATAGGCTGGGCTGAGAACACAATTCAATTAGAGATTGAAATGGACTTTGCAGCACAGACTTTGGAAATCTTTTCATGCTCATTGCTTTCTCTTTTATTTTCTCCAAATTCTATGATTTTTATTTATTCTTCCATTGTCAGTTTTACTGTACAGTATAGCAATAAAAGAGTATTTAATGAAATTTCAGAAGTCTTCAGAGGTGATGCATCAGCAACCTGGCTTACTTTACTACAACTGCTGACCCCAAAATAAAGAGAGTAAAAGCTAAAATTAAAAAACACAGCTATTCAACTTTGGTCCTATTAAAGAGACCATTGTTCTTCTTATCTTCAATACAAATAGTACCATTTAATTAATTCAAGTGTAAGACTTCATTGGTGATCAATTTAAAGAACCATTTATGATAGACTCCCCCATCTAAATGCTTTCTTCTCGTACTCTGGCTTTCATAAAAGACCAAAAGGTTTAAGAAAGATTTTGCCCAATAATAACAGATGTGATCCTTGTAGTTTTAACTGACTCTTTTATTTTGTTAGCTGCCTAAATGCAGGAAATAATTCTGAGGCTTAATTGTTTCAGTTGACCAGTAAAGAAGTATGAAAATATCTTCATTATATTTGCTAAATGTAATGCAAAATTTTATAACCTGTTATAAGTAATAAATAAAGAATAGATCAGTTCTACTTTTAAAGATGCCATAAAACAAACTGCAGTGGTAGCTTGCTATATCAAGAATATTAAGTAGATAAAGCTAAAATAAGTAAGAATTAGGAGGAAAATTCTGTTTTAAGAAGTCACAAGAACTCACAAAAGTTTGATGACATTTACGTGAGTACTGTATACACTTAAGCGTGCTTTGAACTTATACTAGCTCTAGCAACAGGCTCTACTTATCAAAAATAACAAAACAAACAAACAAATAGAACTGTTGAAAGCGAAGGGAGACAACCCATCCTTGATCAGCATCGAACTCCACTTATTGATCCAAAAGTCATGTTTTTATAACCGTGTTAATTAAGTTCATACATATTGCAAAATTTGAGCTCACCATAGGCCACAAATCAAACACTAACCCCTCCTTTTGTTTTCAATACCTGTGGTTTGTTATTGAATCCAAGATTTATTTTCTCACCCTGTTATGAAAGTTCTCAAGGCCTCCATGTTATTGAAGACAGGCTTGAGAACTTAGCTGTTTACAGAAAAAGGCTGTGAGAATTTGCTCCTCACAGCTGCCTTTTAAGCCATTTCTGAGCAAAATTCTCCAACATAGAACAAACCCAAAAAATGTTGTCGCAGAATCATAGAATGGTTTGGGTTCAAAAGGCCCTTCAAAGGCCAATTCCCCTGCCATGGGCAGGGACTTCTCTAGATCAGATTGCTCAAAGCCCTGCCCACCCCTGAACACTTCCAGTAACAGGGCACTCTCCACTTCTCTGCACAACCTGTTCCAGTCTCTTTTCACCCTTCTCATAGAAAATCCTTTCTTTATGTCCAGTCTAGACTTATTCTCTTTTAAGTTTAAGACCGTTTCCTCTTGTCCTGTCGTTATGGGCCTTGGTAAAAAGTATTATGCTTTTAATATTAGCCTTAAATACTGAAAGGCCATAATAAGATCTTCCTGGAATCCCTTCTTGTCCAGGCTGAGCAGCTCCAACTATCTCAGCCTTACTTAAAAGGAGAAGTGTTCCATCCCTCTGAATCATTCCCCTTCACTCCATCTCTCTAATCATTCATTTCCTCTTGTACAAGTATATATTTTGAAACCACTGTGTTTGTAATAGAACATCTTTTGAAGAGAGTTCCTCACTGTCACAAACTGCTACCATGCTTTTCCAGTCAGGAGCTTCTGAACTAGAAAAAATTATTTTGGTAGCAATCATCTGTTCTGGATTGCATTTGGTTTACTATTAGGTCTTTTCTAGTGATCAAGTCTGAAAAAAATGTAGAGTCATACTGTGTGGAACAATATAAATAGGTCAATTTTCTTATGTTTATTGATTTATAGGACAGTTGTGGTTTATAGATGGTTATTAGTAACTGAGGAAAGAAAGCAGATATTCTTTTATTTTTGTAATAAGAAAAGACTATTAATTGTCTGTGTGAAGGAGACTGTCCTAGGGTAATGTTATGATGCTTGTATCCCCAGTCATTGTTCTGTGTATGCTGGATATTATGTTTGCTTTGCTCTTGCTCCTGCTTTGCTCCTGATTTGCTCTTGCTTCTGCTTCTGCTTGCTAGTTAGTTTAACTAGGCAGTCCAAATTTTCCCTGGACTGTTTCTCCTTTCTCTTTTTTGGAACCACTTGAACCTGCTCTGGACTGGGACCTGGGAACGCTGAGAGTTTGCACCTTGCGGCTGCAGCAGCTGCCCCAGAGCCAGAGGGACTGATAACAGAGCGACCACCCCCAAGAGAGACTTTCTGAATTTGTCATCTTTTTCAGAGCGGTGAAAGAGTGTTGTCATATGGTATTGTTCATTTTGCGTGCTGGGGGATGCTGTGCCTGGTAAATAAACAGGTTCTTCCCACTTCTCTCTGAGGAATTCCTCCTGAACTGGTTGGGGAGAGGGGTTGTGTGGGTTTGCTTTCTGGAGGGGCCCTCTTTGAAGGTTTTCACCCAGATTTGCCCTAAACGAGAACAGAGACCTATGCAGCACAAATAAGAGAAAGAAATAGAACAACACAAGCCAGCTTCTAAGAAATCTTGAGAACCTGGGAATAAACCCTTTAAGAATCATATCTTTACAAACATATGGTAGTGGATTTCTGAGGTGTTTTGACTAAGTCAAACACTGTTTGTTTTAAGGAACTTCGCTGTCTTCTGAGATAATATAAGAAGAATGTCTTTGTCAGCTGGGATATATGCCTGTCTGTCACACAAACAACATAACACAGGAAAACTGCTAGGTTAAATGGAGTTGTGACATAAGAAAGGCTGTGATGAAAGGAGAAAGGGCAATTTTAGGTTATTGTCACACATGGAAGTGAGATAAGTTAACATAGTCAGGAATACGATCTAGGTTGAAGCAATGTAGTATGGAAATACCATGTGAGAATAAATCAGATGTTTAGAAAAAATCTTAGGAAAGAAGCGTGTGGATATTGCAATTCAATAAGAAGCTAAATAAATAATTTGAGCTTTATGTGTTCCAGTACCCAGAGGAAACTCTCTAGAATCAATGATCAGTGATAAGTCATTTGGAAAATTCATACATAAACACAATAAATTCAGATTTATGTAGGACAAAACATTTTAGTAGTGATGACATTTACATTTTATCCAAAATGTTAATGGCTTATTTGATGAAAGTCTAAAACTGAAAAGTGGTTTAAAGTAGATTCTGGTTTTAGAGTTAGCCTTATGTTAACATTATGTTCCTCTATATAAAAAATGGAAAGCCATAGAAAATGAAGGTATAATGGGGATATGAAATATGTCTTCATTAAGTTCATTACAGTTGCTACTAAAATAATTCTTTGTGCAGAGGAGGGGAGATAAATCTTTCCTGCTGAAATTTGAATAGTCTAGATAAAACTGTTTCTTCGTATTGGGGGTTATCTTTGTGTGTTTTGAACAAAATTAGCCTTCACATGGCCTAATTAAAATTCTCTGAAAATCAGGAAGCAAGGATAAGCAAGGATACTCCTTTTATTATAACTGGATTAAAAATTGCATATTGACAAAGGTGTTCACTTTGCTTTCTTTTGGCACTATTACCCTTTACATAATAAAGTTTACTCCCTCTGTAGTTTAGATTTAGCAGGAATTGTGATATAGTACATTCCATTTCTTCATTACTGTATAGCAAGAAAGTAGGACTCAGAATCTCATGAGTAAGGAATTAGATTGCATCAGATATTAAACCAAGTCTTGCTAAAAAACTTAGTGATTTAGGGGAAACCACCCAGTGATATGCATCCCACTTAATGACTACTATCGAAAAGTAACGCATCTAATCAAGGTTGTCCAGAGTTAAGGAAGAGAGAAAAGCACCTGAAAAAGGGGGTACATTATTTCTATATCAAATCTTGCCATTTAATGTACCCAACTTTAGTTCAAAGAAGTTAAATAAGAATGATCATTCCCCCCATTTTCTAGCTTCATCTTCTTTTGCTAGTTAAGAATTTTAAACTTTGTGGAGAGATGACTGTCAGCATCTTGTCAATGTTTTATACTATATATCAAAAATTAACTGGTAAATATGCAGATTTCATAAAGTAACTGCACTCTCGGTTTTCCACAGCATCAATTTAGCAGATTAGGAAAATACAAAAATCCTCTTTTAAAAATTATGGGTATGATTGATTAATTTGAACAATAGCATTGAGCAATTTCATTGCATTGCATGTTTACCATAAAGCATTCTATGGTCTGCTGCATGGTGTGATAAAAAGTTTATAATAATCAGAATATAACTTATTCTCAATTATTAGTTTCCTAAATAGTAGCAAAAAAGCAAAACAGTTTATCTTACATTTTCAGTATTAAAAATGAAATTACTAGACTTGTTTATTGAGTCAGTCCTTAACAAACCTCTTTTAAAAATATAGATTTCATTTCGTCCTACATCTTGCAGTGTACTAGGCATCAATATACAGCATCAACCAGCACACTCTGCATCAGCTATGCTGCTTCTTTTGGCACCAGTAGTTTATAATTGTGGCTTGTTCTTTTACATGGTGCTTAAACAGTTAAAGAAAAAGTGGATTTTTAGCATGTTGCTCACAAGACAGCCCAAAAGTTCAAAAGATAACAAGAACTTCTTGCTATTAAGGAATTAGAAAACGTATTTGCAAATATGTGTCTAATGGCAGTTGTCAGAAGCAATTAGTTTCAAATACATTTCACAGTTTAATCATGCTGTGAAATGCTTCTGAACTTTAAGGATTCAGACTTAATAATATGATACAGTTTCCTATTAAAGAGCATGAAAAAAATTGGAGGAAGATTAATTGCTACAGATTAAACTAGTATATGGTATTTAGGTCTCATTCATTAGTTTATAAACTCTGACTTCTCAAAAGAGTACCAAGTGGTCATATAATCACCTCAAGTCTTGGAATTTTGATTTAACTTTAATTTAATGGAAGACATCTAAAATGTTCTTTATTTAGGTTTTCTTTTGAAGATTCAGATGGATCTTGAGTCAACTATTTAATGATCAGACAAAAATTACCATCTATATCAGTTTTCATGATGAGGATTCTATGACACAATGATTCCCCTTATTGATTTGTCCTTATTTAGCATCCTGGCTGTTAAGAGTCAAAGAATAAATCCTGAAGAATTACATAGATTGTCTGAGTTTCAGGAGAGGAAAAATGTGTTTACATTTGAAAAATGTAATTCAGGGAAGATGCTTACAGCAAATGAAGACAAAGAGTGATGTTGCAGATGGTAGATATTATGAGATGAATGTGTAAATTGAGAAAAGGGGTATTTTAAACAGTCAGGTAGTGGAAAGGGCCTAGTATTGATAGGGACAGATACAAAAATAAGAGAAGGAAAGAAAAATAAAAGGAGAAATGAAAATGCATCTCATACTTAAAGTCAGACTGTAAATATAAATTGCACAGAAAATAGTAATAACCAAGAGTTATATGACATGTATTGCTTAACTGTAATATACACTTTTTAATGTGGACGCATGGGACAGTGTTCCCCAAGAGACTAAAGATTTCTTCTCGCCTTTTATTGATTCAAACCATCAGGTCATGAAGGCAATGGTTTCTTTAGAGGACTTTTTTTCCCTCCTTTCAGAGCTTGGGGACCAAAAAGATGAAAATTTCTGTAATATTTAATGGCAGCATAAAAAATTGAGAGATTATTGAACCACACAAGAGATTCCAATGAAGGCCCATTATAGTGACTAAAGGATTGGGGCATCAGTTATGTAAGGGAAAGTTGTGAGAACTGGAGATGTTTAGCATAGAGAAGAGAAGGTTTAGGGGCATCTCATAAATATGTACTAATGTCTGAAGGGCAGGTGTAATGAAGATGGAGCCAGACTCTTTTCAGTGATACCCAGTGATGGACAAGAGCTGATGGGTACAATCTGAAACACCATGTTCCTTATGAACACCAGGAAAAATGTTTTTACTGTAAGAGTGACTGAGAACTGGCATAATTTGCCCAGCAGAGTTGTGGATGGAGTCTCCATCCTTAGACATACATGAAAGCCATCTGGACATGGTCTTGAGCAACTAGCTGCAGGTGACCCTGCTGAAGCAGAGGGGTTGGACCACATGATGTCCAGAGATCCCTCTCAATTTCAAACATTCTTTGGTTCTCTGATTGTGTGATACAGGTTAATTCACGTAAAATCACCTTTTCTTTTCCACTCAGGAACATCAGTAGCCATAAAGCATTTTTAACTCTTAGTATATTTTGATTGACCTTTTTGGACTCCAGGTGCCAAAGCAGCTGTATCACTCCCCTCCTCAACAAGAACAGGGGCAGAAGACATAGCGAAAAACTTGTAGATTGTGATGAGGATGGGGAGCTCACTTACTAATCACCATCACAGGCAACATAGACTTGGCACAGGGAAATTAGTTTAATTTATTGCAAATTAAGCAGAGCAGGATAATGAGAAAGAGGAAAAAAAACCTAACCCATCTTTCACACACCCCTCCCTTACTTCCAGACTCAGCTTCCCTCTCCACTTCTTCCACTCCATTCCCCGAGCAGCCCAGGGGAATGGGGAATGGGGATTGCGGTCTGTTCTTCACACATTGTCTCTGCTGCTTCTTCCCTTCCACACTCTTCCCTTGCTCTAGTATGGTGTGCCTCCCATGGGATATCCCTTCATAGACTTCTCCAGTGTGGGTACATAAAAAACTTGGCCCATTGTGGTTTCTCTGTATGGGGTGCAGTCCCTCAGGATCAGACTGCTCCAGCTTTGCTCCCTCACAGGACCGCATTTCCTTACAGAAAACATGTTTCTGTGTGGGCTCTTCCCCATGGGGTCCTACCAGAAACTTGCTACAGTTCAGGCTCTTTACAGGCCGCAGTTCCTTCAAGGCTTTATCTGGCTGCTCCAGTGTGGGTCCCTTCACAGGCTGCAGGTGAATTTGTCCTTCCCTGTGGGCCCGCAGGGATATCTTGTGTCACAATCTTTCTACAGAGTCTGCAGGAAAAGCTTTGTTTTGGTGCCTGGAGGACCTCCTTGCCCTCCTACTACACTGACCTTGGTGCCTTCAGAGCTGTTTCTCACATTTTCTCACACCTCTCCCCCAGATGCTGCTGTGCAGCAGATTTAACTTTCCTTAAATGAATTGTCAGAGAGATTGCTACCAGCATCACTGGTGGGCTCAGCATTGGCCAACAGCAGGCCCCTATTGAAGCCAATTGGAACTGTTTCTGTTGGACATGGGGGCAGCTTCTGGTGTCTTCTCACTGAAACCACACCTGCAGACCCTCCACTACCTAAACCTTGCCATGTAAGCCCATACACATATATGAAAATGTATGGAACACAAACCTGCGTTCAGGGGCCACAAAATGCACAAAAAGACATAAGATAAACTCCATCATACAGAATGAAGGATTTTTTTTCTATTCATGTCACCAAAAGAAAGGAAGTTAATAGAATTCATCATGGCAGTTACTCAAAATGGAGAAAATGTTTGATGCTGGAAATATGGATGTCTAGCGAGCTACTCATTTGAGAACCGATAATGGTAATGTACTTGGGCTCCAAGAGAATTTATCTACTTGGTCTATAGTTTCTCCTTTTTCCAACTAGTCTGATGCTTTGTACATCTGCTAAGAGCTGATTTAGCTGCTGATGCTTACAAAGGCAACAATGGAAAAGAAATTCCAGCAGAAAAATAAAATTGGAAGAAGTTAGGAGAGAGAAAGAGGCTGATCTGAGATGCTGTAAAAGGAAACAAATTTTGTGTTTGCTTTGGAACACATATGAGGCCTTTTCTTTTAATTTTTCGATTTGCAGAACTATTGATAAAAGATTAAAAATGTAATCTCAGGGACTTCTTAAAGAGCATTTCTTTTAATTTTTCGATTTGCAGAACTATTGATAAAAGATTAAAAATGTAATCTCAGGGACTTCTTAAAGAGCATAGAAATATTCCACTGCAAACCAAAATTTATCTTCCTGGGGAGAAAGCTAGTTAAAAATTGAAATAACATGTCAGGATGAAGTGATTAGAAATGTACTTTATAAATAGAAAGGACTTTGAACCAACTTTTTGAATCAATTTTTTAATTTCTTTGTGAAATTCAGGTGGCTAGGAAAGCTGACTCACAAGCTTTTTGAATTCCACTGTGTGTTGTCTTGCCTTTTGAACCCGGTCATACTAACAATATTTGCAGACGTCTCCAAAAGTTGTGGTTAAGCAATGCCATTCTAGCGCTTCAGCTGGTCAAATGCAGCTATTGGGGGGGATATTTGATGTATAATTTAGCTTTGATTTTTTTATATACTTGGATTTTTTTTTTCATATCTTCTGTAAGAGTGAATATATGATGCACCTAGAAATATATTACTGAAAAGGTGGCTCTAGAAGGTGCCTTCCTTCAGATTTCTAGCACATGTATCCTGCTAAAATTGAATTCAAAAGGGCACTGAGATCAAAGAAGGTGCAAAAGAATCACTAGTATGCACCATATCCACATTTTCTCAGACTCAGGATTTCTAGCAGTCTACTCAGTTACATTACTGATTATATCGCATACTGAAAAGGTAGACAGAAGACATGGGCATATCTTCATGTACAGTTAATATAAAACTTCCTTCTTGGCAAAGTTCTTTCCACAAAAGCAACTGGAACAACTCAATACGAGTCATTTATCTCAGAGCACAACCTGTTTGTGGCTTTAAAATTTCCCCAAGTTAGTCCCCGATATGGCCAGTTCAATCACACTGACAGGATTGATGGGACAAGTCAAGGGCAGTACTCATTTACCTAGGAAACATAATCTAGAATATAAATGCAAACAATTTATCTGCCATAAAAATCTACGTCGTCCTTCAACTTCATATTTCCTTAGGCAGTCTAAGCCCTTGGTGGCCTGTTGTGGACATATGGGTTTATTTTTCACCTTAGCAGAGTTCTCTCAGTTTGTTTGTGTGTAAATACAGAAGTGTTGAAAGCACAGCTGGTACCATTACATCCTCTGGTATTAACTTTGTTCCTGTATTTGGATCTGCTGTCACATACTCAATGACTTCTCCAGGATTGTATTAACAAGAGCTTTCATTTCTTCCTGAAAGCATATTTATACTAGTACCTCATACATTTTAAAATATTTTTACCTAATCTTTAAAAAAAAAATGTTTATTTTCCTGCCTGAGTAACTCTAAATCTAATGTAAGGAAATACCAGAGAGTTCCCTAAATTTGCACAAGAAGGTTGCAATTCAAATCTTCTAACTTTTTCTAGAAGGTGATTGATGCCACTCTAAAACAGATAGGCTTGTGATGGGGGAAATTTTCCTGCATCTAAAGCCTAGAAAGTTTGCTAGACAATACACCAAGTTTTAGCTGCCTAAAGCTGGATAAGATTTATCTTTTGAGTGGTTGTGGTCCCTGTATTGTCTTGTTATCCATCCCTGGTGGCTGGTTGCTCCCAGTATGGCACAAATGTTTTGATATTTATACTCTATATATATTATCTTAGAATGTTTGCCTTTGTCTTCATTATCAAAGTATTTCTTTGAAATACGAATTCTTGCCATAGGGGAATAATAGTCCAGGATTCATGTATCTTCTCTAACTGTGGGGTATATTCTACTAGGAGAGAATTTAATCTCTTTAAAGAAAGAACTTAGTAATAATCATAAGGCTATTCTTGTTGATGTTAAATTACTCCTACAATTTTCAAAACAAAAAAAAAAGATATTTGTATATATAATAGATATGTTTAAAATTTGTTGGATTGTTCATTCAATTTAAAATATTTGAAATGGTAGGTTATAGGTGCCATTCATGTTGACATTATACAGGTAAAATAAGTAATACTTCACAATTGAAAAAGAGAAGCAGAACCTTCAGGTTTAGTCACATGCTATTTAACTTGAAATCTACTCTATATTTTGGGGTAATGGCACATTCTTGTCCTTAAATTCTCATCTCAAATTCCTTTGTTCAATCCTGTCTGCAAGAAAAAGAGGAGTACCAGAGAAAGTATGTTAGTAAACTTCATTCCACTCTTGGGGAAACCAATACAGCAAATTGACCTGAGAGTGATTTCCAAATGTTTTCAGCAGAAACAAGTGATCTGGAGTAGTTAGCGCTGATTTGCAAAGGGGAAGTCATGCTCGACTAGCCTGGAAGTTTCCTGTAACAAAATGATTAATTTGGTCAAAGGGGAAGGAGTAGGAGAGACTGCTTATCTTCATATCAGACAGAGTTTTGATACCTTCTTCTGTAGCATCCTCATCACGGACAAAGGGAGGAAGTACAGGCTAGAGTAGTGTACAGTCAGTTGGACTGAAACCTGGCTGAACTGCCAGTCTGATGGCGTTGTGGTCAGGAGCACAAGGCCCAGGGGGAGGCAAGAGAATAACAGTGTGCTGTTACTGGCTCCAGGCATGTGTGACATCTTCATCAATTACCTTTCCCCTCAATCAGCACACAGAGCATCCAGAGAAGCTTTTTGAATGGTACAACTGGGATGAACGGCTGAGAGACCAGATGGTTCTGCTGCTTCAGAGGGACCCTAACAGGCTGGGGAATTGGGCTGGCATGAACCTTGTGAAGCAGAACAAAGTCCTGCACCTGCAGAGGGATTGGACTAGAAAATCTCCAGAGGACCTTTCCAGCCTCCAAAATTTTGTGATTCTGGGATACTTCAAGGCTATATTCTGAGTGGGATATTAGCCAAAGCATATAAGCATGGGCAGGATTTTTAAAAAATATATATATTTTCAGTTTTCACAGCAATCAACACAGATTTAAGTAGTTTTTAAAGATCAATGTAGCAGTGGAGAGCAATGAATAGAATATATTTTAGCTTTGGACTATGTGATTGGCATAGCCCTCCCTAGCATGGCTTCAGTGCCCAGATACAATCATGTGCTAGTGCAGTTAGGCTTCTTTTAGTCCCAGGATACTCTGAATAAACACATTACTCTGCAATAAATTTCTGCTACTGTGACAAGCTCTCATATTGCCAACGCAGGAGTTGTCTGTGCCAAAGCATGGACACTAGGACATGGCAACTAAGCTAAAATCTATCATCCATTTGAATTGGTGAAAACTTTAATTTCAGAAGAGTCAATACATTAAATCAAATATAGTAATCATAAAGGCAAAGTACCGCACATTAGAAGTGAGGACTTTTAAAGACATTCGTTCCCATTGTTTCCTGACACATTAATTAATCTCATCTCACAGACCAAAGTTCACATTCTGCACACTATTATACTTCAGAATCACAGAATGTGCTGAGTTGGAAGGGACCCACAAGGATGATTGAGTCCTGCAATCCTGCACAGCACCAGCCTCAAGAATCACACCATGTGCTGAGAGCATTGCCCAAACACTTCCTGAATTCTGTCAGGCAGGTGCTGTGACCACTGCCCTGGGGAGCCTGTTCAGTGCCCAAACACCCCCTGGGTGAAGAACCTTTTTTCTAATATCCAACCTAAACCTCCCCTGACAGAGCTTCAGGCCATTCCCTCAGGTCCTGCCACTGATCCCCACAAAAAGATGCACATCTGTCCCTCCTCTTCCCCTCACAAGGAAGTTATAGACTGCAATGATGTTTCCCCACAGTCTCTTCTCTGAGGAGACCAAGTGACCTCAGCCATCCCTTACACGCTCCCCCTCAAGGCCCTTCATCATCTTTACTGCCCTGCTTTGGATGCTCTCCAGGAGTTTACATTTTTACTTTGTGGTCCAAAACTGTCACTGGATTCTAAGTGAGGCCACCCCAGCTCAGAGCAGAGTGAGACAATCCTCTCCCTTGCCTGGCTGGCAATGCTGTGCCTGATGCACCCCAGGACAGGGTTGGCCCTTCTGGCTGACTGAGATTTAAATTTCTGTCAACCAGGACCCTCGTGTCCCTTTTGGCAGCACCACGTTCTGGCATCTCTGAGGCAAGCCCTTTGCTTTGCAATAAGTATCATCACTTGTTTATTATTTCTTTTCTTAAAACTACTGGTGATGAAAGATTATTAATAGAGTGGATTATAAATAGAAAATTTACAGTCCTAAAAAAGGTCAGTCTATCCATCAAAAAAAAGGTCAGTCCAGCAATCTGGAATTTTTTAGATTTTTAGAAACTGAGTTCTTCAGATTAATATTTTCAATGAAATAAATGACACTGTGGTTTTTAAAAGAAGTGAAAAGTCTCTGTTAAAGTATATACTGAAGGAAGCTGCTTTGCTTCAAAATTTTTCAATTTAGTACTTTCCACAGTTAAGGCTGAGGTTCTGTCCAGTTGCATTTTAATCGCAACAGGAAGTCACATAAATGGAGAGGAAACCTAGGCAATTCTATAAGTGAAATTAAAAAAAAAAAAGAGAAAAAGAAAAACTTTAAAATCAGAACAAAATCTTAGTATCAGTGCCAGAGCTCCATTGTTTTCAGCTTGACCAAACAAAATATTTAACAGATTTTAAAATGAACATTTTTAGGAAAACTTTAAAGAGCAAAGCCTGTAGAATAATTACTTGTATATACTCCTTTGCAAACTTCATCATCTAGTCCACTTCTTCATTTAGGTTTAGAGGTAGTTGCATTATCTCAAAACAAGATATCTTTGTACTTTATGTATTGCATTTTACACATTAGGTCACATCAAAATTTCAGTTAATACAATATCTCCTTTTCATCTGTAAAATCAGACAGTGATACTTCTCTGGCACAACCTCACAGCTTTAAGCTGTCTCAATTCTTGAGTCAGAATTGATATCTTTGTGCTTAATAGCCCTTGATGTATTTGTCTTTCTTGAATTCATCTAATTTACATCACTTCCTTATCTACATCCATCTTTGGAACCACAATGACTTCATAAATATCTTGTCAAAATTCTTCAGTGTCATGGTGACCTTAAAAATATTCAATCATAATCATTGGTGTCAAAAAACACAACCTCATAAATATTTAATCAAAATCTACTTATCACTCACTGTCAAAATAACGTTATTATTTACCACATTCACACTCTAGTCCAATAAATTGCCATATGACAAAACCTTGTTTTTGTCTAGTAGAATGAGTAAATTTACTGTTAGATTTACAACTTTCTTCCCCTATCTTTCCCTTTCTCAATTGTGTTCTCAAGTTAACACATTTAGATTAAAAATCCTAATATTTATTAAAGGATATTATGATAAAATTACATACTAAATGTGGACATTGAAGTAACATATTTCCCAGTATGTGATAGGGCACTACTGTTCAGTCCCCCTGAGGGTGTCTTCTCCAGAATGAACAAGCCCAGCCTCCTCAGCCTCTCCTTACGGGACAGGTGCTCCAACAGCAAGCCCTTATGGTGGCCCTACACTGAACTCTGCCCAGTTAAATATTTGTCTGAGACTAGGAGCTCAAAACTGGACACAATGCTGGAGACACTGTCCAAAGTGTGCTGAGTAGAGGAGTAAAATCTAGTCCTTGGTTCAGCTTATTGTCTGCCAGAGCCTTGGGGATGTTTGGCAGAGCTGCTCCCCAGTCAGTCCAGATGCAGCCTGTACATGATGCAATGGACACCTCCTCCCCTGGTCCAGTGATTTGCATCTGACTTTCCTGAATTTCATGAGCTTCTTATTAGCCTTTTCCTACACGGCCCTCTGGGCGGCATCATCCCAGACCCTTCCTCAAATTTTGTGCCATCAACAGATCTGTTGAGCATGCTGCATCACCTCCTCCACTGATCAAGATGCTAAGCAGGGCAGTTCCCAGGTCAGGCCCCTGCATTTCTGCATACTGTTACTGGCCTTCAGGTGGATTGTGACCAATGAACCATGACCCCCTGAGTACACTTATCTAAGCAGTTTTTACATATGCAGCTGTTCACCCATGCTGACAGTCGTGCTCTAACTTGGATACAAGAATATTGTGTGAGTCAGTGTTGAAAGCATTGTTGAAATTGAGGTGAATGGCATCCCCTGCATCTCTCGAAGGCAGGTGCGACATTTGCTTTCCCAAGTTACCTTTGGACTTTGCTGATCTTCATGACCTTTTCCAAGCTGTCAGAAAGTAGCCTTGCAAGAATCATTTCTCTCAGCTTCCCTGAATGCAGCATGTGGATTGGTATGGGTCAAATAATTGATCTTAATCCATTGCTGTGTGTTCTCCCCCTTGAACTCTTCTTCTAAGTAAATACAGAAGCCTCAGACACCTTGTTGGTGAAGAGACAAAGGGTGCAAGGAGTAGATGAGGCTTATCAGTGCTTGGTGTCACTGTATCTGCTCTGATGCTGCCTTGCTTGAAACTAAAATGGAATCTTGAAATGTGTTACATCTGAGATGACCTTCTCTGGATTACCTAATGTTGAGTCCCATGTCAAATTTTTTAACACTTATTGAGAGTAAATATGTTCATGACAAAAAAACCCCAGATTTTCATTTCTAATGCTGGATATTCCTAACTCATTTAGGACTGAAGTTTACTCAGGCTCTTTAAAACTTACAGATTAATAATGAAATATGGCTTTTATTAGGAGAGAATTAATCTTCTTTCATAGCAGAATTTTTCTATGAAGGCTTTTAGTGTAATTTATTTTCTTGTGAAAAAACTTTAAGCATCAATTAAGAATTGGCCTTTAGTGTTTTATCTGTTTTCTCGTATTTCTTCTGAGTGCACTATTGCAACAATTTGTTCCACTCATGTCAGCAGCCCCAGTATAGATGCTACCTTCCCTAATAATTTCACAGTTAGAAGAAAGATACTGGTTGTCTTGAAAGATAACACTTAAAAATATCTCTCAACATTCATCCAGCTTTGATACTGAAGCGATTTGAAAGATGAAAAATGTTTGCTTGATAAGCTTTCATTAAGCAAAGGAGACTGTATAAACATGTTGACATGCTTCATTATAACTTTGCCTGTTTAATTCTTTTATGTATTAGCAGATGCTGGTACTAAGTAATCTAGAAGCCTATTGGAGAACTGGGACATCACTAAACACCATTATTTACTATAGGGGGATACAATATAAGAAAATAAAGGTAGTATAGAAAGTAATTTTACCCCTGAAAGAGTTGCAAATGGATTAATTATTAAAGATTAGGAACAGGCTGGACTTTACAGGCTGCAGCTGTAGACAATAAAAAGCAGAGTGTTATAAAAGAGTGGGTTGGTTGGTTGATTGATTGATTGATTGATTGATTGAGGGGGAATGGGAGTTGGTTGGTTACTGTGGGGTGAAGGAAGAGTCTGTGCTTAGAGAAGCTGCCTACGAGCAACATCAAGGAGGTACAAAACTCTAACAACATGGAACCTTTGCAATATAATGGCAACAAGTGGTGATCTTAACAACAATTTACTGTGCTTTGTGATACTTTCTTGTAGTTTTCAGGGTTCTCTGTGCTATCCAGATTGGTAAACTCGCTTTTCCAATCACCTTGGTAACTTGTCATTCTTTGGGTTATTTTCAGACAGCCAAGGTCTTGTGCTCTAGTTCAGCAGAGCCTGGTAATGTCCACAATGCAGCCCACAAGATTATATTTTTTACAGAAAGAGGTTCTGCAATCAGAAAACTGTGGAACATTCTCAAGTACATGTGAAATCATAACTTCATGTTGGATTTTGAGATTTAGCCCCTCATCCTCTGACTCATAGGTGTAACTGTTCTCTCCTCTGTACTCTCATAGAGGGGGGAGAAAGAATATAAAGTACTCTTCTATCCTAGGCCTGTACCTAAGCGAACCCTTTCCAGAAGTGTGGAGCCCTGCCACTACAGCAATTCACCAGAAGGGCTGGTGAATAAAGTGTCCCCAGCAGTTCTTGTGTTTTTAGAATTATTATCACTCCCCATGGGCTTGACTATAAAGATCCCTAGAAGAAAACCCAGAAGCCGATCTTCCGGAAGAAGTTTCCCTAAATTATTGTGGGATCTTCTGCTGAGATGATGGATGTTGACTTTTCCCTTGTAGTCATTTGCAGTTTACTTGTTTAGAGACAGTTTAGAGCTATACAGGCTTTTATGGATGCAGGGCTTTGAGCTGTCAGCTCAATCTGAGCAAAAGGAAACCTGTAAGCAAGATGGAAGGAAAAGGAGTTGGATCAATAAAAGCAGAGCAATATTGCAGCTGGGATGAGCTTCCTCATCTGCTGGGTTGGGCTTCCCAGCCCATGTGTTAATGGAGACTGGGGTTGGGTGGAGTAAGCAGAAGCCTCTGGAACCTCAGGTTAAAGCAAATAAGTAAAAAAGCAGAGTGATTTATATAAATGCATGAAATGAAAAACAAATAAGGACTAAAAGAAATGAAAAGCAAGCAAACAAAAAAAAAAAAAAACCCAGTATGTCAATATAACTAGTAAGACAAAAAAAAAAGTGAGTGGTCCATGAAATAATGTTAATTATGTTGGAAGGTTCTTCCTTTAAGTAAGCTTGTACTTTGGTAAATATGTCTAGTAACCAATCTAAGATTGTCTGTCCACAGTTTAAGCCTGCTACTATTTTACTGTTCTCCAATTAATGAGTTTTCTTGAGACATCCCTGTAACTATTTGCAAGGATATTTATCACACCTCCTGTCAGTTATAATTTTGGTAGTACATTCTTGATTTTCTTATACTTTCTACTTCAAGGGGTTTATATTCTAAAACTGTTAACTCTTTTTCCTCCTGTACAGCAATGCTAGTTGCTGATTCAGTGTAAAGTTTCACTTCAGAGATGAAATAGAGCATGATAATTATTTCTGTACTGTATATTCACTTCTATTAATACTAACCATTGTGGCAGAACCTTTTCCTGCAGTAGTTACAGAATTAATTCACATTCAGTCCCTAATCCACTTTCATTTCTATCAGCTGTAACAACTGCATTTTCTTCATGAACCACTTGCACTTTTTAAAAAAAGTCACTAAACTTATCTATCATTAATCTATTGAAGAAAATGTAAAGGAAAAAAGAATGATTGATATACAGCTTCTTGTTCAGGAAATGAGCAGCAACAGACATTTTTTTAAGGAGCAGGACCACTAACATTTGCTGCAATGGATCAGTTTGTTATAAATGCTTTCAGTCCACTACTAACTGATGTGTAGCCACAACTATCGTCAGTAGAACATGGGAATTTGGCCTCACTGTTCCTTACTTAGTCACTCAAAGTATTAATGTCTATCATTGTCCAAACTTTCCACCTTCTCTGAGTGGTATGGTTATGTTCTGTTCAAGGTAAGACGTTGTGTATAATTCTAGATTAGCCATACAAAGAGAATGAAGAGTCCTAACCTACTTCCCCACATAGCTAATTTTGTCCTAAAATTAGGCACAGCCTAGCTCCAAAAATATGGGCAAGTATTACTTGAGTTGTGCTTGAATTTAGCCTCCCCAAGAAAGCTGAGATTAGTATGTAATTCTAAAATAAAATGTGAATAAATTGTTTGCAACTGTGTGAAACAAATAGGTGACAATGAAATACAAGCAGATTCTGAGTGCATAGGCAATACAGCTATTTATTGACTATAATAACCTCCAGCATCCTTTCTATCAAAGGGAAAATTACTATAAATATTTTTAATTTAACTTTACAACCACATGAACCAAAAAAGAAAGTTTAATTCAGGAATCCATATAACCACTAATTAGCTTTCTTGTGCAGAGACAGGACTTTGAATTCATAAAATTAATAAGCTTTTTCATGATTTCATAATGTTTTCTGTGTTTATTAGGCACATAAACAAGCCATTTTATTAGAAATTGATGTGTGTTGAAATAGTTGCATAATAGAAGTAGACTACACTAGATAAGTGAGGATCTGAATCACAGGTACAGTAACCCATATATGCAGATGTCTTCATCATAAAACTAATTCATTTACAGAACTTCATGGTTTTTAGAAAAATAAATAATGTCACAAAGAAGACACTGAATGGAATCACTGTTAATGGAACACAAAATGGTTAAAAATGTAGAAGACAAACAAAAAATGAATACATAGGCACTCAGTGAAAGAAAGGTCATATTTTGAATGCAAATTCATATCATGTTTTAAATGAAACCCAAATTATTTTCCATTTACAAGTCTCCATTGAAAGGGCTGAGTGTATTTGTTGGTCTGCTTCCAAACATTCATTAAATGGTTATATCCTGAATAATCTGGTTACTTGGTCCTCCCTATATCACAGGTATTGCAGTTTAGTAGTTCTTCCAATGCACATTATTAGGATTAGGCCACTGATGAAATGCACATTAGCTGTATTTTCCTTGTATTTTGCACTAAGCAGCTGCCAGACAAACATCAGAGTTAATTGTGGTATCAGAGATAAAAACCATTACTCTGCTTTGCCAAATGACCACAGAAAGGTAGAGAATGATATTTCTGCTGATGCCTGTTCCTCTCAGTCCATAAATCATAGTCATAGAATAGTTTGAGTTGGAAGGTACCTTTTAAATGTCCCAGTCTAACTCCCCTGCAATGAACAGAGACATCTTCAACTAGATCAGACTGCACAGAGCCCCGACCTGGCCCTGAGCATTTCCTAGGCTGGGGCATCTGTCTCTTTTCTGGGCAACCTGTGCCAATGCTTCACCATCCTCATTACAAAAAACAATATGTAATCTAAACTGACCCTCCTTCTTTTCAAAACCATTACTCCTTGTCCTATCACATCAGGGTCTGCAAAAAAGTTTGTCTCCCTATGTCTTATAGGTCCCCTTCTGGTACTGAAAGGCCACAGTAAGGTGTCTGGAGCCATCTATTTCTCCAGGCTGAACAATCCCAGCTCTCTCAACCTTTCCTCATGGGAGAGGTTGTGCTCCTTTCTAAACAGCACAACACTTTTATCAAGAATGCCACACAACTTGTTCTATTATTATAAAGTTTTGGAATGCTCTGTTCTCACCAAGACATGAGGGTGAGAAGGACTTGGAATCCAACTGTGTGAGCGTTTGAAGAAAGCTGCACTGAATCTGGTAATTAAAAAAAAAGTAGAAAGAAGGCACTGAAAAAATTTCTTCTAGTAATGCTTTAGAAACAAAACAGTAGCTTTGATTATTCCTTTGTAAATATAGCTTCTAGAAAAGTTGTCCATTTTTGCACAAAGTTATTACTGTCACATAGATGTAAGATATCATTTCAACTCCAAAAAAAGTGGGGAGCGTTTCTACATCCAGTGCTTTGTTTGGACCTTATAATCATCCAAGGCCTTTATTGGATTTGTGTGCAGTTACATATTTCTCAGAAACAAGCACAGTTATTTTTACAATAAGGTTAGAATTCTTTTGCACAACTAGAAACTAACTAAAGAAAACATGAGGAAGCTGTAACAGTAAAGTCGTTATGTCTATATATAGGGTTTTCTAACTACAGAGAAATAAAAAGAGTTCTTAACACAAGCATGAGACCACAGCAAATGGGCAGCCCAGATTGACCCAGTCTATTAAACAGAACTGTAATACTCCAAATTCACATACAGTACAGTCCTACATGCATGAGAACAGGTGCTCTTTGTGCTGTTTGAAATAGCTGAAAGAACACTTAAAATTACATCCTACAGGCAGCTGAATTTACCTTTTTTTTCCTTTGATGAAACAGGTGTTTTCCTTCCAGTGTGAGAATGTCTTTAATGACACAGAGCTATCATAACATCACATTTTCTTTTCTATTAAAGGAAGTGTACTGCAAAGCAGAAGTGTATTGCAGCAGAATCAGTGGCTGAGCCTACACCTGCTGTTCTTGTCAGGCAGCAAATTTCCTTGCATGAAGAAGTTCAGACCTTTGTAATACAAAGCTAAGGGTAGAGGGAGAGTGCTCAATCACACTTGTTTTGAAGATTAAACTGAATATGGACCTTTTCTGCTGCAATGACTGCTCTAAGCTGTCTGTTTAAGATATCCAAAGACATTTACTATCTTAAAACCTGTTGTTGCACTGATAGTTAGCATAGGAAGAAGCAAAGAAATAAATATTGCAGTTGCTGCTGTGCAAATACTGTGTGGGACAGTATTTGGCACATGCCAAGGCTGCACGGATCACTCGCAGGTACCCAGGAGAGGAAAAGCCAGCCAGTCCCGGGGGTAGGTGAGGGCACCGGGTGGCAGGAGGTGTCCCAGGAGCCGTGGCTGTTCCCAGGGAAGGTTTTCCCGTGGCTGAGGCTCCGAGCTGTGCCAGCGCAGCTGCAGGGGTGGCTGCGGGGGCTGCTGCCGGCACAGGGATCCTGCCTGTGATCAGCGCCTCACCGGCGCGTTCGAGCCGCGCCTTCCTACTCGTGTGCAGCTCAGATAAAAGTGTTATCCAAACAAGATAACAGGATCACACAAGTGTACAGAAAATCAGATTTTGGAGTGCTATGATATATTTGAAAGGTCTTGGATAACTAAGTTTGACAGCTGCCTGCAGCATCTTTATCTGCCCTTTCTTCAGTAGTTGCCACTTCCTTTTTTTTCCTCCTTTTTTATTGCTTCAAGATGTGACATTTCCTTTGGTCATTTCTCACACATTTTTATGTTTTAGTTTGGATGAAAAATCAGAAACCTAGCAGCTGTAAAATAAAATAATTAACCTTCATATTAGAAAAGAACCTTTATAAAACTTACAAAATAAATGTTTCTAAAGTCTGTGTCATATATAGGCATCATTGTATGAGATAATAGATTCGTTGTCACCTCTTTGATAGCTAAATGGCAGTTCTGCTCAAATATATGATATGTATTGCTGTTTACTACTCACTAGCCATTTATAGATACATCATTCTTATTTAGAGTATCTCCTGCCTATTTTCCATATTCAGGTACCGTGAACATACATTTCATGTGATATGTGTATGAGTTCAACTGATGCAGACCAGCAAAACACTTTTTAAGAGAACAGGAAATTCACAAATAATGAACATTTGATTCAAAGAAAAATGAAAGTTTGTGGCATAAAACATACAAAACAGACAGAGTACAACAACCCCTATGCCTGTTTTCCAGGTCAGATATTATCCTAGTACAGATCAGAAGCAGTATAATCACTAGTTGCCAATGTTTGCCTGAATTTCCTTTGAAGTTTATAGATTATTTTTTTTAACTTGAATATTGGTGTCAGTTCCTGAGAGGATGAATTAGAACACATACAGAAGAAACATTGCTGTCTAAATCCTTTCACAGAAGCATATCACCAGTAAACTAAATGCTTTAGATGTTTTATAGCAACTGGTACATTGATGGAATCACAAATTTTGGACTTGCTGTGTTGGTAATGCCAGAGAACAATAAAGGGGTTAAAAAAAAAGTTGCTGTGTGTGAAGAATCATAGAACTAACCAGCACTGATGTATTAAAAGTGTTTAGAACAGAAACGTTTCAATAAGTTTGAAAGCGATTCTGTCTATGCACATGACAGCAATGTCCATAATCTTTCTCATTTTCTCAAAATAAGTCCCTTTACAATTTCACTGAGCTGCTCATGCTTTTCATCTGTGTTCATAGCTGAATAGGAGAAACCATGCCCCTGGCCAGTTTTTATATAGTGCTTTAGCTGTTACAACATTAATTTCAAATATGGCTTTTCCAGGGTAAGAGGATTAAAACATACATATTTTGCTTTTCAGGGTAGACTTAATCACCAGTGGCAAACCATTCTATGTGATAGAACCCTTCCAATCTCCTGTTGACTATAGGCCATGCACCAGAAATAATGTAATGAGTCCCAAAAAAATATTCTGGAGGGAAATTGTTATAAATTTAATGACTAGGGCATTGAAATGAGAGTTTAATTTTTCATTCTTCCAAATGAGACCTTGGGCACTAGTCAACAGCTGGCATTGTGTCCAGGTGGCCAAGAAGGCCAATGGCATCTTGACCTGTATGAGAAATATACCAGCAGGACCAGGGCAGTGATTGTCCCCCTGTACTCAGCACTGCTGAGGTCACACCTGGAATCCTGCATCCAGTTCTGGACCCCTCACTACAGAAAAGGCATTGAGGGGCTGGAGTGTGTCCAGAGAAGGACATCAGAACTGGTGAAGGGCCTGGAGAGCAAACCTTATAAGGAATGGCTGAGGGAGCTGGGATTGTTTAGTCTGGAGAAAAGGAGGCTCAAGTGGGTTTATTGTTCACTACGAATACCTGGAAGGAGGTTGTAGCCAGTCAGCCTCTTCTGTTGCCCCGGGAAGTGGTCACAGCACCAGCCTGACAGAGTTAAGTGTTTGGGCAATGCTCTTGGGCACATGGTGTAACTCCTGGGAATGGTGCTGTGCAGGACAGGATTTGGACTGGATGATCCTTGTGGGTCTCTTTCAACTTAGCATATTCTGTGATTCTGTGAGTCATTACCTGGATAACACTAACAAACATGAAAAAAACTTTAGTTCCTGTACGCATGAAATGGAAAAAAAAATATTGCAAAGAACCTTGTAATATTTGTGAACTTTCTTTCATCACCTTGAATTACTAAATGCCTGCAGGAAACTCTTGGCAATATTGCCACTGAATTATAGCTTGTAGTAATATATACTTTGCAATAAATTTACATAGTTTTTTTGGCTGAGTGATTTTGTTTGGTTTTTATGAGCACATGAACACATTACAGTGTTTTCAAGATCTTATGTTTGTGCAGTAGACCTCTGTGATGAGTTAGGTAGCTATCTCCAAGTATAATGCGTAGCTGTAAGATAAAATACACATGAGAACACAGACAGATGCAGCACAATGCTAACATATATATTGAGATCTACACTAGCTAGAAAGGATTTGAGCTGTCATTGTTCAACTGCATGAGTTAACATAAATAAGCCATTAACCTGGTAGTAAAGGTGCATATTTAGAAAAGTGTTTTGATATTAAGCATGGCTGTCCTATTCAAAGGCGAAGAATGCACAAGAGTTTTTAAAAAGGAGCGATAAAGCAGTCTTCCAGGGCAGCATTAGCATGAACTTGCAAGTACTGATCTCAATACTGCATCTTTGGTATCCTTTAACGATATAATAAGCAAAGCCACATTGAAGCCAGACAAGCCACAGGAGAACAGCCCCTATGTAATAGCTTGAGATTTCTCTCATTGCATTTCTCAACAAATCCAGGCCGATGTGGTTCTGAACATGATAAGGACTCTCTCTAGGGGCAGAAATTTGAAAAAATAGTCAAGATGTTTTCACAGAAATCTCAGAATACTTGATGTTGGCAGGCACCTCTGGAGATGCTCTAGTCCAGCCTCTCTGTTCAGAGTGGAAGACTGACCCTTCACAAACTGCTGAGACATTAATCCAGTTAAGTTTTAAATAGATGTAAGGAAGGAGATTCCTAAATCCAAAGTAAAAAAAACCCCCACATCTACGTAACCATTATGTTTGACCACCACCATTTAGTTTTCTTACTCATTGCCTCCTGCTCTTTTATTGGGTACTACTGAGAGAAGTCTGACTCCACCTTCTTTGCTACCCCCTAATCAGGCATCCTTGCAGATGTCACTTTCACTGTTGTTGTCACCTCCCCACCCACCTTGTCCCCATCTTCTTGAGATTAAACAGCTCCATTTTAAGAACTTCAGCTGCTTCTCTAGTTTAGTTATTTCTTTTTGTACTATATTTATCTGTGATACTTTTTGTTGCCTCAAAACTTAACATTAATTATCTCTACTGAAGACCAAACAGAAGGCCAAATGGCAAGGTAAGGAAAAATCCTCCTCTGGTATCCACTGACACAATTATTTTCTATATATGCACTCACATCACACACTTAGGAGATATGTGGTAGTTTTATTTCCTCTGCAAAAGGTGAAAACAAGAGATTGCTATTGAACAAAATTTTCTTCCTCTGCAGAGTTGAGGTTTCTTTCCATTCTTGTGTGTACACATGAGCTATTGCTCTACTTTCAAAACCTCTTGATTTTGAGTAAACGCTTCTATATTTTTAACTTTCAGTTGTGAAATCAATATAGCCTATTTGTCCACCTCAATTTTACAAGCTCAGTAATCCTTCAAACTAATCCCAGTGAAATTACTTCTATGTTTTAGCAATGAATTAAAAAAGAAGGAAGGAAAAAAAATCATTCTGCACGCTCAGATCATATCAGGTCTGCACAGTGAAGCTAGGCAGCTGCTGTCAAAAGCATTGGCAGAAAAAATGACTGCTTAAAATCTCAGTCCCAGACTGAATTTGTGCCATTTTCATTTCACCACTGGACATGAAGTTATTCTGCATCACTGCTATGAGAAAACGTTTCTGTCAGAAATACTGATAGGAGGAATAAAATGCTTTGTTAATTTAATCTTGCATTTATATAAAGACATGCAATTTATAGTTCATATTGAATGTCTTTACTTATGGATGAGTTTTTAAAAGAGAAAGCGTTGTGATAAATTATTAAGATTACATGTTAGAGAGCAGAAAGCGAGTCAAAGTTTGGCATGTAGCAATAGCAATTCAGAGCTCAGAATCCCAACAAAATGATAAATATCTTAAGCTAAGCAGTTGGTCTCTATATAGTAGCAGGTATTAATGTCACAAAAAGAATAAAAATGTTGACATCAAGTCAAAAAGTATTAGATTCATATGGAGTCTAACTTCATTGTAAAGTATGTGAAAAATTGTAGAATCAAGTTATTACTCCCTCTTAACATAAATTTTTGTTTTGCAGTATTGCAACTTACAGTATAAGTGGAGAAAAATTGCCAAAACTTCAGACTGATTACAACCATCTGAGGATGTGTTGGGGAGAATTGCCCCAGCTTTTCATTTTCTTCATGTGTGAGTCTGCCATGCACTTCATCTTCTTTCAAACTGATTGTTTTGGATCAGAGTCAAATCCCCTCATGCTGCCTTTAAATCTGTGACTAGAAGTTCTAATTCAGGTCAAGGTGCATCAGTCAGACATTCAGAGATAGCCTGTTATTGTTCAGAAATACTGTGAAAATAATGTGCCACTGCAGTGTTATATAGTAGGTTAAAAAAGTCTTCAAATACTTCTCTGTAACAAGGAAATATAACTATGACTTGTCTTTCCCAAATGGAACTGCCTGGAAACTCATCAAGAAATCAGATATTCTTTGATGCTGTAAGTTTTCATGAAAGTGAATCTGTCACAACTGTTTTTCCCTGTCTCCACAATCCATTTGGGTGTGAAAGAGCAGAGGCCCCTTTGCCAGTTAAGAAACAGACCCAAGAGTTCTGGCTCTCAGTATCTTCCCCAGGCTGCCAGACTGCAGCTACTGCAGTTCCTATTTCTCCTTCAGAAGCCAGGAAGATCTGTCTGCTCCTAAGGGCTGGTCAAGCAGTGGTTAGCTCAGTCTTCTGGCAACCTAGATTCCTCTTCTAATTTTGATTTAATGCATTATTCACCAGCTCCCTTCTCTCTGACTTGTGTAATGCTGTTACTCAAAAAGTGCCTGAGTACATTTCAGCAGGATGAATTGGACCTCAGAACAGAAGGAGGGTGGGATTCATGTACACTCAGCACTGAGTAGCCCCTCTCTAGAGGGATAGCTGAGGACCAGCTGAAGACAGAGAGTACTTTTTAGTAGTTTTTAAAAAACACAAATAGAGAGAGAATTACATGAGTGTCTGTGCAATCAGCCTTTATTCATTATGTATTTTTGTTTAAATTATAAGGTACAGGAAAAGATATTGAGATACATATTGAGAAATTAAATTAAAAATGAAGAGAAAGAGAGTAGAAATTGGTAGAATTGTTTTTCCCTCTTCAGAGGAGCTACTCTTGAATGTAGTAAAGTACATGAGTATTTTCACTCTCAGATCAGTGAGGAAAAAAACAAAGAGTAACTGGTTTTCACTGAACAAATGCACTTTTTCCTGTAGAAATATGTAACAGGAACATAGTTTGGTAACATTTTTCAATGGGAAAAATCTGAGTTTTTTATTTAAGTAATATTTTACTCTTTTTATTGAGAATTATTTTTATTTCCATTACATAAATATGAAAAAATAAAGACAAAATTAGCATTAGGCATTTCCTATTTCATTATATCATGTATATTTAACTTTCTCAGGAAATTTTGACTTTATGTTCATGGCCAAGTTTCAGTTTATTTGGGGAAGGGTTGAGGGTTTCCAAATGTTTGGGGTTTTTATGCAAGGAAAATGTTCACTCCTGCCTATCTTTCTAAACTGATTGATATAATATGGAAGCAGAATAAGAGGAATGGATGAGAATTTATATTAGTGAACAAGTTGTAAATATTCCCAAACACAATAAGACTTATTTTTTAAAATGTAGACAAAACCACAGTAGCATTTTCCTAGCTTCACTCTCTGCATATTTGTAAATAACTAAGACTAGAGCTGTAGTTGAAAAGTATTTTCTTTCCAGCAGAGGGATTGTAAGAGCTAAATGTGAATGTGTTAAATGAATTACCTCCATGCAAATAGAACTGATCAGATTGAAAAAAAACCCATAAAGATAATGGAATTAAAACATTTAGAGAGTAGGTTAGGTTCTTGGATTTATACCCTTGGCAAATATAGCAAATAAGGTAACAATAATGAGGACATTCGGAGACATTTCCATGTGCTATTATGGGAGGAAAAGGGAAGCTCTGTGATTTTTACTGAGGATATTGCCACAATAATGCCAAGGGGTCAGCGTTTTGTGTTGTAAACTGATTGTCACATACACTGTAAAATGGGCAGAGTTACACAAGGGATATTGCAGTGATTCGCCTAAATTTTAAGTGAGCACATTTTTTTACACAAACACGATCATTAAATACCAACAGTATGATTCTAAGTCAGTGGGGCAGTGCGGACTGCTTCCTTCATGAGCATGGCCAGGGGGTGGAAGGAAGTGATTCTCCCCCTCTGCTCTGCTCTTGTGAGACCCCACCCACAGCATTGCATCCAGTTCTGGTGTCCCCACATAACAAGGACATATAGAACTGCTGGAAAGTCCAGAAAAAAAAGAAGCAGCACAGCTGTTCTGCTTGGAGAAGAGAAACTTGTGTGGAGACCTTATAGCAACCTTCCAGTATTCGAAGGGGTCCTATGGGGAGGCAGAGAGGGACTCTGTCAGGAACTGTAGTGATAGGACAAGAAATAATGGGTATGAACTGAAAGAGGGGAATTTTAGGCTGGATATTAGGAAGAAGTTCTTTACTGTGCAGATGGTGAGACACCAGAACAGGTTTCCCAGAGGTGTGGATGCCCCATCCCAGGCAATGTTCAAGGCCAGTTAGGACAAGGCCCTGGGCAACCTGGTCTAGTGGCATGCATCCCTGTCCATGGCAGGGGTGTTGGAACTAGATGATCTTTAAGGTCCCTTCTAACCCTTACTATTCTATGATTCCATTATTTATTTCAGTAGATGCTTCTGGAAGATTGTGCTTCTTTTTTCCTTCTTGTAATATCTTCCTTCTTGGTGGTATCTCAAGCAGAAGCTAAAGTCTCTTTGTTCAAAAAGGATAATGAGTGTAAAATGTTTTCCTTCCCTTCATACTTCCAGAAAATTTTATTCTCTTTTATGTCATCATGACTGCAGACCTTTCAGTGCTCAGCAGACTGAAATTATTTTTTAAAAGTGTAAACATTTTAATTCAGATCATGAAAGCTAGGGGTTTGTATTCAAATAGCTTGTCATTATCTTCACATTGTTACTTATGAGAAGGCTTTTTCTCCTATATAGAGTGATATGAAATCACTCTTTACAAAGGAAGAAATGTGGGGGATCTTATTCAATACTTATGACTACTTCTTTCACACCACAGTATGCTGAGATAAATTCTTACATGCTTGATACCTCTAGACAGTAGGGATCCAAGGCCTCTGGATTTATTCAGACCACTTAGGAACCTGCTGAAAAGAGAAAAGAGAAAAAAATAGAAGGACACTTTTATTCTCACAGGGAGAGAAAAGAGCATTTCTTTGTATTGTACCTCGATCAAGAATACTGCATCCAGCTGAGCCTAATCAAAAAGAGAGAAACACATGGCAGTGTTTGTGTGCAGAATATACAACACTCCAAGACACCCTATGAGGCTTAATGCTTGCTGTCAGACTTTCTCCCCTCTACAGCATATTATTTTTTAAAAACCCATTTTATCTCATACAGATTCTGTTGGTGATTTTTAATTTGGTTTTTAAAAAACACAATGCATCTGCTCATGTTTCAGAGATCCTTTAAAGGGTCAAGGCTTTCTTTCTGTCTCAGACATGAAGCACCAGGATGACAGTGAGAAGATGTTTATTTCTTTGCCTATCTCTGATGTTGATTGAGTGTTTCCTTGGAGGATTCAACTTCTTTCTCTAAGGCTCAGTTTCTAACATCAAAAACTGAACAAATACCAAATCTTCAACATGGATATTGGTAGATATTTATGTGAAATATTGAAAAGAACATGAAAACACAAGTAGGTTATAACACTGCTTCCTGCAGTTTCTGGTGATGGGCAGTGCTCAATGACACGAAACGGCTAGCCTGTTTTGAAGGAGATGGAAATCTGGATTTAATAGTCCACGGTTGTTTTTCTTTGATTCTATGGATTTACACAGTCCACATATTAACTAATGTAGGTTTTTAGCATCAACAATATTCTGTATTGAATATACATTGGATGAATAAATTGTTTATATGCTACCATCTTCTCTTATTGGATGTTATTCAGTTCTTAAAATATGCATTTCCCAAGCATTTACTTTATGACATACATGAATTTATAAATCTTTTAAAACCCCTTCATTTGCCTCTTATCTGGGCTGAAAAGCTATAATGTATTCAATAATCCCTTCTACTGTTTGATAGTTTTAAACATTTTTCATGACACACCTTGTCATGTGAAAGGCAGCTTTCCTTGAGCTCTTTAGGTTGGATCAATCTATCAGCACAGCAAGGAAGACAAGCCCCTTGTGCTCAACCAGCCTGTCAGCACCCTATTACACAGACCCCACTGAACAGCCCATTGTATTGAAGGGTGGTTCAACTAATTTACTCAGGGTCATGCACCTGCACTTTTATTTGGAATGTTGTCAGTTTTGTCAACTCTGTTATCTTCTACCAGCAGCTGCTAGTGCCTTTAAAGGACCCACATAAAGCAATGTATGGAATAACACTCTTTATTAGCAAACACATTGATAGTAGAAGACTGCAATGGGCTGTTCAGAGATTTCAAAAGCAATCTTGAAGTGACATACAGACAAGCTCTGATGACCAATGAAAACTAGTTTGAGAAAATCAGTCAGTGTGGACAGGTTAAGGTTTTTACCCACAAGTGTCCCAAGGAGGGAGAACAGAATTTCAGGTTGTTGACCAATTCCAGAAGTTATGATGGAATCTTCCTCGAGATTCCTCCCCACATAACTTTGAGGGAGAGATAAAGACAACCTTAAAGTTGATGTCAGCTCATGTTTAGATGGAGTGTGACTGACTTTAGCAGCGGCCTGTAAAGTACTCTGCATTCTCAAATCAATTAAGCAAAATTCAGTTTTTGATTGGCATCTAAATCATTCTCTGACTTAGTTCCCATTAGCTGCATTTTTTTTAGATGGAGCATATAACCATAACACCTCTGTGTTGCTCAATCCTTTGCTTCATATCTGCACTGTTCCCGCTCTTTGGGTGTGCAGACAGTTTGTCCCTGGTGAACTATAGCCAGGACATACACTCCTTGCTGACTTTTGTATTTTGGTCTTCTCCCCATACACATCCAGACCTTTTTTAGTTCTGCTATAATGTTTTTGCTAGGAAGAATTATACACAGTAATCTGATGTGCATGAAACCACACATTTCAACAAAAAAAGGGCATAATGAAATTTCCTATTTTGTTTGCCATTTTCATAATAATTCATAGAATTACATTTGTTTTCTTGACTGGTCTTGCTCTGACCTGATATTTGCATGGAGCTGTGTGTTATGACCCAGAAATCTCATTTCTCAGTAATGATTGTCACCTGTCAACCCATCACTGTTCACACAAAGATTTGTCATTGTTTTTGAGTAATCCTGCTCAAGTTCCAGGTGTGTCTGATCCATAATCTATGCCAAGATCCTGAGATTCTTCTATGCCCAGTGACTCTCCCAATTCCAATGTGGATTTTATTGTATATGTTATCCCACAGTGACTTCTCCTGGAGCTATATTACTCTGTATAAGCAATCTACCAAGGGAAGGATTTAAATATTCCAGGCAACTCCTCTGTGTTACCTGAGGAATAGCTAATTATTTGTACAAAAGGAAACAGTCCCAAAGAAAACAAGACAGACTGAAAGGATGCTAAATTTTATAGAATTCCTCTATATTCAGGAGAAAGATATTTGTAGAAAAGTCCCCCAAAGATTTCTTCACTGGCTATTAAGGACATTTCTTTTATGTGTTCTTGTTCACCCACTCGGCTCAGCTCAGTGAACAGAGCATTCAACCAAGCATTTATGGAGGTAACACAAGGATTCCAAGAAGAGCATCCATTATTTGAGGCAAATTCCCTAGTTAATATGAACTGGTAGTTCCAGAGTTTTAAGGGAAATCTGTTGCTTTTTCTGATTTGGACAATACACTCTTTACTGAATCCAAGAAACTTTTGGATAAACTTATGGGATAATAAGTTAAGAAGCCATACTCACAAAAATGTGAATATAGAATAGTAAGGAAGTAAATGAACATATAAAAAACCACTTTAAAATATTAAAAGGGAAATAACTATATAACTATAAAAAAATTAAAGGGAAATAACTATATAACCATGAAAAGTGAAATGATCAAGAAAAAAGAAGCTTTAAATTCTGTCTGAAATTTTAAGATTATTTGCAGCCACAAATAAGGCAAAATCTGGGTTTTGTGTTTTCATTTCTGTGATTTATATTGCAGTCACAAGAAAGTCTTTGTAGTAAATGCAGCCTTGTCCCAGGGCACTGGGCACCTCCATGGGCCCAAGGCTGGGATGTTGTCCTCCAGGTGGTTGTGGCTCAGCAGGAGCAGGAGGAACGTGGGTGCACCACAGCAGGAGCCGGACATGGAGCTCTGGCAGGACACTAAATAGAAGGCACCTTCCCTGTCAATGTCCACCCCATGGCCCCTGGGAGCATCTCCTGGGTGACCACAGGGAAGAAGTAACCTCTAGTGCACTGGCTCTTAACTGACAGACACCCTTATCAGCTGAACATCCAGGGGATGCTCTCATGGCCCTTTCAATATCTTCTGCTCCAAAACTCCCTAAGTAGATACCAAAGACCACTGTGATTGCATTTGATATGGACTTTAATGTATGCAAAGTACTCTGAGATTATCCACAATGTGAAGTTCATTAAACATCATGGCCAAGGACCAACTGGTTTCTAAATAGCCATTGGGCATTGACAGGCTTTAGGCATGGACCTGTTTAAAACTGTGGAAGCTGAAGCATATCTTGACAGCCTTATAAGCAGGACTTCAGGTGTGAATGAAATGTTAATGTTAAAAAAGTAAAGGATGAAAGATTTTGGCTGGTTTGGAATGAAGCAGTGGGTTAGACAGAAAAGGAATAATGACATAACTGAGAAATTAAGTACTACAATTCTATTTCAGTAATTTGAGGTATCTTGTTCATCTCCCAGACCACATTTCTTTGGAAACTGACGAAAAAGATGGCCTACAGTTAACCTTCCAGGTAATATCTTGTCTGTGAGATCTATCTCTTCCCACAATGCTATTTACACCTTTTGTGTAGTTTTTGAATAAACTCTCAGATCAGTGCTAGGTATGGGGGCCTTTAATCTGAACACCTACACATGAAGTTTTGCTTCTTTGGAAGTTTTGTGTCACTGGCAAAATTGTGTTCTTTGTTATGTGATGACAGCTTTCATGGGCTTGAGAAAAAAATTCTGTGTCCCACCACTCAATTGCCCAGTAGCTGGTATTTGCTGAGAAAAGGAGTGCTGTCAGACTGGAAAGAATGCTGAGCTATAGTTGCTCAGCCTCCTTTAGAGGTTCATACCTCTTTTATTATAGGAAATGTCTTCCCATAACTTCAATTTAGATGGAATTTACCTTGCCCAGATTTTATGATTCTTCTGTCAATGTGAACAAACACTTTGAAAAGAAATGTGATTGTATTTATGTAACAGGAGCATGGCTCTGTATCTCTGAGTCAGACCACTCACCATCTTTTCAGATCCTCTTTTTCTTTCTGAGGCCAGTTCTCAAGTGGTCTTATTTTTAACACTGTTCTTTCTTTCCAGAAGCCCAAACCCTGAGATTTCCAACTTAATTAGTGTATATGTACATGCATATCTCGCTAATAGGTGTTTCTCTCTCATGACTCTATTAATTGTAGGATTTGGGATGTATCACCTTTCCTCAGTTCAAGCGTTATCCGAATTTGTGACCAGTCAATACTGGTTGCAGCTAGCAAGTTTCTGCTTGAAAATGCAGAAGCTCAATTCCAGACATTCACCCATACACACACACCAAATTATCTGCTGCCTGTTAGCATTTACATTTTAAGCTGTTTTTAATCACCTGCAACAGATTTAGACAGCTGCTTCTATACTAATTATGCCAGAGTGCCTTTGATGACAATAGAGAGAAAAAGACCTTTCTGGGGTATCTTATCTACTTTAAAAGTGCCATTTGAAGATGTCATGGACTAACTGATGGAAATGCCAGTTGTCTTCATCTGTAAAGTAAAGGAAACTCTGGGGGCTGACCTACAGCAATCTTGATCAGGTACCTTCTATTTTTCACAGGTGAATAAAATGTAAAGATGCAAATATTTTTCTGCCTAGTTTGGAAAGCCACAAGGTTGGGGTTTAAGCAAATCTGGTCAGGTGTGAGCACTGAGCAGCACTGTGGGTGCAAAGAGAATGCTGAGGTAAAAAGGGGAGTTCATGGGTGCCTCACGCTTCTTTACAAACAACGATGACTAAGATTTTTCTGGATCTCAGTTTTAGTTCTAAACATGTAAGAGCCTTGCTTAATCACTGGTCCTTAAACAGACTTTTAGAACTGGCTTGCCTGTTTGCTTTGTTTTTGGGTTCCTTTTTTCCTGGAGTTTTTTTCTAGTTCAACACTAGAAAAAAAAATGACAACAAAATTGAACCAAGACAATCCTCATCTATGCAATTCTCATTCACTAGGCCCTGGACTCATGATGTTATATTCATGCATAACCCTTAAGTTTGAGATTTTTTTCTTCTAAACTTTCAAACTGATACAGACGGCAAATAATTTGTATTATATTTTAAGTACACAATGGAGCGTAGTAAACTGCAGAGTTAAAAAAAAATCCTTTTAGAACAATAGGCTTATTCAAATAATTATGTGCACGTCTTTGGTATTTTTATATATAAAGAGATAAGAAAAGCTACACTCCAGTACAGGTATTTTGTTATTCCTTTTGACATTCACGTCCATTAAAGCAGCTTAAAATTAGACTGAACTTTTCTTTTGGCTTTAGGGAATGGCATATGCACATTCTATTTTCCTGTTCTTCTTTGGCAACTACTCCAATGTCTATTTATTTAAAATTCAAGGTGCACTTACTAATTAGTGCCAGAAGAACTGTAATCTTAATAGGTCATAATAGGTCATATGTGTCATACTGTTTTATATGCACCTAAGAATACATGAAAATGAGATTATTGTGGGGGGATTATATGTCAGATTTGATAACAGGCAAAGTTGTTTAAACTTGTGACTTAAAAATTAGAATATGTCACATGAAAGTCCTGCGTGCATCCAGAAGTCTAAGGGATTGAGGTGTCAAAGAGCAGAACCAAGGGAATATTTTATTATTCTATTTTCTTTGGCAAATGTAGTAAATAGACTTCAGTATATTTAAACAGGCATTTGTATCTGATATTTTGTTCTCTGAATGTCTTTTGGATGGCATAACTTTTGAATATAGTAAACTGGAAGAAAATTAAATAGTAAGCTATATTAGACTAGACTCAAAATTATATACTGCTCTTTGTTCTAATTGCTGTAAATTTATCATTTGAGAAGGAGGAATGAGAAAACATAGTGTTATGCAATTTTTGTACTGTGGAAATATATTAATCTGCATATGTTACTGGCATAAAATGCCATGTCTCTATCTTTGCAAATATTTGAGTTCATTTACGGGAAGCAGTGGGAGAGTCTAGCTTCTACTGTAGCACTTATGGGGCAAAATATGCACTCCAAGTCAGCTGAAGGTGGTCATGGGGAATGACAGTATTATCTCCCCAAAGACTCTATTTCACATGCTTAATGCATTTGCGAGTCCGGGAGATGGGAAATTTGTGAATTTGAGAACAGATGCGCCTGAGGCAGAGTGACATGTGCCAAAGCTATGGCTTCAGCTTTCTGCTTCCCAGCTCTTTTTTTTTCTTTTAAATGAATGTCTCTCTTTCCAAGGAAGGGAAGCTATAGCATTTTCTGTGGGCTGCAGTGTGTTCCTGAGAAGCGAGCATATCAGAGCTGTAGTTTTTCAAAACTTTACAATCTAAAGACAGATTTTACGTGTCTTCGCTTTGTGAAGATGACCTGTCTCTCAAGTTGTCCCGACACCACCTCAAAGATGTGGCTGTTCAAAGACCTCTGCATGTGTTTTTACATGGGTAACACTAGATTCCTCCAGGGTTTGTTGTTAAAGTACTTATCATGGTGGCTGAAATATTTCAGAATTGTACTCTGACTCTAGATCTGTAGACCATTAGTGTGAGCATTACAAACTCTACACACCAGAGACAACTTTTTGTTGCCATTTTGCAGAATCTTAGAAGGGATGAGCCATGTTAGGTCATCCAGAAAATATTTCTTCCAAAGCAGGAATTCTTTTCCCACTAAAATTTCTGACCCTAAATGTACTCTAAATCCTCTCCTGTTTTCAATGTTTCAAGAGAGAGTTTATACTTATATTCTAATCTATGTCACATTGTTACCTCAGTGCAATACAGCAGTCTGCAGTCAAGAGAAATCCCATAGATGGTTAAAAGAGTGTTCTTTCATGGGAGACAATAAATTATTTTTTTCTAATTCACTATAGGGTATATTGGCTCAGTGTAATGTTTTAAAATTATCAAATGTAGTTTTTAAAGCAAAAAATAAAAGTAGATCTTTATGTTTATTTTTAAGAAGCATATTTAATAAAAATCTTGCATGAATCTGGAGATAATGGGTTTTTGTCTTTTCATACTATTAATTTTTTACAGAAAGCACTTAAATCCCCCAGAATTACTTTTTGTACCATATAAATAATGACATTCTTAAAGATTAAGAACCTAGATAATCTACTCTATTATCTAATGGAAAAGGCATCAAAGGGAAAATTAAGAGACATAGCAAAAGCCAAAAAATTTAGGAAAAAAAAGATGGAAATGTATCTAGGAAAGCTTTTAATACATTTTGGCTTGTTTTAAAAAATGAAAACCCTTTGGAGACATGCTACTGATAACTATTTCACTACTCCATACTTTGGCACGGAAATAGGTGCAGAGACTGTTTATTACAGTAAAGTAGAATACTGCTGCCTGAAATGTTCAGCATTCCTGAATTAAAAATCTGCAATTTCTATCTTTTCTCTTTAACTCCGTAATGTAGATTTGTTGAGTAGATGCTTTTATTCACCATGTACAAATAAAAGAAATAAATTAGTTTAAAAATCTAAACACACTTATTACCCTTTAGGAAATATTAAACTAAATTATGTCCCCAGCTATGTCAGTGTAACTGGCTTTAGCTCAGCATTAATGGTCAAAATTATGCCTGTGCAAATAAAAGAGATTTTGGCTCACTTCAATCACTTCAAAGAAATGGGACTGATAAAATTAACAATGTCTTTCTAACTAACTAAAATTGCTTTTGTATGCTGCTAATATACTTTATCTACCACAATAGCTGTAATCTACCAGTGCTTCAATGGCTGTCTTCCTATTTCTGAATTTACAACGTTGATATGAATCTATACTTCCAGTCCCTCCAGAAAACCAGGTGTTAGAAAGCCATAGCAATGATTTCACTCACTTTTAGATCTATTCCTGGAAACAAATAGCTTAAATTGTTGTAATCTTTATATTAATGTCAAGTATTTGAAATCAGTTTCAATGATGCCATTGAATACTTTGCCCTGATTTAACTTTATGCTGTATCACCACAGCTATTTTTTCCCTACTAAGCTTCAGTTTGAATTACAGTTCCCACATCAATACTATATTCATTAAGATTTCTTCCTTTTACCAGGGCAAGGCAATATTTTGCAATTATTGGTTAAAATTTTGTTAAGAATGTGTAACTATCTTATGGACAAATGTGCTGACAGGCTGCACTAAGCTATCAAGAACATACTAGCAGATATTCTCTGAAATGCTGGGCTGATAATTTGGCTTCATACAGTTGCTGTTGGCTCAATAGGACAGCCATAAAACTGGAATTGTCTTCACTTCCTCTATAATTTCAAAGTTAGTATTCTCATTACATCTATTATCTCACAAGTGAATATTTGGTATAAGGATAACAAATTTTCTTTGAGTTATTTCCCAATGGTCTTTTTTGCCCAGAAACTTTAAAGACATTACTCTTGGTCATATGTATTATTTCCTGATATGGTATATGATATAGATTGGCTGAATATTGGTTTGTAAATACTTTTAAAATTTTAGTCTTTAGCTGTACAATTCTATATGCTTGAGGATCTAGTTGGAATTAGTGTCTTATATTTAGGAAATATATTGAAGAAATAACCAGTAAATTAAAGTAAAATACTTCAAATTTCCCCACTTTTTAAATATATTAGAAATGGAAAAATCTCCAACAAGAATCATTAATCAGTCTACTTTTAGTTTATATCTCATGCAGAATACAGTGGCAAATGTGATTATATCATTTATAAGTCTGCCACTGTAGACTGCTTGCTAAACAGAGCATAAAATTAAAACTTATATTTCTTGTTTTAAAATTGCTTTTTAGAAATATTTTTGTTAGTATTTATTGCACTGAGATAACTATTTTCAAATATAAAAATCATCATGGTCTTTATTTAATGTATTGCATTCAGCCAGGTCTATACAGAGGACACGGGGAGGCCTTGTGCTCCTTTGACCTCTGCCAGACTACATTTCCTACAGACAATAACCAGCCAGTTAAAATTATTTATGTATGGCGCTGTCTTTCATTCTGAGGTGTTCTCATCAAACATTGCTAAATGCCTAATTCAAATGGTTTTGATTTGCTCAGAATGAAAAGAACCACGCTGCTCCTCTGACCAACACTTTGAACAGATCACTAAGGCACTGCCAGAAATATTTGACCTTGTGAATCGTGTGTGAGCAATTAACTTCTTCAACCTCTTCACATGAGGTGAACGAATAAAGACCATTATTGTCACATGTACTTTAGAATTATATGTGCATGGTCTTTACCTGCATGTGATATTTCCATCTACAAAGACACAATCCTTAGATTTCCCTTCCTTCTTTTTCTGTCTCCCCCATGCAATTTCATGAATCTTTGATTATTTCCTCTCTCTCTGGAAATTTTCCTTTTCTCCATGAGGAAAGGAATTTTAGTAAAAGAGAGTAAAAAGACATAAACATAAAGACAATGAATAAAACTTGTATTACATGTTCACAGATCCTCATATGTTGAATAATCAGTTTCCCCAAAGAGGACTGTTTAATTGACTGTCCTTTACATTAAAATGAAAAAATATTTTACCTCCTTACAAAATTAAAGTAATCTTTCATTAGTAAAAAGTATTAATATGTTATTATATTAATTATATTTTATTGCTTTATCTAGCTTTCAAAAACAATTTTATTATATGGCAGTGAGTTACACAGATTCCTCTTTACTGTGATGAAATGCATTGCTTAAGTCATTACATATATTTTCCTTTCACTTTACCCTCCCTGTCTTGCTTAAGCAGGTTTAAAAATACAGTCCTGTGTGCGATCATCTCTTCTCCATTCATTTTATTTCTTAATCATGCCTTGAATAATTGGGGTTTTTTTTAAATCATGGTTTCATCATTCCCTTTTAATAAGGTCTGATCTGCACTGACGCTGTACTGACATAATGTCCTTATTCTGACCAGGACAGGGTTAATTTTTGCAGTAGCCAGGAAGGCGAAATGGCTGAGACCCTGATGTTCTATACCACCCAATATCATTGCTGGGCCACTCTCCATAAGGAAGGGGTTCCTTTTTGTCTTGAAAACACAGTGGGGAGATCCATCTGCTATTTGGTCATTGTCATGGGCTCTGGGGTGAGCATTTCTGCATGTGAAGCACTCCCTTTTTGTATCCTTCCCTTATTTATATTGTTGCTGATACTGCTCGTTTTCTTATCTCACTGCTCTTTCCAGTACATTTTTCTTATCTCAGCCCATAATATTCACGTTCTGTGCCTCTGAGGTCCATTCTGCCAGTGGGAAAGGGAAGGGGAAGGGAGACAGAGCTGGTGTGCTTTGGGAGAGTCTTGGTGGGGGCACTGAGCTGGGCAATACCATTCCTAAACCACGATACCTAGCTATACTGGTTTAGAAGGGGCTGTTGAAAACTGTGTGTACCTATATTACAGATTACATTTAATTTTTTCCCATCACTTCCATTTAATGGAGGTTTCATGAAATATAGTGCAAGACCTCAATAAGGCAACTACAGAGATAAATTCACCCAACAATTTAGCTGTTGTGTCACAACATTTTATTTATTTGGTGTCACAATGTTTTCTCCCTTCCTTCTTTCCTCCATCCCTCCTTTCCTCAAAGCAGATGTTATTTTACAGCTTGAAAAGAGGCAAAAGTTATGCTGGGTGTGTATCTCCTATATTCTTGATATTCCAGATCTCCAACATCAATATGTGTATGCTGACTCTTTTGGTCGTGCAAATGTGTTTTGAGCTGATTTAAACATTGAGATCTTAGGGTTTCTTGACATGGATAATTCTAATCAGAAAAAAAAATAACTCTTCATTTTGGCACACCTACAAGAATAATAACCTCTGTCAGCAAGGCATGGTTGAACAGCTGTCAGTGTGTTGAGGAGAGTAATCTTTTCTTTTAACTCAACAGCAGCCAAGACAGCTTGTCAGAGTGTAATTCAAAACAATAGACAATTTCTGAATAAAGAAACTCCAGACAACTGAAAGTAGAAGTAAATAACTTCATTCTGGAGGAATCATCCTTTCTTAGCACTGAAGATTCTTTAAATTCAGATCATGGACTATTGCCTTAAGATTTTAAAAATATGGTGATTAAATTGAGCACTACTAAGATTACCATGCTCTTTCAAGTAATGGATAAAGAAATAAGAAGCATGACAATAGTAGATTCCCTCAGTCAAATACTCTGGCCCTGATAGTGACCAATATTGAACATCTGGCAAGAGAGCTGAACAGATAAGCTTGCAGCAACAACTTAGCTTCTAGCCACCCATGATTCAAAGTGTTACATTTATCTTGGTGTTTATCCTTCAGTGGAATTCTGTTTTACTATTATGAATAATTCCCTTCTGAGTCCATTTGTGCTTTTGGCATTCATCAACATCCCAAGGCAAAGAGTTCCATACATATCTACTTTTATATTAGTCTGCACCAAATAGTTTCCTTTGATGAATTCTTAATCACTGTAAGAAATTGTGAATAATCACTGTATATTCACTTCTCCTTGTTAACTGTGATTTTTGTGCCATTACCATTTGATTCTATGATTCATCCTTTTTTCAAAGTAAAGAATGTTAATTAATTTCTCTAATACATAAATTAATCTACAGCAGTGATAAGGCTTTTATCACTTTTCCCATGCCTTTTTCTATTTCTGACAAATATTTCAGTGGGAAGCAGCAGAACTGTACAAAGCATTTAAGATGCAGATAGTCTAGGGATTTACACAGTGTCATGCTTTCTGCTTTATAGCCTATTTTATTGTTAATAACTCTTGATCTTATCTCAAAGTTGTTCCACAGAACGTTGTTCAGTTTTTCATTAAAAAATCAAAAATTAGTCAAAGAAAACCCTTCTTAACTGTAGTAGTTCTATTTAGATTACATCACAAAGTGACATATTTAGGATTGCTTTGTGTCTTACTTGATTTTTTTTCTGCCATATGCCCTACTCACATTTCAACTATGACTTTATTTCCCTCTCTTACAATATTGTGAGCTCAGTTACAATTAAGTCTTTGTATCAACTCTTTATGGTCAGTCTTTATCTTTAGACATCTGGGTGTTTTTGTGCCATTGTTATTCCCAGCTTCACTAATGATACCCTCCCCACATTATTAATATATTCAACACTATAAATATCATAGAAGGGTGGGATTTATTCCTGTAATTGTACAATGACAAATATTGTCCTAGATTTATGTTCTCTTTTTAAATCTACTCACAGCAATTATCCAAGAAGTTCTACTTCCCAGTTTATAGTATGACTAACATTAAATTAAATTTGAAGGGTATAATTCATAGATTAAGAAAGAGAAATTCACAGAAATATATGAGAGAAGTGTGACATTAACCATTACAGTCAATGAAGACCAAATCCTACAGTCTGAAAATACTTTTCATTTTATCCTAAACTAATCTTTTCATATGGTTCCACAATATTGGGATCGTTTATGTTTTCAATATCATTGTGTCCTTCAAAAAAAATTTGGGAAATTCAAGGCAAAATAAAAGTTCTTCTTAAATGACCCATCTTAAATCTTCATTGTTGTAAAGTAGTTTTATCATATATATTAATCTTTCAGCTTCTTTTATTCTTTATTATGCTTTGTACTAATTTCACTAATATAGAAGACTGGTCTATATTTTTCCAGTCATGGAAAAAGAAATGTTATATTTAACAGATTTTTTTCTACTAAAATTAATTTAAGTGATAATTACGACATTAGTAGCTTAACTTCTTTTTTAGTCTTCTGGGCAGTGGATGAATACTTGACAGTTTCTCATGGTTCATCATACCATTTTGATTTAACAGATCTTCTAATGATATTCTAGTCTGCAACAATTTCTTTAATTTTCCTCATTAAAAGAAAATTTCCAGGACAAACCTCCCATAGATCCTATGCAGTGGACACTAATGCAAATAATACTTTTATTTTTCCTATTCTTATCTTTTTCATCTCTTTTGAATATTCCTATTCCAACTTTGTCATCTGTTGACCTTACAGAACTTTTGACAGTCTTCCTGTTTAACTAATACTTTTAATGTATTTACCAAGCTGTTTTTCAAAATGCTTCTTGGTCTGCTTTTTAATAATTTTATACTGGCATCTGTATGAGCCAGCAGAGAGCCCAGGAGTACAGTTGCATCCCTGCTTTTATCAGAACGAGTGTGGCCAGCAGAGCCAGGGCAGTGATTGCCCCCCCGACTCAGCAGTGGTGAGGTCACACCCCAGGGCTGTGTCCAGCTCTGGCCCTTCACTACAAGGACGTGGAGGTGCTGGAGTGAGCCTAGAGAAAGGCAACAGAGCTGACAGAGGGGCTGGAGCATAAATCCTGCCAAGAGCAGCCGAGGGAGGTTGCAGTTGAGGTTGCTTAGTCTGGAGAAGAGGTGGCTCAGGGGAGGCATTATCACTCCCTACCAATACCTGAAAGGAGGCTGTAACGTAGTGAAGGTGGTCTCTGAAAGGGAACTTTTTGTGACCATAAACAATAAGACAGAACAAACAGGAGTTTGTCAGAGTTATGAAAACGTGCTCTGACTTGTTATCTGCCTGAGATTTCCATTTTTCCTTTCTGATGTCTCTAACAAGTTGAAAAACCAAGCATAAAAGGAAGCTTCCCTTGAAGATCAGAGGGAGACACAGGAGTGCATTTTCAAATCCACAAGTCATCCTATACTAAAGGAAACATGATTGGTCCACACGAGGGCTAAGAACTGGCTCAGGGTACAGTGAAGGGCAACAGATAAGGAATGTCACACAACATTAAGGAGTGTTGGTTAGGTTAATGGCAGCCTTTGCAGATGAAAAAGGGAATTGAAGACACACCATGCCAGCGTAGCCTGACAGGAGAAATCAGGCAGTAAAAATAAGGGACTAAAACAATGAGGAGAAAACACTCCAGCAAATGTAACTGTGTTTATTATCATGATTCACTGTCAGATGAAATCTTCAGCGAGCTTCCCATCAGGAGCTTAACAATTTTAAAAATACACATGATACCTCAGAAATCCAGGAACCCTGGTAACATCCATCCTAACAATCATGTGAAAATTTTCAAAGCAAATAGGTTTAGGCATACCAAGATTCTAATAGTCATAAAATAATTTAAAGTTCTTTATATTCAAGTGCAATCAGTGAGTCCAGTTTGTTTGGTTTTTTTTTCTTTCGAAAGGAAGATTCACCTGCTGGTGTATGTGAATGTGCTTCCAGAAAGGAGGCAAAGACCCAAAGCTCAGTGAATGAATGGTGTTATTGCAGTTATGCTGTAGTTCTGTGTGTTGTATATTACAAGTGCCATGTGTACTTCCTTGTAAGGAGAAAAGGTGAATATTTTCTTCTATTTTCCATGATAAGCACTGGTTTAGAAGTGTCATTTGTGCTATTCTAAAAGGCAACAGACAGGAATTCAACATTCAAAGGCAGCATTCAACACGAATTTATTTTTACAAAACAGGATGTAATTTTTGCATAAGCAGAAGATACTTCTTAAATAACTTTTTGGCTAATTATAAATTTACACTATGAGAAAAAACATAAACAAAAAATTGTGTAACACATCTAAAGCAGACAAATGAAAATGAGCTTTGTTCTTTAATTCAATGCAACTTCCTAATTAAATCTTTCTTACAGTAATCTTGTATATGCAACCATCCTTGCCATATCAATTCTGAATGCCATGCTAACAAAAAATGAGATAAAATAATGCAACTTATTGTTAATGAACTAGCCCTAAAAATAATTTAATTTTTTTAAAATAAATTACTGTTCAAAACAAAATACAGTGAAAATATTCCCATTTGGGTTCTTTTTATTAGCATTGTAATACTTCTTTTCCCCCAAGAAACAGCGATCACATCCATGGAATCCAGTTTGATGTATAGAACATTACATTAAGTTTAGGGTCCCATATTTTCTTGGCTAGCTGAGATGAGACATCAATCTTGCCTCTGTTGTCCCTGTAATATCCATTGTCAAAACAAGTGTCAGGAATCATAACTTTCCCACAGAAACTCAGTTTTAGCAAAGCAAAAGTTGTCTCCAGTCTGTGAAATTAAGGCAAAATTCAACTCATTGCAATTAGCAAATATTACGTGCAACTTCTACGTGTTCCTCTGTCTGAATAGGCCAATTAAATGTCAGGATTAAATTAAAATATACCTACAGAGTCATGAATTTCTCATATTAGGTTACTGTTATATGAAAGTGAATGCAGCTCTAACAGTTTATATGTGGTTCTTTCCTAGATTTATCCAGAATTTCATAAACATTTCTTTGGAAAAAACCCAAGGTTGAATTCTGGGTTGTTTTCTTTGTGTTCTTCGTAATAGCAAACTAGTAAATCAAACAAGATAGCAAGCAGATAATAATTATAGATAGACAACAGGTAATAGATATAAGACAATAAAAGAAAGCAGAAATATTTTGTCTGAAACAGGTGTCAGTTAAGATCAGGCCTCTACTCTGCTGACATAGGTCCTTCGTCATATATATATATCCAAAACCATCTGGTGCAAAAAAAATGGAGTAGAATATTTGCCTAGAAATCATTCTGGCAGTCCCTACAGAGGATACACTGTGAAGACAGGAGCCAATAGTTCTTTGATTGTTCAGAACATATTTTTTATATTTTATTATGAAGTATTCTGGAAATTATTCAGACACCAAGACTCCTTTCACCTATTTCACTCACATGAAAATGGTTCCCTTTCTTTTTTTTTTTTTCTTTTTTTTTATTTCCTTTTTCTATTACCTTTTGTGTCTTTCATTTGCAGAGCATTTTACATAACATATTTTTGTCAGTTCTGATAGTTGAGCTGACAAGAACAAGTCTTATGCTTGGTATTTTGTGTCCAGTACCTCCGTGAATCTTTTCTATTGGGTGGCAGATTCTGCCCCTGTGTGACAAGAAGCCTTACATCACTTCTCCTTTGTTATTACAATGCATACTAATCCACTCTTATGTTCATTCCTAGGTAGTTTCGTGGCAAAATCTCTCATCATAAATTTATTGTCAGAAACAACAGACTGGCCTATGGTTTTCAGTAAATGACAGCAAATTGTACTCTGTATCACAATGGCTTGAAAATGCATCTGTAAACAATTGGATTTTCTTGTGTGTCAAGTTACTGGATACAACAACGCCATTTTTCTATCTGAAACAACGTGCTGGATCAATCTTTCACAGGATTAAAGAATCAACACTAGACTAGAGCAAATGCAAAAGCATATTTAGTGGAACTTTTGTCTTATCATCTTAAAGAATCTGTACTTCCATAGCCTTATGAACCCAGCTTTAAATCAATAATGGTACCATGACAATAGCAAAATCCATTCAAAATTTTTCAGCTAGTATATTTATTTTGAATACAAATTAAATGCACTGAGTTTCCAAGGGTAAATTGGTGACTTTTATCTATGAATACTGTTTTATCATATTTTTCTATTTTAATAATTGTTTCTGTCTATGTAATCCATCCAAAATATTATTTTTAAATAATTCAAACCATTATTTGTCTGCTGAATACACAGATAATTTACAACCATATTTAATCTGTAAGTCAGTAAAACCAGCTTTTTCCAGACACCTTTCTGGTAGTCCACTTGTTCCAGAACTTTGATACTCAGTTTTAGAGAACCCTGGTCTGTGATTTCTTTCACTAACCTCCCTTTTTCCTTCTCTCCACGTGGTTTTGTACAGTGTGTCAGCTTGGGCAATGGATAATGCAAAGCTTTTGCAATTTCCAAAACTGCTATCAAAAGAGGCAATTATTAATGATTCCTTTTTCAAAGTCCTAGAAGTTGCAAGTAATTGCACACTTGGTTGTGGAAGATGAAGTTCATCTGTGATTGAAGTTCTTAGGAGAACTAAGGAGCAATTTAAAATCACACATTAGCTGCTTAAGTCAATATCATGCAAATGAAGCAATCTTTGCTGGGGATGGATATCAAACTGATCTGATTTGCCATATTATGATTGGTTTTGATTTGGGGAGGGAAGAGGGGGGTGAGGTTCTCACCTTTTCATTTAATTACCATTCTATAAACTGCTTTGATTATGAGAGGTTTTTTCCACATTCTTATCAAAGATGTACCACTTTAACCATGCAGTGAAGGTGTGAACATGTGAATTTCAATAATATAAGACTGCAAAATGCTAATGATAAACTGTTTGCATGATTTCAGGCATATCAAGTTTAATAAAAGTTTCATTAGCATTAAACAAAGTGAATACATCTAGGGAAATGGCCATGCAACAAAACTAATTATGTGCACTCAAAACACCAAAGCAGGTTCTGAATTACACTTGAAAGGAGTTAAGTAAATAGTCTAACAAAGACAAAACAGAAGTACCAGCAGAATACCTTTCCTTTCCTGGAATTTATAAAAGGCTTGACTTCATTGGTCAAGCCTTCAGTATTGCCAGCCTTCAAACCTGTACGCTCACAATAGATTTTTATTTAAGGGCTGTTTGGGGTGTTGAATAAATCTCAGGTGGATTTTTGTTTTGGCTTTTTTTGATTGGTTGGTTGATTTGTTTTTTTCTCCACAACGTCCTTTTTGTGCAGATTTTGAAGGAGCTGGAGAGAAGAAGAAAAGAAACATAAATAAGTTTCAGTGTCTGCCTGAGTATGGTATTTTATTTTGTGGATGTCAGCAAACTCTCTAGGACATAAATTCATCAGTTTGATGATTCTATCCATTCTATATTTTGTGTCAGTTAGTGTATTATCTACCTTCAAACCAGGCATGAGTACATCAATACTACTCATTGAGAGGCATATTTTTTCCCATAGAAGCTAAATGTTACTTTGGCATATATTTTACAATATTTGCGTATTTACATATTTTTTATTTACAACACTGCCTAATTTTTTCCAGCACTAATCTTTTGTAAAGATCAGATCTACAGACTACCTACTACTGTACTACTAGCTTTTTGTTGTTTTTTCTTATACAGAAGGTGAATTACTCTGTGAATTATGCAGTGCACCAGACAAAGCTGAAAGAACTGCTGTTCTCATTGATTGCACCAACCTGAAATGCATTATGAATTCTAGATTAAGAATGTGAATTGTTGACCAGCTCCTTTCAAACAGTAAAATGAACCTCTTGAAACTCAAAGCACCAAATAAGAAATGCTGGCAGAGTATAGTGCTGTTTATAACAACACTAAATTTTCTTCTTTTGTAAAGGCTAGTTGACTGATCCATATTCTATATTCTTGAAGTGTTTTAAATTTACTGAAGAATAATATTAATTTCCATTTTCTATCTTTGCTACCTTTTTTTTTTTTCTTTTTAATGTAATGAATATAAAAGCAGTACATCTTCCCATGACACTGACATATGTTTAACTAATGCCAGGGCTTAGCAAAAGTAGACTCTAGTGGGAGGCTTGATTGCACTTAGACTGCCTAGCCATATCTCTTGAATACCAGATTGAATATCAGTGCTTTATAATTAGAATGATTTTCATTAATTTTCTCTACATGTTAAGCATTGTAGTGTATCCCATTATTCTCCAAATCATCTGTGTCATTAGCATTTCAATTTATGCTGAAATTATTTTTATAACAGGCAAGAAAAAATATTGTAGAAGTTCTTTACCCAAACCATACTGTTTAATAGACATAATTTCTGGGGTTTTTGTAAAAAGAATATGTGTAAAGAGTTTTTCCTATTGGCTTGACTAGCAGGTGTATGATTCTTATGCCAGTGATCAAATGGAAGTTGGATCTCATGAAAACTGGACAAGATAAAACCAGAAACACATCAGAAAAACAAGACATACAATATGATCTCTGTGAAGGCTCTACTCACTTATCAATGAACATTTTTGGTCCTTAAGGATTAACTCTTTAGGATTTACACAAATAAATGTAAACAATAAATACAGATAGTTGATCTATATACTCCATATAGACACCCAAGACATCTGTGTGTATGCTAGTTCTTTATATTTAGTAAAGAGAACCAGAAATCTCTAGAGAGTGAGCAACCTCATCTTACAATGGATGTTGTCCAAAATGGTTATTTTTTTCTTGGCTGAAAATTAAATTCAGATTGTGTTGCTTCAAATCTGGTGTTATGTGTGGAAATATAAGATTAGATGGGATTAATCCATTCAAAGTTGGCAGAAAAGATGTTCAGAGTTGGAGGTTTTTTTGTGTGCATGTTGTAAGTAAGCAAGTAACATGTAAGTTGCATGTTGTAATTCATTCCTCTCTGAATGCTTTGGGAAAAAAACTCTCCACAGACAGTCAAATCTTTTTATTCGTCCCACTATAGACTCACAAATGTATACTCAGGAGAAATTTATAGTGGTTTAATTTTAATGGACTAATTACTGCTACAAACCTTCCCTCTTTGGAAACGTAGTTTCTAGACCATTTCTTGACGAATAATTAGACAATATCACTTTTCTTGTATTCTGGGATATAATTTAAAAAGCTTGCATAAAGAAATCACCAAAACTACTTTGAAGAATTTTGTTATTACTGCAATTTCCTTGCAAAAATATCAATTGCAAAATATCTTCTTTTTGCAGGATGCATAGCTTAAAAATAATTTTATTATTTTAAATTTCATTTTTCAGTTCAAAATAACTTTTCATTTTTAAACGTAAGTTATAGTAACAATCACAAAATACTATAACAGAAATACATCCTAGTGAATCCACTGGATGTACAGATTACCAAGAAATTTTACATTGCAATTACATTGCAGTCTTGAAACATTTTTCCCATTTCTTGCTTCTCAATACATAACCATATTTTGGCAATATCCTAGTTCTTTAATTTGGAATAAAATGTTATAGTTTTATCTTAGTTTCAGCTAATTCAAAGTGGCATTTTATGCAAAACCTTGGTGGCATTTTAAAGTGAATTTACCATTCAGTATGCAAATTCTTTGTCTACTACATCAATCATGAGGAACATCTGATGATTCTTTGTAAACAAAGGAGTAAACTATCACTTACCAAAGGCTTTGCCTAAGATAAATAACATGCTTGAGCAACATGGAAAAAGAATACAGTATCCACATAAAAAATTTAATCCACACACTAATTACATGGTTCTTCCATAAATATGTGGTGATTCCAGGCTGGAAGACTTAATAGTCTTCCTTTGTAAAAACTTTCTAAAATACAAAACTGAAGTCCTCATATCTAAGATAGAAATTAGAAATTTTAAGATCATCTTCTTTGCTTATCTAAGAGAGTTTTAATCTTTTAAATTTGATTTCTGACCCTTGTGATACATTTAAAATTATTTTTACATTAAATATCCAATATATGACATAAATTAAAGTAATTTGATTTTTTGCAAAGGCATCTAAAATTCAGTCCAAAATAATTCTATGTGGAGAAATTTCAAAACTCAGTAACAGCAACAACCACGCTTCCCATCCAGTTACTCTGTGTTCACTGACTGTCTTCATTTGCTCAGGAATGAATATTTTTAATTTAAATATTTTTGCAAAAACGCAGTAAATGTTTTATATTTTTCATACTGAAGATATTGTGTATTTGATTTTTCAGGAAATCAAATCTTTAGAGAGAAGAGTCTATACAGAAGGAAGATAGAGACAGATGAATACACGAAGTGAACCCTGCAGGTTTTGCTCTGGTTGAACCCTTTTTCCAGTCAGATGGCTGAGCAGAATCGTGTTTTTTCTTGGTTGTGCTGTGCACCCTTGTGCCACTGCCCAGTGGAGCACAGAGACACCACATTGCACTTGCACATTGCACACAGAATGTGTTTGCTGCCTCTGCTCTCCTTCAAAACTGAAATCAGCTGGCAGCTGGTGCTGGCTTTCTTTGCAAGGAGAGCACACAAAGTTGGTAACTCTGTGCAACCTAAAGGAAATAATATTTACTGAAAAAATTGCTTCCATTTTCCAACTGGTGATCTTCCAAAATGCTAAAGGAATCATATATCTTTTTATATTAAAATATTTTCACTCTTACTTTAGCCCTGAAAGAATTAAGGCATAAGCAAAGAAACAAATATCATTCCTAAATTCATAGATATTTATAATTTTTTAGAAGCATGACAGGAGTATAATATCTTTCACAATTTTCTGAACTTCAGGGGAGGGTCAAGATCAATTCTTCATTGTAATGACTATTTTTTCTCATTTTAATTATTCTGTAAGGACTTACATGATGTTAACTTGTTCTCATTCCTTTTTCCTTGATTGTAAAATGAAGATTGATTACTGTAGATCAAGAAATTTTTTTTAAAGGAATGATACAGTAAGAGCTAATATAACAAAAAAAATTTTTCTTTAAATCAAATTTAAAGAAAAATTCTGTATTACATACTGATACTGTCTGAAGAAGATGAGATAATTTTTCTGATGGAATTATTGCCATATCTTCCTGTAAAAATTTTGTTAAAATATGGCATATTGATTCCAATAGATGAAATGTGAAACCAAACATTGTAAGAAGCAAATATATGTATAGAACAGAATTTTTATCAAGGGGTTTTTCTGCAGTTTGTTCATATATTAACAATATATTTGTTCATTATCTCTTAATCCTTTTGTTGAACAACTTTTTCTGTTTTTATAAGTTTCTTTTAATAATTTGTATTAAATTTAATTTGTTACATATCTTGTAATAATTTGTAGTAAATGGAAGTAACTACTTCAACACTCATTGAAAAGGAAAATTATGTCTGAAAGTTTTAAAACCATGGACTTAGAAAAAACTAAATTTCTTACAAACATGGGGAAAGAAACACTCTGTACAATGAAAATTTTGATATGAAACAATGTAACCACTCTCTCATAGACCTCTCTTCATTCATTATATCAAATAAAGAAACTATTGTCCTTTTATTTAGGACAATAAAGAAACCACTCTAAAGTCTATAAAATGAATGCCACTGTAAATGTTTACATTTTCATGATGATCAGGTAAATTAAAATAAACTTGTTTTCAGAGAGGCAGGAAAACAGTGCATTCAATACCTCACAGAGAAATCATAGGACAATTTTGCAGGCAGCTCCGAAGCTGCTACACGGTTTCCTTGGGGATATGCCAAGGAACCAAATGCTAAAAGCTGGAACAGATTTGTACAGCTTAACATATGGCCTTTATCACAGCCAATAAAGGCTTCTGTGTGATCTCAGGTGCTTCCCCTTCTTAAAAAAACAAAAGAGGAATTGAAGGGAACCATGACAAACAAAGACAGGTTTATTTAATTATGGCTTGAAGCTATTGAAAAATAACTCTGAAGGTGACCTCTAAGCACTCAGTGGAAATGATCTGCAAGATCTGCACTCAAATATTTTTCATTCACTTTAGGAAAAGTGAAGCCATTTCTGCTTACATGCAAAGCTCAATGACTACTGCAATACTGTAATTTATCAACAAAATATTATATAGTTGCTCATTCCAAGGCCAAAATTATGTCTTTTTTTTTTACAGAAAGTTTACTAAACCCTTTTGTTCTAAAAGCCATGTGACATATCTTGTATTTAAAGAAGCTTATCAATTAATTCTGCATAAAAGAGTCTTTCAAATCACTTTCCTTAATTCTGCAGTTCAGTATTCTATTTCTGCTTTAGGTACCAACCACCCCTTTTCAGATACACTCTGAAAACATGACAAACTTCCAAAAACACTCCTCTCAAGTGTGTTTCATTTTTCAGCTCTTAGTCATTATTTTCACAGCAAATCAAGATTACTTTTAATTGAAAGAGCTCAGGGAAAATATAATGGGAATATTTAGAAATACATGAAATATGATGTAAAATGTTTCTGCGGCTGAAATTTCTTTACTAGAACTTACATGGGCAGAAATTGAGAGCAAACTACTGCTTGTTTCTGTTTATTCTCACAATCCTTCATGTTTCCCACAAACTTATTTATTCTGACTAGTTCAGAAAACACTGTGCATCAAGCAGCAAGGGAAAAACAGCAGGTAGATTTACTGCATCATTTTACCTTCTGTCCTCAGCTTCTTGTTTCTTCTTTAGCTGTGCTTTCTCAAGGGGACAAAATTCCTACCACAATAATAAAAGAAAATTATTATGTTTCTTATTCAGCATTACTGGAAACAGATGTCTGTAGTTGTCTGATTGCACTTTTGATAGTTTTAAAAGTACTTGAAACTTTTTATTTTTCCCATCATCATCAGTAAATTCACATTTGCTGATGGCTTTTTTTTAACATTCAAGAACAATGAACTGTTGAAGTTCACCTACCTATGTCAATGGGTTTTAAACTAACCTATGATGTTAGCCATGCAAATACAGGCTTTTAAAAGTCATTATCCTAGATTATCTGTTAGTACCTAAAACTGTGATATCTAGTCCATGTCAGCCTTGGATATAAATGCTTTCTTCTCAGAGGACTGTGAAGATGCTTTGTTAAACATGAAGTAGCCTTGGATGATGAAGTATTCTGCTGCAGTATGTGACCCTCATGTGAAGGAATACTAAAGAGACCTTAAACTTCATTTTGACAAGAAAAAAAAAAAAAAGAGAATGAAATATACAATGAAATGTGATTTATCTTCAAACAAACAAACAATACATATGCAATACAAAAAATATATTTTTCTATATAGTGTTTAAAATGTCCTGAAAAAAATACAGCCAAATTACTGGCAGCTACAGTGCATGAGAACAGATATAAATCAACTTCTCTACTGTATATCAATTTATATTTAGTAGTAACTTCTAACTCACTGTGGATTTTATAGACACTTTTATGATATATTCACACTGCAACAACAAAACAGTGCTGTTCCTCTACACAATATCTAAGGAAGAAATGAAAGAGATTAATTTGCCCCATGGCAGAAGACATCACTAATTTATATCTTAGATACCCCATGTGAATCCATTTTACTTTATTTTTTTTGTGGTAGTATTAATCAGTGGAATAGAGCAAGAATCAGGATGAAATGATAAAAAGAGAGCTCAGTTTAATGTTTAAATATTTTGCCTTAACTATATTAAAATGAATGTTCATTATATGTTAAATATTTTATAAATGCTTAAATTTTGAAGAAATTAATTTAAACGTTTTATCTTTTGAGTCCATATTTTATGCCTTTAGAAAAATGTTCTGCTGTAGTGCAGTAAAACCACTCAAACAATGCCCTGTTTGTAAAACACCCAGGGGTGACCTGAGGTGTGGTGTCATGCTGCTTTTGGTGTTGAATTATGCAAAAATCGTGCTGACTCATCAGCCCCAAAGTTAATAATTCTGGTTGTGAGGTGAAGGTGTGTCAGATATAGTAAAATATCCTTATCTAAAAATGCTGAGCTGACACAGCTGATCTGGAGACACATATCTGACAGTCAATCACTTCAAAGTATGAAGGCTCAGTTCCACTCTCGAATTGCAGGTTCTACTAACATATCCCTTCTCTGTGTGTGTGCGTGTGTGTGTATGTGTGTATGTATGTGTGTGTGTGTGTGTGTGTGTGTGTGTGTGTGTGTGTGTGTGTAAATTCCTCCCTGCATGGGGACACCCCTCAAGTTACTCTTTGAGGCTGAGTGGAAAAGATTTGCCCATGGTCATTGGTATGAGTGAATAACATCAATCTCTTCCTAATTATTGTGGGGTTTTGTTGCTGGCTTAAATACAATTACTTTGATACAGTACATTAAATTATACTAGTGGGTTCAGTTTCTCTACTGTATAGTAGAAGTTTATGATTAAGATCTTTTTTGTCTAATATTGGAAAAAAAAGCTCCCAATATTACCAGTTAGATTGTGCCTGGGCCAGTCTGACCCTCGCTGCTGGGCCAAAGGCAGCAACTGCGGTGTGTCACCCCAGAGATACCTTGGCTTGCTGGTGGTTGCAGCTGGGCACTGAACAAGTCCAGGCTTGTTAGGACCCCGTTTACCTCAAGAGGATAGCTTCAGGCGATGGTGAAGAGAAAAGGAGATGGATTCTGCTGGAGGGTTTAATGTCCAGAGGTTTATTCCATGGTTACAAAGGTCTGAACATGAGGACCTGCTCCAACAGGATCTGAACCACATGGTCTGATCACCTTTTTAAGCTCAGGGACAGGGGGAGGGGAGGTACAGGTGAGCCACCAACCAGGTGAGAGGGGCAGGGTCTCAGGGGAAGATGACACCCAGACAGGCCAATGACCCCTGGGCCTGAGGGGCATCCTTTGAACTTGACCAACCACACGACGCCTTGCTGGAATGTTAGGTCTGAGTGACAGGACTCACTCAGCATGGGGGTAAGGAGGAAGGGAGAGAGACATAGGCACACCTGGGAAAGTGACCTGGAAGGCCAAAATGGGACATCACAGCGCACCACAACAGTCTAATAATGTATCATAATAGATTTTATTTTTTCATTTTTATACAAATATTCATTTTTGTATAAGTATATCTGGTTTTCCATCCTTAATCATGTAGGACAAAGTTGTATAAAGCTGCAATCATTGGATCTAGCTGTGCCAAGACTCCTCTGAGAGGAGGTGTTTAGAAAGCAATGAGGTCCTTTCTGCACCTCATGAGCCAGCAGGAGGCCTTCTCTAATGAGTTTTGTCTGAAGCTTCCACTCCACCCGTGACAATGTCTTCTTTCAAGTGCAATTGAATTTCAGTTCCTATGCTGTATGATTCAAACAATTTTTTTGTTGTTGTTATAGTGAGAATCTCACTGAACAGTTACAAGACTTGAATACTTTACATATATGCCTTTGTACCCCAAAGTAAGATGTTCTGAAAAATTTTCACATCTAGTCTTTCTTTTCCTGTTTTATACTTCACCACACCTCAGAGAATATTTCTTGTACTTCAGTGTAGAGTTAATTAGATCTGGTCTTACCTTGAAGCAAGAAAATTACTTGTCTGCATGCAGGTTTCATTGCAGACATTGAGATTCAAAGCACAAATCTGTTAATTTGATGGAATTCTAATTCTCAGGAATGATGACATTAAGTCATAATTGTCAAAATTTGAAAAAATGTTGGGTATTCCACGACTTTGTTTGATACACAGCAAAGATCATGAGGAAAACAAAAAGTACTTTTTTGATACCTTCTGAGGATGTAGCAGTAAGGCAATAACCTTTTCTACGTGGGACCTACTTCTTCACTAATGGTGCAGGAAATTATGTCATGGAATGCTACCCCAACAGTTCTGCATTGCTGTAGGAATTTGTTGTACCAAAGCATTTCTCAGAACAACAGTTTATCCAACTTCCCAGCTTCATTCTAATCTAACACTGATGCAAACAACTATGATACCCAAGGATACAACTGGTTTTAAAATCTTACAGAATTTATGAACCATAAATTTGAAAAGACAATTTTAACGTTTCTAAATCAGTGACATGCGTTGCTTGTTTCTGAGGTGAAGTGCTCTATGAGATTTTGTTAAAAGAACATTATGGATGGGAACACCTCTGTTCTTTAAATAGTCATAAGAATTTAATCCCTGAAATTTCCTATTTCATATCTCATATTTATTTTACATGGATAAAAATGCCTCTAACTGCATAATAAAGAAATGAAAACATGCTAATAAGGCTGAAACATTATCAAAGTAAAAACAGTAGAGAATTTTGATTGGAAACTCTCTTTCTCAAAAAGAAGTATGAAACTGTAAATTTACCATTCCGTGGATACCATCAAACCAATGTCTGATGATGACATCTTGATTTTCCTAATGCTCCCACCTCTCAATATTCTACTAAGAATGAGTGAGGTCTCCTCAGAAATATCTCTGCTATTTTGGGCATACTGAGTTGTATAACCTCTTTCATCAAATATTGAACAAGCTCCCTTTTAAAAAATAACCTTATTTCTGGACACTATTATTCCCATTATAATTTTTCTGAGACTAAATTTGGCATTGTTTTGGTTTTGCTTGTTTTTTTGTGATTGTTTTCATAAAAACAGGACTTTCCTGGAACAAAGGAGGAAAAAGAAAATTCTGAGAATTATATTGTTGCCTTTTGGCTAATTAGAGTTAAAAAACATTTAGACCACAGATGTGAAACACTAATCATCCCTAAAGTCTAATTATACATATTTATAAACATTAATCCTTGAATGGTTAAAACTTAAATAACTATAAAAATAAAACTGCACTTCAAAATAAAATATTATCTCTAAAAAAGAGAAAAAAATCTTTTACAACAAAAATAATTGATATGTAATATTTATTAATAAAATTTGTAGTATTATTAATTTTTAAGGAGGTTTCTACATTTTATTAAATAGAGATGGGTTATTGGGACTGATCCCTTACTGTGCTGTGTTGACATTTACCTCATTAAAATGTGCTATGTCTCTTACACAAGAAAGAAGCAGCAAAGATGAAAACACTGAAGAAAAGAAAGCTGCACAGGCTCAATGTCTGAAGGCCATCTTTTTTTCTTGCACTTACTTATTGTAGAACTTTTATATTTCAAAACCCATATTAATCTTTCAAGTAAAATCTGTGTGTTTTCACATGTCCTATGATTTGTTTTATTTTGACATTGGAGTATGAACAAATGTGCATTAAATATTTATATTTGAAATATCAAGACCTGGATTTTTTTCTTCAATGTTTAAGGCCAAGCACCATGAATTTTGAATTCATTATAAGTCAAATTCTGTGCACTTATCAGTTACCTCATATTTAGTGAAAGTAATGGAAAAATAGCTCAATCCAGTTGCTAATAACAGGATTTTGGATAAAATTTTCCAGCACATTTTTTTCTTTAGGCATTATTTTGTATTATGACCACAAAAGTAAACATTCCCCTTAAAAGTTTAAAATTAAGAGAAAAATACATTTTCACAATGTGAAGAGTCATCATAAGAGACATCTGGCAATGCTGAATAAAAAAATAGATTTACTGCATATGTGCAACTGTCTAGTGCTGCCTCCTCTGAAATAATCCTCCAAGTTTTTTTCCAAATATGCTTTGACAAACTGCTAAAGAATGACATAAGTTCCCAAATTACTGAAAGCATATTCTTAACAGTAATTGTTGCTTGGATACAAAAATGCATCTTGTATCTACAAATTATTTGGTGATTAGTTAACAGAATAAAAGGAAATGTGCTCTCCTTGCTTCATTAAAAGCAAGATGAGAATTTTGTTTCCAGAGTTGCTGAGATGAGCTAAAGCATACAGATTGTCTCAGAGGACATAAGTTATCCCCATCTCCTTGAAGTCAAGGATCTTGTGTTAGTTGGAAGGTACTCTTACAAATATGTTATTATTCTATGTTGGAAGCAATACAAGAATCTTAGGATGATTTAACAAAACAGCCTTGTGAGTCATTCTGTGATACAGTTTTTTGTTGTAGCTCTGCAGTGGGTTAACCACAAACAATGGAAATAAACATACAGAGAGTAGATACCTCAGAAATCTTGCTCACATTCTGATGCATGCCATTCTAACCTGGTCTTTCCTTGAGAGTATGAAAAATTGCTTGAGCAGTGCATAAAACTATTTTAGACCTTATAATAATGGAGTTAGGATAGTTAAGTCATTCCAGTCTGTTATATGAGCAGAATCAAAGCAAGACTGGAGGAAAATTCAAAGTAAATAAACTAATCAATGAGCCAAATAAGAAAAATAGTTGGAAGAACTAATAAACATGAACAATCTCATCACTATTTATTTTCATATTTCATGTTTCCCATTTCCATCAAGTATGCACTTAGAAACAAGAAAAAAAAATAGAAAAGGTTATAAAAAAATCAGATTTTAAAAATAGTATTTAAAAATAGTTAGTTCATTGTAGAGGTAGTAGATGTGATGACACAAAAGGGTGGATGACAAAGGTCCCCATTAAAGCTGTTAGAAAAAGTTTATGTTAAATGAAATGTTTAATAATATTTGCATTTAGACTTTTATTCATCTTGTCTAACATCAATTTCCTAACATTTAGGCACTTTAATTTAGTCTCTTGCACTCCTCCATGACTAATGAAGAAAGGTCAGTATCTCTAGAGGGTGATCCATTCCATCTGTCTTGGACATTTTTCTGTCTTTTCTCTGACCATGAAGGAGAGCTCAATTGAAAATCATTGTTTGGCTTTTATGTTGGACTAATTGCTGAGCTTTTACCTTAGATAACTAATTTCCTAAAGGACAGATTATTTGAAGGAATTGCAGAGAGTAAATACTCTGAACCAATATTTTTTGTAATTCCTGCTGGCTTTCAACTGATTTTGAAGTAAGTTTTAAGACATTGGCTTGACCAAAACAAAACTATTTATTGTCACTTTTAGGTGCAAGGCTGAAAAATATGAAGATTCAAAGTTGTTCTGAACAATGCCAAAAGACTGAAGAAGGATATTGAGATGGGTGGTTACTTATATCAAGACTAGAGAGAGAGGTAATGGAAGATGATAATTTTTCTTCTTCCACAGACTTTATGGAATAGTTTGCTTTGCACTCAAACTCTTTGACTCAGATATATTTTCTCTTCCAGGCCTTATCTAGTTTGGATTTTTGAAAAACAATAAATTTTAAGGTGTTTTCCTGAGTAATGGGATATTAAGGGATACAGCATTTATGGATGGATTTCTGAATTTGAGAGAACTCTTTATTATAGCCCCCTTAGATAAAAAATTTGTGTTCCATATTTATGTTTGATTTTAGTACAATTTTAATGTTATTAAAGTCCTCCTTCTGAGTGGTACACTTAAAATAACGTAAAAATTGCATACCAAGAATAAAATTAAAAAATACTTCCTCTTTCATAAGATTTTTTTTAATTAAATGAAGATTGAATTATACACTCATTGGATTTTTTGGTCTCATTTTATACTGAATATTTGTTATGCTTATCATACAGAAGCAGGCATTTGAACAGTTGCATATGATTAAAAACATAACAGTGCTGCACTTGTAGACATAGGTGGGAAAAAAGAAATCCCTGACAGGAGGGAGCACCTTCCATGGAGAAATGAAAAACATTTTGGAGCAGTAGCAACTGTTAAAATGGCATCACTTACCCACATGCAGTATTTACCCAGAGTTCCCACAGCAGAGTAACTTTCTTTCTTCATGATTAGGGAAATAATACAATAGGAAATAAATTTCAATTCCTTTGAAAGTTGCATCTCTATATTTTAATTGTGTTGTAACACACCAAAATTAGCACTGACTTCAAGATAGGGTATCATCCATTTAAAATAACATCTGATTCTTCTTCTATTTTATGGTACTCTGGATGGCTGATTTTTTCACAACAAATGTATATCCATCCGTGTATCAGAGATAAAAGATAAAAGAAATAGTCAATATAGGCAAATTGCAGGCAAGTTCCCCATTAGGCTAAACTACATCCTACAAAAAAAGAAAATGTCCATAATTTTGTTCTTGATGTCAAGATTTGTGTTAGCTTTATAACTTAGGACTTTGAAAAAACTAGAGAACAGATTTTTGGGGTTTTTTTTCGTAGAACTACACAAAACATCAAGTAGCTTTTTCAACAGACTTTCTCAGAGATGTTCTAATGTGAAGTGAACCACAACAACTTACAGTGAACCTCTGACATTCTGGAAAAACCATAAATATTGAAAGACACTCTTCCATTTACACAGTCTCACATTTAAGGAGATATGTAAACTCCATGATTAGTAATCTGAATGAGGAATTAGTCAGCAATTCTGTTATTTATGTAAGACCATAGGCCTTCAATGTGATTTCAGGATTTTTTTAGGCAGGATCTTTATATTTTGAGAAATAACTGGTGGCTAATGTGACATTCCATAGTCGTATTATGTATGAAAGGTAAAAGAGGCAGTATTTCTCACAAATCCAAAAGAGTAAAATATTCAGGTGTCCTAAGAGAGTTACAAATCTAATTTACATTTTTAGAAATACTTGAAAAAATGTGGGCTCAGATGTGCAATTATGCCATGGTAAATTGACAAATAATCATATGTCATAAGAGCCTGGGTAATCTCTTCCTTGTGGCTTTCCTTAGCCACTCACTTTGGGTCTTCAGGAGGCTGAGATTTTCCCTACAACAGAAGAAAAGTTAATACACTGGGATTTCTGAGTCCTAAGTCATATTGTAAACCTCTCCCCACCATTTATGTCATATTTGGAAATAGGATCCAGGCTCCTAACTTTGTTAGTAACTCTTGAAAACATTGCAGATTTGTTTGCTGTGGGTTATTTGTTCGTTGTGGGTTATTTGTTCTTGGTTTACGGTTTTTTTACTATGTGCTACCACCTTCCTTTATATACTCTCTACCCTGAGAGTAGACACATAAAACCCATGTTTATGTTGGGGTACAATGAGATCCAAGGGATGCTGGTATTATCCCTTTCACATTAAAGGTGTCCCTTAGTTTATTCTTTTCCATTATTCTCAAATATATCACTTAGAAATATTTTCTTTTGTGTGCACACACAAGCACACACACAAACCACACTACAGGTTTACAGATGGATTAAAATACCTGCTAGCCAGACAAAATCATTAAATACATCCATCTGGGGTACTTTTTCTTCCTTTTTTTCCCACAGCATTAGTCTGACAGAAAGGATTTAAAGCTACAAATTATCATTTAGTGTACTAATCAATAGCAATTGTTTTATTTCTTCTTCCTTTAAAAACTTATTTCCATTATAATTTTACAGCTCATGTTTCCTGGCCTCCTGTTTCCAAAAAGAGCTTGCAGCTGCTGTGCCTAGGCAGCAAGTCATGCTATTGAATGTCTGTGGAGTGCATCAGCACAAAACAGAAATTCAAGATTAGGTATGAAACCCTCAATTTTCTATTTACTCCAGTTGTCATAATTTTCAGAAAACATTCTAGGTAAATATCTTTTTAATATCTTTTTGTCCAGATTTGCCATAATTACTCAGAGTATGATGATCTGTCTACTGAATGTTAGTTCCTTATTCAAGGGTATAGAACATTCAAATTTGTGTTGCAGACCAAACAGAAGCAAATCAGTTAAGGAGGAAAATAGGAGAAAAATCAGTATAAAAATCTAGGCACTATAATAATTTCCCCTAATTGGAGGGAGCATTTTGCACTCAGAAACTTTGTGGCTACATTTACACAGACCTCTAAATCACTTATTACAACACTTGGTACTGCAGAATTTCTTTTTCTTCTAATTTCCTAAGAAAGAGACTCTCTGTATCAGAGATTATTTCATTTCTTTCACAAGAAATCTGCTGCTGCTCTAGTTGAAGATTTTGCCCCAATCCAACAGTATCCTAAGTGAATTCAGAGTAAAAGATATGGCTGAAGAGATTGTTTTATAAGGCCTAGCAGGCACATGAATAATTTAGAATTTATATGGGTGGAATTGCATAACCACCTCCAGTAAATTTTCCCTTTTTCTTCTAAGCCACTAAGATTTTGCTACCACATGCTGTGATTGTATAAGAAGTCTTCCACTTTCCCACTCTCCTAAATATCTCCCATTTTGGCAATGGATAGACTGAGCTCTTAAAGGGGCATGTAATTATATCTGTAGGGAAGAAGACAGGAATACTGGACTTGATTTACTGTGGCTTCTCATTTAATTTAGCATTAAACAGGATTTAGTCAGCAAAACATTAGGCAGAACTGAAATCTTCAAAGAAGACTACCTTTTTTGTGTGTCTATAGTAACCTAATCTATGGCAAATTGAAAAAGTGGATATTGTTGAAATTTAGAAAAAAACTTGGAAAATTATTTAGTGTCTTCTACTTTCACAGCAACAAGATCAGAAGCCATTTTTCTGCTATGTAATTTATTTAAAAGTATAATTTGTCCTTGGTTTTAAAATTTCCTTTTTGAATATTTATTTGCTACTTTCCTAATTTGGGACCTGGCTGTGGTAGTATCATGAAGCAGAGTGGAATAATCCAGACAAGTGAATTCTAATGCCCTGCCCCGTGGGTTTCTGCAGAGAGGCACAGTAATGAGGGTGGATCACACTGTACTGACTCCCTGAAATAATTGGCATTCAGCACTCATAGCAAACTTTGATCACAAAGTAACATGAATTTATTTAGTGTTCTGAGATATAAAGATGCTACTGTCCCCACACTGTTTTCAAGGAGAAACTGTTTAGACACCATGTCTTAACCCAGAGAAATTATTTGAATTATGTTTGGAGTAGCATTCATTAAGTCACTTCAAAATCAAATGAATTATTTGTTTCAGATTGTTATTGTGCAAAAGCTGTCAGCCTTTGGGGGTAGGGCAGGCTTATCAGTGTGTTTTTAAGACACTATTTCTACCAGGATATTTGAATGTCCTGGAGACCACAGAAAGAAAATGTATTGTCTGGAAGCCACTCCATGTTCACATCTCATTAAGAGCAGTGTGGACAGGCACAGAAATTCCTATTCCTCATCTATTTGCCGTCTTTCCCTAACTTCCATGTACAATGTGATGCTTCCTGTCTCCCTTTTCTCCTGGACAATTTGAATCACATTCTTCTTCAATCTATTTGCTATTAACATCATTCACTGTTGGGGCCAACATGTGGAATGGGCAAAACCCTTTATTGATGTTTTCAGTGATAACATTTCCTGACCACATTTTGTTTGTTCTTGTTTTCAATCAACTTAATTTCATATCTATCAATTTATCTAAGAACAAAGCATCTTGGCAGTGGAGAAGGGATTCCCTGAAATCATACCCAAAAATATTGTTCCTTTGCTCCTTTCAAACCCTAAAGCTGCCTAATTTGTTTTCAAGAATGTTGCTTAGCTGGATCTGGATGGAGGAGGCTGGGTTAATACGGGTGGCAGTGAGCCTGTGGGTATGGCAGCCTGCATTCCTCATGGTCTGTTCACCTGCCTTGCTGGTCATGTGCCTGGAATTATTTTCCTCTGCATTTTCACTTTATTTAAGAAAGGATTAAAAAGTGTAAGTCTGTATGTTCTGGGGGTTGAGGTGAATGCAGCACACTATTTTGTTCCAATAAAACAAAATGTCTGGAAGATGAAATATAGCCATACCAGCCTTGACACTGTTTTCTTCTAGATGTTATGTTTCATTTCATCTCTATTATAGTCATCTCTTTATTCCCATAAATGTTATATTTATCTGTCCCTGAGAGCAATTCAGACACATTTCTTAATCACTCAGAAGTTCAAAAATATTATTGATCTCATATAAAAACTCTCCTGAGGCACTGCATGAAACAACCTTCTAAAGGAGGAGATATATAATATTCTTCATGGTGGATGGCAGGTGCTTTTTGGACTTGAATCCACACAAAATATCTAGGAGGAGGATGAATACCTTTCAAAGTAAGTCACCTTCTGGAGAAATTATGAGACAACAAATTCTTTAGCAGAGTCATTAAACATTTATTGGCTTTGCCTTGCAGCATCCATGCAAACACTGTTTTGGTTTCCTTTCCTGTAACATTTGCACCCAGCCTTATTTTGTTTAATAGAAGCCAGACTTTGATCAAATTTATACAAAATGCAGGTTAACCTATTTTGTCTTGAACTTAGCTATTCTCTGCATCTGGTATATTACAAGATGAATATACAAAACAGTTCTTGCTGTTACAATTAAAATAAGATATACTCAAATGTTATGGCAGTAAATGACTTTTATAGTATTCCTTCAGCTCCCCTTTCAGGGAATTTATGCTACTTTTTTTTTCTACAAAACCCTGCCTTACTGAATGAGAACAGATATATGTGTCAGAATATATATTCAGAATATATACAGAAATAATAATGTCTGCTCACCTGCCCTAGGGACCTCTTTTAGGTGGTGATAGGTTATCTGTAGGAAATGCATAATAATTTTCAGTGCATATCAATCAGCTTAGAAATAAATGTCTAATTTTAAAACTCTTGAATCAAAGCAGACAACTGATATGTTAAGAAGGCTTTTCCCATTTAAAAAAAAGTCTAAATACTTTGCTAAGGGCCTTAAAAAGTATGCTCAATGTGTCTGCTGAATGTGAATTTACACAATAGATTCAAGCATAATTTAAAACACAGATATCCTTCTGATATTTTAATGGCTCTTGTTAAAAGATATTTTCCTACATCATAGCACTTGATCTGATTTATTCAGATCAGATAAATTATTATTGTAAGTTCAATTCACTTTTATAAATTGAAAATGCTTGCATGTTTTTCATAAAGTTAAATTAGTAAGGTAAAATTAGAACTGAACAAATAATTCATAACTGTTAATTTGTTTGAAAGATTTTGCTTTGTTTTTTTTTTTTTGTTTGAAGATTATCTATTCACAGATAATATAAAGTGCACATCTTCCATGAATAATTTTTCAAGTACAGATAAGCCTAGAGCAGTTTTTCAAAACTTTTCATATTTAAAATTCATCATATATTGGTTAATTTTGATTACACCTTTGTCTTACCTGATACTGTCTTTGGGACATGCACTGCAAAAACATTGCTTTGGTTATTACTAAATCATAAATCTAACATTAAGGGATCAAAAGCAGAATTACACTTTGCCTGCTTATGCTACTCCAGTTTCGAGTGGTGACAGCCACGTTAAAATAAATGCATACAAGGCAACATGGAAAAACATTTTTTTAAATCTTCTTATTCTTCTTATAACCTAGTTGTTGTTAGCTATCTGCTTTATTTGAAATAAATGCTTTATTTTTCACCCCATACCAATAACAAGACTTTTTTTTAAATGCTCCCATTGAAGCAATAAGGAGGGCAATACACTTTTATAGAATTAAGGTTTTGGGAATTGTTAAAATTAACAATTTTTTCTTCATGACTTACTTATTTTTCTATAGAATTGCAATCGCCCTTTTCTAAACAGAATACCTTCTGTAACATCATGACCAAACTTTGCTACTCTTCTTTTTTGTTACAACTTTTTAAGCATTTTACACGTCACTGTTTTGGACCTCAGATCAACACCAGCAGAGAGATCTGGGCTTCTTCGTGGCGAACCACACCAGGATGACTGATCCCAAAGAATAATAGCCATTGTGGTTGTGCTGGGATAGTTTACAGCTGGATCTGTTCCCTGAAGAATTCACTGGATAGACAGTTGCAGTACAGAGAACAGAAAAAGCAGGGGTGGGTAGAAATCACTGTCAGTGAAAGATGAGGCAGACTGACTCTTTTATTTAACAGCCTTGCTTCACACCAGTCATTCCCTAGGCCTCAGTATCTAGTTAAGAATGTTTCCTTTTCAAGCAAATGGAGTTTACTTACAGTACAATTTAACTCTTGCAAGTCTTTATACAAGAAAACAAAGCCATTCTAAATGAGCTGAGTACCCAGCTATTGAAAATTAGAGCTGAATAAGTCATCCCATATTTATTAATCTGTTTGGCCTCCTCTGGATGAGAATGAAAAGCTTAGTGACTTCTGTCTCACATGCCAACTGTCACTTTTGAAGCTTATCTTTGTAAAATAATAATAGCTTTACTTCCTGCACCTTTTGGTGTAGTTGCAAGAGATCAGCCCTTGGAATTCCTAGTAGTGTAGGCACAAAGGCTGTGACACATATCTGCAGCTGCAGCAACTTGCATATCCAAAGGATTTTGTAGGTGGAAACAAAAACATAAAGGAGCTGGTGTCTCTGTGACTGCCAGTGTTCCCAGGGGTCATGTTCAGTGGTTAATGAGATATTTTGCTGCCAATGGCTCCAGCGAGAATCTAGCCTATAAAAGATGCATTAGCAACAATAATGAATTATAAATTATAATTAATTTTCCAGTTTTGTTTGATTTTATTTTAGAGCAATTTTAAGTTGGTGTGTGTTTATATTTCAAGCCAATTACTGACTAACACATTGCTTTAATTGCAGCATTTTGGAAGCAGCTGAAAGGAATCCAAGCATAATAGTTTAAATCATTGTTTTGTTTAAAATAACCGTGAAATCATGAAATTTGGTCTCAAATGAGTAATGCTGAAATTGATGAAGAATTCGAAGGGGTGAGTATCTTGTGTGAAACTAGAAATTTTATGCAGGTTGTTATGCTGTGGACAGAGTTTACCTGGTTACACATTAGAAGACCAATGAATATTTACTCAACTTCCTTATATGTCAAAAAGCAAAGAAAGACTTGGGAGGTGTACTTAAACAATTGAATTTCAGATAGCCAAAACTAAGTTTAATTCAGCATGTCTGATGTTAATTATTTCTGACTACAAAATATAAACCTGATAAAAATATTCTTTCCATTTACTAGCAGGTTCTACCTGAGCTTTTTAACTCTTACATATGATGATATTTTTATTATATTTTTATTGCTATTTCTTCTTACTTTATCTTTTTCTGTATAGTTTTCTGCAGTCTATATAAAACTAGTTATATTTTTGAAGGGAAAAAAATTACAGTCGAATATACTGTAACTAAAAGATTTCAAGAGGAAAATTTTGGATTTCTGCTCAAAGTGATAGAGAAAGAGCAGAGTTAAGTTATGGGTTGTGTATTCCTTCTGAGCAAATATGTGAATGCAGATACAGTGTCCAGACAAGGGTCTTTACTGTCAATTTCCTTTCTCTTTATCTAACCTAATAAACCAGTAACTGTTTCTCCTAAAGAGAACTTAAAAAAAAAATCTATGCAAATTCAGTGATAATGGGAATATTTCTCCTGAAGGAGATGAAAGAGTAGGGAGATATACTCCAAATTCCTCTGTTCAAATCAGGTGCCTAGCAACAGAATCGTATCTTCATTGGAGTGAAAGAACAGAAGTTTTAATTATTTTAGATTGATTTTCTTTCCAGGAGATTCTAAGCCCTATTTTAGCAAAAATAAATCTCAGGGCCTTCGTCTCACCTTAGGAAACTCTTGGGGTTTTGGCTTATCCAGGTACCTTTCGGGAGTCCTAATTGCTGTCAGTAAGTGAGTCACAAAGCTTGTTCAAGCTAATGGGTTTGTCAAACAGTTTCAGGCTGAATGAAAGGAACATTTAAGTCTTCTTATGTGTCAAAGATAGCTGGAAGTAATAGAATAATCATCCAAGGCAAATAGCAAATCAGAGTTAGTTTGAACACAGCCTTTGGACATATGAATTAATTTGTTTTAGTTCCAGTTGTCCTAGATTTTAACATTGCGACTTTATGAAAAACACAAAAAGTTATGTCACACTTGGTGGGCAAATGAGAACTAAGCATCATGTTTTTAAAAGCCCATTTCTTAGTAAATGGCCAGCACAACTCTCATCCTTCTCAATGCACTGCCTGTTCAGTTTTATGCAGCTGGCATAGTGTAATCTGTGCAACATTTAATGCTCTAAATATTGCTTCTCTACATATCTACAAGCCTGATTAAGTGTCATATTTAGCTGTTTGCAGACATTAGGCATTTGAATTGCAAAAAGATGTGGTTTAGATATCAGAAGCTGGGAAAGACCAGAAGAAGTAACTGTAAATGGCAGTTTGGAGCTGCAATTTGTTGGGTAAACAGTTTTCTGCCTTGCAGATTGTGAAGCAAAGAAATTATCTTTTATTTCAGTCACAATTGGGTAAAGAGTAATTGGGTTCCTATTCCTGTTGGATATAAACAAACATACGTATGCAGGGAATACATCTTTGGTGTGTAACACAGTCATTCTCCCAGCAGAAGCAATCCTTGCTGCCAGCTGTTCAGAGCGTCTTGGTAATCTATCTATAAAGCTGCAGCCAACTGCAGATTTTCTCCTTGCCTGCTGACTTTTACTATTCACTTCTCTCTCCAAACCCCTTAATAGCAAACCTTTAACACTCTAGTACGCTTCATTTTCCAAGATTGTTGCTTTTAAGGCCCTGCACTGAATAGACTTTATTACACTCACTTAGGTAAGCAAGTGCTGCTTATCTTGAATAAAGCTGAGGAGTCTGGCCAGAAGAGAACAGCAGGTTTGGGGTTTTATTCTGCAGCCAATTTTGCTGTTGTGCATTAAGTAGTCTTCTCTGATCCCTTTTCATTAGCATCTAGATCTAACTTCTCATTAGATCTATTTCTCCTGACAGATAGATTTGAGTCTTTCCACCAGCCTGAGTTAAGGGCAGACACAAGTATTCATTTCACTCACACATTAAGTTCCTAACACACAGGAACACATGATATGTAACCTCAAAACAGACAATGACTGACACATTCAATGCTCTGCTATATATGTGTGTTTGTGTATTTACTTATTTTTCAGTAATATCAATATACTGCTCCTTCATAGTTTTGATCCCTGGAACGTAGCATAAACTTGCCTGTGGGTAGTTTCAAGCTCCATCAGACAGAAAACTCAATACTCTAAAGCAAACACTAGTCCATATTCTTTTTCTATTTCCTGACATTGCTATAGCTGCTGCAGAAGTACAAGTAACTGAGCCAGAGAACTTTATGTTTATTGATTTGCTGAGGGAATCACAGAATTTTACTTGGTCATGAGATTGTGCCCTTTGCAAACAGGGTTTAGCATTGCAGTTATTCACTTCCCATTAATAAGTCTCTCATGGGCTCCAAAATCTGTTCACACATGCGATACCAAACCAGTGATTATACAACATAAATATTTGGGTTGGTTGGTTGTTTATTTTTAAAAAATGAATTATACAACTGAAAGTCTACATAATGAAAAGATGTATATTTCTCCAAAAAACCCCAGTTTTTGAAAAACTACAACTCAGTTGGAATGGCTAAGATAAAAGACAGAAACTGAATATTTCCTGAGTTCATCAATTTCTTAAGGAGGAAGAGAATGATGAAAGGCCACACTTGTTTTACATTCATTTCATACTGAAGAAACAGAGAAAATAAAATTATGACAATGTCCTTGAACACGCCAAACACTTGTTTCAATCATGAAAATACATATATTACAAGGAAAAGCCCCTATACGTAGGCTACTAATAGTAACATTCGCACTTTTAATATGTGTATCTTGCTGATGAATGAAAATATTCCCTGAGACTAGGGATATTTTTTGACCCCTGGGAGGAGATACTCCATTGATAAGAGCAAAAATAATGTAAGAGAAGAAGATTTGAATTTGTTGCACCCTGAGAAACTCACTGAAATTCCATCTATGTGTTCTGCAGAAATATGTATCGTGCTTGCAAACCGTTTTCATCTTCCTACTCTATTTCTTTAAGATTAGGGAGAAGGAGAAAATCTCAGGCAGTAAGCTACATTCTTCACTTTCTAGCTTCTGAATGTACTTCTCTCTTCTGGTTTTTAATTTCTTGTCTTTTCTTCTCCACACCATGCCAGGAGTGCTTATATCTGATAGCACAGCATATTATTTCAATCCAAACAAATTGGGTTTTTTTCTAGAATTTTACCCTTTCAACACAAGCAATAATAATTACTTTTATGGCCTCCTACAAGAAAGTAATTGATTTAATGATGGTAATTGTTAGGTGGTTATATTAGAAAGGTTGTTTGGTTTGTGGACTTTTCTCCCTAGTTTCCCCTTAATTTCTCACTTACTTTTAGTATTGGGACCACAGAAGCATATTTAAATTTTATGCCAGCTAGCTATTAACTGAGTGATAATTGCAAAAATTAGTGTGTATGAAAAATAATGTAGATTTCTTACTCTTATCCAGGAACCTTCGTCAGTTAACTAGTCTCATATTAATACCTTTCTCCTTTTACTCAGTAAAGAGTATTGCAAACATCATGCACATCCTGTGACAGTGACAGGTTTGAAATTTTCAGACAATTATAACAGTCTGCAGACTGAAGAATCTGTGTTTGGGATATAAAAATGTAAGAGACTCTATCTACTTTTTATGTTCTCTCTCCATCAGGTGGTCACTGGTGTTGGTCTTCTGGCTGCTTTCTTTGGCTAAGTAGGCTGGAAATCCTGTCAACCTCAACTGCACTCATTTTGCGCTAGGTGAATATTCAAAGCTGTACCTTTGCTATCAGCATGCATTTCCCCAGTACATAAAACCTGAATTTAATTTAAAAAAAATAGGGTTCACACATGAGGAACCAAAAAAGACCTTTTTTTTAAATAGCTTTTTTAAGTGACTGGAGAAGAAGAAATATCACATGACTTTTTAATAAGTTTTAAAAGGAGGATCCTGGGAACTGCTGATCAGTCATCCTAATGTCAGTGCCCAGTAAGAACATGGAACAGATCCTCCTGGAAGATATGTCAGAACACATGGAAAAAAGGGAGATTGTCAGTGACAGCCAACATGACTCCACTGGGGAAAATGGTGACTGATTCATCCAGTGGCCTTCCACAGTAAAGGGACTACATCAAAGAGAAGACTCACTTGGACTTCTGTAAGGCCTTTGATATAGCCCCCCCCCACAACATTCTGACCACTAAATTGGAGAGCTATTGGTTTGATGGATGAACTATTAGGTGAGTAAGGAGTTGGCTGGATGGCCACATGCCAGGAGTTATAGTCAATGACTCAATGTTGAAGCCAAAACATATGAGTGGTGTCTTTCAAGGGTGCTGAACTGATACTACTTACACCTTCAGCAGTGACAGACACAGTGGGATTGAGTGCTCTCTCAGCAAGTTTGCTGATGACACCAAGCTGAGTGGTGCAGTTCATTCACTTCAGGGAAAGGATGTCAGAGAGATCTTGACATGTTTGAGAAATGAGTCTGTATGAAATCTCATAGAGTTCAGCAAGGCCAAGTGCAAGATCCTATACCTAGTCTGGGCGAATGTCCAACACTAATACAGACTGAAAAATTAATGGATTGGTAGTAGGCCTGCAGAGAAGAACTTGAGGATACTGATGGATGAGTCAAAAATGTGCACTTGCAGCCCAGGAAGTCAATTGCTTCATGGGCTGCATCATGAGAAGAGTGACCAGCAGTTCAAGGCAGCTGATTTTATCCCCTGTATTCCATTTGGTGAATCCCCACGTGGAGTACGGTTTTCAATCTGGGGTCCCCATGTGGAGGACTGTTTTCACTCTGGCTTCTAATAGGCCTGTTAGAATTGGTCACAGGAAGGCTGCAAAAGTGTTCAGAGAGCTGGAACACTTCTCCAATTAGAAAGGCAGGGAGGGACTGAGACACCTGGAGAGGATTCTGGAGTAAGCTTGTTGCAACATTTCAGCACTGAGAGCAGTTTTTTAAATCTGCAGTGGCAGAACAAGGGACAATAGTTTTAAACTGAAGGAGGGTAGCTATAGTTTGGACATACAAAAAATTATTACAATGAGCATTAGTGAGATGATGGAATAGGTTGCCCAGAGTTGTTGTGGGTGTCCCTGCATTTGAAGTGTTCCAGATGATGTAGGATGTGGCTTTGAACAGTAACTCCCCGTGTCCCTCTAGCTCAACAGCAACTTACAATAGAAAAAGGGATTTTGGTTGTAAAGAGTAACAATTGCCAAAATTGAGTTTTGGAGGTTCAAAGTAAATTGCAAACCGTAGGTTGACAACAGAGGTTGCAGGTAGGTGTCAGAATTAGTAAAGGAAATCATGAATCTGGACATTCATGATTACTAAAAAAGAACATACAGCAATCTAGTATTTTCTGTACTTTTCAACATGGCTGCATTTTGCAGGCTTTTTATTTTGTTATTGCTGCTTACTCAGCTACTTCTATACTACCAGCTATGATGTTTCTTTGTTTCTAACCTGCACTCCACGTGTGAATCCTACAGATTGTTATTTAGATTAGTGTTTGTATTCTGAGCAGAGATAGGGTACAGTCACTCAAAGTCTCACAAAGACTCGGATGTGATACAGCAGAAAACACTGAAAGAAGCTGGTTATTTCAACAAAAAGATGTCTTCTACTTTTTAAGAGTTATATCCTAGATCAATCCCCTTCTCATTGTTCAAAGGGTGCAATGAACATGTTTTCATTACACATGATACCCACAGCCATATTTCCCTAAAGTCATCATGGAAATAGCTACTTTTTAGATGTTTTAGACATAGTAATGGCTCTGGGTTTGAGTATTTTCACATGTGATTTTTTTCAACACTTACTTGTTTTTCTGTCTTCTCTCTCCTTTTCTTGCACCATTTTGATTGTTGGCTATTCAAAGAAAACAATGTGGTCCAGACCAGTCATCATGTTTGAGCTCTGAATGAAAAATCTTATGTACTTCCATGCAAAATTATCACACATTTTTAAGAATTTATGCATATATTATGTTATTTAGAAACATTTGATGAGGTGAACCCAAGAAGTCTCCTCCCTCAAGTCCACAGTTCCAGAACTGCTCTACAGATCCTGTAGGTTCGATGACATCAGGTGACAAGGCACGGTGGGGAAAAGTAACTGGGGATCCAATGTGATCTCAGTCTATACATTCCAAATATTTAATCAGGGAGCCCTCAAGGAGAAGAGTCACTGAAAGGATGGGAATGAAATGCTGAATAATTGCTGAAGTTGTGATTCAGAGAAATAGAGGAGTTTTTTTATTCTTCTTCATTAGAACTTTAAAGCTGAGCCAAGAGCCATTGTATTCCAGTAAACAAAATATCTGGGTTAGATAGTTAGCAGATACTTAATTAGAAAGAACCATTAATTTTGAGCAACTGTGATGAGTCAGCTGCCCACATTGCTGCACTTTAAAAGTAATGCAGGTTCCGAATCAATAGCTAACAGTTCAGGAACTTTCTGCATATAGCCATATAAACAGGTATACATGTGTGTGTGTGTGTGGACATGTATATGTATGTAATCTGAGTTAAATGTTACTTGGAGGAATTTGTACTCTCATAGTCTTTCACAGAGGTTCATGAATCACAAATTTGCTTGAGAATTAGTCTTGCAATAGTGAGTGAAAATAAAATACACAAGCAGGCAAATCTCAAAATAAATGAAACTGGCATTACAAGCCATAAACTAGTTCACCTCCATGGTAGAAAATAGAAGTGAGCTCACATCAGGATCATATGAATAATTAATTCGCTTTTCATTCAAGAACATACCCTGACCTAAAAATATATGTGAAGTGGTATGTTACCTCTACTTAAAAACACCTTTTTGTTGGCATGATTTAACTACTGAACTGAAGTCTAAAACGAGCAAATGCCTCTACTATTAATCTTTAATAAGCCACGCCAAATAGGAGAGCTGTAATTCAGCAGGCTGCAACAAATAATTCCACATAGTTATGGATGTTATATAACTTTAATTTATTGAGAAAAAATTGTCAATAAAAAAGACAGACTGTTAGTACTGTATTTAGGGATGCTAGATTAGAAAAGTTGTGACTAAAATTTGATTTATGCTGGCGAAGAAACTCAGTTTCCATTGCGAAAAATGATATTTTTCTTTTTTTCTGTTGCAGTACTTTAATAAAATGAAACTAACCAGCTACATTTAAATTGGTTTCATGATCCATTTATGACCTCAATATAATCAGATCTGATTTTATAAACATAGTACAAAACCACTCCTTCCAGTAATAATAGATAAAAGTAATAATTTGTGTTAATTTTCAACTTGACTGAAAGAAATTGTGACCTAGAGTAGTCAAAGTGAAAAAAGATCCACCCAAATGCAAGAAATACTAATATTTATAGGTATATTAATAAAATAAATATAGAACTATGCTTTCTGTATTGAAAACATTAATATAACTTTACTTATTTGCACTTACTTAGTGGACACCAGAAATGTATGGGTAGAAAAATAATAGAGCACCTGTCTATTCAATTACAGTCAGATACTTTTTTGCCTCTATTATGTTTATATATTTGCCTATATCTATTTCTAAAAAAGTGTTTTTATATTTACAGTGAAAAGGAATTATTCATGACAGCTAATGCATGAAGACAAGAAGATGAGTACTAAAGGGAAGATACTATGCACAAGTGTCATTTTAGTTAATTTGTTCAAGTAAGGCATTGCACTGGACAGAAGGCTTGGATTCAGGAGCCCTGTCACTGCTTTCCTCTGTAATTTGAACATATCACCTATTTTGTGTGCATGTTTGATTTTTCAGGTCTTTTAGCATAAGTCAATTGTTTGACAGTTACATAGCTCATTAATACCGAAGAAAGACATATCTCTTCATCTAGACAGATTTCAAATGTTAATTACAGCAGATTTTAATTTTATTTTGCTGATTTTTAAACTCTAGTTCACATCTCTGAAGGCTCTGGAGATGGAAAAGTGTTTGGTCTAACAATATCTTTCCCTTCAAACTGATTATTCAATTTGTTCCAGCGAAGTTACTGGCAAGGATAAGCTGGTCTCCTGTAGGCAGCAGTAATTGAAAGTAAATATTGAACAGGAACTAAAATAAGAAAAAAAAAAGGCAAAAAGCCCAATATACTTACTGCAAACAAACAACTACAGCCTTGAATTTATCTTTGTACACCCTTCACTGTTACTGTATGGTATGTTTTTTTTTCCTTTCTTCTTCAAATAATACAACTATTTTTATGCAAAATCGCACTGAAATGTGTGGCATTCATATTTTCAGAAAAATCCCTTCACCCAGGATTTTTCTCCTGAGAAGCTTAGAAGCCTCAGAGAAAAAGGAAAACAAATTCTTATCTCATTTGCTTCTCCTTTGTTGTGCGGACATGGGGAATGTGGAGATTGTTTATCCAACAGGTGATTGTTTCATTCGTTTCTGCTGTGAAAAAATGTGCCTATCAGAATCTGAATTCTCTACAGAAAAAAATTAAACTTCAGAGCTTTCAGATGGTTTGCTGAGTTCCCTGCCCTTCTCTTCCTATTATTTATATGAAACATCATGGACTATATTTAATGCCAGAATATAGAGCTGTAATGCAGCCATACAACATGAGAGAATGTACTCTTTAATAAACTTAATGAAATATATATTGGATAACAAAATAGGTGTGCTGATATTAATTTTAGGAATGACTTAAAAAACTGTGCTCCTGTGTGTGTAATAAACCTAGGCTTTCACAACAAAAGGCTGAAGATAAGCTCTAGGAAAAATATATTCTTACCTGTAGGAATTCATTGCATGCTCTTGTGAAAAGTCCTTTTCCAGCTCTCTCTTGTGGCCACCATAGGTACTGGAAGGCTGCTATAAAATCTCCTCAAGACTTCTCTACTTTAATCTGAGCAACCCAATTCTCCTAGCCTGTCTTCACAGGATGGGTGATCCAGCCCTCAAATCATTCTGGTGGTTCTCCTCTGGACTTGTTTCCACAGGTCCAAATCCTTCAGCTGGAAGCCCCAGATTTGGACACAGGATTCAGGGTGGGGTTGTATGAGAGTAGTGTTGAGGGAGAGTATAGCCCTGGCAACTGAAGAATAGAGAAACAAAGAACCAAAGACACCCTAAGTGAACCCAAAACCCTGGCCCTGGACGAGCACCACAAGGCTAGAAAGAGCTGTGCTGTCCTGCCGGACTTTTCTCTTGGAATGTTGTGGGACAGGGAACCTGTGCAAGGAACCACTGTTGTAACCTGCGCCAAGCTTCTTTTTAGGCAGAATGAATGAAAAGAAAAAAATTCCACTAAATCAAGGAAACTACCATCTGCTTGTCTTGAATGTTTTGTCTACTCTTGATCAGAGTTTTTAGTGGCAAAACAAGTCATTGTACATCATCTGAGCTTTACAGAAAACATAGAAAACTCAAAAAAATGTTTGTGAAATGATTACACTCATTCTGCATGAGTGCATAAGTACTGATATATTGGTATTCTGTTACAGTATTTCAATGTCTTATGGTTGTAGGAAAAGGTAAAAACAATACCAGAAGTGAAATTGATGCACTTTTAGAACAAAGATTTAATGGGAGAAAAAAAAAATTAGCCTATTTTGAATTTTCCATAAAATCACTAGGCAGTAACTGTGAGAATGTTCTTTAATGACTTTACCACAGGCTACAAGAAAAATTTTTTAGTATCTCCAATACATTTGAAATAAATGTAAGGCTTTTTATTTAAACTAATATAAACATAGATTTTAAAATTCAAATTCATTTAATTTCAAATGTTATGCCTCCTGCCATTGGCAAATGTATTAGTCACAATATATCAGCATAATGGTGATCTCTGCCTCATGAAACAGACAACCCATACCCTTTTCTTTACCTTCAGTGCTCCCATTTGACCACTCTGTAGGCTTTGGGGTCCTTATATTGTTTTAATCAGAAAACATGATACTGTTATCCCCTCAGTTTAAGCCCAATGTGGTCAAATCTGAGTTTGCAAGATTTCCATTCCCCCTGTTTAGATATTAATCTGTAGTGTTGATCTAAACGTGGACTCAGACCCACAAACCAGGCTCACCTAGGATGCTTCCATTCCTTTCCTCTGCATGTGCACTCCCATATCCTGCTCTGTCTTCAGCCTTTTCCTGACAGGTTCTTTTCCATTAAAAAGGGGTTCAAACCTTTTCTTGTCTTTAGGTTCTATTGTAGCTCTACCATTTTCTATTCAGTCTCTGCCAGCATCATTGCCACATTTACCAAATTGTTATTCATCCTTCTTCTTTCAATACTCTATCCTAGTTCTAAATAATTTTCCTATTACCTAAAGTCCATCGTATAATATAATTACCTATGAGTTTTATCCTCATATTCTTTAAATTTTTAGTTTTAAGAACAGCTTTATTGAACTCATAGGGATTACTTTGATTTTCAAAATTTTTGTCACGATTTTTGAGAGTCCCAGTTTCTTAGTTTGTTTTTCACTGTAAAAACATACAATGGATGATATTCCAAATATATCACGATTTTCAAATCTTAAAGAGAAGGTCATCATACTTCTGAAGAAAAAAAATCCAAGAACAATCTTATGCATCTTGGTAGCTTTTATTTAAAGGACAATAAAATTTATCCTAAGCTTGCAGGAATTTTCTATTACTTTCTTTTTCCCCATTTTACATTATTTTTCTTCATTTTTCTTTAAGTGTTTGGTATTTTGTTCCTTTTCTTTGATTGTTATCTTTTCAGATGTCATCTTATGATGCATAATAGACACCCTACAGAGATCACCTAGAAACACAACACAATCATTAATATAATTAGTGAGATGGATTGAAAGGTAGAATATCTTTTCATTTATGTTCTGTATTCAAACAGATAGCAAACATCATCATGAAGATCTCGACGGTGATAAATGACAACTAAGGTGTTTTTTTCTAGCTATTGTAATTTGATTGAAAGGTAACAAACCAATTTCTATGCTTAATAGCTGGATTTATGCAAACATAGGGATATCAATACAGGCAACCAAAAAAATAAAAAGGAAACCGGAAATATAGTAATGTACTCAGGAAAAGGAAAAACAAGAAAATTAAAACTCAAGCAATAAATCTACACTAAAAATTCTGCCCCAGGCAATGACTGTGTTCACAGACTGTGAACCTCTAGCTTTCAAAACAACCCCATACAGTGTATGGATAAGTACTTTGAAATGAAAAAACAATGTTTTTCCCAGAATCTTTCAAGAGATGACAGTGATTCTAGAACAATTCAGAGAAAAAATAAGAAATGTTAAAACGCAAAGAACTAGTCAGGAATTATTGACTACTAACTCTATGTGGTATAACTTTATAGAGAGTAGTACCCTTTGGATAGTTCCTAGATCTGATAGAAGTCATGATGCGTTATCATCTTTCAAAATTTAAGGGGAAAAATACCCCAACATAGCATAACAAAATAACACTAAAAATAAATTAAATTGATAGGAAATAAGTTTCAGAGAAGAAAATTAAAATATAAAAGAATAATTATAAAAAGAGAAGGGAAATAAGTCAAAACTTGAAAGAAATACACTTAAGGTATCAGAGTTAAGTCCCTACTTGTGGGTTAACATCAGCTGGCAGCTATGCACCATGGAGCTGTCTGCTTACCGCTGCCTCACTCCATGGAGATGAGGAGGAGAACCAGAAGGGCAAAAATAAGAAAACTCAGGGACTGAGATAAAGACAAAGTAGTATGTAATGCAAAAGCCTCACACAAGCAAAGCAAAACAAGGAATTCATTCACCACTTCCCATGGGCAGGCAGGCGTTCAGGCATCCGCAGGAAGGCAGGGCCCCATCATGGTGACTGAGGAAGGCAAGCACGGTAACTGCCAACATCTCACCTTTTCCCCTTGCTGTTATTGCTGAGCATGATGCCATATGGTAGAGAATATCCCTTGGGTGAGCTGGGGACAGCTGTCCCAGCTGTGTCCCCTCCCAAACTGTTGTGCACCCTCAGCCTCCTTGCTGGTGGAACGGTGTGTGAAGCAGAAAAGGCCTTGGCAATGTGTGCACACTGCTCAGCAGCAACTAAAACATCTCTATGTTATCAACACAGTTTCCAGCACAAATGCAAACCAGTCCCATAGCTACTATGAAGAAAATTAACTCTGTCCCAGCCCAAACCAGTATGTCATCTCATAACAGTCACATAAAAATAAGAAGGAATATTTACTCTTTTCAGAAAAAATAAGAGTATGCTAAATTAAAAGAGAGGAAAAAAGTAATACTTATCAGGGCTGTTATTGGAAGAGAAGTAAAAGTAGAGCCAGTCTCGGTAAAGATGATTAAACTCCATGAAAAAAAAGAAAATATAGAAGGGTAGTTACCTAGTGACACTTTATTATGTTTTCAACATCAACATTTAAACAGGAACACAAAGTACCAAATGCTGGGACCAGATGGTATCTTTACCCAGTCCAACAGAGCTCCTGATAGATTTATCAGAATTCAATCAATGAATGCTCCATTCCAGCGCAGTGCTAAATATCACATTTTGAACTACTAGCCTGTCTCATGTTTAAGCAAGATGAGGAACCTACTCACACTATTCATTTCAGAATATTACTACAACAACCATTTAAGCAAAGGTACATCTTGGGGGAGGCAAACATAAAACAAGAGATAAAAAAATTCAGATTCTGATTGACAAGTTAGTTGTAAAAACTGTCAAATCCATATAGACAAACATCTGGGGTAGCATGGATGGATTGCCATCATGTTTTTCACTCCAGCATCTGTTTTGAAATCTTGAAAATTCTGAGACTGTAAACTGCTGTGAATAAAACAGCAATTTTAAGATTTTTATTAATCATCGCCAAAGACTGATATTTAGCTATTCTTGATAACAGCTGGGACTCTTTTCATTAAACTCTTTCCCATTTATTCTTCAGTATTTGAATTTTAACTACATGGGCAAGGCCTGAAATACTTGCAAAGTGAGATTAGGAGGACATGACCAAGGCACAAGAAGCAATGGTCTGAGGAAATAGCAAATCATGATTTATAAACATATAGTTGGTGTATTGTTGACAAGACTAATAATAATGGATTTAAATCCATGAGCCAAGAAGTCTAAACCACATAAAACCAAACTCATCACAGAAATTTAAATTATTTGTGAAAAAGACATGAAGCAATATATAAATAAAATAGGGTGGCAAGCAGAATGTGGTAAAGTGCATCATTATTATCTGTTCAGTGTTGCTGAAGAACAGACAAATCATTGAACCATGGAATATTTTGGGTTGGAAGTTTAAATGCAAGATACTCCAACCCCCACCCCCAAAATGAACAACAATGTCTTCAACCAGATAAATTTTCTGAGGCCCAATGCAACCTGACCTTGAATGTTTCCAGAAATGGGCAGCTAGATAAATTATGTCCTTTGTGATGAGCACCACTTATACAGGAATTGAAAAAGGTAATAATATTGCCAGAGGACCAAAAATGGTTAAATTAATTTCATATTGGATTTCCACAGGCTGTTGGAAGCCAGAAGATGAGGTACTGTATTAATTCAACATCTTCACATTCCAAAAGCATAGTCATAAAAATTATGAAAAAGAAAACCTTTTTCTTTGGAGAAATACCCCTCAGAAAAAAAAAATTCCTCCACAAATAATAATGAGAGAAACAAAGCTTTTAAATACCACTTTGTCACATCTAAGTGCCCAGTTGTCTAAAAACTTCTGGTCTTATTTAGTTGGCTTTTTTTTAATCATGCAGTCTCCAAAACTCTTGATTTTAAGTATTTAAGCCATACCATCCATATATAATATCTGTAAGGATACAACTGACACCAACCACCATGACACTTTATTAATTCATAGTCAAAGGAAATAAATTAATCAAAAAAAAAAAAAAACCAACAAAACAATAAACCCACCCACCCTCTTGAAGCATGCATATACATTAGCTATTCATTAGACAATATTCCCATGGCTCTGAATAAAAAAGCTTTTAAATCCTACAGGTGATATCGCATCTTCAAAACATTGCCAAGTGTGGCTTTCTCCTCCTGCTAAGTAGAGATGGTAGCACAAAAACACCAACCCTAATCTCAGCATGAGCAATTTCATTGCATTGACTTCAGACATGGAAAACACTGAGGCTGAAAAGAAAAATTATGCTGGTGATTTTTCATACAAGGAGTAACTAGTTGTCCTTTTCAGAAAAGAAAGACTTAAATTCTTGTTCTACATTTGCTGCTTGACTTAATACCTTAATTGAACCAACACAGAAGTATAAACAAGCCTTTCAGACAAGTATGTGCGAAGAACAATAATTTACTAACATCTTTATCAGTAGAAAATTAGAAGGAAAGATGTGAGGTCTTCAGTGGATCAATTTTCCAATCTCTTCGGAAAGTCTGCTGCTAGACAAAATGTAACATAAACAGGTGAAGTTTTTCATAATCACAGCCAATTTTAAGTGGAAAAGCACAAGGACTTATTTAAAATCCATTAAGAAGCTAAGGGATAAAAAGAGTCTACAGGAATTAAAAACATCTTTAGATAAACAGAGTCAGTGAACATCAAAACATAATTGAAGAAGAAACAAGTGAGAAAATGCTAGGAATTTTTAAATGAAGTAATTGTGCAGAAGTTAGACTTCATTTCAGAAAATGTCCCTTTTCTTGAATAGATTGGAGAAACAGTGCTTTGTCAGATGTAGATGAATCTATGTGACTCTGTACAGAAAGGGCTTGCTATTAAAGGTACCAGAATTTGTTTTTATTATTTTTTAAAATAAAATTTAATTAAATTTTATGAATTAAAGAAAATCAGAAACTGAAAGCAAACATTCTATTGATAATTTCAAGTCTGAATGTAGCCTATACACATAGAAGGGCAAATATCTCAGAACACAATATATAGTAATACTTATAGGAATTATCAAAAATCTTCTTCCGTTTTACTTTGCAATGAAATAATACATTAAATACTTTGGAGGTTTCAGGAATAGGCCAATCTTTCTGTCTTTTAATATAGAAGCTGTGAAAAAGATTAGTGAAGATTAAGAAAGAAAATCTCAAACAGAAATATAAAAGAGAACTAGATAAGGAATGATGATGGAGTCACACTGGTTTGATTGCTTTTGTTTATCTATTTATTTATTAACAAAAATTATTTTTCCCCCTAGTGATATTGTACCACCTATACACTTTTCATTATGGGGGAAAATGTACAATTATATCTTTGTTTCAACTAAGTATTCTGGGTTAAAAAACAAATCCACAGATTTTTGCAGACAAACTCTTTGCTTGGCTCTGTCAGAATGACAAGCACCCACCAAAGTTGCTCTTAGTCAGCTGTACAGGGGAGATTAAAATAAAATAAAAGATAAAATAAAAAAAATAGAATAAAATAAAGGATTAAAATAAAAATAAATAAAAAAAATAAAATAAAATAATAAAAGGCTTGTGGGTTGAGACCAAGACGGGCAAAGATCACTCACTAATTACCAGCATGGGGGGAAATGGACTCAGCTTAGGCAAATCAGTTTACTTTATTGCCAATCAAATCAGAGTACTGAAAACTGAAACACCTTCACTCTGCTTCACCCTCCTTGGTCCTGCTCCAGCGTGAGATTCCCACAGGATCCTGGTCTCCTTTGGGGGTTGTGGGGTTCTCCACGTGCTGCAGGGGCAATCTCTTCTCCTCCATGAGCTGCAGGGGTGCAGCTGCCACACCATGGGCTGCATCGCAGCCTGCAGGATGGTGGTGATGAATCTCCCCCTCTTTCTTCACTGACCTTGGTGTCTCCAGAGCTGTTTCTCTCACTCATATATTCTCGCTCCTCCCTTCTGTGGCTGCAGTTGTTGTTGCCATTGCACTGGAGGATTTTTCCCCTTCTCAAATATGTTATCCCAGAGGTGCTGCCATCATCAATGATGGGCTGGACCTTGGCCAGAGGCAGGTCTGTCTTGGAGCTGGCTGGCAGTGACTATGTTAGACATGGGGATGCTTCTGGCAGCTTCTCACAGAAGCCACCCCTGCAGCTTTCATACTACGAAAACCTGGCTATTCAAACCCAATTTAGAAAAACTTGGCTTTTTGTGCTATATTTTCTGAATCTGTAAATTTCCACCCCATATCTACCTAAAAAAACCTGACCTCCTATGTACTTCAAAATTGTATTCATTGCAGCACCATAGGCGTAATAGCTGTTCGTTTTGCTAAAGAATTCCTAACATTGATTTTGATTAGAAAAGTAATTTCCAATGTCAATAAATTTAATAAAATGAGAATAAAAATTTCTCTACAGAAAAGGTTGCACGAACCCAGCCAAATGATCAAGTGAATTTTTCTTATGGGCACAAGCCTTATGTAAAGTGGGATAGTCATGGCCTATTGATGCTTGAGCATAAGATCAATAACCCTGTAAATGCTTATCTGCATAGTTCATAGAGTTTTATACAGACCAGTCAGATGGATCTCATAATTCAAATAGATGTTAGATGAATGGAGTTGCACAGACTGTCCATTGCCCACTGTTTTGTAGGCTCTTAAATATCAGTACTACGCTACTCTAGCCTCATTTGAGCACCTGAGCCTAGACAATATTAATCCAACACAGATTCAGTCTCTGTTAATATATCCTTATTAATGACCAGAGTTTTTAGTCACAGCAGCAAAAACAATATCAGGCTTCATTCAGTCATCTTATTGTCATGTTGTAGTAAACTCCAGATTTGGAGTGTAGGAAATAATGACAGCAGTATATTTACAATATAAATTGCACTCTATGCTCTGTGCACAACTTGCATGATATAATAACTTTCATGATAGAACATAGCACAAAAGGAAGAACTTACACATCTTTTTTCTCATACCATGTTCATTCAATATTTTAATTCCCTTCCTTCGTAAAGCTGCAATTAGGATAAATAAAATCAAGTGGTAAGGTCTTACTTTGAAAAACAGATGCTGCTTCACCATATGTTTGTCTCAAGAGAAATCCTCTGCAGATGCCAATAAATGAGAGACACCCGTGACAGTGTTATTTGCAGCCAGTGGGAATATGAGCTTCTAAGAGAAACTTTTCAAGGAAAAAGAAATGTGATGCAATAAATGTCTACACATTTACATCTAACACAAAGCAGGGCTTAGAAAGGTAAATCACCCCATTGCAGATTGCAAGTATTCTTTTATATTCTTATTATGCCAAAATAATTAGTGACAATAATGTAACTTAAAATATCTCCAATGACAACAAACAAGTGTAATGGAAGAAAATTTATTACTATCAACATCATTATAAAGTATTTGCTGCTCTTTTAATAAATATATTAATCTTTATGTGTTTCAAGCCAAAGAACATGAAAATAAGAATCAGCAATGACAGTTATGTTTTCTCAATTATTTTCTGCTTCTCTGAAAAAGTAATAATCAAAATTTACTAATGCATATGAGGTAGCATTTATATCTTAATTGGCTCTCACTGAAATATGGGAAATTCATATCTTATAGAAAATGAAAAATGCTTCAGATGTACTTTCTGTGTAAATAAGGGTGAAAAACAAAAAATTGTCAGGTTTTTTCCCGATTACAGAGAGAGTACAGTAATGAAAATGTTCAATAGCAATTAAGAAATAATTCAAGACCAGGAAAAAACCAAACAACTAAATGCTTCAAGCTTTCAATATCCATATATGAAATGAGATTTAAAATTTTATTGTAATCCAGATGTTCCCAATATTTCTTTTCAGTGGAATCTTTTCCACTGATAAGCTAAATCCTCAAGTTCTGCTGATCTATGACAACACCATGGAGTGATGGCGACTTAATCCATTGTTGTCAATAAACACCAAGATGTATTTTAACATGAATACCACAGTGACAGAACCAGCCAATATGAAGATGATAATGCAATCATGCATGAAATATGAATGACTACCTAGTATGAGAAAAGCAGCTAATAATGAATATTTTTATTTTGTGGAGAGTATTGGTATAAGCTTCTTTTCTATTTTGCAACCAAAATGTAAGCTATTTAATATCTTAGTTTCATCCCTTCAAAAAATGTTATTTTCTTATCAAGCTGAAATTATAGCAAGGCATTAGAGGCAATTTAATTTTTGTTGTAATTTTTAAGCACAATCTTTTTTCACACAGGACACTATTTTCTATATTTACAGTTTTCATATTTTAGCTATTCCCAAATACTTGCCTTATTTTAATCACTCCTTTTGACAGTCTCTATCTTTCAAATTCATGTTTAAGTTTATGTTTACTTATATCTTAAGTATTGTCAGAATATGAAGCTCTAGTATAAACACAATTGCAGTGATATAAAGAAAATACTCTTTGGGTGAGTTTCCTCTTAACAAACTTTATCTAAATAAATAGGCATCTGACCTAAGGCTCCACTAAGAGAGAAATGAGCTTCCACAGAGTTATTTATGTTACTGATTTCAGAAATTCAAGTTAGAACAGGGTGAATCACTTTCTAGAGTTGTCTAAATCTTTCTCTTAAGAGTAAAGTCTTATCCTGCTTCACAGTACTACATATTTAAGTATAGGAGAGGTCAAATTGTGTGATTCATAACAGATGATCTACAGTTACTCTATAAACAAAATTACTCTGAGGATTTATTCCTATTCACACCAAGAAAAGCATCATTGCAGTCTTATCTGTACAATCATTCTCAAGCCTCTTCTGCGTAGCAGACAGAGAGAAATGTGAGTCCTTTCTAAAGGCAGCCTCCCTCAGTGGGGATGGCGGCCTCTCTTGTAGCAGCAAAAATTTCTCACTGAGCAGGTGGACACTGCAATTTCCTTCCTGCCAACTTTGCCTACTCCAGGCAGCTCAGCGCCGTGTGCTCAATACCCAAAACCCAGTGGTAAGTCAGTTGCCTTTTTAACTTGATTGCTACCCCCTCCCTCAAACCACATCATGTTCTAGCCGAGCTGCACTCAGCTCTTTATAACGTTACACGTAGTAGCAGTTCGTGCCTAAGGCTCAGGTGTTTGTTGGTTCTTGTACTAAGAACATTCACTGAATCAATTTGGATAATCTGTGCTAGTTACCTTTTTTTTTAAGCATAAAGGTTTTTGTGAACAACTATATAAAAAATAATAAATCAAGATATAAAGTCAATAAAACTGTGGCAAATGGGGAAAAGTGAAAGAGAGGTTGGTCATTATTTCAGAGGGAAGGAAAATGGTAAGCAGGGTCAACCTGGGAGGAGAAAATAGTAAGTTATATGATTGTGATTTTAAGGTGTTCTTGTTGAGCAGCCTGCACAAATTCAGTGGAGTTCTGTCAAGAGCAGAACTAAAAAGTCTGTAATTTCTTTGACACTTGCCTCTGATTTCACTCTTTGGCTCAGACACCTGGGTCGTTCTCCCTAATGCTGGCAAGGAAATGCTAAGAGAGGTGACAATATCCTAACTGACATCTGACATGTACACAAACAGCAGACATAAGATAAATTTCCTAAAGAAATATGGATGAGGTGCCTCTCTGGCATCTTGTTCTTTTACTCACAGTTACATCATCATTGCACATTATCATGCAACAGTGTATGTGTTGATAATTCACACTTTCATTGGTCCGAGGTAAAAATCAGATGCCAGCTAAGTTCCTGTGCCACAATATTTCCCTAAGGCTTTGCCCTTCACCTCTGTCTTTCCTGCAGCCAGGTGTCCTGCACAGAGTAAATGTTAATCACTAATGTTTTTATATCATGCAGCTTATATTGAAATTAGAATAATATGGGGTGGTCCAAATGTAAGCAGAGTTTTCACACTCAGGCAGGCAATGCTATTCATAATTGCCATTCAGTCTTAACTGTGCTTTTGCCTTTACCAAAGCCCAGTGGAAGTTAACTTTATCTTGAATGTTCTCCTTTAACAGAAGAGATCCAGAATGGGCTGATAATTGGCACAGGGAGTTATGTCTTTCAAATTTTGTGGTAAAGGGCTTCTTCCAGAATAAATAAGCATGTCCCTACCACATTCGCACATTCTGATAATTTCTGCCTGTCAGAATGGTGGACTTGGAGTGCAATTAAAATAGTGACATACAAATGTAATTAGGTGTGTGTTGCACACAGAGATTGAACAGTGACAAAGTTCATTGTACAGTCAGTGAAAATTCTCTTGAGCTCCTGGCATGTTGATGCTAAACTTGACAGTACCAGTTGAGTCAGCTGCAGTTTCCCTTGTCCTTGTTTATGTCTGATGTTTCATTGTCCACGACTTCCTCAATAATTTTCATCTACTCTATAAATGGATGCTATGTCTAAACCTTTTTTTGCCTTTTTTTTTTTTTTTTAGGAAACACAGAGTGTGTTTCAAAGCACAAAGGAAGAACAGTGCACGTGAGTTACACGCTTTGGATGGCAGATGATTTATGAGTCTTGACAAGGCAATTTACAGATTTTCTATTTCTGCATTCAAAATACAGTTTGTGTCTAACAGGAACTCCTAGTGCTATGACTTACCACGAGAAACAAAGTCATAGTTGCTGTGACATAAAATATGGAGGATTATTTTGGAAAGTGCACATTTAGTCATGTATCATAGTTGGATGTATTCTGAATCAGTGTAAAGGAAATTTGATAATGAGTCCCCCAGGTTTTGGTATATAAACCAAAACAAAATCCTGTTTTTCAGATAACTAAAAATAAAGGGGATAATAAAGGGGAAAAATAAAACATCCACAGAAAGTTAGTTAATTTAATATATCTTGGCAGTTTCAGTCATATTTAAAACCAACTTTGGCAGATTACAGGCCTGGATTTGCTGCATTTCTATTGTAATAATAATGAAACATAATGTAAGAGTATTGCTTCACTGAAGTATTTACTACTGAAGAGAAAATTGCTTTTATAATTATACATCCCAAATAAAATTTACAGAAATGTTGAAGACCATAAAAAAAGTAATCAACAAATTATAAGGTTTGAATTCTCCCAGTTACGTGTGTACAACCCTTTCATTACTGTTGAAAGGATTTAGGAACCAACACTGAATGATAAGCAGAGCTGATAGGATTTTTCACTGTAATTTGCATTGTAGTTTTTCTTGCTAAGGATTTTCTACTGTAAAATTGTGTTTATTATAATTTTCCATTTTTAATGGTTATAAAAACAAAATAAATATCAAGTTTCTGTGATAGGACATATGTAAAGGGCTCCCAAAAACTTAATTTCCCTCTTTGTTTATTCGCTCCATATGTAAAAACCAGTATTCCAGCCACGTGATAGATTGTCTAACTGAAATGAAGTTGTTTCTGATATAGATAGATAGATAGATAGATAGATAGATAGATAGATAGATAGATAGTTATATATGTATTTATATATATACCCTTAAACTGTCTTGATGCTTACACTGTGTCTCCTTCTGTGGAAGAGAATTCATCTTGTCGTTAGAAACCACACTATCTTCTCAGCCAGGGAACCTATTTTTCTATTACAGCAAAAATTATTAACCTATCTGTTATAAATATTTCTAAGAATGATTTTTTATTAACACTTAAATGTACATCTGTAATCTAAGCCATATTGTCCATACAAGTTAATAGCTTATCAATAATTTTGAAAGTTGGGGGTTTTTTTCAGGAGACTAAATATCAATTTAGAAAGCTCTGCTGTGGCAAAAATATAAAACTTAGTCTTGATATCATTTGCATCAATGAGAAGTATTTTATGGCAGCAATGGCTAAGTTATGTCTTCTGCTAGGAAGGCAAAATGTAAGCAAAGCACTGTTTTAAACAGGTATTTGCAGACAAGAAAATGATAAATCTTCCTCTCATTCTGAAGCTGGAATAGTAATGATATGCAATTTTGAAGAGGATTATTGATTAGTGACAAAAGAATATTTCCTGGTTGTGCTGTTTGTTATATCCATGCAAAGGAAGGGGATTAAATACCACATTTGTCTGTGATGCAGAGGGATTACTGTGCTCTGAACTGTAGATCTGCTAAGTATAGAAAAGGCCACTTCTTGAGAGACATCTGTTAGTTTGGATGTTACTCAGCTTCTGTTTCCCACCAAGATCACTGCAAATGAGAGAATGGGTAAGTCATTGGCAGGAAATTCTCTGCCCGAGTTATTCTTACTCTGTTGAGCATATGGCTCCATTATCTGTCACCACTTAGACCAGTACCAATTTATTTTGTTGAAACAAATGGAATACTTCTAGATTTCTAAATGCTCATGGGATACAAATAATTCTCATGGATAATTTTGATCATGAGTGTTTTGTTTTGTGGGCTTCAGAAGAATAATTTTTTTCTCTTAGGTCCATGAATTCAAATTATAACAAGTATAAGAGATTTTTAAAGAATGTGCTATGCTTAATGCCATTAATTCTAGTTTTTTCTAATGAATGTCTCCAATTAAAATAGAGCTGCCCCTTGAGATAAAAAAAAAAATTAAAACTCCCTTCAAGTACTTTTTCCCTGCTCTGCCAATTCTTGCCTAAATTTCATGTGATCATGGCTTTATAAAATAAGAAGTGAACTGCATTTTTTTCTCCTAAGCATCAAGGCAATTCATTCCAGAAATAGCCCTGTAAAGAGTGATCTGAAAAACAACTGAGCACACAGAGTGTGAAATTTTAAAGGATATTAGAAGACATTCATTGCTTTGAATACCTTACTGAGTGGTATATAACAGTGAAGAGCTGAAGAGATGATTAAGTCAATTAATAGTCACAGAGAATTACAACATATTTGCAATATGTCATCCCTACACGACCTTATGTACTCTTGTATTGATACAACATCACAGTGAAGAAATTGCAAGGCATTATCAAGGCACCTTGTTGTGATTACTTTGTTGTTTTCCATAACTATTTTTCACTGTTTTTCTTATCTTTCTTCTCTTTCCTTTTAAATATAACTTCTTAGAGGAGCCAAATTATTTCACATTGTATATCTCTTTCCCTCTTTTTATAACTCCTTTTTTACTGTGTTTTGGGGTTTTTTGTTTGAGTTGCTGTCTTTTTGGGTGGACTTTTTTTTCTTTTATGGATGATTATCAGTGACATGATATTGTTTGTTCATCATTTTATGACTTTACTAAGGCAATGGCAGAGATCTTAGTCTCTGGGTATTTTCTGGTCATAAAAGAAGAAGAGCTTTATAAACTCTTACTGGCTGTTTAGGAATTATAGTCAGGAACAAAAAGTATACAAGTCCCTGTATTCCAGAACGATTCAGCTAACTCAGCCCTTTGTGAACCTTGATAATATAATTATAATTTAAGGAAGTATGTTGACTTTTTAAAAAGTCAAATTTCAAGCCTTTATACATTCAAGCATCTCACATTTCAGCCCTAATGCAAGATGTGAGAGGTATAGATTCAACACAGCATATGGCTTTAAAGTTGTTATTACAGATTTAGAGCATAGAGCCATTTCCAGTCCTATGAAATTACTTCCTATGAAATATAATCTTAAATTTGCATTTTTTCTCCATTATTTTATTCTCCATTTATGTTTTAACTCCCACAGCTCTCCCAACTAGATAATGCCAGCTGATGAGTCAGCGTCATGAAGGCAGCATAGACTCTAAGATAACTAAGTTTAATTCTCTACTCTCTGAAGAGGCAGCCACCAGATTGATGCAAAGAAAAATGACTTGTATTGCACATAAGATACGTGGGTATTCAGAGTGAGTTTTATATGACGTTCAGTATGAAATTAAAAGGGAAATACGATGATTTTATCCCACAGAAGGTATAACAGTAGCCAAAGCATTTTTGGGAGATTTATGGTTGATAAATATGCAAGTAAAAATATGGAAAAATTTTACTCTCTCTGTCTTTTCACATGGTAGCCTGAAACAATCTAAACACAAAGAAAGGAGAAAATTTATGGAATATGTGGGCTATTAGTACTCTGGATGTGTTTCTGCCACAGAAATAGGAGTGCTGTGAAAAGGTCAAGACTAAAAAATGATAATTTTGCGCTGGGAAGGCCATGGTTTATATTCTAGGAGATTAGATGCTGCAAATGGAACCTTAGCTGTAGTAAAACGGGTTACATATCTGATCAAAAACAGTGTTTATAGGACAACTGTATAAAGGCAGCAGAATTATATTTTTCAAAGCCATTCACACCAAAAAATTATGCATTCCTGTCAGAAACTGGAGAAACCAGTGTTTGAGACTGAAATTCATCTGATGTAAAACACCTGACTTCTAGAGCTTAGCTGGTCATCTACAGTTCCCTTACTGTAAATGGAGATGAATCAAAATAACAAATTCATCTCATTATAAAGTAAATAGCTAAAATAGATTAGATTAATCACATAAGAAAAGCATTAATTTATCTTTTTCAACAAGAACAGCCTCTATAATTATTATTATTAATTATTCTCTGCATGTATACATCACAGATGTTTAATGTTAAGCTACATACATATGTTCAGTACACAATCCTTCCATGAACTTTAGAAAAATTTCAGATTTTTTATACCTATAGCAATTTACAAATTGAAACTTGGGAGATTGCAACCTTTATATGCATACAATTTTTTTATACAATGCAAGAAATAATCACCAATGTAAATAACAAGAGGGACAAATATTTCATAGATATATTGTACCAACAATGAATCCACAAAACACTTCAGAATGTTGTAGACAAGCAAATTAATAAAGTATTATTAATAAGGGTAATAGTAGTAGATCAAAAGCTACTTTCAGTTAAAGTAAGAAAATCTGATTAAAATGTGCCTTTTTTTAATCATTTGCTGAGAAGCAGTAAGTGATAAAATCTGTCGCCTGCATTCTTCTCCTCCATTCTTCTATGACACACTGTCACTCCTTCTTTGTTTGCTGTAACAACAGAATAAGGGAAACAGCAGTCCACAGGAAACCCACAGAGGGTGTAAAAATTATGAAAAACTGGGTTTTTTTGACTAGGTGGAAGAATATATCATAGCTTTATCTTCTGGTAACATACAATACAATGTTAGGCACAAAACATGGCCACTAATGAATTATACTGATATCAGTCAACTGATCAGAACAATTTTGTCCTCAAAGGTTAATGCTTTAAATTTGAATATTCTCACAAGGATTTGTTCCCATGGTTTCTGAAAACTAAGGGAGCATATTTTAATTTAGGCTCTGAAAAGTCCAGCTGACAAATGTTACATGTTTTAGCCAGAGTATGAAGAGTCAGAAGCCATCTCAAGCCAAAAGGCAGCAGAAAAACCTCAGCTATTGCACGTGTGTGTTAAAGAGCAACTAAAAATATTTTGTTAGCCTTCTGTTTTGAATCAGCCATGCAGCAAAGAATGCTCATAAATTAACTTCCTAATACTTTTGAATTCAAAAGTGATTGTGATTCAAATCATACTTATGAAGTTTTCTTTCTTACTCTCTTATTGCTCTCTTTCTTTCTTATAAAATCTTTGCTTACTAAGAAAAAGAATAATATTAAGGTGTTTTGAAAAGTCTTGAAATTGTCCAGATGTTTAATTGTATAATCATGAAGATGGATTTTTTTAAAGGAAATCTGGCTCTTGATTTAGCAAAGACTTAAACTAAGAAGCAAAATTAGAGGTGCTAAATAATTGTTCTTGATATATGAGAATGGAATATTAAGGAATGTTGAATAAAATTTTTCTATTACCTAATTAGTATAGTTGAAGTTCTGCCTCGTGATTAATTCACAGTTTACCCTCTTTACCCCAGAAACCAACAAACTTTGAAAAATCTCTTGAAATCCCTATTTCCCTTCTTTGTTGATAACTGACATCAGCTGAAATCTCCTCAAGACCAAGCAAGAGAGCCCTCAGGCCTGGCAGGGGTTTATGGTATTTCCTATTTTCCATGGCTTAGCTGAGTCTACCTCTCCTTTCAAGCAAGATGTGACTGCTTTGCTTTTTGCTGCAGAGAATCATCTGGAATGAATTTTAGGTATCTTCTAGTTTGTTTAGTGTTCAAATCCTTTCCTTTCTCCAGCATGCTTCTTTCATAGCTGAAGATAAAAAAAAAGCTAACGACTATGGTGCCCATATTTTTGCAATAGTTTTGTAGACTTCAGTTCATCTCTCATCATATCTAGAGTAGAAATGAAAGAACACAGAGTCTCCATGCTATCACTTTTTTTCAGAGTCATTACGAGGAGGGCAGATGTGAAAGAATTCTGTACTTTACATGAGAAAAATGTTAAAAGGTTTGCTTTTCCTAGTAAGCTATTTCATTCTTTCATTGTCATGGGCTAGTTTGCTCAACAAATGGAAGACCCAGAGATTAGTTCAATAAGTCAGATAATATAGTGAGTTAATTAACTTGGCAATATTAACCATTGATAATTTCTAAGGGCAACTGGCTCCTTAAGATTTGATAATATTCTGGCTCAAACAAATAGGGGTTTAAAGCTGACCCCAGTTTTGGTGTCCATTGGTTTTCAGTGTTTGACAGAGCAGCCAAAGATCTCTCTCCTTCTCACAATGTTCTTTCCTACTGTACAGAAAATAACACTTTGCTGAAAATTCCTCAGATCAAAGCATTCTTTAAACCATAGCTAACTGATAAAAGTGAGAGGTGGAAACAGATGAAGTGGAAAAAGTGAATGAGATCATGAGCACTGCTCTAATTCTCAAGGAAGGCAGCAGCATTAGAGGTAGTCCAGGCAAGAGGTCTGTCTCATTGTTTTCCAAATGGTGCTACTGCCATGCAAGATGAGCAAAAAACAGCTGGATTTTATTGCCACTCTGTTTTGTTTTTTTTTTTTTTTTTATTTAACATTTCTTATCCTGGAGAACAAGGTATGTTTAATGCACTAGTGTTGCATGAATAATGGTAATCCAACTAGGAGGCATTCCTAAAACCTCAAACTATAATACCTTCAAAAAGTAAAAGAAATTATTAGGTAAAAAAGAATCCATTTAAAATCAAGAAAAGAAAATAAAACTTTCTAACAGATCTGAATCTGCTAGGTCAATATATTATTTTGAAAAGTATATTGTGGATTCCATTCTCGTTCATAATTTGAGATCACATTGTAAAAGGAATTAAAGGAGTCAGATAAGGTAAAAAAAGGCCCTAATAAAGATTTTTCTTAAAAGTATAGTAGGCTGAAGAACAGAATGAGAGCAGATTGGAAGTACTCTCTGAGAAACTAGATGATATTGTGGTTGAAGGGGGTACAAGATGAAAAATCTGCATACATACATAACTTGAGAAAACCAGCCCATTCTTTCCCTTTGACTTTTTTTCCAGCCATTCATTTGGAAATGATCAGAGGGGCTTTTTTTTCTTCTTCTGTTGTATAGCTTTGAGGAACAAATTATTTTTTACTTAAACAGACAGATGTAGCTTTCACAGAGTGTAGGTTCTTTAATTGAAAAAAAGCCATGAAACAAATTTGAGTTAGAGGAGCTTTTTGTGTCATCACCACGTATTTGATACTCCTCTGAAGACCAAAGAATGGCAGTATTGATTTAAGTTTCAAAAAAGAAAAGTCAAGATTCTAATGAAACTACAGGACACAGATGGATTTCTTTCTTCTTTTTTTTTTTTTTTTTTTTTATCGTTAAGGTAAAGACTGGTACTGCAAAACCAATAAACCAATTTACAGAGCAAGAATATGCTCTTGATTAGAGAAGCTGGTTTCTTTAAAAGCTCAAATACAATCTTGATATTTCAGTGTCACTTAAAGTTGTGTCAAAGTCATAAGTTATTGTTCAGACAATGGAAAACATCAAGAAAGATATTTCAGGGAGTACTGAGCTGTACAGCTGTGACAATAAGCAGTTTTATGTCTTTGGCGTTTAGTGATGCCTAAAACATCCACCTTCTCCAGGATGGGCTCCTCTCTCTACAGGTCTGCAGGTCCTTTCCAGGCCCTTGTCCCAGCAGGAGTTTCCCATGGATTCACAGCCCTCTTTTTGGCATCCTCCTACTCTGGCACAAGTCTGCTCCCTGGGCTGCAGGTGGATCTCTGTATGCCCATGTTCCTCCATGGGCTGCAGGAGCACAGCTGCTTCACCACGGTCCTCACCACGGCCTGCAGAGGAATCTCAGATCCTCCCCCTCCTTGGTATCTGTAGGCTTCTTTCTCTCACGTGTTCTCACTCCATTCTTCTCTGACCACAATTACATCTGCACAATAACTTTTATTTTCTTCTTAAATATGTTATCACAGGGACTTTATCACCATTTCTAATTGACCCAGCCTTGACCAGAGGCACGGCCATTTTTGGAGCTATCAGGGATTGGCTCTGATGAACACATAGGAAGCTTCTGGCACCTCCTCACAAAAGGCACCCCTGTAATGCCCCCACTGGCCATGCAAACCCAATACAGAAATCTTCTCTGCCTGGGATGCTAAGGATCCTAGAAGCTATAAAGTATCTGAGTGTACACCTGGAATGGTAGACCCAGATCACAGCCCATCATGGCTTTGTCTGCTGAGCAGCTGGGGACTTGGGGTTGGAAATGCAAGTTTGGGGGAGGTTCTCAACTCTCCACCAGGCAAGCTGAAAGGAAGCCAAGCGCCTTGAAGCCTTGGCTAGACAGAGCAACCTGGCAGCCAGGACTCACAGCTCAGCAGCATGCCATGTGGATCCTGAAGAGCTGGTAGCCTGGAAGTCCACCAACATCCTTCAAAAAAGGCAGTTGGTGAGCTCTCATTGTGGATTACTGCTGGAAACCTGCCCCTTTCTGTCACTACTTTGTCAAAACTGAACTGTCTCCTGCAAACACTTTAGTTTTGATAAACTTGCAGTCTCTGCTCCATCTAACAATTTCCAAAACTCTGATTCTGGAGTCTGTAATTTGGGCAGTAAGGCTCTTCAGTAGGAAAACAAATGTTCTCAGGAAACACATACAGTTTTGTACAACTGGCAAACAAAATTCCAAACTAAACTAATTGAGATATTCTTTCATGCATGACGGATGAAAGCTGCTTTGCCTGGCTTCTTTTTAACATTTTTAGTTAGTTGGGTTGATCAGCTACCTTGATGTTCTCAACATTATTTTGGAAAGTGTTGCCACTAGTGAACATCAGTGAAGTAACTCAGCTAATGACTCCATCATTAAAATGTAGATATATCTATAAATTAAAAGCTCCATCTATACTGCAAGGAGAAAGTTAAAGTACATTAATATTAATTTTTCTCTTTTTAATAGTCTACATAACTATGAATTTATTTAATCTATATTGATTTTTATTTAATCCAATGTTTCTATAACTTAAAACACCAGGTGTAAAGAAAGGAAGTTGTCTAGTAAAGTCCTGATTTTTGAATTGTCATATATTTATGATTGTTTTTTCCATAAAATTAATGTCATTTTTTTATTACCCTTTATGCAATAAGTTTTTCCATATAAGCTGAGAACAACATAATGTGATAAATAACTTTGAATGACTGTGTTATTCTACTTTTAGACACAGAATGGCATTGAGATTTTGTGGTGTTTTTATCTCTGACTCTGTAAACACTCTTTAAAAGATATATTCTGTATCTGTAAAACAGATTTCAGATAGTTCACAAGAGCATAAATGAATGCAAATATCACAATGGAAGTATTTCAGCAGAGGTTCAGCTCTTCTCAAGAGTATCCTTCACACAAATGTAATGTCACTGCACTAGAAATGTCTGGATATTGTGGATTTCAAAAGGACTGTGTATTATTCATTTATTATGGCTGGGAATTCAAAGTGACAAAGAAACTGAATTCAAAGTCAATAAGAATTGTTGGGGTTTTTTAATACATTCTCTCTTACTCTGAGTCTTTTTTTTTTTTTTTTTCCCTAGAAATTATGATTTCTGTGGGAACTTGTTTTGTTGGAGCTTTGGGGTTTATTTTGTTTTAGTTTGATTTTTTAAAATTATATAATTTTATCTAATTTGGATTTCACTATGGTTTTTTGCCATAACACTGATGTGACCTTAAATTTTATAGCTATGGTTCATTAGTACCTAATTATATCAGGTGCCCAACAACAGAGATAATAACAGATCTCTGAAAAAAAAGACACCAACAAATGCACAGATTCACTTATGTTGTTTCAGTGAGATTGTATTGATTCTATCAAAAACCCTGAAATCACCAGAAATGTTATAATTTAAAACAATGTGAGGGCTCCGTTGATCTTTGCCAGTGCAGAAAATCACAGTACACTCATGTAACTTCTAGTTGCCAAAACTTACTGAAGTCAAAACTATGCACTTTTTTTTTCAGAGAGTGGCTACGGATCACATTTACTTTTCAATTGGTGTAGACTGTCCATTTCAAGAAGGCAGTCAAATTACCTAGCCATTCCAGGTATCTAGACCTTTCTTTCACGGTTCAAAGCACCCTTTCCTGAGAATGTAACACTTTGGATTAAACTCTGAAAAGATCATAAATGCTGTGCAAACATGCTGCAGAAACTGCAGCATCAGTTTGATGTATGAGTACTTTAATGTTAGTTTCTTGTGTCTCCTGAAATAAGGAAAAGAAAAATGAAGGAGGAAAACAGGGAAAGGAGGAAAAGCTGTGTAATACAAATATATTGACCTTGTTTCATGGGGAACATAGAGAGAATTGGGCTGTTAAGCTCCTATATCATGAAAGAATTCAAAATTTTCAACAGGATTTCTGTAAAAAATTATATATTCTGATCAAACAATCTCCTCTTCCATTTTTGATCTTTGAACAGTGAGGAATTTTCTGTGCAGGTAAAAAAATATTGATTTCTTTCCAGTGTCCATTTGCATTTGATCCAGATAATATTTTGTGAAATATGACTAATAGATTTTGAATGTGGAACATTTTGAAGCATCAAAAGTGAGATAAAACTCATTGATTATTACCAATTACTATAGATAGTAATAATGGGAATCCCAGTTTTAGGGTTAGAGCAACAGACAGGGGTATGTATACCTGTTGCTTTTGCCTTTTTCTACTTTCAAGAAAAAAATTGAGGTATTGCTTGGTCATTAGAGGACAGCTCCTTCCTATCTCTTATGAAGTTTCCAGTGAGAATAATAAAGAAATAAATTTTACATTGGCAACATCAAAGGAGTTATTAAAAAAATCTCCTTAGTTAACAAGTTCAATGTTTTATATGTTTACCAATGTTTTTCTGACTCTTGCATTTTCTACCACACTTGGCAAGTTTTGTCACTAAGTTGCACAGATGTAAGAGTTTCCAAAGAATTTTTACCTGAATGTGTCAAAAAGTACTATCTTATTCTAAAATAAAAACAAAAATACATTTTTGAGTATAAATTTTGAATTCAAACTTTTTTTTTTTAATCCTCTCCTCTCTTTATCCTTCTGAATCATTTCCTTCATAAACTAAGCAACTATTCAGTTGTTTAGTAGTTAGTAGACAGGTTCACTCTTTTTTTACATTTTCTTGGTTTGGTTTATTTTGTTTAGGTTTGGTTTGGTTTGGTATGGCTTGGTTTGGTGTGGTTTGATTTGGGTTTAGTCTGGGAAAATTCAGGTCTGCTTTTAAGATTTAAATGATGTGAACACAGGGCAAGGTAGATCTTGTGATAAGTCTTCTGATCTGGACTTAATAACCTATATGAATATACCAAAACACCCTGAATAATTTAAATATTTTGATAAGGTTGTCATAATATTTGTTCTTTGCCTAAGTTTCCACTGCACTTTCAGACTATTAAATGTTTTATTTCAAGCTTCTCCCACAGACACTATATATTTTTCCTGTCCATTCTATTTCTAATTTGGCACTCAAAGCTAAGCCAACGTGAATTAATCTTTCCTTTCCCAGCTGAAGAAGGATCTGTTACAAAGTTCCTAATAAGAAAGAATGCACAGCCTGCTTTTCATGAAGCCCTTTCTAAAAAACTTTCCAAATTATGTAAGTGCAGCTAAGGAATTCCTTATCTGTTACTGAGATATGTCTCAATGTCTGTAAACCCATTTGCCTAAATATGTCAACCTCTGCAACCACACCTCTCAGGTTCACACATTTCAGCCTTACAAAATGATTGGACTTCTTGTACAGCTATTGACCATTTTGAAGGCTAGAAGATATCTGTGATACTAAACACTAATTTCTCAATGTAAACAAGTTAGGTCAGCATATCAGAAGATACTGACACGTGGTTAAATACTCAGTAATTAACTGGATTTCTCTAAAGCGCTTAGTAACCAGTAGCTCATGGATCCAAACTGCATGTACATCACTAATCTTCTCTGAAAAACTACTTCTTAGTATCAAAGAGCACAATTCTGCTAGTCCACCTTTGGAGTGTGTAGACTTTGTTTTGATTAGAACTTTTTTAAACTGATCAAGAAAGACATCCTCTTAATAACTGTGAACCTGTGCAGATAATGATTTCCATATGAAATAATTGATAAATGACTGAATCGTTGTAACAAAATTTTTGGTGTAGTATCTATATGAGAAATAGGCATATGACCTTGATTTGTTATTTTAACTTCTATGTTTGTTTGTTTTAGTTAAATTTAATTCAGCTACTAATTCCACCTCAGCCATCCCCACACTCCTGACTTATGTCATAGGTCCTGATTCACTTCAGTTCTATAAATTTTTTTTTAAATTGTGTTTTATTGTATCCACTGTATATTTATCTGGCTGAATGATAATTTCAATTTTGAGGCATGTATTCTACTTCAGCTTTCATGAAGAATATTCTGCTGTAAACAATGACAAGTTAGCACAAGTAAATAGAGACTACATTTCTGAGGTGAGTTCTATTCTCACCTTATATATCATATATTCATATGAAACATTGAACAGTACCAAGCTACAAAAATAAAAAGAAAAATCCTGCATATATATGCTTTTAGTTCTAAATACCTTTTATTGCACATTAGAATGAAATAACCAATTTTCATTTTCTTCCTAAAAGACAGCATAATGGATCAAAATATGTTCATGCTATTTAAATGTAGGTGGTCAGATAAAATTTAATGAAGAAATCCTTTCTCATGGTGAGAACTATGATTATAGAAAATGTTTAATAAGTTGTAGTGCTGGAAAAAAGCATTGCTCATTTCAAGTAACTAATGGTAAATATGATAGAGAACATAAACCAGGGATGAGTTATTTCCAACCTCAAACTATCCTGAACTTATTTCAGTCTTACATGTTTTTGTATTTGTTTAAAGTTGGACTTCAAGGGACTTAAAAAGGAGTGAAGCCAAGGGGAAAATCCAGGAAGAAAACCAGAAAAGATAAAGAGCTATGCAAACCAATGTAAAAGTAGACCACATAAAGGCTTAGATAAGTTTGTTTAAAAATCTAATAAAAAAGTCAGATCACCTTTTATCACAACCTGGATTATTTATTTTACCTATGAACTATGTTTCATCTATATATATGGCTTTCTCTTTCCTCTAGCAATCTGCAATATTAACTTTAGGTTTATTGACTTCCCTAGTGAGAAATTAGGTTGGTTGAAAAATTTACTCTTCCTTCTTTTTATTTTTGTTTTCTGGAAAACAAGCAAACAAATAAACCTAAAGCCCAAAGAAGTTTTCATAGGAAGAGAAATTCTTTTGCTTCACTAGTAGCTTAAAACTTATTTCAAGAATAAGTATTCCTAACTGTTATTTGATTAAGATACATGTGGTGTTTTCCCCTTTCAAGAACAAATTATACATGTCACACATGCTGACAGGTATATATTTTAAGGTTTATCAGTAATGTCACAGAATGCCCAGAGTCTTAAATTTCAATTTTGCTCTCAAAGTGGGAAAGTACCAAACCACCTTATTCAGGGCTGAGAACAGATTAACTGATTTTATTATCTTTCTTAAAAGAAAACCAGAATTTGTAGCCTAATCAAAATATTGTAAAAGGTCTGTCTACACAGCATATCTTCTTACCTTTAAGAATTCTTCAAAGTCCTCTGATGAAAAGAGTTTAATGAGATTTTTGTGCTTCCTTCTGTCCACTGTACAAGAATCTCAAGCCAAACATTCAGAGCTCAGTTTAGGATTAGCTGAGGGTGTCCATCCAGATGCAGGATGTAATATGTTATTTAATTCTTTAGCTGAATTTTTTATTATCTTTAGCACAATGAAATCTTTTTAACAAAAACAAGGACTATAAAATCATATTACAAAGATATTAATGATGTCCAAGGGTTTGGATTTTCTTCCTAAGCTGGAAGTGTGTTAAAGCTAGAAATAAAGATTTGCAATAACAGAGTTGTTTATTTTAGAGTTGCTAGCAACTGAATCCGTATTTCTATTACTGTTATTTGGGAGAAAAGAGTTGGATGTGTCCTCTGAACTTATTTCCAGTGTTGAAATGGAATTCAGTAATTTGTGCAAATCTGATTCATAAAGCTTTTCCTTTCTGCTTGAAGTGTTAATTTTTTCCAAATGGGAAGTGCAGATGAGGACTTCAGAAATGGCACAGAGGTAACTGAAGGGACTACTGATATATAAAGTGATGAAGCAATAAAGCATTAAAATTAGCCTCAGTCTAATGAGGGATGATAAGGATTAATGTAACAGCATGTCAAAGGGAGGTGGGAGAAAAGCCTGAATGAAAAACTATATTTACCAGTAAACAATTCATACATTAATTCCTTAAAAAGAAAAAAAGACTGGGAAAAAATGTGGGTGACATTGCGCTCTGCTGTTCTAGTCACTTCACCTCCCTATCCCTTTCATGAACGTACTGAGTTCTGTCTCATAAGTCACAAGTTTTGTGCCTCCTCTCAGTCCCCACAAGCTGTTCCTGAACATCTGACTGATCATTAAGAACTTTCGTCTCACTCCAGATTAAATTTTTCATCACCAGTTTGCCCTTCTGTGTGATGTGATAGTCACCACCTAAGAGCTGTTGTACTCTTCTGCAAGGTCTGCCATTTTCAATAATTACTATTTAGGGACCTTGAATTACAGAAGCCCAAACTAAACTGGAAACCAGAAATGCTGCTCTTGTTCTTTTCACTGTAGCAATGTGGATAGAATAACAGAGCAAATTGATGGAAAAATTTTTTCAAATGTCACATAACTATTCATTGATCAGAATCTGAGTGTGGCAAGCCAAATTTTTCTTTCTTTATTACATGTGTTACAGTCTATTTTATACAGATATGTCTCTATATTTGAAGCTCCGAACTGTATTTACACAGCCCAGGAATCCAGATCAAGAGTTTCAACCTTAACTTCTTCACCACTGTTTCAATATGGTCTTTTGAACTTGATGTACATAGGCAGTAGCTAAGCAATAAATAGATCTTACTAGAAGTAAATACTTTTCTCCAAATCCACTTCAGTTAAATTGCTTGTTGGCTTTTGGGTTATTTTTTCCCCTGAATAACCTGTCAAGGTATACATTATCTAGCATTTCTCAGCCCTCTATAACATGTAATAGATAAGAGTTAGCCACTACATTTAGCTTTTCTTATTTGCTACACTGACACCTAAAAATACTTCTCAACATTAACAACTTTGATATTAACTTTTTGATATTACTTTTGATATTATGTAATCAGGTAACTTCTTAGCATCCTTAGCTGAATTTTTAAAGTCACATTCTTTAGCTTTCTGTCAAGGTTCTGAATGTCTTCCTTGGCCTTCGTGTGCTTGCTTCATTCTGAGTTCTCTTTTCATGAGCATCAGTAACAAGAGCTGTGTATGCATTCTGCAAGAAGACTAAGCTGGCATAAATTTACAGTGAGATCAATATCTTCCTGCCTTCACTGGAAATCTCTGTTCTGCTTTACTAAGATTTTTTTGGTCTTTTTCACAGCTACATCAAGTTAGTAGCTGGAAAATATTCTGTAGTCAACAAGCAGCACTAAAGTCCTTTCATCTGTTTTTATGTAGATAAATTCCTAGATTTATGTCACAGAAGTTTATCTTATTAAACCTGAAAATCCTGCATGTTTACCATTTGCATTGTATCTTAAAATTCCTGTCATCCCAATGGTGAGTTCCTCTTTATATGTTAATTATTATTTTTGTAGACAACATTTTCCAACTCCATTTCATCACAAATTCTCTGAGGCAAATCTTGTCCTTTCTGTTTTAGGTAAAAATACTAAATAAATCTGTCCTAAAAATTGTTCTTGTGAAATACCACTGGAAAGATCCTACAAAATCTCTTGTCATCTCCTTTTCAGGTTGTTTTTCCTTTGCTTTTTAATTAAAGTATAATCCAATCTCCATTACTTTTTTCCAATAAAGAACTGAAATAGATGCTCTCCTCTGGTCCAAATATGAAAAGTACTGCAGGTCTCATCTATCAAAAAAAAAAAAAAAAAACCAGAAAACCACAGTAATTTATATTACAATATGTTATGATTGATAAACCAAGATTGCATATTTCATTTTGAAATTTTTAAGCCTTCACATATTAATAATATGTTGTGAGAGTATTCAAACTAGAGAAGTCAGAAACCTTCTGACTAAATCTGTTATTCTCAAATGGCAAAATCCAAATTTCTTTACTAAGTTGAACTAAGTAATATTAATTTTGCTTCACCTGAATTTCCATTAGTCAACTCACTTTTTTTTATTATATTCAGTATCTCCCTCTTTTTTTTGAGTGTGAATACCAAACATTCTTTTAATATGCATCTACACCCTAAATTTGAAGAAACTTCATGATTCTTCCAGTTTTAATTGCACAAGCTACAACTTTGAACTGATTTGATTTGCTGGTCTTTCTAATAATTAGAGGTCACATTTTTAAAAATGCATTTTGCAAACAGCTAGCTTGTTTTATTTTTCTAACTGAATTCAAGCAATTTATGAAACTTAACAATTATTCTGCCTAGTTTTTATTGCTCAGTCATGTGCCTCATGAACCTGTGGAAGACAGGTTTATGCCACTGAGCTCTGAGACTCATCTGCAACATAAAATTTTCCTAATTGAGATATATTTTTGAAAGCTAATCAAACCCAGATTCTTCAGTAAAACTGGGCTACTTGTTACTTAGAATGTATTGTCTGGATTTTAGATTGCTAGAAGAAAATAGCTATGAATAAATTTGTCTCTGGGTGTCTCAATTTCCACTTCAACACAAGAGAAAGATTGTAAATGGAAATTTAGGCAGAGTCATTGGAATGCCTGTAAAACATCCCTGTACAAATGAATCTGACATCTGTTAACTTGAGCATATATCTGGCCCTGTACTCATGTGCAGAAGAATCTACCAGCACCTATCTAAACTACCATTTTTTAAACTTTTTCATAAGTAAAATGTTCCTTTTAGAGCCAGCAACTTCACTGTTGTGAATAAACTTCATTTTAACTGTTTTAAAGACTCCTAAATTACAATTAGTCAGACGTATGTTTTCTGATATATCAGTCCCAAAGGACCTTCAGGATATGCAACTTTGTATTTTAGACCAAGGATTTAAACCAAGAAATATTTTTGGGAAGGAAATAATTTAGTTCACTCTCTATAATAAAAGAAAACAAACACATACACGTGCACAAGGCATATTCAATGTCTTCATTAACAATGTTCTATTACAATCTACTTTAAACTTAATATCACACAAAATTATGAACTGAAATTTAAGCAATTCTGGGGTGCCTATAAGATTAAATAAAAACACAGTATGTGATGGTATGATTATTTTTAGAAGAATTTGCACACATCAATTCTATTAATAATGTGATGTAAAATATCAATATTTATTTTTAATTTCCCAGGAATGTGTAACTGTTACACACATTTAATAACAGCAGAGACAACTCCCATTACTGCAAGATGTAGCCTAAGCATCTGGACCATGTAGTCTGTCATGGTTTAATCCCATCCAACAGCCAAGCCCCATGCAGTGGTTCATTGACTCCCACACCAGTGGGAGTGGGGAGAGAATTAGAAGAGTAAAACCTAGAAAATTTTGGTCTGAGATACAGACAGGTTAACAGGGAAAACAAAACACACACACACACAAAAATCAAAACAAAGAATTCTTTCACTACTTCCCATGGGCAGGCAGGTGTTCAGCCATCCCCAGGAGAGCAGAATCCTATCATGCATTATGGTGACTTGGAAAGGAAAATGCCATCACTCCAAATACCCTCCCCTTCCTCCTTTTCCCCCACATTATGTACTGAGCAGGATGCCATATGGTCTGGAGTATCCCTTTGGTCAGCTGGGATAACCTGTCACAGTTGTGTCTCCTCCCAGCTTCCCACGCACTCCCAACTTTTGTGCCACTGTGGCTTCACAAAAACAGAAATGACCTTGGCTCTGTGTAAGCCCTGCTCAGCTATAACAAAAATGTGTCTATACTATCAATCCAGTATTGAGGATATTTAAATCCAGGACATAACCCCATGCAAGCTACTGTGAAGAAAATTTACTCATTAACCCAAAAGTGACAGAAGAAGACAAACTTTTCTTGATTTTAATTTTGGTTTTATTATTAAATCAGTTCCTCTAAACAAACTGTTTCTCAAAGGAAGAACTGGCAAGATAGTTGAAATAAGAAAACATAGACAGCAAATTTTTAATAACGACTTAATTTTTTAAGTTTTCAAAGTCATCAAGTGATTTATTTACTAATTTATTAATGATACACCCACCAGGGGAGGTGGGCAACAGAGAGTGTCCTGTCCTTCCTTGCTACCATCACCCTCTCCCTCACCACAGCTGATGTTTCTTCCCATGGCAGGTTCAGAGGTGGGAACCTCATGTACCTTGGGATACCTGACCAAGTCCTCCCACCAGATGGAAGGATGAGTATCCCTCCATATCAGCTTCCACAGTGTTATAGAACTCCAATCTCATCAAAACAATTTTGTCTTCCACCAGTTCATTATGGATTGTGGTCGAATGTGTAGCAAGAATGTCATTCCAGTCTGAAGGACTGGGCTGTGTGGCCCTCAATGCATATATTAGCTTGCCGATCGGGCTATTTAGTCAACTTTGGTCAAATCAATCAGTCAGTGTGAGGGTCGAATAAACCAACAGCATCACTTCAGGAACCGTCGAGCTGTGCCCAACCAAAAATCCATGGGTGAGGCTATGAGAAACAAACACATTAAAATTGTTACCATAAATTTGTTTCATCTTATTTAGTGCCATCTCTGGTCAGTGAGTGCAAACAAAAGAGAGAGATTAATTATAACTATGTAACACTGGGACAGAGATCAACTCAGTTACCCCTGGGCATATTTGGTGGGACTAAGGGGGATGTGACCTCTGCAGCTGAGCCCAGTTACAACCACAGTCTTGTCTTAAGAGTCATAGTTATGTTATCTTGCTATCAAATGGGGTCTAGATGCAGTCTACAGAGCACCCAAACCACTTCTCTGTTTATTACCTCATGTTTGCATTTACATAAGGCCTGAACCCAGTAATTAAATTAACTCAGCTTTTGCTGGAGATCTGATGCAGAACAGCTGCACAGCACCAAAGAATCTGTCAACTGATGCATGTTACATTAATCTTGTGGGACTCTGCTGCCTCCTCACTCAAGGAAGTTCCCAGTGCTAGGGATCCAGGTGGAAGGTGATTATACAACATCCCATTTGTTGTACGATTATTCCCTCGTCTACTTCATGTTTATTTTGGAAGGAAAGAGTAGGCTCAGACAGATAGATAGACATCACTTCTTTACCTATTTTTTCAGCTTCAGCAACTCATCCCATTCTACCATATGTTATGACCTATATCTAGGTCATATCTCTGGAGACCCCAGCTCTGAATGATTTTCTAAAGAACTCGGATTACAAATTTAAAATGCTTTTTTTTTATTGTTTATACAATAAAATCAATTGAGGAGTGCTTCAGGAATGATCTTAACATGAATACATCAGCAAGGAAAGGGTCCCAAAGCCTGCAGTAGTGTAAATATCTTTGTACCTTTGGTAGAGGGTCATCCAGAAATAAAATCAAATTTATTATAGTGGACCTCAAGATGCTGTCATAACATTTTAGAAAAGAAATTATGTGTTTATCTATGCAATTTAAAACATTTTACTGGTGAGTGAGAAGCCTTTGCAGATTCTAGAAATGAGATCTCTAAATGCATATTTATGCTATCAGCACACTAGACTTTTAAGGAAAGTAGTGGTGCTTTTAGAACATCACTAACAATAGTGAGTATTTTTTTCTCTTTTTTCAAGGGAGTTGGGTGTCTTTCCTTCCCCCTCTCCCCCTTGGTAAAAAAGATATTTTTAATAACACCATGTTATACTTTTTTGAAAAAACAAACAAACAAAACAACCCCCCCCAAATAAAGTCACAGAAACAACCAAAACCAAAACAAAGATAAAAAGTCTACAAACCACATTAAAGACCCATTTCATTTTGAACCTTTGGCTATTTTGAATCTTTCTTTTTCAGAGGAATATAAGTCACAGAAACAAAGGAAAAAGACTTCATTACAGCTAGTTTTGTGAGAACCAGTGACTAAATACTAAGAGACACATGAATGCTCACAAACACTGCAAGACAGAAAGCTACAGCAGTCTCTTGAGGATCCTCATAGAACCTCAGTATAAAGAAACAAAACCTGCAGTAATAAAAGTATTGTTGGTTCCACTACGGACAGAGACATTTTGCAGAGTTTCTAGGTAGGTATTGTGACAGGAATTCAGAAAGTTACAAGTGTGGATGTTGAGAAAATAAACCACAATGTGATCTTTCACTGTTTTTGGTTTTTTTTATTCTTACTAGATTTTCTTCTCATACACTTGAATATTTATGTTTCATTTGAAATAAAGATTTGAGTGGTTTTTTTGAAAGCCACTCTCTCAAACACTAGAATGAAACAATTTACAACTGAGAGATCGAGCTGATGTGCCAAGGTTAAAGAGTTCCACCATTGTAACTATGTGCAGATTATTACATGAGAGGCTCAAAACACAGGAAAAGTAATGTCATGCTCTGTACAGCAAAACAATCCTGTAAACTGAGATAAACTTTTATTGTGTATTATCCACAATAGGCTAAATGCTTCCCTGTTTGCTGTTCTTAGCAGGAGATGTGACTTCATCAAGGTAGCACTGTTTTTCATGTTTTGTGATGCACTGAAAAATATCTATCAAAGGCAATCCAAGTATTTTAAAAAAATCTACTTTGTACCTGGTTTGTATGGATTCCTTTTCTTTTAAGTCTCTATTCATTCCGTGAATAGTAACAGAATGAAATAATAATGTGCATGAAAAATAACAGAATATCAGCTTATTTTTGACATAGCCAAAGTACAAATAAAAATAGTTTATTTTGCACTCAGAATAATTTCATTTTATATTTTATCCATTTTAATTTGCACTGAAATAGATTAGGTATGGTAGTTAAAGAAATGAAATTTTCACTGAGAAATAATTTCTTAAGCTGTCCTCCAGTGGTCACCTATAAATATCCAAATATCTCCTAATGTTTATGGCTATAGGTTATTAAAGACCTGATATTTTGTAATAGAGATTTATTTTGATTCTGTAAAAAAATTTGTCATGTATTAGATGTTTTCATGTGTATTTTTTTCAGTCTACCCACCTATCAAATAGATAAACTATACCAAGTCAAAAGAGCATGTCAGCATATGGTTAATTTTGTGTTTAAGGATATGCAGCAATAACTTCAAAATGAAATATGTAAAGTTAAATGTTTTACTTCATAAACATACTTAATTTATATGTTCAATTGTCTTGACTATAAAGATATTGTGCAGCTCAGAAAGTACTCACAATTCTTTGCTGATTTGATTATATTATCTTACTTTTCTCAAAATTCATTGATTATTCTCTAAAAGATCAATATTCTTAACATTTCTTTGGAAATAATGTCTTAGAGAATTAATGGCTTTTGATGGGTATTTGATTTTCTATTCATGCAAACACATGTGACACTGTTTCTTATCTATAATAAGTTAGGCTTTATCAAGAAAAAGCACATTGAGAATTCATTGCTTATTAGTCAAAAAGGGCAAAGCTTTAAACTGCTCTGTCTGTGAGCTTTCAGAACATTGAAATCATCACATGAATATTGGTGAATGCCTTGGCTGGTGATAGGAAGACACCCTAAAGCTGCAAAAGCTTTGCACAAAGTTTCCACCAGCAGGCAGAGCAGAGAATGGAAGGTGCCACGGGCTCTATTTTCAGTGAGTGCCTTTTTTTGGTTCTTCCATTTGTACTGGCTCCTTTTGACTGACTCTGTGGGTGAAAAGTAGAAATTTTAACCAGGATAAATCTGACCAATGCAGAGCCTAAAACAGAGGCTGCTGTGTCTGAAACTGACCCCTGAAGTTCCTTTAGAGTCAACAAGACCACTTTAGGATTAAATTATTGTCATGTCATCTGAACTTCCTCATCAGTCAGATGGCACCTTAAAAGAGCCTGTTCTCTTCAGTGACTTTGAAGGGTGCCAGAAGAGACTCTCCTGGATGCAGATTATTTCTAAATTTACGTGAGTTAAGATCTCTATTTGAAAATGGACAAGAGGAAAAATATTTTTATAGTGTCTGAAAATTGTTTAATTGTCATAAAGGGGCTGCAAGCATAGAATTCTGTAACAATTTACAGCATATTTCATCTGTCACATGGGAAAGGCTATACTCTAAACTTTGATAGAATAAAATAACTCACATTGCAAAAACTTTATTGAAAAAGAAAATAGGAATGCAAATTCCATCTTTCTTTTTCCTCAACAAACAAATATACACAAGTCTTTAATATAACAAGAGCGCTGACACACATTCACTAACAAATTGTTAGTTTTGGAACAATGTGCTGCGGCATGTTCTTGTACTTGTCCTCTCAGACCAATAAAATGTGAACAGTTTTAGTCAGCACGTTTCTGTATAGTTCAGTAGGAGAGGGAACACAAGAGGGGTTTTTGCCATTAAAATTAAAGTTCCATTTTTCTATTAAAATACCTGCAATTCAAGTATTAAAGTACCTGTAATTCAGGTTCTCGGCTTATTAATTAATGCATGAAAGACTTCAGACAAGGACATATTTTGAAGTATTTCTTCCTGTGTCTTTAGTGAACCACTGTAAGCCTACCTATCCTTCTGTTATTTCAGCTTTTAAAGTTCTGAAATGGAAATGATTTTCTGTCATGAAGTGCTAGATACTATTTAAAGTCAACAAAATATGCCCAAGGACATTGAGTGTGATGTGTTCCTCTGTCATCTGTTTTAGTCATGCAGCAGAGTCTATTTGACTAGCTTGCTGGATGGGAAGAGCAGAAATAAAATAGAAAAAAAAATTGAAGCCAGTATTATTCTTTTTTACTTCAAGGACAAGGTGCTTTCAAAGTTATTTAGAACTTTGCGATTCTGACACATACACACAATACAGAGTAAAGACTAAGCAAATAAAACTAATTTTATAGCCTACTTTGAGGAAGCTGTGGTCACCAGCCTTTTTATGTTAAGAATCCAGAAATCATTTTATCCAATAGATGAAACTTCTCCTACCACTAAAAATTGATTTTTTAGAAATAAGCAGATACTTACTTACCCAAGAAAGGTACAATTGCCCTTCAACTATTGTCTGAATTCTAAGCTAATTTGTATTAGTTAAAATAAGCTGAAGTTGCTGATGCTACACAACATGCATCTTGGGAAAAACAATATATATATAACTATGGGAACTTTATATGCCCTCCAATACATAATGAGCACAGCATGCTATTGTTTGAAGAGATAGTGAGAGTAGTTGTAAGATTTTGGCAATCTATAGACCAAATGAATGCTGTTACTATGTACTTAACCCTTAAATGTCACATTTGGAATTAGTTGCTGCTGAAGTACCTCAGACTATTTTTGTGTTTTGACAACTATTTTATGTATTGTGTGCATATACATACACACTATAACACAGAAAAAAACCAAGCAAAAAACAAGTTCAGCTGTATACATAGACTTTATATCAATCTATATAAGACTTTATATCAATCTATATATATATTTATGACCATATATAATTATATACATAAATGTAATAGTGTTTTTCACCCTAAAATTAGGGGCCATAATCAACTCTAGTATGTTTGTATAGTGATATGTATATATGTGTGTGCCTCTGTGTGTGTGTGTGTGTGTGTGAGAGAGAGAGAAACTTGTTTTTAGAAGCCCTTTGAAGGCCTTGGATGAATAATAATATTAGGAAAAGTCAGATAGAAGTTATTTTGTCCAATTTAGGTGTTTTTTTAGGATCAAGCTAATCAAACTCCAGAGGTACTTTCCCCACTCTTCTAAATGTAAAGCATTTATGGGATGACTTGTTTAGCCTTGAATATCTACCCATTGAACTTTGGGAGAATATCCAAAACCATTGGATGAATGAATGAAACTAATCAATGAATGAATTCCCCAATTACATGTAAATATCAACAGATAGAGACAGCAAGAGAAATAGAGAGCAACAGAAATAAAAGCAACAGATTCTACAGTGGCTAGAGATAGAAAAGATATAGATTTAGACATGGATATAGATATAGATAGATGATATAGATATAGATATAGATAGATAGATAGATAGATAGATAGATAGATAGATAGATAGATAGATAGATAGATAGATATATCAGCATAACCACCAAACCACTGTAATCTGTTCTGGGAACAGAAATTTTTGACTAAAATTTATTTGACTACAACTGTAACAATATTTAGGATAAAATTTCATGCTTATTTACACATTTGAACTGCTGCCTAATTGTCAAGGAACTTAAAACTGACTAAGATGCTACCTCTTCAAACTGAGAGCTCTCTAGGACTTATCTGTTTGTGACTTTTAAAATCCTGGTCTGAAAGCAATCACCTTGGCAAGGCTTTCTCTAATCTAAACACACCATAATTCATTGTATGGGTAATTTATCAGGCCTTTTCTCTCCTTTCCTAACAACAGCCGCAGCCAAAAGTTCAGCACAAAGCACAGGGAATGTGAATGATTTCTTCAAGAGGGATTAAAGATGTGGGCACAACAGACTTTGGTTTAGTTCCTCCCTCTGAGGAAACAAGTGATAAAAATGAATAGGCGCAGAAAGATTGGATTTCCTAAGACATTGGTCTTGCCTAATATTTTCACTGAGGAAGGTTGATCTCTTAGTATTGAGTATACTTTAGGGATAAAGATAAGTGATCTTTGACTATATCTATTTTTAAAAATGTTAAATGTATTAAATATTGCTAGAGTTGGGGATTGAAGTCCAGTTGCCAGTGTACGCTTGAACAGTTAGTTCCTAGAATCCAGAAATTACTTTTGTTCTGTTATAGTCCTTTTGTATACAGTGTCACATACAAGACTTGTACTGATAGCCTGGTTTTTTTGTTTACATCTAGAAATAACATACTGTAATTACTGTTCTGGAATGCAGTCCATGATTAATTTGAAAACCTCAGATTTTCCATTTATTGAGTGGTATGTAAAAAAGTGAGTACTATCATTATTATGCTCTGCTCAAAAAGATATTTATTCCCAAAGGTGCTTCAGTGGTCTGCGTAGTAGGTGGCCCAAGATTCAGTAACCTAAGCTCAAATCAGGGCACAATTTAAGACATTGCTGTGCCTGGTATCCCCTATTTGTTACTGCTATGCTGGTTTTCCCTGTTTCCTTTCAAGCACTTTCCAATCCCTGCTGCTTTGACAATCTTGTGTGTGAAATCTATTTTTTCACTAACATCCAAGTTAGCCCTAAAACAGCTTTTTTAAAAATGCTTTGCTGTACTTCATAAAGAACTCTAAACAAAATATGAATCATAGTATGAATTTGAGAAAATGCAAGCAATATTGAAAATATCAAATAGGAAATTATTAGAGGGGACCTGTGGATCTTTATGGGTAAGTATTACCAATTGCTAAACTCTCCTTTCAGTTATGATGAGCATGCCTGTTCCTAGGTTCTCTCAAAAAATGCAAATATCTGTCAAGACATGAAAGCCTGAACCTGAAACAACATAATCAACATTGCAATGCTATCACAGTCATAGAGCCATAGATATAAGTGTTGGAAGGGACCTTTACAGATCTAGTTCAACCCCCAAATGTTTTCAAAGTTATGAAATGTAATTTATATGGCAGTAAAAATACCATAATTTTTATGTACTTGCACTTTGATATAGTCTCCTCTTATATGATCACATTTTCTCTGACATATTTTCCCACCTAGCCTCTCATTCCATTAACATCATAGAAAACTACATTTTATTGATACTAAGCTTTTAAGGCTAGGGATTTTTCTGTTGCCCAGTATCCAAACTATGATTTGAAGAAAGAAGAAGAAATTCCTTATGTACTTTTTATGCTGCTCATCACTTGCTAGCATGCTGAAGTTTTTTAAAGGCATCAATACATCCACTTTTATAACACTACTTTTCCATAATCTCTCCAGCAGGTAAACTGAGATAAATGCTAGAATGAACAATGTAATGTTCTGTCCTTATTTAAACAAGTTATGCATGGTTTTTTGCACCTTACTTTTCTTTAAATATAATACATAACTTGAATGCATGGACAGAATTTTTGTGAGAATTTCTGCCAGAAATATCCAGGTTTTTAAGGCACTCATAAGCAGCAAATAGACTATAGGGACCCAGAAAATTTCAGATAACTATTTTGCCTAGCATACCATGGAGTTTCATGGCACAGTAAGTTTAGGTCATTGTTCAACTCCCCAAACTCCATTCTTAAATTCTTTGTCTTGCTTACTAGAAAAACCACTAGAACCTCTTTTACTGTAACCTTATTCTGCCAGAATTAGTTGAGATCAAGCTTGCAGAGAAATGTGATATTTCCATGAGACCTGCTAACAAGACAAATCAGTTTTGAAGTTCACTTTCCCAACTGTTTTTTTACCAGCTCTCTTGTCCTTCTTTTTGCTTTTTAGTTTTAGGCTTGTTCACACCCTTTTCTTAGGAGTAGGATCACAAAATCCTCCATCCTTGACTTCCCAAAGACCCTTATTTTTCAGCTGCCTCATCCCAGCCATCCTGAACTAGGAGACTGGGGATTTTCCAAAATCTGTCATCTCCACTTTCAAAATCATTTCACTAAAAATTTTCCCCACATATTCACCTGGAGATAGATCTTTAGCTCACCACCAGTTACATACAGGTGAAATCTTACAAGTGCTAGTCTCAGAGCAACAAGTTTGTTGCTTTAGTCATGGAATTCAGCCGGTGGGGCCCACTCCCCTCCTGTTCCCAATTGCTGGCCTCTCCTGTGGTGGCCATGGGGCAGCCCCTGTTCTGCGTGCCCTGAGGTGTGCCAGCTCCTGGAGGAGCTGTTTGCGGGCACAGAGATGATCTCCAGCTCTGGGAGCTCAGCCGGGAGGGCTGGTCTCCAGGGGCAGCCCCAGCTCAGCGCACAAGCTGCGGCGCCGTCCCTGTGCTCTCCCTGGCCAGCAGCCACACGGACTGCCAAGAGGTTTGTGTAGACAAAGTCCAGAAAGCATGGAAGCAGTCATTTGCTCGTGTTCATTACGAGATTATCAAAGATTTGCATGAGCAAGCAAAAAGACAAGTATTTCATTCCATCACACTTCCTGAGAGGCAAAGAACTCTCTTTCTTGGTGCCATGTGAGTTATCACCTGCAGGTATTCATTTATCACTGGCTTGAACCTCTTTTCCTTGGAACTGCAGTAGAAAGGCAATTTATTAGTACAAAAACTTTAAACATCCTATTAATATGCTGTTAAAAATATTGTTACTGTATACATTTTTTACTTTTTCAAAGAATCTATTTCCTGGAATTTTTAATAGAAATATTATAGTGAAGGAAATGTTTTAATAATAAGTTTGTGAAAGACCACTCATTTTTCCAATCGATGTTTTGTTAATTATCTCCTAAATGTCACTAATATTAAGAGTTTTTATTAAAAAAATTCTTCTGACTTGAAAGTGTTCTTTTATTTATTACTTATTAAAAATAAGTCACTTGTACCTGCAATAAATGAATATGAAACTGATGTATATGTATTTGCAGTAAATAATTTTGCTCTTGGTTTTGGTTTAGGTTTTTTTTCATTTTTGTCTAATTTCTTTATTTCTTCCTGTTTATTTTTTAGAACTTCCATTTTATTTGTTTGTATGTTTGTTTTTAGTCAATGGCTCAGCTTCTGTTTGTTTAGTTGAAATCTGAGTTACTCAGAGTCATGCCCAGTTAGCCACAAAAGCAGCTTACAAGATGTGGAAAAAGACAGCCAGTGATACATTATAAATTGTCATTTTAAATGCTGGCAAGTTGTTAGAGAAAGTGACAGAAATTAAATTTCCCTGAACACTTGCACCTGAAGAACATTCACAAAAGTCATTGATTGCTACAGAAAAGACAACATGATGTGTTGCATGAGTTAGTGCATTTATTTACTGTATCATTTCCAGTCTTGAAATCCCGTGTAAAAGTATCCACTGGGAGATCTTGGTATTAAGATACAGAGGATATAGATAAGTGATATTTGTGCTTATATTCAGAACCAGACATGGCTAATCTTAGAGGTCATGTCACCACCCTCTGGAAATCCTTCAAAGTGTAGGGCTAATAAACATGGTTTTAATTTGTATTATTAAAATCCAATAATTATTAAGTGGATTTTCTTAGGGAAAAAAAGTATTTTCTGAGAAAAAAAATGTCTTTCTGTCTCTCTCAAAGACAAAAGACAAAAAGAAAGACAAAAAAAAGCTGCAATTACAATTTACCTATAACAAATCAACAGAACTCAGAACTATAACAAATCAACAGAACTCAGAAAAGTCAGCTGCAGAGTAGAATTCTCCACATTGGTTATATTTCTCATAACAGAAGTAGAACTGTGTGACATTGCCTTTACTATCCTATTCTTATATTTTTGCTGCTAAATCAGCTATATTACATCTTGAATTTCTAGTCCTTCAAGAAGCATGATTTATAGAAGACTAGTGGACTGAATTGCAGCTTCTGTAACACAAGGACTAAAAAAATACACTCTAGTAATTTCTGCTCTTCTGCTAAACTGGGGATATTTGCTTAAGTTGTGTATTTAGGAATATGCCCATGCAGCAAAATATTCTCAGGTCAAATATACTTAAATAAAATAAAAAAATAATAATTATTTTTACTTTCTTGCCTTTTTATTCTTTCACTCCCAATACATATATTTATATATACACACACATCTATATGAAGCAGAAGTTGTTAATTTTTTAGAATTTACTATTTTTATAATATTTTAGAACATTGTGAACTGAAGGATGCATTACAATAAATTACTTGGTTAAATGCTCTACACGGTAAAAAAAGCACAGACCATAAGAATTTATATATATTTTTAGTTACATCACTAGAAAAAATCCACAAAACTATCACTCTTCATGGCTCAGCAGAGTACAGACATGTTAGGAAATCTCTAATCATATGTCCCAGTGAGCACTGGAACCTAGTGCTTTCCTAAAAAGCATTGGGAAAATTCAGAGCCCTGTAATCCTCTGAGTCTCTAACTCCAGTTCTTGGTCAGAGCACCTGCTTGTTAGGGGGAAAGTGGTGAAAAGGGAAGAAATGCTGATGTGGTAATTCTTCATTATTTTTCTTAAGCATTTCATTTAACCTTGAATTTATAACATGTAAACTCATTTTTAGCAAGAGTGAGTTGCACTAGGACATTTTTTCTTTACTTTTTTTTGCGTTGAAGCCATTGGTTCACATAGAAAACAATTTGTTTGATTTACCTAGGTAGAAGCAATAGCTTTTATACTGAGAGAAAAAAATGTGAAATTAACTGGTGCCTAACATAAATGACATTTCTGTATCTTTCAGATCTTCATACACAACCAGCTGGAAAGCAGGCAGACAAAATCCTGGGAATACTGGATAAAAACAGTATTTGATGATCTGTCAAAAAATCATTTCCTTTTCTCAGTAAGATGCTTGTTAGAAGGTGATATAAGGAGATTAAGATGATGGATGATGTTACTGTCACAGCCTAAACTGTATTGGTATTTCACTGGTCATATGTGCAAGGATGAAAGTCACCTCGAACAACTTCAGTTTTTGCCTCTGAAGTTTTGATACATTTTGCTAAGACACAAAAAATTAAAAACCCCTAAATTAAACCAGTCATACACAATAATAATACTGGTTCATTTTGTCTTTCATATCACATCAATACAGTGCTGACTGAGCACTTTTAACATTTTAACAACTAATGAATAATATAAATATAATAAACAGTATAAACAATATAAACAAATGTACAAGTAAAGATCCTGCTTCAGAATTATTTGCTACACAGAAAAAGTGCTTTTTCTTATGAAGGCACTTCTTGTTTTCCATTTTTCTTTATCTGTGAAAAAAACGCTTTTGAAAAATATTTTAACCTTTGTGATGAAGTGTCTTCATTGATTACCTCAGTGATGTGATGGAGGGCTCTCTCAATGAGACTCTCTCAGACTTGACTGGGTGGAGTTCTCACTGCTCTGTAGGTTCCAAATGGCTTCGCCAGGCTGGAGAAATCGGTTGACAGAAAAGTCATCAAGTTCTACAGAGGCAGGTGCAAAGCCAAAGATGCATGCACGAGCATCAAGGACTGTGATCTCAAGTCCCATTAGAATCAATGGGAATTTGTCATCTGAAAGCAAGAAAATTCCTATCAGAACGAGGTCCTTAGAGTCCTAGGACTCAGACACTTTTTGCCTCATGAAAAACTGACATAATTTCTCCTCAAACAGACGAAACCTGCAAAATATGATTAACAGTACCTGGGCAGAGATATTATGAAGCCATTCCCTTTGATGTTACAAGAAGAAGAAAAAGAAAAGGTGGGATAAAACTTTTACTGTGTTGCTGCTGCCTTATGGGAGAGTAATAGTGAATAATAGTAGTGTACTGATAGCACTAATTAACCAGGGCTAGCAAGATGATGAGTGATGTAGAAGGAAAAAAAATATTGAGGAAAAATAGAAGCAAGGAAGAACAATAGGGTAGGAAAAGAGCTGAGGAAACAGGTAGAACTGACATGGAACAAATTATTTTTCAGGGACAAGAGTGCTTGAAAAAATTTATCATCTTGAAGGGAAAAAGAAACCATTGATTCAAAAGCAAAAGAACATGGTAGCAAAATTTGATTGAACATATGTATCCTCATAGAGATGAATGGAAGCAAGATGAAAAATGTGAGAAGAGAAAGAAAATTGTCATCTTCAAATTTTCATCTCTCCAGTGATACAAGGACACATAGAAATGGTACAATAACAGTGGTTTTTTTTCCCCAGAAGTACTAAAATAGCTGCAAACCTGGACAGATTTTAACATCAGAGGTAGAAAACGTGGGAATCAATGGACGGCAGCTGATGCAGTTTTAAGGAGTTTCAGCCATGTAAATGGCAGTTCCCCGGAGATATTTTTTAGCCTTGTCTGCACCTTTGGGTGTCTAAGCCTAAAGTTGTATTATAAAATCATATACTGGTAAAATGTTACTGTCTGGAGGGAACCTTAAAAGTCATCCACTGCCAATCCCCACAGATGGGAAGGGACACCTCTCCCTTGACCAGGTTGCTCAAGTCCTTGTCCAAACTGGCCTCAAACACTTCCAGGGTTGGGGCATTCACAACCTTCCTGGGCAATCTGTTCCAGTGTGTTATCACTCTCACAGTGAAATAATTTCTTCCTAATACACAGCCTGAATTTCCCCTCTTTCAGTTTGTACCATTACTCCTTGTCCTATTATCCAGAGTGTACAATTATTCTGTTTTGTGTTATTCTTTCCAATTAGTAGTCCAGTTGTATTAAATTTTATTTTATTGTGAGAATTTAATGAGAGTAGCTGTAGTCACGTACATTTCATCAGCATTTGTCTTACTGTTATTATGATACTAAAGTCAGGACAACCTGAAGTGAAAGACTGAAACATAGGGAGGTTGCAAAGCTTTTATTTCTGACTGTGTAATTGAATTACTGGGAAAGTCAGGTTCAAATAATATAACATTTGTGTTGCAAAACAATATGTACTCCTGGGGTTTATCAGTTTTAGTTTGGCTCTTGTGAAAGGTCAAGGTATGTTTCTCTGAATAGAAAACAGCTGAGGATCCTCAGAATGACACAGCATATTTTTCATAGATCATATTACAGTACTATACATACTTGTATTGCTAAGATCTAAAAGGCTTTGAGTAAATTTGAACATGTCCATTTTTATAAATAATCTTATAAAAAATGAAAACATGCAAAGTAATAATAATTTTCAACTAGCTCTTATTTAGGTGTTTTCTTGAATGATGCCTCATTAACAGAGTTGATAATAAAAATAAATAGAATTAAATAGATAGAGAATGGCTTTGTGAAATACACCAGCTAAAACTAGTACATTACTATTTCACTACTTTGTTTACTTCACATAGAAATCATGAGTGAAATAATGCAATCTAAATATAAATAATTTTAACTGTATGTTAGCTTGGACACATGGATATGAGCATTTGATGTGTGGAAAATATTAACTGCAGATAAATCATGCAGAGACTATAAAACTTAGAAAGGCGATGGACATGCTTCTGTTGGAAGTGGTCACACCTCACAGGTCATAGTCCAGAAGCAGGTCTGCCATGTAAGCAGTATATTTCTAATGAGCAGTATTCCTCAACTGAGAAAATCACTTCTTACTTAGGCCAGAGCTTTAAAGCTAATTTGGCAACCAAAATAGTCCTTGAAGTAGTTTACATGTTTTGATTATCAAGTTCTTCAGAAACTCTGGCACCACTCAGGCTGTGTTTGCTGGACTTCCAATCCTCTCAAAATAATCAAGGAAGGAAAAAAGTTAGAAACATGAGATAATTTACTATAGCATGGTATGTGCTCATTCCTCATCCTGATCAGATCTGTTTCAAAGACTGGTGTTTCAGAGTCCAAAAAATAATTGTCTGTTACCAGTTCCTCATACAGAAGATTTCCCTCTTTCATAATTTTGGTAGGAACAATCTAGTTCTGCTACTGTTTTGTGGTTGATCCCAGTGAATATTGGAGGCAGTGCCTTGTGCTAGTATCAATAATTAAAGTCATCAAACAATCTCAGGTTGCTGTGACCACTCAGTTGCTTGACACATCAATAGGTTTGTATCATTGTCTTCTGCAATACAGAGAAATACATTTCAGCAATACTTTTCTTTTACTTAGGCTTTTCCCCTGTAACACTGGGTGAACATTGCTAGTATGAAATACTAGCTAGTAAGAAATAGTAACATTTTCCGCTTAATCTGGTTTTCTAAGAAATGCAGTACTCTAGAAAAGAAAGGAGGTGAGGAATCAAAGTGTCTCATTATTATTGATCAGTGTCTTGCATATGACTGCTCTTTTGCAGAAGCATATGTGTGCATGTATGTGTATACAGATTATTTATGATAGACGAAACATTTTATTTATATTTATAACTCTATGCTATTATGAAACAGCAGCTCCCCATCTTAAAATCATACTAATACCAAATGTATCAAAATATTAACTGTGATTTAAGACACAGTTTAGTAATGGACTTGCAAGTGTTACGTTAATCATTGAACTCAGTGATTTTAAGGGTATTTTTTTCAATTTGCTCAATTCTCTGATTCTATCTCAGTGTGTTCCTGAGAAGGAAGTTGAGAGAAGTATTACTTTCCAGATTTTCATGGACAGCATAAATGATTCAAATTTACAGTAGCAAAATCTTGCTCAAGTATTTCATAAGCAGCAGGAGCTGTATTTCACAAAGAGTGAGTTTCATCAAGTTAGTTATTTCAGGTTTCAGGTTTTATTATTGTTCTCAATTGAATTTTGTGGACATGATAATGATATATATCAAATTAATATCCATGCAGCAAAAGCCATTTCTTATTCTTAGGAACTTATTAATCCTTGAAATTGTCTTTAGTATTCTGAACTTTATTTTTTAGTGATTTGTATTTTCTAAGAAAATTTTGTTAGTGTACAATCTTGAAAAACAAATGTATAGAGGAGGCTTCTTTTAATATTGAATAGGCAATATTTTCTTATTGATATATGTTGATTATATCTTTGCAATATCTGAATTTTACTTCTCTTCTTGTCTATAATATTTAATAAATCCCTCTAGTTTTATTAAATCAATGAAGTTAATCAGTTATACAGAGTAGGATTCCATTCCAGTAAACAAATATCAAATACAGAGGAAATATCAATCTATTGAAATATCTATTGATCTAGCTATCCATAGGGCGTCACCCATCTGGTTCTGCTTTATGGTATCAATCACTTTGTCATTTATAAAAACTGGAGCAAAAACACCCAACCAACTTTTAAAAATTCTTGATTTCTTTACCAAGTTGAAGTGTAGAAATGTATATATAGTGTATATATCACACTATATATAATTAGGTAAAAAAATGGAGTGCATGCAGGTGAAAAAACCAATGATCTTTGTCTGGCAAACAGAACAGAAGAATTTCTGCAGATAAATAATGGCATTGATGAGGCATATAATCCTTAAACCAGAGGTAATGCTAGAAGTATTTATATTTCCTCTCCTTTTTTCTTTCACCACCTATTCCTTGATCATTTTACTTCTATGTCGTTACCTCTGTTTTGACAGCATATGGGGTGATTTAAATTTGCTGCATGTATGTTTTTACTCTCTTCATTACTGTATAAACCAGCTCTGCCCAGCTTTCAAGACTGCTTTCCTGTAGTGATCAAATATTGACTGTTTCTGATTTGCAGCTACATGTCCAGAGCCCTGGGTTCATCTGTTCCTGTATTGTCAAGGCATTTGATGTCATCCTGTGCTCACACAGTTCAGGTACCGCGTTGCAGCCTATATTGTATCGATCTTGATAACAAGATGGGCTGTATTTCTATGTATGTGAAATTGCAATTATTGTGGGGTTTTGCCAGTGTTCATCTTCTATTCTACCGCTCCCTGCTGTCACAAGAACTTCTGGGTCTAAAATTGAGGCTTGAGCAAAAGAAATCATTAAAAGAGAAATGCTCTCTGGGTTTTGAATGAGTAGGAGCATAAAAAGAGCTGATCTGCAACATGTGTTGAGACAAGGACAGAATTGAAAGACTGGAGTGCTTGCTGTGGGTATGCTCAGACTACAGAGAAGGTATGCAGGTCAGCACCCCCCCTGGGATACTCTGAAGAGCCATCAGCCTCTTCCTGCTTATGATTTTCTTTTAGCAGAGAACTGCTTATGTCATGGAGCTGGCACATGGCAGTGGATCCAGTTCCACATCCATGACCACAAGCCAGAAAATACTGCTCTGTCCCACTGCATATACAAAGAGTGACTGAGCAGTTGTATTGTCCTGAATTCTGGACTGACTAGAGCTCTCTCAGAGAACAAAGATGATTACGTGGTAAATAAAATGCAGGGGAAGAAACAAAAAAAGCAAACAAAAACCCACAAAGCAGGAGCTGACAAAGCCCTGTTTTAATGGAGGTTCTGGAGCTATTTTGCCACTGAGTTGTTTTACACACTTCAGGAGAGTGCACCAGAACCTACCAGTGAATGGACACTGGTGTTGGATTAGTCCTGTCCACATGCATCTGTATAATCACCATGTTTTTTAGAGGATCAGAAATCAGACATTTTTTGTAGGGAAACCAGACTATTAGAAAAGTAAGAACTTGAAACATTATTACTTTTCTGGATGTTTTTTATATCTGTAGGAAAGACATTGATCTCACTTTGCCTCACTTTCTTATACTTTTGCAAATTTTGTTAAACAGCAAAATATTAGGCCCAGGATGACATTATCTAAAAATCAATTCAGCGTTGATGTGGAGAGGTTAAAAAAATGCCACAAAAATCCATGTAGACTTCCAGAAAGAACTTTGGCATTGGTATAGAATATTACAGCATATAATTTACTGGCAGGTGGTCTTCAGAGCAGGGTTCACAGCTCACAGATGTCCTCAGGAAGTGTTGACTGCATAAACACCGGACAGGAAATGACTGCCTTGGTTAACAGTTCTTCAGGAAATATTTTAGCTCATGACTCAACAGTATCATGCTGTTGAGGAATAAAAAAAGCAGCACACAGATGTATATGAACAGGAAAAACAAATTAAAACAGAAAAAAAAAAGAGAAGAAATTAATGAAAGAAAAAGATAAATAGAGGAAAGAAAAAAGAGAAAGAGAGAAAGAGTGAAAGAGAGAGAGAGAAAGAGAGAGAAAGAGAAAGAAAGAAAGAAAGAAAGCAAGAAAGAAAGAAAAGAAAAGAAAAGAAAAGAAAAGAAAAGAAAAGAAAAAAGAAAAGAAAAGAAAAGAAAAGAAAAGAAAAGAAAAGAAAAGAAAAGAAAAGAAAAGAAAAGAAAAGAAAAGAAAAGAAAAGAAAAGAAAAGAAAAGAAAAGAAAAGAAAAGAAAAGAAAAGAAAAGAAAAGAAAAGAAAAGAAAAGAAAGACTTTCTTTATGCAACACACAGAGAGATGACTTCTCACCCTGAAGATGCTCCAGGAAAGGAAAGACTTTTAAAAAGTAATAGAATAATCTCTCATGGTAGATGGGAAGTAAAAAAAAAAAGCTTAAATTGCAGTGAGACAGTGCAAATCTTGCTAATGATTAAACAGACTGCCTGGCAAAGTTATAGCCTTTGTCACTGAAAATCTGATGGGAAAGTATTTGTAGCTGAAGGGAAAAAAAAAAAAAGCTTGGAAAATATAGGAAAAAAAGGAAATTAGAGACTGAAAGAGGTTTTTAGACCACATCAATTTTTATAGATGAGCATCTGAATTTTGTTCCAACTTCAAATATGTATATTTCAATACTGTATTCAGTAACACTATATCCAATGACCATTTCCTAAAGAACATATCACTCCGTATTTAGCATCAAAAAAATGTTTCACGATTTCTAAAATAATGTCCTAAGCATGATCATAGAAAATATTTTCATGTCTATTTCATCTCTGTGGTCAAATGTATCTTTAAAACTGCTTGACTAGTGTGTTACGTGTATTTCCTCTCTATAGCTCCAAATCTGGTGGTATTCATATGGAGGACAGAATTTCATCTTCCTCCTTTAGTAGAGGAAGATACTGAATATGGTCTCCCAGTATCTGAAGTGTGGATGCATGTTCTAGATCAATTTGAGATATTGAGTTATATACGTTCCAATTCTTTTATCTTTACCTTCCCATTAATTTTTTCAGTATTGCTGCTGTTTCACAAACACACACACACAGAGACACAGAAAAATTAACACTAAAAATCCTATTGAAAGTACTGTTATTTTCAATGACATTTGCTGATATTACATTGATATAGTCAGTTTACAACTCCTATTAAATCTTGCTGAAATTATAGATTTTTATTCCAAAATAATTTGACATCATTGTCAATAACTATTCTTTACAGATGTTTGAAATTAAAATTTTATTTTAAAAAGTATAAATTTCTATACTAATTTCCATTAAATGCTGGTGTTTAAACAGAATGCCATTTTCAAGAATAACCTTGAGCTCAGCTTTAAAAAGAGAAAATCTTTTCTGTTTTTCCTGTTTTCTGTGACAAATGTGAAGAGTTAATGCTTGGGAAGTGCCAAGATAAATGCTTATTGATGACTCAGTTAACATCTTGGAGTGAGCAGAGTATAAACAGGCAAAATACGTCTTCTTTTTTATAGCTCAACAAGCGAGGGAATGCAGTCATAAAAAAAGGAAATGTAATGAAATGAAATCAAAACAAACAAAAGACAAGCTCTCAGACCGTGGTGCTGATGACTCATTTTCAATGTCCTTTTCAAATTGTCACTTTATTCTCTAGGTTGGACTCTTCACCCGCGACTGCTTGAGTGACATTTATAAATGAGAATGTGGGACTTAATTAGGTGAGCCCTCCTAACGTTCTGTGTGCATCTTACATGTATTTAATTCCATCTTTGGATGCGCAAGATGAACTGTTTCTAGCTGAGTGAAGAGTGCCCGATGGCGGTGAGTGCTGAGTCACAGGGCGCAGAGCTGGTGCTCTGTGCCAGGACTGGTGCCCACCGTGCCCTCTGTGCACAGATCCCACCCAGGGGATGTGGCTGTCGGGGTCCTGCCCCACCTGGACTCGGGCTGAGACACTCAGTGGCTGCTAAATGAGTGAAGGGGACCATCAGCTCCACAGCAGCCCAGCAGCAGCCGGCATTGCAGAGGAATTTCAATTAGTCCGGTGACAATCAGCTGCAGTCCCCAAGGAGACAGCTACCACCTCTTCTGCACAATGCTCTGTCACTGCTACAAAAAGCTCACTTGTGACACCACTTACAGCATCAGGTGTAAAAGTAGCTGCTTGGAGGCACTTGTCCTCTCTGCATGGTTTAATTTAAAAACTGAGATCTTCTATTCTGTGTTTGAATATGAATGAGTCAGTCGTAAACAAAGAACTAAAATAGATGAGTCTGGCGTGGAGAGGTAGCTGAGTCATTCTATAAACGCTGTCCCTTAAATGTAAATGGCAGAGGTTTTCTTTTTTGACAAAATAATGCTATTTTAGCTTAATGAGCTTAATGAGGCTTTTGCAGTGAAATGGCTCCTTAAATTTACTGTCCCATTTGGTGACCCCACTTTTAAACTTTTCTATCCATAATTTTACTTCTTGATCACTGTGGAGAGAAACTCAAAATATTTACTTCAGGAGCTTTCTTTTCATTTTAGCTATTTATTTAAATAAACAGAGTTTTAATTTTGTACCTCTTTACCGTATGAAGATAGCATTTCTTCATTGCACTATGTCTCTAACACCATTTAAAAGGGGTACAGAATCAAATGTTGGTACTATATCTTTGGAGTTTTGATTCAGAGGAAGAGGTTAGCCCAGAAGAAAATAATTTCTAGTGTGGATTAAAATAGCTAAAATAGTACTAGAAAACATTACAGATTTCAGCAAACATATCCACTGTTTGAATAAGAAAAACTTTTCACAAGACATGAAATAAAATTTCTTCTCTTTCCTCACTACAACTTTGAAAAGAAACTATATTAGCAAAGCAATATTATTCCACAGAAACTGATAAAATTTATCTTCTTCTCATTATACTTATCCGTGACATATACTTATGAGCTTTAAAATGAAAGAAAAAAACCTATTTTCTTTAAATGCCTTACCTAGATACATTTACTGATTTAAAAGGCTAAAGAAATTGTAATGCCATCTAAAAAATACCTGGAAAAAATTAATAATGGTTTGGGATGCATATTTCCACCAAAAAAATTACTGCAAACAAATGAAAATCTAAGTCAGAACATGTTCCTCCTGTTACCCTTGATAACATTAGTAGTAGCCACATAAGACAGGATATTTAAAATCACCAGAACAGGACTTTCCAGAGTAACAGGTTGCAGCATTAGTTGGCAAAAAATATTCTTGGGTCCACAAGTAGAAATGTTGAGTACAAAAGAGCAATTTTACTGTGTTCAGAGCTGATAAATCCTTGATATTTCAAATGTGGGCCAATGAAAGTTCAAGGGAGTGGTTCAACTACAGAGATCCTCAGTGAGGGCAGGAGGCTTTTCAAAGGTCTGGAAAAATCAAACACCAAAAGGAAGATTAAAGGGTTAAGTATATTTAGGCTAAGGAAAGGAAAAGACAGCAGGAGTGTTCATAAATAAAAACCACAGCTTTTAAGGAGTTTATTCCTTCTCAAAACTCATTTCAGATCAGACGCTGAAGAGCAGAAGGGAAGGTCTGTGCTGGGATGTGCAGCACTGAGGACTGTGCAGTGCTATCGCCCTTTGTTGGGAGGCTCTGGCAACGCCCTCGGATCCTCGTGCTCAGAACAGCCTGTACAGGTGTTTGTTCAGAAATGGCACAGATATAGCTGACCCAACATTTGCAAAGGAGGTGGGAGTAAAAACTCTCTTCTAATTTTGTTCAGTCTCAAATTCTGCTATTTTGGTGATTTTATTATCCAGCTTCATTATACATATTACTATGCAGAAAATAAAATAATGAAATCATTAATTCAGAAAGTTGAATTCAAAGCAAAATGTTTGGAAAAACTGAAACACAGGGCTATGCCCTGGAAATTAGCAACACTGACATTTAAAATTTGCAGCAAATATTTTCAGATTGAAATAATATTTTATCATCAAATGTTCTAACTTTCCTATAATTATTATATTATTGCTCTATATAATTATGTCATTGCTTGCACACTGGCTTTTTACACATCATATATGTAAATACCAGTATTAGGCATTAACAACAAGGTTGATAAATATAATTTCATTGTGCCAGCTTGGGTTAGTGACAAGTTTAGAAATTTCATGCCAATCCAAATAAATACTACAAAATACAGCTGTGAATTCTTTTTCTTTTTCCAATCTCCTTTAAAATTTTACACTATTCAGTAAGGATGAGACAAATTATAAGTTAATTTTAAGAATTATAATGGATGGCAATTACAATCTGTATTAGTTCATATTTTCATTATCCTAATTATCCTTACAATAGACGTTCTGCCTCATTGTTCTCATGACAATTTGCCAGAGAAGTGCTGTATCAGAATGCTAATAACTTGCCACATCCCCTCTTTAACAGTTTATAGTAAACCACAACTATATGATTTTACTGATGTTCAATAGGTTTGCTCAGCAGGTCCATATCACTTTAAAATGGTAGCAACCCACATTTTGATATCTATTCCCTCTCAGAATGGAATAGATATCAAAATACAGGAAAGGTTGGACCATGTTTTTAAAATTACATATTTATTTTAAATACTAAATATTGTGATTTCAACATATATTTTAAAATGAAGAGATAAAGGATATAGTAGACCATTTTTCTAAATAAACCATTCCCAGCTGTAGTTCATCTAGGGAATTTATGTGTGCTTACTGAAGTCTCATATATTTTATCTGATAATATTCAACCAGCTAAACATGTGCTTTTGATCAAGCACATTCAACCTTTGTCTTGCCATGGTTTTCCTCAATAATCAAGTAGATTTTCTTTGGCTAAATTTTGTTTAGAAATATGGTTTCTTAGTAAAACATAAGTGCTTTTTTTAATATTAATATACTCCTGTACATAGTCCAGAGCTGTATCCATCTCTGGGGTCCCCAGCAGGGGAAAGACATTGAACTGTTGGAGCAGAACCAGAGGACACCCACCAAGTTGATTAGTGGGACGGGGCATCTTCCTGATGCAGAAGGACTCAGAGAATTGTTCAGCCTGTAGAAGAGAAGGCCACAGGGTGACCTCATTGTATCCTTCCAGTACCTCAAGGGAGCCTACAGGAAAGCTGGAGAGGCACTTTCTACACTAGCATGTAGTGAGAAGGCAAGGGGGAATGGCTTCAAACTGAAAGACAGTAGGGTGAGATTCAATATCAAAAAGAAATTCTTTGCTGTGAGGGTGGTGAAGCCCTGGAACAGAGAACTGCAGCACTGGAACGGGTTGCCCAGAGAAGTTTTGGATGCCTCATCTCTGAAAATATTCAAGATCAGGTTGGATGAGGCTCTGAGCAACCTGGTCTACTGGAAGGTGTTCTTGCTATGTCAAGAGGGTTGTATCCAGGTGATCTTTTAGGTCTCTTCCAGCCCAAATCATTCTATGACTCAAGGATATCAATTGCCCAGCATAATCTTGCATATTCATGTCGTCATGCATATAAATGAAGCTGGTGGATAATCATCCCCCTCTGTAAAATATAAATATTCATTTGATTTTAAGTTCACTGTCTTAGACATTCTGGCTTTCTTAAATGTGAGAAGGTGTTTAAGTGCTATGCAGTGATAGGGCCCAAAGTGTTTAATGAGTCATTTATTCAGTGTGAAAGATAAAAATAAGAAGCATGTTTCTAATCATGCAACCTTAATTTCTACAATTTGCCAAACTCCCAAATTCATGAGAAACAAACTTAACATTGGAACCAGACTGAAATTAATTGTTGTGGATCAAAAGTTGATTCTGTGTTTGGATGAGAATAAATTAACTGATCTTTATGGAGTGGATTATTACGGTTTAAAAGAAAACAGCTGAAGGAAAGGACAAAAAGAAGGATTCAATTAGTCTTGGATTTGACAGAAGTTACTGAAACAATAGAATTGTCATGAGAAATAAAACTTCCTTGCTACTTTATCAGTATCCCTCTTTAGGGAAAATTCCAGCATTACTTATGGATTTACTAGAGGCTGTTGCCGTTAAACAGAGGGGTTGCATAGCAGTGCTGTCTTGAAGAATTGAATTTGAGACAAGGTCAGGATATTCATCCACTTAATTCAGCTCAAGATATTGTTTTTGATGGAGACATCTTATCTGCCTAAACATTTGGCACAACCATTTCATTTTGTTAATTTAGTGTTATTTGAAAACAGGAAGGAGTTCAGGGCAAAAGAGGAGATATTACACTTTTACAGACCTAGGTCACAGGCTTGTTCTCCTTCTGTTTCTTGTTCTAACATAATTTACATTGGAATATAACTCAGTAGTACTAAATTCAGCCTACTGAAGCACTTCTGCCTGTTGAATCCTGGATATCAGATGAAGCCAAATGTCACAGGAGTATGAATTAATCATGTTTCTGGACTCATGATCATCATGAACCTGGAACTCTTTGAAGCAGTAGTAAGGAAATAACTCATCTCCCTGGTCCCTTTGTCAGTTAATTCAAATGTCAATGGACAATTAGAGTTTCTGCACTCCAAAGTTCCTTACTATATCAATCTTCGTGGCTCTTCAACAGCCTCACATGACTGAGACTCCAAAAACTTACATTTTGTGGATTATTAATAAAAGAAATTGCCCAAATACTGAGATAATTCACATAATAAAGTTGCATATCAGCCCAACTAAAGAGACTATATTTTATAGTCAGTTACTAGATCCATCCTTTTTCTTGAATAATGATGTTAAATCAACTGTCTTCAAAAGTCTATGGAAACATCATGACATTGTCACGTAGGAATTTTAATTGTGTACATAAAACTCATTGATTTTCATGTGTATGTTGTGTATGTGTAGTATTATGTGTATGTAAAACCTTAATGGTTATCTTTGTTCTATTTTCACTCTTCACCATTTATTGTGATGTACTTAATAACTTCGAATAAAACACAGCCCAAAGCAAAATATTCAACATTTTCTACATTTTATTTCTGCTATGTATCTGTCTGTGTAGGTAAAGTGTCTTTATATATTCTGGAAATACAGAAATGCTGAGACTTTCATGCTACCAAGCTTAATATAAGTGGTAAAAAGAAATACACAAAGCTCAGAATAAGAAAGCATTCATGATCTCTTGCTTAGATTCAGTTCTGTAGATATTACTTTTTCCTAAGATGCTACTTTTAAAATTAATTTTGGAACTTGTCTCATACTTTACTGCAGTTTGAAATTTTGTGTAAAATTGTCCCAAGAATTCTTCAAAATATTTTTTTCTGAAGGTGGTAATGAGTGATGAGTTATTACTCTCTATGACAACAGCACTAAAAGCAAAAGAAGTCTTTATACATGACTTTATTCCCTACAGCCTGAAAATAAAAAATATGAGAGTTTTAACAATGGTCACTGAAAGTTGCAGCACTAAATGCAGAATCCTCTGTCAAAATCACTTGAATAGTTTAAAAAATATAAGTGATATTTTAATATTTCAGTATTTAAGATTCAACTTCAATGCTACCATTTTGGCAACCTAGTGTAAATACAAGGATATTTTTCCATAAATTTCTAAAGAAAAGAGAAGATAGACACATTATACAGTCCTACTATAAGTGTCATTTTTCATCATTTTATGTTTCATTTCACATAATCTGCCAAAGAAAAAATATGCATAGGCTGTTATCAGTGGTGCTGTTTTCTTTGTTCTGTTTCTGTGTATTCTTGTTCTGCTTCTCCTTTGCAAAATTGAAATAACTACTACTGTAATTATGATTTTAAAAAAGATACCTGAGTATTTTAATTGAATAGTCAGAGTATTTTTACAACCCTACTCAACTTTGTATTATACATTATTTAATCCATGAGATGCTTTAGGCCATTTATATAAAAAGTCAATTCAACGGTTCTAATGTCTAGAACAAAGGGATAAATACTTTGTTTTAGTTATTGAAGCAAGCCCTCACATGCAAATTCCCATTTTAAATATGAAAGGCTAAGCACATGCATTCCATTTTTATCATCTATATAGTAGAAAAGGGTGCGCAGTAAGAGTTGTGAGTCAAGCCAGCAAAATAAAGTAGAAAACTTTAAATATTTTAGGTTAAATATTTTCTTCAGAGTTAGAAGGCTTGAGTGACTCTGATCAGGCAGCCTGTTTCACTCCTTGTTATGGCTTTAAGTCTTTTATCCTTCTCTGTACAGATCAGCACACATTGGGCAATGTTTGTTTTATCTTCATGTCTGGATGTCCTAAGCCATACACTAAGCAAAAAAAAAAAAAAAAAACTCTCTCCCCAGAAAATACTAGAAAGCCTTCCTGCAGGGGCCAGTCATTATCAGAAACATAATAATCAGGTAGAAAAAATAAAAAATCTTTAGTGAATTTCAAGGAGGCAGTTCTGAGGTAAGATCTAAGCAGAGCTTAGGAAGCAGGCAGTTACTAATGAATGCTGCCAGTGAAGGCAATGCTGGGCAGCACCGCTCACTTCGCTCCTGTGGGATAACTCCTCTCTGCCATTAAGGTATGTCTACATTACACAAAGAAAGCCTTCTGCAGTATCCACTAATAGCTTAATTAAGGGCAGTGAGAGGATGTTATGAGCACTTATCTGTACACAGTAATTGCAGAAGAACAACTAGGTTTTATCCTGATAGCTTGTCTAAAAGTTACTACCTCAGTTGAGAGGCAGACCATCATTGTTTAGCATATGACCACAATCACACTGGATAATGACCATATAATGAAAAGTCAATTTGCATCACAACCTCTCTTTTCATCTGGAAAAATTTACTCAGAAGAGGTAATTTAACAAGATTTTTAATTCTTCTTGAGTCAGAATCTTCTTATCCTGCTCTCAAATCTCCCTTGCAGAGAAAAAAAGGCTCTCAATTTTCTAGAGATCTGAGACTGAATGCTGAGAAGAGATAAATGATGACCATTAGTGCCTCTTGGGGAATGCAAAGAAATTTATAAACACAATTATTTGCTTTTATTCCAATCATTTTTATATTCCTATGAGGTTTTTTTCTTTTTCAGAATATCGCTTTTCTGTTCGGGCCATACAAACAAAAGCAATCGCAAGCATTTAGACTATGTGGTTATTTAACAACATATTTTTATTACAATATTCTCCTGGTTTTAGTTTTTTATTTCATTGAATAAAAAGCCTCATTTTTATTCAATAGAAGTTTCAGTTCTAAGTAATTCCAACAGCAAATAGCTTTAGCACAGCCCTTCTACTAATCACATAATCACAAACCTTGATTTTCAAGAAAAAAATTATTAACCTCAGTCTCGTTTTCTCTATTTTCTTGGACTTTATTTATTCCTTCTGAAAAGAGGAGAAACTCTTGCTCCGTATTTCCCAGTGTACCTGCACCCTGCAGCAGTAAACTGCTCTGCCTGAACAAACTGTGCCATAGCTATACTTCTGAAAGGTGCAAGTAATGGAGTGCTAAACTGAAAAAGAAGAAAAAGAAATGCTGACATCCATGAATCACAGCTCACCTTAGAGCAAACATGATAAAATTATTCACGGGACATAAAGTGGTGCTGAGATTCTGTGTGAGATGGCAAAGATGAATCATCACCAAATAGAGAGCTTCTGTGCGTGTCTCTTATCAGGAGAGACAGCTGAAGAGGGCACACTGCGAATGTTAGGCAGTGACATAGAGACCTATAGGTGGAAAAATGAGCTTTGCAATCAAGGCTTAAAGCTCCCTTTGGGGCCATAAAATAGCTGTTATTTAGCTTTCTTGTGTTATCTTTAAGTGTTCTGGTACAATTTTTTTTTTTTTTTTGGAAGATCGCCTACACGTTAAGATCTCAATTATGAAGGATACCATTTATTCAGTTGGTCTTTTCTGATTCTCTGTTATGTTTCATATATTTTAATTTTTTGGGACAAGCAGGTTGCCAAAGTGTATTTTCCTCAGTAGTTTCACTTTTATAGTGGCAGTTGGGAACCACAGAAATGTTTTATTCTTTGCTCAGCGTATAACACAGGTGTTATAATATCAACAACATTTTCTACTCACTTGAGAGACCTATGTGAAAGGAAGATGAAAGGCACATTGAGTGAGCAGGAAATGTAATGCAATAGAACTAGCTCCAAGCAGAAAATGTAGAGATTTGTCTTCAGTGATTTATGCTTTGAAAAAGAGGGCAGATCAAAAATGTATGGGTTTATATGAGGACAAATTATACCCAATATACACATATTACTGTTCTTGAAGCTGTTTGTACTCTGGTAACTTTGCTGGTTTACTGGAAATATTTTGGATTAAAAAATATATTTTATCCTCCATATGTTTATTAAAAAATATATTGCCTCTCTACAAAAATGGTCAATCATATTTCTTTCAAAACAATAACTGAAAAGACTCACTTTAAACATGTCTGAGTTAAAATGTTTGTGATTTTTCCCCATTTTTTGAACCAAATATTGACCAATCCAATGTGGGTGTAAAGATAACTTCTGCAAAACCAGATCTTTGCATTCGGAAGGACAAAATTGGTAGACAAGACCTTTTTCAGCAGATTAAAATAGTTGGCACGTGTCTGCCTTGGTGTTAAAACACTTCTGAAATCTATGCTATTGAAGTTCTTTGCAAAAGAAGTTTGCAAACAATTAATGATAAAAATACGATTTAGGAATTTAATAGCATAAATTTATCAAAATAGGTTTCTGGAGGAAGAAAGAACATTTATACAGCAGGCAAAAATTAAATTCTATTTTTTATTATTAAAGGGATTCTGTTGTTACTGAATGTTTAAACATGAATGAAAAGAGTTGATGAACATGAGAAATCTCAGCTTTACACGAGTAAGGAAATGTTCCAATTTTGTTTACCCTATTAAAGAATTCTTAAAATGTTCATTCAATCTCTAAAAAAAATACCAGAAAAAACAATGTGACAAGCATTAATGCACAGTAAAATTTTACAACTTGCAAACAGATAACAGACTGAAAACAGTCATGAAATCAATATATGTGAATTGTGAGTATACTCACATGGAACATCATGGGATTACACATTTGTAATAACATTAGATATCCATGGACTCATAAATTTACAAGTTCTAAAAAATCTATTTTGCTGTTTTTACTTTCAAAATCCACATATATGCAATGCAGCTTTTACACGCAACATTAATACATGGGGTTTAGCATCACAATGCATCCAGTAATCAAAGTTTATAAAAGCTGGTGAAAATGACTCTTGCTTTCCATAAAGTCTTGAATCTAACTCTGCAGAAGAACCAACGTATTCATGAATGATAGAAACAGAAGGTCTTTGAAAGTTTAAAAAATTCTTAAACTGTAGTTATTGTATTTTTTTCCTTTCTCAGTTTTATAACTCTACAGCAAAAGTTAGCTTTTTAAAAGCCTTCTTAAGTGTCTATATTTTACTTATGATATTTATTGTTGGATGGTCTCTGGTATCAACTGAGGATAAGTTACTCTAATAAATAATCAGTCTCCAAGTGAAAAACAGATTCAGTTATTAAAACTGATTTTTTAATTTGGTTTAACATTTTTATATTTAATATTATTTTAATTATTATTCTCTCTCAGATGTTTATGTTCTTGGCTTTTATTCTCAGAAGCTACTGTTCATGAGCCTGCATGTTGATATTCTTATGTCAGCCCAAATGCTTTTCATACTGCCAAATGTTATAGCTTAAATGTGCAAACCTAACATTGCAATTTTAATCAAGTGTGAACTTTAATAAAAACATATTACATAGATAAGAAAAGTGCAAAAATGTCTCTAATATGTTTTTCTTTGCTAGGAAACTTAGGTGATTTCTTTTTCTAGCTTATTTTCTAATTGGTCTACGAGATACAGCCTTTGACAGGTTTTTACCATCTGTGTTCTGAAGTCGTTTTAAAACTCCTGTGTCAGGGATTTTGAACCTTTATCTGAAGTGACCACCATGTATATCCTTTCATTTTGGACATCTCCCATTAAAGGAATTAAAAGAGCTTTTGAACAAACAGTTCTGTCTTTGGAAGCTGAAAGCAGATTTCCGTTATCCTGAAACCTGAAAATCCAAAAGTTGCTCTGTAGATGCCTCCTGAGAATAAGGACTGATACTAACAGCAAAGGCTATCAGCATGTCACAATGTGTTTAGTAATCAAAATAAGTTTAAAAGAAGTAAGAAGAACAATTAAACTGCTGCACCATCTATTTTGCAAGGGTTTGGCATCATCTATTGGGAAAAAAAGAAAAAAAGAAAAATCCTGCTTTTCTTTTGTAGTTGTCATTTAAAAGATAAATTGAAACAGTGTTTCATGTTTGTCAGCTAAATGCACCTTAGAAGTCTGAGAAAATATTTCAAAATAGAATTTACAAACTGAGAGAAAAAGAAGAAAAAAATGATTATACTACAAAAAGTAAAAAACTTTTAAGCAAAAAGTTATTTTTTAAGTTTTCACCTGAGACATTCATGACAGAGTAAAAATAAATGGAGAATAGATATTTGTATGAGCAACTTTACACCACAATGACATTCCAGGTAGTGACTCAGAACAGAGAGCAATATCACTGTAAACAAATGCATCCATTATTGCTGGTAACTACCTAGATGGAGAGGAATTCAAGCTGATGGTGGAGTAGCAGCAAGCCCTTCAATTTCAATGAGAGACCTTTTAAGAGATATAAGCTTTCAGAGCAGCTCTTTTCCTAAGCTAGCCTCAGAAACATAGAAAATCGTGCTCTGTCTTCAGTTGCTCTGTGGGTTGCTGTAGCAGTCGCAAGTTGCAAAGTTCTGGGATCATAATGATGCATCAGTACTGCATTATGTGTTAACTCCAAAAAGTAGTGACATTATTCTGAACTTATAAAAACCCTGGATGCTATTTATGGATGAAGTTGTTGTTAACATTCTTTTTAAACTGTTTTTAGCCCACATAACTGCAAAGATAGAAAAGAAATATATGCTATCAACTAGTCTGTTTTGCCTGTCCAAGAAATAAAAAGTCTAGAGGAAGATGGCTAAAAATTACTAGAAAGAGATAATTAAAGATGTTGTATCTTGCAAACAATTAAAACACAGGAACAGTTTTATGGTGATGAGAGAGTTGGGGTTCTTCAGCCTGGAGAAGAGAAGACTCTGAGGAGACCTCATTGTTGTCTTCCAATACTTAAAAGGGGCTCTTAAGGGAAAGGAGGAGTGATTTTTACATGGGCAGATAGTGACAGGACAAGGGGGAATGGTTTTAAACTCAAAGAGGCGTGGATTAAATGGTAAGATGGGTGAATTGCTCTGAGGGTAGTGAGGCACAGAAACAGGCTGCCCAGAAAACTTGTGGATGGCCCATCCATGGAAGTGTTCAAGGACAGGTTGGATGAGGCCCTGAGGAACCAGATTTAGTGGGTGGCATCCCTGCCCATGGCAGGGGAATTGGAACCAAATGATCTTTAAGGTGCCTTCCAAACCAAGCCTCTCTATTGATTCTGTGATTCTCTGAAGCTAATTTTAGCTCAAAGTACAAATCAACTTGATTTCCACTTCCTTCTGATATCACAACAGAATTATCTTCCCACATTTGCAATAGACATTTAATTTCTCTGCACATCTTCCTACACTTGCATGCTTTTGTGTTATTCTGCATTTACTTTGGAAGTAAAGCAATGCAAAACTTCTTAAATGGGACATGTATTAATCATGATTATTTTCACTATTTTTTTTCTTTAATCATGTAATTGGCACACTAATTGGACCATTGGATTAGGATATCCTCAAGGTATCTTTTTAATAATATCTTCTATTTAACTAGGATACTGAATGTCCCCTTGTGGAAATACTTGTTGCTATTCTGCTCTAGAAGTTCTTTTCTATTACAAAGGATGAAAAAAATTAAGACTTGTGCACTACAGGGCTTAAGTTTTATAATAAGCACTAAATTAGGTGTCCAGGATCTCAAGACAACAAAGAATTAGACATCTCTGGTAAGGAGTCACTGACATAAGCAAAGAAGGTTTTATATTATACAACAAGAAATGTTGAAATGCTGATATACTTATATTTTCAAGAAATATGGCCATTGCACTTCAGCTTTAGGAGTGAGCTAAACTTACATACAGATTTAGGTACTTCTACCAGTCCAACCAATGAGATTGACTATCAACTATCTAAAAGGTGTTTATTAAAGTCCTTGCAAGGAAAATAAGTTCTGTCATCCATCAGGAGAGAGTTATTAGACTATGTGGGCATTGTTCAAATTCAGAATGTGATGATAAGTTTTTTACAAAAAAAGTAACTTTGGATAGTGTATTTGAAAAGCATCTCAATAATTGTTAGTACTTCACATGGTAGGAGCTATTAAAATATGTGTTTCTATGATGAGCCCATTTATCGTAATTTTAAATATTTCAATCTCTTACTTCTCTTACTTCAGTGTGTGAAACACAAATTAAAGCAGACTGTTACAGACTTACTGCATTTATTCTCCACTTTGCTTCACGCCAGTTCTCATTGTTAATTTTCCTTCACCCATAAAAACTGATCTTTGGGAAAATTTTAATAATCTTTATATAATATATAATAATCTTTATAATCTTGGCTCAATGAGCATTTCACAGAACAGAATAGAATATTTATTTATAAAAGTCATAAATGGACTAGCAAACAGTGGGAATAACAAGTTTATAAAGTTTGATGATGTCTCTGAGAAGCTGTAGAAAGATTTCTTAATAATTATCACTCTAATGCAGATGACATTCAGTGCCAACAAATTACAAGTAAAGTGTATGAGGAAAGAGTAGTCTGAACTGGATATTGCCTCCATAGGAAAACTAAAAGAGAAAAGTTATAATAATTCATTGAAGACTGTTCAGTATAGATAACGAAAAACAAAAATGTTAGCAAAATCCCCAAATATTGTGCAGTTAATACAGCAAGACAGAGAATAAAACATGAAACATCATTATACCAGAACATAAATTAGTAACAGATATAAATATTTGGCAGCTTATATCTGAAAGTAAAGAATATTACTGGAAAGGTATAACCATGGAGGGCTTTAACTGGAAGGAAATGGAATAACTTCAGCTATAGTATGAGTTCCATGCAAAAGAAGTCACACAGATTCTTTGGCCTTGTTTGTCAAAAACAGATGCATCAAAGTCTTATTTGTAAAGAGAAGAAGAGAAATTCCTTATTCCCAGTTTCTCAAAAAGTAGGCAAGAACATGGCAGGTAGCAAACAAAAGGTGAAATTTAGAACTCATTATAACAAGACATGGTAAGCATGAAAAGTTTACGAGTTTGAAAACTGATTGTAGAAATTCATTGAGGAGATTCAGAGAAACCTTTGTCTCAAGCATACCAGACACAAATTTTAAAAGGTTGTGTCAGAAAAATTGTAACTGTCTGCTTTCCTTGTCCTGCTCCTTTTCCCGGACATTCACTTATGACTCAGTGTCAGAAATATTGGACACAGTCTCTAACAGAAAAAATGAAGAAACCTCTTGACACCAGGAATACCTTCTATTTTTATTTGTTTAGCTGTGAGTCATCTGCACTGTGATAATTGTTGAGAATTGGCCTCATGGGCTCTTTTAGACACCACTCAGGATATAAACTTAGCTGTTACTTAGGTGAGGATTTGTTGCCTGGGAGCAGCGAGCAAGAACCAGCAGCTCCAGGAGGACAGGTCAAACCCAGCTTGCCCTGTGCCCCACCAAGGAGCTCAGCCCCACGGGGTATGGGCACAGCAGGCAGTGCCAGATGTTGGTAACAAGTACATCAAGAGATGCAAACCTGTGCTAGCGATGAACCAGGTCCAGAGGATGTCCAAAAACCCAAGTTCAGAGCAAAGTAGATGAGATTTCTGGGACATAAAAGTGAGGTAATGTGACTCAGTGTACCTTAGGAAAAGAACTTGAGGCAATGTCAACTTATCTCCTAGTTCAGATGTGATAGCTGGCAGCTTATAGCCTGGCCTCAGGTGCTGGGTCTAGATATTAGCTCAGCCCTTTGTCCTTGCAAACTTGGGCATCTCACTATGCTGTGTACAGAGTCCATAAAAGAACAAAAGGCTGGATTTCTGTCTTGCAATGTACAGATGCTAAGCATTTATGTGACACCACAAGCATACAGAAGTACGAAATCACAGTAGCATTTGACATTAATGACGTAGGTTTACTCTGAATTTAAAAATTAATCAAAAAACTTATTCTGCAAACACATGGAGGTATTAGTAAAACTGACGCTTCAAAGACTACTGACAGCTAAAATTTAATTTAGTTTCTATAATGTCAAGAATGAGTTGCCTTACATCTAAATAGACCATAAGAAATCATCTTAAACTTGAAGGAAGCCATATGTAATCTTTTTGAGAAGAGGAAATGAAAATCAAATTTTCAGTTCTAGTTCAATTGAAACATCCCAGGCAAAGGTGACAGAATAGATAAAACATTTATATTAAAAAATGCCATGTTGCCTGGAGCTTATTGATAAATGCTGCTTTATTAGACTCAGCTATTCCTGAAGATAAACGCATACAACTTCCATTGATTTCCTTCAGCTTATATTTTGATAATCATTCAGAGTACCAGTACGACGTGACATTTCATGCTACTGAGTCAAATTGGTCTTACTGAACAGTCATAAAAACTGTGGAATCACTGAATCATTCGTACTGGAAGAAACCTTGACAAGTCACCCAATCCACCTTACTTTTCAGAGACAGCGCTAAATTCAGACAAGAGATTTAGAACTTTTTTTCAGAAGAGCCTTGAGTTACCCAGATTTTCTGGGCAACCTATACCAAAGTTTATTAAATCTGATAGTGATTTTGTTTTGCTTCATTCTTGTTGGTTTGGTTTGTTTTGTCCTAGCTAGGCTCTCAGAACCTCTTCTGTTTCAATTCATGTCCCTCTCTCTGGTTCTTTCCCTGGGTAGAAATCTTGGCTCTATCTCTTTGGCTACCTACTAGTAGGTATCAGAAGGCTGCTATTCACTGTCCCTGTACAATTTTTACTTCTTCAGACAAAAAAACCCCTGATTAATTCCCAGTAAGGCAGAATAACATTTCTTAATTTGATCTATTTTAAAGTCCTGCTAGCTCAGGAGCTGCTGACTACCTTTGCTGCCGAGGCACTTCTGGCTCCTGCTCATCCTGCTGGCCACAGGCACTCCCAGGTCCTTTTCAGCAGTGGCTCAGGCAGCCTGCCCCAGCCTGGGCCACTGCTCAGAGCACCACATCTGCAGTGCAGAATGCAGAGAAGGCTGTGGCTGCCAGTTTTCCTGGGGTTCTTTCTCCAGTCACTGATTGGAACTGAGCCCTGTGATGTATTAGCACCATTGTGATTTCAGAATTTAGAAATTTGGTTTGATTTCTCTTGTTATTGTTACCTAACTTTCTCATCTTTATTCCTTGTTTTGCCAAAGTCAAATCAAACAAAGCATGTACACTTACTCAATTTATTCATTTCACCTTTAAAACCCTAAGATTATATTTTTTAAATAGTGATTACATTTTTTGTGATTATTGTTCTACCAAGTGCAATAAAATGTGTGCCTCAGAGGAGGAAATGCAGAAAAAAGATTGTTGCTTAAAATAACAAATTATCATGGAAAAAATTGCCCTAAAATCTCTTGATGAAATGTTATATCTAGTCAGGAAAATGGTAAAACTCCTATTAACTCTGATGATAGTCGTGGTTCTACTTCATCCCACCACATAAGGTCTCTGTCAACTCTTTGGCACAGTAAAATATTATCTTGGGAAGCAGCCAGTAGAGAGTTTTCTTCTGCCTAAAGCTCAGAGGGAAGGGCTCAATAAGCTAACCTAAACAATGCCCTCACATAATGAGGAGCAGCTGGACCTTGTAAAAAGGTGGCTATACTTCAAAAGCAGCCTTCCTTAATGCAGAAGTCATGTCCCTGTACCTGTCCTGAGTACGCCATCTGACAACAGCCAGAACTAAAATCTCAAGAGGAGAAGGCTGGAATATTTTCAGCTTAAAAAAAGAAACCTGACTGGCAGGAAATGACATTAGCTTAAGGTCAGAGTTTCCATATAAAATTTATTTATTTTTATTGATATAATTGAAGTATTTTTTAAAATTCTTTATTATTGCAGGCTTTGGACATATGTATTTGTTTATGTAGATTATAGCATCCACATTAATGCTAAGAAAGGGAAAAATATCAAAGTCAAAAGAAAATTTTAAAAAAAATCAGAGATGATCAAGCTATAAATCAAATATTTGCCTGTGATGTTTTACCAGATAAGAGGCAGAAATGTAACTTCACTTCCCATTTGGCATCCATATTTCCTGTTAAGCATCTAACCATTTTCACATAACCTCAGAGGTTCATCATCCTTTATGAGTCCTTTTCTCTTTGTCAGCAGTTACCTGTTATTGCTGCTATAATCTATATAACTAGAGACTCTGATGACACAGCTGCTGCAGAAAAAGGTGGCTGCAGTGATTATGTTAATGAGATCACTAATTTCTTGCATAAACATTAAAACTGTTTCACTGCTTCATATGTCACTTGCTGGATTGATGGAATATCTTGAACAATACGTTGACTCAGTTGTTATTTATTTGTATTTCAGTAGCACCTACAAGCCACAAAAAGCTGAGACCTCAGCCAAAAATATCTTGTTTACCTATAAAAACCTATATAATTTAGAAAACAGGACTTTAGTCCTTCCCTCTGCTCTTCTACCCCTGTACCTCACTGTTATAAACCCAGCTGGAATACTGCTTCCAGCTGAGGTCCCCAGTCCAAAAAAACGGCGTAGACCTGTTGGAATGGGTTCAGAGAAGAGCCAGAACATAATCAAAGGCTAGAGCACTTCTCCTCTGAAGAAAAGTTGAGAGAGTTAGCATTGTTCATCTTGGAGAAGAAAAGGCTCCAGAGAGAGAATTTTGTGATCTTTCATTATATAAAGGGAATTATAAAAAAGGCAGAGAAAGACTTTTTACAAGGACCTGTAGTGATGGAACAAGGTACAATTGATGTGCTCTGAAGGAGGGTAGATTAAACATAAGGAAGATATTTTTTACAATAACAATGGTGATACCTTGGACAGGTTGCCCAGAGAAGTTGGTCCATCTTTGAACTCATTTAATATGAGGTTTGACAGTTCTGAGCAACCAGCTCTAGTGGAAGGTGTCCCTGTTCATGTCAGGTGGGTTGGAACTAAATGGACTTTTCAAACCAAAGAGTTCTATGATTCTATAATGCTGTGAAAGAGAGAGAAGGGACCACAAGGATATAGAGATATAATGATCTTATGTACCTAAATACACCATTAACAGACCATCCATAAAATGTTGGAAGCCTCTTCACTCGTAAATTTATTATGTAATAGGGAAAAAATGTTTTTCTCAACAATAACAAAAAGAAAGATACATTTCAGGATGTAAAGGGGTCAGTTTTCCATAAAGCTTAATTCTTCAGGCAAAGGGATATTCACAGTCTCTTCCATCAATCAAGAGGCAGGAGAGATATAGGGTTAGTTCATACATGTCCTGATTCTGGGACTTAACAATTTCTTTTTTTCATTTTTGCAGATATTATCAACTTTTATGTTAGTTACCTCCCATGGCCAAGGACTTGAGTTGCCTACCAGTCCACAGCACCACTGCAGATATCATGTAGGCCTGTGATGTAACTCCTACTTTAAAGACTTTCTAGAGTTGGCCACATATAGACATAGTTTGCATATTCTTGAAGTACATCTTTTTTGATGGCAAGAGTTTTTCAGGATTTTTGCCCTTGACTATAAATAGAAGCTCAATTTGGACAGCTGAAATGTGTCTAAAGCTAGGTGACGTGATAGGAATATCTGCCATTTAACAAGGGAGTGTGAAAGTTTTCTATAAGCCATTTCCCCAGTTAATATTGTTGATATATTCACATTCAAAACACAGACTCAGCCTAAGTTTCTTGGAAGATGACAACAGTTCCAATAGACTAAATACTTATCAATCCCACCTGCAGAAAAGACTTCCAAACCTTTAGAACTTTTACAGTAATATCCCTCCCAAGTAAGCTTTCCCAAAAATGGGCGGGAAGCCAGGATTGTTCAGCCATAGCCTGTCCTCAGCTAGAAATGTGACTTAGGTAGACAGCACTCATGGTGGGCCTTTTGCATATTTTGAATATGCACACTGTGATGTATTTGCAGAGAACATCAGAAACTTATACAGCAAATGTGACAAGCATGGATAACTAAAGCCAATTTCCATATCCAAAGATGAGCCCAAACAGAGATGAAAATCTTTATTCTGGCAACTGCTGGTTCTTGCACTTCTAAAAGCTTTTGGGCTTACATTATACAATGTGCACACACAGGCATGTGAACGGACATAGTCTAGGGGGTGCCATTACCAGAGCTCCTCTTCTAATTGTGACTCTTTTTTACGTGCTATCTGCACTTAAATGTTGGCTTTTCAATACATCAGTCTGCCTCTTCAAAGGTAAACTGTGATATTTTCATGGTGTAATATACTGCCACAAAATTTATGTAGCAGTTTGTGCTACCTATAGTGAGGAAGACATACATAATGCCCAGTCTCAAAGTAAATATGGAAAAATGAGAAGAAAAGTGGTAACTTGATGTGTTGTCAGACGAAAATATTCCAGTAAAGAAAAAAATAAAACAACAAAAAAAAACCCCACCATAAATAAAGAGAATAAGCAAATTAGAGGATTTGGTTGATTTTTAAATTATTTTTTTTCAAGACTGAGCTTATTCAGAAGTATCCTAGGTACTTCTAAACAAATAGTTTGAGTGTTGAAGAGTATCTGTTCTTCATGGAGTTTTTCTAAAGTTATTTTACCCCACTCTCATTGATCCCCATGGGAATACTACCACAGTATTAGTCAACACTCAGACTAAGTAGTTTAGAGGTTGGCCAGACTGTTCTTTTTTACTCTGTGACTGGCCTGTGATAACATCTTGCTTTATGTATTTAGTAATTAACTTCTTGGCTACCTTCAGAATCTCAACCATTAGTGAGCCCCCTGGGCTAGTGTGCCCACCCAGCACTAACTGCTTTTAGGTTGCACACTCATTATTAAACATTTTAATTAATACAAGTTATAATCACTAGTTAATTTCCAAACTTCTCTTTGTTTTCCAGAACTGTTGGAATCGTCTGAAGTAAGTCCACTTGTACAATCTCCTCTGGAAACTCTGCTTCTTTCTGCTCAAGTCAAAATCTTTTGCTAGCTGGGTTCCATTTGAACTCCACACATGAAACTTGATTTGCCTGTATTTTCACTAAAGGAATGGGGTTTGTGTTTTTTCTTCTTTTGACAGAGGACAAGAAAGTTACTTTATCACCAGGATCTTGACTTCAGTAGACCCTAAATCACTTTGATATGAAATTCCCTTTTATTTTGGCAATTTTTCAGACCAAAGCACTAACAGTTAGAAACCATAATTCATTCTGCTGCAGATATAATTTCTATTTTTATCTATGCATAAAATTTCATCTTTAATATTTTACATTTTAAAATGAGTGGATTATAAATTCTTGCTGCTTAGACAATTAAACATGAGTTTGATACATATAAAGCTGCCAGCCAAATTGGCCTGCTTTGGAAAATCACGTATCACTCTCAATTGCTTAAAACTAGAGTTTTGAGTACTTCCTCCTCTTTGTTCAGGCTTGCTAATGCCTTCTTTTTTTATCCACATTCATGTACAGAATTTTGTTTTATTGTAGAAACATCCTGTTCATATTCCAGGCATTTTTACTGAGATACATATATACTCATCTGCAATTTATAGACTCAAATCAATGAAGAATCTGAAATTATTGAAGCATAGTTTCAATTCATATATTAGGGGTATTGAATACAACATCTGAGCTTTAAAAATAGTATTTTAAAATAAGTTTCTGCTTACATTTCCTTGCTTCCTTTCTGACACTTAAATTTGATTTTTGGGCCCTGAAGGTGCTATTCTACAATTTCAGAATCACTATGGGTTTGCACATTTCTGTGGGAGAGTTCAAGGTCTTTTCCACTGTTTCCTCCCTCCTACCATCTCAGTTCTGAGCTATATGAGATTTTATTTAGAGGAAACTGAAATACACAGATTTTGTCATTTAGGATCATAAAATTCCTATTTTGTCCAATTTATATAAAGACAGCTGAATTTTCAAAATGTTAAAGCTCCAAAGCGCTCTTTACATCTAGACTACTAACTAGTATGATTAGCAATTTTTCCAGCTGAGGCTCTTTCCCTCCCTATTAAATAATTGAACATTCAATGGGACTGAGATAGAGAAAGGGAAACTGCAAACCTGATTGTACAGCTTGTTGTTTGGTGTTCTCCTTTGGGATACAGAAAAGTCAGGTTACAAGTTTCTGCTTCAAAATCTGGTTTAATTATTTATACAAAGAGAAATAGGTTCAATTGTATACTGAGAGAAGTTCACACTAGGATATCCAATATCTTGATGATTAGGGTACTCCCATGGGACACTGGAAACCTCACTTTCCATTCCTACGCCAGTGAATACTTAATTATTTATACACAATAAAATTGCTTCAAGACAAACTCACAAAAGATGATCCAGTGTCGCAAAGATTAGAATACTTATTTGCAATTAAGGCAGACCTGATTTCAAACCTCTCATCAAATCAGAACTCCAAATCAGCAAGCACAAATGTTTGGAAACAGATTCTTCTCTCCTAATTCCTTGAACTCTGAACTGCAGAGTAAAATAAAGAGTTTTTGTGAAGCAGAGGATTTTTGAGACAGCTGAACTGGAACTGGATTTTATTTTTCCTGAAGAGGATACTTTATTGTGAATATATAATACCAAGTATTCTTCATACCTGTCTTAGAGTGTTCCCATATCTTGGCATTCTCCTTTTGTGAGCAGCTGTTAGCTTTGTGTGAGTCTTACTTGTAGACACCTTGTTTTCCATACTGTGCATAAGAAGTCTGGCCTCTAAATTTAGGACCCAAGGTTGTAGCTGATTGCAGTGTGCCTAAAGGTTAGAAATACTAAAAACCAAAACTTATCAACTTCATTTCTATGTATGGAGAAGTGAAAATATTCATTTGTACCCAAATTTCTTGTACATCTATATTACAGAAGAAACATCGCTACTTCAAAATGTGTAGTAGCACAGACAAATTCCAGTCAGTCCCCAAAAGAACATTTTATTTAAATCTATTCTTTGTGTAATGATATGGAAATGTTTAGCAACTAAAATTTCCTTTAGAATTGTGTAAAAATAGAAATTACTTATAAAAAAGCTATGCTTGTTCTGACCTGTTATGGCTCACTTAATCCTTACAGCCTTTATAATGTGGATTTATTTATATATTATTTGCATATTTGTATATTCATCTACATGTATTCATTAACCTATAAGGTAAATTAAAGCACCAATAACCTTGTTAAACAGTGGAACACTAAAGAAAAAAAAAATTATTCTTGACTAGTGGTGAAATACATTTCTTTTCTTTAGGGAATATTAACTTCCTAGTGTCAAAGTAATAGTATTCATGAGTCAATAAAAGTCAGGTAATTGTATAGTCCATAAATATGCTTATTCTCCTTGAATATTTATGTTACTTAAATATAAAGAAGATCTATACATTTTTTGTATTATCTAAATGAAGGTATTCAATAAGCACTCAGAGCCAAACAGGAAAAATAGAAACTTTAAGCACTATCAGAGTGAAAAAATGACTTCAATTTCATAGAGAGGACCTTGGATTTTGCTTTACATTACTGCTACAGAAAAAAATGGTATTGCACAGAAAACTATTATTCAAAATTATCACTATCCATATCATTGTAAATAATAAAAGGAATAATAATATAGGAAAGGAATAATAGAAGAAACTGCCAATTTTAATACCTCCCCTGAGCAATGAAATTATTTACTCAACAACAATAAAATTTGAAATTTATCACCATGAAACAAAATGTATAATCTACACTATGGAAGGAAATAATTGTAGTAGTAATAATAGTAATAGTAATAGTACTAATAATGTTTCCTTCCATAAAATGTATTTCCACTTGCAACCACAGGAAAAAAAATACGTAACACTTGCTTATAGGGACAAAAGTGCTTTAATTTAACATGTTTTTCCCTTTTACATGCCTGCTGTGTTATGTCATAGAAGTGTACAACTCGTTTTTTTTCCAATTGGTCTGTCACACCATTTTCAAACTGCACATATATCTCAGGCTTTGATCAGCATAGAGGTAAAAAATTGAACTGGAGTATACAAATAACTAAAGATGGATGTGATCCCAATGCTCACTATTATCACATCAATTTTCAAAGAAAGCTGTGTCAGAACATATTTAGAGCTTTTACTCTGTGACCTCCTCCCCATACAGGAGCTATTAATTTTATTGTCACTTGCCAGGCAAACAGTAATGGAAATACCTAAAACACCTCTTTATCCATCTCACCAACATGTGTTCAGAGCAGCCAGCAAAGGGTTGTCTGAAGTGAGCACATTCAGTATGAAACAGCCTGGAACTAATTGATGAAGATGAGGGTAAGTATTGGCATATTATGGCATTTTATTAGCAGATCCAGGCAGCCAAGTCTATTGCTTTCTCTGCATTCTTAGAGATGTGAAAACAATCCCCTGAAAGCTTGTCAATATTTCTTTTAAACTTTTGAATAAAGCTTCAATAGATTTAGAATATGGTCAGTAGTCCATACAAAACCCCATAATCTTATACAAAGCTTGAAGGGAGGTTTATATCAAGTAATTTTTAACTATCTAAAACCAGAATGTACTCAGTATTAGTCAAATAAATAAATTTTTACCTCCCCTCAGAGTTTCACAAATAGACCTACTAGGGCAAAGCCTTTGTGATGTCTTTTGTACAGCTCAAGACTGATGTCAATTATTACTGTATGGGAAAGGTGTTCAATAAGTGACTTCTGCCTTTAAGAAGAGAGAGAGACTATAGTAGATAAAAAAATTTCAAATACCAAATACCATCGTTTCAAATTAAAAATTGCCACAAATATTGATCTTCCTTAATTCCTTCTTCCTGCCTTCATCCAATCCCATATCATTCTTAAATGACAAAATTCTTTTTAATGTGTTTCTACCTACTTGGTCACCTGTCTCCATGAAAGTCTTGAAACTCTCCGAGATATGAGAGCTCCTTGTACCTGACAGATTTCCTCCGGAGTTCCTCAGTAAAGCTGAGGCTATGGCTTACTTTGGTTGGGGAGTACTATTGAACAGCTGTTGAAAGATGAGCAGAGCCAGGTGTCTTTCTTGGCAAAAGCAGGTAATAAAATCCTTATGCTCAGCCAGGTTAGTTGTGCTGAGCATTGTCTCTGCAATCCCATCAGGCAGCATAGATAACTAAAGAACGAGACCTAATGACAAACGTGGAAACATAAACAGAACTTTTCAATCAAAAATATAAAAATTAAAAATATTGATTTTTCTTATGACAGAATATTCTGGGTTGGATATTTTGGAATTGGACAAGTAGTTTATATGGAATTACATTTAAATGAAACAGTTTGGAAAATGAGCATCACTTGGAAATGACAGCATCCTTCTCTGTTTGTGGCTAATGACGTAAAGCATAGAAGAAAACTAGTCTTGTACTTTCCCACTTTAAGGAAAGGACAAATCTTCATCAAGTAAAACGTGCTTAACTCTGTGGCCTGGCAGAGACAGGCTGCTAATAGTGTTTAACAATCCCAATCTTGTTAATTCTTTAAATTTTCCAATAGAAACTGTACTTAACATCTTGAAGTAAAGTATATGGGAAGCTATTATTCAATAAGAATTGATGTCCAATGCATAGTTCAAAGAGTGGCTTGAACTTGAGCTTGAGATTTTGATTTTTTTACTTGAGGCAACTTTTTTCCATCAGTAAATTGGTGAAGTCATCAATTTGAAAAGAAAATGGGAGAGGAAAATGGGAATTAAATGAAGAAGGCTCTGATCTAAAAGTTAAGATAAAAAAAAAGAAAATGAACTTATAGAGAATTTAGTAAAACAGTTTCCTGTTTTAAATGTTTTCTAAATTAGTGTACTAAATAATTCCTCTAAAAATTCACATTATGATATACACACATAGACTAAAAGTCACAAAAATATTGAAATGAAGAATCTTAAATTCTATGATTCATTTTACTGCTTAATTATACAGGAAGTTGAAATGGACAGGAGAAATATTAAAGTTAGTGGCTTTTCACTTCAATTAATTATTTATTGATTGTGTTATGAAAGTTAAGGAGACATTTTTGTTCCAAGAAAGCCTACACGAAAACATGTAGAAAGATATTTTCAATTGTAATTTCAGAAAGATCTTGAAATGTATCTCATCATATGGATGTTTAACTGTTTCTATTGGGCAATCTGTCTATTTTGAGATCAGCATAAAAAATATCCTTCCTTGTGTCTGGAGAGAAGTATGATCATCACAGCTGCTACGACCCTTTATGCTCTTTGGGCAATCTTAGCTGGTTTCCTTCACTGTGCTTCAAAAGACCCAATGTTGAACCCAAGTAAATATTGCAAATTGATAAGAGAATGCCAACCACAATTATGTAAGTGCTTAACAGTTAATTGTTTAATCAGAGCATCATGTGTTTTGATAAAGTAGAAGTTGGGCATTTTTTAGGTGTGAGGGTAATTACTCATAAATAAGACTGGCAGAATTCACCCAAAAGATGTCCTGAGACAGCTTTGCAAATGAGACACGATCATATTGCATCCACCTTGCAGATGGCTGTGGTGTGAAGTGCTAAACCAATGTCTAACAAGGTTAGGAGTAGACTGTGTATCACACAGCATTTTATATTGCTGAATACCTGTACTATTAGACACCAGCTTAAAACTCCTTATAGAATCAGTGAAGACAAACAGACTAGGTAATCCCACCTACTTTGTGCATTTAATTTAGGGTATAAACTAACTTGTAACGTTTCTTTGCTCTCCAACAACCACAGACGAACATTCCACAACCAGATTAGATGGGATACTTAGCATTCAGCAGAGAAAGTTGCTTCATGATCTCATTGATAAAGTTTTATGTTCTTCTTTGATGCAGTAGCCAAAATGTAGTACTGGTTTGGCCATTGGTATATTTATATTTACTAACTGAATATTGAAAGGAAAATTGTTTAACACTTAGGATGAAATTAGATTGAAACTATGCATTTGTGTTTTATTTGATAATTCATCTCATATATCAGTAACATTTTGCTGTAATCATATTATATAGCTCTATATAAGATAAATTTCTGTGATTTATTTTCTTGTCCCAATCATTTAAGAACCACTGTGAAGAAGAATATTGAACTATAAAAATACATTTTTGTAGGTGTGTTTTCTGTGTCAGATGAAAGCTTTTGGCATGTCTCATGTGTCCAGTATAAGTGTTACCTCTCAGTGTGAGAACTGAATCAAAATCAGCAGGAAACAGAAAACTTGCAATAAGAAACGCTGTCAGGAACAAAGGAAACCAATAGCAATTGACCAGTAGCTAATGAAAATGGATGGAAAAAAGGAAAAGAAAGAATTGAAAAAAGAAGATTGCTCATACTAAGGATAAATAATGAAGTAGCACTGTTTATCTTCATTTGGCTACCTATCTTGAAGGATAAACCCCCAGAGCTGACACTGTAAAGAAGGAGAAAATGTGCACCCTTTCTAAAAGGGTTCTTGCTCTGTATGCAACATTGCCTCCTACTGCAGAATCTTCTACTGTCTCTCTTCTTTTTCTACATTAAAAGTTATTTTTTCCATATGTATTACAGACACCTTATAAAAAAAAAAAATCCAAAAAATCCAAAAAACCCAAACTGCAAACTAAATAGCTGAGCAAACAGGTAGATTTTCTGGGTTTGTTTTTTATTTTGCAGTTTGAAAAAAAAATAAAGGTAGTTCAGCTCACAGATAAGTTTGTAAATTTCCTTTTATCTATTTCATTTTTAAAATTTTTCACCTTTCTTATCATTCTAAACGTTTTTATTATTATAATAAAGTAAAATATGTTTTCTTTGTCTTCTAAACTGAGCATACTCTTCCAAACATCTCATTTAGCACTTCTTCAGTTATTTTGGGTGCCAAGATCCACAGGAAAATCTGCAATTTTGCTTTTCCTTGCTTTATAATTTTATGGCTGCAAAAGATAAGTAGAAAAGGTAAACAATTGAATCACATACTTTTATAATCTACCAGCTGCTATAGAATTCCTGCAGCACCTTTCTGTTATTGCTATGCTCTTACTATTCTTTCCTGACTTTAAATGACAATCTGCGATCACAAAAATTAAGGCATAAACAACATTTGAAATACGTCACCTCATCCTCAAATATATATAAGAAGAAAAAGTGCATTACAAACTAATATTCCTGTAGAAACAGGGCATCTTCCTTTAATTGCTCTAAAAATGTAATCATTCTTGCAATGACAGGAAAATGCCATTACCTAGGATTTATGATCCATATCCAAAGACCTGCTGGACAGATCTCAGTGCTTTATGCTAGATGAAAAATAGGTCTGAAACATGGTTTAATCATGACTTTTTCTCTAAAAACCTTAAGGGTCTTGTCCTTGTGCTGATTTTTGGCTGGAATAGAGCTATTTCTCCTCATAATAACTACTGTGGTCTATCAGGGGGAATGAGTGAATATCTGGGTAGTTCTTAGTTGTCAGCTGGGGTTAAACCATGACATCCTTGACAACTCAAAAATTAATCAGGTTTGTCTAATAACTGTTTTGAGATCATAATAAAATGATCACCACAAAATGCTTCTGCTTAAGTACAGGATAGATGTCTATTCTCAGTGGAAAACTGAAATCACAAAAAAAGTTATTTTTGACATGCTGAGAATATGTTATCAGTTATTATCAAATCTTGTTTAGAATCACTCTTAAGAAGTAAAAATAACCATCTGTTAAAATATGGCTACTCTTGATGTATGATTCATCTCACCTAGATTTTGCTGCTAAATTCACACATTTTCTGGTCCTAATGCCACAATGTAGGTTATTCCAGACCCTCAAGAAGCTACCTTCAAAAGATCATTCATCCTACCAAAGAGGCATAGGATAGGAAAGTATGAATCAAGATCTGGAAGTACCTGTGTGGCTTTGTCTACTTTGGAATGAAGACAGATAAGAAGTTGATACAACAATGCAACGGCTAAAGATGTGACTTGATGCTATTTCAAGTGCCTGTTTTACACTCCCATGAGAATCAGATTTAGCAATATATTTTAGATGATATACACACACATGGGTCAGCCCCTGTATCCTAGTTTAAGAAAATTGTTTGGTTTTGATTTGAAATCCTCTCTGGATGGATCATTAGTTAATTTATATTTCATTTACAATTTAATGTTAATGCTTGCAGCTACTGACTTTTCAATACATAGATTTCTTCTTTCTCAGATTCAAAAATGTATGTCCTGATCATTCACATGCAATTGTTAATGATGCAATTTTGTCCTAGATTTATGCTTCAAAGTTTAGGGTTTCCTTCATTTGCTTGTGACTTGCATTACATTGTAGGGCAAATTGTACTGTAAAAACTTCATAAAACCCAGCACAAATAGTTTACAGTTTTCCTAAATCAATAAAATAGTTTTCTGGTTCTATTCTGACCTACTGTATCAAGACAATAAAATCTCACACAGAAATTCCCTCATTCAACCACTATCTTCTGCTTAGCTTTAGGGCATAGCTTTATGACATCCAGCTTGGATTTAATGTGGTCTGACTTGCAACAAAACAAAACAAAGCAAATCCCCAAAGATATTTAACTTTAGACTGAACTTCAAGGATAAAATCATTAGTTCAGTGGAATGAACTGGACTTTTGCCACTGATGCCTTTCAGATTATTATATCTACGGAGAAGATTTTGACATGCGTGAAACCATGTCCCAAATCTGAGAATCAAACAATGAAACTTATGTGGTGGGACCAAATTGGTTCAAAAAGCTGCTTTCTAATTCCTTCCAATTTATACATCAGACATACTGATAATTCTTCTGTAATACCCTCTTAATCACTGAAATTTTATTATATCATGAAAATTAATAGTGGCTTTTTAAACTCTGCAGAGGAACATCAGCTTTTACTAAATTTCATAAGACTTTACTACACTAGCTGACTTATACAACACTGTGTTTTCAGCTGCTAATGAAACATACTCAGTATTTTTATGCAAGATGCTTTAAGACAGATTTTTTCTTTGCATTTTCTATGCTCTGTTTAGTGAAAATTGATTTTCCTCTACAGAGTTTCTAATGAACTGGAAGACAAACTATCTTCCTTTATTTACCTTTCTGTTCTATATAGTACATTAGCATTCTCAAATTACATGTAGATATATGTAGTGCAAAATATTATTTTAATTTAATTCAGAAAGATTCAGAAACCCTTTTTAACAACAGAAAATAGATACAGTAACCATTTTCTTTAAATATAATTATTCCAATCCTATATTAATTGTTAAAATTCAATGACTACTACTTTGGATGTAACATTTTTATTCCCTACATCAGTCAGCATTGCAGATATTTTTGTTCTGTACCACAAACAATTCTGTAGTGCAGACATATGAGTTTATATTGCTAACTCAGATAGTATTTGCAAAACATCATGAGCAGTCTGGATCTCAGTGAGGCACAAATGATCAGACAAGCTACACAAGAAATGCTGAATCCTGAGCTGTCACAAAATATAGAGAGATGTATCCCAGCTCACTATTTTAGCTCTTGCCTTATATATTTGCTTCAAACAAGCAACATGGCAAGGGCAAATGGGTGTAAAGAGAAAACAGGAAAGCAAATCTACTTACTGGTGTAGGATCTGTATGAAAATAATCTGTTGTATTATAGAATCTCAATAGTATTTTCAGAAGTCAACGCTGTCAAGAAATACAAATATTGTCTGTTATTTAATTTGAAGAAAACACTGAAATTTCCAGAAAATGGAAATTCCAAAAAAGGTTAAGTTTGTAATGCAGTCAAAATTTTATGTATTTACTGTCAGAACTTAATCCTAGCCTGAAAATATGGACAGACATCACTACCTGAATTACTCTAATGGTAAATAAAATCAAAACACTAATAAATATTAAATGGAGCAAAGAAGATTCAAGCTTAAATTTTAATAAACTTTAGTATATAATTCACCTGAAACAAAACAAAAAAGTGGAGATTGGAAACCTAATTGTATTTCTGTATTTTTTGTTTCAATAGAAAAGAGAGAGAGAAACTTCAAAGTAGAAGAAAGATTTTTTGGGGATAAACCCCAAAGAAACAAAATATATATATCACTAAGGAAAATCAGAGTCCTGAAGACAAGTACTGCTGTGTTAGCTTCATGTGTACTTCAACAGTCAGAACAATACCTGATAGAGCATTTCAGTGTAGGAGATCTTCATGAAATCAATTCCAGGCACATAAAATTATCATTTTTTAATAGAAATTCTGGATGACAAGTACTGAATTTTGAAACAAAGGAAATAGATTTATTTGAGTTTTAGTTGGTTTTCTTCCATTTTTCTCTGCTTTGGGCAGTAACAGGAATATGATTGATTGATAATTGAATACTTTGTATATAATATATAATAATAATAGCATCTTTTGATGCTATTAACTACTCACTTGAGGAAAATAAGTGACCATGCTTACCCTCTGTGTCTATCTAAAAGGCATGCACCAAGCAATTTCAGAAAATGGCTACTTGAACTTTGTCCTAATGGGATTTCTTTTTAACCAGGGAACACAATTTGTTTTTAGACAAACAAGAGTTCCCTATTATTGCCAGTGTGAAGTCAGTGCTGTGCAAATGCAGGAAGAGTACCTTTTAGCACCTTGAGTATTTAAAATATTGCCTGTGTTGTGCAGCTGTGCACACACATGGTGTGTTGTGCAGTGTACAAACTTCTGCAGTTAGGCATTTTTTTAAGACAGTAGACATTGTCAAGATTACAGGATTAGCACTAGGTTCCTGAGGTCCCTCTACTTCTTTTGTCAGTCCTAATGCTTGAAGAATTAACTATTAAATTTCCTAAGGAAACAGGTTAAGATATTTAACTTGAATTTTAACTTACAAACATGTAGTTTAGTTTACAGGTTTTCTACTTAATTAAAAAATCATCAGTATATAAATTCCATTATGTTGTGCTTAGATTTATTCAACAAAGCTTTAACCAGTCATTAGAAAGTGAAAAGACCAAAATTCCAGCCTGCAATACATTTAGTGCTAGGAATTCAAAATATGCCATTACTAGGTCCAAGGACAACTTTACAAGGTTAAAATCCATGAATCACAGCCATAGCAGGGATCCCATGTCCATCAGCATTTGCACATGGAAATGTTAATTTGAATAAGCATATCTAGTTGTAACATTTTAAAAAGACAAAAAACTTATGTAAATCCTCTTCCTAGAATTCATCAAAACACTTCATATGCATTATATGAAGAATAAATTCTTTGGAAAAATAACATATTTAACATTAGTCTTCATATTAGCAACTCAAAGCTTAAAACAACATGAAGTTGTTCACACCATGAGATTAATAACTAAGCTACTTGGATGAACAACTGCTCTACACATTCATCCATTAATGCACTTTCCATTTAGCTGTTCAGAAGTATATTTATTGTAATTAACATAAAACAAGAAAAGAAAAAAATTGTGTGTCAATTTTCCAATTAAGAAAAGAAGCACTCTTCCAAACTCCTTTTTTTCTTGAAAATGTTCTGAAATTCTGTGCCATAATCTTCTGTAATCTTAGTGATGGATACAAAGTTGTCAAAGATAAAGACAGAGAGAAAGAAACAGGTTTGGAAGTCTTACAACAGTGTTTTCACACCAGCATCCAAGGGTTTTTGTCCCTAAAATGAATGAGAGCTGCTTGCAGTATTTCTACAAGCTTTTCCAGACCAGAGTATAAATGTGTTTATGTTACAGTCAGGCAGACAAGAGGTGAGGTATAAAGAAAAACCTTATGTTTTATTGGACAACATGATTTATTGACTTCTAGAAAAAATGATAAAAATAAGAAAAGGGAGAAGCAAAAAGTAACGAAGACTCAGAAGCTTGGAAAAAATGTTCTTGCTCTCTCAATATAAGAAACTTGTGACTGTCTTGCTATGAAGAGTTTCCTGTGTGTTTGGGTGAATAATGTGAAATAAATAGTCACTAGACTAACCAGTAATAGTTGTTAGGATTTTTTTAAAATTAAATACAAACTTACACACTTTTTATTGCTTCTTTAAAAATCTGTCAACATCACATCCATGTGGGAAGTACCTATGAAATCAGGACAAATTTCTTGACTCTGTCCTCTTCTTTCTTAGCATTTTGTTTTGTGAAACAATTAATATCACTCTCTTATAGTATCATGGACTACCTAAAAAACATACCTTGTTCCTCCTCTTCCATTATAACATCACTTACAACTTATTCTACTATTTTGATATTCAGAATTTTGATTCTAAAAACAAGTGCAACAGTTTTAAATTCATTCTCTGAGCATTATATATTATTATTACCAGCAAACAAATCACTCGAAAATTTGGGAGCAGAAACACAAAGCAGTTTACAAATGCTATAATGCAGTTTATTTAAAAATGTAAATTAAAATTTTATCTTTTTTAAGTTTGCAGTTTACTTTTTATATTGTGTGCACAATTCATTTTGAGAACTACACAGCAGTTATGAGTCAACATTTACTAAATTTTTATTTTTCAGTTATTTCATTTTAAATTTTAGAGACTTTCTTGTGAAGAAAAAACAGTCTGTTTAATTTTGGCATAGATGCTTCTTTTTCTAATACCCAGAAACTTCAAGTACTAGTAAGTAAAAAAAATAAAATATATATTGTTCTTCTACACAGTAATGAGACCACTTCATGAAAAAATACCAATGTTTTGGGGTTTTTGCCTGTTTTGGGGGACAAATTTAGCATTTGTTGTTAGTTTTCTAGTTTAGATTTATTGAACAGAATCCAATGCAAAATGTTTTCAAACACTGAGGCTTGAAATTCGTTGTATTTGACAATATTGAAACTGGTGCAAGAAAAAAAAATGGATATACAGAATATTCTCACAGACTACTAAGATTTTTCAATAAAATATCCTCCATAAAGCAATACCAAAACAAGATTTTTTTTATTCAGGATCCCAGTTGTTCTGTTATTCCCAAAGAAGCTTTATTAGGTCAGATGCCTTCAGCAATAATCATTGCCTGTTTCAGTGTCAGCAAAGGCTGCACAATTCCTGTGGCCATAAAGGCTTTACAGTATTGCAGTTAACAGGAAAGGTTAACCACAAGGTTTTAACAAATTTGCTATAACCATTGTGTTTGCTGTTGTACATCATGGAATACTGAAGAGCCTTCTACCCAAGGCAATGCTGTCGGCAGATTAGGGATGGCAGACAAGTGACTTAAAGAGTAAAAAAATAACATCACGCAACATGAGTGACCTATAGAACAGAAATTTAACATTTGTAAGATAAAAGTCTTTTGTTTCACCAGGCTTTGGATTCACTGAAGGACACAATTTAAAGGCTATCATGGGAAAGAGAAAGAGATCCATGTTGTAAATAGTGACTCTTAACAGTTCAACATTTATGTATTTTTAACTACACTGATACGACACTCGTAGCTGAAAAATATTCAGCTGTCTATTCCGTTCATTGAAAATATCTGTGAAATTTAATGCATACATACTCCATATTATTGCATATTTATGCTAATAACTATTGCATAATTCTATATTAATCAATACACTAAATCAGTCTGGCTTAATCTTCATCTGTATTTCAATGTCTTGCCTTATGAAGTGTAAGACAGAAGCCTGAATGACACTGACATGTTCAGTTCGAAGGGACCATGCCAGTCCTCTTTAATAGCAAGGAATGCTAATAGAATTAAGAGTTAATCATTAACAGCTTTTTAATAGGGTCAACTGCAACTATGGAATAAGAAGAATATACTTAGGGGATAGCACATTGCAATCAGCCACGTATTAGAGCATCAGCAAGGAGCATTCACCAAAGTGATTGAACAACAGAATTTTGCTGAAGTGTCCACAATTCCTTCTATGCAGAGGCTTTTTGATAAATCCTTAGATCAGTTTGACCCTTGACACTTTTCACTTGAAATTGCAGTTTATAAGAAGAATACTAAACATTTTTAGTCACTTTCTATTTTTTTTAGTTGAAAATATTAGTTTAACATTTGAGATGCAATATCATGGTGCTGGCTTGCATACTTTTTAGCATATACTCAGAGAATGGAAGGATTTTTTTAAAGTATTTAAGACTTTCCATTTGTTCAGAGTTAAAATTTATATTCAAATTGATGAAAATGGAGAGCCATAAAAGGAAGAATGAAAGGAAGGAAAAGTGAAAATTTAAAAACTAAGCTTAATAATGGTAAGTTATTATTTTAGCTGATTTTTCCTCTTTTTCCTTTCATCTTATGAAAAAGAATGCATTAGCAAATGTCTCTAGTGTGTCCTTGGTTTTCTGAAAAAGTTACTGCAAATAGATTTTACTTGGATGTTGTTCCTGAAGTTTAGTTTGATACCTTAGGTTTTAAGTTTTTCTGTTCTGCTTCAGCGGCTTTAGCTTTATATTAAGGGTTACTAGGATCTTTTCACAGGGTGATGAAGACAAAACAATCCTATTCTAGCTGGAGACTCAGGGACAATATCTTCAAACTTCAGGCCAAAAGCATAAACGGCTTGAAAAGAAGAGGGCAGGCAAGCAAGCAAGGAGGATGAAACTTCATAATTTGAAGGTATTAATTGAACAGTTAACTCCTACATGCAAACTAAAACTTAGAAAAATGTGAGAACTAGTGACCAAGCCCTCTTTTGCTTCCATCTTGGAGCCATCTGGGCAGAGCCACGACTGTGGCTCTGGTGCTGCCAGGGTGTGGCCTTTGAAGTCCCTTCAATAAATATCCACTTTACTCCCCTTAACTCTGTCTAGCATCTATTCCAGCTCCTTAAGGCACCAAGTTCATTGTTCATTCCACTGTCTTGCAGGAGAGCAGTGTCTGAAATGACTCTTTTAAAGGCTGTACTGAAGAGTACAATGTTAGTGATGTGCCTTGGGATGTCCATAAGTGCAGAAGCCTAAATCTGCAAAGCGCTGTGGAAGAAAGGACCTATTGGTATTGTAATAATGCTTGGAGCACTCAGCACATGCCACTGAGTACTTAGAACCTTGCTGGGTTATCCCAATGGTAGGAAGATTAAATAGGATTAAAAAAGGCATAATCTAGCATATTCACTGTCTGCAGCACTAAGTACTACACAGTTGCTATTACATAGAGAATTTTGCTCTTTTGTTTTGGAAGAAAATGCAGATTTATTTTGATTCTTTGAAATGTCTGCTGTGTTTCTTTGATATAAATAAGGCATTAGCAGTTTAATTCTTCTAGCACTAGACAAATTAGCAAAATTAATTGTCTCTTCCATTTTTTTCAAATAGAACAAAATTGAGTCTGTTTTTGCTTCTGTTATATCCTCTGTCATCTAAAATATTTGATAAGCATTGAAAAATCCAGATAACTATATATTTGGCTACCAGATCAAAAGAATCTAGCAATCTGTTTTACATATTCTGGATAACCAGTGGCTGGTTAAATGAGGTTATTGAGTATTCTGCTATGTTCTTGGGACTCTGTTCTCAAGTTCTTATTTAAATGGTAGACATTAGGTAAATAGGTAAATGTGTTTATCTGTACTACCTTTGCAGTCCTATGCCGTTTACAAGGATTATTCAGGTAATTAAAATGCTGCGTGTTCTTAAGTAACATGTAGAGTCTGAGTTTAATCTCTGCTTTCAATACTCAAGTGGCTGCTGAAAGAAGATTTTGGGCTTACATTATTCTAAAAAGTAGTGAGTAGTGGCAACTTTAATCCTTGATTAATCCTGAATCCTAATTCAAAAGAAAAAAAATAAAGGCAAAATAGAGGCCCACAATGCTCTTGATATAACTGTCTTGAAAAATACCTCTGTGCAAGATACCAGATCCACACAGCAATCTATTCCTCTGTTTTATCCTTTTGACTTTGCAGGTGAGGTTGAGCATTCATAATAACTTAATCTGCTCTTACAGTTCCTTTTTCTTTTTTTCATTCTTTGGATAAGCAAACTGACTAAAGGAGATTTACAGCTAGGTAGTCTTGGTCTCAAACTGCTGAAAGTTATTAAATATAAACTTATTTTTCTATCCTCTTTTGTGGACCAGTGATCAGAATAATTGAGCTTCATGAGCAGAAGGTGTCTGTATTCTTGTCTCCTAAATTCATGGATGTTCCAGCTAGTAGAACATTATTCATCAGAATATTTTGGACACTAGTAGTAATCTAAGAACAATGATTATTTTCAAAATTTATTACCGGTAGAGTGTGCATCCTAAAAATATTGTAGTTTAATAAGTAAAGCTGTAAAGGTTGGAAGATAGAAAGTGGGAAGCATTGGTTTAACACTGAAGAGCAGTAGCTCCCTGCTAAGGAAAGGATTTTGTAGGCATTAGGTCAGCAATGTATTCTGAAAAAATAAAAAGAAATGAGAATCAGTACTTTTATATTTCCTAGCCATGGAAGGGTACTTCTTTATAAAGAATAACAGACTGGAGTGTTAGAGTAATAAGAAAAGTGAAAATGCATGGGATTAATTAAATTAGTTAAAAGACAGTGCAATGATTGTGTATAATGATATCTGAGGCAATTGGAAGTGACCATTAAAATGCCTGGAATAACAGATGCTTAGGCCTGAAAATGATCAATAACATGACTCTGAGACAGCTGGTTTCATTAATTGAAGAAATTAGCTAACTGGTTAGGAACTTGCTTCAGTTAGATCAATTAAAAACAACTAATTGAATAAAAAGAAAATTGTGCTTCATTGGTTCAAATAAAATAAGCTTAGTAAAAGATTTAAGAAATCACAGGTGGGTGTCTAATTAATAACAGCAACAATGACAAGAAAGGTCTTCAGTGGTTAAATGAGGAAAAAGGAGATTGAGCAGACACGAGGGATTGGGTGCATTGAGGGCAGATACCTGAGGACCCTGGGGTAAGGGTTAGGTTAATTGAAATCTATTGAATCAGACTATAGAGGAAATTAATTGCTGCCTCATGTGCAGCCATTGGGGTAGCTCGTCATCTACTTGTCCAAGAAAACAGGATTTGGGAATATGTGTCACAAAAATAATAAGAGGCATGTTTAAAACATCATTTATGGTGCAAAAAGGTAAATGTGGACACCATCAGTTTCTAACTGGGAAAATATGATCCACAAAACTTCATACCATGGATTTCCTAGGGGCACCAAAATTAAATAAAAATTTTCACTTTGGTGTGAACGCTGCTTAAAACATAGAAAAAGCTCCAGTGAGAGCTTAAAGGAGCCTGCCAGTACCTAAAGGGGGCTGCAAGAGAGCTGAAAAGGGATTTTTTAAAGGTTGTGTAACAGCCTGGTCCAGTGAAAGGTGTTACTGCCCAAGGCAGCAGGACTTGGAACTAAATGATCTTTAAGGTCCCTCCCAAACTAAACCATTCTATGACTTTTTTTAATGTAGCTGTCTATTGCCCCTATGAATAAGTAGTGCCCGTAAGATATGAAAGCATTTTCCAGATATTATTTAAATATATATAAAGAATACAAATAAAATATAGAATATGTACAGAATACATTTTAATATATAGAGTATAATAGTATGTTTTGAGTATAATATGTTTTAAAAAGTGCCAAAATTTTTTTCCCATTTTCTATGTAAAACAATGACTAAAAAATAAAAAGAACCTTTTTAAAATAGTAATGTGTAGAAATCTCATGTAGCTGTTTTCAGCTTGTTGTTTGAGACTGGAGGATGGAAAAAGGTGCACAAGTTTATTACTCCTCCTACTCTAGGAATAATTATACTAATTAATTTAACAGTTGTGGTATGCTCTTTTGATGGCTCTATAACCAGCTTCCATTTGCATTGATTCTCCTGGTAATTATGTTTATTATAACAGTATATATTTACAACAACATTACAAACACCCATCTCCTGAGGCCAGGCCAGTATTATAAAGATGTAGTGGGTTTCGTTTTGCCACAGTGAGAATACTTGACTCCAGACCTGACAAAAAGAATTTTGTATTCAATTAACCCTAATGATGAGCTATCAGACCTGTAAAATGCTGTTATATATTACATTACCTAACATAACAAATGAGCCCAAATAATCAGCAATAGTGGGGTCTGATTCACTAAATTTGTTCTATATTGGAACTTATTTCTGATAAGTGTTTTTTATATAGAATAATCCTATCATGGTATTCTGTGCAAACCTGGTTACGTATGAGTATTCAATTTTTAATTCCAGTCTTGCAAAATCATGCAAACAACAGGAAACATTTCTGCATTTGTACCTCTGAAACAAGACAATATGACTCACTGATAAATTTTTAGGTTCTAATGAGAATGCTCTAAATCCTCCAGGTACATCTTCTACAAAAGGCTCAGTAAGTATTCACCTTGAGGAGGATAGAACATGTCTGCAAAGCAAGAATAGAAAATCTCTTCTACAAAGGGAACTTTTTCTCCTTTTTTGAAGGCAAAGGGAAAGAAGGAAGATCTTCATTCTGATTGAGAATTGCTTTGACACCCTGTCTTTGGCATCTGCTTCTAGCACCATCCACTCCCAGTTCCTATGATAAGGACAATACTGTATTGATCCCTTTTCAAAAAATATCAGCAGAAGGAGAGGGAATTAAATGGAAGGTCTATACTCAGAAGGTTGAAGTCAGCACCAATTAAACTCATCAGAAAAGAGTTCTTCCACTCTCCTTAGAGGAACTAGAACTTCATTCCACACATTTGACAATTATAAAGCCCTAAAGTACTACCTATGCAACAATGAATTTCATCACAGAAAGTGAATTCTTTTAAACAGACCTGAGATCCCATGAATAGGAAAAGAGAATTTATAACTCTGGAATTTTAAAGCTATTAAAAAAAAGGCAGTGTAAAAAGAAATAGACATTATTCTCAAGAAGATTTGATTTGTGTTTTCTATATATCTAGGTATTCCTCCTTTCTGTTCATTATCCTTACCTTTTTATGCCATCTGAAAATAATTTTTGTTTTCCTACTGAATTTTCACATTATCCACCTATTGTTTTAATTTCAGGGGCAAAATATTTTTATGACTGAATTTAATTCCTGCTTGTCATGTATAATGGCTTATTCACTCTCTTGTTTCTCTTTTTGAAGTCTGAGAATACTTGAAAGTGTGGAATAACTCTTCTGCCTCAAGTGTTTAATTTTTTTTCCTTTCTTCTTTTTTGTTATTTTTTACTTTGGATCTTCTAATCTCAAGGGGAATTAATCTCTTAGATTTAACATGATATGATGTATGTATAATATTAACAGGTTAATATTTTATTTCACTTTCAACAACGAGCATTAATCTCTGCTCTAAAGTTAATGTATTCCCCACATTCTGTCCGTTCCAATTTGCATATATTAGCTATGTGTCCTCAGACCACTCTGGATACCAATTTAAAGTGTTGTTCATTAATTAATACATGGGACTAATTACTGTTGTTCCAACTAAGTTTTTCATGCACAAGTTTACAACTTTTTGCATAATATTATATGAGATAGACCAGGTGAGTGATGAAGAACTTGTATTATAAAACATTTTATAACAAACATTTCTATGACACTAAGCATACAAAAACTAGAGTACTTTAGATCAGCATAACTTCTGAAAAAAGTCATACATTTTTGACTATATGATGCCATTTTGATACACATACATATAGTTCTAAAAAATATACTGAACTGTGAGGGTTTCACAATTTGAATAGAAATTATATAATCCAGTTTCTAAATATCAGTAAAGGTCTACTCTTGCCACAGGATGAGGATAAATAAAATTCCCTTTCTGATGTTCAGATATGTTGCTGATACTGCAAGAAGAGATCTGGTAGAGGTTCCACAGGTCTCGTGCCAAAAATATCTTTGAAATCTTATTGGAAAAAAGTCACAACATGTGGCCTGCTTACATCTTCTGATTTGAAATTAGAAACTTGAAGTTCTTACAGTAATTCAGCAGTGTAAGAATTTTTAGTTCAATAGTTGTAATCTATTAATGTATTTAAATATGAGAATTTCCACCTTGGAAATTGGTGATGGGTTTTCTCTGTTTTCTAAGGTATATAAATGAAATAAAAATTATTATTTTGATTTGAGCAATCATTCTGCAAAAGCTACATGTGCATATGTATTGAAAAGCAGGGTGCCCCCAAGAGGAAATGATTGGCATCTGACTCCATTGATTCAGAATGCTGAACTACTGCTTTATTAAACTATATTATATTACATTATACTATACTATACTGTACTATACTGTACTATACTATACTATACTAAATTACATACTAAAGAAAACTTGTGACTGTCTCCCAACAGTCAGGACACAGCTTCAAGTGATTGTCTAATTAATATAATTAATTAATTATTATTAAGCTTATTAATTATAATTAAGCAACCATCATCAGGATCCAATTACCGAATCCCTTCAGATAAGCAATCTTCCTAAAACATTCCACATGTGAAAAAACAACAGGGGCAGCAAGTAGAAATAGGAATTTTTTTCTCTTCTTCTGTCTGTGTTTCTCCAGGAAAAAAACCTGGGAGAGAGAATTCTCTCTCTCTCTGTTCAGAGAATTTGAATGCCACACATATGCCTTCAGTTTCTCTAGTACAAATATTTGCAGGTACTAGCCTGGATTCTACACACAAAATATTTGACCCTTTTATTGGCTCTCACCAGCAACACAGATATCCTTGGAAAACAGCAAGTGAAGTCCCGCAGAAACTTGCAGATACATGTTCTGAAGCATTATGGTAAAGGAACCAACACAAACCTACTTTCCTCCACCTTTCTCATTGACTGCTTGAATGTCAGAATTACCTAAAGTTCTCTAAGCAGGAAATATAATATGCACTAAGAGAATTAGATTCACCTAGGATAACATTTCTAATTAAGTAAGGTACTGGGAAATCCATCTTGAGAAGATATATTAGGATTGGCTTTCATGGATGTCTCTCTACCTGTTAGAACTATTTTCATGAAATTCAGTAAGTATTCAAGGATTAATGACATTATATGAAAGAACCAATAGGAAAAGCTATTCAAATATATATTTATTTATATAGGGTTTTTAAAATTTCTGTATGTCTTTATAAGAACAATAAGATGTATTTCAGCTGGGATTTATGTACAAACTGGAGCAGCATCTAGGTGGAAACTCCAGAAAAGGAAAGATGCAGACCAAATGTTCATAAGTGCCATCACAGAAAACTAACTGCATAAAGTTAGTTTTCTAAAAACTCAGAAGTTATTTTTCTAAAAACTAGTCCAGATAAATGGGCATATGACCTCCTCCTGGGAATGACTGAAGAAATGTATCTTACTATCCTGGTATGCCAGACTGTTTAACACATTGCTGCTTAGCCTAAATCCACATTCTATCTTTAACAGACCTTTGAAAAGCAATGCAAATTTTGTCTGAGTAAGGAAAGCAGAACGGATCGTGTAAGTCCTGTATTCACTTTTATTCTTCCATCTGATAACACTGAACCAAATATATTTTCAATGTGCTGTATTGCATTTAAAAAAAAATAGGGTGATTATTTTTTATAAAGCAGCTAACAGTTGAACCTAGCAGCTTTATAGGATGGTATGAAGCTTCTAATTTTTAAATGTGGTTCAGAAAATGGAACATTAATCTATTCTAGGGTTGAAAGAGTAACTAGCTATAAGGATACTCAGTAAAAATTCTTCCTAAGTTATACATAGCTACTGTGAATTAGCTCCAAAAATCCATTTATCCTCATGGCAGAAATTATGATTTTCATCACATACAGAATGAATGATACCAGCTTTCTATATAAACTGATCTAAGCCCTATTGCACTGCAAAAATAATTATATTTTAATAATGAAACATCTTTAATTTCTAAATGTTTTTTCTTCCCATTTGTTGATGAAGTACCTCTTTATGTGCAATCACTGGTCTCAAAATCCTTGTATGATTTGATTCAGGTTTTCCTCACTTGAATATTCACTGCTAAGGATCTGCTGGTGGGTTTTTCATCTCTTTCTGCTCCATGTTCTTGGGATGCACAAAAAATTAGACTGTACCACCAAATATCTGTATCCTAGTGTTACGTTTTCTAATGCAGAAAGTGGCCAGAAAGCTTTCAGATGGGTCTAGAGTTCAGTGCAACACTACTGGACACTACAGTCTGCTCACCACTGCACAGAGGCCACAGCTGGGAATATAATTTCACAGATTTGATTTTCTCATTTCATAATCCTAGAATGCACTAAGCAGTCTGACTCTGTCTTGTTTTCAAAATAGGAGGTGAAGTAAGTTAATGATTTTTATAAATACATATGGTAGTTAATAATTATGGAATGTATCTCCATGAACCAGATAGACAATTTCAATTATTATCTGGTACCTGTCTACCAGATTGACCTGGTGATCTATCCAATTACTTTTAGGTGAGAAAATTCATACATAAAAGACTTTTGTATTTATTCTTCATTAAGCTTTTTGATGGTACAGCAAGATATTGTTATTATGGCTAGTGGTCTTGAAATTTTTATCAAGTTTACATCTCTATTATAGAGCTTTGCACAAGTCACATTTAGTGAAGCTTATAAAGTACTCAGGATTTGGCACTGGAGTGCAGAAAAAAGAGTATGAGTTGTATTGATACAAGAGTGACCATGCTATGCAGAAAGAAGTGTGATATATTTGATATAGGTCAAAATATGATTTCTGTGACTTATGTAACTCAATGCACACAGATATCATAGCCTTCTTTGAACAAAATAGGATATTAAATTAAGAACAGGTAACAAATACACTATTTCATTTATTGACAGTCATTTAAATCTGAAATATATATATTTTTTTAAAATTCTTACTACAGAACTGAGTTAAGCCATAGGGTCTAGAAGTTGAATTAAATGCCCTGATTTATCTATCACAATCTTAACACCCTTTAGCTTCTGAAGTCCAAGCCCCTAATTTTCCTTCTACACTTGAAACCTTTTCCTTCAACAGGAAGCAAAAAGAGGAAACAAAAAAGATCATTCCACATTCCTACATCTGCTGTTTCTTTTGTTGATCAAACAAGATCTGAACCTGTTTACCTAAATACCACTTCTTTTTCTAATGTTTGGAAGTAGGTTAGGTTGCAAATGAATAAGCATTGTTACCTGTATATTTAGAGACATATAGAAGTAAAAGGGAATGTGATACCCATGACAAAAACATTTGATAGCCCTCGGGAGTACAAAATAATATATACTGTTGCAATTATAAAATTAGTATGAATCTGATGGGTTTTTATGTTATAGAACTATATATATAAATGTTTATATTTACTGTCTACATTTATTTTTCATTTTTACATTCTGCTCCTGGTACAAAGTTGCACATCTTTTAACTTCATTTTTATTTAATTTTTCATACATTTTATACAATAATTCTGGTTTTAGAGAATAAAATCATTACAGCCATAAATAGTGATTTCAAACAATAAATAAATATCAAGAAGGATCTGGGCAAAAATCATATCATATGCAACAGATGGCATAAAACCTCTTGAAGGCCCAAAGTCCTTCAGGAACAGAAAATTATACTACCAAATAAGCTTGGAAAGGTGCCTGAATGACTGAGCATCTCCATGCTGCAAAACATAGACCTCATGGATTTAAGGCACCATATCAAGGTCTAAGTATTATGTAGCAATATTTTTGATATATCAATAAATTTTTATTTTAAGTGGTTAAATTAAAAATATACCAAATAAGTTTTTTCTTCAATGATGTTTATTTGTGATAATTAAAAGGTCTGCACTAACATATGTTGCATTATTTGGTGCAGATGTCTTCTAATGTGTTTCTTAGATGGTTTCCCACACAATTTTTGGTACTGGGTCACCTGTGTTAGAATCATGCAGTACTACACAGAATAAGGTTGACACCACCAGAAACGGGTTCAGGTCCTATGATTCATTCTCTATAGATGACTTTCTCTTTCCATGTGCTAGTCATACTTGTCAGGGTAACTAGAATCTTAAAAACACTAGATTCTTACTAAGAGAGTCCTTAATAGCAGTACATATGGGATATCTTAGGTAAAAGATGTTTACCTAGCTCTAATTATTACAATAAAGCTTCCTCAGAGTTGATATCTGTTCTAGGAAACCAGAAAAGAACAGATCTATCTTGCTTAACATCATGATAGCTGTGATTATTGAACTACATTTTCAGCCTCCAACTTATGATTACAATTCCTCAAGACCTAGAGGTGTTATTAGTTACATTAAAATTCAAAGCAGCAGTTCCCCTGATTTGCCCTTTTACCCTTTTTCTCTATTCTGTTTCTGTTAGCAATAAAATGCAAAATACAGCACTGAAAGGTTTTCTCTGGCAGAATAAGAGTTTTTAGTCACTGGAAAAATGGTATAGGAAAAACAAGTTGAATGTTGATTTCTGTTTTCAGACAAAATATAAAAGGATGTATTTACACAGTATGCTTGTGTAAATAAGGAAGAAGTGATACAGTATTAAGATTTCATCCCATTAAGTCAAAAATATCTGATAATTTAGTCAAGAATCATAAGGCAATTACCTTGGGAGCTCTTTGCACAACTCAGTTTTAACAAATCTCAGCAAACCCGAACAATGCTAAGGAATAAATGCCTAGTAACATATGCTTAATCCTATAAAAAGATAAAAGAGGATAAACCAGAGGACAGCAGTTTGGTGTTACTTCTGTGTAAAATAGCCAAATGGTTCTTTTTACACTGTAGTTATAAAGATTTAAAGCCAGTATGGTTTCATGAAAGGAATATCTCAGTTTTTACATAAGATATTTATTTTTGCAAAATTGCACATTCATAAAAGTAATTCTGTTGTTTTGACATACCTGCTCCTCAAAGACATTTTAATTCTACATAATATTTTTATTAAGAAGATTTCTTTAGGGATTAATCAGTAACACATCAGAGGGACTGAAAATTGTCTCACTGATATATCTCCAAATATAATTGGAACAGATGAGGTAATAATGACCAGGGACATTTCTGCTGGGGATCCTTAAGTGACAGACTGTTGGTTAACTCCTTAATACTTCCTGTTATGATCTAAATAAATGTATAAAATCTTTATTGCAAAAGTTTGAAAATTTCACACCAAAGGATATAAAATATTGAGAGGGGAAAGTTAGTAATTCATTACTGTGTGGTCATTGGATTCACTGGCATGCTCATATCCTTCCTAAGGCCATAACTCTGTTCTCAATGTATAATCTCTCACTGAAGTGCATGGAAAGATGTTGTGAATTACTTAAAATTGTAGTTATACTTTTTTCCCACCCAAGAAATAGAGGACTCAAGTTTTGAGTTAAAATATTTGTACAATATTGGGGTTGGAAGAATTTTTGTATTCCTGATAGACCTTTCTATCATTCAGCACTGTGAATGGATTTGTGTCCCCCTTGGTGTTTCTCGACATGGCCCCCAGGGAGGATATCATCACCTGTGCTGTCAGTAAACATAACATAGACATGGCTATAATCAAATCTTGTGTTTCACGGCTTCAGCTTGCTTCTTGTAGGAGTCAGGATTACTTTTTGCTTCTTTTCCTGCAGAACTGAATTGAAATAACCACTTTTCTTTCTTCTTTTCTGATCCCTGTGAAGCATTACAGATTTTAGACTAAATAAACTATCCTAAAGTTGACAGAGAGAGCAGACAACAGTGTCTCAAGAATTTAATTCCTTTGAATGACTCAGCAAGTTGTGAACAAAATGAAATCCTAATCTGGAAATGAAAACAATTTTTCTTTAGATTGGCAGAGAAATCACCATTTCAGTGACAAAATTTGGATAATTTTCTTGAATTTTTTGGCTGTATCTTATTCCAAACCATGATTTCATGGTCCTTGATTTTCTCTCTCTATAGTGCAATCTAAAATTTGAGCCTAGACAGGTTTTAATCAAGAAAAAAGCTGTATTGCTTTTTAGCTAGCAACATACCTGAAATTGTGATTAAAATATCCAGATGTCCTATGCTTTTAACTCTATGAAATAGTTAAAATCCTTCTTAGTGCCTAGATCCTGTAAATTACCAGTCATAAATTTAATTGAAGTTTTATTGTTCCAAAGAACGATATTTTAAAAATGTGTTTGAGAACAATTAATTATAAATAATTTCAAAAAATTGTATGGCAAGTTTTGGTTCTGCAGAATATTAAAGTTTGCCATACAGTCACTGGGGAGGGAATTACCCTCTTTGCCTGGCATATCTAACTAGAAGCCACTCTCTGAATAGCATATGAAATCTGATTTCTACTCCCCACCTATTCAATGACTTTGGCCTCTTTAGATAATCATCAAACTGCTGGCAACTTTACCTCTATAAATGGAGTATGAAGGCAGTGGTATTTATTTTCAGAAGCTTTATAAATACAAAGGATACCTGTCCTCACCATCCACAGACCAGTAAGCAACCAACAAATTAGAGCCTGACAGAAATTCCAAGTTAAATTTTTTTTAACTTACATGGAAGTAACTCTTAAAATTTACTTCAGTATGATGCATAAAATGGATGTCAACGTTAATGGACAGAGAATCCAAAAACCACATTAGGCAACATAGCAATATATTTAAATTTTGGGTGTATCAGAAGGAGCTGAATCATAAAGGACACAACATCTATCTATCTATCTATCTATCTATCTATCTATCTATCTATCTATCTATCTATCTATCTCTCATCTATCTATCTGTCTACCCATTGACTTGTCTAAATAAGAGCCTTGGGTTCAAGGAGAAATCAAAGCTCTGTGTAAGGTTTCCTACCTATCCGAGTTCTGTGTAAAAAGCAGAAACTCCCTCTCTTCTGATCTTCTAGTGATGGGATACATAGCAACATAACATCAGGCCCTGCAGTCCTTTCATTACTTAACATTTATGCAGAAGTCTGAAAGTGCAAAGAAAGTCTAAACACAGCACACTTTTAAAAGAATGTAAAGCATGTAAAGCACATGCATTTGTTGCTTTCAGCAATGCAGAGAAATTTTTTCTTCTGTTTTGCTGTTGTACTTTTTTTTTTTTTTGCAATATTATCAAACCAGTTTCTGGTGACAGAGTACTCATATGTCTTTTTTTTTTTTTTCTTGTTGACAGTTCTAGATGACATTAGTTGGTTTACTGTAATATTCTGAGGAAATTAAAAACTAAAGTAGATATTTTTTTTTCAAAAAATATATTTCTCCAACATATTGAGTGTTCATAAACCATCAGTAGGAAAAATTAACACCATACACAAAAAACCAAAAACCAAAAAAAAAAACCAAAAAAAAAAAAAAAAAAAAAAAAAACCAAAACCAAAACTGCAAGAACCCAAAATAAGCCACAACACAAACAAACCAACCAAGCCAAAACAGAAATTGCATCTCCCAGGATGAATCCTTCCTGCATCCTTGGATGAGTGCTCTGTGTCCTGGTCAACACCTCTGAACTGTAGTCCCTAGCCTTTGTCCATCCTGGGGGATTTGTCACAGCAAACCATCATTCCCTCCCTACTGCCATCCTCTGTTTCCATTAGAAGAAAATTCAGGGACATCATGATGTGATGCTCAGGGCAGTCTCTTCTCACTGTGCATTTAGGATATGCTGTACAATGTAGTCACAACTACAGTTCTGAGCAGGAAGACTCTGCTTTAGAAACCAGGCATGCCTATTGCTTTTAAATATTATGATAATTTATACTGATTTAAAATATTTACATAATATTGGTTTTGTAACCATTTTCCTGGGATAGGACAGAGGTCAGTTCACCATATTAAACATGACCTAATCTGGCTGTATTTTTCCTTTTCCTGTGCCTAGTTCCACCCTAAAAATCACAAAAATCTGTATTATATATCAGACTGAAATATAGTCAGAAACATGAACTCCTGATGTGCCTGTTTTGTGTTTGAAGTAGTAACACAACTCCCAGATAATGGACTGGTTGGAAAATCAGGCAGCACAGTATCGTTAACACAGTGCTTCCACAACTGAGAATTCTTCTGAACATGCCTTAAATTTCAAGTTATACTCACTTAGAGATAGGATTAAAAAGTACTAAAACATAATCTACGTTTTTTAATAAGAGCAAGAAGACTTGATTGAAGTTTGTTACATATGATTATCTATTGCATTATATGAATTTAAGCAAATAGGATTTTCTCTTTGTTTTGTTGGGGTTTCCTTTGTTTTATCTGATTGGTTTCTCTCTAAAGTGATCATCAAAAAGTGAAGACCTGTTAATCTCTCACAAGTGACCTCAAACTGTGGTACAGTGTATTTTCCTTTGCTACTTCATATATACTGTTCTAATTGTCAGAAAAAATAGACTATGTGATGACAAGTGTCATGCTCTAGCTATACCTTAGGCAAAAGGACAGCTTAAAAAAAAAAAAGTGTCACTAAGTGATTACAAACCAGAATGCCTGTAGTAAAACCTTCTCTTTTTTTTTGTTCTTGACCCTCATGAGTCACCTAGCTGCCAGTACTGCAAATCATTTATTGATTTTGTTGTATCCAAGGTTTTTCTTTTCTCCTCTTTCACCTATATCAGAGGGATCTATGACACAGCAACTGTTATTTTGACTAACACTGTGGAGGCACATAGAAATATAATTGAACATCAGGTATGTTTATTACAGTATGAACAAATTAAGTGAAGACTCAGCAGTTGGAGAAAAATGTATTTACTTGAAGAAAATAAATTTCATAAACAGTGAAAACCCCTCAAGCATTAGCAATATCAAAGAGCCACAAGGCTCCCTATTCTATTTTAAATGTCTAGTTTCTCAGTGGAAGCAGTACTGTGTGTTTCATTTTTCTTTTTCTGATGCACAGTTACAGATGCAAAGCATTTATGAGAAATTTTAGATATTGCAGCTTGTTACAGTGCATACAGTCAGTGCTGTAAACCACATACATACATCACTTTACCTAGGCTGTTTCCTAGAAGTATGCCCACCTCCAAAGAGCATCAAAACTGTTTATAGCATTTCTTCTCTGTAGATTTAATATATTTTAATTTTTACAAAGGCATGGCAGATTTTCCTCAATCCAACTCTTTTTTTTTTTTGAAAAATGGTGTACACAGTGTTACGCTTTATTTCTGAGGTATAAAAAAGCAGCACTTTTATACAGATGTATTTTAAAAATCTCTCTATCTGTCTTCTGATTCCACAAATGGAAGGAATTCAACACTACATTTTATTGTGAAACTAATGCAGGCTATAGGTAGCATTTTAATGAAGTTTGCTTTATTAATTTTAATAAAGTCCACACCTGGGTGTCAGGATACAGAAATACAGAGAACTATGCTTTTAATATCTCAATCAAGATCATTACTCTTATTTCTGTGATAGTATGAATCTCACTTTGCTTGGCTCAAGACACAAAAACCCTGCTCTCAGGGTGTTTAAATCATTTATTGGCATATCAGTACTATTTTATTGATCTTAGTACAGTAGACTAGAGACCTATAAATTGGCATCTGTCTTCTTTGTTTAATCAAATTTCCAATGATACAATATTCAACCATTTTAAAACGGTACTTAAAAACACTACTTTAAAACAGTAAGGCATTTTGCTTTTCATAAAGTAGTAAGGTGATTTGTGTCATGAGACTGAATATATCCATCACTATCCCATATTTATGTTTACTTTAAAAATTAAACAGTTTTGTCTTCATGGTGTACATTAATTTTCACATCCACTCTTGCAATCTGAGTATATTTACTAAGCAACCATCATTTATATTTTGAACACAAATAATTTGTCTGGCCTACACTTTCTGCCTTTAAAAATTAACTCTTAGCTTTAAGTGTCAACCTTATCAATTTTCTCAGTGACAAAGAAACAAAATACAATTATTTAGTTCTGCAATTCTGCTATTTGTTATAACTGGCTTCCTTCATGAAGCAAAAAAACTTGCTTTCATTAATGTCAAACTAAATTTCAATTTTGCGTGTATGCAGCAAGGGCCAAGAAAATATCACTTTGATGTCAATTTGGACAGATACAGAAACTTTCCTGGCTATTGCTATAGATACGTGTAAAAAAGCCAGTCAGCATTTTCACAGTCTGGTGTAACCAATCTTTTGGTTGCATGCATGTGATAGTCCGTGCAATAGAGAATTACATTCAAGTCTGCAATAGTCTATTGCATGCACATGTGTCAATATTTTATCTGGTAAGTGCTTTTGCAAATGGCAGTATTAGATCAGGATCTGCTCCTCTTAGCAGTGGAATTTCTTGCAAAATTGACAGATGAGGAGCTTTGAGGAGAACGTGGTTATTATGCTTACAGACCATTTGCATTTCCACGGGTGTTAAAGCTGCCCAGGGATGCTGTAAGGACCAGCAGAGGACCAAGGGATTCCTCCTGCCCAGGTGCTGGTGCGCAGTCTGGGTGCCCTGAAGCTCAGGGTTATCCAGAGCTGGGTGGTGGGAACAGGTGCTGCAATCCCATTTACAAGTCTGTCCAGCAGCAAGGCCGAGTGTCCCTCCCAGCCACGAGCAGAGGACACTGACAGAACTGTGTACCTCACTGCCAAGTAACAGTGGCATTCAACAACACCCATGTGCACTGGGGCTACGTCAGTTACCAGAAGTGATGTAGCACACAGCCTTACACAGCCCATTTCTGTGCTTTCAGTCCCTCAGCCAATCAAGCCTGAAGGTCACACAAATGCCCCTGTGCTCTGGATTTACACACACACACACGCACACACACTCAGATCCCTCGAGCATCACCATCCTGTGTCTGACACTACCCTTATTGCTTTCCAGACATTCTAACCCACTCCACTGATCTCCCACCCACTGGCCAGTCCAGCTAGGTGATGTCTAGCAAACACATGAACTCTCCCACCTGTCTTAGTCTCCACCCTCATTTCCCCCCAGCACTAGCATGGACCCTCTGCACGGTCCTGGCACCATTCACTTGCCATCCAGCCCAGACCCGCACACACCAGCTCAGAGGCAGCTGTGTAGGCAGGGTCCCTGTGCCTGCTGGCCTGCAGGTACCTGAGACCTATCTGCACTCCACCTGGTGCTGGGATCCTCCCTTGCTCCAGCTGCCTGGCACCGTGGGCACAAGGACCCTGCGGCCAAAGGTTTGGCTTTGATTTCTGGCACTTGCACCAGTCACTGCAAACCTCCAGCTGCTCGACAGCAAACGTGTGGAACTGTATGACCCATGTGCCTCCCAGCTGCTGACTCTGAGCTCCTCACTCCTTCCAGTTGCTGGCACCATGAACGCATGGGCTTTCTCCAGGGTCTTTTTCTTGTTGCTGGTACTTCTCAAGTGTTCCAACCTCTAAGATGCTGCAGTACTCACAAACGGGTTGAAAAGTGACCATAGAAAGACTGCTAAGAATGAGTTCAGAAAGAAGATTTGATGGCTGCAGCTATTGAGCAGACTGGTAACTGTTTACATGATAATCTCCTTGAATATTTGCTTCTCTCTCTTGTTCCTCACTAGTTACTGTACCTATTTTTCCTCACTAGTTACTGCACCTTAAATATTTCTCAGTAAGTGCCACAGGGTCCCACAAATATCCAAATCCTCATGTTCATGTTATTTCTGCCTTCCTCTCAGTCATAAAACCCAGGTTCTTACCAGTTTTAAAGTTCAGGCTGGACTTCTCCAAGGCTATGCTCCATCAAATGGCAGCTGAACAGTTTCTATTGTGGTCTCTGACTCTGTCATTTGTTTATTACCTTCCCTTTCACTTATTAACCCATTGAAAGTAGAAGTTCTTTGATCTGCTAATCCTACTGAAGCAGATGGTCTCACAGACCACGCATCCTTACATAAGCATTTTTTCAGTTTTCTCAGGTGGGGACTATTCCAACAATTGTTGCATGGTCACCTGATGTTGTGAAGGGGAAGTGCAGGTTTTGTATACAAAACCTAATTTCTTTGATATATTGTAGCCCACCTGCAGATTACGGTGGCACTTTTTTTTATTAATAAAGGATGGGGTCATTTTATACACATAGCAACAGTAAGTTGTTTCTGAATATTCAGCAATTTAAAATATATCATAGATTTAATGTTTGTCAATTTTGGACTGCAAGTATGACAGAACAAGCTTGAAGCATGGAAAGGCCTGATAACACTAGAAAGAAACTAATTCCTCATAGGAAACTGTTTTACAATAACTACTTTTAATGTATAATTTAGAATCCTTAACAGAAAGAATCATCCAGCATAAAGACATTTAAGTGAATATTGCACATGGTATGGTAACCATAGTATTTACACAAAATGCATACAGTGTAGTCAGTTCTGTAGAAGTTATGACTATTAATCTATACGATTACATAATTTTGGAACCAGGGAAGTTTCTTAACTATAGTTGGATAGAAAACAGAAATTAATCAATATTTATCTATGTTGCTGTTCTTTTCTCTCAATATCAGCAGTATTTTAAAGGCACTTGTTTTTCTGTTTGAATGTCTTCCATCAACATATAAGCTCTAAAAATCAATAAAATATCCATAAGTGCAATTTTGATGTTAATTTTGTGAAGGGACACTTTAGACTTCTGCCCTGTATTGTCTCCATGTCCTTCCTATATGTAAAATGTGTATTTCCAAGAGATCATTTAAAAAGGAAAAGACAGAAACAAGAGAAAATTGTCAAAGTCCCCAGTCCATACAGCTTTGCTAATACACAGAAAGAAATTATCCTCCCACTCATAATAGTGACATGGTGACTGCCTGTGGAACTGCAGCTTTGCAACAGAGTTTGGATCTGTATATCCCTACAAAATTCTAAACCAAAGACAAAACAGCTTGGTTTTAAAGAAAGCATATTGTCAGTTGCAGAAGAAGTGCAATAGCAGTATGTGTTTTTTCAGGTACACCTGAATAAACACCAACTTCATAATATTTAAAATACATATGAGGAAATGAAAAGGTTATTTCTTTTAGTCAATTCTAGATTGAACCTATTATTATTTATCATCTAGACTGTAATATGTTTTTTATTCTCCATAAATACTTAGGAGGCCTCTAATCACAACATCCTGGAAAGAGTTATTGCTGTGGTGTTTCAAAGCTTGTGATTATCTTTTGGCAAAGATAGTGTTGTGTTTATGCATACCTTATTCTGCTGGTTCATAGTCACAAAACAATATTTCAAAGTGTCAAATGGAACAATTTCTTTAAAGTTGGAAATCAACACACATGGTCCTTCATTATGCTGTATGGAATACATTTGATTTCTGGCAGAGAAAATAACATGTTACTGTAAATATTTCAGGCAAGACCAATGTGGAAATTGCACGGATTTAACATTTTAAAATAATGCAGTAGGAGCTGTAGACTTTCCATATTCAAGACTCACACTGATTTAGAAATGGCTGGAGACATATGGTATGAATGTAGAGGCTTGCGGATGATCTCTTTACTCTTTATTTTCTTTTTTTTTTTGTGAAATAATATATTCTATAGCAAAAAAACAAAAACAAAAACAAAAAAAAATACCAAGCAGTAGCAAACAAGTAAATTTTAGTGTAAAGTCTGCTCTGTTTTGTAGAAGATAACATAGAGTATTTCTATTAGTGTCAGCAACTAATATCTATTTTTAAGCATGTGCATTATGATACAAGATAATTGTGCAGACAATTATGTGCTCACTTATGCACGTCATGAAGTGGGAAAATACAATTTCTTGAACATCAAAACCCACTCAGTGCTAAAACAGGGGTAAGGAAAATGCTATGTTTGAAGTTATAAGAGAAATTTCCAAGAAAAAGAGACAAAAACTGACTTCATTAGCAATAAGAAATTTTTTAAAAAATAAGACACATCTGAAAAACTCAAAATGCAAAAATATGAGGGAAAGGAAGAAGTTATATGTGGCTTTTCTCTCACTTGTCTAGCAAGTGAGAGACCTTTAGACCACCATCTAGCACATCAAAATACAGAAAGTGCTAGTAAAGATTAAATTATAAATCATACCAGTAGAGTATGGAGTGGTAACATCATGTCATGCTGTAATATCGCAGCAGTTGCCATTAGACCCGTGAATCATGCAGAATTACCATTTGTTTGTTTGTTCCTTATATACAACAGAAGGAATAACGTTGCAATTACATAGACCAGAGAAGCTAGGCAGGCTCCAGAAGTGGATGCCCCACTCCTGGAAGTGCTCAAGGCCAGGCTGGATAGAGCTTTGAGCAAGCTGGTCTCGTAGAAGGTGTCTGCCCATGGCAGAAAGTTGGAACTAGATGATGTTTAAGGTCTTTTCCAACTCAAACCATTCTATGATTCCATGAGCGATACTTGCTCTTTAAAGGTGTTCTTGGCTGCTTTACTCTTTTCATGGGTATCTCACTGTTGCACAGTTGATGCAAGAATTGCACTTAAAAGCCCGACTCCCATAGCTTCTGAAGAAAACTAAAATTAAAATTTGGAAAGGAAATTAGATGTGGGAACAAAAGCAAAATCCAGAGTTCTGGGCAGCACAGTTTATACACTACAGAGGAGAAATCATGTATTTCAGAAAAAAAAAAAAATCCTGCAGAGTCAACATGGTGAGCAAGAGCTGAAGAATGAGTTCTAATATGGTCCAACATGTGGCTTGAGCTGGATGGAGCCTGATAATGTTTGTGCCAGGATGACTCCACTCTGCCCTCCTGCAGAGGGACAAAGGCAGAAAATGCCTTGTCTTGTCTTCCCCAGCTGCTTTGCTGTGTGGTCAGGATCCTACCAACCCCTGTTGAATGTATTTGACAGGAGAACCTGAGGTGGCACAAGGGAGATCCAAATTAACCTTCTTGGCTGATGGAAATGCACAAATCCTCCCCTTCTCTGGGCATATCTGAGCTGTGAAGACTCTTCACTGCACTCAGCCCTTAAACTACTCAGGCCTCCAGAGAAGGGGGCAGCCCAAGTCTCCTCTGATAAAAGAAGAGGTCAACTGTTCCCTTCAATTCAAGGCCAAGTGATTTTAGTCAACAGTTCAACAGTTATGAGATTTAGATAGGCAGTTGTATACCTGCATCCAAATTATTTCTCGTTTTGACTGGAATTAAATTCACATTTTTTACTCAGAAAGGTCAGTCTAAAACCATTAAGCTATAATATATTTTTAAAAAGAGATAATGCAGTTGTTCATCATTGCTTGGCATATTAGGGGATTAACTGGAATCAGAGGAAGAATGAACACTCATGAGGACAATCGATTCCCTGACCCAGTGATAAAAGCATTTTTTGGAGAATGAACTATGTTCTATTCCCCATCTTAAAGAATGATACAAGCTTCTTGTAACCCCTGTCTCTATTTTTATTCAATAAAAAGTGCATTAACTTTTTATACAAAGAAGCATAATACCTACACATTGAAACACAAATATGCATCCCATTTTATTTCCTTACCAGGCACAGTGGCTGAGCTCTAGCTGACCCAAAGGCATGAAAAAAATATTACTTTAACAAAGTGGTGGTTCATATTATGATTACAAAGGAGTATGCAAGATTCTTGTAGTAAGAATGGACATTCAGTGGAATAATGATCTTTTTAATTTTGAATCTTGAGCCATTCATGTCTCCTCTGTGGTATTTCTGTGCCACATTTGCTTGATCTCATTTCTGAACTATGCAGAAATAGCAGGCCATTTTAAGTATCTATTGCACATAGTCCCCTCATTATGGTGAAAATCAGAAGTCATACAACGCTCCTGAAATACAACTGACCATTCTCTCACTCTTAAGTCAATTGTTTGCTGGAAATCGACCAAAATACCTACTCCAAAACAAGGACTTCCACACCAGCTTTTGCTGAAATAATGAGTAGCCATTTCCACACCTTGTCTGATGCAGAAATCCTGAGATATATTATTCCTAAATTTCTTGCTCCCTCATTATTATTTTTAATCTTTATTCCCTGTTTCCATCCCTATTTTCTCCAAATGATTTATTGGTAGAAGGCTTAATAGGATAATAGAGGTCTACAGAAATCTGCAAACCTGCTCTAAACAGTAATAACTTCAGGTTATTTTGAGTTAGGAGGAACATAGGAATGTGAAAAATTTAATTAACATGTTTCTTAATAGTGCTAGCAGAATAAACTACCTTTAAAAAAATCCATCACTGATAATTACTTTCCAGCCTGAGCAAAAGCTTTGTATGTTAGAAAAGATGAAAATCATTATCTATTATGATTATATGGAGAAATAAAAATATTTCCAATGATAGCACTAATCACTTCTGTACAGATAAAAAGGCAGAATGAATGAAAAATAATAGAAAATATGTGGGCTTTCTTACTGAAATAATTGCAGCGAAGAGTTGACTTTAGCTAATAAGCTATAACACAAGTCATGACTAAAGAGAGAAAGGAAGAAAAAGAAAGGGAAAAACCCAGAAATCTGTGATTTTAGTTGATAACAACAGAATTCAGACACTCAGTTTTCTTTTGTGCTTTCCCTAAACAATGTGTCAGTTATACATAACTGAACTGTGCACAAAAAGCAGAGAACTTCTAGGCCTCATTACATCTCAAGCTTCCCAGATGCAAGGACACATATTCACTAGTCCACCCTTAAAAAAAGAAACATGCTTTTTCGTTCTGTTAATTGGAGCCACTGGCACTTGAAGGAGCTATAAGGTGATGGCAGCAGCACAAGTCCTTTGGAACAGTTCTTCCAGAGTTGACTTGTCTGTGCTCTGTCTGAGTAAGTTGCAGAAAACAATGAGGTTGCCTCCTGAAGCCTATTTTCCAGTCTAGTAGATTGTCCAACAGCTACAGGTTTGTGATTTATTGGGAATCTCAATTCCATCTGCTTTTTGAATTCCAGCAATGAGATAACATTTTTGTGAATTTTTTTCCTTTATTAACTGTTGCAGTATTTATTTAATCAGTACTTCTTTCATCCCTCTCCTCTATTTTTCAATTACTTCATGAGGAACGGTTTGCTGCCTCTGGAACTTACAGGTGAGCTAGGCAGAATAATGTACCTATCCCTTTTCATCTGAGTCACCTATACAGAAACTAGTTCTTGTAAATCAGTTAGCATTGCCTCTTCATGCTGTCTAGAGTAGTTGGTTACTGTTCTGAGTTCAAGACACATAAGAATTTGCTGCATTTTACGCCTCCCTTGAAAAGAATTTGGAGTGAGAGGGTAAATGGAAGGAGAATCAATTTCACACCCTTTTGTTCAACATAATACAGAAAAGCAGGAAGTTGGCAGTTTTAGCAGTGGTAGATTAGCAGTGTAAATAGCCATCCTTAAGCAACAACATACACATCACCTTTAATTTAATGAAAATAAAAATATTGTTTGCTAATTTTAAATCATACCTAATTAAATTGGGATTAACTAAATCTAATATATGCCATTTTGAGTATTTTTCTGGCTCTTTGCAGTACCTGCTCTGCCACTCAAGATTCTCCCTCTGACCTGAGTGACTGCCTGCTTTTGTGTCTGAGCACCAGCTAAGCTCTGAAAGGTAACCACAAGATGCTGTACTCAGGGAACTGGGCAAGTCAGTACTTTTCTGTTATAGCCACTACTAAAACACACTTTGAATTTCTCTTGTGCACAAGTCTGCCTAGTGATACACAACCAGAAGATGCATATCTCTGCTAGAGTATCAGATCTGGCTCTTCCCCTAAGATAAATAGAATTTGCTATTCTGCCACTAATGCTTTGGAGCACAGACAAGCAACAGTAAGCAGTTAGCAAGAAAACAACAATTGGTGAAACCCTCTCTTAGAGATAATGAAGGCTTAAGATCTCCCAGGAAAGACAATTGCTGTCTGAGGGTTTATCACAATAATTTATTTTCCTAGGAAGAAACTAAGCCCAAACTCTCAAGCCTGCTCCACAGAAGAGATGACAGATTATTTTTTACAAAGCTAATTGAAAAAATACTACATAACTACAGCAACGGGATTAGCAATGTCAGAAACAAAGTAGGGTGAATGGATGAAGTAACCTATATTTATCAAGCTCTTTACAGAGATTGGAAAGGCTTCCCTTCAGAAACAGTGTTGTGGACTTTCCTATTTCCTCTTAGTCAAACCAAATTAGCTTATGGTTAAAACCACAAGAACTGGTAGGCTTTGCTCTATAGCTGTTCTTCTGCTGCCTAGCATCTTATAATTTGCCACATTGCTTAGGAGGAATTCCTCATGGAGTTCTTTATGGTAACAAATACTAGCAGAAATGTCAAATGAAGGATTGCAGCACATGAAAGGAGATATTTGATTTGCTGTACTGATTTAGTTCTGAATAAACACAGACTGGTGTTTATTTTAATGCAAAATATGACGTAAAGTCCCAGAAAAGTAAAACTTTTGGTTTTGTTTCAATGAGCTTTTGATCTATATGTGTTTTGTGTGCACAAAACACACTCATGCTGAGCAGAAATAACCCCTTTCAACCTCCCCTTTTTGATCTTTCTCTACTGCCATTGCTCAAAAATATAATTAAATACTTCATGCTGCCACAGAAAACACATTTTTTGAATTAAAAATAATCTCAAGGAGTTTACACACCTTTGGAGTTGCTTTCTGGCAAAATCTGCGGAAGACATCAATATGGCAGTGTAAAAGGAGAACCTTTAAAGGGACTGTTGGACAGACTTGTAGCAGTGTTCAGGTGCATAGAAAGTGTTTAGGTACCTAGAAAGCATGGGTGATATATGGGGTTTCCAAGAATTTTCTGATCTTCATTGATTTAAAGGAAAAGTCTCTTCATGGGTTCCTTTGAAGATACATTTTTTTAAAGTTCAAATGCAATTTAGCACTTTTGAAAATCCCTTTAGGTACCAGTTTGACACTTTAGGCACTTAATTTATTGTAAATTCTTGGTCTACACCTCTAGCAAACTGAAAGGAAAAGGAGGTGGGAAACAAGGAAAGAACAATCACCAGGAGCTCAAGGCTTTTTCAAAATGTTACTTTAGTTGTATGTAGAGCCAATGTGCTCATGTTGGTTGTTGAAATGGGGATAAGCATTGACACCTCTCAGTTTTCGACACCACTCATCCAAATTCTCCCTTTACTCAGGCATTCTCTGTAGCCTTTACCATCATCAGGTTGGGTGAGTTCCTGTAGAGGGCAGTTCAAGGGATCCTGGGGTGTGTTGTTTTCAGTGCTGGGATCCTGGTGCTACCTTACCGAGCTAAAGCAGGCAGTGAAAGCTCCACTAAGCCAATAAACCCTATAATATATATGTATATTAACTATTAGGTTACAATACAAGATTGTTATTGCAATAATAGAAACCATTTGAGAATTTCCAATTGTGGGCAAAGCAATTCAGCATAGCATGGTTATTTTTGATGCATGATTTAATTATTAAGGAGAACCAGCATTATAATACTCATTAATATAATTGAAAGCTTATTTTGACTTCCTCTCAAAGTGGGAAAATTCATTTTCATTTCCATCAGCACTAACTTGGTATTCTCCATTCACATTTAATATACTTTAAATTTAATATAAATTCCCCTGGGAGAAAATTCAGAGTTTATGATAGGACTCTGTGTTTTATATAAAATAAACCGAAGCGTGTTGTCTTTCCATGGTTATAAACATTCTATTTCTTCTTAATCCCAATTCTTTCATTGCAAATTAAAATATGGACAACATTTTAATTATGAGTTTAAATGCATAATGAACTGAGAACCTAATCTTAGTTCTACAGCTTTTGGCACAGAGTCCTATACATTTCTAGAACTTCATTACAGATAGAAGTAAACAGCCTACAAATGACCCTGTGTTTGCTTCTGCTGAATTCCAGGAAATTCTTTTAGATTTAGTGTCTTGAAAGCATAACAATTTCATCATAACTGGTGAACTGAATGAAAATCAAAGACACTCAAGCCCTGAATAGATAAAACATGTTGCTGAGAGATGGGAAAGGAGAATTTTATTTAAATGCCAGTAATATATACAAGGCTCCAGCCAGCTTCCTACAGGTATCAGAATGACTATTTAAGTATTTCCCAGAACAGATAAAACTCCATGAAGAGATTATTAAGGGTACTCTCTCTCAAAATGCTCAACTCATTTTACTAGAATATAGACAATGTAAGAAAAAATATATTCTGTTCCTTTTCCTGCATTAGAGGGAGAACAAATTTGAACTTAGGTCCTTTGCTTCAGGTGAACGGCTTAACAGTCTTTCCTTTCAGAAAATTTGAAATTAGGTATGTGTGAGATGTCTCATATGGAGCAGTGAACTATCCTGGAGATTAGAACTCACAAGTAGAAAAACTGAGTTCCAATTTTTATACATTCCAATTATTTACAGAAAGCAGAAAAACAATATCTTCATAGAACCAACAGAGATGTTGGAGCCACTGACTCAATCCTTGCACAGAAAAAGATGAGCAAGAGAAGGTGGGATGTATTTGGGTGAGGTTGGTGGGGCGGATTGAAGTATTGGTTAAAAATGTAATTTTTTTTTTTAATTCTAAATTGAGCAAATGTGCTGCCTTCTGAAACGTTGTATAAGAAGCATGAAGTACTACAGCTTCAATCCCAGCAACTTTGAGACAAGCCAAACTCTTTGTTTGATGGGCTGTGTTTTGATGAATTAACCACTCACTAAGGAAAGACCAATCATTCAACACTGATGTGGCTGCCTAGTATCCCAAGAATACTGATTTGATATTTTTTATACTGGTTAGCTGCCATTTGTCTTGGGATAGCTTTCAGTGAGTGATGCAACCGTGAATTATGTAAACACAAATGCAGTAACAAATGTCTCTTGCTAATGTTGATTGTTTCTTAGTAATTGTATGTATAATTCCTGTAATTATAATGTTATTTATTATGTTAATTTACTACAGGTGCCCATTAATTATTTCTAAATGTGATTGGACTGCTTGCTATTTCTGACACATTATGCAGTTAGGAATGACGTGGACCACATTTCAATTAATGTTGCTCTTATTTTTTAGTTGCTGTACACTTTGCTGCTAATTTTACAAGTTTTTGTGGGTTTTTCTTTTTTTTTTTTTTTATTTCCTGCTTTTCCTGGAGAAATAGCTTGTTGTAAAGATGCAGCACAGAACAAAGGCATTTGCCAAGGCTTTTTTTAGAAAGCAAGCAAAGAAACAGATGGAACCTTAAAAAATTGAATATGTATATGTACGTAGATTCATTTATCTTGGAAACCAGATATAAATTACACATGTAAGGTCTTACTTGAGTTTGAAAATGGATAATTAACCTCTTGGGGAAGGTACTGGAGGTGTTACTGAGCACTCTATTGAAAGGGTAGGGAGGGAATGCACATCTTGATTGATTCTCAGATAACTAGGCAAAGAAGTAAAAATGAGAAACTGCCTAAAGGCATTGCACTTTTCCATGTCTGATCCTGATTGTTCTTCAGAAAGTTATCTGGACAAGAAATGCATTTTAAAAAATCAAGAAAGAAATCTGCAAGGCTGGACAAGCAAGAATAAGTGCAAGAGGTGAATGACAGCTAAAAGTAATCTGAATGACTACAAATGGAAGTTTTAACTTGAAGAATCTTAAAGTGTCTTACTAAGCACAAAATATTTCTGGCCTCAAAAGCCCCAGAAGACCATCTCCATGGCAGGCCAACCTATTTAAACAGAAAGGTCAGACTGTCAAAGAAACTGAACTGCCTCACAGAGCTGTAGAGCAGATGATAAACTGGGAGGCAATTTAATGAACTCCTCCAACCTCCCATCCTTCGACATTTCACACTTGGCTCCATAGCTAACAGTGCAACAGATATGGGCTCACTGAGCTCCAGGCACAAGTAATTATCCTGAGAGGCACGGGGCAAAACAAGCTTCAGCCCCTTGGTGCCATTAGGACAACTCTAGTTTCATAAATAGTTTACTTCCTTAATCTGTTCACCTTTTCAGGGTTGTCTGGTAATTCCTTTGAGAATAATGACCTTTGAGGCTGGATACTGTGTTTCCTGCTGACAGGGAAGAGCAGAGACCTTGGGGTAGAACCTTCAGCTTTGTCTCCCATCCCATAATTTCCCTGGCCAGGGACTGTACCTGGTCACTTGGGACAATGAACATTACCCCGGCATTTCCAGATACAGCTCACAAGCAATCATGTTTTTTAGCTGACTGCATAGTCCATTTCCTCATAAAAAATGTACAATGAAAAACATACAAGTCATTATTTTTTGTACAGAAATTGAGGTCAGTGACCAAATTTTGTTCTTTTTTTCACTCTCTCCTGTGAACTCTGACACTTCTTTTCAGGCTAAAAAGTTTTGTTTCATCAAATGTAAAAATTATGAAAGTTCAATTAAAATACAGATTTTTATATGGTACCACACTTTCTCATTCAATGGGCACAAATATACTTGAAAAATATGTATGATTATAAAGAACTTTTGATCACTTACTTCTATGAAATTAGCAGTGCCATATCATCTCACATGAACTAAATATCTGCTGGAGTGCCATAGGTAGGTACTGTGATGAAATAAAAAGCATAGTTAGGAACACAAATTCCAAATACTTTCAGCAATCTCCAACAAGGTTACAATCTTAGATTGTCACTCATGTCAAATCAATTTTCATCACATAAAAAAGCATAAGGGTATCAAAAAGAAATGCACTGCAATTAGAAATTGCAGAATTTTCAAGGCCAGCGCCACCAAAAAACAAGTTAAGTGTCAGATGTTTCAAAGCCAAACTGGCCCTGGAGTACAATGGGATCTCCTGCCTTCTGGAAGAGCCCATGAGGGAAGCTAGAGCTTCACCTCATGGGACTGAAAATTTGCTTTCTGAAGATTGCCTGGACTGCAACTCATCTGTGTTCGCTCCTCTGTCTGCTGAAAGAACCTTTATGAATATTTTGATCAAGTAATCAGTCAAATAATGCAAATGATTTGTGATTATGAGCTATGATGATTAGTAGAAAACTGCGAAGAATTAGGCCTAGAAATATCAGGAGTGCTGTGTTTGGAACCTTGCCAAGAAGTTACTGGACCTTTATGTTTCAGTTAAGAAATGATGAAGATCATCATGTTCACCAGTATGATTCTTGGAAACCCATTACCCTTCCCATCTTGATTTTTATATCAAGAATTGCAATCCATAGAGCTCAAAGGAAATAGCCAATGATTGTTTTAGGATAAGAATATTGATGAAGTTATTAACAATTAGAATCAATCAATATGAAACTTAGAGAATGGGCATGGTATGCATAGCATATAGATGAACTTATGTAACAATGATTTACCAGAAAAGTATCTAAAAAAGGGATGGGTTTAGTTTGTTGAGTGGGACACATTTTAGAGGAACTATTCCCCCATGTTCCCAGTGCCCACAATGAAGTATCTGTTTATTTGCATCAAATTTGTATTGGATTTCTTTGGTCCTGTTTGTTGACAGAGCTGCCTATGAAAAAGGTAACAAGTTCATAGCCAAGCATTTTAAAATCAACCAAAGTAGGTGTGCTGCACCAATCTGGCCTCAGAAACTCCACTTCTTCTAATCACTAAATCCATTAACTAAATTCCAGTTCACTTAACTGTGGCAGTTCTAAAGCTACTTCAGGAGGGTAAACAGGTAAGGACAGAAATGCTATTATCCACTTAAGGGCAAGCTATTCCCACCTGCAGGAAAAAACTCTATAGCTATCTGTATGCATTCTCCTTTTCATATGGTATGATGGCTATTATAACAATCTGCAGGGAAACAGGATATTCAATCAGCAAATTCAATTTTTCCACATGCAGGGAACAGGGGAGGGAATTAGGCTATACTTGCCTAACATGGTGTGATGGCTATGAGCTCTAAAAGGATTTATAGGTCCTGTTGGCCACTCCTGCTGAATGTTTTGTATGAGAAACTGATTCTGCAACTACAGGTTCCTCTAAACACGTTAAATTGTGCTCAGTTCAACATGACTATGCTGCTTATCAGTTTTCCTAAGATTCTGGTTGTAGACTTGCATTCCCTAAGAGTCTATGCAACATATCACAATCCCACCTAATCAGAAGGAAATTGTATTATTCAGATTGTGTTGTAGGATCTGAAGCAACAGGCCACGGAGCAGCAAGGTACAGAAGAGAGAAAAACTTACTTTTTAAAAATTCCTCAATTTAATTTAACCCACATTATTATATAAACTACACAGGAGGGTGGGAAGGCTGCAAGAAGAAGGAAAAATGGAAGGGAAAGTTGGCTGTCCCAGGTGGGTGCAATAAAGCCTCCAAAACATAGAAGTTTTGTATGTCATCTTGAATGATGGAAGGGAGTCCAGGAGTAGAGAGAAAGACAGAAGATGACTCTCACACATGAACCACAAACCACAGAATCACAGAATCAAGTAGGTTGGAAAAAGCTCCAATCTATGTTCTCACAGCACCATGTCAATTAAATAATGGCACTAAGCACCACATCCAGTCTTTCCTTAAACACCTGTGGGGACAGTGACTCCACCATCACCCTGGGCAGTCCATTGCAATGTGTTATTACCCTTTCTGTGAGGAAATTCTTCCTAATGTCCAACCTAAACCTCCTCTGGTGGAGCTTTAAGACTACATCCTTTTTTAATATTGCTTGTTGCCTGGGAGAAGAGGCCAACCCCTACCTGGATACAACCTCCTTTCAGGGAGTTGTAGAGAGCAATAAGATCTTTCTCCAGGCTAAACAATTCCAGCTCCCTCAGCTACTCCTCACAGGACTTGTGTCCAAACTTTCCACCAGCTTTATTGCCCTTCTCTGGACATGCTCCAGCACCTCAAGGTCCTTCTTGCAGTGAGGGGCCTGGAACTGGCCACATACTCAAGGTGTGGCCTCAGCAGTGCCATGTAGAGTAAGAGAATCCCCTCCATGGTCCTGGCCACACTATTTCTGATGTGGGCCAGGATGTAGTTGGTATACAGGCCATATACAAATAATCACAAAAGTGTATTTCCATATATTTGTCTGTAAAATCTGGTCACACCTAATTGTAAGTTCACCTGGGCAGATGCAGAGTTAATACGAACAGAACATATTCTGTAGCTGCTGATGTGTCAGAGTCACACATCAGTCGCACCATAAGTGACTGGCAGTACTATCTGTTGTTCTATTCTCTCTAATCATTTAGTGCCAAGAAAAGTTATAGTTGCCACCATAGTGCTCCCTTGCCACCAATGGCCTGTAGGAACTGGTGAGCTGGCAGCACCCCTTCCCTCCCTCAGCTGGCTGCTCAGGGGTGCTCAGGAAGGGGGAGACTTCTGATAAGGCTTCCAGCTTCTGTAGACATAGTAATGGCACACTGACATTGGCTACCTTGCCTTGCTGTTTGATTAGGATAGGTTTAGGACAAGATATTTTTGCCAGAATGTCTTTTTGACAGAAGATGAGATTAAATGTTACAAAGAGAGAATGTGCAACAGGAAGCCTACTCTCACAGTGCTAGACATCATAATATGGCTTGTGAGATTTTCTTCTATCTTTGCACCATTAGTGTCTTCATAGAGCTAAGTACCAGCCTCAGCTATATTGCATGTAAGACAGGTCAATTTAAGTGACTAATTTATCACAGAAATCTTGTAAACTGCAGATGCTAAAAAATAAAATGCCTCTTAAAAATTAAGGAAAATTACAAACAATGCTCTAAGATATTGTAGCAAGAACATTGGCAGATAATGAGGAAGGTATTTGTCCCGTCAGATGCATTTGTTTGGTTACTTCTTAATAAACATGAAAATTGCTTTATATAGAGAAGAGAGTGCTCTCATACAGAGCATGTGGAAAAGCAGACAGAGAATTTTCAGTTCACATGTAGATATCAATGGTATACTTCATGTAGATTATAGAGTTTGGGCAAGCAGTGGGCAACAGTATATAACCCACAGCTGGTCACTGTACAGTAGGTTCCTCCTACAGGCTGTGCCCCTGGGCTCTGAAGCATCTCTATCCTCATTTCAACAGGTGGAGTGGGGACTTCCTCCCTCTTGTATTACCTCATTGCTTTGTATTTAAACCACTTTAAAACTGGAATATGGACTAACATTTAAGCTACTGTATAAACCCCACCCTAATTCACTAAAAGATATGTTTGCTCCAAGAAAAAATTTTGCACTCTAATGGAGATGGAATGAGTCCTGTCTAAGCTGCTGAAGCAGAGGAAGAATTTGCCCAGATCTCATTCTGTGACAGTTTTTTCCCTCTGATTGGGTCTCAGCAACTCACTGATATACATGGAAAACCTATAAATTGTCCTGTGCAGGCATTTGGCACCATGAGGGAGCCACCTCCTTCCTGCATGGCATGGTGCTGTGACAGCGAGCATCTGGAACTGGCTGGGCTCAAGGATCAGAGCTCAGCCCAGGAGATACAAGAGGATGGTCTGAATAGGGCATAGTGCCTCATACACCAGTCTGGATTCCTTAATGGAATGGATTTACTGGATTTTGTGTGTATCTAATGTCCATGTGAGACATTTGGATACAAAAATCTCCATTTTTCTGCTGTAAGGCTCCTGATCCCCTCCTTCCCAGGAGGTCATGTGAGGAATAATGGTATTTTTCCATTATTATAGTGGTATTATTCCATTATTCATGGTAATAATTAATTAAATGGTATGTGACCATTATCTATGGGTGCCTGTATACTTCATGTACCTTACAGTACATTTAAGGGAAAGAGCTTTCACTCAGTTGTGTAGGACATAATTTATGCAACATAAGTAGTGCAAGAAGAGGGGGAAAAAAGCATGGAAATAACCCATTCTTACTATGTGAGCATAGGATCCTCCTTTTGACATATTTTCATCAAAGAGTGTGACAGTGAACAGCTAATGCTTTGAAATATCAATACTTTCTAGCCAAAGGTTCAAAACATGAAAATGCCTTTAATATATTGAAATAAAATGCTAAAAACACATTAAGTAACTAAAATTCAGAGTTTAATGTCAAAAAAGGGGAAAATAGTGCAAAACATTGATTTTTCAAGCCTTGAGGCAAAAAACCACTATTAAATCAGAAGAGATGATCACTAGTAACTAAGGGAAGACAACTTACAAAACTGATGACATAAAAGTATATTTCTGTCTTTTATCATCATTAATTACCCAATAATCTGAAATAGATGGGTGAAAGGTTTTACTCCTTCAGTAGGCAAATACTTCTGATGCATCATTTTCTGAGAATTTAACAGTATCACAGCTCTGCTGTTCATTTCTGGCAAAGCATGGACAGATTACAAATGGAAAGAGGGCTTGAAGGTAAAAGTTAGAAAATGCAAACAGGGCAGAAATAGAAATTGTATCTAACTTGGTTTATTCGTAATTGAACTTACCAGGTGTAACTCTTTGGGCCTGTGTTTCTTTCAATTAACACAAATGACCTACAGAGCAGTACCTCAGGAAACAACTCAAACCTGCTGATAATGCACAATCCTTAAAACTGAGAGCCCAGGCTTTTTAGTGAGCAAAATTAAAACCAGCAGCAAACAAGCAGGTGAGGCAATTTACACTGAAGTGATGAACATCCGATTTAAAAGAAAACAAGCAGACATCTGGGTCTAAATCCATATTCAAACCTCAGATATGTCCTTTTATTGCTGTACAGGTGAGGGAATACACAAAAGCTCCAAAAGAAGGAAAAAAATCCTTGCTCTGGGGACAGACAGTCGTGCTGGAGGTAATTTCATCCTAGATGTGCAAAATGATGGTGTTATTTAGTTGATGTGCATAGTTAATGGATTTCTTGTAACTCAAAACCCTGAACCTATGGCAAGGACAGGTTGCTGTAATTTTTTTTCCTTTGTCTGAGTGACAAAGCCTCCTCTGAATGTTTCTCTTCTGAGCTCCTCAGACACAGAGCAGGTAGAACGTTTATCACAAAATTATTTTAGCCTTTGATGAAGCTGAAGGAAAAGAAACTTTCTGACCCCTCATCAACACAGCTGGATTGCGGCAATCTTGGTGTATACATCAGCTCTTGGCACATAAGTTAACATAAAATCCCATGCACTTCAATTTTCAAGTGGCTAGAGTATTTTATTACCATAAACCAGTATTGTCTGAGTCTGGTTTCTTTGTTTGATATGTCAATGAATTACAGTAAATTCTTCTATCCTTGAGTATCTATTTACCATAATACATGATTGAACTGCTTAGAAGATTGAAAATGTTATGCTAAATGACAATAAAATAAATATAAACATTCTGTGGCAAAAGCTAAATAAATGTTATTTTTATATATTCTTAAAATATACAGAGCTCAAGGATTTGATTCTGCTTTTAGCATGTTCTTCCTTTAAAAAGGAAGGCTTAAGAATATTAACTCTGAATGAGGTAGATAGTTTGAGTATGATTAGATAATGAGTAGATAGCTCAGAAATAACACTTGTGGTCATTATTGGGAATAAAATGAGAAAAAGTATAATGCAGCTGCTCTTCTATCTTGCCTTTTTTTCAAATCAAGCGAGGTTAATACTCTGGACCTATTCATTTAACAACAGCTAGAAAATGTTCTAAGCCAGTTTTTCCATTAGACAAATAGCTATAGGCTTTAACACAGAATATCAGTTTTCTTAAAAGAAGACTATTAACTATTCTCTAGGCAGAGTGTGAGATGCTGGTTACAGAAGCAGTAGTATTTTAAACTTTTACTGGAGCTTCTGTCAGGGCAGACAGACCAATATCATTATTGTACACACAAGAACCGGCATGAATGATTGGAGAATGGGAATATGTTTTCCTTGTCAAATGTCTTAGCTCAGGGGTCTGATTCCTTGTTCTACTCTATATGTAACGTTGTTCATTCCTGAATTCTCTTTGGAAGCAAACCTACTGGTTGCTTTTGGAAATAATCCAGATGTAGAACTCTCATTACTTTGCTCCAGGCACTATTCTGTGTAGGGAAAAAACAGAACGGAGCTGCACAAAATTCTGCCTACTTCACTCAGTCTTAGCCCACAGGGCCTACTCTGATTCTTCAGATTTCCTTCATGAAAGGAAAATAGGTACTTATATTCTAAAAATGCCTAATGTTATACTTGAAACACAGAAATATCACTTCTGGAAGCCAATGAAACAATACTAATTTTCAAGTATTGCAGCTTCATCCTGAGGCCAAGGGTGTATCACAGGAAACCCAGAAGATACTTCTGTGCAATACAGTGCAGTGTAGCAGCCCTCTGTGATGGAGGGTTCACCACTCATACAGACACAGGAGAATGTGCAGCTCTTGGCTTGGAGGCCTGGAATCACTCCTGGACATCTGGAGCAGTTTAAGCATAGTCTATGTGGGTTTTTACTGAGACAATGACTTCCACAGCTTCTGTCTGTATCTGATGTATTGCCTCCATTCAAGAATAGTCAAGATGATACTTTGTTCATGGCAGAATTGCAGGTATGATTAAAAGAGTAACTAAAAGTCACATTGTGAAAGACTCCAGAAATTCTATCTCTTTAGCTTAACCTTAAGAAGGTTAAAGGGCAACCTCATTACAGCCTATAAGTAGTCACAAAGAGGCCAGACATGTCAGTGTGCCAGCACACCTAAGCAGAAAGTAGAATATAGATATATTCAGGTTAGGAGAAAAAAACACTTTTTTTTTTTTATTTAATAGTGAAGATATTAACCTCTGGAGCATATTACTGAGAGGTGTGCTAGATTTATCATCACTCAGATTTTTTAAACTGAGATAAGATTTTATTTCATTTTTCCAGAGGACTTGTCCTCATTCAAACTGGAGTTAATTTAGGAAAGTTCTTTCCTTCACAGAAGGTCAGACTACATGACCCTTTCTTGATGGGTAATCTATTAATCTATTAATATAGCAGCAAATAGCGCTGGTGATAGAACTCAACCAGCCATTTGTCCGGTTGATAGGATCCATCCCCTATAACATTTAGACTTATGATGATAGAACAACATTTAATTTTAATCATTAAGATTGTCTTATTGGGCTTAATAACTATCTCTTTTCATTGTATAACTCACAAAATAGCAGCATCCTAGTTCTGTCATTCCTACACATAATCCATATTTATTTCCATACTATTACTGAGACTCGTGATGCAATTACAATATTAAATCTGTTTTAATACTTTTCTACTTTGTTATTTTTAGCTCAACTGACTACTTATCACCTTCAACATTCTAACCTGTTTCAATTCAGGTTTCTGGCCTACTCCACTGTACTAGTTATGTTTTCCATTCAATAGCACCCTTTTATTCACTTCTGTGTAGATCTAGTCTACCACACATACAATACATATTTTCTCTTCCTTTTACATTTTCCTCCCAGCTTACTAATTTCAGATTGCTCCTGCATGATTGAAAATCATCCTATTGCATAGAAACGGAAGAATTGATGTCAATATCCGATTACTACTTAATCTGCCATGTGAAAACAAGATTTTTATTTGTATATATGTATATATGTCATTATTCATAACTCCCCTCATCTCTCAGGGAGAAGTTAAAGAAGAAACAAGTCTGAGTTTGTGGCAGGAAAAAATTAAAGTATGAAAAGTTTGGTTTTTGTGATTTAGAAAGGCATGTGTAAAACTGATACAGAGACTTTTATCCTCCAACTTTCTTTCATTTCTTAACATGTTGTGACTACAACAAATCAATTTCAGTAGTCTCTTTACACATCTCTTTGTTTTCATCTGCCATATCTCATAACCCTCTATATAAAGGACATTATATATGAATTACTATTCTGCACATGGATTTGCTATTTTCTCAACCAAATATATTAGCTTTGCCATTTACAAGTATCAGGGAAAACAGAAATAAGTTTTCTCTGGGTAGCTTGAATACCCCCTTCAGTTTCTTTTATAAATACAGCAATCAGACTTGACACTTGAGAAACAGGGATGGAGTGACTGGATTTTTATGTTTGTTTGTCTTATTTCACATTGTTCTATTCAAATAACCATGGAAAGAGGGATCTAAATTCTTGCAGGAACAGACATTTCTGTAGCAGAAATTCAGTGCATTTATGTTCTTTGAGTTTCTGATTAGTTTTCAGCTATATTAGTTTTGTCAATTTTTTCACTATGAAAAAAGAAATGGAATTTTAATTTATTTTGATTTTTTTATAAAATACTTCTTTTTTCTCTAAACATATGCAAAGGGTCCACACCACTCAGATTTTTCAGTTATCAGTCTAGCACATTCAGATGGGCAATATCTAAGATGTTGATTAAAATGATGCTTTTTTTTATTAATATAGTTCTTTCTAACTTTGACTAAGCATAACTTACAGGATACCAATATTATATGTTCCATGACCTAACTATGCTTTTCACATTAGAATAAAACATTTTTTTCCTCAGATGCATTTTTTGAATAGATTTCTCTTGTGAGGTTCAAGACTTTGTATTGCATTTCACCAAAGAATATTATCCATATTGTGAACCATATTCTTTCTTTCCATTGATATACACTTCTCATCAGATGTATTTTGGATCAGTAATGCCTTGCTTTGATTCCTATATTAGTTTTGGATTGATGCCAATTCAAATGGTTGTGGTTTGGCCTTTGTCTGTGTTCCAATGCTAGTTCTGCAAGATGGAAACAAAGACCTTTTAGAGATTTATGACCTAATACTCTAAATTTCTTTTTGTTATGGAAGTAGTACTGAGGACTGAACCTGAGAGCAAAAATGTAAAGTACAATCGATATTGTGCAAGTGTGGAAGAAAGGTTCTCTATCCTAAACCAGTTAACAAGCTGAATAGGAAGCAGAAAACAATACAGGATTGTGACAGAGATCACAAGGGTTGCAGGATGAAGAGAGAGACAAGAATGTTGACTTCATGTTCAGAAGACTTGATTTATTATTTTATGATATATATATTACATTATGACTACACTAAAAAGAATAGAGAGGAAAGTTTTCAGAAGGCTAGCTAAGCTAAGAATAGAAAAGAATTAATAACAAAGGTCCATGTCTCAGCAGAGAGTGAGACCCAGCTCTGCTGTGAGTGGTCAGTAAATCTAAACATCTACAGGAGACCAATCACGGATCCACCTGTTGCATTCCACAGCAGCAGATAACCATTGTTTACACTTTGTTGCTGAAACTTCTCAGCTTCAGCAGGAAAAACTCCTAATGAAAGGATTTTAATGAAAAGATGCTTGTGACACAGGATATATTGAGAAAACAGTTTTTGAGATGAAAAAATTTACACTTTCAAGGTTTCTCTGCGTATAATCACTGTTCTTCATTATATAAAACAATTCATTACTATAAAACAATTACCTACTCCCTAGCCACATGCCAGATACAGAACACATTGATTTGGAAGGGTCTCACAAGGATCATTGTGTCCAGCTCCTGTCCGTGCCCAGGACCATCCCCAAGAGCCACACCATGTGTCCCAGAGAAGATTAACTGCTGGGTTAATCATTACTATATTCTTGACTCCTTTGTCTGACTTTTTGCTTATCAGAATGCATTATTCTTAAGTTTGGAGAAAGTGAACTTTATCAACCAACTTATCAACCAATATAAATCAATTCTCTTGGACATAGCTTCCCTACACTGACTCTTCCCATAGGATTCTTCCAAGAAGTTCCCTGACAACATCAAAGTTAACTGTCCTGACATTCATGGTTACAAATCTTACTTGCAACCTTGCTTCCTCCTTGCCCAGTGCTGAACTCAACAATCTCACGGTCATTTTACAACCTAGGATTCCCCCAAGCTTTACATCTCAAACAGGGCCTTCCCTGTTTGTTAGTATGAGGTTGGGCAGTACACATTTGCTTGTGGGATCCTCCACCACCTGTGCCAGAAAGCTGTCATCAGTGCTTTCCAGGATCCTCCTGGACAGTTAGTGCTTTGCTGTGTAGATTCTCCAGCAGATGCCAGGGTAGTTAAAGTCACCCACAAGAACTCTTACTGTGAGGCTGCCTCCTGCTGCCTGCGGAAGGCCTCATCCATTTCGTCCTCCTGCTGAGGCAGCCTGTAGAATTTACCCATAACCAAGTCACCATTACTAGTCTGCCCTTTTACCCTAACACACAAGATCTCAGCTCATTTATCAGACATCTCAAGACAGAGCTTGATATGTCGTGTTCCCTCACATAGAGGGCAAGTCCACCACAATGCCTTCATAGTCTGTCTCTTCTAAGCCGACTGTAGTCCTTCATGACACCATTCCAGGTATGGAATGGGAGCTATTCCACCATATGTCTGTAAATGCAATGGAATCCAAGCCCTGTGACTGCACAAAGATCTCTAGCTCCTCCTGTTTGTTCCCATACTGCACACACTGGTGTACAGGCACTTCATAGCAGCATTTGGTTGTCTCAATATCCCAGTAGGGGTGCAAAGGGATGCTCCATAGAGCTGTCTTTTGGTTACATCGGTGACTGCTTTTTTTTTGACCTGAGGCATTCTGTATTTTCCTTCTGAAACACAACAATTATATCATCATTTTCTTCAGAAGCTTATCATACTTCCTTCTCTCTCTTCCCTACCCTCAAGTTCATAGCTCTCCATAGCCTAGGAGTTGTTACATGGTGTGAAGAGGCACTGTGGAATGGAGTGCTTCCAAAGACAGGATCTTTAGTTCACTGATAAGTGTGAGTGCCTCAGCACTGACATCTTCCTCTCATGCCTCCCTGAAAGATTAATGTTAAAAGATTAATGTTAACTAGATTTACATATCTTAGATTCCTAATAAAGCATGTCTGACTAGATGCTAGAGCTGTAAATCCCTGGCAGATGAAAGGTCCCATGCTGCCATGATAAGGATTTTGGTAACCCTCTTGTTTTATGCATTTCCTACTAATTAATGTAGTCTTGTTCCTCCACAAGACCCTGTTTTTACAGAGCCCATTTAGTGACACTCACCCAGTTCTGTTCTTGAGGAATCTGTGTAGCTGATTTAGGTTTCTAGATTCTTCCGCAGAGACAAAAGACTAAAGTGACTCCTATTATTATACAATTTCATTCCATGGTTAATCAATCCTTACAGAGTTGCATGAATACAGTTCATTGCAAATTATAATGTGCTTTTTAACCTTTATTTCCTAGCTGTGACTATTATCAAGGTTATGTAATGTCTTGATCATGTTGCCTTTCTTCCCTTTGGCATTGTGGACATCTCAATAACATGAGCATGTCCTTGATGAGGCATCTGTTTATGTAGCACATGGATTTTTTTTTAGTGTTTGATTTGGATGAATTATAACCTATACCTTTTTAGTATCATGCTCTTATCAACAGCTACTTACATTTACAAGAAAAAGAAACCTCTTGTATTCTCAGATGTTCAGTTCTTCTGCCAAAATAAGAATTGAGTTGTGAAAAGGGTAATCAAAATATAGAACAAGCAAGTAAAAGTTGTATCAATAGAATAGTCTTGAAGCCATAAGAAATTACTTTAACATTGTATACAAGATTTTAACCTAATAACTTTAAACCAGATGACACACTTATTACTATTTCTCATTCAAATTTATGATATCTTTAATATTTTTAAGTATTAAGTATTTGAGACATTAAAATGTACAAATTCAACAGTATGTTGCCAGTTAGACTTTCAATTAACTGTTTGGGTTATTTTAATGAACATATTAATGTTTCTTAGTTTCAAAACATTAGTTCTAATAGAGAAAACCTTCCTAAATGTTGAGAGAACACATGTCAAAAAGCTTAGAGATAAAGCTGACCCACTTCCTATCACCAAAGAGAAATCACAAATACCTATCTTCCCAGAAGAGAAAGGAGAGAGGGATTGATATTCAGTAGAGAAATAAATATTATCAGTGCAACCAACATAATAAAGAATCTGCAATAAATAATTTAATTTCTGTCAATTTCAAGCTTTCACATATAATTTGAGTACACAAGCATATCTTCTATGGTACTGTAAAACATAATGCAATTTCTCCTGTTTTGGGCAAGCTTGTGACTTCAGCTATTTTACTCAACTGAGAAATAATTCTGCTGCCTCTTTTAAGTGAGTTTCTTTGCCCAGTTAGAAGCATATTCTTATGGCCCCAATTGCTATAGTATTAGAATATGTTACAGATTTTATGCTTTTGCCTTGGTTACATCCATACAGAATAAAGAAACATGACTCTATCCATTCTATGGTAAAAATTCAGCAAATAGTTTCACAAGGGTTTCTAGGTTTTTACAATCAATAGTATCTTCAATAAAGCAAAGTTAGCATAAGTCTTTAAAGACCCAAGGTAGTATTCTAATCTCTGTGATATGTCCAAATCCAGTTGCACTTTGCCTTTCTTCCCTTTGGCATTGTGGACATCTCAATAACATGAGCATGTCCTTGATGAGGCATCTGTTTATGTAGCACAGTAAAGTACAAGTAAATGTGCAACTCCTAATGCCTTCAGTGGAACACCATGCTTCCTTGAAGTTATGTACATATACATATAAAGGAGTTGACACTATTCATTTATTTTCCTCAATACACTTACTGCTTTTCATGGTAATTTTTATCCACAATTAGCCAATTAGCTGATTTCATTCTTAAAGGCTTTTCTTCCACATATAAAAGGTATTCAGATTCTGATCTTTCAAGGTTTCTAAAGATTTCATGGTTACTTCAGATGAATAAATAAATAAATCAATAAAAATGGCATGTGTAGAAGAATAAAGAAAGTTTCATTGGGTACTCCATTTTATTTTCGTAAAATCTCTCAGGATCAAGGTCTATTACAATCCCAGTTTTAATGCGAACAATTTGAAGTCAGTCTGTTACTGGTATTAGCTGTATATAATGTTGAGCTTCTAAGCTTATCAACAGCCAGAAATATTGCTGATATGTATTTTTATTGGTGGGATTTTAATATTGGTTTTAGATATGAATTCCTGCAGACTATATAAAAAAATAATTCACGTTACTTTCTTATCTTTTAAGAAAAATTCTCTTCCATACTTCAATTCATTCTTTGATCATAACATTCCCTAGCAAAACCTTAAAAACTGAGGTGAAGTCAAGAGACTTAAACCAGTCTTAAGCTGCCAGATGTCTGTTTTTCTGTTTGTATCAGTCAGAGGAAAAAAAAATGAGGATTAACAGAAAACTTGCCAAAATTTTATAAATATTTACTAAGCTTTAAAGATATTCACAACATATTCTTCCCAGCAATAAGCCCATCACACTTGTACATGTGAAACTACATTGATTTTTCCAAGTAGCTGTCTATGTAGTCAGTTGTTTAGCTTTTAAAAGGTAGTTTTTGTGTTGAAACAGGTCTGTAAAAATATAATGGGTAATGTTTCACTGAATAGCTGAGGTTAGCAGGCATCTCTGGGGATGATCTGATTTACCCCTTTGCTAGACCCTTGGCTGGCTGGCTAGGGAGACCTCTAAGGCAGGAGGCTTCACAACCTCCCTGGCGCCTTGCACCTGTGCTTGGTCACCCTGCCAGCACAGAAGTGTTTCCTGGTGGTCAGAGGGAGCCTGCTGTGTTTCAGTTTGTGATCATCACTTCTGCTTCTTTCTCTGGTCACCACTGAAAAGATCCTGGTTCTGTCCTCTTTGCCTTGTGTTCAAATGGGCGCTTTCTAGAACTTCTAGGTTCCCAGTTTTCTGAGATAATTCAGAAAAGTGGATTATGTGATGTTGGAAAACAAATAGAGCATTCCATTTTACCATGAATTTTAATAAAACTGAACAGAAAAAATTCCTAAAACTAAGCTTTTAAGAAAATATTTAGCAGCAAATAAGCAAACATTTCTAAGTAAAGTAAATGTAGATTACTAACAAGTTTGTGGTTGTGCTATTATAATTATCATTATTTTAAATGATTGCTTTCATCTTTAAAGAAACATTTAGACAGAATTTTTAATCAACATTTTAAACAAAATGATAACAAAGAAGTTGTTGAGAAGGTGGGTAATTCACTGTGTAACAGCCATGAGATTTCAGATCTAATTGCAGATAATCACCTTCATAAAGAAAGCCTCTGTACACAGTGCAGAGGCTTTCGGGGGGTTTTACTTCATTATGCATTTTTGTAATTTATATATTTTGTGTAACTTTTATGTCCAATGATATTTTTAATTTGTTATTATTAACATAGTTGTGATACATTAACACACCTTGTAGGTGTGCAAATTGAATCAATTTCTGGATTTTTGTTCTATAATCAAAGTCCTTGTCAAATTTAAGATTTTCTTGTCTATGTTTCACGAGCTTTATATTCTTAGCCATCGTTTTATCATGCAGCATAATTATAATATCATTTGCTTATCCTTATGCTGCTCATTTTACTGAAAGAATAACTTGTTCTGTTCCAAAGAGATTTTTTTTCTCAGACAAGTTCTATATAAATTAAAGATAACTGTATTCACAATGGAAATATCTGTCTGCAACAGATTTGCTCTCTGCATGCCTCTCAGTCTACAAGTATCTATTTTTACTGAACAAAAGATATTTCAATTTTGTCAGTGTAACTGAAAAAATGCAACTATTTGAGAGTTGAACACTATTTTACAGTTTCTTGATAAGATTTGAATTGCTGAACTAGTCACAGGGTTGAAAAATGAACATCTACACAAATTTTTGCTTGTGAGAAAGCTTTTCCTTATGGAACAGAAGTGCATATACACGCAGAGAAAGCATCCAAGCCATCTGCCCTTGGAATCATCATGTTTTTAGCTGAACTATAATACTGGAGAATTACTGCAGATTTAGCTTCAGTTTGTGTTCATTGAAGAGCTTCACTCCAGTTCAGAGCCATTTAAAAACAAGTTTCAGGCTGGTTTGAACTGGGCTTTAGCAGTTCTTAATTTTCAACATGATCCTTCGATTGCAGCAGGTAACACCTAAATTGCTTTGTGCATTAACCTCAAAGCAACAGCAACTCTGTGGCACTGCTACAGGTCCCAGGCACTCTGCCCAAGTCATAACCTCCATCACAGCTGCCAGGTATTCATTCTCTTTCTATTTCCCAACTCTTCAGCAAATATTGCTTCAGGATCTGGATGTGGCAGGCAAGCTATTGTAACAGCCAGGTTTATTTTTTAGATGCTGATAATTTAGTGACCTGGAAATTATACCCTTCCTATTAAATTTGTATCCTGGACATTTCAGGGAGAACTAGATGCCTTCATCTCTCAGGACACACCAGTATCTTATAAAAAGCCTTGGATTAGCTCCACAGAAAGAAGAATTCAATTTTTCATAAATGATAAAGTCAGTTGCATTCTGGAAAACATTTTCCCATCTACATAAGAATTCTCAGTAAATCATAATCAAAAAAGTGACATATACATAGAATCAAACGTTTCAATTTTTCTTAGCTTCTAGAAATAAGATTCTTTTAAAAAGCAAACTCGAAGCAGAAACTACAAAGAATTTTTCATGGAAAAAATTATAAGTACATGGAGCATCCTAGCGGGCAGTTCTATTAAAGCAAAATCACTGAAGCCATTCAAAAAACAATTACATCGAATGGCTCCCTGGGGGAAACTGGAGCTCTGAATGGGAACAAGTTCCTGAAGGATGTAAAGGCTTCAATTCCTCAGCTTCATTTTGCATATTGTAGTTAAAAGTCAGTGTTTTGCATTATCAAAATATAGGCTACTGTGACAAGGTCAGTTAATAAAAGTCAGCTGCAGATAGATCACCCTGGCCTGACCAGCCTAGGCTGTTCTAAAGAAAGGCAGGCAGACAGACAGACACCTCTAGCCCAACCATGCAGTATTTCCTTGGAGAAATTCTTTGTTCCTGGGTTGTCTTGGAGTTTCTGATCTCAGGCAAGCTAAACAGATAGCACTGTTACAGAATGGAGACCATCACTTCTTTCCTGTTTTCTGCGAGTCACTCACAGGGAGTTTGGCAAAGCCGTTGTGTCTCAGTTGCAGGCTAGAATGCTTCCAAAATCAAGTAAAATCACAGATTAGCCTCAGAAGTGAAGGGAAATCCACATACAACAGCAGTGCTGAATAATGGGAAATGATCTGAGAGTCTCAGTACTGCTACAATTATCTTTAAGAATAACTTGCCAGTTGTGCAAGCCTTTCAGATACTTCACATACTGCTGACCTGCTGACAAAATACAGATTAATGTATAAAAAGTGCTAGTGAAATATAGATTAATGTTAATAATAATAATAATAATAATAATAATAATAATAATAATAATAATAATAATAATAGTGTTGATGATGATGATGAATTCTGATAATTAGAATATATCATCCTGCCAAAGTATGCCAACCATGAGCACCAACATCAAGAAGTTAAAAGATATGTTTCAAAGGTATAAACAGTACATGCTTCATTTGAAGCTCCTCTTCAACTTCTTATAGGCTGTATTTTCTAGAACAGATTCTATGGATTATGTGCTTTGGTCAGCTTCTGAGCATGCGCACTGGGGACTTTTTGCCAGACCAAAACATCTTGAAGTGGTGATGGAGACCCTTTTACAGAAAGCAAGAATGAGCTTCTGATATCTCTAAACTCTTCTTCTCTTGGAAGTCTCTGAGGGTTGATTTGCAAATGCTGATTTATCTTGATCCTTACATACAGGGAAGTACCTGCCTGAAATTTTTCAGTTCCATATGGATCAACTTCTGCTTATGTCCTGGGTCTGTGTTAGAGCCAGTACTGTCATTTGCTAAAAGTTTGTAAGTAAGAACTGTAGGAGAAAAAAGTTGCTATTTTATTGTGATTAAAATATTCATCAGATTCAGCAGTATTTTAAATAAAATATGGAAATTACCATGTACAAAATCCCAACAGCCAGCAATTCTTTGTAGGATATTCTAATTATTTCACAGAATGTTGGATAATTTGTTTTATCTTACTGCAGGAGACTTTATACCTTTTTTTCCAGGGTAGTACCTCTGCAGATTCATTTAATTTTTAAGCAAAGACCTGGCTTACTGAATTCTTTGATCTCTTGGCATGTCAGCACATTTCTAGTTGCATTTTATATTGGAATAGCAACCAGGGATACCTGGTATGTCAGTCAGCCTACATTTTTATATTCTTCACTTTCTGTATGAAATCCTGACTCAGTCTACCCAACGTAAAATTTGTAACCCTGGCTGTGTGTTACAAAGCTGATTGCGTCCAAATTCAGCTTTGAGAGGAAAACAGATAAGAGCGAAGACATTACTGAACCCTGATAATGACTTGTTACCAGTCTCTTCAATTTAATGTCTACAAGTGATTGTGAGTTGATTTATTGTAAAATTAACTTCATAAACTCCCCTGTGAGGTTAGAGGGGCTTATCTCTTGGAAATTTCATTATCCCACTGTAAGAAAACTCATGATCTACCTGGTTCTGTCACTTTTCCTGATAAAGAGTAACATCTACATCCTGCGTCAGGATGTGCTGCAAGTCCCACATTATGCAAATGTGTTTCAGATGACTCGTGTGGTTTCCCACACCAGAGAGCTGTGAGTCTCATTTGCATCAGGAGCACACCAGACCTTTGGCCCTGGCAGCTGGTAGCTCAACTCCACTGCACCAGGCAGGAAAGCTGACATTACACTTTTGCTCTCCAGAAAAGATCCTGCTTTGATCCCTGACTCTGTATCTATGGGAAATTCACCCACGTGGGAAATAGTTTCAATGTTTTCCTACCGTAAAAATCATTCTGTCATTAGTGCTGCTTAGGGAAAATCTGGCTTTCAAGCAAACCTCATCAAACACAGGTTGTGAGCTGCGTCAGGTGTCCTGGTGCTAAGAGATAGGATGCAGCAGGATGCAGTGATGGAAAAAGTGCAGGCACCTGCATCAACAATGCTGCTTCCCTCAAATGGGCACACAGGGCTGTCTGCATGCAAGCAGCTGTCCCTCCTTGTTCTTTAAAGGAAAGCATTCTGTATTTTAATGAAACGTATTACAAGGGGATCATGAGCATGATTCCTTCAAGAAAAAACACATGGAGGAAGTCATAGGACTTTAAGTATGTGTAGCTCTGCTCTGTGTATAGAACAAGCAGAAAGCATGGTGTGATTATTTTTCATGAGCATATTATCTATACTATCTCATTTCTGGTGTTGTGCAAAGCAATATACATAATTATAAAATTCACTGAGTTAATCAGAATTTCTAAAAAACAAGTGGTTAATTTCTTTCACCTGTAATGTTTATGGTGCTGCCAGTGTTGTTGTTTCTCCCTTTTCTAGTTTTATGTGTGGTCTGCTTCTTGAAGTAACAACTCATGCTTCTTAAGTGAAACAACAGGTTCTGAAACACAGGCATTTGAAACTATCTCTGGAACACACTTTCAGGAATCTATCCTAAACTTTCAGTGTTTTAGACAGTTATTTATAAAGTACCCTCAGTCTGGCATTTGAAATAAATATATTATTGTTATTTTATCTTGCAAATTGTGTGTTCCATAGCTGTCATTCAGTGAAGAATATCCCGAATTTTGTATAAAACTAATCTTTCTGTCATTCCTTGTTCAGTGTCACATTGCAAACAATGACAAAGGATGGAAGCTCTCATCAGAAATGATAGCATCTATATCAAAATGATTGCAACTCCTTCTGTATGTTCAGGTAAGTGTATGAACCATAGAAATGAAGAAATAAATAACATATTTTTTTCAGAAGTCTTTAGCACTTCTGATGAAAAACTATATGGAGCTAGGACAGAATATATCGATACAGTTATATTTACTACTCTGTATCCTCCCAGAATTATGCACATAGTAAGAACTGAATTTCTGATTAGAAAAGAGTAGAGAAGTAATATTGAGGTACTCTTTACAGCCTGTAATATGTGAGAGATGTAAAAAAGTTGATAGTATTGATAGGTTCATCTCTGATTTACTATTTTAATTATTTAATCTTTACTCTTCTTGTAACAGGCAAGTTCTCAAAAATTTGGCAGTTCAATATACCTTATGCCTCTCCAACATTCATTTTCACCTGTTCACTCTCTCTTCTTTTTTTTTTTTATTTTATTAAAATTCCATGAAAATAAATACCATTCTAATCCAGTTGATTTTCTGAGAAAACCGCCACTGAGGAAGACTTCCAGCTGCAGCCTATGGAAACTGTCTTTAGATGTGGATAAGTATTCTGCTCCTCAAAAGGAAGAAATCACTTGTCTGGAGTTGTGTTACCTTCTTCAAGCAGTTTTCACCCTCTTATTCCTCATATTGCTCCTTTTCTTGACATTTATTTACTCTATTGATATGTCTTCTTCCATAATACCAAAGGCAATACTTGAAAAAAACTCCAATTGGAGTAAGATAAAACTACTAGAAACTGTATTGAAGAAAGATTTTGACCAGTCATAAATCAAACCATGTCTGTTGAAAAGTTCATCAAACTTTCAGGCAAGATTAGGAAAAAATAAAACTTTTAAGTTAAATAAATATAGTTTATTTTATTAAAGGTAATATTTGTTCAATATTGGTGTGATAGTGATCACAAAGACAGTAAAAACACTGCAGCCAACTTGGGGAGTACAGTAGGCTTCCAGAAACAGAGCAAATTATGTATCAGGTAAATAGGAAGCAAAAAAAGTCTTTCAAACTAGCACTGTAAATAGCACTTTTTAATAACATCAATCTTGCAGATTTTTTTTTCAGAATAATGTTTTACTTTGGCTTATCACTTATTAAATAACATCAAAGACACCTGTGCATGAAGCAGGATGTGATACCAGCCATGCAATTTATATTTTCCTTCCTCTGAGATGAGGATGAAGTTAGTGCACTTGCAGTGCTGTTCAATATATTGGTGACCTGGAAATTTAAAGTTAAGTTTAAAAAAAACAGTTTTACAGAGAAATTTTCCATTTATTTTGGAAAATGTCATTCGCTTCTTTCTCAGACTAGGTTATGATGGACCAGGAAATCTCCAGAGTTTTTTGAAATCCTGGCACTGAATTAGTCATTGACAAAAGAAAATGAGCTAATTCATTGGTGGAAAGACAGGTGCTGTCTAATTTGTGACATTGCAACTTCTGATCACAGCCTACACCTTGTGAAAAAAATGTTAGCATACTTGTATTTGCAGGTCTTTGCAGAAGTTTTGCCTATTCCTTGGGCATCACCATAATATTTCCTTGAATTTTAAAGAAAAATGAGTTTGTTTCGTTATTTGCTACCTTCTCCAACATTAACTCTGATGACTTCCATTGATTATTTTGTAAAGTTTTCTCACTGCAGTTCTGTGGATGTAAGATGTGGATGTAAGAACACCCACTCTGGGATGAAATGTGCCCTTTACAGATGTCAGTGTCTGGAGCTGGTACAGTCCTTCGACAATTTTCAATACTGTGACTCTGTCAATTTTCTTTTTTTCTCTCATTTCCATACTCCTCTGCATGTCATATTACTCCACCTCTACCAGGAGATAAGGTATTTGCATAATACAAACAGGAGCTTGGTTTGCCATTAAGGACACTGTGCATCTTACTGTACTTCCAGCGTTGTTTCAGCATTTGGGACAATGCTGTTTTCTCTTTCCTGCTGCTGTACCACATAAAATAATAAGTTCCTTGCAGTTAATGGCCTGCTGTCACACTATAACGTCAAATGAAAACAAAATATTCTCCATTATTTTAGTGTTTGAATGTGACAGAGGAATTTACAGTTATCAAAATATATGAAATGTCCAAAGACTTCTACAGTAACCTTTTAAGACAACCTGAAAATCTTCATAAGAATCTGCTGAAACAAGCTAACCACACTCCTCATTTGTAGTTTATTTCCTGATAAAACTTTTAATATATTCATCAGTAAATTTTCCAATTTCCTTTAAGTTATTATAACCAAAATGTTTCCAGATGAATTTGTCTTTCATGTCAGCCAGCTTATTTTCATCTCACAGATGCAACAGAGTTTTTCCACCAAAATATTTTTCAGTTCTCATGATCTTACTAGTAAATTTAAGCTAAGAAAGAAGGCAATTTTAAGCTAAGTAGGAGGCAATATAAATTACCTATATTCAGAAGTACAGGATGCAGTCCAAAGATAAGATCTGTTCCTTCTGGTATTTGCTGTAACCCATTAATAAAAATAATTTACTTGCCTGGGAAGCAGAATAAGTATTAGTGATATACATCCCTTACTCTCCTATTAGCTACTGAAATTTCAGGAGAAAGTCCAAAAGAAATGACTTCTTGCTGAGAAAAAGACTTTTTCCCATTTAGACTGCAAGTAATAATAATCCACAGCAAATGAAACACACTTGTAAAATGGTGTTTTCTCTATGCAAATAATTGCAGTATCACAAGAGCTAAAGGTGCCATTACATTAGATACTATCAAAACTGGAAAAAATAATGTTTCCCTCTTCTGACATTGAATTTTGCTCTTCAAAATTCAACCAGAATATATAATTTTCTAATTATGCCACATGGCACATAAGTTAATTAAAAGCATAATAAGCTATCATTTTATTTAATGGGTGATGTGAAGGTGAAATATGCTGGATCATTTATGCACGTTTTTAAAACAAAGCCTACTGCTCCCTGCACCATTTTATGTCTTCTGCCTTCACATTCTTCCTTGGAGTAGATGCATAAATTAATAAGTTTGCTTCCAATAAAATAGATTTACAAACTGTATCTCTTAGTAATGCTTTAATTTATTTGTTTTCTTGTTTAGTATTAAAAATTATCTATTAATTGGAAGAGAGGTAATGTTATTAGTTAAAAACACTTTTGTGGAAATTGTTCTTTGGGCATTTCTGAAAAAGGAGATTTTTAGATGCTGTGGCTCATTACTTTTTCTGTAGAATAGTTACAGTATTGTCTGTTCTGTTTGATTACTGGTTCATTGACCTGATACATAGAGTCATTCAGATCTCATTGCATCTATCTTGCAGTCACAAAACAACCTTTAGGACTTGTTCCTGCTGCCGGTAAAAATAAATTTTGAGCCCTGATGAAGTTGCTTCAGCATAATCACACACAAATTATCAGTAATAGCAATTGAATAGCCTGCTTCTCCATGAGCAGAACTAAACCCTAACTTTGTAGAATAAAAACATTTTATAATTTTAGATGGAAAAAAATACTGTACCTATGCAAAAGTTTAGTTATTAAACTTCGAGATCTCCACTACTGAATGACTGTGCAATCTGAGTGGAATATTCTGTGCATTTTCACAAACTGCACATAACCACCCTATTGAAGGGAAACCTGCAGACCAGTTCTGTTCTGTAATTCATACTGTGTGCTCATTTATCTGATAATTTACATTAATGCCAGTGGGACTTACAGCCTTAATATGCTCCATGTTTTGGGGAGAGTTACACAGAAATGTACATACTAATTTACACTCCATTTTTAACCTCCTATTCAACCAAAAGAAAATGTATATCGATCCTTGCAAATCTGTTCACAATAACATTTTCTTCTGACTACTGTGAAGCTGGAAGATATTTATATATCATATACTAGTCTTTATGTATATCTAACATATGTTTATGTGTATATGAAATATGCTTTAAAGGCAATTCCCATGTACTGCTTTTTCAAATGCATGGGGTTAAGCTTAAATTAATAGGTATAGATATTTCAAAGTATCTGAAACTTTTTTTCATTGTGTATTGAAAATTAAACTTTTCAAAGGCTTTTGAAAAGAAACTCTGTCAAAATATTGCTTTTCAGATAAAACAGATTTTCTTTCTCTTTTAGGAAATCCATCATAGGCATGAAAATCTGTCTTGTCAAAAACTGATCTAATCAATCTATTTCCACAAGAAAACTTCAATTTTATGAGATATTGGCCAAAAAAACAGAACTAAAGCTGTTTTATTATTTTTTGCAGGTTTCACTGCATAACCTGCATCATCTATATGCTTTAAAGTAAGCATATGTAGTTTATAGTTTTGACTTTGATGTGTTTGTGGCATATTCAGAAAAGGAAATTTCACACAAAATATCACTCATACCAAGCCCACAATGACATATAAACCGTAGCAATCATCAGATAATTCTTCAGACATGCAATTTCTGGAAACACTATGTTTTATCAAACACTTTGAAAATGGACACTCCTTGTCATACAGTTGCCAGCTACACTGAAGTTTAAATATTGGCATTTTAATAGAAAGAGATTCAGTTTCAGATACTTCAACTTTCATTCATGTAATTTAGGACCCACCACGGCCCCCTTAAGATATGTTAAAATAAAACATCTGCTGTGAGGATAAAATCACAAGGAGGCATCCAGGCTAAGTCAGGAGACATAACATTTAATAATGAGCTGCATGTGAAGACCCATTGACTTGATGAATGGTAGGTATTGTATGGAGCAAAAAAGTCTTACAGAACATCCATCACAGGTGTAGTAACACAGGGGACAGTCGCTATCTGTATTTTTTTAATTATTTGGAGGGGTTCATTAACACAATAGATATAAATGTGATTTCCTCTTTCTCTTTGCATAGTTGTTTCTAACCTCACACAATGATGGGAATTAGAAGATGTGAAGAAGATTAGATTGTAGATTGGCATTTATTTCTTTGATTTGTAAGTATTTATAAGGCAATAGTACATATATTCACTAGGCTAATGTTTTCCAAATTCTTCATTGATTTCTCTTCTGTTATTTCAAAGTCACCTTTATTGAGATATGCATCTGCTACATTCTCCTGTCAGAGACAGGATACTAGGCTGAATAGACTTTCAGCTTAATCCAGTCTAGCTGTCATAAAGTCTTACAAACTCTAAGTTCCAGAAACGAAAAGGATCAAAATTATTAGTGGAGACTCAAAAATATAATACAATCATACAAAATAATTACTATCAGGACTCCTTTACTTTACAAACATATAAAATGAACTTACTTTGAGGGTAAGAAGAGGGGAAAAATTCCTTCCATTATAAAATATAGTCACAAAGCTTTGAACAAATAAATTCACACACTGCAGAGTACGCACACACACGCATGCAGGCAGGCATGCACGTATGTACACACACAGGTGCACACATACACGCATACATACACACATGCTTAGAGTTTACACTGCATTCTTCTGATGCCATGATTATTATTTTATTTGTACACCCACCTTTACTGCACATTCTAAACAAACAATAGACAACAGTGTAAGGACTTTTTTTGCTTAAAACTGCAACAAAACAAGTCTCAACATTTGCAAAACATTCCTTTATTATTAGAAATAAATTATTTTGTATAAAAATTAGCATGCATTGACCATTGCATTTATTTTAGCATAACCCAGGACTTAATTCAGTCAGCTGTCACAAGAAACAAACTCATCTTCTTTTACGAGTTGAACAATGTAGGACAGGAAAGGAAATTGTCACAATCACAAAAAAGTACTTACAAATATAACATCAGACATGATTTATTTCAACAGCATTTTTTTTCACAAGCTAACATTTGTTTTCCTTTTGTGATTTGCTTCCATTTGTGATTTGCTTCCTTTTGTGAAGAAGCTTGACACTCTGTCTCTATGTTATAAAACTGGACTTTTCCTTCCCCTGTCTCTTTTTGCCTTTTGCTTGTGTTTAATCCTTGTTCTTTAGGAGACTGACTATTGATTTGAATGTAGACTACTGATATTTTCAAGACTGAATTCTGGTGGTGGTAAAGTCTATGTTTGCAAGATCCAGTCCTGCAGATCTTCCAGTGAATTTCATCCCTGCTCAGTTTGCCTGATTGCTGTAACTGACATAAGTTGTCTTGGTAGAGGAGGCTGTAAATCAAAAGAAAAATAAACAAACCAAAAAACAAACAACAACAACAACAACAAAAAAAAAACAAAGTTCAGGATTTTTAGAATCAAGACAGGAGGAAAAAATCATATTTAGCATTTGAATTCAGACAATGTCCTGCTATATTTCCAAACAATATGGTCCATGTTCATGGAATAAAGAATGTATAAGGATGTATGTAAGCAGTATATAAACTGGATCTCAATTTCTGTCTTCATGACAATTTATTTTTTCTATGATTTGGGAAAGCAGAGGTCAATAGAAAGGAAAAACAATGAGTGGTTTCAGCATACCCACAACAGAATTTCAACACCTTGTGTTATTTTGTCTGAATTCCATACAAAAATGTTTTAATTTAGAGACCGGATTTTTATTTCTCTTCTACTGTTTGAAGACAACATTGCAGTTAGTGGTGGTTTGTCCATCCAAAAAGAGCCTAATGCTCCTTGAAAGGAGCAAAGCCTAACCCTTTCCAAATTAGAGAAACTGAGCAGATAGTCCCTACAGAACATATTATCTGGAGAAAATTATGATCTCCTTATGTTGATGGCCAGCTGATCATGTCTTCTTTTGATCTAAGCTGATACTCCTTGTTCAGAATGAAGTAATATATTGAGAGAATTAAACAGCTCCACTATTGCAAAATTAAACAACTAGGAATCTTAAGAAAGTTTGTTTCAGATTCTAGCCCTTACATCCTTGCTATTAAGAAATATAAAAAATATGCTATAAAAATATGACTCAAGTCATATCAGTCAAGGTTAATTTAACGGTTGGAGGAGAAAAGTGATTATATCAGGTCTCATAGTTAGTTCTCTAATTTTAAATCACCTGGGTACATGGAAAATCAGGCTGATGGGGGACTGAGTCTCTTATTTCTCTATAATAAGGTCTATGTTACACTGCATAAAGAGGAATTTGACTTTCTAAATATGTTTTATATTCCGTCTGCTACAGACATGTTCTGCTTATGATAGTGAAGATTGCAGCTGGCAAGATGAAAATAACGGGACGGCAAAAAAAGTTTCCTGGTCTATAGATTCAAATTTTCTATTTCCATACCTTTCTTCAATTTGTTTCTTTTTTCTATATACAGTCTGGTGAGAACAGCTGAGATAGATAGGAAAAGCATTCTTTATGCTAACTCCTAAATTCAGCCCAACAGTCTGATGATTTGTGAAGAACAGACTACAGAAACTGGTCACTGACAGTTTCTTCTGCATCATGGATTAAACTAACTAAAGGATCACTAAAATGTATGCAAATTAATAGTGGTTAGTATAACTAAGTTTACTTCTTGATATTTGTCATGTTTTCTTAGATTTGCTGAGCAATTTAAATCTAATACTGCATCTGCCATTTTTTAAGACACAACAGAACCAGACTATTTAGTTCACATATTACGATAATCCTTTTCCCTAAGAATATATATATAAGCATGAATAATCAAACAAAAGCTGTGAAAAGTAATTTTTCTTACTTTCACTTGCACAGGTAGTTCCAGTACTTTGTGTCTAGAAAAAGCTAATTCATGAAAGGACTGCTTTTGGCACACAAAGCAAGTCTTTCTCATAGTTGATCACAATATTCGAGCACCAACATGAAATAGCTTTATTTGCATGGATTGGGACACTTGAAGCAAGTATAGCCTAATTTACATCTTTCAGATATTTCAAATGGGATGTACTGCTCTTCTTTGAACTCTCTCATGCTCCCACAGCTGGATTTCTGAGAGGATTCTATTTTTTCTTTTGGCCTGCTGAGTTCCTACTCAAAATAATGCAGGACTAATGAAATGGCACCAGGATCTTCAAGCATAGAAGGATTTTTTTTTCCCAGCTAATAAATAACAGATAAATGTTCATCTGCAAACTCTGCACACTTGGGAACAAAAGGATAGAAAGATCAGAGCTTATTTTTTTCCCTTTCCCTGAAAGTAGGGTCAGATACATGATCAGGTTAAGTTAGACTACCGCATTATCCTGTATGAGTTGAGTTGAGTTCTCTGATAAGTTTATATGTGCTTGTTTTTAGCCCACAGCAATGTAACATAATCAGATCTATCACAACTCAGGAAGCTGAATTATGTGGGGACATTTGCAGGAATACAATATAAAATACAAAAATAGTAATTAACACACCTCAGCTGATATAATTTTTTAAATTACTGTAACTTTGTTGTGTATCTGAGAAGTAAACAGTTTTGACAGAATTAATATAGAGTTGATCAAGAAACAAAAATTATCCAGTTGAGTTCTGAGTGTTGTTACTTTAAAAAATTATAATGCAGGAATTTAATGTAGACAGTGGTTTGAAATATATTAAAACTAATCTCATCTCCAAACAGTTTTTGTGGTTTTTTACTTTATAAATATTGCATGTGTCTTTTTAGTTCTGTGGAATTAGTCTAGAGTTCATGATTGGGGATCTGAAAGCTTCAGCAGCTGGTGTCCTGCTCTTTAAGACTGTTAGCATTTCACAATAATAACGTGAACCACATTTGGCAAGCCTAGATGGCCAGAAAAAGTAATGGAATTGGCTCAAAATATTTCTGAGAATAAACACACTTTTATAGCTCCAGTTGCTACTTTGTTGTTGAAACAAAAAAAAGAAGAAAATAAAAGAGCAATGTAGAATGATTACTATGATCTGACCTATATTCATTTAATGTATTTGTCATTGCCTTCTGTAACCACACCTGGATAGTGTTTTTTTAATCCTTTTTCCCAGAAACAATTTATTTTTCACTGAATATGGACCTATTCCCACAAATAAACCCATGAACATATTCATGTGGAAGACAACACAGAATAATGGGTGTTACATGGAACAGGACAAACTAGATAGAGCAGAGTTGTCTCTGGATGGGAAGCAAAAGGGATTACGTGACTATCGCATCCTGTTTCTCACCTAGTTATGAGCACTGCTATCATTTCTAGTGTTTGTGCTTGGTAAAGGGGGGAAACAATCACTGCTCACTTCTGGTATACTGGAAGTAGACCGATACTGTGCAATCAGCTTCATATGCTATCACTGGAAAGAAAGCTCTATCTTAGATGCAGCCACTGCAAGAAGAGGTTTTGTGGTGCTGAGAAGTTGTTACAAGTGACACAGTGAAAAGGACTTATGCTGCATTGTGCACTTAAAATGCACAGGAACTGTCAAATGCTTTGACAATAAGTATTTCAGGGAAGAGAGAAACCCATCTTAAGGCCTAGAACCCAATTACATAGGGAGAGCTTTCTGGAGTGCAGATGACTTGACTGAATTTTTGCCTATGAAGCATTATGATGGATGAAAACCTTGTCAGGATATACTCCTAGTGAGCTCAGAATTATATAGGTGTGTTACTGTCAAAGTCATGTTTAGAGCACAGTAAATAAGCATTACCCTGCAGTATTGGACTATTTGAGAAGCAGACTTGCTTCCTGTAGCATCTGTTTCTATGAATTATGCATAGTCATAGTTTAAGAAATCTCAGTCACAGCATTTCTTAATTAGGTACAGTAGATAAACATCAGACATCCAAGACTTTCTTATTAACACTCTTTCTCACCCCACTCTGAAAACCCTGCTTTAACCTCTCCTTGGAAGTTTATAATTTTTCACACTCAGCAAAATCCATGTCTCTTTTCCTTTTTTCCTTCTGAGTTTTCTGAAGAGTTGCAAAATTACTGAGTCTTTCATACTTCTATTCTATTATTTGATCCACAAATAATTTCTATGCCTTTCTTGTTTGTCCTTTGTTACATATCTCAATCTGAAGCTCTATAAGCCCATAGCTCACTCTAGCAGTTTTACACATTTTGAAGGGTCGTGAGTTTTTCCAGGGAAACAGTTTGCACCCAGTGTCCTCCATGCATCAGCAAGCATAGTATAATATAGTATGGTGGAGTTATGGACGACTTTTATATAGTCTTCAATCTGGCAAACTCTGATAGATTTCAGTAGGGGTATTCATTTATCAGAAATAAGTACAATAATTTAATGCAAACTTGGTACTGGCTTGTCTCAATGTGCTTAACCAAAACAGTACTACTTAAACACCAATATCATCCAAAAGCAATAAAAATTAAAAATAAACCATGTTGTTTGCAGCAAAATGACTGAAATGCTTAGCTGCCACAGCTGCTACTCATCTAATGTGACATTGTTTTTTCAGAAGAAAAAAATTCGCAATTTCTCTGCACTGGGTATAAGCTTAATGTCTTTGCTCATTGTTGATTATTATTGTTATTAGGAAGTCCAGTTTATAAAATGGTATGTCATGTGGTGGAATGAGAACTATAACTTCTGTTTTTATCTGTACCACAGCAATTTTGAGATGTAGCAAGATTCAAGAACTTTCCTGACATGGGGAAGAATTTTTTTCCCATTAAAAATCTATGATATATCAGAACATGCTTTAATTAAGCTTCACACAAATTATCATGATTTTGTATCAGGATGAGTGAGACCAGAACAAAAACCTGGATGGGAAGCATTATGCTGGGAAGTGTTACTCATGAGTTGTGAAAAATGAACAATCCAACAAATATGAAGGTAGAAAGGTAAAAAACATTATTTTCTCTTCCATATCTGACTGCAAAATAAAAACAATGCTAGCTGTTTTCATTGTAGTTTTTTTTTTTTTTAACAGCCTTTGAGTTTTGAATATACAATGATGACCATAAATACACCTCATGAACTGTCAGGACATACCACTGGCACAGCAATGTACAACACATCAAAATAGCACTAGCTAAAACAAACAATTTTTAAAAGATGTGGCGTTTCAAAATCTGCTTGTGCTTTTTGTTTTCTACTAGCCTCCTGTGAAAATTAATTTCTTTGAAACAGCTCTAGACATTCCTGCATTCAGCAGTACATGAATTCTGACACATCTCTGGATTCATGCAGAACAAGCAACAAAAATAATTAAGTTTATTATTAAAAGAAAGTGCATTCTTGTGAACGTACATCTATTAAGATGTGCTGCCACTCTTGACCAAGTCTACAGATGACTTACTGTTGGTTTCAAGACTTTCACACAGTTCAGTCTTGACTTCTCCATTTGGTCTGTCGTTTCCTTTCTGTGACAGTTTGCTTTGCATTGTAGCAGCTGTCACCACAGCCTTGAAGCTCCTCTTCCGTTTTTGAACATTCTGCTCTGGATGAAAAATGATAATATAAACCTTGGGCATGTAGAGCATGCCCAGAGACACAGAAGCACTTAAACTCATGGAGATAGTCAGTGTTGTTGTCTGGATGTACATCTGGGGAAGAAAAGAAACAATATAAAAAATCACTGTTGTATTGATTTAATTCAAGAAGGAAAACAAAGTAGCTATCTTAAAGTACTAGGTGGAAAAGGAACATCAAAAGGACCCTTGGCTTTGGTTGTTTTTAATTATAGCCGAGTATGGCTGTTTCCTGTTGGGTTCATAACCTTAAGAGTAGGTGGTAGAAACAACATAATATTCATGAAACTTCCTTCTCATAAAAGTAAGAAAGATGGTGCAACAAACACATTTAAAAAAAACCAAACCAGTATGTCTGGACAAGAAGACAGGAATGACAATAGAGTTAGCCTTGTGTCTTTAACAGACAGAACCCTCTACACCAATATGCCACACGGTGATTCAACAGTGTGTGCAGCATGGCTCAACTGACAGCAGCATAATGCAGAATCTAATGGAATCTTTTATATACTCTGAGTTTCAAGCCTGAAAAAAAAATTAGCTTTTCATAGTGATGCTTGAATATTCCTGATGGTGTTGGAGGGTTGATTTTTTTGGTTTTTTGTTTGTTTTCCATCCTACTTTTGAATTCTAATCACAATGTTCTGTTGGCACACAATAAAGTTATTAATATGTCATGGTCCTAACTAAGAAATCAGAAAATTGAGGAACCATGAAATTATCTCACAGAAGATCTCAGTTCCCTATAGATAGAAAGGAAAAATAGAAAGGAAAAATCTGGCATTTCAGAGTGAGTCTGTCTATTTTTTCTTATCATCTACAAAAAGAAGGTAACTCTGGTATTCCATAATACTATAAGAGAAAATGCCAATAAACACTCCTTAAGAACAGCAGACAGAAATTTGTTTGATGAAGTATTTAGCTAGTATATTACCAATACTAATTGCAGTTCTGCTCAACAGTTATTTCTTTTTAGGAAATTATTTTTTATTAGCCATATTATGAACAAAAATACTTTACAGTTCTGCGTTAAGTAGGAAATCTCTCAGTAATCCTTGTTATATTGGAAAAGATACTGAAGAAAAACATGCTCAGTCCCTTCACAGATGATTCAGTGACGTTGTCAGGCATGATTTTAAGCACTAGCCAACACTATCACATTAACCTGAAGACAAGATGGTAAGTCTGTCTGCAATGTCAGCTTCAGATAATCATTTTTTATGAAGTGCCCTTGGGTGACTTGGCCCTTGGCAGAAAAGTAGAGATATAATAAACTGTTGTGCACTATTATAGCCAAACCATTTAATGTCTTTCAGCCTACAAAGTTTTTCTATTAGATACTTTCTCCTCAGGGATCACAAATAAACTGTGCTCTCTCACATAAAGCAATCTTAGGTAAGAAAAAAACATGGATTCTGAATGACCTTATTAAGTAACTGTATAATTGCACAGAAATACATATACTATGCCAAATACTACCATAAAAAGAAGCATAGCCCAGTGTAGTCTTCAGGAAAACACTAAAAATTCCTGAATATCTGTAAAAAGCTCAACCCGCTTTCAGGGGCAGCACCAGCCTGAAAAGACAATCAGGACTGTCTGTTGTGCTGAGGAAAGGTAGAGGAGTAACACCTTCCTTCATTTGCATCACACATCAATTCAGTAAGTGAGGAAATAATATTCTCTTTCCTCACACCAGTGAAATAATTCTATTCCTATCAATCTCCAAAATGACAGTGGTGTGCCTGAAAGCAGAGCTATATTGTGCATGAACATTCCTAATGAAAACATGACATGGCCACACTAATAAGGAAGTTTTTTCAGACTTCTGTGGAAGGACCTCTGTGCAGACGCATGTTCACATGCAGACACACCAATGCACATGTCTGTTTCTCCCTGAACCAAATGGACTGATCTCCAAACAAACTGGTTCAGCAGTGGCTTTTAGGGTTAAGCATTTAATTAAGAGGCATCCAAAAGCAAAAGTATTTTGGTTCTTAAACATGAATATATTTCCTGATGGGATTTTCAAAACTGAAATCATTGTAAGCAATACATTTTAAAAACTGTACTGTGTATGGAAATTCCAATAAAAATTATTTTTGAAGCCTTACCATTTTTTAAAATCCAAGTCATGGCAGTTAAGTGCTACTTAAGCCTCACCCATGCATTTTGTAACAATGCCTGGCATTTAAATATATTTTGGGGTTTTTATTTCTTATCAAGTACTCAAGTTCTAAGAATTGCCTTTCTCTCATGGTTCAGTGTAAGAGTGATATGATAAAAAGGATAAAGCTCCAAATGTTATAGGATAAAATATGTGCATTATTTTATTAGTAACATTAACAAATTTATACATTATAGGAGATCTCAATGATCTTTCTAGCAATAAGAGATGCCACGGTGCCAAGATCTTATTAAAGAGATTTCTCTTAGTGTGTCAATGTCAGCTTGAAGGTTTACATTCAACTAAGCTACCTAAGTGAAACAACTCTGAATCTCATCATAAACTGAAAAAGTAAGATCCTAAGGGCTTCAGCACAGGTATTTTTCATTACATATATAATTACATCTAATCTATTTTCTGTGGACTTAACCGCTGACCAGCGCAAGAGCATCTTTTAAAAATCCAAATCAGTTAGTTTCATATTGCTGATTACAGTTCATATGCAATGGGGTTTATTTCTAATGATTTCTGTGGTTTTGAACCAGCCACTATAGTTATTGAAATATCAACACTAGGGTGAACTGGGAGTTTTCTGACAGGACAATTTTCAAAGAGTGATTATAGTTTTTAAAGAGCTTCAGACTCAGGGATCCTGTTTTTCATGGATCCCTCTTACTACTTACCCTTTAATGAAGCCAGTGAGAAAAGGATTTCGAGACACTTGCTCAATCTTGAGGGAAAGGCTTTGAACATACACTTACACAAACACATTGTGGGTGTGCATACAACTATCTGATTTCATAGGCTAATGCAATTGCATTCTCAGCTGAAGGCTGAGTTGGGAGTCTGTCTGATTGCTTGTCCTAATGTAATCATAGAATAATTTGGGTCAGAAGTGACTTTTAAAGGACCTCTAGATCAGCACCCCTGCAGTGAGCAGGGATATCTCAACTGGATCAGGTTGCTCAGAGCACCTGACCATGGATGTTTCCAGGCATGGGGCATTTACCACCTCTTCTGGCTAAACTGTTCCAGTGCTTCACCTCCTTAATCATAAAAAAATGCCTAGTCTGAATCAACACTCTTTTAATTTTAAAACCACTACCCCTTGTCCTATCTCAACAAGCCCTACTACTTTTTCAAGTGGTCATTTGAAGGCTGAGAATCTGTTTATAGGATGGTAATATCTCTTGCATTTTATCCTTCTTTTCTTGGGAATCCCCATTCTTGCAGCCCAATGAAGCCCAAGTCTAGCAAACAGGATACCACACACACTTGGTTTGACTTTTGTCTGACTCTTACTCGTTTTACTCCTGACAAGAGGACTATGATGTTTTATGGCTGTGCATTCTGGGTACTTTTATTATTCTGGGAACATAACTACCTGTAACTTTTACAGAATTAGATGCTCTAAAAATAAGGAGCAATGGAGCAACAAAAGTAGTTCCATTTAATAAGATATGAGGTCTGAATAATTTTTCATGTGTCTCACAGTGGTAGCTCACTTGAAGTTACAGAAGAATAAAGGTCCCTTTTTACAATGATTCATAGTTACACAGAAATGAATTTCAGCACTCCTCACACCAAAATCCCTTCTGAACTACAAACTTTTTGTCTGATAATGCCTTTCACAAATGTAACAAAGACTGCTATATCTATTCTCCTTGTTCTTGACAGTCAAAGGATATGTCAGAAAACTAAAATCATGGTAGAGCAAGGAAAAACACCCTTTAAACTATGGGAAATACTTGAGGCCTAAATACCTTCATGTCTCTATCCTCCACCTCAACCCCACCCCAGAACTGACACTTTTTATGTACAATTTATGTAACCTCCACAATTGACAAAGGATCCATCACAATAGGGAGTCCCTTGTGAAAAAGACTCAGATCCCTGCTCAGACACATGATTTCTCTATCCCACAAGTGACCTGGACCCCTTCCTCATCAGAAGCTTCCTACAGGCTTGGTAATATAACCTTCAGATTATCCTAACTCAGCAGCTAAAATAGATAATGGCCATTGATTCTAGGACTATGTGTGTCTTTCTACTTTGAAACCGAAAACATTCCACAGGAAACATTGTGCCAATGAAACACGCTATTTTAATAAAACACAGATACTCTAATGAGTTCTCCAGTTTCAAAGTACTTGAAACTGAATTGCCTCCTTGGAAAGCTGAACAAATTTCTATGCATCAAAGCAGGTGTGCACACTGAATTGTCCCAATGCAGGTAGCTGAATGACTGCCTCTCAGCCAGGCTTCACTGCAAGGAAATAAAATATCCCTCAAGTTCCCAGCAGTGTCTCATCTGTTTGGTGCTTGCTGAGGCAAAGTTCAACACAAAGCAACTACTTTCACTAAAGGAAAAAAAAAAGTAGCAATGTCACAACCTTGTCCAGATTGCTTCCCTGTTTTGAGTCCTCCCCTATTTTTACATATAAGATAATATTCAGAAACTATCGAGAATTGCTGATTTTCTCATGCTATTTATTTTTCTCTTTTTCTACTCAGGTTTAATAAGTCAAATAGAGAACAGACTGTTCCCTAATCTGGTTCTAATAGTATATCCTGGAAAAGCATAGGGATATTGTGATGTCTTGAGTAAATTTAATGTATTTTCCACTTTGACACAAGCTCTCTAACTCCCAGTAGTTGTAACACAGATAAAAAAAGTCCAGCAGTGAGTGAAGTGCTAAATCACTGAGGGAAGTCTTGGTACATCTCAAACTATGAGTGTGCCTAGCATAGACTCAACTCAGCTACTTGCAGTCCATAGAGAAGTGGATGTTTGAAAGGACACAGCTGGTCTAATGGCTCTCATTGACTAATTCTATACAATTTGCCCTTTAGAAGTCTCTTTCTCCACAGGATAGAGCAATAGCCTTGGTATCAAACACTGGAGTTTGAACCATCCTGCTGAGACAGATAAACACAGGCACTCTTGAACGTGTCCCACATTGCTAGTAACAGAGCAGAAGATTGAGTTATGATTTAATTTTTCCTTTATCCTTGTTATCAAATTCTACATGTCTCTTATGTGAATCTTGGTTGCTTCAGCCAGTTTCATATTATAAGGACAGAACTGCAGCAAGCTTCTTTTCCCAATAGATTTTTTTGATATCATTCCCTCCTTCTAGACTTCCCTTCATTCTCAGCTGCTAGAAACCTTACCAGATCATTTCTATCCAGGAGATAAATGATACATCATAAAATGAAGATACATATCATCTATCTACAGGCATCCCTCATATTGGGAAAGACAGGAAAATGGGCCTTCTTTCTTTATGGTGGAGACAGCATGAGTCTTTTTATTCCCAGGAAAACACTGAAAGCATTCATAGCCATCTTCCATGTGCTGCAGAACATAGAAGGCTTAGAAAAAAGACAGTCCTTTTCTTCTTTTAAAATAATGCACATGCCATACACTACAATTACTTTTGTGTGTGTTGCTGCTTGCTGAAGAGTTGACTGGCTGACAAAAATTATATTTCACAGTCCTGTTCACAAATTAGAAAGAAAAGCCATGCAATGGATTCCACATCAAAAAGATACAAGGAAAAGCCTGGATACAGAAAATATATATGAAATACATTTGAAACCAAGAGAATGTAAACAGGAGGTAACAATGCTGACAAGGAGCCAAAAACTAACCAGAGGATTCATGCTTCTCTGCAGAACCCCATAAGCCTACACCTACAGGTTTTTATTGCTTTCACTGCAAAACATTCTTTTCTGTCTTGATCTGTGGGAAGAAAAATTTTTGAAGGAAAACTTGTACATAACAGGTACAAATCAGTCATTGTTTGGCTTATATAACAAGATTATTTACCAGGTATAAGATAAACTTCACTGAGTGAGTCTTCTTCAAACATTTTTTCAGTTAGAAAACATGGGAAGCTATGGTACTTATATATCCTTTAGCCTTTTGAAAACATTCCTTACCAAACTAGCAATTAAAATGAAGTTGAAAGAAGAAAAGTGAAAGCCTTCTCACAAAATGAAACTACAACATCTAAAAGATTATTATCTCAAGTAAATGTAGACTATGATTCTTCACACAGCAGAAGAAAACAAATCCTGAGAAAACATACAGTCTTTAATTTATTTTTAAATTTCTGCTGCTTTCACAAAGTTATGAAAAATGAAAGCACTAACAACTGATTTCAAATTAAATGTGTGCCACATTTAAAAAGTATCAACTTCCATTAAAGCTTGGATGTGAGAGGAGCTATAAAAGCTCAGAGGGGTCTTGGTAGAACATGTATATACCTGCATTTCAGAAACTGAATTATGGTAACTATTTCACTTCAGATTTTCCACTTAAGTCCAATTTTGACCATACCTGCAATATTTGTAAGGGGAGGGAGAAGGGAGGGTCCAAGGAGATTTTTTTGGGCCTTTTCAATCTCTAAAGGGGGAATGAGGTGGGGGGGTGGGTGTAAGAGAGAGAGAGAGAGAGAGAGAGATTTTACCAAGGCCCATAGTGGCAGTGTAAGGGAAAGTGTTTTATCCTGAAAGTAGGTAGATTTAGATCAAACATCAGGAATATGTTTTTGCCATGAGGGTGAGACACTGGCACAGGTTGCCCAGAGAAGTTGCAACTGTCCCATCCCTGGAAGTGTTCAAGACCAGGCTGGATGGGGCCCTGATCAGCCAGGCCCAGTGAAATGTGTCTCTGCCATGGCAGAGGGGTTGGAATGAAATCATCTTTAAAGGTGCCTTCCAACCTAAGCTTTTCTGTGATTCCTTGATTCACAGTAACATGGTATCTTCTTAACATGGCAGACAGTAATGTCCATTGTCATTTCCATTGGCAAATCTAATCTCATAGCATAACATTCTAGACAACCAGATTTTTTGATTGGTTTAATCCCTTGTTTTTTCTTCTTTTCCCTTTGCTTTTTTCAATATGCCAGAGTCAGATGCTTTAGCTCCTCCAAAACTGCTAATTTCAAAAAGCTTTTTGTTTATGTGTAACCCCTGTAGACATTTTTACAGATAACATCACAGAGCACTGGCATCAGAAATTATGCTGCTTTTTGGCAAAACCTGGAGAAGATTAGACAAGCAAGTGTTGCATTATCAAACATTCTGCTCGTTGAAAATAAGCAATATTTTTGAAGGGAAAAAAATATTCAGCTTTACTTCATCTGCAACATTTATTAAAATGTCATATTAAACTAGTAATAAACTAAAATCTGATTTTTCACTGTGACCCATCCTCAGGATATATACATCATGGAAAATCCTAACTACTGCCTTGCAGACTTTCAAAGTAATTTAAAATATTAGTATGTAAATTGATTTTTATTTCTTCTTTTAAATCTCATAACTCATTTTTCTTCTCATATATTACACTATCATATAGCTTGATTATAGCACAGCACACAATTTATTGCAGTATTATGGTTTTTAAATTCCATGTGAACCATACCTTTCATCAACCTTACTGCAAATAGAGTCACAGTTTTCAGTAACTGACCAAAGACTAATCTCTATTATGTCTGTTGTAATGGGTATGTCAGTCCTGATATTCAGGAATAGTGAGCTCCAAAAGATCAAACAGAAATGTAGTACTGATTTTTTGTAAAGCTAAGCTAAAAGAATTTCAAAACAAAAGTAAAAAAACCCAAAAAATGTAAAAACATAACGGAAAAAGACTGTGGTTCATGAAAAAACTGAGAAATGAAATTAATTAAACGAGGTCCTATTTATACATTAATTGAATCTTCAACATAATGTACAAGTAGGATTTTATGGTATATTGTGTTACACTTAAGACTTCTTATTGACAAAATGCTAAACAAAGAATTTAATGTTTATCTTATTAAAATCTTAACAGCCTACTGAAAACCATAGCAAATCTTATTATTAATCCAGTTACAATCATACTAGCTTGTCTTTTCAGATTATTTAATCATTACAGGAAAATCTCAGTAATAATATAGCTAAATCTGTATACACATAAACTTGAGTATTAATCCCTTTTCTCCAGTGATACACATCTGGTATCAAATTTAGCCCCCCACAAGACAAATAGAAAGAAGGGGAAATTACGAATCCTAAGACTTTGATGTTGATGTCTGGTATTCCTTCTCCCTTAGTCTTGGATCTGGCTGAGGTTGTGTTCACACATTTTCTATGACTGTGTCCTTATTTCGTCTTTTTTAAAATGCGTTCTCCTCTAAACTCAGTCTATCTGCACCCATTACCTGCTTATTGATTGGAATTAAGTCCCAGTGACTTTGTTAGTGAGTGGTTTGCAGGTTTGTTAGATCATTGTCATGCCCAGTGTTCAGAGCCCTGAGCTGGAACAAGCCCGGCAGTGCTCTCCCCGCTGCTGGACAAGTGCTACCACAGCCATCAGAAGCTCCAAATGTTAAAAAATATATTCCAAAAGCCCGCAGCAATACAAAGTCTGCAGCCTTTCTCTAGTAACAACACACCTCCAATACATATTTATTGAGCAAGAGCTGGGTGTTCTGTAAAACCTTATTTCCAACCTTATTTGATAAAAAAATACTCCTTTATTAAAAGATTTCCAAAGAGCATTCAAATGACTTTCATATCACTTTCAAATATATCAAAATTAAAATTCTCTTTTGTCAAATACATTCTAACTTGAATAACCTATCTAGTTACTTTTGAAATTTTATCACATTTACAAAAATTTATTTTATAGAAGCGGTTTGTTATTAATTAGTTCTTCAGGTATCTACTTTGAATGCAGATTGAATTTACCCTAAAGCTAAAAAACTAGCAAATGTGGCAGGTAGCCTATTTAAAATAAATTCATGCCAATTCAAACATTTTCAATTATAATCCCTTTGAAAACACGGGAGCTGCATTTCAGAACACTTAACACTCAAGCACCCAGTTGGCAACCCCAAAATTCTCATTTTCATATGCATAATTGTATCATGATGAAAAAGGGAAGGCAAGAAAACTGTCTTATAGTGAACTAAGGAAAGATTTTGCCAATAAAATAAAAATGTATTGTCTGCATTTTATTCAAATACCAGAATTAAAATAAGAACTCATTGTTCTGTATGACACAAAGGCCATTGATGTTGACTGGCACATTCTTATAACTAGGATATATCACTGAGTAGGAATTTTTTCTTGTCTAGATTTGAAATACATAGAATATTACAATTCTGTCTTTTTTAAATTCCCAATGCTTACTGAAGATCTATTACCTATGCCCATAAAGCGTAGAAAAAGGTTAACCTTAAATGGTGGTTTATTATGCTATTAACTACATTTAATTTCTTTTTTTTCTGAAGTCTCTTAAATATGCAAAATACCTGAGCTAAAGAGATAACTGTGTCTAGAAATACTGTAAAGCAGCCTCTACCTCTGTAATAATTAACTTGATACCAGTTTTGCTTTAAAATATGTTTGCTTATTTAGCACACATAGCTTAAGTGTCAGAGTTTAAGTACCTGATAGAGACAAATATTAAGTGAAGTACACTTGCTCAGAAGATAATTTTATTTAGCATCTTCAAGCAGGGCATAATTAAGTTACTCTGTCATACAAAATGATGGAGGCTTAAACAAGTAACAGCTGGTTACCCCAATGGCTGTACAACTGAAGGGCAGCCTTTGGCAGGAAAAGCTGTGCAAACACAATCAATACATTATGCTAATGGGAACAAAGTAATGAGCAAGGAAGCAGCTATAACGGAATGACAAAAAGAAAAACAAACAATCAAACGTGTCCCTGCAGCCCTCAGCAAGCATTTCAATCGCAATTTGTGAACAGAAATCTTACAACAGTTGTAGTCTTGTCTAGAAATGTTCGCTGTGTTCATTCCTTATGTCAGAATAAATTTAATGGCAGCCAGATGAATCCACTGATGGCTGTTTCCTTGGCTTCAATGAATTTACACTGTATTACACCAAGTGATGAATTGATCAAAACTTAAAAACTAATAAAAATTTTTTTTCATTAATTTTCTCTCTGATATTTTACCAAAATTAACTAAATTGCAGTATAAATTTGACTTAAAAATCTGCATATTACAAAACTATTTCCTCTCTGTTGATACCAATCTCTAAAGGTCTCACTTGAGTGTTTACTTGCCTTGGTGTCATTCTGATTTATTTTATTCTGTAATTGATTGTGACATTACTCCAGTACAGATTTTCTGTTAGATTTATTCACTGCAGAAGGTCCTTGTGAATTCCCTAACACACTCTGGAGCAGGAAAAAACACTCTCTAACCTGAACTGGATTTTAGAAGCAGACACCAGGTTCTTAGATTCAATGCAGAGGGCAGGAATGTGGCTAAACACAATACATTCTGTGCTACAACCGACCCACAGCTCTTTCAAAGTCCACTGTAAAAGACTTTCAAAATTAGAGTTTTCAAATGAGACTTTTGAATGAACCTGTGTTGCATGCTAAACATGTTTTGTTCTGTGCTATCCTGATAAGTTTTAAATTTCTTCTTTGTCTATCTAGAGGATTCTTAAGGCAGAGCAGGATTCTGCTGACTCCCACAAAAATGTGCAATATTTTCTTATAGGAACATCTCTGTGCTATCTCAGAAGAGAATCTCAGAAGAGCAACAAGGTAGAACAGTGATGACATTATATACCTTCACCCCTCATCCCTCTGCCATGCCCATGCTAACTCTGCTTCTAACTTTTGAACTTTTGCCTTCTTTTTGCTATTTGTATGTTCAGGATAAATTGATTATAGTTTTTTTGGGTCAGTTTGTTGGTTTGTTGGGTTTTTTTTGTTTGTTTTTTTTTTAATTTTTTTTGTTGGGCTTTTTTTTGTTTGTTTGCTTGTTTGCTTGTTTGCGGGATTTTTTTTTGTCATGTTTTTTGGTTTTGTTTTATTTGGTTTTGTTTTATTTAACTGCAACCTTCTCTGGTGAGATTTCAATTAGCTTATCCCAGATAATAAAAGACTGAATACAGTGTAGTCCCTCCACAATTTTTATATGTTATTATTATTTATATATTTGAACCTTCAGTAGCTACAATCTCAGTTACCTATTACAATGGGTAATACTGCATAATAGATACAATACGTAATTAAAATATGTGATGCTGCATACTAAATTAACATTAGAATATCTCTGATGTCAGCATCCAACATTTGCTTTTCGTCTGTCATTCCCACATGTCAAGAATTTTAACACTGAAATGAAAACCCTAACATCTTAACTTTTCTGGGAGCAATGCCAGAAGATAGAAACTTATAAGGTATGCAGCAGTAAATGTGTATGAATTGCACTGCAGAACCAACAATAAGGTGGACTTGTGACTGATTCAGAGCTGACTTTAGTATGCCTTGGCTGTAATATACTCAGGGGAAATATGAGTGACACAAACATTTATGTTACTCTCACGATTGCAGTTAATCATACAAGATGAATCTGGCACACCAGCTTCAGGATGTTCAGACACTCATCTATTCTTGCTATGGTAACACTGTACAAAGATAAGCCAGTGTGTTTCCCTTCAGAAATCTGAAATACTTCCTGTACAGTCACTGTTGTCATGTGCCACAAGACTAGGAGAGGTTTGTTGTCAGCCTAAAAAGATATCTACAAGTGCAGAACAGACCTAGATTCAAGCAGAATGTGAAGTATAGCTACCAAGAGATTTCAGTTTCCTGAAATCAGTTTCCAGTTCTTCAAACTTGAACTCTAAATATGGGAATATGTCAGCCTGAGCCATGAGAAATTGGTGTAAAATAATCTCTTCGCTTTTTAACATCTGCAGTACTCTGATCTACTGTGTTATATGATGGTGTCAGCATTACTGCTGGGAGGGAAATGGCTGATCCCTTGTGTGAGGCTTCTGCTAAAAAGAGGCTTTGTACCAAATCAAAACCTTGAGCTGAAAATCCATAAAACCATACAAGAATCCAAATCAGTTTAACTGAATCACTTGATTGCACTCTTTCCAAAAAGACTTTGTTTCATTTACAAGTATAGTTAGGTCAGGGTGGAAGGGTCCTTGGGTCTCTAGTCCAACATTCTCCTCAAAGCAGGGCCAGCTGTGCAGTCAGACATGGTGTCTCAGGTCTTTATCCAGTCAGGTCTCTCAGACCCCCAAGAATAAAGAGAGACTGCATAGCCTCTCTGGGCAACTACTTGAACTTCACTGCCTTAACAGTGAAAAATATTTTTCCTTTTAGCCAGACTAAATTATGTTTGTTTCAATTTATGTCCATAGATTCCAGCTCTCCTATCACCCCCATTGTGGAGGGACTGTCTCCATTCTCTCAGTGACCAAAATCTAGACACAAAGGGTGCTGTTCATTCTGTCCAAAGCTGTCTCTGCTCCAGGCTAAAGAAGCCCAGCTTCATCAGTCTCTCCTCACAGAGCAAGGGCACCAGCCACCAACAATAATGATGGTCCTTGTGCTGAACTTGCTCCAGTCTATTGCTTTGTCTCTTAGAACATGCTGGGAGGTCAGTATTTCAGGTATCTCCTAATGAGGACCAGGCAGAGAGAGGTAATCCTGGCCCTCAATTTACCTATCTGCTTCAGTTTACAAAGCCCAAGAGGCTGATAGCCTTGTTTGTGACCATGGGTCTTTTAACTCAGGTTTAGTTTGATGTCTGTGAGGCTTTCACGGCCTTTTCTACATAATTTCTACCCTGTCAGTCAGTCATAATTTTCACCCTGTACCATTGCAAGGTCTCTAGCTTTCCATGTGCCAAACTTTGCATCGTGCCTTGTTAATTTTGGATGGTTTCCTGTTGGTTCGTTCCTCCATCAGTCTAGGTGTCTCTGTATGACAATCCTTTCCTTTAGCAAATCAGCAATTATACCCCAGTTTGTTACCATCTACTATTTGGCCATGGGTAAAGATGTTAAACAGGTCCCAGAACAGACCTCCCGTGGCCTTCAAATAGAGCATGACATAGATCCATGGCTCTCTGATCCCTTTTATCCTAAATGACTCTTACCTGTCTGGTGCACACCCATCAAGACTAAAACATCCTAAACTTAGGTATCAAAATATTGCAGGACACAGTGTCAAAAGTCTTGCTAAAATCCAGGTAAACGACATCCCCAGCTTTCCCCCCATCCACAAACACCCACGTTCCATTGAAGAAGGCAATCAGGTTGCTTAGTTATGTTGAGTATTTCCAATAAATTTCTTCTCCTTCATGACACCAGAAATTTGTTCTAGAGGGCTTGCTCAATGATTTTTCTAGGGCCCAAAGTGAAAAAAATTGATTTTCTTATATAGCTAAATGTTTATAGCTTTCAAAAATGTTCTTAAAATTGACTACTACCTAGTTACTTATCTGAAAATGGGAAAAGAACAAGTGTCACCACAAATTAGATAATAGTAGTAGTTATAATTAGGTGTTGCCTCACAAGTCCTATAGTAGTAGTAGTAGTAATTAAGACATGCTGCTGAATTATCTGAAATAAAAAAAGGATGGTGTTACTGAACAATCTAATGACTTTATTAATACTTTTCTTTCTTTGTCTCTGTGGTATATGCTTGACATTCTGACCTTTCTTCTGTCTTCTTGAACAAATGAAGACTGAGATAAGAGCATATTTAAATTTGCATTAATTATATTTAATTTGCTAAGTATGGATATTTAAGTTACTTAAATAAAAATTATCTCAATAATTGTTATTATTAATTAGTATTGAAAGTAAAACAATGAAATATGGTGAAACCTGTGTAAAATACATGGGATTCTGATCAGTTCAATCAATTATGTTTATTTTTATGGTATATCCTAATTGAATATTTTACATAAATTAAGGGTTTCAAGTCCTCAAAGAATTTTATAAACGTTATTTATTAATGTCAAGTCTTTTGTTCAGTACTGCATCTTCATTGCTCAAAGACAACTCAGAATTCATGAGATTGTATATTTTAAGATGTTGCCAATTTTTTAAACAGAAAATCCCTTTGGTTTATATTCCTATATATTCAGACTGTTGTTGCTCAGCTGCTGTAATGATTAAATAGAACATTCAATCTCTGGAGGAAAACCAACTCAATTAAGTGAAAGAACTAAAAGGTAGTTTTCACTTCTCTTCCTTAAAATAAATTTTAAAAGACATTTTTTGTTTTTTCTACTCTTAAACTATAATTAATATCTGCCATTGTATAACAAAATTACAGAAAGCAATCGCATGCCAAAAGGAACATGACCATGCAATTGCCTGTCACTCGATAGCGATTTTCTGTCATTAAAAAAAAAAAAGAACCATCACTAGATTTGTTAGTTATGGTTCCAATGCATTTAAATACATTTAAATACAGGGATCAACACTCTTTTTTCTTTTAAACTAATAAGATAATCAATTTGCTTTCAGTGAACCTGATTCAATGGGCAGGAATACAGCCTGCAGCCTGCAAAATGGTGGCCAGACAAAAGAATCAACCTTGTTGGTTCCCTTAACTGCTTTCTTAGACTATTCTGACTTAAATACTTCATCTTGCCAGATCACCCTTTTTCAATGCAAAATTTAATGTTTGTCTAAACTCTAAAGCCTCTGTCACTAGCCAGTCTGCTGGGGCTGGGCTGTCAAATCCCCTCAATGTATGCCAAAAAGAGATACTCTCCTGCCAGCACAGTTACATCACCTCACTGAGCGACAGATGCAAAACTAACATTAGCTTTCCTCTTCTGGCATAACCACACGCTGGGATTTTGCCAGTGTAACTATATTAGTCAGGTTTGGTATGTGAGTGTGGGTTGGTTAACTTTATTTTCTGCTCTCCGGATATGTCTGCAATTCTTTGTAGATATAGCCTAAGAACACAATTAATGATCAAAATGGCAGCTAACAACAACTTCCATCTATAAGGTAATTAACCTACTAAAATGTCCTGGAAGATTAAAAAAGCATGCTTAAGGACCACAGACTTCTGTTTGATTTGAAAAACAAACAGCTCACTGGAAATGTTTCTAATAGCTGTTTGATGAGAAATGCCATGGTTTTTATCTGAAGATTTTCCTATACTGGAAACTATTCATAGTTTGGTTTTTTTCTGCAGTGGACGAATAATATCCTATAATATCTTGTCAGGTGTAGCTCACACCTCAGCTTGTTTGTCTCTTATTTAGCTGTCAGTTTAGGAACTCCACTTGTACATAAAAGTTGGCTGAACCAAATTTTGTAATTTTTTTTTTAATTTGTGGTGGAAATAAGTTAACTAGGGCTGGTCATATGTAAACTTGAAATGTTTTTGATATACAACTGCATATATTACCCATACTTATTCTAACTGGCAGAACCTCACCAACTCCTATGTTAGGCTCACTGATTTTATTGTTTTTCCTTCAATCATTGACATAAATCTGGAGAACCAACTAGTTGTTGTTGTTATTTTGTCAATGGTTAGTAAATCCAGCCTGTATTTCAGGCATCTACAATATTAATTTTCCAAATGAAATGGAGCTTTTTTATTCATGCTTTGGCAATCACCATGAATAGCAAACAAAGAATAAACATGGTGCAGTAAAATGTATGTAGTTATTTTATTCATTATTTTGCTCTATAACTATATAAATAATCTGGCCTGGAGTAGGATCAGTCCAGTCAAATTTAGCACACCATTGTTTTCATGCAGTAGTAGTTTGTGTAAATTGTGGTTTTGACAGACTATTATAGTACTAGGCAGTATTTTGTGTGGAAGTAACAGAGGACCCATGACAACTCTAACTAAAATATATTTTTGCTGGTGTTACATTGCTAATAAGCCCATCATATTCTATCTATTGAGCTTCACTAAGAGGTAAAATAATATAAAGTTCATGATAACATTTCTATGAAAAGGAAAGCCTGTTATTTACTAGCTACACAAATAGTCTAATAACCACAAGTCATCCTAGCCACTGTCTCCCTTGTTTGCTTTTCAGAATGAACCCTCAGCTCAGGACACTTTGTTTCCCTGTGTCCTCTGCTTTTACCTCTGCTTTTACCTCTGCTTCCACCTCTGCTTTTACCTCTGAAGTCATTTTTAGATTGTTATTATTTGGCGGGTTTCCTGCATCATTGACATAGTATCCTGCCTTCACTGCCTTCCCTGATTGGATGGCCTAATTTTTGCCAACACGAGTGCTGAATGAAATCATTATTAATGCCCTGAGATTGTTCAGGTAAAGGCTAAGAGTACTTTAGAATGGAGGATATAATAAGAGACAGGAAGTGTGAGAACACTTAGAAGATTAAAAATAATTTCCTGTCCTTCCCCACATCCTCCCCCTACCCCTGCAACAATACTTTTTTTGCTTTTTCTGGGCTGCAAATAGGAACTCTAGAGTTCATACTAGCTGTGTTTCTACCTTCAAAAGGCAAAAAAGAGAGTGAAATCTAAATCAGATATAATGTTTAGCAAATTTTGCAGACCCTTTCTCTTGTCATTTGCTTACCAATCAGTTGCTATTTCTGCCACCATTCTCAGACTTCCTTTGCCAGTGTTTCTCACCCTTATCACTGGCAGCCCCTGGTTTTTACTCCTTGGATATTTCCAAGGCATGTTTAAAGACCAATCAAAAGTGTCCATAGAGCATTTGTCCTCAAGTGATGAGCTCTTGCACCACAATATTGAGAAAAGAGGTGGTATCCAATTTTTCTCTTCACAAGTAATTTTTCTGGTTTTTGTACATACAGAAACCTTATTTGATGTTGCACTGCAGATATTTTGCATCAATCCATTTTTTTATCTATATTACTCATCATTTTCCTCCACTCATATGAAAATACAAAATCTACAAAAAAGCAGGAGTGCTAAAGAGGGGTTGAAAGCCTGTTTAGTCTCCATGTATATACAAGCACAACTGCAGTTTTTGTAGTTGTGACTGAAATGTAAGAAAAGAGGGAGAATGCCTACTGAATTACAAGTCAAACTGTATAAATGGAACCATAAATATATTATTCCACTGTTTACTCAGCTCTAAACCTGACACTTAAAAAGAAACATTTAGCCACATGAGACAGGAAATTGAATCTTCTCACTTATCCACATTCACGCTCTGTCTCTTGCATTTGATTTGTGCCAGATTAACAGAAGAGAGTGAGGGATGAGGCTAAATTGTTCCTCCCTGTGCAGAGGGGATGCAGAGATCTCCCAACAGCAAGTGGCATTCCTCGCCATATGTGCTTCTTTATCTTGGCCCAACAGGGCAGGAAAATGAATTTGAGGATTTTTTACACAACACATTATGTAAGTTTTAGCTGCAGTACTTAGCTCCATTTCTGCTTTCAGTGCCTTATTAACATGCATTTCACAGAGAGTGGCTAAGCTCAGAAATTGGAAAAGATTTAACAGTGTGGCAAGATCTATGGAATTCAAATTATTTTGTTACATGAGGGTGAAATTCAGGTTAGTACTTTACATATAATCGTGATGTAGCTCAGTAAGCAGGGCTTTGTTTTGGTAGACACGCAGCATACTTAGTCATCAGTTCCCAAATAGTCCAAAATCAGCCTTGCAAAATGGGAGAATTTCATTAACTTGCTGAAGAGCGTGAATCCAGAAAAAAAAAAAGTTCAGGGAGCCTTATCCAAACCAGCTCACAATACCATTGCAAGGAGATAGTCAGTGACAGACCATTCTGTTTGAAAGACTGCATCTCCACACGAGCATCACCCTCTGTAACAAAGTTCAGCCAATTAGTGGATTCTTTAGCAAGCATTCTGTCTGTGAAAGTTTGCAACACATGAACCAGACACTACTTTTTTTTTAATGTGATAGACCATCATGTTGTAATCTCACTTTGCCAACGACCCACCCTAATTTCAGCATTTCAGATGCAGCATTTACAGTTGTTTCTTTAAATGCTGGATGTTCATGTCTAAACTGTTTACACCACTTTGCATTATGGACAGCTTTAAATGAAGCACAAATCAAGTCATGGTCATCCTTCTTTCTTGACTTCACCATATTGATTTTTGATGATCCCCATTACAGGGATATATATAGTATTGATACCAAAAGGGATGAGATGAGGAAACAGCTCTGGTTTTGCTGCCAGTTGTGGAGTCAATGCAAATCAACCAATGCCCTTAAAACTACATGATATGTGCACTTGCCTTCTGGAAAAAAACTGGTGCACTAGTCAGACACTGTGATACGTTTTACCTTTGTATCCTGATTCAGGACACATCAGCCTGCAATAATAGGAGATGCTGAAGCCTATAAACCTTACTACTGATTTCTGAGGAAACAGTAAACTCCTCACTACCATTTTTTGACTGTGTAAAGAAAGGTTCTGAGAACAGAAGAGATCTAAGGGAATCCATAGTTAAAAATGTTTTCTACAGGTATTTTTACATTATTATATCTCTGTACCTCTTCATTCTTAAAAAGCAAGATGTATTTTTTAAGTGGAAAAAAAGAGATTTCTTTCATATTTTATCAACAGGATTTATAAAGTAATCAAATGTTTGAAAAACTCTTTGCTCCTAATTTATAGGTGGAGTTGATTCAGACATTTCAATTCTTCCTAATAGACTTAGGGCTTTCTTCCAAAATTGAGATCTATATCAGATGATCTTTATCAGTTATAAACAAGTCCATGAAACAGAAACAGAAGTACAGTTCTGTTAAGAGTAAAGGAATTCACACATTATATTTGTGAGTTTATGTTTTAAGCTACCAATACTTTATAAATGATCCCACTAACAATACCTCCTCCGCCCAATAAATAATCTATGTCTACTCATATTTTCACTTCTATTCAGAAAGAGAAACTAAAATTCAGACAAACATAAGTACAAAGTAAGGCTTAAATAGCTACATATGCCTACATAACTGCTAAGCTTACTACCTATACCCCTCCAATTAGGGATTCTAAAGTTATATATGAAGAGTCTGAAATTTTTTATTTGTGATTCTGGAAAATAGTAAAGATTTTGATGGCACTGATTACATGACTGAAGGGAGTGTGAATATAAAAGTTTTTATTTGAACCAATTAACTGAACATTGAAATCAATTTAAATAAAGCAATAAAGAAAATTTATCTCAGAACACTCTGAATCTCAAAGTTTCAACAGAATAATGGCGTCATGTTATCATAAAACTCTTTAAACTTTCAATCCTGGCTCTCAGTGTACTTTCAAATCACAACTGTCTCCTTTCTTCTCAGTGAAAACCTTGCAAGTTAGCTGTCATTTGAAGTTCCTATTTTCCTATGAGTATCACACTGTGAGGGTTTTCTGACAATGCCTTTGGGAGGTGAAAATTTCCTTATTTTCATTCTGTTGAACACTGTGACTGCAGCAGTCAGGCCTTTCTGAATGCACAGGAAACAAAACTGGGAGTTACTTCCACCGTCACCCTCTGACAACAAAATATCTCCTCAGCATTCTGCCAAAGCTTACTCATATTTCTGCCGCCAGAATTCTTCCATTATTTAATTTTCTTTTTAATTTTTATTTTTCTTTCTTGTCAATACTAAAACAGTGAGATAACTCAGAGCTACAAACTATCAGAAGTTAAAGGTTGTTAAAGGACCTAGCAATAAAACCAGGATTTTAAAGGGACAAATTATATGTGTGCAAATACGATTGACTGAAGCTGTGTGTGGAATAAACTACCAAAACACTTATCATAGCAAAGTAATACAGAATATCAGAGACATGCACAGACATGGTAATGTCTTCTGGATGGCACATCAAATCATATGTCATCAATAATCAAAAAAGGAAAAAATATGAAATATTCCCAGAGCTATTTTTTTTCCTGTGAAAGAATTCAACAAACACAGTAATATTCTATATAAAAAACCAGAAGTTACAGAGTTGATGCTTATGGCTTATGCGAATGTTAAAAAATTGACATAGCTAAGATATTTCGTAAAATTGTGCAATTTAGTAAGTGCTTGCCTGCCTAAAGGTCACTATTTCAGAGCACTGAAGTCCTATGAGTTCAAGGACTCCAATTGTTACACATATATATCTTTTTAGTCTCAGATAATTACTAAATAATAAACATTTTAGCAGATATAAGAGGGTAGCTTCTGTGCTATTGGAACATTGATTTTTGTATTTGAAAGCTTCCATACACTGCATGTTCACAGACAATGTTTGATAAATACTGCACTTGTAAACGTAAAAAGATGACCAGACAAGCCTTTGGCAGGTGGACACTGACATTTCTATGGTCATTCTAAATGCAATTTCCAGTAAGAACCTGGACTTGGAACTCAGCATATTGACTAGAAACCTAGGGGGACAGTGTTCACATACCCTATGTGTCTGCATACTGTCAGATAAATCCCAGTTTATCTGTCTGGAGAACAAGTATTGACATAAGGAAACTGCAGTGTCCAGCTCCCTTACAAGGGGGTCACTGTAATCTTGCACACATTTCTTTATTCATTGATCTCTGTACACCAACTCTGTGCAAATAGCATGTGACCATTAATTACAGTGGCGGTTATCTCATGTACCTTTTTTGTTGAAATACTCTGCAAACTGGTTTTCCTACAGTAATCATACATTTTTAATAGTTTTAAAAACCACAGCACTGTAAAGCTACCGAGAAGAAATTAACTCTGCCCTAGCTGAAACCAAGGCTCGAGCCCTTTAAGAACAAAAACCTCTGTGAGGCAGACAAAGCTAGAAGAAAGGCCAAGTGAGGGAGGCCAAGTGTCCCCATTTTACTTCCAAGGCAGAAACTAAGCAGTCTGTCACAAGCCACACAGCACTTTTCTGTCAGAACAGGCCCCTTGTAGGTTAGGAGACTCCTCTAAAAGAATAAGTACTTTTTAAACTGTTGGTGCCACAACAATTATGTCAGATTAGGAAATCTCATGAACTGCATAAAACCTAAAAGCTTCCACTAGGATGAAAAGTCATACATTATGCATTTGAAAGGTATGAAACACAGTGGTTTGCATTATCAGATGAAAGCATCTTGGAGTAATCACAAATAATTGAGCATTTGTTGTCTCCACTTAAAAAGTATACTGTTGCTATGCAAGTGGAAGATCACAGCATGGTTACAGATGCATATTTTTTTAGCTGCAGAGAATACAAATTTCAAACTTCAGGAAAAAGACATGAAGAAATGAAGACATGATTCTATATGAAGGAGTATCTTTTATAACCACAGCTACCTAATGACTGTGGGTATGGTGATGGTGTTTAGTTTTACTATATCATTTTTTGTATGGAATGATTGATCAGATCTCTCACATAAAGCAGGGCTGCAAAAAACAGATGGAGAACAAAAATTCAAAAGCTCATAAAGCTTTTTCAGGAGCTCATAAACACTAACAACAATGGCATATAATGGGAAACCAATAAGAAGGGAAAAATGGTGACATGAAAAAACCCCACAGTTCTATTCTACTACAAATAGCTATTTTATTTTTAGAACGATATACTATAAAATGAAACATACCTCATTTTTTTTAAATGTTGAAGTATGCAGAAGTTACCAGAGTGGATTAGAAGTGTGATCCATGTGGTCAAATACCATGATTTAAAGAGTGGCCAAAGCAAGCTGCTTTAGAGGAAGGTATAAAAGAGGCCTAGCCATAGAAAAAAGCTACTCTCTGAAGTCCTTCTCTTCATTATTAATCACTAGAGACTACACTAAGCCTTCAAGTACGATATTTTTCCCTTAAATGTTGTCCTAGCACTAAAAAATGATACTATGCATTTTTTTATCATTATATATATATATATATATTTATATATATGTATTAATATCATTAGATTCTTGGTTTCTGACAGATGTGTGACACCACAGTGATGTGCATTGGCACTCAAGAATTTGGCCTCTGACTCCTCTGCATTCAGGTCCTGTACTCATTATAAAAGTAAAACACATCCATTGGATAGACAGAACTCCTACCACAGTAGAATCCCTCCAGAGTAGCAGCTGAGCACCCATTCTGTATTTTCATACTCAGGTACAGCTGGGGTTTTGATGATGAAGCTATATCAAATTGTTGAAGAATTGAACTGCTGGGGAATGCTGGCCAAAGCTGCAGCAAACAAGAACTGCCCTGGGTGCCAGCAGATTTAGCAAGGACTGCACTGAATTCTGTGTGGAACCACAGTAACAAAGACTATTGTCACACTTCTTAATGTCACTAACAGATTCAAGGGCAGCCATCATTTCAGTGCAGATATCCTGAGATATCCTTCATCTCCTGGGAAAGGAGCTGTGTAATTTTTCTATGTTAGTCATCAGTTCCCATTAACAAGCAGTTGTAGCTGAAGGCTGTGCTTCCCCTAGGGATGGTGTAGAATATTGTATATAGCACTCCATGGAAGAAGGATGCAAGATAGTGAACTTGAGTCAATGACAATTTTTTTACCTCTAACTTGGCAAATAAGCTATAATTTAAAAATTGGTTTGGATTGAATCGGATGCATTTGTTCAGATTTTGCTCACAGAAAAACTCAATCACATTAATGGTTTCTAATAAATAAGTATTTTATTTATCTCTGCATAATATATTTTCTTTTCAAGCCCTTGAAAGAAAAACAAATTAAATCAAATAGAGCTATGAGAGACAGAAGAGGTGGTGGCATCCTTTTACATCATAAATATTATTAAGATTTTACTGGTTAGCCTCATAACCATTCTTGAAAATGGAGGGACTTGGTCTCATATTTGCCAGGACAGTAGCTTCACGAACATGCTACAGAGCATCATGGAATTATATTTTTCCACAGAGACTCAAAAAAGTGGCATAACATACCTTGAACCAACATAGAAAACTGTTAATTAAACTGAAATTTCAAAGTATATCTTCATGCCTGGACTTGCAGGAATACTGTCAACAGAGATGAAGACCACTGACCTGGCATTCCCATGCTGTGAAAAAAAATTGGGATCTATGTCCAAAGCAGCAACATTTTCTGTTCAGTGATCAGGTGAAAGTCTGTCCAAATGGCAAACTTTCAGGACAATGACTCCACCAAATGTCCTGCCCACCTTAATTAATGTTTTAAGTGATCCAAACACCACTTGCTGAGAATTAATTCAATATTCATACAATATGCACACATAATTTTCCATCTACTGACAGCTACTTTCTCCTCATTTGCATAACCAAATCAGAACACAGGAATAAAAAAGAAAGCCATTATTAAAACATTCTGCCTTTGCAGTCCTAGGAGACCTCTCATAATAATTTTTAGCTAGTCACTCATTTGAAAAAAGTCCAGGAAGGTTGTTCAGTGAAAACAGAAATCTGCTGCCTCCATAACTTTCCAGAACAGCTACTGGATATTTTGTTTCCTCTCAAAATTGTTCAGTAATCTTAGAAGACAACCAAATATATCAAAACAAAGAGAAGGAAATATGTCATTTTTGCATATGGAGCACAGATAAATTATGGAAAGGAGTTGGACTTTGCATGAACTGCATATACAGTAAATACAAAATTGTCAGAATTAGGAAATCAAGCACTAGATGGCTGAATTTACAGCAGAATATCTTGGGTATGTTAAAAGATTAGACTCTAAGCTTTCGAAGAAAATTAGCTTCTTTTGTTAAGGTTCTCTTCAGCCACAATGGCTCCCTAAACACAACCTGTTTGTTAAAATATTTCCTCAACAACAGTTCTGTATCTCTGAAATAGCTACATTTCCTGTTAGCTGTTTATTCATCTGAAATAAGCAGACATGATATCTGAAACTGTAGACAAGTATGTTTTTAATAGACTGCATCAGGGGAGACTTGTGCAAGAAGAAACAGGACAGCAAGGGCCCATCTTTGGAAATTGCATGTACTCTAGTTTCCTTAATGATCTTTGACAAATCTAAGTACTTGAACCTTCTAGCATGTAACAGAAGGCCTTTTTTTTATTTTTCTTTATTTTTTTAACATAGATATTACTCACAGAGTTAATTAGACGGTAAGAAAATACAGTCATCACCTGAGTAAGAAAATATGCACACTTAAGTTTCCCAAGGAACAACAGTGTAATTCTTTAAAATAAGTAAAATAGGCCTTGGTTAAGGGAAGAAAAAAGAGAGATGCACTGTGAATATATTGAAAAAGTAATTTCAACAAGAAGTCAATAAGGCATAAAATCTGGAACCCCTGTGAAATATACTTCACCCAAGTGGGTGGCTTAGTGGGAGAGTATTGTTTACCAGCACTGAAAAAACTAGAATAAAAAAGGAAAAATCACTGAGAAAATAAGCACTCTGTTGCTCAGAATCACATCACTACTGGCTTACCTGACAGGTTAGATCTAAGTTACTTGCTTATACTCTGTCATTTTAAACAGCATGGTAGTGTAACTGCAGTAAAAAATAGGTCTCGGCACTGGCTCTCGGGCATTACATGTGTTGGAGAGGTGCTGATGGTTTCATTTTACAGCTGTAGGGATCTAGTCTTCTGTCAACCTGTGTGCACAACAGCTTTAGGAGGAATGCCTCTGTTCACACACAGGAAGAGGGGCCCAAAGAGCTTGTGTTAATATTCAGATGACAATTAAAATCAGGCTTAATCCTTCCATTCAATAGGTTAAAAGTCTAGTGTAATTTTACAAAAGCCTTTATTTCAGTCATGTAGAGGAGACAGAAATTACTAATTAGGCTTGTAGTCAAACAGTGCTCTGAAAGGTATTAGTGCACTCCATAAGATGAAATTGACAGCTCTTAAAAATCTCTTCATTGCAATTAAAACAAAAATTCCACTGAGTAGATCTTCAGCCTACTGTCACTGTTTTGAAACACAAATAACTTTTTCCAGCAGTGAGATGCAGAAACCGCATTAATTTATGTCATACAGAAGAGGCTCAACTGCAGTTTTGACATTTCCTTGTTATATTCTGGTGACCTTGAGAGGAAATGAATATAGTCAAACCTGAACCACCTTCTCAAAGCAAGTGCAGCTGGAGCAATGCCAACTGACAGCACTTCCCTCTAGCCCCCAGTCTAGTAACTACCTGCCAAATTATCATACAGAGCTACATGGGTGCAAAGAGAAAGAGAAACTCAAAAAACCCTCAAAGAAACAGTCAGTCAACCAGACTTGCTTGTTACATCCCTGCCTAGGAGAGAGGAGGAAGCACACCACATATTTCTCTCTCTCTTCCTTTTATGCCTCCCTTGTGTTTAAAAGCTGCTCCGCTAAAGCAATGTTTAAGGACGTAATGTACTCAACACTTTCCCTGTTTTGGGTGCTTAGAAAACCAGAACTATCTGCAATGTATTTTTTATGCCTTCTCCTTGTGTGCAGGAGAATGCAAACACACATGGGCTATTAAAACTACACAAAAGTACAGGATAGCCAGCTCAATTTTAAGCCAAATCAAATATGACCTACATTTTAGATAAAAAATGAAAACCATAATGTCAAATTCCACAGTTATATTCTTATATAACACAGATGCAAAAAATTCCAGCTTACACAGGTCCCTTTAGAAAAGCTTTTAGTAGCTTGAAACATAGATGGGGATGCATACAGACAAAGTATTAAAGGAACAGCACAGGCATCAATGTTTCTTGACATCACTGGCAAGACTCTCACTCACTTGATTGTGGCTTTACCAGAACCTTTCAGAAGTAGAGCACTAAACAAAGGAAATAGAACTTGAACAAATTTGAGAATGCAAGGGGAGGGGAAGGGGGAAATTTTTGTAAAACCATTTAAATTTAAGAGTGAAAGTAGCAAACACCAATAACTAAATGCCATCATCGATATCAGGGAGGGAGAGCAGGGAGACACAGAGATAAGCTGAGAGTTTAAGCCCTAATTAACACAGAAAAGAATATGAATTTGGATATAAGATGCCAAGCATATAAGATATTAGGATATAGAAAGAAAAGCAGCACTGGCTGCAGTGACTGCTGTCTCTTGGACAAATTATCAAGTCAGCAAGCAGGTCAATGAGAGGATTTAAACAGCAAAAAATTGGAGGTTGAAAAGGACAAAGGTTATATTTTGGCAGTGGTTGGAAACAAAGAAATTACAAGCCTCATTGACAAGGCAAATAGTTTGGAGAAATAGCAGAGACATTCCCAACTTGGGATCTGAAAGCCTTGAGGTATGTGATCTTTGTAGATCAATAAAGTTTCATGCAGTGGGATGGCTCAAAAGGATAGGAGGAGATTGATGCGTTCTGGAAGAACCTGCTTCAGTTTGTACCACAATCTAAAGCACCCTTTCAGTAGATCAGTTCTTAAGAAAAACATATGGTGCAAACAATTCCCTTACAGAGACTGTTTGTAAAGCAGTTTTGGGCTTCGGGACCAATTTCAGCATCATGCCACAGTGGTTTGCCTGTGTCTTTTTGATGACTAGATTAGGAGTTAGATGCCTTGCCTGCTGTGAGCTCTTCTGCTATACCTCATTCAATTATGACTCCTAACTTTCTGGAAAAGAGATTTGCAAAATGTAGTGTGTTCCTCAGCATCAGAGCTAAAAATCTTTTCCTTTATTTTCCATTGAACACCATCTTGTAAGTAGTTCTCCTCATCTCTTCTAATCTCCTTCTGACCTTGTTATTTTGTAATTGGGAAGTGTTCTGCAGTACCCGAATGAATGGAATTCACAATACCTGTGAATAGTTGTGCTTGATCTATTCCATCTGAGTTCAGTGGGAAAAAATATCAAGTACTTTGCTTTTCTTCCCTTCATTGTTCAGTTATTCTTACTGTACAACTGAAGAACTAAAGATGTTTTCTGTAGAAAACTGCAGGTGCTGTGTCATCAGTTCTATCAATGAGCCCAATAACACCACTTCAATCCCATCCACATGCTTCACAATATCAAATGAACGTGACCTTCATAATCACCATGAAAACAATCATTTGACCATTCTACTAGGGTCATGTTTCTGGTAAATTGATTGTTTATGATTTGATTTCCAGATTTGATTACTCTCAAGTCTGGAAAGCACCATTTTAGGAAAATAAAACTTCAAAATCTATGTCCACACTGAAATTAAATGTCTAAGCTTAAGAAAATATTTAATAATTAATCTATTTTTATTTGGAGTACTAAAAAAAAATATTTTCTGCTATGTTTAAATGTTGACTCTCTTGGATGAGCTTACATGAATCTCTCTATTCCCTATTGTCATTTCATTGCCTGTCAGGAAGATTCACTGCAAATTGAATGATAAACCTAAAAAAATAGGTTTATAAGACCAATTAAAGCTTTCTGGTTTGTTTTTCTTTTTTTTTTTTTTTTCTTAAATAGAAATTTCTATACATAATCAAAGAGAATCTGTATTAAAATTGCTGCTTTTGCTGGGCCTTCTATACTAGCTATTCTTGTTTTGTGCCAGAGAGCTCACAGTTTTATGAAAATAAATACATGTGTACACAAACATGCACATTTAGTATTAATAATCTACTGAAATAGTTATCCCATAATAAAATTAGTTTTACGTTTTAAGAGTAAGCATAAAGCTTACTAGTCATGGTGATATCAGACTTACATCATTTCTTGTTTCTGGTATTTCTATCTATATGAGACATGAATTTAAAATTCAGTGTTCCTTACATGAAATTTTAGAATTTTATTGAATCTATTAATTCTGTTATGAATTTTACTGGGCTTATATCTCATTAGATTTTTTTTGTCTGGATCTTGTATTTTGATAGGATGCCCAATTTACTGACATCTTCCCAGCTGTACAAATTAGGACGATCCTTTCACAGAATGGCCACAAGCAGATGAAACATTCATCAACCTACCGTGCTAAAGCAAACACTTCAGTTGAGTCAGCATAATTGTCCTCCAAACTAATATTTGTCTAAAGGAAATACAAGGCAATATGGCTTTCATTAGGTGCTGATCACCTAATGGGGACAAGTTCACCAGTGTGGTGTCAGGTTCAAGATGTGGTGGGTGATGAGCTTGTACAAGCACTGCTATTTAGGCTGAGCCTATGCATGACAATTTACCAGTCCACAGCATTTTGTCCTGTCTATAAGGTCAAAATATTGATACTGGTATGAATCCTATGCAAAACTGCAATTCTTGTAGGAGGAGATAAGAAACACAAGAAGCTGAATATCTGCTCAGAGCCAAGCTAAAAGTCTTGTTAGTTTGTTTCTTGTGTCTTTCATACATGTGTTTCTTGCTTTCAGTAAGGTACAAGCCTTGTTAAAGCTACAACAAAAGCTATTGATGTACTGCCTCCAACCTGGCAAGAGCTAGCAGTAACATGAAGTTTCCCAAGAGCATCCCAGAAATAGTTTCACACAATTTCTAGAGAGTGTACTATTTAAAGATTTTCTATTTGTCTTAACAAGAGTATAAGTGTTAAAGATAGTTCCAATAAACTTTCTCTTAGCCATAGCTTTTTTTCCCCCAGGATGTGGGTTTATCAAATCATTCTTAGCTGAAAAAAATCTCTCTTCCTGTCTACTTACAAACATTTTTGACTAAGTGATAAATATGCCTAAAGATATTTTCCATATGGTTTGTGTTATCACTGGTTTTACTTTACGCAAATTGAACCAGCCCTTACAGTGCCCCAAAACCCTGAGATGTTTTAAATGCTGGAGGGATTTATCTTAAACTGCACTTGTTGAAGACAACCAGATTTTTAGCACCAAAGAAATTAGAGCCAAAAGATCAATATTTTTGTAAGGTGAATCTGATTCTTAAAAATACAGTAGCTAAGGTATATTTTTTCAATATTATCTTTATGAAACATTTCTGGTCTGTCACAAACTTCTTTCTGTGATTATTGATCTTTTTTTTAACAAGAAAGATGAGTTATTTAGCTATCTGTGCTTCACAAAATTATTTCTGCTTCTCAGTAAGAATTAATTACTTACCACAGAAGCCAGAAAGTAGCAAAAAAGATCTATTTGAAGTTCTTCAGCACACAATTCCATCTTCATCTACATGTTACCAACTCTCTGACAATCCCCAGGATGGAGTAGGATGCTGATCACAGGCAAATTTAATTTTTCTGGCAGCTTATTCCTGACTTTGGGAGAAAAGCCATCATTCATGATGGGGCCAGAAGCAAACATGTCAGACAAGCAAAATGCCAGTGTTTTCCATCATGTGGCAGGTGAACATCTTTTCAATGCATACAGCTAGGTATGCCAGCTCAGTGCTCATGCTGGAACAGACATGCAGCTTTGCAGAAATGAAAAGGATTTGTAACCCTCAGGTGCACACATGAGCACCTCACTGAACTAAAAAAATAAAAAATATATTTTACTAAATATTTCCATTCTTTCTTGGAGGAGCTGGCATTGTCTCTCTTTGTGATACGTCCTAGAAAAGTTATCATAGGTTGGACTAAATGATCTTAAAGGTCTTTTCCAACCTGGTTCGTTAGGTGATTCTGTAATTAAAATCAGTGCTCTCTGTACATACTCAAAATCTTGTAGCTTCATTAATGAAATGAATGAAATGAAATGAAATCCCACTCTAAAGGCAATGGGCATGTTTTAAAACAATAAAGTCCAGTCTTAAAAATTACGTATGCTTTAACTTTGCACAGTCAGTCATTCAGCAAGAACACTTCCTGAAACTCAGGTACACACTGTGCTGAATAACAAAAAAATTAAACAGGGGCTAGAAATTTAAAAAAATATTACTTTCTAAAAAAGTACTTGTCCCAAAAACTCATCAAAAATCCTTTCTTTGGTGTTTTTTTTTAATGCAAGGCTGGTGTTACAGTCAACAGTCCAGATATATTTCATTTTAAGAAAGTGGAAACTGTTTAAATCTTGTGAAATTATGCTCTTTAAATATCAGAACTGCTCTGCTTCCAAATTTCAGTTTTAATTTATAAGGATAGAAAAGGTTTAAACTCAAAAAAAAGCTTTGAAAATCCCTACAATATTTTAAATTACCCAATCCATCAGTTTTGTCTCATGTATCAGCTAATAAGCTTTAAAAAAAGAAAAATATAATTACATTAGTTTCCTAAAAAATAACTTTAGGAATGGGTTCCCACAAGGCAACTTTTGGAAGAAAAGGGGATCTCTTAACTGGTTTCTCATTACAGGTACATTTTGGAGGTTATGCTGCCATCCAGAAGCAATGACTACTCCTCTGTCCTCTAACAGCAGCTCATGGGAGGCTGGGGGGGGAAAACAGATTTGGGGGCCGCTGAAATGGTTTCTTCAGGCAATGGATGAACAAGCAATGACCCAGCAATGACCATGGCCTGCAGTGCACTGAATCTCTTCCAGCTGGGGGGGAACAAGCTGCCTCAGCAACAAAAAAAAGAAGCAAGGAACTTCCTCTCAGACAGAAAGGGAGTAGGGGAAGATGGCAATAAACTGTGATTTGGTCACACTCTTGTTCACATCTCTTTTAACACTGCTTCTACAGGAGAACAACAAAGTTCTAATTTCTGCCAAGGATTAGGTCAAAAGTTGGAGGAAATTATGAAGTATAGAAATAATTTATCTCATGAAATATTACATTTGAAAAAACAGGAAATGAGGATGAAAAGTTTCTCCATTCCTAACATGATTTCCAGTGAGAGGCGAGGATAGTTCTATCAAATAATCTGATGAATTTTAACTAATCTTCTGTTCCAAGACATAGGATAGTACAGCCATTTAGATTGGAAAAGACCTCAAACATCATCAAATCCAGCCATTGACCTAACACTGCCAAGTCTACCACTAAACCATGTCTCTAGGAGCCACATCTTTCTTTTAAATACCTGCAGGGACAGTGGCACCACCAATTCCCTGTTTAGTGCTTGACCACACTTTCAGTGGAGAAAGTTTTCCTAACATCCAACCTAAACCTGCCCAGCCACAACCTGACACAACTTTCTCTTGTTCTATCACTTGCTACCTAGGAGAAAAACAATACCCTCCTTGCTACAGAAAGCTGTAGAAACAAGGTAAACAAGTCCAGTTTTCTGAATTGCTCCTCATGAATCTTGTACTTTAGACATGCAAAAATTCAGGTATTGATAGTTTTTTTATAATCTTGCAAAAAATCGGAATAAAAAACCATTAGGAGCACAGAAATGGAGTTTTGAACCATGATATACTGCTGAAGGTGGAATGTATCACTTCACACTCTTCTAACTTCTGCTCCTGTAATAAGGAAAATAAGAAAAAGTTTCAAATATCCCTCAGATTAATCCTCATGCTATGCACAGTGTTGGCAGCAGAGATTCCAGTTTAATCAAGCCAAAAATTATTCATGAAATGAAAGAAATGCTAAATTTATAAGTTGCTTTTCTGGACCTTTTCCTATGATGTGCATTGCACAGACTACCTGCAGAGCTAGATCTCCACATACAATCAGGATTAGAAGAGAATGCTTTGAGGTGAAGAACAAGCTCAGTGCTGTGCCCTTCATTAATACAGTCTGAGGAATCATTAAGATGCTGTTTTCTTGCAGTCACAGGAATATATTTAGTCAAGAATTCATAATTTAAACACACACAAAAGATTATTTCCATACTTTTTTTAGAAATATGAGGGAGGGAAGAAGTCTCTACCTGAACTAGTATTAGTAGTTGTTTTCTTTAAACTAATGAACATGTATTACTACTCTGATGGAACTAGCTCTTCCTCCCACTGAGAACTGAATTTCTTTGTCTTGACAATTACAGCAGTAATTTACAAGTCAAATTAATAGTGGAATACTTTTGGTATTGTTTCTAACTTCTTTAAGTGTTACTAACAAAGATGGATGTAAGCATAAGATCCACTGAACAATAAATACAGCATGAAAAGAGCTGGAATAGTAAGATCATAAGGATAATAACTTATGAGAAAATTTCTGTTATAAAATTGCAATTTCTCTATATTGCAGTTATGAAAAGAGAGGTCAGAGTTGTCAGAATAATTGAAAACACATTAAAATTTATCTGCCTTGTTAGATCACACCTTGTAATTGCTTCCAGTTGGAGGAGATGGAAGAAATTATTCAGTGTTTTTATGGCCTTTCCTTAGCAGAAAGTGAAACATCTCTTCATTCACAGTATGGGGAACAAGTATTCATCTTCTCATCCAAGCAAAGTATTTCCAGATTAATATAATAAATTATTTCTGATAATAATGATGTGTGATAATAATCTGTGGATAAACATGATTTATCCACCTGTCAAAATTCCTAAAAGGAAGGGAATTTACAAAGTGCTGTTTATTAAATAGAGTTATGCTTCAGACAGCCATCCATCTTCAGAAGGTTTTAGTGCAATCTGCCATTTTAAATTAATTTTACACAGGAATTCAAACACCTGTTTTAATCACTCAGCTATTCAACACAGTTTTCAGTGTAATTCTGGTCATTATGACATTTCAGACATCTCTATCCAAGATGATTCCAGTACTTCCAGTGTTTGGCTATATACATGTGCATGACATAGAGAAAAGCTATATTCACAGAATGCTTTCTCACAGAATTTCTCTTCTTTGCCTCTAAAACACTTCACTGACATTAATGTGTTAGAAGATTTGTGGTTTATGTCTTAGGAGGCCATTTGTCATTCAGTTTAATAACAAACTGGAAAAATTTAATTTTTTTGTAGTAGGTTCTTTTCATGAAGAATAAGCTGTCAAAACAGGCATGAACATGAGTGGACGAAATCATGACCTAGACAAAAAAAATCACACAGAAGCTAAAGTAAATGTTCATATTTTCTCTGCAGGATATCTATAAGAATTACAACCTCAAAATAGCGTGTTTAGTACCATAGGGCATTTATACTCTGCTATTTATATTATTGCTTGAAAATAAAGACTAATGAGTAAATGCGGAGACCAATACAAGCCACCAAGCTTGAATTATGCCAGGTTATTCTGGATTTGGTACTTTAACATTTTTTTAGTTATCTCTGTATATATATATATATATATATCTGTACAATTCCTTCAATAATATACAGTAGTTTTCTCAATTTTATATTAGTTTCAAACTTACATGTAAACTGAGATAATACAAGTTTTAAAAAACTTGTTATAAAGGGCTGTTAAAAATATTACAAACGTCAAGACTAGAAACCAACATATTCCCATGGCATCTTATTGAGTTACGTTAACTTTTACTGTGTTTTTTCTTATGTGTATGTCACTGCGTGCAAATTCAGACATTTAACTCAGCTGCATTTCAGCAGCTAGAGACCCAAGATTCTTCATGAGTGAAAGAGAGCAGTTTCCCATCCTGTGCTTCACAGCAAGCACTAACATCAAGATTCCTAGTCTGTCTGCAGATAAGTACTTATGCTCATTTAAATTACCTTCATCATGCATATTTGAAGTTTGATTGATGCCAACACTCAATTTATGGACTTGTGCTGATTCTACATGTTTACACTCCTCTAGACAATTTACAGAATTTCTTAGGAAACCTGTGCTTTTGAATTGATCCCCAAGGCCACTAAATGTAAGGGTAAATTTTCTACGGTGAGCTTTGAGATTTGGATCTAGACATCTATTTTCAGCATTGATGGTACATTTTTTTGTTTAACGGTGATATTGACAGTGAAATAAAAGCTTCTCAGTAGGTTTGTTATTTAATTAGTGTTAGTTGCATACTTAAGTGTACAACCTCTTTTTTTAAGAACTTCTTAGTAACTTCTGGTATTATTGCAAGCACTGCTAATGTCTAGGAAAACTTCAAAACATTTTAGAAAAGTTTTAAGCACTCGTTATTCAAATAGAAGTGTATCTAAAGTTAGCAACTGGAAGTACCCCTGGCAAGTAATGAATGTCATGATAAATTTATTACTGTCAACATTTCATAAAGGAAACATTGTTGTAAAATAACACTTTAAAATCCCCAGCTTTTTATTGCTCTTTTCTCTCTCAGTAAGCTCAAGCCATAAAAAAAAAAAAAAAAAAAAACAAACCACACTTTCAGGATTCTAAAATAACTGCAATGTAAGTAAGCACCAAAAAAAAGTCCATGTAAGTTTTTCATTTGTTTCATCTTCCAAAAAGATCACAATAACAAATTTCAAATAAAATATTCTCAAATACATTAGCTTGTTTTTAAAATGCTAATATGATGTTATGCATCAATTGAGAAACTGTAAGTTTATTCAGACTATGCATATATGTGCAGTAAGATTTACACATTTTTATCCCATTCAGAGAAGTATTTAAATTGTATGGAATATGTTAACTGTTATGAAGATGTCTGTAAAACTCTGTGTGGAAGCATGTTCTATTTGAAGCAAAAAGAAGTACTTTGGAAAGATTTGAATTACAGAGATACTGCATTGGCACTTTTTCTCTCCATAAAGACGAAAGAAAAACAAATAATTTAGAAAGAAAAAATGGCAGGTAACAAGTGAAATTTAATGTTAGAAGTTGTGTGATTTAGCATCATTTGTGTGTTCAGTCTTGGGCTTCAAAAAGGAAATGCAAAAGAGATGTTAATTAATCTCGTCTTTTAAGGTTGAAACCAAATCATCCTTTACTATAAGCCAAGGTCAACTGATGGTCTAAATCAAAGTCACTGCATGGTTACCAGCAGAGAAATATTTCCTATTTCAAGACTCAAATTATTTTGGTTCAAGTTCTTGCCATAAACCTGACCACACTAAGTTGTTAAAAATACTGCACATTTATGCAACAAAACATTTTTGTGACTTAAGCCTACAAATACAAAATAACCCAATTTACCTAAACATGTTTTCCTATGTCAAATGGGATTTTTTAACTTACTCTACCTGTCATAAGCCATTACCTTGGTACTCACTTTGATGCCTTGCCAAGGCTGACCTAGAACGCTAAACAGAACTAAAGAATAAAGTAGGTATTTATTAAAAGGCTTCAAAGATACACCTTGGGCAATACAAGAGATAAGCCAGGGCTACACCCAACTTGAAACCCAAAATGGTCACAAAATGGACCACTGGTGACGAGGTCTCTCACTTTTATAAATTCTAGTCCATTTGCATATTGGAGTTAATTGCCCAATTATAGCTTTAGGTTATGAAGCCCCGTCCTTCTTGTTTTTCTTTCTTCAGTCCGTGCTGTTTATGCTCTTGGCCTGAAATTTGGCTCAGTTGACCTTGGTCCCCAGCTAAAAAAGGAATTGTTCTGTCTAGCTACTCTGTGAAGAGATTTTACCATCTCTTAATATGAAGCACAGAACCACACACTAAAGCAGTAGAGAATCTGAAAAATCTAAAAGCCAAAACCTAAGGCATCAACTTCCCCAACTTAATCCAAAAAGCCATGAAAATAAGCCTGATCCAATTCAGTAAGCCTGCTTCAATTTCTAGGGAGGAAAATATTTTTTTTTGCCACACTCTCTGCCCCATACAATTCTTCTGCTTGAATTAAAAAGTGTTCCATCAAGATATACAGAACTGTTCTTTAATTCCACAGACAAGGGCGCCCTCTAAACTAGATACATGTCAAACCTTTCCACAATTATAAGTGAACACATGCTGACCTTTCCAGTTACATTAAAATGAATATTTGAAAACATTATACAAAACCTGCTAGAAGGAAAGACAAGAATTTATGTGAAAGACTGTTAACTTTAATTTCTTAAGAATTTCCGTATATCAAATATTTGCAGTTTTGAAGATTGATGCTAGTATTATTCCTTTTCCCTGCCTAACTTGTCATTTTCACCACTGTCATGTCAATAAATACTCACACAGTTGACATTTACCTCTGCCTTTCCATTAAAACAGAGGAGAGTCATATGTCTGATGTGGTTTGCATCAACCATTTCATTTCTTATTAAATTATCAGGAAAGTGTTTTCTTTTTGCATTGATATAATAATTAGTGAATTATGCCCTATATGAATTTACACACACTTCATTCACCATTCATTTCCTGCTGTTCTATTTTTTGGTTCTTTTAAATTTTTAAAGTTTTGTGTGTCAACCAGAGACAAAAGTAATTCTTTTCATTCTGCCCCGGCATTTTTCTTCATTATTTTTGACAAATGTAAGTTGATCTTAGACTTGTGGAATGCAACCAGTTCTATCAGATCTGTAGATGATAACAAAGATTGATAGCGCTTCATGTAACAGGCCACAGCATCACTGAAGGGCAATAACAAACGTTACACAAAACAGTCATTAAAGGTTATATTGAGAAATTGTGAACATTTTTATGCCAGTCACACAACAATCACAATCAGTTTCTGTGTTAATATATAAGAAATCTACCTTTTGAAACATATACTTTATTGTCGGGTAATTCTGATGGTTTGTTTGCCATTCACAATTACTCATTTGTAAGAATGAAAATGTTTTAGTGCTGTAATTATTGAGAAATGAAAATAGAAAAAGAGCAGTGTTTTGATAGGTAAACACATCATCACTTACCTTCTCTGCTGATTGGGCCGTACCAAAAAAGATTGGAATAAAAGCTAACCAAATTATGCAGGTTGTGTACATAGTAAATCCAATAGGTTTTGCTTCATTGAAGGTCTCTGGAACCCCTCTTGTTTTAATAGCATAAACAGTACATGTGACCATCAAGAGAATACTATATCCAAGGGAACAAATGAGAGAAAGATCTGAAATGTCACATTTGAGAACTCCTCTGGCATTTTCTGGTTCAAGTGTCCTCTGCTCTCCATAGTCTACAATGGTATGTGGTGGATCGATAGCAAACCAGATGAAGACTCCAATAAGCTGGAAGGATATGAGGCTGAAAGTGATCACCAGCTGAGAAGCTGGACTAATAAATTTGGGAGCTGTGACAGATTTTTTACCTTGTTCAAATATTCTGTGAATCCTGTTTGTTTTGGTGAGCAACGCAGCATAGCTGAAACACATGCCGAGTCCAAGAAAGATCCTTCGAAATGAGCAGACCACTGTGTCAGGAGCTGCAATCATTAAAAAAGTAATGGAGTAACAGAGAAAAATCCCAGTCAGGAGCACATAGCTGAGCTCCCGCCCAGAGGCCCTGACGATGGGCGTGTCGTTGTAGCGGACAAATGTCACAATCACGAAGGTGGTGGCGATTATCCCGAGAATAGCAATGAAGACAGGCACGATGGCCCAAGGAGAGTGCCACTCCAGCTTGATGATAGGGATGAGCTGGCAATCCGTGCGGTTGGCATTTGGCCTCTTGTTGATGGGACAGAGCTCGCAGTTGAATTCATCCACCTGGTAGTGGTAGCCCTCACAGCGCTCGCAGTGCCAGCAGCAGGGCACTCCCTTCACCGTCTTCTTTCTCTCCCCAGCTTTGCAGGGCAGGCTGCAGACAGATGCTGGATGAGTGTGTTCTCGGTTAGCCCACTGCATGTCTTCTACCTGTGGGTATAAAAAATTAATGAGACTTCTGTTTTCCTTCATTTATAATATCCTAATCCTGGCCACAGGTTTGTCATAAATCACTACTTGCTGACAGCACAAATACAGTTTACCATAATAAGAAACCTGTTTCTTTCCTTTGCACTGACTTTAAAAAAGTGGTAAATGATTGTGTCCAATAAATCATTTATGCCACAGGCTTGATGAGTGTCATTAGTTTCTATTTACCTCTTTACTGCTGACCAAATTGACATCTGTAAAGATATTTATTGACTCCAGGCTAGTTTAAAAGTAAAAAGCCTCACATACAGTGCTGTAAAAAGTTAATCACATGCAAATATAAATATCAGTAGTTCTCAAACATTTAATTACAAAATTTACTCTATTTTCAGAGTGAGCTTCAGAGCAATTTCTGGTACAGTAAAAAAATAAATTAAAATCTCCATGCATTAGCTCTGGCACAACAGAGTTCCATGGTTTGTGATGCCATCCCTTCCACAAAAGTGGATATTTTATACTTTTCCACCTTTGATGCCTTGAAATACTCAAAAGTATTTTGTTTGCATTTCTAAAAGATTAAAATAAGCATATACTGCTTTCTGAATAACAATGGGAAAAGATGTCATGACTACTGCCTTAGTTCTCCTGATATAATAAGTCCAGGGATCCTTTTGTAGCACATAACAATGCAATCTTGTTTTAGAAATCCCAGCTTTCCCTGCAGCAGCACATTAGCAAAATATACTTTTTTCATTCACGTATTTATTCCTCCTGCACGCCCTGCAAATGAAATCTGAATAGTGAACTCCTGGATTTGAAGAATTTCCTACTTAACGTTGTCACTCAGCTTGGTGCCAGCTGTCCCCAGCCCACCCTCACTGGAGCCCTGCTCTGCAGATGTCACTGGGAGTGAGCCAGAGCCGAGGGCAGAGCAGAGCCCCTGGTGGGCAGCAGAACCGCTCCTTGTTGCTCCAGCCCCACCTTTCATTCCTTTGTGAGCTGCTGAGCGCTCAAGGACAAAGCACTTCCCTTGTTCTTGCCTATTAAGTACTTAGCACTTTTGTTTCGTTTGGAGGCTGTATTCATAAGCGAAACAGCAGTAACAAAACTTCAGGCGTCAGGAATGTTTTCAGTTCCCTCTGGAGGAGGACAGAATGAGGACAGCTTATAAAAAGGGGTAATTTTGGCCTTTAAAGTTTATTTTTTCAGCAACTTTTCAACAGACTTGAGTGGGAATCACAGGGTTGCATTGCTGGTTTTATATGCTTCCCCCAGTGAGCCAGAGCACCAGTTTCAGCACTGCACAGGGTGAATAAAGCAGCAACAAGCAGCCAGACTCCTGCTCTCCTCTGTGCCCCTTCGGTGCAGGACTTTGATGTTCTCCACTCCCAGGGACCACAGAGTAACAGGGAGACAAGAATCACTCATAAAACCAGCTCTGTGAACCCTCAGAGTCACTCGAGGATTTCACTGGGAGGGGATCCTGAATCCCCAGAAGTCAACCAGATTTTATATCAAGGATTGTGATGACTCTGCAAAATACATCATCTGGTGACTGTGGAAAAGAAAATCATTCAAGCAATTAGCTTCCTAAAAAGCACAAGAATAACCCAGTTTCATATGAAACAGCTTTAATACAGCTCCAGCAGAGTACTTGGTACACTAAGAAAAAATTCACCTCTTTTACAATCTCCTGGTTTTAATCACTGAAATCCTAAAAGTCCACATAACCTCTTATTGTTTCATCTACTGGGTGTGAGAAAAAACATGCTATGATGAAATCAGCATGATAGTGAAGGCAATTTGCCTTCACATTGTTGCTAGGAGAATAAATACAAATCTTGTGATTTAGTCACACACTACAATAATGGGGGGCAACAGTAAACCATGGTCATTAATCCAGAATTGTGGATAAATTTGGGATGACTCAGAAAACCACAGTTCTACATATTGGCTAGATTATAGCACACAATGCAGAATCACCAGGAGAGCAAACACCACCTTATCCAGCAGAGACAGAATGGCATGGACAGGCAATATCTCATCCAGCAGAAAGCCTGACAGGATAAAGCTTAGCTGTCCCATTTTCAAACACATTTGAATTAGAAAGGTGAGTTTATACCAGATCAGTATTTAATACCATGAGTCTACAGTGGGGGTTTTTTGGCATTAAGCATCCTAAGGTCACATTTACTGTATTGTGAATCGATGGCTTAGATATGTACAGAGAATTCCCTTTTGTCTTTTAGAGCTTCTACTTTACTAAAAAAAAAAAAATTAAAAATTAAAAAAAAATCCTTTAATTTTACAGCTATTTAAAATTTCACATACTTTTGCTCTGAAAGTATTTTAATTGACTATAAACACGCCTAAAATCTCTTCATGGTTTACAAAACATTAAAATGTCTCAGATTACACCTCACATTGGCAACAACTGATAATAAATCCTAGTTCTGAAGATAGCTGACAACAATTCATATATGTTTTTCACTCTGATACATCTGATACAAACTAAAAAAGATATAATTTCCAGCATATAATTTTATATAAAGTTATGAATGTTGAAAAACTCACTGGATAAAGAATTATTTTCCCTAATAAATTACCTATTAATATAAACACTATTGACTGGTTAGCCATAGAAAAAGTCAAACAAAAATAAATCTTAAAGCATACAAAGTTCTAAATCAATGTAGAAAATAACCAGAATGAATGGCTGGAGTAGGTGGATTTTACAAGGTTTAAATCCTATGTTTTAAAATCTTGATTGTCTGGATTAATTTTCTAGGCAAAAAACTACATGTAGGGTGACCTAGATTTATCAGAAAGCTTTAAAAAAATGTTATGAGTTTTTGCTCATTAGTTTTGTACTAGTACAAAAAGTAGTACTGTTGTACTGCTATTTAAGAAGAAAGAGGAGATATAGTCCAATAAACATTGGCCAGTGTTTGAAATTGAAAATTGCTTCAAAATACTTGTATATCTAAGAAAATTCTGGCATTGGGGGATGAAAACTCTGGAAATTTGTGGAAAGATGGAATTCTCCCATGAACACAACCATCTGACAACTCAGTTTATAGCTCTATTAACAAAGAATGTGCCACAGTAAGAACTAATCAGCAGAGCAAAACTGTTAATTCTGAGGAACTTATGATAACATTGGTCTGTATTTGAAATTAGAGTCTGCAGAAGAAGGTTATATTGACCTATTTTTGACATAGTTCAGTGGGATTCATTAATGAAGATTAACTGTCCTTCTGGAAAGCATATTTTTTTTTTCATTTCAGCCAAAAGCAGCCCTGTTCACTTAGCCCAAGACTCCCTCTACAATGAGTGAGTGGCTAAGTGGGAATAATTAGATTCCTTTCACTAGCTGACTCTTGACTGAAACCAAAATGCTGCTGTGTGTATATCCTCAGACTGCTGCTTGGACAATACTCTAGGAGACACAGCAGGGGAAACTATACCTCAGAGTGAGCACTATGCTTTTATTACACTTGAACAGGTCTGTTAAGGGTTTCTGTACATGCAGATCTTAATAACTGGAAAGTCATGTTAATTCTGATCATCCGGTTCACTCCCAGCTATCCACAACCTGCAGCAGTCTTTGCCTGTAACGTATTTTTGAGCTATTATTTTGCATAATATAAAAGTAATAAATAAATTAAGTACAAAACATAATTAAAATAGTCTTAAATATCTATCCGTTTTTTCACTGATTGTATGTATCAAAGACTCCAGTTTCTTGAACTTGTGCAGAAGATTCACCCATGTCATTAATTTTCTCTCTTTATGAGCTAGTACTATTGATCCCACTTCTTCTCTGAGATTAACTTTATACAATAAATGACAGCAGGAACTGTTAAGAAACTACAAAACAAGGGAGGATCATTTAGGAACATAAAACAAGGGACAATTATAATTTTCAGAGCTACTGAAAACCTGTAATAGTCAAGCTTTAAAGGGAGTTGCTGGATGTTCATCCTCTTCTGAAAATCATAATTTTTTATGTAGACATAAACACTTAGCAGTGGAACTTTCAAAAGTGCCAAGGGGAACTTGCTCAATATAGCTAATTAATTTAAATGAGAGTTAAGTGCCTTGTCTGTTTAACTGCTTTTGAAGATCCCACTATGCTTCCATCTGCAGTTTTCACAACAAAAATACTTTGGAAAACTTGCCCTAAAGTGATCCAGAAGTTCAAATGTTATAAAACTAATTTCAGGGGATCTTAACTTTAGGCACACATTTCTAAAGATTGTCATGGGGGAAAGAAACTGTCAAAGAGGCCAAAGTCAGACAAAAGAAGCACAGAAAAGAAGGTGCTTTTTGACATTGAAAAAGGATTAAATTCTGCAACTCTTCAGCTCTTACTGATCAAAATGTTTGGGTCTGCAGCATTCTTTATACTGCTCAGACCTTACCAAGGCTGAGCAGGTCTCAGATTGTTAAGTAGCCTTGGGTAAACATGGTTTCTGGAAGATTTATTTTGTCACCTCATTTTCATGCGACATTTCTGGATCCAGTTCACTACAAGGCAAAGTTCATTGCTAAATCTATGTGATATCATCTAGCTCAGCTGGACTGGGATAGCCCAGCCCTGTACCTAGTATTAGTAATGGTTTAAACATTATCTCAATTTCATTTGAGTAGCTTCTCTGAATTTGGAAAATACCTGGTCAATGTGCTATCATGGAATACCTCATATTTCCCCAAGATGTGGTTCCATTTCCTACTATTCCAATACTTGCCAGTGTGAAAACATCAGAAATACTTTGACAGCATATCTGCAAGACGTGTATTCATTTGCTATGAAATGGATCATGATACAAAAAGAGAATGGCTTCATTGCTATTTCAACAGACATAAAAATCGTCTCTACATGAGATATCTGCCTGATGGGGCTGCAATTTGCTTTAATGTGCAGCATTAAGATTCACAGTTCACTAAACCATTAAAATACAGACAAAATGCCATTTCATATCAAATAAACACCTCTGTCCTTCATGAACATTGCAAACACAATTCCCTCTAATATCTAATAATAGAGCTAAAAAATTAATGATGTGAGAACTTGGCTAAAAGAATACAAGATTGACATGATACATACAAATAGCATATTCACATTTCTGGAACCTACATTCTTCCAATTACCAGGCAACTCATTTAGCAATGTCATTTAGCAATGCTCACAGCAACTGGAGAGGACTGATCAAAAATGCTAATAGGTCAAATATAATTTCTGAATTATGTGTCCAATATATATGTACAAAATATACTGTCTCCTGTTCTTAATTATCATGGAGAAACTTATCAGTTACTTAATTCAGCAACCCATGAACAATATAAAGACACCTGGACAACCTTCAAAGGGTTTTTCAGAGTAATGGTTGGGGTAATATTTAAATGTTTCTGATTACGCTATATTATCACTTGCAGGAATTTTCATTTTTCTTTCAAATCTTAGAGCCAGATATTCATTTAAAAAATGAAAAATGAATGTTTAATTGTCTTGTTGTAACAAATGGAATTATGTGAGTTCTGGATAGAGTAATGCAAATGGTAATTATAAGAGTTGTGGGAGCAGACAGACTGTAGTCAGTTAGCCAAGACCTTCAGAAGGATCAGGAGTCTTATATATAAATTCATGGGACTTTTAATAGATACTGAGATTCTCACCTATAACAAAGAACTGAAATAACACCTACAATATCACTAAGATTTTTCTAATTTCTATCTCAAATTCCTGAGAGTACTTACCTTCTGACCAAAAAGGCCCATCATAGAAGTATAGCAAGAGAGAGAATTAAGGGAATTTCATCCAGTGTTTTGATTTTTAATTTGTCTTATATATCTATTCTCACAGTAAAAGTTAAAGTCTTTAATGTACCTTGTCCAATCAAGTCATCCAAACCATTAAAACCCAAAATTAAACTGAACTGGTTCAACTAAACAAATTCATTTTGAGTCTAAATATGATGATAATTGCATTCTGTCTGCCAGATAGACTTATCCCATTAGAGAAAAGCTGGGTATACAAACAACGATTTAAGCAGGCATGTACAGAAAGGAAATAATCAATGACAAAAAATACTATTTATATTAAAATAAAACAAAATAAACAAAACTGAGAAGTACTCCAGATTGCCATGCCAGTATAAAATCGCTATCATTTCCAAATTTTCCATAATTGCTGTAAATTATTTATATCTTTCACCCTATAGAGATGTTTTTTCTAACAACTGAGATGTCATTTTCATTAATTTTAGGCATAGATATTCCAAGGGTTCTGCAAAGAACATGGAATTATATATTTGGTTTTACCATGTACTGGTTGAAAACTAATGCAGTCTAATATCAGTTTGAGGAGTCTGAGAAGCTTGATGAGTATGAAAGGATCAGGCTGAAATACTACAAGGCAAATAATTTTTTCTCTTTCTCTTTAGGATCAGAAGTACAGGTTGTTGAAAGAATCCAGATGGAAGCTGACTTCTGCTAACTGTAAATTCACCTGCCCAAATTTCTCCATAGGGAAACCAGTTACCTCTCTCACAGCTTTCTTGAAGGAAAATAATTAAATTTATTATAATTTTTGTTTTAATATTTACATGTATAATTATTTTTATGCAAATGTGATATAAGAGAGGGAGGGAGGGAGGGAGGGAGGGAGGGAGGGAGGGAGGGAGGAAGGAAGGAAGGAAGGAAGGAAGGAAGGAAGGAAGGAAGGAAGGAAGGAAGGAAGGAAGGAAGGAAGGAAGGAAGGAAGGAAGGAAGGAAGGAAGGAAGGAAGGAAGGAAGGAAGGAAGGAAGGAAGGAAGGAAGGAAGTGTCGGAAGGAAGGAAGTGTCGGAAGGAAGTGTCGGAAGGAAGGAAGTGTCGGAAGGAAGGAAGGAAGGAAGGAAGGAAGGAAGGAAGGAAGGAAGGAAGGAAGGAAGGAAGTGTCGGAAGGAAGGAAGTGTCGGAAGGAAGGAAGTGTCGGAAGGAAGGAAGGAAGGAAGGAAGGAAGGAAGGAAGGAAGGAAGGAAGGAAGGAAGGAAGGAAGGAAGGAAGGAAGGAAGGAAGGAAGGAAGGAAGGAAGGAAGGAAGGAAGGAAGGAAGGAAGGAAGGAAGGAAGGAAGGAAGGAAGGAAGGAAGGAAGGAAGGAAGGAAATATTATCAGTGGTGCAGCTTTGGTCTCTAAGCCAAGACACAGCCTATATGGCTCTGATACAGTCTGAGTCATGGACAAATTATTTAACCTTCTTGAATCTCAACCTTTCAGTCCACTGGAGAGAAGCTGTAATGCAGACAAGAGTGGAGACACTTTATTTGAAAATGTGGGTAAAAATTTCAAGTGGGGATGTTAGTGATGTCCATCTCAGGTTTAGAAGGTTTTTTTGCCCAACAATTATAGTTTAGAAAATTTGAATAAGTCAACTTTTAATTTTAAAACTGAGCAGTATATTTTCAAAGAACCAATACCAAAAATATCATCATAGTTCTGTGCTTTCTCAGCATGTCATAATCTTTCTTGTTATCTTCCGTTTTCAGAACTGCAATATCACCAATCTCTGGAATTACTAAAATAAAGAGAATGCATTTTTATTTTTCTGAACGATGCTCTAAGGTAATACATAAAAATTTAAAATAACGCTATTAAGAATATGAACATTCTTATGTTCATAAATAGAGAAGTTTAAATACTTGCCTTGCTTTATTAATGCAAATATGTTATTTAGTGCGCTGATATAGTAATTTTACCTCAAAGAAACCAACCCACCAACCCATATAATTAAGTCATATAATTACTAATGCCTGCTGAATACTCACATAGAGGAGCACACTGTGTTAGCCTAAAACGGGGAATAATCATGCCATGGTATCACAATATACAGAGAGTGTTTATTAGTACTATGCAGTCTTAAACTGCTAGCCTTTATATGGCTTGGGATCTACTTTATTTTTTTTCTTTTTAGCTGTTCTTGGCTTGTTTTGGTTCAGGATTTTTTTGTTTGTTTGTTTTTGTTTTGGTTTTACTTATACTTTAGTCCTCCCATGATTTGGTTTCTTCTGATTCTTTCAGAATTGCTGGCCCCAGCAGATGCTTGGTAGACAAAGGTAGGAGGAGCTGCAGTGTAATAACTTCTTCAATTTGGCAAAAAAGAAACATTAATATGGATGGAATAATTGGGAAACATAATTTTACTCTCAAATGCCTTGGGGAGTAGACAACACAAAGTGCATGATTAGCAGGTCGTCAAATAAAGAACTACTGTTACTGCACTGTGTAACCACCAAATGGAATTTTACAGAAATCTAGTAGGCACTTCTATTCAACACATGCAATTCATTTTTTTTCTTTACTGAAAGCACGAACCACAAGTAATTTTCAAGCACTTGCTTCTGAAGATAGCCTCTTCATTTATAAAGGAGACAAAAAATTACCCCCAACCAGATCAAAGAAGCCCCACAAACCAAAACTCACCACCACAAAAACATCCCATTCTAGATGACATTGGCAGACTTCAGATTTTTTGAAAGCTCTTTCAGTAATCTACTTTCTATATTTTTAAAACATATAATTAGTACCAATGTATGAGACTGAAAATCAGGTTTCCAAAGTTATTCTTTATGCAGACCACTTTCACATAGACGATCTCTCTTGCATATCCTTACCTAGAGGGCCCTGCTGCCCTTACATGTCCCTGACATGTAGAAGAGAAGAGAATTTGAAGAGAATTTTATGAGCATTTATAAATAAAACTCATGATGTACACACAGGGATTGAAGTCATTATGCACTACCAAAAGCAGACTGGGCCATAATTTTTCATATGTAATTAAAGAGGTGTTTAAGAAAAGACTGGATGTGGCATTAAGTGCCATGGTCTAGTTGACAAGATGGTGTTGTGTCATAGGTTGGACTTCATGATCCCAAGGGTCTTTTCAATCAGCTTAGATGATTCTGTGATTCTATGTTCACAAACACTCAAATTAAAAACAAACTAACTAAATTCCCCCAAAACTTGTCAGATTTAGATTTTGCAATAAATGGGCTTTTGAGAGGAAATCTTCCACCATCACATTTGTTGTCAGCTGATTGGTTCTGCTCATCACTAGTACTAAGGCTATGTGAACCATAGTGCTTGAAGTACTTTTTTACTTCCTGCAGTTGATCACGCAGAAATAGTCTGCTAGCATATCTTAAAAAATTTAGTGTTTTGAGAAAAGAAGAGCATACTTTTTGCAAAGAGTTTTCTAACATCACTTTCTTGTGCCTAGAGAATCTTCTTCATTCATCCCAAGGCCCATCACTAGTCCAATAGCTTAGCTGCATTTCTTGATGAAAGTTTTAATACCCATAACAAACATGCTTCCTCCCAAATCCAGTTATTTTAGCTACAGTTATCTAAATTAGAGCTGGCTTGTCCCCAGCCCAGTGCTCCGTAGCTACTGTGTTTCCCTCCAATCTGTATCAGGTGCCTTTCAAACCCAATGGTCCTCAGATTCTTCCTCACTTCACAACTCAGCATAGACAAAATGAACACAAGGGGTTCAGTACAGTTGCCATTTGAATTTAATATAGATTCTTTTTTTAATTTTAAGACTATATAATTTCATAAATCCCATTTGTTTCATGAAAAATATTCGCCATGACATGATTTTAATTATTGTATTGATTAAAGGTGAGTTTATCAAAACAAAGAGCTGTTGTCCCCAAACGCCTTCATGATGGGCTGTGAAACAAATGCACTGGGCTAAACCTTCAGCTGATTTAGTTCAGCCCAGAAAGTTTAGTACCATTATGCCAACAAGTTATTATTTCTTAAGGGGATGACCTGTCACAGTTTTTATCTTTAATATTTAATTATTTTTAAAATAGAAATCAGCCAATCACCAAAAGCCTCAGTTGAATGTGAAGAAAAAGATGCTGATAAGTTTGTTTAGGTTTTAATCCTACCCCACTATTTTTAAATGGTTTAATCTACCTCCTATTTCTTGGTCAGAGCAAAAGGCACTGTGTGCATGAAACAGAAAATGAATAGTCCCAGATTCCATCCTGCACAACCCTTTCTACAAATTAATACCAACACAGATAATGTATTATTTTTATTCCTGCTCTGCTCACAGACCAAGATGTCAATTGCACTAAGGGCTATACAAATCTACAAGAAAAAATGATGGTCTCAATCCCAAAGAATTTACAGTCAAACTATAGGATAAAGGAGAGCAGAGTATTGGTAGAATAGAGAACAGACCACCCTAAAACTATTAAGGCAACACAGATCAGCATGATCAGCCACCTTGAACAGGGGCTTTTTGAGGAAATTTTGTCAAAAAAGATTTTTAAGGAGGCAACAGAAAGAGGAAACCAATTTTGTATCTATTTACTGAGCTTTCATCCAAGCATAAGACAGACAGCATGAAGGCATTGGCTTCACCAGTGACCTCTCAAAGAGTAACATAAAACAGAGCTGAAATATCCTGTGCATCTTAGTTTCTAAAAACTGTTTTAGCAAAGTGAAGCACTCAAAATTTTGGGAAACATTGCTTTCACTTCAGCAACCTTCATTGACTCTGACAGAGGAACAGACAAACTCAGCTGAAATACAAGGATCAAATTTATTTACTTGTCTGAAAAAAAAGAGGCACTATATACCTAAACTGTTCCTGACACATTTGTCCAACCTGTTTTTAGGAAAGAAAAGCTGTAGTACATTATACTTTGAAACATATCAAACTCTAAACCCCAGAACAGTACTTAAAGATGGTTTCCCACTTCAATGATGCATATCTTATTTTTCAGCTCCTCTTCATGAAGAGTCAGATCTTTTCATGATAAAGACTTTGAATTTTTAGCACTACATAAACAAAAGAAATCACACTAGCCCTTTAAACACAGTTCCAGACAGGAAGTAAAACGACATACACAAAAATTGTGAAAGTCTGAACTAACTCACAACAGGCAGAAAACAGACTGTATTTTATACTGAGATTTCCAGCAGCAGGAAAAGAACTTTTGCTGCCAAGTTAGTGCTGTTGCTTAGAACGAAGAGTCAATAATTAAATTTAAAATTCTGCAGAGAGCCCTAGTGATCTGGAAGGAACAAAAACAAGCACGAGGAAGAAGTTTAAACTAGAGAAAGTGCCACACAACATGTTTAGTCAAGTGGGGAAGAAACAAACCAAACCCAAAAATATGTCTTCCTAAAGAAATAAGGGTGAAGATTTTCAAAATGAGAGAAAGTGAGAGGGTTTTATATGGACTAAAAATATTGGGACTTATTTTATAATATTTACAGAACTGAGTAGATAGCAAGCTCTTGAGACTTTATGGGGAAATATGGAGAATTTGAAAATGGGAAACCTAGTGCTTACATGCTGAAAAGGGAGGGAATGAAGAAGCCAGGGAATTATCAATCATTCATTTTGACTTGGATTCCAAGAAAAATCCTGAAAGAAATAAACAAACACATTTCAAAAACACATAGAAAACAAACAAGACAAGTAACAGCCAAAAGGGATCTGTCATCAATGGGCTGTCACATTTCCTTCAGCGAGAGGGTAACAGGCAATATGGATGAGAGACAAGCAGCCAGGTGTCATTTATCTTAACATTAGAAGGATTTTTGACAACATCTCAAATTACACTCTCAGTCACAAGCAACCTAGTGAAACAGATTTAGCCCCTAAGGGCTAGGTGCAAATTATATCAGAAAGCTGAGGAAAGATAAATTTGTAGTTGATTTACTGTCAGAAGGGAAGGGATGGCACTGGGTGTGGTCTGTTGTTAGTCTGCTATTATTCAATATTTGTAATAACCACTCATTTTGTCTGGATCATAAAATAGAGTATAGGGTGATCAGATTTGGGCAGTAACACTGGGAAAGGCTGAAGCCATGCTGAAGGTCAGAATACTTATTTCAAATGATACTGCAGAGTCTGAAAAAATGAAGCATACCGTTCAACAGGGACAACTAGCAGTACATTATGGGTCAGGAAGGACAGAGGTGGCAGCTCTGCAGAAGAAAAAGAGATCCCAGGGCTCTAGTAGATTGTGATATATTGAATCAATGTTGTCCTGTTGCAAAAGGGGCAAATGCCAGATAAATGCAGATAGATACAACAGTCTTCCCCCTCTACTCTCCATCATGACTACGTGAAATTATGTTTCTCCTGTACTCTGCGCTAGTGAGACTGCAGTCAGAACACTTTCTGAAGGCGAGGTCATTGTGTTTCCCTTTGAAGGAGAATCAAATGGGGAGGCCAGAGGAAATCTGCAAAGATCAGAAGCACGTCTAGAAAACACGATCTATGTGACTAAATTGAACAAATTCCTCTTGTATAGCCTGAAGAAATAACATAGCCTAGGAGGTAAAAACAACAGTCCTCAAATACATGAAAAGGATGAGGATGTGCACGATGTACAATGAATAAAATAAGCTTAAATTATAGCAAGAGGGAGTAAAGTTAGGTATTCTTAAAACACTTTGGAGAAATAAGAGCAGCTAAAAAATGAAAGATAATGCCTTCAGAAGCTGAAAAGTCTTCATCCTTAAAACAACATAAGTGTAGAAGATGTTAACTTTATCCAAGGGCTAGAGAATCTCTTGAGATCCCTTTTGCTGTCTTCTATAAGGCAAAGGCAGATTTCAGATACTAACTATTTTGAGAACAAATAAAAATATCATAACTAGGCTAAGTAAATAGGAAAATAGAAAAATGGTAATGTACTCTCTTGGCAGCTAAGTTCTTTAGGCTGTCTTTTGCGATTTTACAGAATACTTATTTAGGAAAAATATTTTCAAGAAAAAAGTAAACAAGAAATTGTAATGATCCTACTTTTCCTATATCTTGCATAATTAATGATGAATTTTAAATATTGTATGGTAAATTGCTTTTGTTTGCAGTGAAAATGCTTCTCTAAGTGTTAGGGAAAGAAGGTCTAAGTAAAAGAAATCAGCACTGCCGCAATAATAAACTGTTTCCCACATAAGGGAACTTAAATCAATTTGGGATATATTAATCATCTAGCATGTAAAAAAAGAAGTCCAAATTGGAGTCTTATATGAGAATGGAAAACAGGTAGACAAGTTGTCCTTAACCAGTAAAGTGATGCACAATCTGAAGCAAAAGAAAATCCTAAATAAATAACCAGGTTTATAACTCCATAAATCTTTCATGGCTTTCTTCTCGAGCTCTTGCTAAAGACTGATAAAGAGTCTTGTATTCGGCACAAAACTAAGTATAGGAGTCCAGTTGCTTCTATGCCTCCCAGCATTTGCTCAAGACATACAGGACATTACCTCTGAGGGGATTATTAGAAGATCAAATCCACCAAAAAAATGAAAGCCAGAAAACTTTAGAAGTGATGACCCCATCTTTGAATCACTGTGCAAAATCAGTATTTACAGCTCACCTGCTCCACACAGCCCAGGGCAGCCCAGTACTTAATTATCCTCATCCTTAGAATCTTCTAGCGTGTCTGCATTAGATATCTCTCACTGCAATTCAAATCCACTACCTCTAATGGCCAAATTAACTATGTCTAACATAGTTCTTTTCCTGAATAATCCCTTCTGTATTGGAAGAGATTAACACAGCCCCCCTCAATGCAGTTTTCTTCAGACTAAACAACCCTACTCTGCTCAATCTTTCCCTGAAGGCATATTTTAGATGGCTGATCATTATAATTGCTTGCAGCTGGACTCTCCAGCTACTTTACTTTTCAGACAGAAGTCACAGTTCTGCTAAGGAGCTCACAGCACCGCAGAAGAGAGAACAGATCAATTACATCACAAGTCTAGGAGTTCCTTGCTGTAATGGCTTCTGGTGATGCAAATCAGTTAACCATTCCAAAGCTATTGCTTAGCCTTATGCCTAAGTTTTCCATAAAAAGGGAGCTCACTTCAATTCCTGCAGTTACCAGAAAGGGCACTGCAATCCTGCTTCTTTGACCCAGTCATTTCAAACACATTTTATTGACATATTCAACACTAAATCTGTTTACTGTGAGCTGAAGTTACAATTAAATTAGCTATGCATTCTTCATTTCCTGTATTCAGATATATTAATATCACCATTAAATCTAGTGATACCATTTTGGATATTCAGAAATTAATTCTTGATCTTTAAATATATTTTTAATAGTGTTTGGGGGTTTATCCAGATGTAAAGTTCTGGATAAATATTAGATTACTATCCTGTAGTAATTAGAATAATATTAGTGCAACATGAAGAGAATTGCAGCAAAGCAAACAGAAAAAAATAATCATACAGTACTGTTCTGCTAACTGCTGGTTATCCTCTTTCATCATATAATAACTATTGAAGGCCTTTTTCATTTTCCATTTAATGATTGTTAATTTTGTGGTAGACTTCCATTATGTAACACAAATGAGCAATAATTAATTTAATCATTTAATCTGCAATTTTTGCTTTTAAGGACTTTTAAACAATTTGCTTCAAGCTTTAAAGGGCAGCTTAATTTTCAAATTGCAAGACATATGTAAATTTCAGGGTGGTGTCAATGCTAAAACTCACATTAGCTTGTACCAGGGGAGTAGCTAACCCTGCTCTATAGTCCTCTATATGAATGCAAAACTCTCTGGAAATTCATTCAAAAGCTCCTTAATTTTTATTGTTCTATCACTGTTCACTTTTTTTACTGTGAAAGAGAAAAGAATATTTTAAAACATAAGTTCTATGCTTGTCATTCTTTTCCAGTTTGTTGAAAATACAGGAATACTCTTGGTCCTGTTGGTTATGGCTATTCGAAGAACAATTCATTCTAATCATACCACTTTTACAAAGGATGAACACAAAAAGCTATAAAATATCTACCACCCAGTCAAGAATCCTGTGACAAATTCACAGCCAAACATACAACTGCAACTTCATACTTCATTTGAGGAACCTGACTTTCACTCAACCTGACAAAGTGAGAAAAAAGACACTATTCGTCCTAACTCTCAAGCAGAGACTGTTTCACTGGCAATTTCCTATCATTCTAATGAAGAAAAAATGGTTATCAAATTTCAGGACATTTTCCCAGCAGCTATCTTTTATCCATTTTATTTTTTGGGGTTTTTTTTTTTTGGTTTTTTGGAGGTTTTTGTTTTTCTATAGAGAATCAGTCAAGAAGTCTATGTCATTGAGGGGGAAAAAAGACTATTAGGATCAAAGTAAAAAAAACTTCAGAAGGAAGACAAGTTGTCATTCTCCTTCAGTTCTTCTAAGGTCATTGGCTCTCGAATGTAGGTTCTGTTTTGATTTTCAGTGATGTCTGAAATAGTTTCTGTCTAATATGGGCACTTCTGAAAATCATTTAATGCTCTTTTAACATCTGTATTCAGCCTATTTCTTCTCCATTACAAAGCTTTTTATATCATTACAACCCATAACCTTTCAATAGCATAAAATCCCAATTTTATTCATTGTTTCTTGTGTTTTTTGTCTTGTATCCACTTCTCATTTACAGTAGCTGACTGTTGATTTATCTTTTTAATCTAGAATTGGTCCTTAGCAGACACAATTTTCATATTGACCTAAGACACAAACAGTAGGGAAGAACAAATCCTGAGTCATACTACTTGACCAGTGCTAAGATCAAGACTAGTTTTGTGAAAACTTGCTAGTCTAAAAACCATAGCAGTCTCTTCTATTTTCAGCCTTATGTAGAATAAAGAAAGACAGCAGTACAATTTTGAGAAGAACAGAAGAACCTGAAACATTTTTCCTTGTCTCCTTTAGTTTTATTTTTAACCTGGGATCAAAAATTTTCAGTCAGATGACATGGGTTTGTTAGAGTGAAAGTTTGAACTCTACTGCCTTATTACATGGAGGCAGAAGAACACCCTGCAGGCCATGTGATTGTCATATTTTGTTTATAGATATAATCATATTCAGTACTAAGTGCTTTTATTGTGTATTTCCTTGTACTGTGTTCTTTTGTTAAACACAGGGCTTAGGTTCAGCATTTTAAAAACATCTATGAATTATATAATAGCTACCACAGGAAAAGAAGAGGCTTTCTGACTTCTTTAATGAAATACAGTGGCCTACAGCAAAGCTTAAAACTTATTTAATGCAGTTATGGAAAACATCAGACGTTTTTTGAGTCATTTTCTTTCACCATGTCACAAGAAAGGGAACTAATGGATTTTGAATCTGTAACTTTCAAAAATAATTGACTAATTTCAGTGTTGATGGATTCCTTCAGTATTAGATACAAGACATGAGGCCTAGAAAAGAAGAGAAATCAAATACTGATTCAAATATCTTTATGATCTGGCTGCCTGAAGGGAAGCTCACTGTCAGTGTGAGGTTCCCAATTTTTACTAGTTCACCAATCACTGTGCTTAAGGCTGATGGTGGTTATGGCTGTCTCTCTGATAGTTCATCACATCAGTGCAATTTTAATTTATAGTTTTCTTCATAAATCAAGATCAGGATGCCCCTGAGTCATTCATATCCTCGGTGCGTACACTCCATAAATGTGAAAGCTTATGCATCTTATTATTTCTAAGAGCATGTTAGAAATCTGTTATTGTAAAATCTCTTTTTTTTTATTTTAACAGAACTCTTGTGCTCCAGTGAAAAAACAAAACGAGACACAAAAATCCCAAACCTAAAAAAAAAACAAATACAAGTGAATTCTGTCTTTAAAACTCACTGTTTTCACTTGAAACACAGAATCAGAGAAAGGCCTGTATTCAAAGCAACCTGAAAGATCATCCAGTTCCAACCCCTCTGCTGTGAGCAGGGTCACCTTTCACTAGACCAGGTTGCTTAGAACCCATCCAACCCAGCCTCAAACAGCTCCAAGGAAACATGCAGGGTTTTTGCATGCTTTGGATTTTTCTCAAGGAATAGTATCATGTAAGTTGATATCCACTCCAGCATTTTAACTGCATCTCTGCTAAATGTGTGATTTTGAAATCACCCATAATTGTGTCTGCCTGAAGACTCATCAGAAGATCAAAATCACTAACTTGGAATATGGATTAAGATGTACATATTTCTTTCTTAATGGAGTCTTTAAACATAGATTTTGATAGATAGAAACAGTGTATAGTCTTGAAATGTAATCTTAGATCGTTTCAAATTGTATTTTAAAATATGTGGGGGTTTTTTTTTAAGTCAGTTATTAGATTTTAAAATTCTTTCAACTTTTCTTTTTCCAACTGGTACTTAGCTTTAAAAATAGAGCATTTTAAAATGCTTTTAGAGGATTTTAAAATCAATGTTCAGAGAAAAAAAGAAATTAACCAAAACAAACTGAATGGGTTTCTAAGGAAAGGAACTCAGGAAGTGATTATCAAAACTTTAGGACTGGAACTATTTCCATCTACTGCCACTGACATAAACCATCAGTCAATATGTGTGTCTAGTCTAGCCCTTATAACAGCACATGCAATACAGAACACAGTTTCTAAGGGTGAATTCATTATTAATCATAGAAAGAACTTGATTCAAATTATAAGTGCAAAGAAAAGCAAACTTGTTTCTAACAACTTTACTTGTACAGATATTACATGGTTGAGAGCTCAAATTTGCTAAACCCACACATCTGTAGAGAACTTTTACGTGTGATCTGGTATGCAAAATGCTGTTGCAATATTAATAAAACATAACTTTTGCAGAAAAGCTACCTTTGCCTGAATTTTTATTCATATAAACCAGAAATATATTTTTTTTGGAAGAAAGCATTTTAACTATCAGACTTCCCTGAAAATTAAGTTATCTTTTTCTACTGATAAAGAAATTATGAAAGTAAACAGAAAACACTGACAGTTAGTGTATCATCAATGAGCAGAAGTTCTAAGGCAGGTATTTCTTTTCTTCCTTTAAAATCATTCTAAAAGTTTAAAAGGTCTGATTGTTTCCAGTATATTAGGATCACTTAAAGTCAGGAAACCTTGGAGAGTAAAACGACTTTACTAAAACGGGTGTAAATTTACATGGTCAGATTCATCAGACAGGTTATTTGAGATTATTGTTGGACATTTCTAAATATTTGAGTTTCTTTGTGTCTGTCAAAGACTGAGATACCTTTTTCAAACTCAATAATCATGCAAAAATTTTAATTTGGAAGATGGTTTGTTTTTCTTAATTTAATTTATGTACTGTATCAGCCCTCTCATGCATTTGTTTTGTAAGAATTACAAGAGTAGGACTGATAGTAGTCATGAAGTGCCTGTATCTGGAAGCTATAGTTGCTTCAGAGGAAATGTAAAAGGTCAGTTAGCCTAAAGGAGAGCATTAATGCTACTGAAGTCTCCATGAAGAAGCCAGCATCAGAGCTGGAAGGGTCCCTGCAGCTGGTGAAGCCTGCTGAGAAAGAGCCCCTTAGGGAGGGTGATGAAGAGTCTTTATCCAGCCACTTTCTGCCGAAAGGGAAACCAGCACTGCAACGAGAAAGGAACAAGTCTGAAGCTTGACAAGGACCCTGCAGAGTCAGTGAAACTTTGAGGAGCCAGAGACATCAGCAGAGCAACCCTGAATTCTGAGGGTGGTGGCCAGAGACAGACTGGGGCTGGCTACCAGGTGAGAAGACACAGCCCAGACAACAAACCTGCAGCCAAAATATGATCTAAATTAGCAAAGAGCATCTTAAGGAAAAGGAAAATTGAAAAGTAGGGTGAATGAGGAAATCAGAAATAGAAAAGGGAAACCTTTCAATTAAGTTATTTAGATGGAAGATATGTTCTAGTTTGTCTTACAATAATTTTTCCAAGGGTTGAACTGTACTAAAAACCTAATACTTTCAAGATTTATTTTTCTGACAGGGAAAATGAACAGAATAATAAAAACGATAAATTTTCTGAAGCACAATACCAGCAGCATAGATGAACATCATCATAAACACATCATAGCTACAACATGTTCTGCACAATTTGAGGAAGAAATATCTGTAAAAACCAGGGTAGAGGTATCTACAGAGGATATCTAGCTTACAAATATTCACTAAAAATCATAGTTACATGTATCTTCATTAAAAATAAACTAGAGGAGAAAGGGTACAGGGGGGAAAGTATTGTATTTTAAAAGCATCTCCTTTAAAGAGCAGCAGGGTAAAAATTATTCTGCCATCTTAATGCTGCTTCACTTTCAATAAATGTAGATGTTTTCACAGAAACTAATGAAAACATCCACTGTGTTCCCTATGATTCATTGGCAATCAAAAGCCCTTCCTAATTTGCAATATGATGATCTGGAGTATTGACAATCATTCGAAAAGATGGCTTGGTTTTAATATATTTTGTCTAGTGAGAGGAGGCAGCAGCTTTGCCACAGCAGATCATCATCTGTCACAACTGCCGTCAGCACCTGCTAAGAGTTCCATGAGGGTGCAGGAGGAGCCAGCCCTGTGTGCCTGCTCCCATCCTGGCCCGGGGGAGCAGGGGCTCTGCAGCAGAGCAGGGGTGGTGGAGCGAGAGCAGGACCCTCACACAAGGCTGGGAGCAGAACCTGGCACTGCAGGGCACTGTGCCAGCCAGCCCACCCGTGTAGGGGGATAGAATACAAGAAAATAAAACAGTGTAGAAAGTAATCACACCCCTAAGGATTTGCAGCTGGGCCAATTATCAAAGATTAGGAGCAGGCCTGACTTTAACAGGCCACAGCTGTAAGCAATGAGAAGAAGAGTGCTATAAAAGAGTGGGGTGGCTGGTTGAAAAGGGAATTGGAGTCAGTTAGCTACTTTGTGAAGAAGAGTCGGTGCTCTGAGGAGCTGCCCATAAGAAACATCGTGAAGGTTTGGAACTTCTGTGATAAGGAGGCAACAGTATGGAACTCCTACAATAAGATGACAACACACCCATGTCTTCACAACTCCACATACTGGACAGAGCTGGCCTGAGAGCTGGAAAAACCAAATGCATCCAGCACGTGAGCTCATGGTGGTGAGAAAAGAGAGCCAGAGAACATTCAACACATCCTTAACTAATGAGAGGTAATGAGGCCATGCTTAGATAAAAGCTTTCCAGTTAGATTTGTGGTCAATGTGGTTAGCACGATGTGGTTTCAGTAGTATGAGTACCCATCAATCCAATCATATTTCAGTGTTCCCTCGAGCACATATACATGAGGCAGAAATAATGGGACTGAAAAACTACAGGCTTAATGAAAAATTTAAAAGTCTAGGGGGACATAAAAAAGGACAGATCATAAAGAAACTAAAATTGAAGCAAAATTTTCAGCATCTTTTTTGATATTACTATATAACTGTTATGTTAGTACTAGCATTTCTGCAAAATGTGTGTATCAGGTTTTGAATTAATAAATACTAACTTTTCAGAAAAATGTAGCCATGATCAAAATCAGGAATGTATTCATAATAGCTATGATAAGAATCTAATCTAACTGTAGTTTTTCCAGAAATTAATGTTTAATATTAAACTTGTTTAACCATTTTTTTTTCTTTCCTGCCCTCCAACACACAGATATCATGTTAGTGAAGGGAAATAACACTGCCACACAATCTGCAACACATGGCTTCTTTTGGTAGGCTTTTTTTTCTATTTGGACAGAATAACTAAATAAATGAGTCCCTGACAAGTAGTTATGGATATTAAATTGTAGATATGCTATAGTGGTTTAACAGCTGTGGATGAAAATAGGGAGCTATCATATGTGTTATTGTGGGTAGCACTCAGATAATTATTGCAAAATAGTCTGAACAGGGGAATAATTTGTAAATATTTACTACACTGTCTTTGTAACTCTTCATCAAGAGCCTCTCACATGGAAAACCAGAGATATTTGAAACCTTTTTTGTGTTTTTATTGAATTCACTGCATAAACTTGCTTTGGTGTATCTACTCATCAATTCACACTGTTGCCCTTCTCATCGGCCTTTAGCAAAGCAACATTGGTATTTGCAGAGGTACCCAAACAGCTAATACAAGTATATTGCATATCTAATAAAGAAAGAGATTAAATTCATTTTTCTTCTTCTTTCTTCACATGAAGATATCTTCTTCCAGAAAGTACCTTGGACCCAAAAATTTCTGAAATTAAGCCTTGATGCCTATTTGTCATACAAATCTATCTAATATATCCTCTGAATTTTTTTAGGACAGCAATTTTCAACCCAAATATAATTCCATGACAAATGGACTCTAACTACCCCAAAACTTGCAAAAGAGATTAAGACAGCAATTAAAAACACCATTTAAAGATGGGTAAATTGTGGATTTTTTATTCCTTCTGCTATGAAGTAATCAGGGGCAATACAAATCCTAGTTATTCATCTAGAAAAACACCTAAGTCTCCCTTTATATTCAAGGAATATTTTTATTGCAGTAGTTCATCATCCCTATGTTTTAACTAAATCAGAAGTGGTTAGAATTCAAACTTGTCTTTTATGAAATACATTTCCATCCTCTTATATTATTTGAAATACCTGGGCAATTTACCTGCCCCCATTATTTTGTCTTGTTTTAAAGAAAAAGTTATTTCCCTGCCTAGTTTATTAATCTCTCTGAGGAATAAAATATGAAATTATTTGAAAATATCATCTGAAGGAGCTGATAACTACACGACCCATCTGACTTGAAAATATAAAGCATTTCACTCAGGCTATTGTGCAAGCTTTTACTGTCTTCTCAAGAACAGAGGGGAAGTGCTTTGTTCTGCCAACTGATTGAGAATAAATAATATTTTTAAGTGTTTAAAATAATTTAATATTCAAATTAGTATTCTCCAATGTCAGTATCATAATCTGATTTGTAGAACCATAGAATCATTTAGGTTGAAAAGACATGTAAATCCTCAAGTCTACCCATTGGCCTGACATGGCCAAATCCACCACTAAACCATGTCCCTAAAGGCCACGTCTACACATCTTTTCAATACCCCCAGCAATGGTGACCACTTCCCTGGGCAACCTATTCCAGTGCTTGATTACCCTTTCAGTGAAGAATTTTTTACTAATGTCTGATCTAAACCTCTCCTGGTGCAAGTTCCAGTAGTTTCCCCTGTCCCATCACTTCTTTCTTTCAGGTAGTTGTAGAGAGCAGTAAATTCTCCCCTGAGACTCCTTTTCTACCTAACAGAATAACTAAGCCCAGTTCCCTCATTCAGTTCTCACGAGACCTGTGCTCCAGACCCTTCACTAACTTCATTGCCCTTTTCTGGACGTGCCCCAAACCCTCAATGTCTTGTAGTAATCAAGGGGAATTTTACTGGTCTCGACAACTATTAGAAAGAAAGTTCTAGACAGGCGGAGGTCAGTCTTTTATCACAGGGTGATAGAAATAGTTTCAAGTTGTGCCAGGACAGGTTTAGATTTCATAATAGGAAAAAATTCTTCCACTGTACGGGTGATCAAGCAATGGAACAGGCTGCCCAGGGAAGTGATGGAATCGCCACCATCCCTGAAGATATTTAAAAGACTTGTACATGTGACCTTAGGGACATGGTTCAGTAGTGGTCCTAGCAGTGTTTGATTGATAGTTGGACTGAACAACCTTAGAGGTTTATGCCAACCTTGATGATTCTAGGATTCTATCAGCTGCAGCCTCTCCAGGGCCAAGTACAGAGGGACAGTCCCTGCCCTGGTCCTGCTGGCCTCACTATTTCTGATACAGCCAAGATGCCGTTGGCCTTCTTGGCTGTCTGAGCACACTCTGGCTCCTGATCAGCTGTGTCAGCCAACACTCCCAGGACCTTTTCTGCTGGGCAGTTTTACAGCCACTTTGCCCCCAGACTGCTGGGGTTGTTGTGACCCAAGTGTAGGACTCATCCCTTCACCTCATTGAACCTCATGTAATTGGCCATGGCAATCAATCCAGCCTGTCCTGAGTGCTCTGCAGAGCCTTCCTGCTCTGCAGCAGAACAACAGTCCTGCTCAGCTTGGGTCTTGTCTGCAAATTCACTGAGGGTGCACATGATCACCTGGTCCAGATCATTAATAAAAACATTAAACAGGACCCAGTAATGACCCCTGGAGAGCACCACTTGTGACCAGCTGCCAACTGGATGTACCTCCATTCACTGTCATCTCTGGCTGGCTTGGCCCTCCAGCCAGTGCTTTACCCAGTGAGCAGTGAACATCCAGGCCATGAGCAGCCAGTTTCAGCAGGACAATACTAAGGGAAACAGTGTACTTACGTTTAGATGAAGTTGATTACTCCACTGACCAATTACTTTGTATTCTGTACTCTTGTTGGTGATTTGATACTGAAAAATATCATAGCGTCCAGGAGCATCTCCATTTTCATTGAAAACAACAGGTGTTCCAGCACTCCCTGAAAAAATATCAAAAGCAATAAATGCCTTTAAAAGAATTTTAAAAATATACATTAAGAGAAAAATTCTAGTTAGAAATTGAACAAGTTCTTCATAATGCAAATATAGTACGATAATAAATTCAAAAACATCCCCAAAACAAAATGTATGATATTATCATCTTCACAAAATCTACCCTATGATTCTATGAAAATCATTTTAAAATATAATCATTTGCTGTCTTTTTCTCTGGTTGTTTGGTTGAGGGTGTTTTTATGTGTATTATAGAACATTAGGAAATTCTAGGATAAAACAGAAATGAAGAAATTTCTTTTGACATGAAGAAAGACATAATTTCACTTTAGGATGTGTATACTTGGCAGTAGGCAAAAAATAACAATCTTGCAATGAACTAAAAAATTTCCCAGTTAAGCACAAAAATATTGTTAATATCCTCAACTTAGGAACCAATACTCATAAAATACCTTGAGATGCAAATGTTTAAATTGTGTCAGAGTAAGTATGCTGTTTCTAACACTGACCACCTATGAAAAAGTATTTTATCAAAATAAATTAAGTACATCAGCTGTGCTTGTTGCTCTCTCCTCTATACATGACACTGCCTGACAGAAAAGGCCATTGCTGAAGCTGTCAAAAGTTATAAATCGACACTGTTCTTATTCGATCAACAAAACGTTGAAAGATTGAAAACTACACATCTACCTTGGCAACCAGACCAGCCAAATTAGAACACACTTTGATGGATTCCCTCAAGGTGACATCAAGGACCTGCACTCCTGCAGAGACCTTCCCCAAATTTTTATTTATAGGTGAATCATATTTACCGTTGAGGTCCATTGAAGAAAAATTCAAGTATGCTAATGTTCTATTTCGGTGACTGGAGATGAAATTTATCTTTACTGGGGGAAAAACCCAAACCACCAAAAAATGCCACCATGATGTTTTCATGTTTCTCCATGTAAACACCCAAGAAAAGAATAGCCAGTTCACAGTAAATTCCTACACTATAACACATGTTAATGTACCACCTAGAGGCACTAAGTCCACTGTGAGTGGTTTCCAGAGAATGAAAAAAACAAGTTTGAAATTCTGGGTACCTGTCCAGGTAGAAGTAGGAGCAGTCTGCACATTTCAAGATTTCAACATAAATTCTTCTTGTATGTCTGTCTGTCTTTCTCCCATAAAGTATTTTGTTCTCTAAAGCATTTTGTTTTGTATAACAGCTTTCATATAAAATTGATATCCAGTGAAATAAGCAGTGTTTTGAGAGTGACAAGTGGCACATTAAATACTGTGCCAATTTCACAGTTCTGCCAGAAAAATTCTGGCTGCAAAAATTGGATGTGAGCAACCATGGAAGAAGAGTATCAAAAATTATGTGTGGTAAAGACTTAAGACCCCATGAAGATAGAAGAGACTCTACAGAAAATTTTGGAAAGCTCTTCATGCTTTGCTCCCAATTATTTTGACAGAATGAAGGGCAAGAAAAATCCCAGTCTACAATCTTTCAAGCAATGAAATTATTCTTCATTGCTCACACAGCATGTTGATGCAATAAATTTCTTCCACCCAACAAACACATACTCAGCTGTTGTTGGTTCATAGTTATGGAGGTAACTTTCAAAATATTACTGTATAGTACCAATAGAATTCATCTTTCCACTCAGCAGCATTTGAAGCCCTCATGGAAAAACAGTCATTTTTATGAACAGATAGGAAATGTTCTTGGTATACCTTAAGACCAATTGGAACTTAAAACATTATAATGCTCAGCAATAACAGTGTGAGCTTATAACATATGGCTGGCTTTAGAAATATCTTCTGGTGGTTTTGGTTGGGATAAAGTTGATTTTTTTCATAGTAGGTTGATTTGGGCTCTGATATGGATTTGTGCTAAAAACTGCTGACAATGCAGAGATTTTTTTTAGCTATTTCTGACCAGCATTTACACAGAGTCAAGGCGTTTTCTGCTTTTCATCCCACTCCCCCACTGGGGAGGCTGGGGATGCACAAGGAGTTGGGAGGGGACCAATCAGGACAGATTACCCCAACTGATTCAAGGGATATTCTCTACCTTAAAACATCATGTTCAGCCTATAAACCTGGAGAAGAAGGAAGCAGGGGACATTTGGGGAGATGGCATTAAGTCACTCACTCTATGTGTGATGCTTTCCTGGGGATGACTGAAGACCTGCCTGCCCATAGCATGTAGTGAATGAAATCCTTTTGCTTTGCTTATGTGTGCAGCTTTTGCTTCACTTATTAAACCGTCTTTATCTCAACCCATCTGTTTTCTCAATTTTACCCTTCCAGTTCTGTCCCAGTCCAGCTGGTGGGGGAAGGATCGAGCCTGTGTGATGCTCAGCTGCAGGGCTTAATCCACAACACACCTACAAAGTGACTGAGTAGCCCAAACCAGAACTACCTTTCTTTTTTGGTGCAGACTGTTCTCAGCTAGAGCACAACAGCATCTCATGCTGAGCACCACAATCAACAGGGACATAGCAACTTGCTAAATTCAGCAGCTTCTCCAACTGAGTCCAGCAAGATTTTCCCCATGAGGCGAAAGTCAAACAACCTTTGTCAAGTTAATAAAATCAGGCTTGCTAAAAGCTGGAATAAGTCACAGAAGATTTACACTCCCTAACACTGAGAAAAAACCACTATCCCTTTGTTAAACAGCAGATTTTAGAAAGTACAGTAACAGCCACAATGCCTGCTCTAAATTATATTTGACTGTATTTTAGCAATGCTGCCATAACTTGTATATTCTGTTAACAACGAAACTATTGCTTTAATCCATGTCTTATTATATTCACATTCCATTGTGGAATAAAACATTTAATGAACTATAACTAGGAGGCATGTGTGACTGGATTGTGCTAATAAACCATTAGCTGCATAACCAGGAAAGCAAAGTTAAAGGCTTTTGAAGAAAACTTGTGGATTTGACCAGTGGTTTCCAAAATAATAACTGCAAGATGGTAGCAGAAGACTTGAAAGTGTAAGGACAGAATGAAAGTGTAAGACAAACTAGATGCCTCAAGGTTATAAACAAAATACATTATTTAAAAATGTTAACCTCATCTGAAGAAAAATATACCCTGGTGAATGACCTAAATGAAGAGTGCATCTGGGAATGGATAGTCCTCAAATTGAAAAGGTTTTCTAAGACAATATACTTTGTTGGATAGTCCGTCAAATTGAAGTGCATAGTTCTGTGGAAAAAGTGATTAACACTGTAGAGAGAGCAGATAATAAGCCATGTGGAGAAACACTGTAGCTGACCATAACAACTAATCTCATGTGAGGAGGCAACCTTGGATTCAGTATATGGCACTCAAACAAATGCTACAGAAGTATACAAGTGTCTTTTTTGTGACAACCAGATATGCAGAACTGAGCACTCTTGTATCTGGTACTGCCACATAGACTCTATCATTGCCATTGCAGGGAATTGCATCATAGTTCAAGTTTAAGACAGAATTGAAATGCTCCTCTTGTTAATCATTGAGGTCTACCTGCAAAATTTAAATTTAACACAGAGAGAAAGTAACACAGAATAAAACAAAGACCTGAGGTAGTGAGCCAGGAGTACATAAATTCCAGCTTAGATAAATGTACTTTGGGAAACCACAACAAACAGTTCTTGAGTAGGGTATTTACACTAGAGAATGAACTTGGCTACCTTCATTTGGGTACCACATTCATTGGAAACCATTATAGGAAAAATGCTACTTTTGCTTAAGATAAATATTCCTATATTGCTAGTTTAGACCACCATGGAAAACAGAGAAAGCAGGGTACTTTTTTAGAAACAATTTCACTGATTTAAATTTTAAAAATATTTTTAAAGGAATCATTTAATAAAGCAATTATTTAATAATTTTAAAGCAATCATTTAATAATTTAAAGAGAAATGAAGGAACTATGTCTTTGAGCTTTTCATATTTTATTCTAAATGTAGTTATGTTGCCTGTGTAATTTTAGCTCATGAATAACTCAGATAATTGTATTCAATATGTCACCACTTTAACTAAATTTTTAAGTTATTCTGGATGTCTAGAACAAAAGTACCTGGTAGAATTTCCAGACTACATAATAAGCTTGGCTAACTATGGAAAATCATGTGTGAGCTTTTACATTCTTCATGTCTCCTTCATACCAATCTTTTTCAGTTTGGTTTGGGTTGAATTGGGGTTTTTTAATATAAAGCCATAGCTTCTAACTTATTTTGAGATCTGTTTCAGAAGTTTCTCTTTGCTGAGCAAAGGACTTATTTACAATTTTTAGGTATGAAGTAATACTCTGGTACTGAAAAAAATTCTCTTGCAGCAATCATCATTAAAGAACGCTGGGTGTTAAATTAGCACCTCAGCTAGACATTTCAGAATGTTCCTGTGACCTCAGCTGTTTATGAGACTTTCAAAATGCAGGTTGAAATAGCCAGAAAAATTAGAGAAGAAAAAACGTAAAATAGATGACGTTTTTAAGTCTAATTCAAGGCTGTGATGGACCCTTTTGAATTTTCAATACCTTACATAGATATCAAGGAAGACCCTTTCTGATAAGCAGCTGTTGTATTTGTGCACTGGGCTAAAAATTCACATTCTGCTGAAGAAATCTTAAAACATGTACCTTGATATTCTTGAGATGCTGCTCAGCAACTACCTAATCCTTCATGCGCCTACTTTGTCAAATTACATTTCGCATTATTCTAAAATATCTCCTTTTGCACTGCAGACCAGAATATTAGATCCCTGAGAGATTACAGCATGCACTTGGCCAATGCCTTCCAGAGAAATTCTCTTTACATTTCATGAAGTGGAAAAGAAGTAGATTTACTTGTAAACCACAAGTTCATGTATAGTACTGGCCAAGTGGATATAAAAATGATTAATATACAAAAGTTCCTAAATTAAGAACAGCACTAAGCCTTATTTTTTTAATTTTTTTTTAAAATTCAACCAACACACTTGGATTCCTCTTACATGAAAATCCTTTAAAATTTTATTTATTGTGAGGCCCTGTTACTTCAGCACATTGACAAAAGTGTAGAAAAGTGGTTGTGCTGATAAGTGTCACAACTGCCATTTACAGAATATTCCAACTCCAGTGGGGCAGATTTCATTATAAAGTGTGATACCAGATACAAATCTTTTATTTATGAAATAGTATGTCTTTGGATTTATATTAATTTCTTTTTTTAAATTTGAAATTATAATTACTTAAGCTGAGTCTTCATCCTTGGAGCTGTTTCACATCAACTACTTTATCTGCTATGAATCTAAAGAAGGAATCCTGGATTCAATGGTAGGCTTAGGAGAATGGAAGTCAAGCAACTATGTAGTGCACTGTAGTACAATTAACTACCTCTTAACTATCTCTTAATTAACTATGCACCATCTCTTAGCATTCAGCTTTATGGAAAGACTTCTCAGATTTATAGGATCAACTCTAATTTCATTAATTCATGCAAATAATTTCAGGTACTAGAATTAAGGGTTCAGATATTTTTTTAATAATCATTTCATTCTAAGTAGGTTTTAAAGGCAAAAAGTACTACAGAGATGTATATTAATTAAATTGTTCTCAGGAAAGTAAAAAGAGGGAGAATAACCATTTGAACTTTCAGAACCAAAAATTCCCAGAGAAGAAAAATGCATAAAGAAAAATTAAGCAAGATGTTAACCAATGAGACAAATTAAATAGAAGGTTGAAATGGAATATATGGAAAGAGTAAATACAGGCTGTTATAACATTTAATAGAAAAAAAAAAAATCCACTGAAAATTATAAACAACTAATCAGAAAATTATAAACAACTAGCAAAAGTTAATTTGTGAATGTCAGGCTGTCAGAGAAAGAATATAAAGTTTACCAAGCTATGTGAGGTTTGAAACAAATGAAGCCATTATCTGCTCAATCTCCACCCAGCAGACATTTTAAAACAATGAGCAAAATGCGCAATGTGGTTACTAAAATATAAAATGATGATTGTCTTACACCTATTCAAAATCTGAAAAGCCTTCTTTTCATGCTTACCCTACATGTTTCAGTTCAAGATTAGGACAACAAAACAAGTTTTCATCCAGTTGCAATAAATACAGACCTTTAGTGACATTTTAAATATCCTAAGATACTGGATACATCCACGCGGATATGCAGAACCTGCATATGACAGAGAATCTGTGCCTTTCTGAGGCAGCAGCTGGAGGCCAGATGGATACCCTGGGGTATCTTAAATGGCATTTGATGCCCATGTTTAGGCAATTTATCTTACTTACCACAGGGCAAATTCTGGCTGTTCATGTATGAATGCACAAAATAGAATGAAAAAGAAACTAGGAATACTGCAAGAAACAAATTATATACAGATTTAGGGTATATGTAATATGAATTATAGTGGTACCCTTTGCAAGGCTTATAGAGAAAGTAAACAATTTGGTATTGAAATAAACCGATATAAATGAATTCCAGGTCAGGCAGCACAACTTTACATTTCTGAAGCTGATGGATGAGAACGAAGGCTGTGATTTTGCACAGAAGCATATAATTTATTTGTTGTCTTGGTCCTCAGCATAGTGAAAAAATTAAAATTCTGTATTTCTGTGAAAGGAACAGTTCATTTCACTCTTGTATAACATCAGCCAGGGCAAGTACCATAAGCCCATGGTATTTAAAATAACAAATACCAAGTAGAGCTTTTTTCCTTACAGAATCTATTAGGGCTTCTTCCCACATCAAGCACAGAGACATGCATCATAAAACCTACCCTGAAATGAATAAAATTCAGATATGAGACTGAACTCTAGCCATCGACAGTATAGGAGTAGTAAAAAAGCAATTTGTCCCATTATTAATTAGTTGGTGTAACAGTGGGTTTTAAAATAGTGATCTAAATACAAACTCTGGTTCATGTAGTCCTTCAGCTACAGCTTCAAGAAGTATATAGAGGAGAAAAATTCATCTGCATTTTCCTTGTTCTCTACATGCTCTTCCCCAGAATCAGCTATTGGTCACTCTCAGCAAATATACTACAGTGGTGACATTTTTGTTCTTACTCTCTAACAAAAAACTCAACCCAGAATATGAAAACACAGAACTGTAGCTCCTCTCCTTACAGCACCTTGAGTCTACTGTCAGAAAATATGTATACCTATAATACGACTGTATCACAGATTAAACTTTGAATTCTGCCAGATAAAGAATGAAAATTGGTAGACACCAGTCTGTCACCTGCTATGGTGACACAGAATTGAGCAGGCAGTTTTGTGCCTCCCAGCCTGGACTCAGCCCATTCTCTGCTCAACAAGGCTGGGCTGTGACCTCTCCTCCCAGCGGTGGGACACTGCTGTGTGAGCGACCTTCCCTCCTCCACTGCCAGCAGGGAGGGCAAGGAGATGGAGCTGAGCTACTTCACAGGTAGGTGCTACAGCCAGGCAGGAATTATCACTGTGGCCTTGTCAGAAGCATTCATCAATCCTAGGAAAAGAACGTGATGAATGAGGTTCTGATGGGGAAGGAGCGGAGCTGCTGAAGAACAGAAAGCAAGCCCCTTTGAACATTTCCTGCCACCTTAGCTTTGTTCCTTTCACCTCTGCAAAAGAGACAGCTCTGTCCACACGTGGGAGGGGGTTTTGAGGAGAAGAGAGGAGGGAAAGAGTGAGACAAAAAGCTTGCTGTTCCCTACATGTAGCCAAAAAGCTCAATGCTGCCAGCATATTTGAAAGAATAGTGCTTCTTTTTATTCTGTACTCAAAAAAATCCATAGAGACAGGTTTCATCTTAAAATCTACAGCATATATTGTGAGCCAGAGAAGATTGATTCAGTTTTACAGCTGAAGAATCCAGCAAGTCAAGAAAGCCAACAGGCTCAGGGAACGGATATTGTGTGCAATGGGAACAGATCACTCAATCCCCTAAAGATCAACACATGGTATAAAATTCAACTGAGACATAAAGACTGCTCTAGTAACATACTAAAATAGTAGCAGGGTGATATGACATTATCCAGTACAAGCTAACAGCTTGTACTGAAAGAGGAAGTTATAAGAGGGTGGTTAAGTTTCTCATATAAAAATGTGTGAATAGATGCATAAAGTTTTGTTTGCATGGTATTATAGACTGGAGAGTATCAAATAATCTTGGGTGGAAAATGGTGATTTTAATGTTATCATGTACATGTGCGTATTTTAGTTTTAAATGTTGTGGTTGGGCATTCTTTTCTTTTTTTAAATATATTTTTCAGCACAAGTAGTAGCAAGCATATTTCTTGTAGTCTCTCTGAGAAGAGTTCATGGTTATGATCTTCCACACAAAAAAAAGGAAAAAAAAGGTAGCTGACACATATGCTGGGACATAAGTGGGAGTGAAAGTGTGAGGAATTTTTTCCACAAATACAACCACAAGTAATTTTTTAGAATTACCAAAATGAATACACTTTAAGTAGACATGAATTTCTATATTAAATCAGGATCACCTGCAGACCCCAGCAACACAACTATGTTATGGGAACATTCCCAGATTAACAGCGTTTTCATACCATTTCTATTGTCATGATTCTTCTGGCAAAATAAAAAACAACTTCTTTCAAGAAGCTGTCGCTTTATAAAGCCATTAAAAGAGATCAGAAGAGATTGAGGACATTCAGGACTGTCCAAGATATTATGCAACGTTTTTTACCAAAAACTCTAGCTAGGAAACACAGAATAATTGTCTTCTGACCATAAATCATTTTTTTATCTCAGTGTATGCAAGGACTCACCAAGATATAATTGAGAACTTTACAGCATAAAGAGCTTGGGTGCACCCTGACCATATCTGTCTTCACCATTAACTATTGTGAGATACCAAGGATCCTATTTCTCCTACTTGTTCCATTTTTCCTGCTGTGTGGCACTGTTTGGGTAGGGTTTTGTTGTGTTTCAATCCCCCTTCCTTTTATTTTTTGGGGGGCAGGGGAAGGTTGTTGCCCTGGTTTTGTTGTTTAGGATGGGTTTTGTTGGTTTTGTTTTACTCCCAGAAAGATGTACTTATTTCAGCGCTGCTGACTGCATATTTTTTGTCAGGTTTCGGGTAAGAGCCTATCAAGCTGACAATTGACAGAGTGCCTTTCAGATGATACCAGACTTTTCTCATTAGCTTGCATATACTGAATGTGAGAAGGTAGAGATGAGTTTCAGCTGTCCATTCCAGACTCCACCCTGAGCATTTACTTCATGCCAGGATGAAAACATGCCAAGCAGATACACACATACCTCTGTGAACTTCAGGAGTCAAAGGACACCAAGAGAAAGTGTTTTAGATAAGGAAACAACTTTGTTAATACTAGTAACTCACAAGTGCATCTACAGTTTCAGGAAAGAAAGATTTCTTCCCTTTCAACTCCAGAAGAATCCCTCTGCTATGGAACCACAAGAGAGAAGGGAAATGTGGAGCTCAGTGAAAGTTGTGCCCAAAAGGTAGTGGGGCTCATACAAGGAAGATGATCAAAGAAAGCCACACACTATAGGAATCAATGCAGACTGTGATGTGCAAGAACTAGTTAAGCGGAAAGGGCTGTCTGCAGAAAAAGTGGGCATCTGAAGAGCCATCTATATTTCTAGGTGCTTTTGGACAAATGTTTTCAGAGTTTGTCCAGCCTCTCAAGCAACTCCTCTGTGTTAATAGGTTCCTGAGGCCAGTGAAAAGCAAATAAAAGTTCTTTGCCTCAGGTAACAGTTGCCTGGGGAGTGAGGCTACATCCTGGTGAGTAAAGATAACCATCCTTAGAGTAATTGTAAAAATGTCAAAAAAAATGGGAAATGGTCCAGCTAACAGGCTTCATCCCCAATACAGTGATTGCTCTGCCAATGCCAAGAGAGCTTTTATTTGTGATTTTCCTCCTCTGTCTCCAGGCTCTTGGAAGTCCTAGACCATAGCCATAGTTCTCAAATATCATTACCAACATCTTGGCATTCTGTTACTTCTTTCCTAAGCCTCCATTATTTTTCCAGATATGATATATTGCTAGAATAAAAATGAACAGAAAACAAGCAAACAAAATCAGTGTCACATAATCGTAATTGAAATAACGGATTGCAGATAGAATGAACAAAACAATTTCCCATTTAAGGCATATATGCAATGTAGTTATTTTACCAAAAAATTCCAATACTGAATGTACAAATCCACAGCCAAAAGCAATTAGCTATAAGAATGTTCTGAAAGCACATAAATAATTTAAGATTTCTCAAACAAGACACATCTGTGTCCTTAACATTGTCTCATTGGGATTGTCATTATGTAACAGACATTAGTCCATTAATATTTAGTCAGCAGACACCTGAAACTTAAATGCCATTTTCTTCCCTGTCTAACCAAGCTTCAGATGCAGCTTATTATGACCAATGTACTCTCAGTCACCATGAGGATAGTTCAGATTGCTGAACAAGATCCTTTTTCCCATTGAGTCATTTCCTGGTTTTTTTTCCTGGAATACAATCAGCTGTGTGTTAATAAAAATAATTAAACAGGTTAAAAGTATTTCAGGGCATTTCCTAATATTGATTTCTATCACTTGTCAGGGATGAAACCCAACCTTCCTTCCAATGCTGTAGCTGAGGCTTAAGCTCTGACATTTAGTGAGGACAACACTCCAAAGAGGAACTGTTAAATATCCATAAACCATTCTGTAGCTTGATTTCTTTTGTGCAGTCTACATCAAAAATGAACTAAGTCACACAACTGTAAACACATAGGCACACTCAGAGCTGCAGGCCACGCTTCAATTACCACAAAAAATTTGGAGAGGCATCAAGCAGAAACATCACTCTCGGAATCATAGCTTTAAATTTTCCAAAGTATCCAAAGTAATGTTATTTCAGCCTCATGACCTTGTCATGTCTCATCCTCTGAAGTTTCTAGAATGCAAAACCATCCAATACAATTCACAACAAATGTTACGTTACTCATTAAAGTATTACCTTGTGCCAGAAGGAGGGAAAAACTACAAAGCAGTTACTGAGCAGCCTGATGTGCAAGTAAAAAATGCTTGAAATTCCTGAGTCCTTCAAGTCTGCACAGCAGTAATTAATGTACTGCAATCAAAGGATAAGTAATTTATAGGATTTTGCTATCTTGTTTCTTTGCAACTGCAACAACCATTAGTGAGCAACTGATGTCCACTGAAAATTTACTCTGTTGCCATGGTTATTTTAAGGCAATTGTAAAGCTACTAATCTCCAAAGACATAAAACTATATTAATGCTATAAAACATTTAAGAAGTTGTTTTGGTTTACAATGTTTTACAATCCATTTATGGGTCACAGTTTTACTGAAAAGCTGACTTAAATTTGGAAGTAATTTAAAACACCTATAACCTATATACTCACTCCTATGCTTCCCACTTTTTAAAGACCTACTTTAGAGATCATTCAAACTATCTGGGCGGTCAGTCCATGGAATCGTTCAGTATTAAATTTTCAGAAACTTATATACCAATGCCTATACTAATTTTTATACCTTCATGGTTGTTGTGAAGGAGTATAACTGGACTTTTTTCACTGACTCTTTCCTAGGATACAAGGTTATTCACCTGGTTAAATGGACCATATTTGAAGCTGTTGATACCTGGGGCAGAAATTTACTTTTATTGAAGACAAATGGGGACAATTTTTTAATGGGAGAACAACAGCTGATCTCTCCATTCAAGGAGACTGGTGGTGAGTGTTCTTCTGTGAGATATTTTTTTACAGGTGCTATTCTGTATTAATATTAGGGAACACAGGACATATTGTCAATCCAGTAAGGCTTGAGGCTGCACATCTCAATCTCATCTACTGGAATGAGAAATTACAAAAAATGTCAGTAGAAATAACTATTAGTAGAATAATAACATTTTTAGTATTACTGAAATTTTACAGCTAATCTCAAAAAATTTCATTTTGGATCCCAGATACTAAATTCATGTAATGAGAGAGAATCTTTTTACCTTGCTTTAAAATTTCTGAATTCTCAGGACCATGGAAAAAAGCTTTCTTTTGCAGCCAAAATCCTAGTAAAAAAAAACCCCATATGGTGCAAAAGAAATTCTCCAAGAGTATTTTTAATCTTAAATTTTAAATATTTCTTTAGGAACCTTGCTCATGACATCTGAATTCACGGTATTGGAACATTTAGTTATAGTAAGTGATATGATAAAAAATGGACATCCTTCAAATTTTGGCTTTATCTTCCCTATAGAACTTAAATATATAATGACTAAAAGTCATATACATCAAACAACACTGATTTCTTCCTTCAATATCATAAGGAAGACAGTTAAATTCTGTTTAACTAGATAATCAAATTAGGTTTGCAACTGATTTTCATTATGGAAAAAACTATAAAAGTTAAAAAAAAATCTCAAACCCAAGAGATATATTTTATAGATGTGTTGTTTGGCTCAAAATTTCCAAAAATAAATCTTTCTAGTTTATCACTGTACAATGAGAGTAACATAAAAATATGTCCACATTTTTTATTTTTCAACAGTTATCAGGGTTTTTAATATTTAATATGCTGGTTTGGTTTGAAGTCCCTAAAAAGATACTGTTTTCACAGCTGGGCAAACCAGACACCATTTTTCTTTGAATGCATACTCAACCATAGTAATGACACTGTCCTGATTAACTGCTCGCCACATTTTTTTTAATTTGATTTAAATGTCAGCCTATCGGAAGCTCATGGAGTGCAGGGACCTGTTGAATTGCCAAGAGATGAAATCACACACCTTGAGCTGGCAAAAGACACGCCTGGCAAGCAGGGTGAACCCAGCAATACTATGATGAGAAAAAGATTCATACACGAACAGAAGTTAAAAATGAAGGAAAGAAAATGAGCATCTTGCTTCTAGTGGTATTCAGAATATCAAAAAATAAGCTTCTAGAACTCACACTTGAAGGTAGTTTTAATTGGTTGTCAAATTCATTTGATTATGCCTGGGTATCCAAAATCTAAGATCATGGTTTTTAAAAATAATTTAGTACCTAGATTCAATCATAGATTCAATGTAGTTGTTGAAACTAATGTAACCATAGTTTCTCAGGCATTTAATATAAGCAGAGTTTTGCCAGCTTGTGAAGTCTCAAATAATAGCCACAGAAAACAGCATTGTGTGCCTGCTTACCATCACAGACAAGTCAGATTTTAAAATGTCAGTAAACCTAGTGTTCTCACTGATAACCATGATGCAAAATGAAGATCTAACTGCTACTCCTATTTCAAAGACCACATAAGGCCCTTAATTTGCTAATTGTAGCTCTACCTGCTTAAAATAATGTAATCATTCTTGCAGGTGGTTAGACAGGTGGCTAGAGGAAATGCTGTTATTGCAATAGGTAGCTGGCAGACATATACTGGAAGGGCCTTGTATAGATTCTCATTTCCTTTTGCTGTTTCCCTGTAAGAAAGTTGGACTTCTGTAGCCCAAAAGAGTAAAAATCAATATTGCCTCTAGAAGTATCCAGAGCAGAGCAAATCCCCTTACAAAGAAAAAAAAAAAAAAATAAATCCACATCTTGGTGTGATAAAAAACACAGTAAAAGGTAGGGTAGTGGGAATCTCTGCTTACTATAGCTTGAGCAACTGCAGTGAGACACAGCCTGTGTTAATTACTACAACTTCAACAAGCTTCTTTCACAGTTACATCTGTCTATTTATAAGGTAGTGTTAAGTCCTATGAGAAGAAGATTTAGGATTTGATGATCCAATTGTGTAAAATACAGCAACCACTATACATATACTGTGTTTGAGATTTTTAATTCTATTGGATGAATCCATAAAATAATGATTTACAGACTAGTTCTCCCAAATACTTACAAAGACAAGACTCTAGATGCTGATCTTACAGAAACTGCCTAAGAGTTTCAAAAATTGCTTCAAGGAAGGATCCTATCCAAGAGAAAGAATACTTTGCCATTACCATGGCATCTCAGATTTCAGCTTCTTTCTCTTAAAGTAAAACCTCCAACACTTTGGCCCACTCAAATATTGCTGCTTTCTATGCCCATATCATACCTCCATTGGAGCAACGGCTTTATTACACAACAAAACTCGAATTAGAAAAATAAAAGTATGACTTTTTATTTAGGAAAATATTGCAAAACCTTTTCAGATTCTTAATTCTATCTCTGCAGTTATCTGGAGCCCTTTCAGATTTGTTTCTTTTGAGGATAAGTTGACATATGAAACATGTAGTTGCAAACATTCGTTAAATAAAAAAGTAATGCACATAAAATCCTGTCGCCTTGAAATTCATCTGAATTTTTGCTATTTCTACAGTCCAAGGAAGTATTAGGTCATTTTCTAGCTGATCATCCAAAATCATCTAGGCAGGAAGGCCTGGAGGAAGGTATCCCTGAGCTTCCTCAGAGGCGCCAACACACCCACTCAGTACAATGCATTGTACCTTGGCAGCAGAACCTCCACAACCAGCAGAGCTTCCTCAGCACCACGCGGGTCAGGGCAAGGCAGCCACGTGTCACAGCACTGCATTCTCACCTGGGCTCTCATCTCTGAAAGCTTCATATGCAGTTCTGCAGAGTTTGCATGTTTACTTTTCTGCAACCAGCGTGAATCCTCCAGGTATAAAGGTGCCAGACTGAGAATGTTCACCTTTCTTCACCTTCCTTCTTGCAGTGAGAGTATATGCATTCACATGCCAAGCTTCAGATGGAGTGGTCTTGTCTGATGTTTATGCAAGATCATACCTCCTACCTGCCTGATATATTTCACATTTTGCCTTCTATTTCTCTTTTTCCACTCCTTTTCTCACAATGAAATTTTTTTGTTTATTTTTAGAAAATCTTCTTCTGATCATTGCACTACTTACTTGCTCTATTAATTTCTTGTTGCTTGTTTCTTTAGGTTGGACAAAATCCTGTAGTGGAGTAGAGCTCAGCTTCATAAAGAGTTCTTGAATAAATATAAATACAGGTAATCACCAAAATCATGGTGAGTTGGTTTCTTGGGAAAGATTCTCCTGAAATCCATTCATCTAAACTGATTTCCACTACCTGATAATCTGATGGACTTATTTGAATGAAAAGAATCGTGTTTATTGAGAAAAGCAAAGTCAAGAATTTCTGATAGATGACTCACAACCTTTTGAAAAGTCTGTCCGGAAAACAATTTATTCACAGTATCATATTTATAAATTGTGTCCAGAGGTTAAACAATTAAAGTTAGAAATAAAAATAAAAAACCCCAAACAAACCAAACCAAAACAACAACAACCAAAAGAAACCCCAAACCAAACAAAACTCAAAGTGCAAAAAGGCACTTGCAAAAGTCTGGTCATTGAGATTTTCTTTACAAATATAATCCAACATATTAAAAAGGCTTCAAACTTTTTTATACAGACTCCCCACAGTTACTGTAAGCTCTATAAAAGAAGATCCTAATTTGTTCCAGTCAAGCTACGCATGAGAGCTAAAATCCACCTGTACACCATCTGTTCCAGGATTGAGAATGTGAAGTAATGAAGAACATTTAGAAGAGTACGATAATGATTCAAAACACCATGAAGAGAGCATCACAGTATCCATCTAAGTCTATAATGATCATTTCCTAATACAGTGACCTAAATCTAATCAGTGATGCATGGTAATGTATGAAAACACAGTCTTTAGCACCTGCAGCAATATATCTCACCTCTGATATGCTGCAGGTACTAGACTCCAAGTCCTTTTTAATTAATCACATTGTGCTTATCTAAATATTCCCCCAGTATTCATGTAAACTGTTTATTTCTTCCACATCAAAAATTTTACTGGCAAATAAGGAATTTTTCCCATTTACTTCTGCTGAACAAATTTCAGCTTTTTTTTCTGTGAATTGTCATATAATGTACATGTTAAAGTACAAAAATGAAATATTCTTATCCAGAATTGCTTTATATCATGATGAGAAAAAATACTCTTCAGCAATATATTTAAAGTTTAAAGGTCTCTAAGTTTAACAGCACAATTCAAACAATAGCCAGATTTGAACTCAGGATGTTATTGTTCAATTCATACTTTCTATATTTCTTGATATTTTTAATCCCATAGTAAATATTTTTAAAGATAAAGGAGTACCAATCAAATGACTCTTCATACCGGAACTTAAAAATAGATTTAAAGAAAAGTATTTTTATTAAGAAAACTATCAATGAAAATCCCTTTTCAATGGAAATCTTTTTGTGGCTTTCATTGAAAATTCTCAAATTTTTTTTCAGAGAAAATCTAAAAAGTTTATGAATTTTAGAAAAAGTGTTTTATCAAGAGTATATAAATTAATATAAAATTGTATATATTTAAAGAAAAAGAAATCTATTTTAGTTAAGACTGGATGCACCTCAGAAAACAAGAAAACAAACCTCATCCTTGCATGCTCAGGTTTTGAAGATGTTCAGACGGACAGAGCACCTCTCCCAGGGCATGTGACAGCACAAGGGGAATGGCTTTAAACTGAAAGTGGATGGGTTTAGATTAGGGATTAGAAAATATCTATTCCCTGTGATGCTGATGAGGCACTGAAAGAGGTTGCCTGGAGAAGCTGTGGATGCTTCATCCCTGGAAGTGTTCATGCTCAGGTTGAATGGGTCCCTGAGGAGCCTGTTCTAGTAACAAATGTCCCTGCCCACGGCAGGGGAGATGGAACTGGGTGATATTTGTGGTCCTTTCCAGGATAGGCCATTCTATGATTCCATGAGAAATTCATAATTTTATTCTTAACTGAGAAATCCAAGGGTGCGGTTTTCCTGGTGTTTTAGGGCTTGGTTTGCATGCAATGAATTATCAAATGCAGAAAATATATAATAATCATCAAAATAAAAAAATTAATGAAATTTTATCATTTCCAAATAAAATTTTTCAAGTGCAAATAAAAAAGCCTTTCCCTGATATTATCTTTTAATGTCAGCATATTTAATACCAAATTGCAGAAATAGACACATAAAAATCTCACAGAAGGGCCAATAAAATATGTCCTAGTTAGAAAGGCTTCAAAATTCAACATGATGGTTTGTTAAAATTTACTGCATATTTCTTCTTTGCAAAAAGACACTGCCAGCATAGTGCTACAAAGACATTCTATTGGTTTCTGAGTACAGTTTCAAAGACATCCTGCAGAGTTTGTCTGTGGGTATAAAAAGGGACAAAGCAGCACTCCTTAGACTGTGCTTTCCAGGGATTGCCAAATAAACTGATTTTTCTTCCTGGTAACGTCAATAGCAGGGAAAAGAATAAACATGCTTTCTTGGAGCTGTAAAGGCCAAAGAGTTTTATACTGAGGCTAGAATGCACTTCATGTTCAGTGCAGAGAAGAGGAAAGGGAATCCATGTATGCATGGAAATTACTGATATTTATGTTCAGCCTGTGTTATGCTGACATCCCTGTTCATTGATCTGTATGTAGATGAAAGATGGCTTTAAACCATAGCTGAACCAAATAGGTTGTGAACAGAAACAGAAAGACTAGACAAACTATCCAAAAAATGTAGTGATACAACACATGCATTAGAGTTTGGAATAGGTGGGCTTTTCCCCACATTGGTATAATGGATAAATGAAACTGATAAAGTTATTATCTTCCATCAGAAGTTTGTCAGAATACAGAATTCATGATAAACCAGTTTCTAATATGGAGCTGTTTCTCATTTGGCACAGACTTTACCATCACATGGTAGCAAAACCTGATTTCATAACCAACTCCAGTCTGTAGACAATGCCAAGTTCACTGAAACAGAAAAGTCAAATAGAGTTATTTTTTTGCATCTAGCTCTCCATCTCAAATTTGTTATCAGAAGTTGTTTATATAGGCAAAATTATTCTCCCTTTTTTTTTAACCTCTGTTTCTTTTCTAAGAACAGTTGAATGTCTGCTATTTAAAAATGAAAGCCATGATTTTTGATGAGCTTTTTTTGCATGCTTCCAGGGGAAGGCAAATTAAAAAATATTTGCTACAGACTGAAAAACAAGTGAAGAAACACTGCCTATTTTACGAATAAGTTTGAAGTAACTATAAAAGGAAGAAGAAGCAGCAGAGAGGTAAAAAATTTCACTATACACTTAGGACAGTATTAATTGCTTAAAGACAAATATTTCAAATTATACTGGATATCTCCACATTCCGTAGTCATTTTGTATTCACATAGATTTTATCCCAGACAAACCAATTGTCTTCATTCTTACATTGAAAGTTGCAGAAATGAGGACAGAGTGATACAATATCTACTTCCATCCTTAATGCTTTTTTACAAATATTTATATTCTAAAAGACAAATCATGTAACTAAAGCCAAACGTTTTTCTGTGAAAGGGAAGCAAGAAGGCTGCAATAAAGAATATTGCCAATAAAACTATTCTCAGTCTTTTAAAGTATTTTCGTTTTCATTTGTTTTCATTTCTTTTAATTGATTTTTTCCTACAGAAATAATTAAGTTGCTGTTTCACCACCACAAAAAATAGGCATAATAAATAATTTTTATCAAGAAATTTTAGGAAATATGCTAAAATGTAAAATTAAAAATTGAGAAGAGTTATTTAAGCATTCTCTTTTATGAAATATTAGCTCAAGCTGTTGAAAGTTTAGCTAATATATCAAAACATTTCTCATACATATTAAACAGATTGAAGATGCAGTTCATGAAAGTTCATGAAAGACTCTTGCTCAATATCAGGTAGTTCAGGATAAGAAGTGTCATGATTTTAATTTAGGTAAAAAACCTAAACCTCAACATTTTAAAGTAAGAAGGTTTTATTAAGTCCCAAGTTTTTCATCTGCATCCACAATGCATATTCATCATATTAACCAATTCATTAACCTAAAGGCTTTCAATAATCTTGAAGTCAATACAAGCTAATTTTTCCTTTTCATTTATTGTGACTTTAAACACAGTCAAACACCTCGGATATACATATAAATTTTGCATTTAGAACAAAGTATAATCTTTTGTACAAAACTGTGGTTGACATAATTCAAAGTACACATCAGACACTAACCTGAGAGATCATTAACATACAAAACATTAGCTAATAAATTTATTTTTGCTATCCTCCTGCTAGTACCCAAAAAGAAATAACCATTGTTTTGGGGTTTTCTTACTCATGCTTGCTCCTTACTTAATTTTCTGTTCACCTGGCAAATATTAAAATTTCAGAAGTACAAGACATTTAACTGTGAGGCTTTGATATATTATTGAAAATATCTTTTCCCCCAGAAAGTACCTATAAAAGAGGTGGAGTGAAGGTAGCAGGGGAGATACTAGCTACCTAGTGTCAAAGTACCTTATTGTGATAAGGTACTTTGCTTTCATTTTATATCTTATACTAAAACAGGTGGCCCACAAGTATTACCGTGAAAACTGGCACATTTTTAACATACCTAGACTTCTACCCAAGGAAGTTAGACAATTGCCAACTTCCCATATTCTGTCATCTCTCCGGCCATTCTACAAGGTACAGAGCCTATGACATAAGGGGCATTTTAACACTAAAACACATGTAAGCTCAGACTAAATATTTATGAGTCTGAAATACCATTTTCAGAAAGGACTCAAGTGGCAAAATGTAAGCCCATTGAAAGAAGGGATTTGGTTTGCCTAACTTACTTAAAACACTAAGGACCCCTTAAGTTTTACTCTGGTGTCTCAAGTCAAGCTACAGGAAGACACTTTGTTGGGCTCACATTTTTACTACATGGAAATTACTTCCAATGGCTTGGAAGTTACTACATGGAAATAATTTCCAATGGCTTCTTTCATGTCCAGCAGAGCCATTCCCTGGAGGCTCCTTTGTTTGCCTTAAAAAAACCCAACAAATTGAATTGAAGAATAAATTAGTAAAATGGTAATTCATTTATCTTATACACAGCAAACTTCCTACAAAATTAATTGCTGATGAATGGAAATGACCAAATGGATGCCTAAGCAATTCTTAATTGAGTTAATCTAGTTAAGTGAATTCACCTTTACTTTATAGCAATGGAAACCTATTTCCTAGCTAGAACACAGCTATTGAAGTGATTTACCAAGCTTGAGATGTAATGTCATAGGATGCACTCCATTCTTCTCTTTTAGCTAAAGACATCCTGCTGAAAAGATCACCTAAAAACAAAAGCAGTGAAATCATATCCATTTTCATTACCATCGTCTTCTACTTGAGCATCTTTCCACTGAAAGTGTATGACACTGGGGAACATTCTGAAAGTGTCTATAACAGAAATTACTTTAGAAATGCACACCACAATGAGCTGGAAGAGGTATGAACATCCACTCAGCAGATCAGCACAGTACACTAAGAGAAAGATATTTTGAAAGTGGCCCTGAGCAACAAGGACTAAGAGAGGGGTGGCATCCTGCCTGACAAGTACCAGAATACTTGAACATGTGATTCCTGCCTCAAATCCATAATGATGGATTGGAGTATGCTCCTTAGGCAGAAGCTTGGTTTTGGTTAAGGAATTCAAGCAGTGGGAAAATGCTCCTGTTCTCCTAGCCTTGTCCAACCAAGCAGAGCAAGATGAACCTTCTCTCCTACTGAGCAGGCAAGTCCTTTGCAGTCTACCCTTCCTGTCTCCACAAGTCCTACCTACGAGCATCTGGCAAACTCTGCTGATGTCTCCTCAAGATCAGTTTCTCCCCCTCTTCACCTGTGGAGACATTCTACTTTCTTTTTCATGCCCCATTTTCAGCTTTTACCTGGTTGCTTCCTGGGTCAACTTTTTTTCTTGCAATTAGGGACTTATAAGCAATTTCACAGTCTAAAAATAGAACAGCATTTCTAGTTTCAGCTTGTCTAGCTGCAGCATTCAAACACTGCTATGCTTGCAAGATTACAATAAAATTAAATTCTTCTTTATCAGGGTTTATTTCTTCATGAGACAAGAAAGAATACAAAAAACCTCTTTAATTTTCATTAGATAAAATTCTCAACTTTCTCATTGTACAAAGTGCTTGCTAAAATCTTGTAGCACTTCTTTTAATGTCTGCAGTATGCAAGCATCATTTTTAAACAATGAAGACTAGAAATGGATAATGACTTTCAGTGATAACACTCAAATGCCAAAGATAGTAAGTTTAATTACACTTTTCATTCTGCTACTATATGCTCAGAATCACATTATTTCCTCACCAAAATTCTCTCCGATGAACTGAGATTCAGATGATTATCTGCCCTGTGTCCTAAATAGTTTTCTGGTTCCTCACTCCTTAGGACAAAATTTTATGTTCATTAATTATTATTTTGTTTAAAAAAAAAGTTCCAGAATGAAAAAAATTCACAAACAAAACCATAAAACGAATTGAGGTAATTTGATTTTTTTTGTCATTTTTTTCTTAAGCATACAGAAGTTGATAAATCATCAAGCAATGTTAGCAATGAAGCAAAATTACTAATTGATTCATATCCTGGTAAAGTGAGAGAAATGTGTCTTTTTATATCAAAAGATGCATAAGCATATTGCAAAAATGTTGATGAACTCATTAGTTTGCTTGCTTGAAAAGTGCTGTTAACCATACCAAAATGCAGTGTAATGATTCCACTGATGCATAATAGAAGAGCAAATACTGAAAGGGGGAAATACAGATACACCTGTTCAATGCCCAAGGTGACTGCTTAGATACTTTTGATTCTGTTAGAGCATAAACAAAAATTCCTTCAAGCATGATTAGGTTTGCCCTCACTTTTGCATTTTCCTGTGAAATATAAACTAGCTTTGCTTTACATGTTTTATCTATACTTGAAGTAAGGGAGTGTCGATATAATAACATTTTCTTTAACCAGAAAAGTGCAAAGAAAATTAAATTAGTAGGAAACATAAAATAATATCTACTGATTCATTTGAAAGTTGTCCAGAAAAGCAAACAGGATCAATTATCAAATGATTAAAAATGTCCTATACATTACAGCCTAGGTAGGAAATTATCAAAGGGAAGCCTTTGAAGAAATCCGCCTCAGAAATGTGTCTGCTGGGCAGAGAAGGCATTTTCATCTGTATGGCATATGATCATATGATGAATTAGTTAAGGGAGCGTGCACTCAATCAGTATGGGTAGGATTCATCACTTCACTTAGCTATTTTTAATTGTTATATATAAAGTGGAAAGAGATAGCCAGTGTGATTCATGTTATTCTAAAATTGGTTTTAATGCAAGCGGGTGAATACCACTCTGAAATTTCCTCAATTTTTGATAAGTTGTTGAAAGATTCTAAATGGCTAAATTAAACTGAATGCCTGATTTTGCTGTTAAAGTTAGGCGAAACAAAACTAGTGCCTTAAATATTTAGGATATGCAAAATAAGTTTTAAAAAAGCTCATTAGACCTACATCATGGCTAATTTTCTCTAGGCAAAAAAAAAAAAAAGTCCAGCCTGAAAATGATAAAAATCAATCTACTTTTGAAATAAAAAGCTAATTTGAATTATTCAAATTAATTTTTTTTCTACAGTTGAAAAAGAGATCTTCCATTCAGGAAGATAAGGTTCAAGCATACTATATTTTCTAATTTCTTTTTATAGGATTTAATTTCAAGATGGTATTTTGAACTGAGCAACCTCCTTATCAGTTAAAGACTTTCCTTCATTATATAGAGCAGTAGTTATCACAGAGTGAAAAATTCTAGTCTTGGTAATCATTAATGACAAATCCCAATTTCATGGTTGCAATTCATTTTTCTTTTCCAATTTAGCAGATTCCCCCGAGATATTTACGTTGCTTCTGAAAACCAAAGTTATTTTTCGGTGTAAGAAATACTTGGGGCCTGCAAGTATCTTTTTGAGTCAAAAGGCAAACTTTCCTAATAAAAAGGCTAATAGCAATTGAAGCAAATTGGTGCTTCAGTATACATATCTATATTCTCACTACACATTGCAAAAAGTTGCAGATGCTAAAAGGAGCAGGCAATCGAATGAATGCAATTCTGCATATCCAGAATTTCTTATGTAATTTCCTTTTGCACAGGAAATTTATTGTCTGGGCAATGCAAACCTGCCAGCAAATCACCAGCCAGCTGTTGTTGCCAAGATAATTGACAGTGGAAGTTATGTCCAACAGCAGCTGCTTCACTCAACTTTACTGATCAGATTTTGCACAGCCGAGCTTTGGTAGTGAGGGGGGTACAGGGGTGGTCTCTGAGAAGCTGCCAGAAGGTTCCCTCATGTCCAGCAGGGCCATTCCCTGCAGGCTCCAAAGATGGACATGCCACTGGCCAAAGTCTGGGCCAATTAGAAACGGTGGTAAGACCTCTGTGATAACAGATTTAAGAAGAAGAAAAAAAAAAATGTAATGGCACAGTTGTAATTGTGGCCAGAGAAGACCAGAGTGAGAACACATGGGAGGAACAATTCTGCACACACCAAGGTCAGTGCAGAAGGCCAGGGAGGAGATAATCCAGGCTCCAGAGCCAAGATTCTTTTATCACCCATGGTGCAGATGAAGAAGCAGCAGGTGGTGCATCCAGCAGAAGGTGCATCCCACAGAGATCCACCCGCAGTCCGTGGAGGAGACTCGTGCTGCAGCAGGTGGATGTCTGAGGGGAGGCTGTGAACCTGTGGCAGGCGCATGGAAAGAGAAGCCCCTGGTAGAGCAGCCTGTCCTCGACAGACTGCACCCTGTGGAGGAGTGACGTGGCCACACTGCAGCACTCTGAGGGTGCTGCTGCTTGTGGGGTGACCTCACATTGCAGCAGTTCACAGGGAGCTGCTGCTTGTGAGATGGATTCACATCAGACAAGCTCATGGAGAACTGTCTGCCATGGGGGGGACCCCACAGTCGGCAGGTGGATGATAACTCCTCTCCCTGAGCAGCAGGAGAAACAAAGAAACAAAGAGTGATGAACTGACTGTAACCCCCATTCCCATCTCCCTGTGCTGCTGGCAGTGAGGAGATAGAGCTGGAAAGGAGGAAGACATGGGACAAAGGTGTTTACTGATTTTACTTATTGTTATCCTGCTCTGATTTTGTTAGTGAAAAATTCAACTAATATCTCTAATTTGAGCTTGTTTTGCCCACGATGATATTTGATGAGTGATTTTTTTCAGTCCTTATCTCAACCCCCTTTTTTCAGTCCCTTATCCAGCTGCAGAGAGGAGCAAGAGAGGGGCTTTGCTCAGAGCCTGGCATCCAGCCAGTGTTGACCCACTACACTCTCCTAGTTTTGTTGCATTCAACTTGACTAGTAGTCTCAGGTCTATTTTTCAGCACCCATGTATTCCTACTATACCCATCTTTAAATTAAAATTAGATTTCACTTTGAGATTATATAAAAGCGAGCAAGATCTGATTTAGCCCATCATTTGTTAAAATGCCGAGTTGCACTTTGCTCCTATTTTCTTTTTTGTTTTTTGTCCTTTTTTTTTATTGTTTTGGTTTTTTGTGGGTTTTTTTTGGTTTTTTTTTTTTTTTTTTTTTTTTTTGTTATGGCGATTCTTACTGTTTTAAGGATTATGGCTTTCCTGGATAAAATGTAGTAATAAATACAAAAGTCAGATCCACTGAATATGAAATTCAGGACTGGTGTACTGCTCTAATAGATCTCACTTTATCTGTTTTCTCCAGATGCACTGAAAATGTCTTCCCTAAGAAGGCAATAACTTAAATATTTGTAAAAACTTATTAAGAAGGCACAGCATCCTAATTCCTTTAGGATACAAGCAAAGGTTAGCTCCCAGGCTGCTTTTAAAAAGAAAACTTAGATTACTGTATTTCAGGAGTGCATGTTTTCTGATCTATTTTAACAGCCAATAACTATTCCAACCTCAAAGCTGCCAGTCAGCAGAATGACAGGATACTTTTCCTTGTTGTGTGTTTAAGAAAAAAAGTTTTGGGTAATATTCTCACAGAATTTCCAAACTTTCAAAAATAATTTAAAGGTAAGAGTTGCAAGGCTACTTAATGGGATCCAAATTACCAAGCTGCGCAGAAAACTGAAAAACATTGTTTGATAAAGCTCTGAAATTAGAGACTGGTGAACTATCATATTTTATATATATAATAAATTTATATATATATATATGTGTGTGTGTGTGTGTGTGTATAAGTATATTTATACATAAGAAATTGTTATACATGTTTATATAGTAAGGTGAGTGGGTGTGTGACGACATAAAGAAAGCTGTCTGATCATTATCTAAGCACAAGTGAATAGGAGAAGTATTCTCCATTAATTGCTGTAAGAAATATTACACCAACCATGCATTCTTGATGTCGATTTAGCTGGCAAGTGTGGTTGCCAAAGAATTTTATGAGATTTTTTTCCACATAAAAATTTCTACAAAAAGGAGCTATGAAATTGAACACTTCATTGAACTCTGATTGTAGGAGGATAGCTACATAATTAGGTCTTAAATCATCAGCACATATGAACACATATTTTATATCAGCCATTTAGCAGACCTGGAAAAATACAAGCATAACATATTAATATATATATATATATATATTTCTTAAAGATCTGCTATCAAATTTATATCTAGAAAACCCCAAGTGTTTAAGCAAGCAATGAAATAATGTCAACTGAGCTCTATGCTGTGGCTCCCCCTGTTTCCCTGGAGGCTTCTCTCACTGTTTTTCTGCATCAGCCAAATCCTGTAAAGCTCGTGAGGTCCCTGGCTAAAGCAGCAGAGAGCCCAAGATCCTCAGCACAGGAGGCTCTTAGGACAGAATTCCATTAGCTTTGACATGAGCTTCCCAGAAGGGAGCCAGGGCAGCCTTAGGGAAGAGCAAGGCTGTGCTTTTGATACCTCCTCTGTCTATCAGAACACATATTTACTTCTGCTTGATCTTTTCTTTTTTCTCCAGAATTTCTTTTTGGTATTTAATTTTTTAAAACTAGTGGCATGTAAAAAATTTGCTCTCACATTTATCCTGAATTTTCAACTGAATTGTTAATGGTAAGGACAGCACAGTGTAACCTGAATCCCACAGAGGAGTGCTGCTGTTTTACCTCTTGACCTCACTTAACTAGGAAAAAGATCAAATTTCAGTCCAAAATAAAAATTTCAGTCAATTTCAATGACATGTTGAACTGAGTTATACAAGAAAAGAGATCTAGATTGTCCAAAGTTAAAACTTTATTTCAGTTGTCAGCTCTTGATTATTTTTTAAACTTCCCTCTTCCCTTTTTGCTCATTCTGATTAATATTTTTATATGTAAACATCTCTCAGTTTCTCTGCTTAGGATAGAAGTAAAACTAATTCTGACTCAAACATTTGCCATGCAAAAGCAAATTTTCAATGCCCTGTCTTAAACAGGCCTTTAACATGCTCCTCCTGGCTGATAATAATGAAAGGTTTGGCATCCAAATGGCACTAATGGCACAGTGGGCTTCTAAAACAAATTTAAGGAGTTAAATATTCAATAATATAATATCACCATATTTTTCAGGGGAAGCAACTTAAATACACTTATTTTTAAAAACCAAAACATGTACTGCCTGTACAGAGTAATGCCTGTTTCAGGTATTAGTTCTTCTGACTTGAGTAGTAAAAGATTGTCAAAGCAGGCTGAGAGAAAAGAGAAGAATGATTTATATGTTGTGGAATCTGTTCATAAAAAAACCACAAAACCAAAAACAACAACAACAACAAAAAAAACCTACAAAACCAAAAAATTCCTTGGAAAAGATTGAGGGATTGTCAGACTTTTAAACACATTTTTCCTGACAGTTCTGACAGTACTAGAAGACTAGAGTAAACAACCTCAACAACCTCTTGAGGAATCATTTCACACTATTTAGAACATTATAAAGGAAAAACACAATGATAGTAGCATAAACATTATCCATAAGTTTACAATTACTATTTTATTTCACATTTAGATCATAGAGGCAAATATCCACTCCTTAGATACACTATCCACATATTTATTTATTTTCATAACACTCAAAATTTCTTTCCTCTGAGTTCAATACTGCCTTGGATATCAGTAGATGAAAGAGCCATAGCAGAATATGTACCCATACAGAAACTGTATCACAATTGCCAGTGTAAATACCATCTTTATTAATCCTGCATTCTTTAAAATTTCCCTGGATATTTTATACAATTTTCAGCATTTAAGCAGAGTAGCCCAGCACACACACTAGTTTATTACTGGGAGATAAAATTCAGACAATGAGATCATTACTTTAGAAGACAGAAAGAAAACACAACTGCAACTGTTTATCCTGATTTTAATGTTGTTTAAGATATTACTTGGGCAAGGAAGCAGCCTTCAGAAAACAAGAGGATTCTTACTAGGACTCAGGAAGACACAGGAAAACTGAAATAAGAGGGCTCATATTGCCATTGTTTAAACCCACTGTGATGCCCAAAGGAGTGTACCAAACCTTACATTTTCAGGTAAACTGTCATAACTTGAGAAGAACTAACTATGATCGTAGTAATTGGTAAGTAATTGTAGATTGATAAGTAATCACTGTTGAGGAGTCAAAAACAGTGAAAGAAATTAATCACCTGGCATCTGCTTTGTATCTGCAAAGGACTTCCCGAATATATACCATTATAAATTCCTTGATTTGACATCAAAGTAGGATCTTAGGTCATTGAAATTGTTGTCACTATGAGTAAAAAAATGCATCATAATCAAAATAGTCCTTAATTAGCATATCAGATACCATAGCCAATTTACACTGCACAACAATTGGGGTATTTCTGTATCCAAGCTGTCCATTGCTATGAAATAAATATTTACCCATCTCTTTTCTGAGCTCTGCTTTCATCACATTAATGAGGAAAGTAAAGTAATTATGATAGCTTATCATACTTTTCTCCGTAGAACTCTGTATCTTGGACACCTCGACAATATGTAATAAATTGTTGCCATATACACAGTATATAAATAGATCATACAACAAACAAATAAATTAGGTTTGTGCAGGCATTGCTCTTACTGAAATCAGAGGCAGAAATAGGACAAGGTCAGGCCTTACAATCCTTTAACAAGCAGCACTGACAAAATGTTGATATAACCATATTGATTTCAAAACCTGTATTTTTCCTTTACGCTGGTGTCAGCACACAAGCCAGTCTACACACATTTTCATGTCTGCCTCAGCCTAAACAAAGCCCATTGACAGAGGTTTTGGCACCAGCAGCTATTTCACATCTTCACTGTGGATTGCTAACTGCAAGAGTGACCTCCCTAATCCACCAGCAAAACTTCGTACTAACATACTATCACACCAACTATATGTCAGTAAAATGTGGGTGTAACTTTTCAGCAAGAAGATGCTGAGGTAAAAGACAGTTTCATGCCTGAAAAAAAACAAGGGAAATTGTGAGATGGCTTCTAGTTTGGAGAATTTAAACCTCAGTCCCAGATGATGAATCATTCATAAAATTATCTTCATTGGCATCCTTAACTCCAGTTTCTAATATCTGTTTCTTCATCATCTATGCTATCTATTCAATCAATGGCTATTACATATTTCAGTTTGTTTTTTAAAATGCTTATTAATGACACTGCTGACATCCCTTTTCCTATCTGTGACACCAGGCTTTTACTTTCTGTGTGGTGAATTAATGACAGCAATTAGCTCTGTGCCTTGACAACACAAAATTCTGCCCAAGGCCTTCTTCAAACATAAAGGAGAAGAAGATTGATTAAAGCAAATGCAATTAATTTAATGTCTCTTGAAGACAAACGTCAGATGTAATACATATGACATCTTGAAAATCTAGATCATACTCAAATAATATATCTTCAAGTTTAGATTTTCATGATCAAAATTAGGCCAGTTATATGGCTTATAGGATCAGCAGAAAAAATGGGTGAAATGAACATATTTAGTCTGGAAACAGATCAGTTAAATGATAATACTTTTTTTTTTTCACTACCAAATCTATTAGCCCTGATAATCTCTAATTATTATGGGGAAATCTCTGGATTCCCTACATTGGAAATGCAGTTATATACCTGTTGCTGAAGGCCTCTAAAGAAAATGGAAGCTCAAAAATCAGTTTCTATGTTTAAAAGGACAGACTTTGTGGGATTCACATATGCAAACAAAAATTATTTACAAGCACGTGCAAACCTTACTGTGCACTCTGAGCAACACACATCGATTTCAAGAGTGAATTCTGCAAATTCAAAGAACCCCACAAACAGACAGGCATTTTTAAGCAGGAAGAGGCAGCTTTAGAAAAGCAGTGAGGACAGACTATGTAAAGCAAGCCAAAAAAACACACAAGTAATCGTTTTATAAATGACTATGAAAACTGTTTTCTGTTTGATGTGAAAATACCATTTGCAGCCTGAGAAGCAAATTGTGTCTACCAAGTATTAATATCACCACATAAATGAAGATTTCTAGTACACAAATCATGCACAATGCACGACTGTGCAGATGGATGAGAATTTGGGTCTAAATGTTCAAACAGGCAACAGAAAAAAATTAAAAGTATGTTATGAGAAGTACAGAATTGTGATAGCATAACATCAGTCACACATAACCATTAAAATGTTAAAGGAGTGCTTGGGCAATTCACATCCCTCATACAAGATCAGAAAAGCTGCTTTCTAAATTGGAGCAAGATAATTGATTCCCCCCACCCCAAGATTGTTTCAGACATTTCCTGTCATCTTGAATTTCTGAATTTAAGACAAAGATGATATCCAGTTATATTATTGTTGTTCTTTTATGCAGTGTGACATAAATGATATGAGGCATCTCAACAACATACAGCTGAACACCAGAAAACTTTACCAGGGGCTTCACCTGAACTCAGTTTTACTCCTCAAAACAAAATATATTTTGTGCCTTCTTTCAAAGTTTTTAAAAACAAAATATATTTTGTGCCTTCTTTCAAAGTTTTTAAATAATGAAGATGAATTACATTACTGTTACACAAACACAATTAAGTGTTGCACATCTTTAGCAATTAATATTTCATTGGAAATTGATTTTCTGTAAAACTCAGAATTTAAACAATTGCATTCTGTATTTATTAATTTAGATTAGGTGAGGGGGTAAGAAATAAATATTTACAAGGATGACTACTAGCACTGTTAAAATGGAGCACATAGAGCTTTGATCACCTTCAAAATTTTACTGGGACTTATAATACAGCATAAATGCAGTGCCACATTATTTTGAAGAGTAAAAAGGGTTATTCTTACAGAGAACACCCTTCTGTCCAATAACGAGTAAATGTCAATTAAATCAAGGTTCTCCTGGAGTTGTACTGACCTGAGCATAGTCTCTGCTATAGCACTGAGGAGTTAAACCTCTGACAGTAAGCTTGGCTAAAAGTTTATGAATTTTATGAAAATATTTTAGATTCCAGCATTCACATCTATCATAAAATGGAATAATTTTAAAGGTTTGTGGATTCTTTAGAAAAAGCAAGATAGAGAGGCTAAGTGTTATGGGATCACAATACCTCACCAATTCAAGTCTTTCTCTGAACCAAGGTCTCACATATCCCAGTCAAAGACTTTGGGTTTTTTATCTGTACATCATGATTTTTTCTCATCCCACCCCCTTCCATTATTTTTATCCATCTGCATTTACTGTGAAGTGACTATAATAAAACATCCTGGGGAAATGGAACTTACATTTTTCATAGCACGGTTAGCAAGGTTATATTGCTAGATATATTATATTATAGTTATTATATTTTAGTTATATTGTATAAAGATATATTTAGCAATTTTATATTGTTAAAAACTGAAAGGAAGAAACATCCTTAAACAGGAGCCTAAGGGTTCTTATTCATCTCTGTCTATTTGAGACTCTGTATTGAACCTGACACATCTAATTAATGAGTTATTTTTAAAATATGTAAACTACTATGTTATCTTAATATCCTAACAGCTTTGGCTTCTATAAGCCCACCTTGTTTTACTATTCTCAGGATAATAGAAAAGCTAGCTTAGACTGAAAGTTTGGAGGTTGTTTATTCGTCAGATAAAACATTACCCAGAAGCCAAAGAAAAGAGATCAGAAGTGTTGGAGTACCAATACAGCACTATTTTTGTGGCATGTAATTGGTGTGTTTGTGTTTATCATTTATTTTTTTCCTCGCAAAAGATACAGCTGTATCAGATAGGTCACAAATGATCCAAAGGAGAAGCCTGTTATGATTAGCCAGAAACAGAGGACCAAGAGAAAATACTGTTTTAGTGAAGGTGTATACATAAAATATAAAATTTATTGAGAAATAATTTTCATGGAAATGAAATAACAAAACATAAATCAATGTGAGTAGGATGAAATTGACTTTTAAAAACAGGTCTGATGCTGACTCAGTGTTGAGGGTACACTTTTCCCCTGCTTATATTTACAAGAGTCTGCCATTTGGTATGAATTAGGAAGGAAAAAATGTTTCAGTCCTTGGCTCGCTAGGTCGAGTCTGACAGGAGCTGCCCTAGAATTAGGAGCCTCCTGCAGGGCTAAAACACAAATTGATGCTAATCCCTCCTCACCTCCAGCAGGCTAGCAGGTCTTCTTTTTAGTATGCAAAGCCATTTATTATTGGAAAAAATAGGGTTATTCCTCCTCTGGATATACTCGTTCTTGTTTATTTGTTAGCTTTAGCAGAAAGTGGATTTGGCTTTTATCACTGTTCTTTAAACCATTAGGGAGATTAAAACCTGGCATGCACACTGACCACATGCTCCTAATCCCTCCAAAACATTTTTGGTTTTGCACCACTTTTATATGTGCTAAATAGGAATGGAACAAGTAAAAGTTAAACAATTAAAGGATTGAGTTTTATTACTTTGACACATGTAAAAATCTAGCAGGCACATATACCTCACATATACCTCACATCTGTGATTCTGGTGATGAGTACAAGTACATGCAAAACCCCACATATTAGTTTTGCTTGAGAAAAATGCATTAAAAATCTCATCTATGTACATTTCCAGCAATGCATTATAGCATTTTTAGGAGCACAAATGCAGTAAATCCTGTGAAAATGCACATAAAAGGCAGTTAAGAAACTTATTAATGGTGATATCAGCTCAACAGTAAAAGTGAACCTATTATAAAGTGCTTCCTACAGAAATCCAATATATTAATTTATTATAATTTGCCAAAAAACACAACAATACACAAGCAAACTCTCCTAAAACATCCACCTAAGAAAAATTTGCAGCTCCAAAATCTATCTGAAGCAATTTTCAACCAGGTTTCATTCCTTTCTGTTTTCTTTTTAATTCTCCCTTTGCAGAGATAGAAGGTTATGACTTTTAGAGAAAATAAACAGGTTGAAAATGAGATACAGAAATAAAAAGGTATTTAAAGACAATCTATTGTACATTGCAAAGGTCCTCAGCTTCAATTCTGAGTGCATTTAGCAAACATTTCACATGGAAGTTTCCACAAACACCCAGTCATGCTAATCCACATTGAACAGCCTCTGAAAGCTCAGATGTTATACACTTACATTAAATTCTAGTCAAACATGATCTAGATAAATAGAAACCTTCAGTTATCTTGAATACTGTTAATATGATGAATTAATGCTACTTCACTTCCCCCACGCCATCCACCCTCATCCCTCCACCCCTTCTCACACAGGTACATGAACAATTAGGGCCTGACCTTCTGTATTAAAATTCCTAAACCAGAAAGGTCCTGAATATGTAATATAAATTACTTCTGACAAAGGTATTAATATTAATTATTTTAATCTCACAAATTGATTATAAAAGTTAATAATAACAATAACAATAACAATAATATATTAATCATAATTATCCCTTTTTTTGCTTTTCCTATTTATTTTTCTCTTTTTCAACCACAAGAAACATAAAAAAGAATTTACCAACATACGACTTGCAATAGTGAAGAGCAACTTATAAGGAAATTTAGAATAAAATGAGATTTATAATAAACAGATGTTCATTATGCAGGTTTGGTTGGTTGATTGGCTGGTTTGTTGGTTGGTTGGTTGGTTGGTTTGTTGGTGTTTTAAAGACAGATTTTTAATTGAATGAATTAATGTGATCATTTAGCATTATCAATTTGCCTCAAAATATTGTTGAGCATTGCTGTTGAAAAGGAGTAATGTTCCACAGCAAGGAAAGAAAATGGTGTTTGAAATCTGATTTTTCATTCCTACTAAATTCCACTAGAAACATTGCAGTGAATATGTTTCCAAACAGTACCTGAGAACGCTGCAGAGATGCAGTATGACAGCACTGGCCAGGTGTCAATCATTCCACTCATCTGCTAACTCAATGTACTCTCAGAATGTCTGTTACCAACACTGATTGTCTTCTGTTTTAATTATTGATTAATAAATTTCATATTTTAATTTTATTCTCTTCATGTTATCAAATGATTAAATCTTAGACCACTTCCTCCATAATTAAATACAGTTTATTCAAGAAATATTATTTATTTTTTTAATGTGCTATAAAAAATATGAGTCTATAGGGACCAGCTGGCCATTTCTTGGCCTTTGATTATCCTGCATTATCCACTTATCAGCCTTAAACATGAATATTCTGGAAGTTCTCTGTAGGGAATCTAATAAGCAAATTAGCATTGAAACTTTCTGGAAAAGACTGAGAGAAAAGTTTTCTCATGGAACAGTTTCAAAATTGTTGGTCACAAAAAGCAAACTGATGATAGTTTTATGAGAACAGCAGATGTTTCTGCCTTCTTAAAGATCAGACCTTAAATGTCATTCTTAATATTGCAAGCTTTGAAAAGTTTGGTTTTGGCCCTTTTACTATATCTTCTATGATTTTTAGATTTCTCCTAAATATTATATTGTTCTAAAGCAATTCTAGTTTTTCTATATAATTTATCATATATAGCAATGGGTTTGTATAGAATAGAGACATTAGTTCATGCCTCCAAATTTTACCCACATTTCTTAAGGGCACACGTTATACAACTACAAAGGAATGATGAGTTTTAATGTAATAATGACATCTCTCACAGAATTTAATGATCTTCAAAAATTTCAATAAATTACAGTTTCCCTCATTAAGAAACAATTCTTAATAGGGACAGAGAGAAGATAAAATTGAAGGAAAATGGAATTAGATGAACATAGTTCTTATTTTAGGGTGAGAGAAGGAGAGAAAAGCCATGAAATTCAAGGCCAGTTATTCAATTGGTTCCTTAAAAGTGGCAGAAGAAATAATCAAACACTGTTTGACCACTTACAAGACAAGAAAGTTGTGAAGATGAGTAACAGTGACAGTGGATTCATCAAGAACAAGTCATGTCAAAATAATTTTTTTTCCTCATGATGGCATAATAGGCCTTTTGGATACAGGAAAGCAGACACGTTGTCATTGTGCTTCTCTTTAAAAAGCTGCCCAATGCTCTTTCTCATGACCTTTTGATAAGCAAACTCTAGGGAAACACTCCCTGGATGGAATCAGGGAATGTTGTTATTATCAGGAAGTGTTGCTGTCAGGCTGGACAAGGATTTGCAGTACTCTTCCACAGGGGTCAGAGTGCATTCGTTACATTCTTTATTAGTTTGGATAAAGAAATCAAAAGTAGGGTTATTACATCTAGAAGTGGACAGACATCATGCTGAGAGAGCTGCGAATGCATTGTTCCAAATTAATCTCAACAGGTTGAAGTCTGAAGAAAATTAGGTACAAATAAGGGCAAGAGCTGCATTTCACTATAGAAAAGTTAACCAGTTCATTGCAGAAGGGAAACAACTGGCAGAGAGCAATACTATCCCTTTAGTACCAGTGGCTCTGTCACAAGCTAAACATGACATTTTATGTAAAAATTAATTTTTTAAAATCTATAAAGATTATTTTTAAAATTTATTCCATTCTATCCAATACAAGCAAGACTCATTGGAATATTATATCTACCTTGAGAACAGCATTTTAGAAAAGATATGGAACAAGAGAAACTCCAAAGATATAGAAAACCTTTAGTAAGTGGTTAAAGGAAGCAGGCTGGTTAGGTCAAGAGAAGAAAAGACTGAGGCAATATGATCTATCAAAAATATTAAAAAGTAGGAATAATAAGAAAGCAAAAGTTCTTACTTTTGTTCCCTGTGGATTTGAGTTCAAAATAAACTCATAAATTAGGCTTGGCTTGTGGTGAAATTTGATCACTCAAGGTCTGAAACTATAAAAATCATGAAATGAGTGTCTGAATCTTAAATACAGATGTGAGGAGTAATTATGTGAATTCAAAATCACATATAGCAGGATTCTAAAGCAATTAAAAATGTCATTCTTCCTTAGACTTACATTCACACATTACTGCTTAATGTACTGTAATACAGATTCCATTGAAATGAGAGAAACAAACAAGAAAAATCAAACAAGCAAAAACAAATCCTCAAACCAATCAACCAATATAAAACAAGCCAAAACACCAACCACAACCCAAACCTTCTTTTTTCTTTCAGTTTAAAATTTCCAGAAACTCACAATATTATGTGGCTGGAAAGGAAACAGAAATATTTCAGTTTTCATAATTTAACCTGCAGAAACCTGTCTGACAAGTTTTAAAAGTGATTCTGAATGAGATTTCAGTCATAACCTGACTGCTAACTCAAACACTTCTATGTCTGAGGTGAACCCAGGGGAAATATATAATTCTGCACAAAAAGTGATTTAGTTTTGTATTAGAACTCAAGGCTGAAGATCATACAACTGAAATCAATAGGAATTTTAAATTTAATTATGTCACCTTTTTGGTCATCTTTCAAGTTTTTAATCTGTTTAAGTGACTTTTTCATAAACATTGTTATTAAGTATTCATATAACCAGAGGAAATATTGAGCATTATGAAGATACCAGTTTGATGTTCTCTCAACAACAGAGCCCATGTCCTCCTTCAGAAGACTAACTCCTCAAGCCTGCAGATAACAGTGACACAAATATCCAAGAACATCTGAAACTGTCAAGTCTTGGCTGCTCTGCCAGTGCCAGATTTGGGTAAGGAGCCACAAGACAGGCTGTGCAAAGCAGCAACAGTGATTTACGGCCACTGCTTTCCCTCCTCCCCTCCTTCATTGGGCTCTCTGCTCTTCCTTCCTGCTTTTGGTGGTTCTGACTCTGGAAACCTCACTGTCCTTTAACAGCAAATGAGTACAATTCTTTCAGTGATCAGCGCCTGTCATTTCAGAATCTCAAGCAAGTTTATAAAAGGGAATAATTTTAACTCTGACTAAAGTTCTTTAGTTGTAAATATCAAGCAGATGACACATTTTTTTATAAAGGTTATGTGTTTGTCAACTGAAACCATATAATGATCTCTCCAATTTATGTATCATCTCTACTGTTTATATCTCTTTTGTTACTTAAAACTTCCTGAAAGAAAAGATGTTTAGATCATTGCTTCCAGAGAACCTCTTATATAGTCAAATTTATTTCTATTTGGTGTCAAAAGTAGTTTTTATCATGCTTATAATGCATCTTAATCACATTTCTACCAGCTGAGTGCTACTTACAATTCCATTAAGGTGGACACTAACAATACAGTTAAGACACATGCATAACTTTACAGGGATAATGCCACTAAATTCAGTGAATCAAGAGATGGCTTTCTTGTTAACTACAATTTTATGCTTTAACATTCTTAACTGCTTGCTTAAATGAAAGGTTATAACATGTATTTTAAATGTGACTATATGTTATTTGGTGTTCCTCAAGAAAAGTTTGGAATTATTTTTTCTTCAAGACTGTTAAGAGAATTACCAGGTAAAATAAGTTATCATGATACCACTGTAACACTCAAGGACTGCACAACAACAATACTGTATACCAGCACTGCTGTGTCTCAACTTTTCATCAGAAATATATAATAGGTAAAAATCTGAATATCTTTATGTGTATGACCTGGCTGTTCCTGTAGAAGAAGACCTCTATCCTTGTCAACAAGGGCACTATTTATAGTAAAGAAGATTGAGTTCATTTTTTTCCATGTAAGGAAAAGTCCATTTAGCAAAGTCCTCTAATTTCTAGAGGCAATAATTACTATGTCCTCTTCATATACATGGGAAACTCAAATGCTTCAGTAACACTGAAGAGTCTTAAACCAGATACAAAAAGTGATACCCCTTTCTTTTTTCATCTATTTTAGGAGGAAAAAGAAAAACAGCCATGGGACCAGGAAGGACAAGGAAAACAGAGCTAACAGAGACAGGCATCAGACACAGCTGGTTGCTTAGTGTTTTTAGGGTTCTGCTTGTGTAGAGCCTGTGAACCCCCTCTGGGATTGCCAGGGATTTTTGGAAACTCCTGGAGGAATGTCAGGGCACCTGCTTCATCAGGAAAAAGCAGCCATGGGGCCTGTGACTCCCAGCAGCTTGTAAAGAGGCTATTCATGATCAAAGGGTGCTTTGAGCTTTGAGCAAGCAGAGACAAGTACCCTTTCAGCAGGTGCTGGGAGAGGTGACCCTAAGGGCCAGCCCAGTGTGAATTTCCCAGAGAAGCTTTTCTGCAGCTGATGTGCAAAAGCCTTCTGGAAACCCTGCTGGTGAGGAGAGAATCTGTGTGCTGCAGCAGGGGGAGTGACACAGCGTGTCCCCAGCACACACCAGAGCAGCTGCCCCAGCACATCAGACACCAGGCTCCCAGCGGATGATGATGCATCTCTGCTGGCCCCTCACTGAGGGGCCATCCACCAAGTGGAGGGGAGCTGTGACAAAGCAGGGCAAGGTGCAGAAATGGAGACTCACAGCATGTCCAAGCCAGAGTCTTAAAATTTGCAGGAAAAAAGCTCCTCCTCTGGTGCAAAAGGGTCAGTGTGGCAGATGAGGTGCTGAGTGTGAGCAGCACATTGAGGAGGTGATTTTCCTGTCTCCTGAGCACTGGTGGGAGCACAGCTGGAGCACCATGTCCAGTTCTGGGCTCGACAGTAAGAGACACGCACAAACTGCAGTGAGCACTACAAAATGTCACAAAGATGGTAAAGGAGCATCTTTTATGCAAGAAGCTGAGAAGGCTGAGACTTTTCAGCTTGGAGAAGGGAACACTTGAGAAAGGAATCTTATATCAGTGTGCATAAATATCTTATTGGTTTCAGGCATACTCTTCTCTGTCATGTCCAGGGACAGGAAAAGAGGCAATGAGCACATACCAAACCAGAGCAAGTTATGTTTAAGCATTAAAAACAAAACAAAGCAAAATAAAACAAACAATAATACAACCAACCAAACAAAAAACCCAAACACAAAAACACAAAAAAGACTTTTCAGTGTGCAAGAATCCAAACAGTGGAATAGGTTGCTCTGAGAGGTAGAGTAGTCTCACTCCCTGGAGATATTTCACATTCAACTGCATGCAGACCTGAGCAAGCTGCTACTGTAGCTGCCTACTTTGAGCAGAGAGGGTCGTGCTAGACACCACCAGAGGACCAGCCTGGTTTTGTGAGCAGTAACTGTTTCTGAGCTCTAGTGGTCCCAGACTTTCAAAAAGTTGCAAATTATCAATCACAATGACATGATATTTGCAACCATTTGGCTGCACCACCAAGCCAAAAGAGGTGTAGGAGAACCATAGGCAATGCTTTCTGATGACATAAGAATGGAGGATGACCCATGAAACACCCATATCATTAATTGTTGTCAGTCTGATAAAAAGGGTTCAGAAGCTCAGCCCTCAATAGCTTTATGTTGGAGGAATTAAGAAAGAGTCAGGCATTTAAAAAGCTGCACCTGTAGTCAAGGCATTCATGATGTTTATGTTTGTTCTGGACTGGAAATTTGTATTTTCTCTTTAGAAGTAAAACTGACTAATTAACTAAATAGCTGCAGATATGTGTAAATGGAAACAAATCTCTTTGTAAAAATGCAGCTCTAGATTATAATTAGAAACTAATAAGTAATTTTCTTCTAATTTCAAAAGTGTATAAAACATGGATAAAATCAAATTAAGTTTACAATGACTTGCAGTTTCAGTTGAGCTGACATAGGAAGAAGCAGAAAACACAATACATGTAGCAGGTCCAATGAAATTAAGAAAGAAGTGTATGTAACACAGAGAAAGTGGAAACATTCACTACAGTTTCACAGATCTTGTATGTTACAGACAGAGGTATATTCTAGCCTTAAGGATTCTATGATGCTATGATAATGCACAAAATATTACCAGAAACTAACATAAGTAATTTCAATAAAAGAGACAAATTTTTTCAGAAGTGCTACTTTTGAAAAGACATGCTTCCCAGAATGAGATTGGGCAGGTAAATGTGGAAAATTGAAGAAAAATTATATTACTTTGGGATATACACAGTGGAATGGGCTGCAAAAATCTTTTGATAGTCATTTTTCTTATTCCTGTGAACTGCTCTTTTAGGATTCATTTAGCAATTAATTGCTGTCCTCACTAGATGCTAATATTGCAACAGAAATCTACGGAATAAATTGTGCCAGTGCAAATGAGGCAGTGATTGGCAGCCCTTTCTTAATTATGGCAGTAGGTTTAGCACTTGTGTTAATCTGAAATTCATTAGCATGTCTCCAGATACCACTAGTTAAATCCAGTTTGCCAACAGGCAGAGTCAGCTCTGAAATTAGTGCTTCAGAAAACCATGTTTATTGCCTGATGTCCTCCGAAAAAAAACCACTGAGGTCAGGTTTCCTGACATATTCTTTGACTGGATTCCCAGAATAATTCCATGATATTCTCAAGAGGCAACCCTGAACACACTAAACCTAGAATGAGGTTTGTGCCAAAATCACTTATCTACAAGTAAATCTCTTATTTCTTCAGACAGATTCTTAATTCCTCCTTTTATACTTTATTGATGTGTTTTTCAGGCTATATTTTCATGATCAATAGCTATTCTACCCATATAGAAATCTCTGTAGACAAAACAGACAGAAATGCAAATAAAGATAAAAGCTAAATAAATTTTTCAGAAATGGATCATGCCAAAAATCCTGGTGTCTTCTTTTGACAGACATTATTTACTTATTTACAAGCAAAGCCTGACAGAGACAATCTCTCTGGATTTCAGAAATGTATTCCATAGGAGATGACTGATTAAAATTGAAAAGGTAGGGATCAGTAGCTGGACTGTAAAGTGGATCAAAAAGGAGATCAAACAGGTTGTGCTGAAAGTGTCCTGGTATTGGTAACTTCCCTGTGCAGTTCTTCAGAGAAAAAATTTTGGAAAATTTTAGTGTTTTCACCACTGACTGTGCCCTCAAGGGGCAAAAAGATGTCCTTTTGGGACATATATGCACTGAAGAAATGCAACAATAGCATGAATATGGATGGGATACACAGGTAACATGGGATGAGATTAAACACTATATGTCAGAATTTGGGTAATCTTAGGGACTGAGGCAGTAAAAATAAGATTATATGTGAATCCTGCGGCATTTACAGGCTAATAACAGGAACTTTGCTAAGAATACAGAGTGCTGATATTTCTAGAAACAAGAGAAGAGAAAATGTGTAACAGTTCAGATAAATCTCGCAGTGGAGTCCTGCCTTTCTCTTCAATCTCTTTCTTCAGGAAAATTAAGGATTTATAATCTACCTTTGTGACATCATAAAATTATTTTTATCTCCAATATATTTTTTTAACACTAAATTATGCAAACTTTTCTCCAGTCTTATTGTGTAGACCTTTCTTATTAGAATGCCAGAGCACTAAATCTTGCAGTGATTTTATACAGATCTCCTCAGATCCCTGAACAGGCCATCATATAAAGCCATGAAAGACAACCTGGCATTAAACATTTTACTTAATCTCTTCTAAATCTAGCATTCAGCTTTCTGTACACATTTTCATTCTTATTTCTTTTTCACTCATATACCAAATCATTTTCCATATATTTCTTAGAATATGCTGCACTTTTTCTTGGAAATGCTTAGTCATTTTGCACTGTGTGGATAGATGCTGTAAAGATGGAAAAGGTGAATGCTACAGAACAATTAATTATAATTCATTTTCCCATCTCATTTCTCTAGTCATGATCATCAAAGTTCTTCCCTTTCTTAGCAGACTGCTGACAAATGACAACTGAAAAGTAACATTATCTCTTTGGGCTCCCCAGGGCCTCCAGAATAAAACAGAAGACTGCTCTACCACACTCAGGCCTTTTCCCCAGGTAACTTCTCCAGTTTGCTCAAGTTCCAAATAATAAATAGCTTTGTAAGTAATGTTGATTGCTCTCAAACCTCTCTTTTTTGTTTGTTTAATGCTCAGTTCCCCAACTTTGTCAACCTCTGTCACTTACTGCCAGATTACTTTTCTAAGTGTATTACAGACACACAAAGGTCTGCATTTACATTTTTTTATCCACCAGTTCTTCCTACCAGTTTTGGTAGGCTTTTTATAACCAATTTTATTTTTATTTTTCCTAAGCTGTTTTTCCATCTTCCCTTCCCTTTGTAAGCTTTTCAAATGGCAGATTATTTTCAGTTTTAAAGGTGATTTCATACTGGTATAATTTAAAATCTTGTTTCACAAGATGCATTTAAACAATCTTCTTTAAGATTAACAATTTTGTCTGTAAGGAGATTTTAGCATTTGGTTATGTCTTAATTACTCTATACAATTTCTGTGCATGCAAGGAAGAATTCCATGGGGATTGCTTTTTCTGTGACTGCTTTTAAAGCAGACACAAATAATAGTCTAATTTTACTGATCTATAATTTATGGTTATTATTACTGTGTTTTTACTGATCATTAGATTAATATCTCTCTGCAAAGTAGTGTTATGATATGACTTTTGCACATATTCTAAGTTCCTGCCATCTCTTTTTTTTTGGTAGACATCTTTCATGTGATTTACAATTAAAACTCACCACTTTATTCCTAGATTCTGTCCTTCAGCTCATTTTTTCTCAAAAAAACAGAGTAATATTGCAGTCCTCTCACCTATTTTTGGAAATAGATAACTCACAGAGTTTTACAGATTTTCTCTGTTGTCATTGGAGGCATCTATATGGAGCAATTCATCTGGCATATTTTAGAGAATTAAATGATGAGGCAAACCATGACCCAGTAAATGACTTTCTCACCATTCACTCTAAAAGCTCTGTAACCAACTAGCTCATGTGTAGACAGCTGCACTCACCACATCTAATGTGAAACAAATTGAATTCTATTCCTACACTGTTTGGCTATTTGAATAGCTAAAGCCTCTATGATCCTGTATTATTCCATTTCTATACTTGTCCCCTCTTCCACGTTATCTAGTTGCAATACACACACAAAATAAGGCAAACTCATCATAGTAGTTTTGCTATGACCTTTCACAACACTAAGAAAAACTGCACCTTTTGTCACCTACATCATCATGTGTCTGTACTGTTTCTGTTATTTCTCATGGAGAAAAACAAAAAAAGCAATACCATAGAAATAGTCCTTGTCTCTAATCTATGTACTGTTCAATATTTGTAGTGTGTCAATCTACTGAACTTATAAGCCTTTCTGTTTTTCTGTGCCTAAACCTTATTACTTTCTATTTCCTAGCAACAAATCATATGGTTCAGGCACAGGCTTTTGACCCTGTTCTGTAGGAATCATGTTCATTTGTTCTCACCCTCAGTGCTTTTTCCACAGACTTCTATTATTGTCAGGTTTCATCATCCTTCAGCATTTCCCTACTCAGAAACCTTTTGTTACATACCTGTCCAGCAATTCATACCAACATGTATGCTCATACCTATTTAATATTCCATTAGAAACCATTATCAAGTCAGCACCATGAAGATAAAAGCTTTAAATTTTCAGATTTTTTTTTCATTGATCTGGTTGTTATTGATTCAGACAGACGGATCTCTGAGGGAGGACAAAGAAGCAATTTTATCAGTAGCAAGGAAGAAAATCTAGGAGAATTTATAGCCATCTTTACAACTTTTGAAGTGTCAGAAGGACATACAAAACCAAGAAAATAAAGGTGGACAAATCTGTATTAATTTTTCATATATGATCCTTAATAAAAGATCTATGTGTAATCTCGGAAGACACTGAACCCCATGAGAATTATTCCCTTTTTTGATCACCTCCCATTTAGCCACTATACATCAACATTTACAAGGTCTGTGTTATCACAGACTCCAAGGACTTCACAATCTCAAAAGATCTATATAAAACAGGATGACATTTTTACAAGACAAGGAACAATAGGAAGGGCTCCAGATGATGTTTTCGGTGACCAACATATGAGTTGAATTTCATTATCTAAGAACTGTCCATGTGGCACCAATTTGCATCTTTAAGTTACTGAAGTACCAGCATTTACACTTCCCCTTTCAGAGGCTCCTCAGCCCAACCAGTGAGACACACAGCTTCTTCTTCACCCACATTGCAGCTTGGATCCAAGAGGGAGAGGCACACTTATTTTTTGCCTATTTCTCTGATCTGAGTTTTCCTCTCTGGACAGAAATCAAGAGAAATGCAGCTACAAACTCACAGGGATCCGGGATGCTGAGGGAGGCAGCTCAGCTCTGCTGTTACCTTGGCACAAGGGAGCCCTGCCCAAACACAACAACCAGTTGTGTCTATGTACCATGCAACAATTCACTAAAGCCCTATATCTAAACCACATTTTATCCTTTCATATTTGCTCTGCAAATTGATGTATGCATTAGGAACTTGAGTTAACAACTTGGGTTTAGGAACATCTGCTTGAAAATTACTTTCTTTATTTTACACATTCCTCAGAATTTTCTGTTTCACTATACAAGGTTTAGAAGAACTCACTCATTAAAAAAAGAAACTTATTAAAACAATGTGCATTTTATGCCTGGGGAAGAAAGAAACCTTGCCTAAGCACATTGTGCATAAACAATATCCCTTGTTGGTAAAAAACGGTGAAAGTGACAAACAGAAAAAATTATCAGTGTTTGAGCTGCAATTAGTCCATGCATAAAAGAGGATCAATACAACAATTTGTAACTATCAAAAGCTGGAGCCTTTAAAAGCCAGCTGGCTTGGCAGAAACCTTCCCACAGTGGCTGCATGTCAATATAAGGATTATTTTCAAGCACCCTTAGTTGTTTTTCTCTAACATGATAAGCAGTGGACTCTAATATCCTGAGGCTTTCTCTTCAGATCTCTGGGTAGGACTTGGAGAGCCACACCAGAGACAGCACTAAATAAGCCTTTCAAGTTTGTACAGTCTGGCATGTTTTGAGGAGTCTAACTGCCCTGTAGCTGCATATCCTGCATGCAGATGATGACTTGAGGTTCCATATATCATTTCTGCCTTCTCTTAAAATGCATAATTATCATCCCAAAAAAGTGGGACACAGCTACCATAACTGTCCATATTATGAGCTGTGACTTGATGCTACCTAGGGATATATTTATAAAATGTGATTATGTGTGACACAGGAGCACTGCCAATACATTTTTGTCTCTCAAATCAGGATCAAGCTATATTGGAGCAAGTCCAGGGTAGCCCTTGGGTAGCTGAAGAATTACACAGGAAAACCAAACACTGATCTTGCTAGAGTTCAGGGTGAGCAATAATGTATCTTCTGTGATTGTATCTGTTTCCTTGGCCTTACAGTTAAAAGAAAGAAAGAAACCTATTATTTAGGTCTCCATAAGATACATAAGATTTTGCAACTTTTCTCATCGTAAAGAGTTTGATGAGTATATGTATGGCAAACCTTGAGAGAAAAGAAATTCTGGGCAAGCAGCAGAGTACCGTGCATGGGTGATATATGGCTGCTTCCTTTCCACCAAGTCTGTACAAACTCTATCCTCTGCCTGCCACAAGTAAGCACAAACTCCCTTTTCTTTCCACTGAAAAACATACAGCTCACAGGGAAATATAGTGAATGTCAAGGACTATCTCTTGCTGTGTGTCTTAGGGTGATTCTAGGATGTTTGTATCCCCAGTTGTCTGTTTTGCTTATGCTAGATATTGAGTTTCCTGCTCTTAAGATTAGATTGGAGAGTGAAAGGGTGGAGCAGGAAAAGCAGCAGAATATTTTTGCAGCTGTATTCAAAAACAGAGAGATAAGAGCTTCAGCTTTCTCTCTCTCTCGGTGCATGTTGTCTGCAGCACAGACAGCAGGAAAGAGCTCTCCTTTGCTTTTAGTTAGTTTTTGTAGCTAGCTGAGGCAGAGGAGGTTCCCAGAATGTGGCTGTCTTCTTCTTGGAACTGATTGCCCCTGCTCTGGACTGAAAACCCAGAAAAACACCGGAGCTCACCCCTGTGGCACACGGGAGCCGGGATGTGGCATTTTCCAGCGCAGGAGGGACTGATAAGAGACTGAACGTGCCGATCTACAGCCCACAAAAACGACCCTCTCTGAATCTGCCATCTCTTCAGAACAATGAGGAGTTCCATTGCTTAGTGTTATTCATTTTCTCATGTTTGTGAATACTTTGTTAAATAAACAGTTTTTTCCACTTCTCTCATAGGAGATTTACCTCCTGAACTGGCTGTGGAAGGGGCAGCTTGAATCTGCTTTCTAGAGAGACCCCTTTGAAAGTTCCCTCCCTAAATATGCCCTAAACCAGAACAAATGCACTGTGCTGCTCTTCTACTCCTGCAAATAAACATATGGCAGAGAGCACATCTATAATCTCAAGATATTTTGAATTCCTCGGACAGCTCAGGTACCCACTATGTTATTAGAATGCTTTCCAAACTCTTAGGAACCATCTTCCAGTATACAGGAAGTGCAACGCCCAAACTCAGAGCCACATCTAAGTAGCTAAATGATACCTACAGTAAAAATAAGTAATTTTAAATGCAAATTTTTTTCTATCTGTTTTCTTGGTAGTTCACCTAGATTTTAGGTTTTCTTATCTTTTTAAGAATCCTTTAGAGCTTGTTAAGTGATGACTTTTCTATAGCTGGTGTCCAGTATGGTTGATGAACAGTGGTATTCCAGACCCAATAAAAGAAACACTAAATTTTTTATCAAATACAGTATGGTTGAAACCTCATAAACCTAGTGTTAATAAACATAATATTTCTGAGATTTTCTGGTTAGAATATAGACTTTTTTCCTTTTTTTCAACTAACCAATGAACAGATAAAATTTAATATCCACTTTTCAAGTAATATTTGTGCAAACTGATGATGTTGCTACATTGCAGAATGTAAAATGAGAAGAGTAAGTCAATTCAATTCAGTTAAATATTCACAGTCTCACAGCATTCAGGTTGGCTCATTGGGTTTTAATTCTTCGAAGCACTGGTAACTTCTGAACAGTAGCAACTAGAAACAATTTCTGTCTGCTGTGGTTTTTGAATGTGGTTGTGCTTGTAGAACAAGATCACAGATTAAAGATAAAATTATTGCAAAAATCCTCTAACATTTTTCCTTGATTAATTTAGTCTGAATAGATCAATTCTCTTCTTCTTTATTGTTTGTTATATTGGTAAATTCTAGTAACAAATGTCTTGAGCAACTCTGAATCCTTATCCACTTTAATTTAAAACACATGGGAAAATGTTACAAAGAGATATGTAGTTAGCATGTACCTAGAATGCAAATACAAAAGAGCACTGCAGGAAGACACATAACATTTTGGGTCCAATCTCTTCAACATAAAATATAGCATGCTATGTTGCCAAAATTATTCGATACCTTAATACTCGAAAGTAATAAGAAATACTTCTTTTTCTGGGTTAGAGAAGCTTCTAAGACACACTGTCTTCCACATATTTAATATTTCATGCTATTAGATATGCTTTAATTGCAGAAAACACAGAAAGAGATGAGTGTCCATGGTGCCTAAATGCAAATGGACAGGTTCTCTCTGGTAGCCTTGAGAGGCACCAGCCTTCCCCAGTTATATGAAGAACAAGACACGTTGGAATTCACCAACCACTGAAACAGGGAAGCCAATTGGCTTGTATGGGATAAACTGAATCCTGCCTCTTTCCTCTTGAATACTTTGCTGAGTCTCCTTGGATTCTCCCCAGTTTTGCTTAAGATCACATCTGGTAACTGTGTCTAACACAAATAACTTGCTCTTGAATCCAATACTCCTTTGATTATGCACCTGAACTTGGTTGATTACTGCTGAGTATATCTCCCTAGAGCAGCAAAACTAAATAGTGCCATCTGATGATGCCAGTAATGTCTATTAGCTTTAAAATTATTCTCTCTTCACTGTAATTCCTATGCCACAGTATTTAGCCTACATGATTTCACTGCCATTCCTTTTAATATAAAGAAATTTTTATTTTTCTCTTTATATTACAATGTAAGATTTATCAAGATAATTTCACTGACAGTGACCCTCCGAAATAATTACTCTATTTTTGAGTTTGTCACTTATAGGCCATTACTAGATACAGATAGATCACTTTTACCATAAATGATTTAAAATGCAGCTTCTTTATACTATCAAATGCCATTAACAAAATCTTTTTTCCTTTTTTCTTCTATATTCTCTCTAATGTGTCTTATTTTGTTTTTAAGAAAATGTTGTAAGGAAACAAAAAGGCTCATATTATTCAGTTACAGAGGTATTAAAACCAATATATTTTCCCTCACATCTGTCCTGATGGCTTGCAGAGCAGTTGTATTACCAAACAGGCCATAAATCAACAAGTGGAGAAAATTAGAAATTTGTACAAACATTCTCATTTGATTTGATAGATTTAAGAAGAGATTTAATTTAAATATTCAAGTTAAGAAGCTTTCCAAGGTATCGTTTTCCTCAAAACATGTCTGGCCTTCTTCCTGTTAATACAAGTAAGGATATCAGAAGGGCTTAAAAATGCTGCAGAACTGAAACTGTTTTGTCTCTGACACAGACTAAAGGGTAAAAAAACCCCCACAATTTCTTTGCACTCAGATACTTTTTTTGCTTGGAATGACAAGGGTTAATTTTTTTCAGCCTCTTTTCTACAGCTTCAGTTTTTCACCTGATCATAGTAGAAAGGATACATCTGGATATCCGTACCTATCAGGAGATGCAAATCAATTTTCATTGAGTAATGAGAGTAAATCCTTTATCACCTTCCCTAGCATATTAATTATTAAAATACCTTATGAATTAGACCTTGTTTCTCAAAACATAATTGACCTCAGTCAAGTTCTGCATCATGAATTTTGTATGTGGAGCATATATATTGCTCAATTAATCAGTACTTAAGATCTGTACATAAGCAAAAGCACAGCTATAAATTGCACTTGCTTTTAGGTTCTACATTCTAGTTTCACACCAATAATTTTCTTAATCACTGATTATAATCACATGGACTCGTGGTGCACCTCAGAATCACAGCAGCTCCAAGCTCTGCTTGCTGAGCCTGCTTACATTATGGCCGTACATTACTTAAATCCATTAAGAGTGATTCAGATCACTCTGCAATTTTAGTTTCTTGTACAGCCACCTGGATTAATTCCATTAAAATAATTAGCATGCCAAAGCAGAATTTATTTGAAATCATTCCCTGTTAATTCCCAATAATAAGTTAACACCAGTAACAACTCTTTAATTTGTTTAATATAAAGGCTCAGGAAATTGGACATCAGGATTCTTTGTTACAAGTGGTGTGCCTTAGTTCCCAATGCATTTGCAAACCAAGTCAAACACCTGTGAAACTATGGCAAAAGTACATAAAAAGGATTTTGAATTTAATTTTATGAATTCAGGTCTCTGTCTATTTAAGCTTTAGCCATGTTTTCAAACATTTCTCTGTACCCCCAAGTTTTCAAAAAAAATTACATAGAATTTTGATATGTGATGTAGGTATGACAGAAAAAACATCACAGATCTTAATAAAACTCCAGCAGACATTCCCCCTGCCACTCCCACTTCTGCAACTGAAAGCTGTATCTATTTTTTTAACACAGTACAGATTAGTGAAACTAGATTTGCTACCACAGTGAGTCCTAGTAAGGTCAGCAGCATCCTGCCCTTCCCAACTCATTGTTAATCTTATTTATCCATATCTGATGTACTCATCTGCTATTATCTCACATGATACTCAGACAGTTTTTTGACCCTATCAGATTCCAGTACCAGTGGCATCCTATGATCCTAAGTGTTTCTGACAGTAAAAAGTTCTAAATTATGAGCTGCCTATAAGAACTCATAACTTGCAAAAAAATGCAAGACGTGCACAATTTAAACTATTTTTAAAAGTTTTTTTTTCTCTAAGGGTAGTTGTAGACTTGAGAGGAGGAATTTTAAAAACTTGAGTGAGGAGCATAGCACCAGTATATTTAAGGGGGACGTTTAGTTCCATTGTGCTTAATGCCTCAAAAAACATCAAAACTTATCAGCCTGAAAGTGCACCATTTTGAAGCTTCTGTTTTAATGATAAATAATGATTTGAGAATGCAAATTTTGTACTCAGTGAAAGAATAGAGAGGTGTCAGCTTTCTTGAAGAAAACATTTAAAACAGTCTGAGCTGAATATTAAGTCAAGAGAGTTTTGCATAGATTGATGTCTTAGCAACTTCAAAAGATAGCAGAAGAAGATTAATTTTGTAAACGGCTGATTCCACAATAATGATTCTCTAGGGCTTTAAAATTCTTTGTGAAAAATCTCATTCTTCTGGGTTTCTCTAAATGTTGTGTATAGATGCTATCTTCTCAGAAAAAAAATATTACAATGTGATAGAATGATCATTAATTTTTATTTTAGTTGACACCTTATTTTGAATTAGCCCGCTAGCTTCTGTTCTTTTATTCTCATTCTCTGGTATTATTCTGCCATTTCAGGATGAATTTTTTTGATATTCCCTTTTTAAATGGGGTTAATGCTGCAGTGTGTCTCTGTGTGTTCAGCCAAAATTAATCTTTCCTCAAAGGCATTAAATTAACATATCTAAAAAACAAATAACAGCAAGGCTTTCTCGTCCACTCAGACTATGAAATTAGTTCCGGAAGAATAAAGCAAAACATTGTAAAATGGGGTTAGGTGAGAATATTTTCCTTCTTTCAAGTCCAGGTAATGTTATAGGATCATGTCAACACCGAGGTGGGCAGAGAACTATGGAAATCACCAAGTTCAACCCCTCTTCTTAGGGCAGGCTCAGCTATAGGAGGCTGCCTGTGTCCAGCCAGGTTTTGAGTGTCTCCAAGGATGGAGATTCCACAACTTTTTTTAAGCAGCCTGTTCCAGTGTTATGTTGGATTTGTCATAAAATCTGAGAAAGCAACATAGTCGCTGTACTTTGTCCAGAGGAGACCAAAGAAAAGGTTGCACACTCAGAATATATTTCAAGTCTTTTCTTCACCAGGAGAGAGAAGCGATGTTGCAGTGATCTCCTGAAGAAGCAGACAACATTTACCTAAGCACTCATGGCAGAGTGGAGTCAGTGCTTCCACCTATTATCTGCTTCATTCTCTATTATCCCTGCTTGTATAAAAAAAAGTCAAATTTTCAAGTATCTCTATTACTCCCCAGGAAAAATAGCCCACCAAAGCAAATAAAATGTCTCTTTTCAAGTACGTGAGTAGAGGTCAAGTGCTGCCCTTACCTTTATAAGTTTAAAACTCATATTTTATATCTGTAAATACATTTTGTTACAGAGTTACATATATCCCTAAAAGTTCTAAATTGTGTAAATGTAAATATAAATACAAATATATGACTAAAGGTGGGCAAAAAACAGCTACTCTACACTGCCTATAAAGAGAGAGCTTGGGAGGAGAGAGAAACACACACAAAAGAGGTGGAGGGAAAGAGCTTTATTCCCATCCAAGAAATAGCACTGTATCCATGCTGTAATTCTTTGCCTGGAAGGAAGTACAAAGATAAATCTTTTTCTTAAAATCAAAACAAAACCACCTTTGAAATACTTCCATCCACTGCAAATGTACGCTCAAGTCCTGTTCCTGTTAACTGATGAGCACTTATGTTGAATTCAACAGAACACTTCTCATGAAGCAGTCAGCACCTGCCAGGGTAAAAACTCTTATAAAACACCTGCTTGTTTTGTAGACAGAATAATGAAGTTAAATAGAATGAGAACACTAGAGTAATGTGATGGGAGAACATATTGAATCATGTCACAATTACCCTATTGTGCAGATCACCATTTATAAATCTAATTAACAGGAAAACTCTTCTCTTTACAAAACTTTAAATATGAAATACCAGTTTTGCATAAATATCTCATTTTGATAGGAAAAATCTCTCAAATATGGCAACTTATTAAAATAAGAACATCTTAAATGGTAATATTCACTTTTTGCCTGGGAAAAAGAAAGATTAACAGAATCATGAAACTTTTAAAAGTTGATCAAATAATATATTCATTGACCAAAGAAACAGATGGGCTGGTTATGGTCTACTAAAAGTAACCATCAAGAACCCAAGGTACTAAGTATTGCCATATCTCACAACACTGCTTTTCTATTTCCTTTTGAAAACACTTTAGATACACACAGCTGTACTAGTTACATGTTAGAAGTTTCTTTTCCTACTAAATTAAATTAATTTTTAAATGCTGATTATAAATGAAAATTAATTGAGTCTAGAAACCATTCTTTTCTAGCTCTCCTCTGAAAAACAGAGGCAACAGTAAAACAGGAATCTACTCAGCAGTAACTCACATCTTGTGTAAATAAATTTCTTTTTTTCTATTACCAATCAAGTTCTCTCCAATTTAAAATCATTATGAACTATGAGATTTTCTGCATTTAGCATACAAGTGAAAGACAGAAACAAATGTCTTATCAATCACATCATTTCAATATGCACTGATGGTTATGATAACCCTTCAGTCATGAAAGTGTCAAGGGAATATTACACAGATGAATCCCTCAGGGAAGCAAATCTTCATAATTTGTAAATTAAAATAAACTAAGTAAACAAAAATAAATACTGTTTCAAAGGGATTTCTTTTAATGGAAAGCAAATCAGTTTCTTCAATAAACAGAAAAATGTGGGTTTTCTCACCCTTGCAAATACCCTCCATAAGGGGTTTTCTCACCCTTGCAAATACCCTCCATAAGAGGTCCTTCAGAGCAGAGATCCCCCTTTGTGAGGTGAAAACCACTAAGTTGAATGTGTCAGCATATTAACTGGACTTGAATCTACTCAGTACCACATGAATGAAGACAGATATACTGAACAGAGGTGAGAAGTTTTAATATGCATAAGGGTAGGATCACGTTAAGAAATTAATATTGAAGAAAAGGAAAAAACTGCCTGTCTCAAAAATGCTAGTTAGTTCTTTATTTTTTTTCTTTTACTGTGAATTTGATTATATATTGCAATTGACTACTCAGAGAGAATTCTGGAGGATTTTCCACCCCTGCAGCTACTTAAAACCTGGATGGGCATGGTCCTAAAGAACCTGATTATGCTGATCCTGAACCAGGCAGAGGGTTAGAGTAGGTGGAGATCTTTGACAGCTTCAGATGGGCTGTGCTCCTATGATGGCTAGGGTAGAAAAATGGTATCTGGAATGGCTAAGAAAGCCAAGGATTTCCTTTCATTTATCAGCTAATTTTTAATATAAGACATTATTACTGATTGAGGCTAGGATGCACATCAAAACTGATCACACAGCATTACTGTTTACTCCCAGCACAGGAAGTCTTGTAACCTATGTAAAATATTCACCTCTGTCAGACACAGCAGTAGTGCTGCCCTGAAGAACAGGAATTGTGGATTGATAAGAAAAGGCAAAGTGTTTAAGACCATCTTCTTCTTATGCCTCTGAATGCAAGACTAAGAAAATAAAATGTCTGGGCATACAACACACCCAAAAAATTGGTACACTGATACATAATGTGGACTAGCCTAGTATGGGGAATATTTAATATATCCCATGAGGCAGGAAGCTAACTTCAAATAAATGTTTCTTTTTCTTCATACTTTTTTCCCCCTCTCTTTCAGTAAATCATTGTTTCAAAATCAAATACATTTTCCTTAGTCTAGAATGCCTCCATCTCTGTTTATTGCCGTACTTAGAGTCAGCAACATAAATTTTTACAGGTATTGATGAAATACAATTATCTAGGGAGTGGAAGCTTTCATATAAAAATGTACAGCTTATCTTATTATGCTAAACTTTCATGATCACCAAATGAAAATAGATCACTTTATGCTTTAACAACACAGACCCAGAAAAACATCTACTGGAAATGTAGGTAATTATCACTGCAAATCTTACAATATGCTTCCTACCTTTTCCATCATCACAATGTTTCCCATTTTCCAGCAACATTCTGTGTTCCAGGTGTTCTTTAAAATCACTAAAGACTCATTTAGACTTTTAACTTTATATTCCTGGAGGCAGGGATTCCCTTTTCATAAAAATTGCATAGAAAGAAAAAACTGTGAACTATAATCAACATTTGTATCCACCAAGTGGTCTGGTGTATTACCTAAAGCAAAAACAGCTTCCACTCAGAAGTTAAATTCAAAATGACCTTGTGCTTTTTTTAAAACTGCTTGCAGCTGAGGTCATTGGAATGAATTGTGATAGAGAGTGCTTCTCTCTGCATAGTCAGAAGGCATGTGTAGTACATGAATTACCACCAAGTAAGGAAAAAATCCCAGCCAAAACAGGGCAAAGTACATCATTCCATTTCTCTGTAAAATAACGGCAAATATTGCCTATAATAATTATTACTTCTAATGAAACAATTTAGGGTTTTGGCAACTTTATTTCACCACAAAGTACATGCTACACATTTCAAATCTATATTCATCAATCCTGTTTGTTATTGGCCTCTACTGTTAACAGCATAAGCATCTGTAACTACATTTCCCCAGCAGGCAGATCCCAGCTCCACAGAATATTATGTAGTGTTGTTTAAAAATACATAGTTGTTGAGTTAAATGAGTTAAAGCTCATTAAATCACCGAGTCAAAAACAATGAAATAATGAAATGGAAAAGAGGTTGGAACTGCTAGTGAGTGTTTTAATTGAAATTTAAATATGTAAATCAAAAGCAATTTCACAATTTACTTATGTAGGAGATTATTAATTAATTTTATAAGGAGATTTTGAAAAGGGTATTTTTTAAATTCTTTTTCTTGCAAACACATAAGCAACCACTGTCAAATTATTTTTACTCTGTCACTAAGATTGTACGAGTCCTCAATTTGTTTCCATAATAGCAGCTTTTCACTGGAATATTTTGATCAACAGATTCATATTTTTAACATCTGCCTCTTTTGGGAGCAGCTTAATGTTAGGATGAAAAAATGTTAAGATGAAAAATACACTGGAGGTTTCAGAGCAGGTGGAAAAACTCACAGTTCTGATTAAATGAGAACTGCTTCTAATCCTGTTTTCCACTGTGCCCTAAAGTATCCTATATAAAGAATAAAACCCCACTTGTCACTTATGGAACATTTGAAGAAGAGAGGGGCAAATAAAGAGTACGTGCAACTTACCATTAAAATTTACTGCCCGGATATAGCTAAGCAGTTCTTTACCATCAGTCGTGCTCATCCTTGGACACAGACCAATATATCCAGGACAGAGATCTTTATGCATGTTGTGCAGGGCATAGGCCATGGAATACACTGCATCAATGACAAACTGAACTTTTCCTTCTTGTTCATAGGCTGAATCTCTCGCAATTCTTTCTAAGCCTGCGGAAGAAAGAGAAAAGAGTTTACTTCTACTGGCGTGTGCACAAGTGTGTACCTGCATGAGCACTTGCATGCAAAAATTCACACTGGAATGTAAATAATTACAGCTGGATTGACAGGTAAAGTCGGGGTTCCTCGATCCATCATCTAAATAAACAAGACAAGGGAAAATATGGCCATCTGGTTTTCCCTCTAATCATTGTACACTCTGCCAGGTATGTAAACAGTATGTTGATTTCTGGGCTAGGAAAAAGGACAGAGCATTTCATTACAAGAGAAATATATGTAGATATATGTATTTCTACAGTACAGTAGAAAAATTCTCTTTCCACATTATTGATTTTCATTCAAGAGCTGTTTATTGTCATTTATAGGACAGTTCTAGAGCAGCCTGCTGTTCTGTTTTAGATAAATTTAAGGCTATCTTGATTTTTATCCCTATTGTTTGATAAACATTATTTAAACATCTCAGGGAAAAAAGCAGAGTGCTTGCCAAGTGATGTGACCATCTGTCTCCATGGTGAAAACTGCTTATTCTACAACATTTTCCTGTATTTACTATTGAATAACACTTCACATGGAGAACCATGTACTCTTTGCTGTTTCCTACAGGGACATTTATCCTTTAGAGGGAGCACAGAGCAAATCAATACATCATATAATTTTTATTCTGCAGGATTGCCAAAATTCATCATCTATGTCCAAGTACAAGAGAAGTTTTATGTTAATAGATGATATTACTTAGTGGAATTGTTAAATAGCATGATCAGAAAAATTATTTTATAAATAAAGAATCAACATGAAATACCATGTCCTAAATAGAAATTCAGATGCTGATTTGATGGTCAAATCTTCATTTTCCAGGGAAAAAGTGATTGGTAAATCTTGGTGCAAAATTTGCCCTGCTGAAACATACTGTGAAATTCCTTTTGCTACAGTGAACTGAACAGACACCTAGGTTATCTACCAGGTTATCAACTCATTCAATTTGCAAATAATCCAATCATATTATCTAAGATTATATAGAAATGAGACAAAAGTTTATGCAAAATTTTAAAAATATTAACTCTCTATTTTCTTTTTTATTGTTTCTTTTTTATATCTAAGCACAGGATTTTATCAGTTCAAGGTATCAATTTTCCTGAGTCCAAATTTATAAAAGTACACTGTTTGTGCCTGAAAATATAGTGGACACAAGATCTTTCTTTAGACAAGGTATGCAAGCACATATGACAGGGGAAAAAAGGACAGGGAGCATACTCAGAAACCTTTCTTCTATTTGTCTGCTACACTTCAGTACCTCCATCTTGCACTACAGTAATAACATATGAACAAATCTGTAATCTGACAAGCAGTGTTGGTTTGCGCTTTAAACATCCCTAAGCACTGGAAGCAATAGATAGCCTTGAAAAATCATGGTGTGCTATTATTTCTCCTCAGGGATTAGTTAAAAAAAACACAAAATCACTTCTTCTTGAAAAGCTAAAAACCATTTGAAGAGGAAGGCAGAGATCATATTTGTGATTTGTGCAAGTAGTTTTACAGACACTTTTTAAGACATGCTCTGTAATGAATGACAATAATTAATGAATAATGCAACTGTACTGCAAATAAACAAACAGGAAAAATCTTTCCTTGAACATGCTGAAAATTACACAATTAGTTGCAGTGCATTGCCCAGACATAAAAGACGACATGAAGGATGGAAAACATGAAGCTTAATTAGTTTACAAATTTACTGACTTATTTCATTTGGGAACTACCTTCCAACAGCAAATGATGGGTAGAGCTCACGCTCTCCCCTTTAATTGCTCCTGCCTCGTTAAGGACTCTGGGACAAGAGAAGGACAGAGTTTACAGAACTGCTGCAGGCACCGAGCAGTCTAACCTGGATGCACTCCCAGAGCTTCCACATTCTCTAAACAGGATGGGCAGGACAGGAGGAGTTAAAAGGAGATTCATTTTTAGTGCCAAGATGAATATAAATCCCATCACATAAATGGATATAAGTATATGCTGAGGGGTGGGGAGCTGGTGAAAAACAGAGCAGAAATATTTTCTGTAATAAATTCTAAGTCATAAAACACTAAATGTTGCAAACACTTAAGAAAGTGTATTGCACTAAGTGATACAGATTTTAAAAGGGGGAAAAAAAAGTTTTATTCTTCCCTATGTTATACTGTAGTTAAATACATATAAAACATTTTTGCACAAATTTCTTCCATGGCATGAGATTTTACCTTCACTCTTCACAGATATGCTACTATAAATTAATTTATTGCATAAATTATAGAGGAAAAACCTAATTTATTGGGACTGAATGTGTTTCTATACATACAAAGGGGTAAGGACCATCACAGAATTACAATATTTAAATCAGTTAAACACAGAAGGCAATAGAAAAGAGGAGTCTGTGCACTTTGCCACACTAAAAATCACAGCAAAAAAAGCACTTTCTTCTTAACTTTTCTTTTCATTTTCTATTTCTGGAATTCTCAAACATCTAAACTAACAATTTATAAGGATGGAAAGAACTCATCAACTTAAATTACACTGCGCTGCTGTAAATAGATGTTCATGTATAGCAACAAAATGATGCATATTGTCTAAACCATAAATATGGTCAGCTCCTACAGATATAATATTACTTGATTGGAAGACATGATTATAATTTTTCTTCAGACTTGTATGCCAAGTAATAGTTGTTTATTTATAGCTTGACTCTCAGCTCTACAAGGCATGTTTCTACACACATTGGTGACTTGAAGGAACATAAAAATTCGTACCTCATAAAATAAATGTTTTAATGCTTCCTTAAGGATCACTTCCATTTCTCATCCTACAGTTTTTTCTCTGGAAAATTGCTTAAGCTGTGTCATTAGCAAAAAGAGTGAGAAGGTTCTCCCAGTTCTCAAACCTGCAGTCGGCAAACCCATGGTCTGACGGTGTGCCGGATGATAACTGGGAGAAACAGATGAGACCTGGGCTTGCCAGTTCCTGACCATCTTTTCCTGATCTCCAAGACAACAGAAATCCAGGGAAATGTGCCATGGTGTTTTCCAGCAGGTGTCCCAATCCAGCTGTTGAAAAGTGCAAACCTGACATCAGCAGGATGTCAAGATTTTCTCCAACCAATGAAGAAAGTATGTAGACATAAGTACTAATGCTATCATCTTGGCTTGAGAAGATCTAGGAAAGCAATGACACTAGCCCAGGAAATGCCAGCTGTTCCTGGATGAATCCACTGGAAACCTCTTTTGGGAACACTAAAGCAAGCCAGAGGAATGATCCCACAAAGCCTGTAAATGTGGAAGAGCTGCTACAGTACTCTTGCAGCTCCTGAGCAAGAGTGACAAGCTGGACTGTTGCTGGAGGTGTTGCCTCCATAACTGCACTTCATTTCCCCTTTTTCATCCTGCATTTCTTATGCTACAGGAATAAATGTGAATCCTGCTCAGGATGGTGTAACTCAGCTATTGCAGGGAAAGATAAGGAACACAATAGTAGGATTAAGTGGACAGGGATGACTGGGGCTACTAGTCTGAGGGCAAAGAAGGTGAAGCAGGTGGTATTGTAAATCCCATGGGCGTGAATTGGGAATCAAGAGATTTCAGGGAGCATAATCAAGATAAATTGGGCCTTTACAACAATAAATTAAATGTATCTTCATTGAAAATTCAAGATCATGCAGTAAGTAAATAAAGATTAATGTAAGATAGCTGAGGTAATGAATTCATACATGGGTGATGATATCACCTATGAGAGAGGAATAAGTAACTTAAACAATCAAAACTTAAGTTGCTGATCTCACCAGAAGGGCAATAACCTGGTAGGTGATAAATGTTGCATAATTCATCCAAGTTTTAGAAAACTTATTGTTAATGACAATCTTAAAGCTCTTGAAATAATTTCTGCACACATATAAGTCCCTGACAAAGGAAAACTTCAGAGCAAAGTTCCTAGTAATTTTTCTCTTAAGAAAATAAAAAATTCTAAATAAAGCAAATGGATATACCTGTCTGGTAACTTGTGACATAAAGGAAAAACAATACCTTTTATTTAACTACACCTTTTCTGAAAATCACTGGTTTCCTAACATTTCAGAGTAATCCCCTTCCTTCTGTCTCACAAATATGTTTCCATTTAGTATTATTGAAAGCAATTAATGTACATGCAGCCTACATTATCTCTCCTGATTATTTTGATATTTTTCAGATTCCATCCCATATATATCTAGTAAAAATCTTAATTTATGTTACTTGAAAACAAGAGACTGAAGTCAAGGATCTTGTATACTACAGCTGGTTAGAGCTTCATATTGGAACAATGTTGATCGTGCAGGGTTTGAGAAAAGTTTTGGGCACTGGAGAGCTTTGGGACACAGGGAAAGGCCTCCATAGTTTATAAGAGTAGAGACAGCTAGTATGAGGATGTAGTGTGAGTAGGAATAGTATCCTACTAAACAAAATATTAGACTGGCATGTCTTGTCCTTCATCCAGTGAGAACCATTTGCTGAGCAGTGACGAGGAGGGCCAAGAATCTCCTAACTGTGGATTTGTCACTGGCAAGGAAAGATTTTTATCTAGAGCCTGTATTCCCCCTTCCTGTCCACAATCCCACCAACTCTTCTGTGATCTTGTCCCTTCTCATAAGTGCTAGGGAACAAATCTTTTAGGGACTATGCTTTGAATAAGTGGAGAAATCTTCCAGGGATAATGGTGGGAGGACAAGTAATGTGGAAGAGGGGAGAAAAAACTGCAGTGGTCTTAGAATGTTTTCTCATGAACAGCTTTTATTCCATTTGCCTCTTTTTACTTGCCTTTTTTATATATGCTTGTGCAGAATTATTGCTTGGATCATCTCTGCAACAGCTGGGGTATTTTTCCAAACTTCTGTTTTTACAAGTCTGAATTTTGGGTATATAGTAATATATTTTATTTCATAGTTGCAATTCACATTTTTTTTACTTACTGCTAAATTATTTATCCCCATTACTTGGCTCGCAAAACAGTTTTACTTAAGCTGCATTTGGAAGCAAAGAAAGTCAAAGACAAATATTGTGTTCCATTGATTTTTTTCTGTGGGCCAATCCCAATTACAACTAAAACACAGTAATTTGTAGGTGGTCTCCCACTCTTCAGCTCAGGCATGATGCTCTATTTTTCAGAATTGGTTAGAACTCCCCACCTTTGCAGCAAGAGTGTTTTCCACAGAAAGCTGGCATCTGTAACTAAGCCATTTCAGCAGGCTCAGCAGGAAGCACCAGGAGCATATGTTGCTCCTGTTGTAGTCTTCCCGATTATTCAGCTGTTTTCCTCACCCATTATGGAGTTTGATCTCTCTGAACAAATAATGCAGATCATCATCTTCTGTTACTGAAACTTTAGGGCATGATATACGTTTATGGTGGGGGAGTTGAGTTTTCTAATAGCTGTGTGGTAACTGTGATGCATGAGTTAGTTTGCAGAGAGCATCACAAAACCTGAGGCTTCTCTGTAATAGTGTGGTGTCAGTTTAGGAAGCAATTCAGAGAGCAAGCCAAGGATTATATCAATTTTCTCAGCCATTCCAAAAAGAAAATTGAGAATGTAGAAGCAGGGACAGTGAAATGAAGCAGTTCAACTGTCTGCTGTTCTCCAGAAACTGATGGATGGGGATTTGTGATTTAGTGAATTGTCTCTTGATGCAATTTTTTGGGGGTTGTGCCTCTTTAGACTGACTCACAACAACCCCAAAAATACAAAATAAAAAAACCCTATAAGATAGCAAGACCAATTAGGAAAAGTCTGAGAAAAAACCTTTTCAATCCCTACAATTATACAGATATATTAAAAAAATTCCTATTCAAAACTAGACTGAAACTTCACATATTTTAAACATTTTTTAAATACAAAATAGCAAAACAAATATTTCACATAAAATTAATATGCTCCAATACTTTTCACTTTAACATCATCATAAATGAAAAACTGACTTTTCTTTTTGCTTCATTCTGTAACTGAAGCATCTAAAAAAATCTTGGCCTGCCCACAAACATTTTTCAATGGAAATATCAAAATCTTTTTCCTGATTTTCACAGTAAATCAGACACGTTTCAGAAAAACACTTCTAGGAAATGCACAGTAATATATACCAAAGTGGAATTAAAACATTATCATAGTTGTATTGGTGTTTTGCTCCTATTACTATATGTGACATTTAATAGTGTTTTCTCTTAGGAAAGCAAACTAAGGTTGCATTGCTAAAATAAGATTCTGTATTTTCTCATTTATGTATTTTGAGAGTCTCTAACAGCAGTTTGAATGTTATTATCAAAGCGCAAAAATTTCCTTTTCCTAATTAGTGCCTTAGTATTGCTTAACTATAGCTCCTTGAAACAATCTCCATAGTTGGGGCACACAGGCACTCAGAATTCTCATACATTTAAAAAACAAGTCTGCTACATCTAACAGGGACAGTGTTGTGTAAATTACCTTGCTGAGCCAAGATTTGCTATGACAATGTTTAGCTGAACACTAATGTCTGTATTAAAATAAGAAGGATACACCTTAGGATATGTTGTCTCCTTAGCCAACTACACCAAGAACCACATCATGCATTTAAAAGAAAATTTGTATAAAAGAGTACAGTGGAATAAGCAATATTCCCTTCAGGCACATGACTAGTCAGTGTCTATGGAATTGCCCATGTTGGAACATATATTTAGTATGAACAGAACTTGATACAGGGTATATATTTTGAAAAGTTGTATTTCCTTGTTATTGTGGCTTGGAAACTACAAAAGTAGAGATCTGGTTCGCTGGTTCACTTTCTGACCACCATGTGTCTGATAGCCTGAGAGCAGAAAATACCTGCAGAAAAATACACTTTGGAAGTTTAAATAAAAGGGGGAGAGACTATTTCATTACTAAGCAAGGAAGCAGAGCAATAAATAAATCTGACACCACAATGGTTTTCATTAGATTTTGTTCAGCTTTCAATCCAGAGAGCAAACCACAACCAACTTTTGCAAACATTTCTACATAATATTTCCATGTACTCTGAGGGTTCCCTAAATATTTACATGGTCATTTAAATATCACTCACTCCCCTCCTGCATCTTCTATTTTTATTTTAGGAAAGACACTGAAATCAGAAATGTATCAGTTTTGCTAGACTCTTATACTTCTGCAGATTTTGTACCATATATCATTGAGAGGTAGTCCTGATCCATTGTCTCTTTCATTCCTCTGTACTTCTAGTTTTAGTACATATTAATGTTAGGCAGTTTCTATCTTATTAGAGTATCACACTTTTTAAAACCCTCTAATCATGTCTATTTTTCTTTACTTGTAACAGTAAAAATTGAATGCACAAGATCAAGTTGTCACATTTAAGATTTTATTGTAGATATATCAATACATAACAATACATAAAATTATGATTTAAATCTAAAATTATGAGTTTTACCATTAACATTCCTTAAATTCTAAGCAAAAATAAGGAATTTCAACCTCAAAATTTGTCAGCTTGGTTTTTGAATATGAAATGTGGTTTAACTGATTTTTCAAATCAAAACAGTACAGGAAAAATGTTTTAATAAAAAGAGATGCATTTTTCATAATGAACCCGTGTCAAAAGTTTTAGTTTTGTTATTTCTGAACAAAATAACATGAAGGTAAAGAAAAAACTTTCTTAGTGTTTGCTAACATGAAGATCTAAGGACTACTTTACTGAAAACATTTTAAATGTTGGTCAAACTTTAGGTGCTTTATTTATCCCTCAGAATAATGTCAGTATTAGTGTTAGCATGAACAGGCAACCAAATATTTTGCTGAATTTCTCAAGTTTGAAACAAATTATATCTCGAGGTAAGTGTGTAGACAGGATCTACATTTTCCAACACAAATTACCCGTGGGCATTTCTAACCATGGAAGAAATTGCTAGTGTTCACTAGTCCAGGCACAAAGGTTAAAATAACTGGTACCATTTTAAAACCTCACAGGCCGCAAGCAATTCTATGCAGACTTCAGAGCATAACTCCAAAGCCTACAGCAAAGGCTATCAACAAGAGTAAAGATTCAGTACAAGTAACTGAATTTATTCATTTTCTGCTAGCATTTAAACTCAGAGGACCTTCAACGCATACAGCACTACATATAAAAATCCTTTCTTCTGCTTATTGACCATGAGAGCTTTCAAATTTAAGGTTCAGACAATCAACTGTAGGGACTTCTGTCCTCAGGAGTATTATTTTTATTTATAAACTTGATTGACATCATGCTTAAGAAAGGACTTCTTGCAATTAGAAAGCTCTTTTTGGAAGTATATACAGAAAAATAAGTATCCAAGCACATCACTTTCTGAAGCATTTGTGGCCACTATTTTTTGAGTCTGTTTGGAGACTAAAAGAGTAAAGCTGCATCAAGACTTCACCAAAAATATTGCAACATCTAAACTAATCACATTAACTACTACTAAACAGAGGTTCAAGTAACTTTCTTATTTTGATGAGAAGCTCCAAAAGAGCAGAACAATGCAGGCTGCAAACTATTTGTAGTCAGCTATTTATCAAAGTAGCAGATTGAGATGTTTATGTTCCCTTTTCATCAGCTATAGATACTGTAGAAGTTCAAGGCTTCTTCAGTTGGAGCTCCTTCCATGGAAGGAGCTTTATGTAAAAGTCCCTTTTCTGATATCAGAGTGCTGGGCTGAATTACCATGAAGATAATGTGGGCTCGATGCCTGCTCTGGCTTGGCTTGAAGTCTACAAGCTAAGGGACAGCAACATCCTAACAGGGCCATTTCTGCAATGAATATTTGATAGCTTTTTGATGCAGAGAATTTAAATATAGATTTGGAATGTACTGTGAATTCCCACTCAGACTAAGTGTTTTGATGCCATGATTCACATGAAGTACTGAGTAACTTTGGTTGCTCCTGGAAGGGAGCACTCATCAGCTCTGTGTATTTGCAGTTGGTTGCTGAGGTAGGATGCATCTCATGCAGCTTTAGCAATGTAACAATATAATTGTCAAACCTAAAGAAAAGTTTTTTATTTCAAAGAAAACATTTACCCTCTCCAAAAACAAGCATTTAGGAAAACAAGTTGAAGTGCTTCCCTGAACAGACTTTCTTGTGTACCTAGCTTAAACTGCATGGTTAATGAGTAGAGAACTAGTGCTGGGCAAGATAAATATTTATGCTAGTTTAAAACAGCCTCTCACAAACTACCTGCTGTTTAGTCAGCTGCTGTGAGAATAAGAAAAAATTAAGTTGTTCTATTTTCTTACAATTGTTGCAAGGACTGACAATAGCTATGTCACACTTGAATTAATTCACAAGGCTCCATGTTGCTGCTAAGGAGACAAGTATGTTAAAAAAAAATTCAAAACAAATGTAATAAAACCAATTTTAAATGAAAATAAATGTAATAATAAATCTTAAAATAATTAAACTCTAAGTTGCTGCTGGGTTTCACAGTATCAAAATTCCAAGATGAAATTTTTAGAGCTAGACAAGATAGAAGTATTCATGACAGAATTTGTATGTGAGAAAAGAGTGGGGTTTTTTCAGGAAGGAGTAGTGGGAGAATTTTTTCAACTGCAACCAAAAAAGGAAAGCAATGAAATCATACTTTTAACAGCAAAGGAACAGCTATGAATTTAGGCATGTAAAAGATACAATAGTAACATTTTTCAATATTAAGAGCTGAAGAAAATGTTGCATTACCTTTTGTATTTTCCCTATCCACTGTCTCTTCCTTCTGTGTCCAATTTTAATGAACCCACCACACTGCAAGAACTAGGGTATGATGAGGAAAAGAAATAGAAGATTTCACTTTGTGAAACCAGTAGGAAAAATGCTGCATGGTTATAGAAATTTAAACATTTTTTTGTTTCATATTTTTCTGTATGACAAGAGGTAAATTTGACAGTCAAAATGGAAAACATGGGTTCAAGAACTTTGGATTGCAATAGGCTCTAATTTTGTCATGTATTACTGTCACAGTAAGCCTATGTTATTTACTGGAGCTGGCGAAACCCATCTTCTACAAGATGTGTAGACAACCGCTGAAATTCATGATTTTCCACAGGTGAAAATCTGTAATTTCCTCACTAGTCTAATTAAAGGTGTTTTTTTCAGGACTTGATAAAAATAAAAGCACCATCAATTAGAACTAAGGAGCTAGTTAATGGACTGCTTGATGGCATGAACAGGACATGGACGATTGCCTTCTGGAAGGGGATTTCAGTCTAAAACTGGAAGACACTTTACCCAGTACTCTTTGCACAGCCTAGAAGACAGCTACTTCTTTAATCACAAACTAATTAGAACTGATTGGCTTCATTGCTAAAATTGCTAAATTAGGGACATTACAGGCGCCTGTTCCTTGAGCAGGTTGGCTGTACACACTCCATTGGCAGCACTCTTACAGCTGCACATATCCCATCCTCACCGGGGCAAAACAGTGACAGCAAACAACACAAAGGAAAGTCCCCTTATGGCAGTCCTGTCCCTTTTGGATAGAAAGAATCAATTTGCTCTGCTTCCTCCCCCTGTGTGAATCAGGACAGTTATCTACAAGTAGCTGAAGAGAGAGGAAAGAGGCTTGTCTGGAGAAGGTGTTCTGGAGTTGGAGGGAAATAGATACGCTGTAATGGCTTTTGCAGCAAATCTGAGCAATACCTTGGCTGAGACATGCTAAATTAGATGGTGCTGAACAAGATGGCTGTGACTAAGCAACAAACAACCCCCAGAAAAGGTCCCCGCTGTACACTATAGGCGTCTCATTTAAAAAGTATTCAAAAGTGTGTTTAGCCACATAAACACCTTAAAAATGCAATATCTACCAAAATATCTGAAGTATATATTTCAAAAAACTAAATCCAAAGCCATCTTGAGAATCTGGGGGACTTTATTGCTCTGCCAAGGGCCATCAAGAATTCATGGTGCAAACAAGTTTAATTCCTCACAGGGGATGAATCCAACAAATAAATCTGAGTCCACCAAATTCACCCTTGGCTTAGCACTTGATTGATACTCATCTTCTGCTTAAAAATGCTAGTGATTAAGCACTTTCTCATCAATCAAATCTCTCCTTTTTAGGTGCTAGTAAACTAATAATAATCATAGTAATAATAATAGTAATAATAATAATAATATTAATAATAATAATATGCAAAATACTGTTAAAGCACAGTCTTTCTCTTGATAGGAAGTACACACATTGCTGTATTTTGCATATCTAAATCAGCAAGTCCCCTAGTATGAACAGCTGTCAGCACAGTACGGCTTCAGTCTTGCAATTCAGATTACAATCTTTTAACAGTATTCTAAGGCTGTTGACAATATGTACCCCAAAAAAACAGATCTTCAATCAGGTGTGCATGTCACTGTAACACTGAGACAGTGAGAGCCTGCTTGGTTGTTTTCATGCACTTGAAAATCAGATGAGAAGGATGGGAATTTTTAGGTATTCTGCTACTCTAATTTAAAAAAAGACCACTCATAATAACCATTACATTGCCATAAGCTTATTTTAGGAACCGAAGGCTGGTCAACAGTCCTGAGCTTGAACAAAACTGAAATGTTTCCATCCATTTTTTTAAAATATATTTTTCAGTTATGGATTTACTTTTGAAGTAATCCAAGCTCCTCTGCAGAATGCCAAAATCTTGTGCGGTACATGTTCCAATTTACTAAGTGCAGTTTGAACTCATTTCACCAAGGCTATTTAATTTCTCCTTATTCTTATAACTTGTATCATAACCTTTAGTGTGCAGGCTGATGGGAAAATTCCCTGAATCGTTTAGGTGTTTCACCAGTAGATTAGATGTGCAAATGTGTTTTGAGCCCTTCTATATAAGAAATACATCAATAAACTGGAGGATGTTCAGCAAACAGCCATCAAGACATTCAGGGGGATGACACACATGCCCTGAGAGGAAAGGATGAAGGACAAGGCTTTGGCCAGCCTAGAGAAGAAATGGTGGGTCAAAGAGCAGATCCAAAGAGGGAGAGGAACCAATACTCTCCACAATGGTGTACAGTGCAGGACATTATGGGCATAATGTGAAACAGGAGCTTTAGACTGGTAAAAGCTTTTTTCTGATAAGGCAGCTCAGACCATAGAATGGGCTTCCCATAGAAGATATTCCATTTCTCCAGATCCTCAGAGATTTTCAAAATCTGAATGGCTGAAGTACTACCTCACCCAGATGCAACCTCAAGCTGACCCTGTATTGTGGCTTAAGCCTGGATGGAAATTAGCGTCCTGTTTTGAGCATGAGGTTGGACTAGAGACCTCCAGAAGTTCTTTCCAACCAGAAATATCCTATGATCCACTATTAAGATGCCCCTGCACCAAAAACGTCTTAGCTAATGCTACTGAACAATCTCAAGTGCCTATGTGCATATGCATATCTACAGGTGCATATGCTCCTGCAGATAAGCACGTGGAAATCCACAACAGAGTTCTAGAAACTTCTGTTGATTACTTTCTCAGTCCTTAGGTGATTAAGAACAGTTCAAAGCAGAAAGAAAACCAGGTGAATTAACATTTTAAAATTAATGTTATATTTCACCTCACCAGGTAAGGTACCTGCATATTTAAGGATGTGTTACATGGATAGGGGTACACTACACTGAGTTTTGCTAATTTGGATGCCTTTTATTGTGACTACCATATCACTTAGTGCAATAATCATATGACTGACTTTTATGTTCACTCACTCCCATGAGCCTGGAATTCTGTGACAGAGGAAAAAAAAGTTTACTGATGGAAAGTGGTGGTGAGAACTGTGGTCTCTTTTAAAATACATTTCAAACATTTTCATCAGTAGAGAGCTCACTCACTATCACCTCAGTGGATACCAAAGTTTCAAAGAACAGAGAGAAAAAAGCCCGAATGTACTTTGGTGAGATCCTTTTTAAGCCATCCTAATGATCTGCAAGTGACTTTTTTCATGGCTGAAAGTATTCACAACTCTTGGCACAGACATCTTCTGCCAGCCTAAATCACCTCAGTTCCAATGGAAGTCAATTGAGTAAGGGTGATTTATGGTCCCTCCAATTTTGTCTCAAAATCTGTGTAATGTGAAAACGTCAGAGAGGTAAAGATTTTTGGGTTTTTTTTAAGACAAATTGCACTATTTTCTGTTAGGGTACATTTATTGCTTCCTTACAGGAGAATGCTTCTGATGTTCTCTTAATTTAATCAAAGAGAAGTCACCTGAAGGGATAGAAGCTCCAACACAACCTAGATCATGTAGCTCAAGGAAGCTGTATTCAGCCTTTCATTTTAGCATTCTCCAGCCTCATGGGTACATGTACAGCTACACTAAGTTAATTAGTTAGTAATATATATTAGCTGATACATAATTCACAAGATGACCATAGTTTTAAGGAATGTAAACAATATATTGAAATTTATGTTTCCCAAAAGCCATGTTAAAACCTAAATGAGAGCTGATAACGGTCAAAAAGTGAAAAAGAAAGGGATGGGAGTGAAACACAGTAATACAGTGATTACCATTCAGGATAGAGAGAATCTTTTTATCTGACAGTAATCAGTATGTAATTATGGCCCCACAAAAAAGGCAACACCTAAACAAACAGATAGAAAGTGCTGTTGCACTTGCTCTGTGCTATAAATTTGTGCTTTATTCAGGCTTTTTGTATTCAGGCTTATATTGCCCTTATGGAATTGGAAATCTGTATTTCTTAGGCTGCAGCTCTCTTCATCAGTGACAGAAGCCAGAGGTAGTGCTGTGGTGAAGCCAGTTTACTAAAAAAAGCACCTTGGAGAGTGACAAATAAAATTAATTATTTATTTATTTTAAATAAGGCAAGACATGAGAACAAAGTCATTCCACCCTGTGCATGAGAAATGGTTCAATAAAAAACAAAAAATAAAAGATTTTTTTTTACAAAATTCAATTACAAACTTGTGTCACAGCTTCTTAAGAGGAAAAAGGCATCCAGCTATCTTCTATTATGATTTCAACCTCTTAATGCCTTGACTTTGAGAAAACCTTGTCAAACAAATAGGGACAAGAACTTTATAAGTAGTTCCTTCCAAGTAAAAGAACGTTTTCAGAATTCTATTCTCTCCATTGATTTATACAAATTATTTGCTAGGACATTGAAGGAAAACAAATGAAATCTTACTGTAATCCCAGTGATGCCATTCCACATCCATCAGTGGAAGATTTGGCCAATAATATTTGCAGAAAATAGTGACAGTTGAATGATTATTTGCTTCTTTCAAGTTAATAAACCTACTGATTTATTTTTATTATTGATATATTTATTAGTTGTCATCAGTATTTATTGTAAAAACAAAATCAAACAAAATGTACTCTACAGAGAGAGCATTAAAACTAGTTATTTTGGTGATTGGTAGAACAGGATGTAATCAGCTTTCTTAAACATTTTTCCACCATCGTAAATAAAATCATTCTTAGAAATGCAAACATATAAAGACAAAAATGGCACTATCATCTATGATAGACTGATTCCTTATCAAAAAGATGTAAATTAAATGTACATTATATATATGCACATAAGTTGAGTGAATCATATATAGTGATTATTTATTTACTTTTTCTCTTTTCTTGCCTGAGCGGAGTAGATTTTACTAAGCTTTCTTTAAGCTTCAGTGTATTTGAGCAATATCTTTACTATGCATTTTTTGTTTTATTTTATAAAACAGATTATCAAATTTACTAAGCTTTCTTTAAGCTTCAGTGTATTTGAGCAATATCTTTACTATGCATTTTTTGTTTTATTTTATAAAACAGATTAACAAATTTCTCACAAATCAAAAAATCAGCTTTGCCTGTGTAGTGGCAGAATCTGAACTGTATTTATTTTACATTATTTGAGGTTTCTGGAAATAATTGTTGAGATGTTACTTGACCATAAAAAATGAAAGTAAAGCTGGTAGTGATTAGAACGATGACAAGAATCATGAGTAAGGAAGAGCCAGCTCATACTCAAAATACATGTGTGTCAGCATGACATGGAAAATGTATGTGAGTGTCAGGCTGTGCATAAACTATACAAATGCCATTACAAAATGACTAAACAGGCCTGGCATTGCACTGAACAAGGTGCTTGCATTTAATCAGGGCAGGAGACCAGACATCAGTGACAGAATGCTTGCAGCTTTTGAAGAAAAATGTTTAAATAGTTGTGACATGTGACATGCCAGTGTGGAAAGCCAGTTCAAGACAACCAAGCAAAACCAAAATACTCTTTACTTTTGCCTGCTGTGTAGGCAAAAAGCAATTTTTGCTGCCCCAGAATGAGGCAATTTTACCACAGAAAGAATAGAAATATTCTCTGAAAATAGAAATAGAGCTCTGAAACACTAACCTTGTTCCTAACCCTGTCCTCAACAGATGAAAAGGATGGAAGCAACATTTGCTATAATCACAAATAACCTCACACATTTGTCAGCTGAAGCCACTCCAACTCTCAGCTTGGCTCTCGAGGCTGCTGGGCTGGGGAGGCATGGACAAGTCTCCAAACACTTGGCTTTGCCTAGCTCATATTTGGTGCTATGTTGCCCTTGTTTCCTTTAGAAAGTTTGCAGGCAGAAATGCATAAAACCTTTTGAGCAGGCTACATAACTAAGGCAGCTATATAGGAGCAATGGGGCCACTGTAGTTTAAATCCATTTATTTAAAATAAATTCCCGCTATATCTGAAATAACTTCAAGTGGACCTGTAAAATTGGTCTGGTTTCAGTGAAACAGTAACAAGGATCTTATAATGCAATGCACAAAATTAGTATTATGCAAGGACTTGAGTTTAGGTAAAACTCTACCAGGAAATAAACATACCTAATTAATCCTTTTTCAGGATTTGATCTTCAAAATTGTCTTCTGAGCAACCAGTCTACACAAAGCATATTATATTAATCCTTTAGCCAAAAACAAGGGCAAAGTGTGAATATGCCAGCAGAAGAGAGCAATGGCTGAGGAGGCCTTCTTTGAAAAAGAGACTTAATGTATAGATGAGAACTGTGGCAAAGAGACTGATGACTCCTCTGAGTAGTCCCATCAGTCCCCCCTTGCTATTAGGATGTAACTCTTTTAGTGGACTCAATGGCATCACTTCTGCCTTCATGGGACTGAGGTTAGGGTAACTTTTTTCAAGCCACTGTTCTCAATTACTAACTCAAAATTAATTATGTCTATCAGTAAGTTGACCTGATTATCCTGATGCCACAAGAATATCAATAGCTTTTAGTTTCTACACCACTCAGAATCTCCTTTAACATCACACACACACTGAAAAAATGATTCACAAGATTCACCATTTTCTTAAGCTTCTACTGCTGATAGCTGCTCCTGAAAACACTCAGTATTTAAGAGAAGGAATACAATGAGAACTGTGGATTTTTTTAAAAATTTTAGCATCCTTATTAGTACAATCAAAGCATCTTACTGTTTTATTTCTCTTTCTTCTAGGCTCTTCTTAAAGGATAACTGTAGTCTTTCTTTATAGAACTTAACCGTTTGTTCTTTTACCAAAAAGTAAATCTAATTTAAAATAACATATTCATACCAGCATGTAACCACAACATGACTGTAGATATAATTATAAGTACTGATAATAATGTAAATTGTGAATTTGTTGTGTTATTGTCTGACGCTAGAAAAGTAGCACATTAGGGAAAGTTACCACACTTGCTACCAAGAAACAAAAACAGCTCACCAGGTAAGAGTTTCAGGACACCCCTCTGCTCTACTGCTGTTTAACTGCATTAAGTTCACAGGCAAGCACTGCTCTGATTTGAGCCTTTATATAATTCATCAGAGCACAGACTCTCAAAACAGAAAGTCTGTTTAGTCTATCTCTATCATCATAATGACAGTAGGAACACAAAATAGCCTGTGGCTCTGGGTGAGTTAATTATCTACTTTTTTTTCCCTAGGACACCGTCTTGAAATACTAACACATTAACCTTGCAGACTATTCACTCAGACCTTCTGCACAGCAGGAGATTACTACCAGTCTCAACTGGTTAGAGTCAACTTCCCTGCTCTCTGGGGTCAGCCAGGTCACTCCTCCTTGCCTGCAAGATTAATTTCCCTCTTAGGGACAGAATAGGCTTAAGCATACAAACACTTGAATTAAGTGATGGAACATATTCTAGAAAGAGGAAAAACTACATTAATCTAATCAACTGTTTGTTCTGATAAAAATGGATCACTGTCAGCAAACAAGGTCTTTTCTTCACTAAAATATATATTTATGCATATTCTACGTGTGTATCAAAAATACCTATTCTAATGAAAAGAACTGAAACTTTTCAAAAAATGTGCTTTATGGTTTTCCAACACTATTAAATGTTATAAAATTTTGTTTCTGTACAGATACAATACATTTATATACAATACAAGGAGTGAATCTTCATCCATGGTAAATTGCCTGTATTTATAATTTCTTTGCAATGCATTATATAACTATCCTTCTTCCAGAATAGTGACTTTCCAAGCTGCATCAAATGCAAATGCAGTAAATATTTATCAGAATATTTTAAGCACAATACAATGATTTTAAAAATAAATATAAAATTTCCCAGTTGTGACTATATGTTTTCATTTAAGCTTTTACTTTTCAATTTTCAGCTACTTTGGGCAATGGAAATGGATTCAACTAATTTACATTTTGGTTCTTGGTATAAATACTACACTATTGAGAGAGACGTTTATTCATTTAACTATGGAAGTATTGCTTGGTAGCTTCACAAAAAACAGGAAATATTTTAATTCTTTCAATTCAAAAGGATTGCTTGGGTTTGCCTTTTAAAAGATATTTTCTGATTATATTCTTTTTAATGAAGTCATAATAACACTCTAGTTAATTAAATTTTAAGTTTTGTAAGACAGATATAATGTATTACAAATATATTTTCTGAGCAGGACAAAGAGACCTTGAATTTAGCTTCATTTCAGAATCCTATTTTTTTTTAATCTAAGGGACTGTTTCTTGGTACAAGTGGGGCAATCATTGATAGCTGGTGAGCAAGTGAGCCAAAAGCTTTTAAATCCCTATGCACTCTGCTGAATAGTGTCCTTCATGAGAAGCCTACGACTTTATCAACCTGATAGAGAAATTCCAGCAAGACATCTGACCTTATACTTCAAAGAAGAAAGTGATAAACTACTTCAAATGTGGACAGAGGTTTACATTAAGCCCTAATAAACACAGCTTTGCACATTTAAGAAATTTTGCCTCCAAGCTCTCTCAGCACATATCTGTCATACAGTTTTGGGGAAATTTAGTAAAACTAGTACCATGTCTCCTTCAAGTTTAAGTTTTTCAAGTTTCCCATTGAAACATCTGGTTATTAATAGACATGAGAGGCCCAAAAATCCAATAAGGCTGCATGAAAATTTGATCCCAAAGTTGTCTATGAGAATGAGAAAAATTTGGTATTTACTAGGAAAAATTTGTGAAAACAAATATCCTATGAAATATCTTAGATAGAAATATCTTAGATATGACTCAGTACTAAGTACTGCATGACACCTATGGTCATGCAGTACACTGCATCAATAGCAGAATTCCTGAGTTTATGTAATTTACTAGCTGTACTTTAGCTAGCCTTTGTATGACACACTTCTGACAAACTCAGTAAAATAAATAGCAAGTCCAGCCATTTACATGACGTATTGTGAATAACATGTTCAATCAGCAGGTAGTTCAGCTTTTACTGAAATTATTACTAAAATGTCTTCAGCTTTAATTCACACAAATATTTTGATAATGTTTTGGAGGGATTCTATTTCTCCATTCCAAAACAAAACCGGGAAAGATGAATTTTTTTTCTCTTAGAGTAATTTCTAATTATTAAGTTTAAGAATAGCATTATTAAAATATATTAGGTCTCTCATTTCACTCAGTTCTAAAGTAAAATTTCTCACTCATTAAAATCAAGAAGCACCCTATTATGTCATGTAAGTCAACCCACTAGTCATAAAATGAGTTTTAAAATAATGAACTACTGATTTAAAATTAATGCTTGATTATCTTTGTGAAGTTGATAATAGTGACTCTTACACAGACTTGGCAGAATTAATGGGCCATATAAAAGTGACACAGAAAGGGCAGCCATTGCTCAATTATTTTCATTAGAACTTCCTTATTTAATGATGGAGTGTCATGTGAAGCATGCTATGCTTCACTTTTACTTGAGATTTGGAAAATATGATTGTCAAAAAGAAAGTATAATGGTTCTTTCTCAACTATACTACAGTATTAGCTTCTTTTGTGGTTCTTAATGAGGCACATATTTCAGGGATTGTGATGGGTACAGGGAACCAAAAATATTAGGAATTAAGAGTTAAAATCTGGAAGAAAAAACTCACAAATTGTACACAGGCATACAAATTTCCCTGTATTTCCTTCTGACTTGATAATGAATCAAAGTTACAATATAAATAAACTAGTGTTTGCCTTTGCAAGACCAGAATGAGCCAAGAATGCATTATAGATGTCAGTGATACAGGGCTGAGTGTATCCCCTCTATCCAATCAGGAGACATACACGGGGTGTTCTTCAGGTGGGAGGGATTTCAATTCACCTGTCTTTACTGCACAAGGCTGTTACATTTATTACTGGTTTGGATTCATCTCAAGCACACAGCCAAGAAGAGATGCTTAAGGAAAGCAATTACACCATCCCCATTTCATTACTTCCACAGACTTAGACAGACTTACAAGTAATATGAAAAATAAGCAAAGAGCAGAGAAAAAGAGACTATTCTGAATTAAGGTTGCAGCAGTCATCATAAACCCTCTATGGTATCTGACATATCCTCAAAATAACCCACCTTTCTCACTAACAAGTTTCTTTCAGATTCAGTGGTCTAGATAATTCAGCCATGGTACTCTGAATGCTGTAGTAGGTATATGCATACGTACATACATATATATATATATGGAGAGAGGGAGAGAGGGAGAGAGAGAGAGAGATTTGCATTCTGTTTCCCTGTGCACTCTCCCAGAGGAATAAGAACTTTTAGCAGAAGGACAGTCTCATTAACCTGCCTTTTTATAACAATATTCTGTGTAAAGATGCCAACCCTGTAAAATTCATTGCAGTTGTACTACATATAGAAACACAGTGAGTGCTGAGTACACAGCTTTTTAGTGTATTAAGGTGTTGATGGTTTTCATTCCTTTCCTCCCTATTCCCGTCCTGCATGGCTTATTCAGACTGACACAAACTATGGCAAAAAGAAGACAATTAAAAAAACAAGGCTCAGATCCCCAGTAGCTGAGGTATTCCCATAAACTGCTACAGTTTCTCTGCTCTCCCAAAAGCATTGGTCTGGCACAACGGAGAAGTTCCTGTTGCTTTTTCTAAGTACCCAGAGAACGAGAAACAACCCATGAACACTTCACCTTCCCCAAGTCTTCACTGCAAGTAAAACACTGTTGTCTCAGTAGCATGCTAAGGATTCTGTAGGATGAACCCTGCCACAAGCAGCCAGCTGAGATGAGTTTATGGCTGCTTTCTACTACAGAGCAGTCATGGTACCTGAGGCAGACAAAAGCTCTTGCAAAACTTCCAGTGCCATCCATTTAGCTTAGAAAGAGGGAGAAAGAAGCTCAGCCACGCTTAACTAAATTACACTGAACACTGATATGTGAATATGCTGTCAAAGTTAAATGAAGTGCTATGCAGAGATAATATTCTCTTTCTCTGCAAAGACCCAGAGCTAATCAAAACAATTAACTAAGCTATTAACCATGCCAAACATACTGACTAGTATTGTTTATTACTCATCTCAAAAGGATTTCTAATTTTTTTTATGATTATGGAAGAAGGAAACACATTAAGTGTGGCAATTGAAAATTGTGATGATTCTAGGACCATCTCTGATGAGTGTGTAGGAAAGCTAATAGTAAGGAAATTATTGAGAGTAGACGTGTTGGTACCAACTGTGTCAGCCTTACACTACTCCCAGGGCTGAGCTGCAGAGTAGGTTGAGAATTAGTCTTTTCAACATAAAATAATTCAATTTTTACCCCACTTAAATGTCAAACAAAGTACTTTTCTCACTAATATTCTGTCTTTAATTAGTAGACAGCAAAAAATAATATGGTACCTCTTTACATGACTCACTCTAAGGTCAGTTAGAGGACCCCGTGTTTTACCAAATGGCATTGATTACCATAAATTCCTAATTTATTAAAGTTCTGTGTGGAGTTTCAAATTCTTAATAAACAGGCAGCAATCAAGTTTTTTAAATTACAGACCCATCTGGATGCCAAGTCTTTTATTTTAAAGTGATCTTCAGCATATGCCTGACTTGGTGAGGCTCCATGGGGTTCAGCTAGCATGCCCTTTGAATGGGAAAAGAGAGAACTTGGCAGCTTTGTCACATCTCTGCCAGATCCCAACTGCACCCGAGACTGGGATCTGAAGTACAGACTCTTTGCACTTTTACTATTTATCTTCTCTTGATCTAATGAAAGACTGGATTTTTAAGTGAGCACCTCTCCTTAAGGGAAAATTCTATTTCAATTATATTGTCACTATAGCTGTGATACAAAGCTGTAACATGACATTGTGCTGCTTCAAAAGCTGAAGTTATTTTGGGCACAAAATGCTGTTAAACAAAAGTACTTTGGCAAGACATTAGTGTGATTCTAGACACCTTTTGAGCAGCTTAAGTTAAAAAATTCCACCCTCTATAATATTTTGTCTCTTTTCTTAATCAGAGAAATTACACATCAATGAAGATACTTCATAAAACAAATTGTCATATAGGCCTTCTCCATTAATCACCTCATTAATCTGTCCAAAGGTATGGAATAAAGGAAAAATATGAAATCAACCCCACAGGGGTGTCTTTCCATTCAAGGACCATAAACTTGCTCTGAAAATTCAGAGTGATTGTTTAGCCTTCTCACTTATATAGACTGGCATCTGTAAAATTGCAGGTAGTTTTCGAGCAGCCTCATGACCAGTCATTCTGCTAAGAATTGGATATTCAGGTCTCAAAGGCAGCTCCAAGAAATACAGGAACAAAATACAGAGCTATCAAGTATTATTTTTAATGTGTCTGGTCTACCTTCATGAAGAATGGAAATTGTATTTTCTGCAACAAATAGATGGAAATGAATGTTGAAAAGACTGAGTCACAATGGAGAAATTGAATTACTGGGTGTATTTTTTTAATAAATAGGACAAAAGAAAAGTAATCTTGATAACTTCATGAATCCATCCTGCTCCTCTAAGCATTTATCTGTCATTTCAGTAATAGAGGCTCTGTAAGATACTCATTGTGTCACTTTTACATTAGTATGTAATAACATAAGTTCAATCGTCTGAGTAAAAAGAAACAAAGATAAATATGAAAAAAAAAATCCAAGGTCCAGGAAATTATGGTAGTTTGCAGAAAAAAAATAAAAATAAAAAGATGGTTTCAGTTAAATCCTGAAACTTGCAGTATCTCAAGGTCAAACAAGTAGTATTGCACAGATACTGTTGGTGATGGATAATAGTAGCTCTATTAGCAAAGTGCTTTACTGTTAGGAAAACAAAAAGCAAAGACCCAAGATATGAGAGGGTGTGGGGAGGGCAGAAATGGGCTCTTTCTGGAACTTTCTGTGTTATGGGAAGCTCCGTGCCCCACAAAGTATGACAGCTGCAAAAACTTCTGAAAATAAGGGCAAGTGCAATGAAAACAAGTCCAGAAGGCATTCAGTTATTAAGACTGTTTCAGTGAAATTGGCAGATCTCTAGGAATCCTTTGCCTTTTCTACTCTCTAGTCTATATAAAACATAAAAAAAATGGTATTTTTTGCCCAGATTACACATTGGCACACAGCATGCAGCACTTGAGAGCATACTGATGATATCTGGCTGTGCAGATCAGATTAGTCTGGAGCACTCAGGGAGAGAAATCTGCCAGTCAGTTCATCAGTAGAGAGACTACTAAAATGAAGAGAGGCATTAGCAGGATGCTAAAGAGGAGAAGAGAAAAGGAGAAGAGAAGTTAATGAGAGATGGATTGTAACAGATGTAGTGGAAGAAGAAATAGAACTGTGCTGTGAGGCTGAAGAGCAAACAGAGCAGCAGCAAGGATAAAGCTGACAGTGGGAGAAACTTTTGAGTACTGTTTTTCTAGATGATGTTATGGATTTCTATGCTACTTAAACATTTGAAATTATTGGTAGTAAATCTGCAGCAGATTTTAAGTTATATGAATGCTACCATTCTGATTCACAGCTTGTTAGAACTGAGGAAAAAAATACCATGCCCTTTACTAAGAGGGATGGTTTATATCTTAGACCCTTTTTTCTGCTGTTAAACTGGCGGTTTTTTTCAGATTATATTATTGCTGTGAACTTCCAAACAACATTAGAACTTAAAACCAGTAAAAAATACTTAAAGTCACCCAAAAAAAAAAAAAAAAAAAAAAAAAAGAAAATGGTATATCCCTTTGGAAATCCTCGTATGCCCAGCAAAATGCTCAGTTTCCTACTATCACTACATTCATGCCCAGAAAGAATATACATGATCTTAATGTTTAAAAACATCTCATTTAGAAATCTGCAATAGCTATAAACACAACCAGCTGCCAAAAGCAGCAGTAGCCAATTACAAAGCTGAGTGCAGGAATGAGCCAGAGCTGTCCATTGGCATCTTCTTCCATTTTGCTTCAAGGTTGAAGATCTAAAACTGCTCTTTTCTTCCAACACCTGGTGGTGGTGCTGTTGCTCCTTGCTATGCAGTAGCTTAATCTCCAGGTTTTCACCTGGCATATGACCTCGAATTTATTAGAGTTTGTTATCTAGCACACAGTGCTGGGGTAATATTGGAATATTGTCCCCATTTCTTGGCGGGCTGTTAACTCAGGTGTCCCTGCACTTCCATAGGTATCTGTTAAACATTTGAAAAATCTCCTGGAAAACTAAACTCTTTTGAAATTAAATAAACAAACAAAAAAGAGCACAAAAAAAGCACCAGCTTAGAGAAGAAAATTAGACAGTAGGATGGGAACAGAAAGTACATGAATTGCTCAGAAGCGTTTGAGTTGGAAAAAGAAGGCAAACATACTGGTTTTGGGGCAGTATCATACCTAATCACTCAGGCAATTTTCCAGAGAGGAATTTCATTCATGTAACTAGTCCTATTTAGTTCAGAGAAATAAACTTGCTCATTTAGGTGTCTATAGAGATCATAAAAATGCAGAGCTGTAAATATCCCCCAACCTGCTGTGAGTGTGCTTATAAGCAGGAATTATCATTAAGAAGACAAGCAGCTGCTATGTCTGAAAGACTCTTGCCAGTGATAAACACAGTATAATTCCTGCATAAATTTACAGATTAGAATTTCCAGCATTTTATAAGTCAACTGAATTCCAAGGGAAAAAATGTATTCCTTTGACTTATTGTTTATTATGAGCACCAGGTATGCATCACAATAGATGAAAACTTGCTTCAAATGTAAAAATAAACATTGCAGGCTGGGAAAAGTTAAGCCATAGCAACAAGAAAATGGAAAACAAAAAAAAAAGCAGAAGTTATGTAAATTTGCAAAATCTTGCTAATTATTTAACCTTATTTTTAAAAAAGCAAAACAAAACCTAAAAAACAGAACAACAAAGTTCTGCTAAGATAACTCTCATTTAAAAGTCCTCATATTTATGAGCTGAAGGATACATAATTAAAATGTATGAACAAACACAAATTAAATTGTAGCAATGGCTTTTCTCATGCTTTGCAAATCATCTACATGTCAAAATAGAACTATCTTATTAAAGAAAAAAGCAAACACAAAAGAGAAAAACATGACTATGTCAAGTAGGACCAGATTAGTTTTTATGGACTATAGATTTGAGATTAGGGCACCTACTTTGGGAATAACATTATGAGTTGAGAATCTCACCTTTCATTTTAAAAGGGACTTTCATAGAGAAGATCTTAAAAACAGGAATGAGGATTAATTAATGTCCACATATATGCAGATAATTGCAATGAATTTAAGCTATATCACCGAAATCAGTCATCACGGAAAGAGCAGAGCCACATGCAAGGAAAGGGAAGCAAGTAAAGATGAGGTTTGGTGTCCTGTATTATCTGACACCCTGAATTCTGTTCTTCAGTTGTTACTGACTTACATCACATCTACCTTCTTTCTATTTCTCAGTAACAAATGCAGTTAGAAATATATCCTGAGTGATCCTGATTTTGAATCACATTTCTCCTCATACACACACACACACACACACACACCCCACTCTGTTTCTTTGCCTATGCATGTTTACTATCTACACAACCTAGACAGTCATAAAACTCTAATAAAAACAGGAAACAGAAAGCTTAGGCAGAGCTTTCTGTGTCTGGCTTTGTCTCTGTTTCTCTCTCCAAAAACTGGCGAGGGGTAGGCATAAAAAAGCCCATGTACCTGAAGTAAATTAAACCAGAAGAATAGTGACTTATAAGAGGAAGTGACCATATTTTTCAAATCATTCAATGTTGAAAGAAAATACAAAGCAATAAATGTCAGAGTAGCATCATGTACCTGCACAACTGTATCTACATCACCTGAGAAGAAATTTAAGCTCTGAATGTGCCAGTGTTAATTTGAAGAAAGGACCTGCATCCCCCTCCATTAGTCACACTCATGCTCGTGTAGTAGCATCCCTCCTTGTTCTGAACACCAAACATGGAAAATAAACTGTTTCTTCTGGCATCTCTGTGACTGTATGTCTATATCAGGGCAACATTTTCCTAAAATGAATTGGGGTGATACATCCATTCTTTAGTAGTGTAATTGCATAATTTGCACAATAATGTCATTATTTTTTTCCTACCTAAATAAAGTGCCTAAAAAAGAATAAGAAAATAGTAATTTAATAGTCACTGACACCATTTCCAAGTATTTTCTCATTCACCAGCAAAATACACATAACATTTTTTTTATGCCAAAAACCAACAGGAAATTTGCTCCAGAGTTTTAGATAAATAAAAAATAAAAATTAGTATTGTCCATTTCTAAAGTCTATGGTTCTTGTGATTTGACTTATTTGAAGTGCAAAGTCTTGCACCTGGAGAAGAACACTCTCATGAAGCAGGGAGCGCAAGAGTCATGAGTCATAAAATAAATGATAGAAAAAGGGATTTTCTTTGTCCAGAAACGCTTCTTTGTTTGGAGCGTTCCAACATCCCATTTCCCCAGATCAGGCAAAACAGAGAGATGGAGGAAACTTTATAGTTGAAAACAAACCATCAAATTCATAAATTAGGTTCTGTGATCTAAGAGTCTGCATTTACCAGGAATTTAAATCACTGACCCATGAGATCTCTTCTGAGCTTTTATCTTTCACAGGTTTATTTCTGATTGTTATGAGTAATTGAGAATTCCTGCCATACCACAGAACAGGAACCAGTATAATGTAAGGTCATTGCCTTTGATGTATATTTTTATATTTCTACACAGTAAAACATCGTAGGTCTTGTGAAGAATGATTTTTAAATGAAAAAAAACCTTTTGATAATTATGCATAAAGCTTCCAACCTATAAAATGAGGAAATGTTCAACATCAGGCCTCAATGCACAAGAAAAGTGCATGGAACAGCCTCTTTTAAAGTATAATTTTCTCCTAGTGTGCTTTCTTTTAGCTAGGCTTGCCAAGCCTTTCTAATAAAAACATTTTTTCACTGTGTGAAATCAGTGTCTGCTTTCCAAATAAAATTATGAAAAATGTCAGGTAAACGTAGTAAGACAATCAAATTTTTGTATTTTGATTAAGGTACCTCAAACAAAATTTCAGTTCAATTACCTCATTTTCTTGTAATCATGTATAAGATGGATTCTGTAGTCTCCCACATGATGTGCTGTGGCCATAAAACTGACAGGCAGAATCTGCTTATTCATTTAGGAAGATAATGACATTGTCCCATTAGGAATCATATCAGTCTTGGTATTGAGTAGGATACATTGTTCTGTCAGTAGGAAAGGATTGAGCAACAGGCAAGTGGAGTGCATTCCCCTAGAGAAGTGTAACAGAAACCTCAAAGTAAAATATTTCTGGAGATCGGTACAATGTCATCCTTTCCTCACATGCTCCTGCTTGCAGCCACTCTGGATATTTTCACGATTGGAACATAAATGCATAGCACAAAATCACCTCTGCCTGACCTCTTCCTCTCTTTCTAGGCAGGATCTAGCAAGAGCTCAGACACTGCTCACAAGCATGAGGGGGAGCAGCTGCTCTGGTGCCTGAAGTCAGGAAAATACTCCCAGCTGCAATCTCTGTTTGCCCATGGACAGGCAGAGATGATTCGTGTGATCTGGGGAGCACGCAGACAATGGCTTGGCAAACCCCTTATCTAGAGAAATCAAAGTCTCCTCTCTCCTGAGGAAACCACCAAGCACCTCACAGTACTTGAGGTGTTGTGTTTACCTCTTCTGAAACAAGTTTGAACCGAACCCTATTTTCCTGCTGGCCCAAGGTGGAACAGGTGTCCCACACAAGCACTGATAAGCTGTGAAGGGCTCCCCATGTCTTAAAATGACACGTTTAAACCCTTACCAAACAAAAAATTCAGTCAACAGGAGTAACTCACAACAGCTGAAGAGCAGATGTCTTTGAGCCTTCACTGGGGCCAAAGCTGCAGAGATCAGATTCATCACAAATTCATGCACAATGGCACTAAGTTTCTTTTGACAGAACACTTTGCAACTCCATGGTTAGATCTGCCCCTCCCAAGTGCCAGTTGCCATTTTGACGAGTGTCAATTCTTCTGTCAGAGAAGGCAAGTGATCTCATGCTACCAAAGATAATTATTTCAAATTTGTAACTAAAAGGCTTCTGGTGAAACCAGTGTGATGAACTAGTGAACACTCAGTTCATTAGCTGTCATCCAGCTTGACATTTCCATCTTTCAAGCAGTATTGCAGAAAATCAAAGATACACAGGGCTGTGCTTCAGAAGCTGCAGATGTAGCCATACTGTCTTCAAGAAAAGGGACTATGAAGGTTACTGCTAATGGGATGTAGAAAATTACAGTAACCCATAGGCAGATAAAAAGTGTTTGAAAATTAATTCTTCATTTGCCCTTTAGACACACAGTTACAGAACTAACATTAATAAAACAGAATAAGGACATAATAACAGAACTTAAGAGCATAATACTCTGGAGACAGAAAAACAAAAAAAAAATCTTGGCACAAATGACTGATCTTATGCTGTGGCATTTTAAAAGTCATCTAATGTAAATACTGTACACTGTACCCATGTGACCAATGCTATTTATAGGTGAGAGTAAATAGGTGAAAGTAAATGAGTGCTTTTTAACTGAACTTGTTTAGGGCAAAATTCTTATGCAAATGATATAATCACTATTCCCTAATACCTTCTATATGTTCTGCTACAAGACTTCTTTAATTATTGTTTTCATTACCCGCTTTAAGCCATCAAATATTTGAATAATCGTCTGCAAGAGTTTGTCAACTGGATTCCTACTTAGGTACCCTCTGTAAAAACTGAAAAAAGTGTTCTGTTTTCTTCCTGTCCTTTTAGTTGAACTATTTGTTTTTAATTGTTTTCATTTCTTAGTTTTATTTGTTTCTTTTGAGATTTCTCTTCGCTGTGGATTTTAAAATCCATACTTTCTTGGTCTATTTAAAAAACCCAAAATCTATTCTGAAATGCTTTAAAATTTTCACACTCTTTAAAACTTTTCCAGTTTTCTTCCAGAAGACAGGTACATAGTGTTTGCCAGTGACTGCTTAAGTGTTAAATTAATCTATTGCTTCCAGTCATCCTACTTAGCTCACTTATTTTGTATTGTCACCTTGTGTACGTGACATGACAGGGATGGCACAGATATCAATACATTGAAAAGAATGTTTCATGCCTGTGATTTAATCCCTGGATCTGAAATTATGTTCCTCTGTGCACTCTTTATACTGATCCACTCAGGGCAATTCCTCTCCATTGGTATTACAGACTTCAAACTGAGTCCCACAGCTTTCTAAGGATATAATTGCCAGCTCCTGAGACCCTTCAGAAATCACAAGCAGAGCAAACACACACACTGTGGCACTCTTAAACTTGTGTTGCTCCTCGAGCAGGAAAGGTCTCAGTGTTAGATAACTTCTACAGCTAGTTATGGTTAAGCTGTCATTTAGCAAAGGAAAATGTTAGATACTTCATTAAGAATAGGAAAAACAATTTTTAAAATGGTAAATACAAGATACGTAAAACATTCTCAGGACTTAAGAGTCAGCTGACTGCTTTGCTCCTAGTTATTAATTGGTGTGTCTATATCAGTGATGAGACTTTGGAACAATTCTACCACCTACTCCTGGAATTCTGCTTCCCTTGGCTAATCTTCTTTGACCACTGTACATCTTCAGTGTCTTATTGAGGAAGTTAAACCTACAAACCTACTGCCTTCAGCCCAGGTCTGCTTGGAACAGACCCTTCTCTAAAAAAATCACCTTTCATCAGAGATACTCTCCCTTCTTTGTCTTTCAACTGTTTTGGGGTTTTTTTTCAGCAGTCCAAGCAGTCAGGATTTACATGAAAAAACAGTTGCGAGAAACAAGATTTGGTGAAATCTCAGTCTACACAGAGTACCCAACTGCTACCCTCAGCTTATATGAATCAACCTTTCTACAAGTACCATCTTAGCTACTTACATTCTTTGCAAGGGAAAAGGACCATGTGATTCCAGGATCTCAAGTGAAGAACTGCTTGTCAATTATAGGCATCTAAGTTCAATAATATAGATCTTCAAATGCAAACACCATAGCCATTAAAGAACTGTGGCATTTCTTTAGAGACTAATTTTCTAGCCACTTATTGTTCCAGTACAGTTAACGTTACCGAACAGAGTACAGTGGAGTTCCAGCCTCCAGAGTTACAGTAATTCCAGACTCAATTTCTCTCCTGCTTCCCTTCAGAGATGGATCATAAAAACGCTGATTTCACAGAATCACAGAATATGCTGAGTTGAAAGGAACCCACAGGATCATGGAGCCCAGATCCTGGTCCTGCACAGACCATCCCCTGGAATCACACCATGTGCCTGACAGCACTGAGCGCTCCCAGGCTGCTGCTGTGACCACTTCCTTGGGCAGCTGTTCCAGTACCCAACATCTCTGGGGGAAGGATCATTTCCTAACATCCAACCTAAACCTCCCCTGACACAAATTCTCTCACTTGCACTATAAATGAGGCTTCTGCTCCCTCTTTTTAAACTTTGAGGTTTTCTATCTTCTACGTAAGTGTGAACATAATGCTTGTTTCAGACTTCTTTGCAAGAAGGATCACTTTCAGCATAGTAGGACCAAGTGACATGCCTGTTATTAGATTCATACATTCACTGTGAAATCTTCAAAGAGTCTGCACATGAAATGCTGGCAGCACAAATGACAGATTTAGGACCCAACATTTTCTTCTTTTCCTCAAATTTTGTGAAGACTACAGGTCCTCAACTTAGATTTCAAGTTGCTAAGATTTTTTTTATATAAAGTAATTTGCTTTTGAATAATTTGATGGATCTGTGGTCTAAACCACATTTGTAGTTTTTTGACAGAGATGACAGATCAGTGATTTCCTCTGACACTAAAAGGTGGCCATTATCTTTTACAGTTTAGTCATTTTCAATATTCAGAGTCTGCATTCATCTAATTCAAAGAACAGACACATATCAGTGAGAATCTCTAAACATTTCCACATTCCTGCTAAGATCTCTTTATGTGACTTTGCATGCAGTTAAGTTTATCCTTATCCATATAAAAGCCTGATGGTTACATTTCTGCACAGTAAAACCCAAATAAATACTGAGAGTCATAAAAAGTTCCTTTTATTTCTTTAGGCAGTGAACTAAAGCAGTGCAGAAGAGGCTAATAGGTTCTGCAAAGCCATTGCTTTTTGCCCTTGTGCAAGTGAGCAGGACAGGAGAGAGAGTGACTGAAAAATTGTTGTGACAGGCTCTCAGCTGGCCATAACTCTGAAGTTGGAACCACTGGTACTCTTCCCTTAAAAGTCACCAGACTAAACACACTAAAATAGCCTGCAGCGTCAATGATTTATTAAAACACACACTAAAGCAAGTGACTTTTGAATGTCCATTTCAATATAATATGGTGAGACAGAGTAAAATAAAAGGGTTTGCAAACAAATCTTTCCCTTATTCACTGTATCTCACAGAGTAAGTATTTCCATTCTTTTTTTCTAGGTCAAAAATTTTTATCAGCCTCCTGGACTACAGCACATTTTCTGTGGTCTTCTCAGTTTTCCCATTCCTTCGAGGAAGCTTCTGCAAGCCCTCCCACAGATTTCTGCCAGGTCCATGCCCCCCTTAGGAGTTCCATGCCTAGAACTCCTGGTTCCAGTCCATGCCTGTATTTGTGCAGCAGCATCCTCATTCATGACATTTATCACTCCCCATCTGTCCTATCTCACTCTCCCCCATAACTATGTTCAGTTGTCTCCAGGAAAAAAAGCAGTTTCCCCATTTTCTTGTTGGTACCATGACACTGGTGCTGTAGCAGTGTGAGCACTGACATCAGCCAGCCTTCCTGCCTGCTGTTCAGCCACCTTCCTTCATGTACACATACAATAAAGTGAGTGGGAGAGGATATTTATCATAGTTATTTCCAGTGACTGATCTGGCCCCTGTAAAATTAGCACAAGGTTGCATGACAACTTATCATAGTTATTATTTTGGAAATCAACATATCATTGACTCCTTCAGGGCTGGAGGGATGAGCATTTACATTAAGACTGACTACAAGAACCCAGTCACATCAGCAACCTTGTCCAAAGAGCAATCATCTGTTCTCTGTGAGTTTCCAAGGGTGCTGTAGGGCAAACCAAGGTGGAAATCACTGTTTCTCTGAGGCAAGAAGGCCACTGTTGTTCACTGTCTTTTAACACTTCTCTGTAGCAAGAGAATTACTTTGGACAGCCTCAGAGTTGGACTCCAGTAGGAACAGAAGCTTTCTTTGGAAGGACATGAGAACTTCATTTCCTTTATGCAAACAGAAGTGTCTGATACTGCCAGCAGCAGGAAATACTCCCTCGCAAAGATGCAAGCTGCTGTCAGTCACTGGTATCTTCACTCCTAAAGAAGGAGGGTTTCTCTGCACTCAGAAACATCTGAAGGTACTCAGGGAGATGGGAGCTGTCACTTGATGCACTGGATTTTATCAGCAAACTGGAGATGCCATGAGAAATTTCAACCAGCAGCAGGCTTTACAGGTTTGTCCAAAGTATCAGAAAGAGAACAAAGTGGCCTACAACTCTGCTGGCTCCCTAACTGCTCCAGAGCAGAACAAGTCACCCTTCACAGCCAGCTACCCTGCAAAGGAGATGTGTAAGACAACATGACTGAAATGCGCTATGCTGATGTGAAAAATTAGCTGTATTTATTTTTCTTCTTAACCAAGTGATATTTTGTACTGAAGATTATCTTTCTGAATATTATTTTTAAATATCTGATGGCTCTCTGCAATTGCTTTGAATTGAAATATTTGTTTAATTTTAACATTAAAAAAATAAGCTTTACTTGCTTTTTTAAGCCCAGTTACATTTTTCCCCTTAAGCTGTTTGGCTCTTTTGCTCTCCTTTATAGCTACAAGGAGGAGTATGTTATTATTTTTGGAAATGTTGCCTTTTATATTCTTTCTTTATTAGTTACCCTGGTCTCTTAATCTTTTCTGGATATGTTTGGGTGTTCTTTTCATCTGGAAGTTTATTTATTTTTTTCTTAGTACAATATGTTCTGTACTTCCAAATCTGCAAGACACTAATTTTACTTAATTTTCTCTCCTTAAATGTTCACCCTCTTACAATTATTATGTTTCAGGTTCTGGGGTTTTCACAAAATATATTAAAGCATTCATCACGTTTTCCCTTTGTTTTCTGTCTCAACATCAAATTCTCCTTAATGGAAAAAAAAAAAAAGAAAAAGAAAAGGAAGACTTAATATCTAATTTGTAAAGGGATGGGAATAAAATACATTTAATAGTGTGTTAAGAGATAGCTAATATTTTTTAATTAAATTGTAATATGGAAAAAAGCACAGTATTTTCATAATATGGACGGAATTGCAAATCTTATTTATGCATCAGTTGCCAAATTTACGGAGCTATTTCAGAAATTTTAAAATTTTAATATGGATTGTATCTTTCATTTTAGTGAATATTTGTGTATGAGATGATTAATTAGACTGATATAGCATAAAAATGAAGTTTAGTGTTTGCAGTCAGGCTAGCAATGTAGTCATCATAGGCAAAATCTGCAAAGTGTGAATCAGCCATGTAAAGGCCCCCATACCTTTCAGTTATTTACCTTCTACATTTTCATGGAGCTATAAACGTGGTGCCCAAGCTGTGCTGGAATCTGGCATTCTGGCTGCACCAGGGGAAGGTCCCACCCTGGAAATGAAGCTGTCTATGATAGAATCAGGTATGAGACACTAGAGATTGCAGCATCCTGGACTATTTTTGTTCCTGGCAAAAACTGACACCTGACAAGGGACAAACAGTATTTCTGAGATAGAAATGCATCTTCAGTCCCATTCCTGCTCCTGGCCTTGCAATACTTTGTGGCATACACATGGGTTACACTTAAGTTTTTACGGATTACAGTTAAGTTTTTACTGAAGCCCATAAGTTGCATCTCTCCTGAACATGTATTCCTTGTTTGACAACAGTGTAAAGCACCTCCAGACAATGATTTTTGTTAGATTTCTGGAGACATCTGTCTTTCTTTATGTCTATAAATGCATCTAGACAGATCAATAGCAGTTTCCTTTCACTTCAGGTCTATGCACACAGTCTTTATGTATATTACAGAGTCTCACAGAGGTTTGTATGAGTCCTTCAAGACACCTAAAGACACTACATAAGAGGTCTTGCTTGCAGTCTCTAAGATTTCATGAAAATCGAGGTTATTAAAATCCACCTTCTTTTTATTCACAATTCTCATTATTCCTAACAACTTTTAAAACATAATGTGAACTGGGAATGAACCATGCACTTTAAAAATGCCAAATATTACAGTCTGTATTCCTAAAGTAATAGAACTTATTTCTTCAAGGGCTCAAGATTAAAATATTTCCTATCAGTAGCATTAGGTTCAACCTGAAGTTGAAATTATCAGTTCATGGGTCGCAGTTATAATTATCTTTTCCCTCTCAGACCTTATTAATCACACAAACCATCTATAACAGACTTTATAAAAGGCTTTATTTTGCCTGGTTTTGCACATAAATACTGTGTTTGTATTTACTTCAGATACAAATGGTGCCACCTGCTCCTCTTAGTACCCTGACATTTGGTGCTAATTAGATGGACTTGCATTATCAACAGCACAGAAATACAGTGCTGCAGCAGACTTGGTTACCATGGATCCTAATGCACTCAGCATTCCACAGGAAATTTAGCAGAGCATAAGAAATAAATCTATTCCTGTGTGAACCTGCACCAGTTCTATGACGCTATATAGGTACATCATCAAAGTCTTCTAAATTCAAGGGTAAACACCATTATTATTTCTAAACTTTTATTAATACATTCTACCACTGAGTCACCATGTAGGTGAAACAAAATTGCAAGATGATTTTAAACACCCTGACAGTGCTAATGGAAACAAGTCATGCATTCAAGCTGTAAAGGGGAGTAAGTCTCAACTGGGGATCAGCTGCTACAAAAGACTACTGGCATCTGTAAGTGAGAAAAGTCAAAACTATTCTTACACATAGGAGTGTCACACTGAGTAGCTGCTGTGAAAACTCATGCTATTTGTTCCTTTTCAAGCCTACCTGAATGTACCTAATTATTATACTCTAGGACCTAACAAATCTACTAATCCAAAAGTTGCTTCTACAGGGTGATTTGAGATAGCTTGATAAACTCAACAGATGAAATTAAATGCAAAGGAGAAAGATTATGCAGAAGATGAAGAAAAGATATAAAAATAACAAAGAAATTAAACCACTAAATAAGCAGACAAGATTAAAAAAAATTCTTTCTCCCTTTCTCACAGTGACATGCATATAATTCTCTCCATCTGTTCTAAGGCCCAACAACTCTCTATTTCACAGTTGAGGTAAATTACCAATTTCTTCTTCAGGCATCAAACTCTGATGTTCTTTGAGGTTCCTCCTTCGTTGTCAGAATTGTCAGCATTTCTGAATTGTACACATCTTTGAGTGCTATGTTGCCACAATTTCAGTTTCTTTCACAGTTGTTCCCAAACACTCACATCTCAAAGGAAAAGTTCAGCACCTGAATTATGAATTGCGCATCCTCTGTTCTCTGAATGGGCTTTTCTAACAAACTGCAACAAGCAATTTTGAAAATGAATGCCTTCCTCTTGTAATTAGAATGATTCGCAGTAGTATGAAGCAAAATGCTGCAAATAAGGTAAAAACCAGGGATGGATCCACTTCCCAAAGCTACAAGCCTACCAGCACAATGCTAGGAAGTATCAGGTATGATACACAACCACACAAGTCTCAGGCTGCTATCTCCATACAAGTCCTCCTGCTGCCTTGAGAAGGCTGACCTAGAACAGAGGCTAGACAGAGTTAAGAAATAAAGCAGGTATTTATTAAAAGGCCTTAATGGATACACCCTGGGCAGCACAAGAGCCTGGCCAGAGCTACACCCAAGATGAAACCCAAAATGGTCACAAAATGCATGATTCGTCATGAGTTCTCACACTTTTATAAGTTTTAGTCCATTTGCATATTTGGTAATTGTCCAATTACGGCCCCAGATTATGAAGTCACATCCTCCCTGTTTCCTCTCTTCAGTCCACAGTTTGTCTTTCTGGCCCTGAAGCTTGTAATGGTTGTCCTTGGTCCCAGGCTAGAAAAAGGAATTGTTTTGTCTAGCTACTCTGTGAAAAGAGATTACCAACACTTAGAACTACACACCTAGGCAGCACAGAATCTGAAAAATATGAAAGCTAAAACTTAAGGCATCACTAAAATTCATCACAATTGAATTCTATTGAAAATATTTAATCTTTAAAAGAGGAAAGTAATTTCAGAATCACCTCATTAAGGTCAATTTACGTAAGTGATATAGACCAAGATAAGTGGAAGAAGATATGCCAGTAAGGTCTAAAAGTTTTTTATGGGGTCGTACAATTAACAAACCACTGCATGCAACAGAAAAACAATCAAATGGGTGGGCAACACATGATTTGGGACAGGATAGAAGTAACATTTTATCTCCTTTTTTTCTCTCTCCTCTTTGGAAGGTGTGAATGGACAATGGACCTAAGTTTGCATACCATATTTCTCACAGCCTATATTACTAATCTATCTGTATTTGAATTATCAGTTCTTAATTGTGGGAACATTTCTATACCTATCAATTCCAAGTGACAGTGAAATCTCACAACATTAATACAATGCTTTAAAAAAAAATCTGAAACTCTGCAAATGGCCTAACAAAAGTAAAATATTCTCTGATTGACTGAAGACTTTGCTTTGTTTTGAGCCCTGAAAACCATTCAGCCTCCACAATCGCCAGATGTTTCTCCTCCACCAAAGCCTGCCATCTCACATAATTGCACAGCTGGAATGGTATCTGTGTCCACATAGCTGTTGTGCATTCTTACCTCAGTAACCCAGAATTTATCTGTTGGATGACATGAATACTGCAAAGTTAAAAAGGAGCTGCTTTAACACCTGATAGGCTGAGGAAAGCCTATTGATCAGAAAGAGGGGCTTGGTTTTAACAATTGTTAGAAGAACATGGAGCTGGTTTAGTGGTGAACATGGCAGTGTTGGACTAGATGATCCTAGGGGTCTTTTCCAACCTTAAAAATTCTGTGAATCTTTGAACACATAAGTCTCCTCAAATAAGAGAGGACATCAAGAAATCTTCTGAACTAGGAAAGCTTATGTTAAAGGTGAGATTTCCACAATACAAACCATGGACATAACTTCTTTCTTGAATGACAACTCATCAGGATCCAAATATGCTCCATTTCTGATGTCATCATACTGCCAAAAATTATTCTTTCAAAAAAGCTGAATAACCCATCCCTGTTATATGTGTGCAGTAACTCATTAAACTATTTTTTTCAAGGGGTAATTGACCATAAATGTTCCAATTTTTGAAAATATTTAAGATAAAAAAGTTCTAGAGGAGCATTAAATTTGCATTTTTCTCAGTGTTTCATTCTCTTGTAGGAATTGATATAGCTGTCTTTCAGGAAATACATAACTGTTACGTGGTGAGTTTACCCAGCTCCTGCCTGAGATTCTACTTCTACAATCATATCTTTGATTTTAAGGAAGAGGTTAAATGCCCAATTTAGACAGTTTCTACTGGAAAATAGTCCTATAGGAGGATGAATCCATTGTTCAGAGACATGGAAATCTACTAGCCATGAATGTCAATATTTTTATCTGTGTGATTCATCATAATCAGGATGTCATTCACACACACTATCATTATTCTCCATCAACTGTGTGCTCCATCAAAAGTATTTACTGTTCATGCGTGTACTGTACACAATAAAATACTATACACTGCTCTGATAAAATACATCTTTTTTTCTGGGTCCCAAATCATACATTTTGTCCTCATCTTAAGCCACAGACTTATGGGGAGGGTTTGTTACAGTTACACTTCTCTATAGAACGTAGTTCCATTACAGTAAATATAATTTCTAAAATATTTAGCAACATTTTGGTTGTAGGGAAAATGGTAGAAAAAAACAGGACTATGTTATAAATGGAACTGTTGCATATTAGAACTGAACCAGTTTGAAATTTTTGGTTACATGCATTTGATTTTTATTTTAGATAACACACTAAAGTATTCTCATTGGGTGGAATAAGGCTTAATTTTCTTTTCTTTGAATTGAAAAATGGACTGGTTTAATTTCAATTCCAAATGCCAAAATCCTTTTTAAAATAGAAGATTGATCTTCTTTGCAGGTCTGCTTCTCAAGAGGATTTCCTGAATAATGAATTAAGAATAAAGGTTTTGACCCTAATTACATTTTTCCCCGCTTTCCAAAATAGGCTCCTTATGTGTAACAGCAGTCATTTTAAATGCTTTCCTTCACCTAAGATTAGGAACAAGGGAGAGGGAGGGCACTGGGAACAGTTCTCCTGAGGCCTACCAGTGCATGCCAACACAAAGACCTAAGGCCCAGCTCCCACAGCATCAGGTTCCCTTTCTCCAGGCTGCCTGCTATGACTCTCAATGGTTTCTTCAGTCCTTCACCTCCCACTTAAACTTTCTATTGTGAGTTGGAGATCAGTAATAGAAAGATTAGAGACAGGAGGGGGCATTGGAAAAGGCAAAAGATTTTTCTCCAAAGTCATCCTTTGTAGACCCGCATACAGGTAGGGATTAAGAGGAAGGAGATTTTCTACAGGAGATTAATGCATACTGAGACATATGTACATGCATGCTGCAAACCATGTCAATATTTAAAAACTGAATGCCCAAGAGAAGAGAGCAGGTCTGTATGAATGTCAAAACCAAAAGAATAGTGTCAAATCATCATCATTTGATCAGAAAGTCAATCACATACAAAGTTGAAGAACATATGATCAATGAAAAGTTTTAATAACACATGTTCTCCATTAACTCCCTACTCTCTAGGGAGGTATCACAAAAACACAAAGTGCAAGCACTTAAAATTACTATTTGCTTGTGGGGCTTACTATGGAACATTTCGACACAGGTAGAAAATATATTTAAGGCATTCTTTAGGTAGTTAGAATAATTCATGGAATTCTTCAGCTATGAAATGCTACTGAGTTCAGTGCAGTCCTGCACTGATGCATAAGTAGCCCCCATACAGCCTACCTTGCATGACTGGAGCTGTATTTCTAAATATTGCCCAACAATTTCTTTGTATGCACAATTACACCTGAAATGCTTGATCATAATGTAATTAATTCCTAACACTGAAATAAGAATTAATTTTAACTACCATTAAAAACTTTTGGAGCACTTTGAGGAAAAAGAAAAAACCAAAAATAATCATAAACTTGTTGGTAAATGAATCAATAAACTGAGCTATAGCAAAATGTACAATCTCATAAAAGAGTTACTAAAGACTTGAATATAATGAAAATAGTTTGAAATTTTGAATAGTCACATTTCAGGCAAGCAAACATAATACTGAAGCATCAGCCAGAGATATTGTAAATGACCAACAAGAACAGAGAATCCCAAGAAGAGAAAGGATGCTTGTCTTTATGTGTATGAGTTCTCTAGACACAATTTGAAATATGAGTACAAATGAGCACCTTCATAATAAAAACCAATATATGCTCAGATGCAGCTTTCTAAAATTGAATAAAAATAAATAAATACACCAAGGAAAAAAAATTAGTATAGGATTTTTTTTACATTGTTATTTAAGGAGCACTGTAAAAAGGTGAGGAAGGTGGTAAAACCTCCATTCATATCCTAAAAACATGCTTTCTTGTTTATAATGTCACATGTATTACTGGAAGTAAACATAAAGCATTTATGTTAAAGGCTCCAAAAGCAAGAGCCAACATTATTCAATACTACAGTGAAGAAGGTTACAAGAAATTTTAGTTCTTTTTTTCAGAAGAGAGATTCATGTTAAAAGAGAAAAAAAATAAATACATATATATTTATATGTACATACAGTGGGGAAAACAAAACCACATGACAGCAGACCAAAAGAGCGATATGCATTGTAGTCCACTCTCAAAAAACAATTTTGCTTTCATTGGTACTAGAACATTTCAGAGGATAGCATTGTTGAGATCAAATTCTTGGTTGGTTACCCTTTTCATAGGATGTTCATACTTCTTGTCTCTATTTCAAGGTTCTGTTCAACTTGACTACAAAGCTCTGCTTATTTTCACCCTACTCATAAGATCTAACTCTTATCTTCTGAAGTGAAAAGCAATGTAGCTTTCCTTCTGATCCTTCCTTTAAAGCTTTTCTTATCTACTCAGCCTTTGATTACTGACCACTCTGTGATTTCCACAAAGAATCAAGTTATGACTCTCATTGGGGGGCCATATCCTCTCAAATCTCATAACTCTTCATGTCAATAAAGCAACACTCACGTACAGCATTGAAGGTCTGGCTATACATCCTTTGTATTTTATCTCTGTGAAACTAAGTTGCAAAATCTTTGTTCTGGTGTTCCAAACCCTATTTCCTTTATTATCATCATAAATTACATGTAAGATTATTTCACAGAGGAATTGGTAAAAAATTTCATATTAAATGGAAAGTGACTTTAAAAAATTCAGATTTTTATATGTAATATAAAAGGTTATTTCTGAAATTGAAATAACTGTACATGATGGTGTTTGGTCAAAGGTTGGACTCAATGATGTTGGTGGTATTTTCCAACCTTAATGATTTTGTCATTCTAATATATTCTTCACAGTGGTTCGTGAATTGCAGAGATTCAAGCAATTGCAGATATCAATTGCAGGTATCACTCTTCAAGCCAGCACTCAGAATGCTCCTAAAACTGCCACTTTTAGAGACCTGGTCAATTTTTCAAAATTTAAAAGGACTAAAATGAATTTGTTTCTTGTTTGCCGCAGTTTCAAAAGCCATAGTCAATTTAAAAAGTTACCTTGAAGTGCTTCTAGTGCTGGAAATTATTTGTTCATTTCAAGATGAGAGAATAATTGTTGATCTACCTGAGAGTCTTTGAAGAACTGTTCATTCTAGAGTACAGCTCAGGAAAAAGTCTACCATTAGTCAGAGTCTAGCCCTAAGAGTGAAAAAGCACCCATATTTTCTGAGCCAAACAATGTTTACGTGGCACTTAAATTTCAGTGGTCTCATACAAACAGGTTTGTGATGTGCAAGTGCCCCCTCTTTTTTCTTCTTCTTTGTTTGAAAGAATAGAACAGGAAAGTCTGTTTAACAAAAAAAAAAAACTGAAAAAAAAATCAATCTCTGGCCCAAATATATTATATTTAAGCACATGGAAAAATAAAGAACAGATTGGAAACAAGGGAACCCTGAAGAGCATGACCTCAGCACACCACCTGCCCCATCACTGCAGAGCTCTGAAGGCGTTTGGATCTTTTAATTTTGTGGGGTCGGGTGGAATGTATGTAGCACATAGACCTTCCCTTTCACTGTTTTACATTTTAACAAAGTAAAAAATCAACCAAGACCATTCTTGGCTGCCAAAACTTCAGTAAATTCTAAGTCAAGCAGAAAAGCCCCAGAGCATTAAACAGCCATTGCCTACTGTTATGACCAGAGATACCACCAAAGGATGCACACCGCATTTCACCGTGTTGCTTTAATAATCTGAAAGTCATCTACTTTCCACAGGGTCTGTGAGATCACAACACCAGCTATATTTGTCTCAGTGACAGCTCACACACATTATGTAGATTCATCAAAGTTTTTAAATCCCTAATTTCTCTGTCTCCTGGTACCATCTCTTCACAGCATGAAAGGATTTTAGCCAGAAAAATTAAATATTTTATTTATTTAAGGCAAAACCTAAATATAAAACAAAAATGTAAATATTTTTCAACAAGTCATTTTAAAATAGTTTTGCATAAGTACACAGGATATTGCATCCTTGAAATCTGGGGTATTATCAGTAAGCAAATTGTCACATATTCAGATCTGAGGAATATTTTCTGATAATCTGTGTACAGGGGACTGTCATTTATTGACTTCCATTCTATTTCTATGTGTGAAGGTGCCTGTAAGAATGCTAAATTATCTCTTTAATTAATATACATAATTAGTATTTTAAAAAATATTAGCATTATCACCATGATTTTACAGGAACCTGGAAGGAAGATTGCTTTGTTGAGAAAGGGATGATCAGAGCAACCATGGAATGGAAGCCATTTCAGCGGGTTTGAGCAATCTAAAAGTCGGACACCTGGTCCAATTTAGTCATCTAGGACTATTTGCAATCTGTGAAGAGAGATGGGCATCCTCACAGGGTAAGTCATACCAGTCTAAGCAGGTTACAGAGACATATGGAGGTGGCCTGCCAGAAGTTGGAGAATTAAGTAAATCCATTCTCATGAGCTCCTTCCAAGTTCAAGCCTGCAAGCCCTAAATATGCATTAGTCCAGAGTCCAAATCATTATGCCCAGTCATGCAGTTTAACCAATGTGAACTCAATATAACAAATATACCTTTTGTCCCCTGTACACTGATTTTAACACAAATTAAGGACACCTGTGCTTCTCCCTGACCTTTCATAAGAGCCCTTCATACAAAAACATCTAACTCAAATATTGGATACAAATAATATTCTAGAAATACTGAACTATAATTGGTACATTTAATGGCTACACTTAACCATTGAAAGACAAATTCTGACCTCCTTTCCTACACTGAATTATACTAAAGTTCATTGTGTACGTCCCATTGATTTTTCATGGACTACTTCTGCAATAAAAATTCTACTTGGTAGATTTAAAAGCATCTACATCTGTTTACAGGTGACCAGTCTGAACTCCCTTCCACAAAAGATGAGCAATAACTTATAAATCAGGGACATTTCATGGGTGAATAATTACTCAATGTATTGAAAATGCTCATGATAGAAAAGCAATCCTAAGTATTTCCATTGCTCCTTGACGAAATAACTTCATTTACCCTTACTAATTCTATAATAAAAATTAATATAATTATTAAGATATATAGGTTTGCTTCTGGTGTTGGTAGTCTAAGATCAAAATAAGTTGAAATCTATTTTAATATCAAACAATTAATCAGTATAGAGGTCACAACAGAAAGATAAATAATTTCTTTTGTTTCACCATTTGCTTTTCCCTTTTTCTCATATCTTTTAAATTGCTTATATCCTGTAAATCAAGTACTAACTAACAGAGAAAATAATATTCTGTGGGAACTTTTGCATCAATAATATATTTGCAAGTCACTCCATTTCCCCTCAAAGTCTTTTGTGTCCAATGGATGTGATTGGTAGCAAAGATTCCACAGCCAGCTTGGCTCCTGCTAATGCTGCAAATCCAACTATTGTGATTTTTATGTCAGATTACTGTACTCACACAAAACAGCAATAGACATTTCAGAAATATAAATAATATGTCAAAACTTATTTTGGGTTTACGCAGAAGATACATTTCAAATGGGAATCAAGAAAATGGCAAGCAACAACAAAAGAATAGAAAGAATAAGAATTACCCTTTCTAACTCTTATGCCTACACATCCCAGTTACAAATCAGAAAGAGGGAGAGCAACAGCTATTTCTGTGTACTCTAAAAGAGTCCCTCCTAAGCATTAGTGCCTCTTGAGAATTGTGCTAAATTCATGTATCTCAACTGCATCTGTTCTGATTTTCTTAATTTTCTGTAGGTCTCATCAAGAAAAGAAACTACTTTAGGAGTGATTTGATGGTAATGGAACCATTACTCAAACAAAATAGCAAGTCATTGTGCCACTAAGAGATTCACATTCTAGTTTTCAATTTGTCCTAAAAACTTTTCAGAATGTGATTGCATACACACATGAGTAAATTTACTTCCTCCTATTAATATTTTTAGGGGTAACTGTAATTTCAAAGAGGTTAGTTAAGAAAATAAATAATATCTCTGAGAAGTTCCTAGGTATGCATGGTTTTTATTATACTGCACCATGATTTTTTTTTCAGTGAAACAAACAGCTCATTTTGATGGAGCAAATTGAAATTAGGCTAATTGACACAGGTCTCTACACTTTTGGAAACTCTTCCATCTTTATTTTTAGCAGCATGGTCAGACATTATAGGCAGTTAAAGGCTGATTAGGATTGCAGAGTAGTTAGAATTCTAACCATACAAAAAGGGGGGAAAACTCCTTCTGCGGGGATGTACATGAAGAAAATGCATAATCAATATTTTTTTTGAGGTTTTATTTCAGAAAGGGCCATATTAGATTGATGTTTTATTAAAGGACCCCATTTTGCTGTTCAAAGAACATAATGGATGCCTTCAAGGGATTCTGTGGGTAAAATCCAGAACAAATCTCAATGGAATTTTGACTTCTTTTGTCAGATTTGAAGCTGAATTTGTGTTTTTTCCGATTAAAACATGATATAGTAAGTGACTTTCATGTTACATTTCTATCTGCTTAAGCATACAAACACAAACACATATCTGCTTGTATAAGCACACACAAACAAATACATACAAATACAAAAAGAGGATTTCTGAAATTTTTGTTAGCTTGAAATCAAATATTAGCAATCTGTGAGGTTAATGAGAGAAAATCTAAATAGATTTCATTTAATTCCCCCTATTCTCTCTTTGAACTTCATCATTAATGGTGCTTTCTTTTACTATTACTTTTTACTTTTCAGAAAAAGTGATGTTGTATGTTGTCTCTATTCAATGCAATTATTAAAAGAGCATTCTGCAATATCTTTGCCTTTTAAATAATTGTATTCATTCTTTTGTAGCCTTCTTAAGAAAGACAAAATCTAGAAATTTCCATTATATGGGACTGACAAGTAATAGCTCAACAACCAAGAGTCAAAGCGAACAACGAGTCTGGTCAGTCCTCATTATTTCTAAGTAATGCTAAATCTTCAACTACCAAAACTGGCCCCCTGGTAGAGTCACCTGGGAAGCTGAGGGTATGGAAAAATTATATATGAGGATGTTAAATTTAAAGTAGAGCAAGAGGCATAGATTGTCTGCCATCTCCTGAAACCACCAGGCAAGCACTTTCTCTTGAAGAATCAACGGGAATCAAAGGATGAAAGAATACTCTCTCAGCCTTTACATTTTTCTGCTGGGGCACAGGAATGAGTGAAAACCTTTCCATCTCCTCACTTCCCCTCCCCACAGAGAACCCAGCTAGAAAAAGATTACTGAAGACCCCTGAAAGGATCATGTCTCACTAAAAATGTTTTCAGTGAATATAGAAAACCTACACCTTGAATAAATATGTAAAGTAAAGCTTCTTGTAACCTCTACATATGGTTTAATTTTGGTAGTGCTCCTTTCTTTTCTATTTTGTTGTAGTAAGATGAATGAGTTTCCTCTGCAAAGGCCTTTCTTCTTTCCCAAGTAAAATAGTTAAAGAGTAGTCATTGAATTATTGTTTCATGCTTACTAAGTTAATGACCAATTTGATATTTTTTAATTCCAGAAAAGTCAGAACAAGAAATTCCTAATATTTTTCAATGAACTATTCTAATATTGAGGATTTGATCAATGTACACTCACATTCAGAAACACAGAGAGCTAGCTTCAAATCAATAGTGGCAAAAAAATTACTTTTTCAAGGCTTAGGTGAATCATTGCTTTCTGTAACATGGCAAAAATCAGAAAAGAAACAAATGGGAAAATTCAAAAGAAACTTATTACTTTACTTATCTCCAGAGCACAAATTCTTATAGGAATAAGAAGAAACAGCAACCACAAATAAACAGGATTTCAAAATTCAAATAAACTGTTCAAGTTATTACAATGCTAGACTGCAATACGCAGTAATGTATAAGAAAAGAAAAGGTAAGAAGGCTTATGCCCCTGTGTAATTCTTAACCTTAAAAGAAGATAAATTCCTTTCATACTTCCCGTGCTTAAAAGACTCTTGATTTTACGTGGAAAATAAAAGAGAGAAAGGTTTCTCACTATTAAGCATTTTCTAGTATCTTCATAGGGGAAAAAAATGCTTGAAATTGGATTAGACCAGTAGCATCCTCACTGCAGGCAGCAAAAATTTATAGCTTTGAATAACTTGACTAAATAGAGAACAGAGATATCAGTTTTGTTGTTGGGAATTAAAAATGTTATATGAGAAAAAGAGTCAAGTACCTCCTAAATAAGATAAACAGAAAGGCATAATAAAATACATCTCAAGCCTGAGAAAACTTTATACCTATCACTTTGCCTTTTGGTATCATTGGAGAGAGAGATTTTCAGAATGTGCCTGTATTTTGAGCTTTTGGATTTCTTTCAGTTTACTACTGCCTACTGACATCTCAACACCACAGAATCACAGAATCATCAAGGTCGGAAGAGACCTTCAGGATCATCTAGACCAACTGTCAATCTGGTACCACCATAATCACCCCTAAACCATATCCCAAAGTGCCACATCCAGTCACATCTTCAACTCTTATAGAGACAGCAACATGACTTACAACTTGAACTCATGGGCAAAACACAAAGAGAATCTTATTTTCTGCAGTGAACAGATAAAAATACAGGAAAATTAGAATAAATGATGTTTTTACGTTTAGTCTCTAAGTTCTGAACTAGAGATGGGAATACAGAAGCACGGAATCTCAGAATGGGTCAGGTTGGCCCACAGGGGGCCAACTGGTCCAACCTCCCTGCTCAAGCAGGGTCACCCCATAGGACGTGGCATAGAACTGCATCCAGACAGTTATTGAATATCTTCACTGAGGGAGACTCCACAACCTCTGTGGGCAACCTGTTCCTATGCTTGGCCACCTGCACATGCCTTTAAAGAACTGAGCTGAAAATTAGGACTGAGATGCTACACACAAAATATCAGAGAAAGCCCACTGCAAGGAAAAATGGCAATGGGGAAAGGCCATAAGAAGTTCAAGGTTTTCAATACAAAGTTATAAACAACTAAATGTAACAGCTCTTATATTCTTATTAAAATTTGGAAAACCGGAAAATCATTCATTTTTTTCACTTACCACCATTATTTCAGAGCAGACATGGCCATGAGGAATGCCTTTGGCCTCTCAAGGAAAAGATAAATTCATGGGTAGGACGCTCTTTAATTTTTAGCAGACATAGAAGATCATAGTACACACACAACTATTTTGAGGGCTGTGATATGAAGAACCAGCCAGGATTTCATTGTTGCCTCTCTTTTGTGCATGAGAGGCCCTGACAAATGAACTGAGGTGTGACAAGAGAATTTGCAATTCTCTGAGTCTAAATTGGGTTGGAGGTCATTCCCCCATTCTCTACCTATAATATTCCTTAAATCACAGGAGATTTATTTTGAACTTACTACCACCACCACCACCTCTTGATTCACTTTACTTAAAATTACCATATTTTGGGTACCTTTGTTATTCAACACTTTAAATTTGAGTTAGATAAGCATAGGGATCATGAAGAATTGCCACTTTGCGTCAGATCTGCTTCTGTTCGAGTGAGGACAACTTCTATTGTGGCAAGCCACTTTTAAGTGGTTTTAGTCAAGAGTCCTATCACTCAGAGGTACTTTGCAGAATAATTCATTGTTTTTTCCCTGCTGATTAAAATGCACATGCAACTGCCATATATGACCTCCCATGTCTTTGTCCCATCACTTAGCACCATGTTAACTTTCTGGGCACAAGAAATATATTTTCTTTCTATTTTCAGGTTCAAAGAAAATACCAGAATTTTTTTTTCCATAAAATATAAAGATATCTGTTTCAAATTAGAAATTATTTTGGATCAAGATACAGCCTATGCATTTCACACACTACTTTTGGTAATTCAATTTGACAGATGAGGCTGAGATAAGTCATGCAACCATCTGTGATACCATTTAGAGCTTCCTAAACTACAACACATACACCAGTCATTCCACCTGAAGAACTTAAAAAACTGACCTATTAGCCACTTAAAATAGCAATAACAAAATAATCCCTTTCCACATGTGGGTAACTATCCAGCCATGATTTACTGCTATATGAATCAAGGTCAAGGAGTAAAGGATTAGAGTAATGAGCTATCATTTAGCTCAGTGAGGAACTGAATATTACCCAATTTGTGAAATATGTGGTAAAAGACAGAAGACAAGCCTTTGCTGAAATGACAGAGGGAATGCATGGCTCTGATATTTCTGTGTGAGTTGTATCTGTGACTTGTGAAGCCCAGTGCAGTAAGTGTTTGAATTGATGGCACAATACACATACAATAAATCTGATGCTACAGAAAGTGCAGGAATCCATGTTCTTGGAGACTTCAAAGTGCTTCTGTGTGACAAGCCCAAAAGAAGTGGGGTGCTGGCAAGCAGAAAGCTTGGAAGGGCACCCCTATAACAAAGGCTACATGAAAGTGTCAGCAAGCAGCCAGAAATCTTGGGACAGCAAGTGAAAAAAAATGTTAATGTTCCATGGGGAAAATATTTTTTGGTGAAAGAAGAGACTGCCAGGAAAATCAAGGCACATCACAGACAACTTATGTACGTAGTGCAGAAAAATTGTGTAGTGCTGCTGGCACTACTCAGAGATGATGGTCACAGCCAGCAATGCTGGGAGTGGTGGCAGTAATTAAGGAAATGACACAAGGAGCCCTGATATTAGGTAAAAATGTCTCCACAAAAAGTAACATAATCAATCTGCTGTAGCCACAGAAAGTAACACTCTCATTATAAACTTTTCAAGTAACACCAAGAAAGCAACATCTTTGTTGAGATCAAAGCCAGCTGCTGATGTGTCTGCTATATTAGGTGTCATGACAATTGCATCTGGGTATGATGCCTGAGCAAGCACGTTTACAAAATCTAGTGACAATTACTTCAAGTTTTTGCTCAAACTTTTTAGAGCCTTTCAGCTTTATAGTATGATACAAGATCCTTCTTTTGCACATGGGGACAAGTAATAATAACATATTGATTTGCTTTTACTTTCATCCTCAAACACAGTTTGTAAACTAAATAAGGAGTTCAAGACTTGACCTATCATCAAGACCTCAATAGTTTAAACATAAATGTAATTTTCACTGTAAATACTTTAGGGTAAACAATATGAAAATTACCATGATGCACACACTTGCTAAAAAAAAATCATATTGACAACTACAGAGAGGGTGATAGAGGAGGTCATTGAAAACATAAATGGAATTGAACCACTTGCACTGGTCTTAAATAAAATCTGTACCATCATTGTATTTGTGCAAATTAACTACTAAATTTCTCATACATTGTCCATGAATTTTTTCTTCAGGCTAAAATATGTCACACTTTTCTTACAACTCAGCATTATGCATTGGAGAACTGAAGGGAGACAGAAAAGTGATTAAAAGAAAGCAGCTCCTTTCTGTCACTCCTATAAACAATTTACAGATAATGTTTTACTTTCACAGTTACCTGTGCATTTCTTGATATTGCTATTTCTTTTTCCATGTGATCCTAACTTGCATCCAAAATTCTCCTCCCAAAATTCTGCAAACCAGACATTTCTTCGATTGTTAGCAAGTGTTCTGCTCCGAAAATATCTATCAAATCCTACATTGAAGAAAAATGAAAGAAGCGTTAAAATATGATACATAAAAAATATAAATTTAAAGACAGTAACAGATTTTTTTATAAATATAAGAACAAGAAAAAGCTTTAGATACAAACTATTTTATGAGCACAGTCGCATTTAAGGATTAGACTTCATTTCAAGGCCACATAAAATCATGGGGTAGCTCTTCGTTGAGCCAGGAGACATCAAGGACACCTATAATTCTGCTTCTGTTTATATAGTTAATGACACAAGTTGAGAAACTAAAGATTCTTACTTAAACCTGGTGATCACCAGCCTTACCCCTGAAAAGCTGTCATAATGAAATCATGATTAACGTATCCCATCTGGATTAGCTCCTTACAAATATTTCCCTGTGGCTAAATTCTCTATGTAACATCAATAGTGTTCATTTTTCCTAACCAATTACCAGTTTAGCACACTTAGCCAGACATATGAGATGTTACTATATCCAGTACCCTCACAGGAATAAGGTACTGCAAACCAACTTCTACTTCATCCACCAAGTAAGCATCTTTCTTAATATGGTAACTTCTTAAAGTTTAGGAGTGGAAAGCGGGGCACAGATCAATCTCCTCCCCAGAGAATAATCTGACTCATTATCATTCGTACAATACTCTCCTTATTTGTCCCCAAGAATGACCAAGCTATGGTTAAGAAGCTCTCAACTCCAGTATCACCATTATTAGACAATTACAAGACTGCCTAATTGCAGATTCTGCATCTCCTCATCTCAACAGATATATCAAATTATTGTCGTATCAGGCAAACTCAGGTAACTTGCTTGGAAAGATTTCCCTGAATTCCCTGCAATCAAGGACAACATGATTTTAAAATTATTTTTAAAAATATCTAAAGTACTTGAACTTTGACAGAAAATGAAAGGTTTGTGCCACATTCATCTAACCATCTATGGATGTTCTTTTGGGTAGAATGGTTACTGCTCCTTCAGCAATCTCCTCCTGCTGCTGGACTGGTGAAATTTTTGACCCCCAGCTGTCCGAGCCAATCCAGAGGAAATGTCCAGACTGATTCGCTTTTTTGGCTGCTTCCAGTACTCTCCTGCAAACAAACAAATGACCAATTAAACAAATTCCATATGAGAACTTGAGGAACCGCGCATTTATTTTGGCTATGCATAGGCTTACAGTAATTAATTAATCTATTATTTTCACAGTCTAAAGCATACTCAACAACAGCTGTAATGAACTCAAGATACAGTAATACACAATTTGTTTCATCTTTAGCCATGTTTTTCTAGCGTTTTTTTGGTTTCTTCCTTTTCAGTTGCCAAATAACAAAATAACTCTCTATTGGCACTGCACTCCTAGGAGGTAGGAGAAGTCTGGAACTACACAGAATAAAGGACCAGCTCACTCTATAATTACAACTCCATTTCTTATCATCAGATTTTCAAGAATTTTTACATAGTATTGAACCTGAAACTTTTTTGTTAGTCTATTTTCTACCAGCCAACCAAGCATCTTTGTGAAGAGGAACATCTTCAAAACACAAAATTAGGAAACAGGCACCTAATATCATCTTCGTTCGCGAACATGATCACCGCTCGAGCATTTGGAGTTTCCAATAAGCGCTTAATGATCTTTTCAAATTCTCCTGGTCTTGGTTCCCGAGGGATTTTGAGTGACTGAGCAATGCAAACACCTCCTAGGAAAAATTAAAAGGATAAAAAAAAGAATATTAATACAGTAAATATCCACACTTCAAAAAATTCTTAGCTAACCAGGCAAGCAGACAAAGCGAGGTGCTAATCTGACATACAACAGCTTGGTCAAAAGTAACATTATCTATGTGTTTCAAAACGTTTTGTACAGGCTCACACACTTAATGCTGCATTAAAGAGTATAAGACAATTACCTGCTACTTTATATTTTAAGTACTTTTTTCAACAACATTCTGAGACCTGTTGTCAAGCACCACAATGGTTCAGCTGGACCAAGTTCCCCAGACCTACCTAATCCATGGCAACTGAGAACCCAGCCTTGCCACAGCACTGCATTAGCCATGGATCCACAGTTTTACAGTCACCTTGTGTTCGTGATGTGGCTCTTTGGTATCAGGAACTGTCACACACCTCTGCTTTGTCAGCAGAGAGTATGTAGCAGAGAATATATACGAATCACTTTTCACTGTTATTATGATATTGTTAAATGAGTTGTCATAATTATTTAAGAAGCCGTCATTGAATATTCCAAATTACTAATCAGTAAATTAACACAAACTCAGAGATTATGTTTCTTCCTGACAGAGGGTGCTGATTGAAATATTTGAATTTTACCTGTCAAGTAAAAAGGGTTGATTTCTACAAAAACTTAGTGATTCCTTATAGTTTTCATAGACCAGTTCAGGGGAATCTCTACTCTCCAATTACAACACTGTTATCTGCTGACACGGTGCTGACAAGTTTCAGCATGCAAGAGAAAAAATTCTTAAGCCTTTTTCATGAATCACTGAGTCCATATTGCTACCAGTTTCCAAGACCATAGGTGATCTTTCTGATTGCTTGCTGATTTGCTAATTTTAATTATTTTTTCTCTAAGAACTATTGCCTGATTCTCATTACTACCTTGAACACCAGCAATGGTTGTTCTTGAATTTTGTTATTCCAACCATAAGAGCCTATTGGGAGGAATCTAATCACTAATAAACCCAGAAAATTAAGACTATGAGAAAATATTTAGCTCTGGCCAAAAGTAACAAGTTACCAGATAAATACAAGCAAATTGTACATTTTGTATCCCTTTATCTAAATACTTCTACACTGAAGATTGTTTTCAGTGTGAATAAGAATCTGTTTTAAAAGAGATGTTCTATTTTTAATGAGTTTTAAAAGAGGTACTCTATTTTTAATGAATGCTGGTATTTATCTTCTGATGTATAAGATCATTTGAGACACATATGTTTCTTTGCATTAAATGCAGTTAGTCAACTAAAGTCACAGTTAGATCACTGTGTTGTGTATGGGGAGGCTTTCCAACATTCTCATCCATCTTGTTCCTCCTATCAAAATGTTAGAATTCTGTGTTTTTCCAAAGTACTTCACAAATTAGGTTGATGAACACCTTCAGTGTTCAGGATTTGAACACAAACATGGGTCCAGCCAGGTGAAGCTTGGCGTGCAGATTAATATGAAGTTGTTATCAAGGTCCTTGTGTAAGCTTTCTTAAGCTTAGTGTATTTAATCTTTAAGCAAATTAAACAAAATAAAGGTATGTCTGAAGTTACTTTTCTTATTTTATTCAAAAAATGAGAAGGAATGGTTCAAAATTGTCCCAAATCTGTCAGTAATTAAGACGCACTAGGACAAAGCACTTTAGGACCTGCTTTAACTTTTTGATCAGCCTTGATTTGGTCAGGCAGTTGGATTACATGGTCATCACAGGCCCCTTCCAACTGAAATATTCTATTCTATTCTATTCTATTCTATTCTATTCTATTCTATTCTATTCTATTCTATTCTATTCTATTCTATTCTATGTAATATTTTTTAAATGCTGGGAATTCATTACCAGATTTTGTGCTGCCTTTACAGAATCTCATTGACTTCAGTAGCTCTCTGAAAAGGCAAATCCTAAACTTGAATCAAGTTTGGACATGACATAAATGAAGCATGGAGTTTATCAACTGCCAGTGTAAAAACAACAACTCTCAAAATTCATCACCCAGTTTTAGTCACAGGCAAGCATATCACCTTTACAGTTATGCATCAATTACTTGGGATATTTCATTATTATTTTATTTTATTGAGAAATTCATTCTATAGTGCAGGCTTGTCCTGAATTCTTCTCTGCTTTACATGCAAGAAAAATTATTTGCAAGTCAGAATACCTGCCATTTCTAACAAAAGTTGTTTGTATGTAGGTCCTTACCATCCATAAATAGCGCAACAATATAACATAAATAATTTACTCTTATATGCTATGAAATGGAATATAGAACCTTTATACGGCAACAAATTTCTTCACATTTTTACAAATATCCTGTCTCCCCATGATGGAAAACTAATTTGCCAGTAACAAGCCTTTATAGCAGATGATCCTTATATTTACCAGGTATTTTTGAAAATCCAGCAATGAAAAATGGACACTTTACTGTGAAAAGCTTAAACCAATTATCTAAGCAGATATTAGGCTATAGTGATAGACACTTCAAAGTCCTTTACTTTCTTTCTTAAGTACTGGGGCTGAAGAGAAGAGAAATATTTAGCAGATATCCTGTAAATGTAACAATCAGCAATTCACTGTCAAAAAAAGAAACGCTTAAAAAAAAAATGCCAAGCTCTCAGCTGTCCCCGAAGTCATTCAGCACAAAAAGTAAAACAGATCCTAAAAATGATATAAAGGAATAATTTTTTACCTCATACATTTTTTAAGTGCATTTTTCAACTACTTCTACTCATGCAATGGCCCTTAAGGAAAAGAAAATCATTCTACCCACATAAAAATCAAATGCAAATATTACAAAATGCATGTATATAATAAACTAGGTACATCCATCTACAATATTTGTGAAATGGATATCAAGCAATGAGGAACTGCAGTATCTAAAAAGGCTATTTTCAGTGAAAATAGTGTAGAAGAAACATCATTCCATCATTGCAGCAGCAAGTTCAGTCATGACTGTACTGTGTATCTTGGCATCTCTGCATTGAAGAATGTGTTAAGTACGACCAAGAACAAAATAAAACGCATTTCATCCTCGTTGCTACATTTATAATTAATTGGGAAGGCTATTTCCCACTCACAAAACACTTTGTATACATCCCTATCTATATATGGCATATAGAACTGTTGCTCAAAAAAATAACAGGGTATCAATTTTCAGCTAATGATGAATTGCTGGAACCACAAAGGTATTCACAACATTACAGTGTCTAACCTCTTGGCACCCTGCTGCCTTTGAAATCTACAGCCTGGGCTAAGTGCCCAGACACAGAGAGAGATAAGCCTTGGAAAAGGATTCCTGTGAGCCAACAAACTAAATAAGGAACAATTATTCCTCCAAAATAGGTTGCAGAGGTACTAAAAGGACAAGTTTAAGGCCAGTAGTTAGGATTAATCTTGTGGAGTGTGAACAAAAGAGAGATTTCCCCAAACCAAGAATAAATAGGGCTTGAGAACAGATGTCTCATACGTGATACCAATGGATTTACCACTTGCTGCAGAGGTGCCAAAGGGCACATGGTTCAGACATCTAAGGTCTCAAGAGACTTTATGGCTCTGAATTTTAAGAACAAATTGTATTTCACTCCATCAGCATTTCTGACTGACTCGGCATGATGACTCCTTGTCTCTGTTGCTAGTTTCTAAGATCCTTCATTGTCTGGGGATGTACTTTAAAAGAAAATGCATTGGTCTAAATTTCCCTTGGCTAAAATGATGATAAATATAGCATTTGTATAAGGAAATGAGAGCTAACTTTCCTCTTACTGAAGACAAAATTATATGTTTAAGCCACATCAATTAAAAGGACGTATGATGAGGCTTCAGAGAGTGCTGCACTAAAGTTACTGAGGAAAAGAAGAGAGAGAGCCAGAGAGACTAATTTCAGGTAGCTACTACAAACAGGCATCAGTAATTGTACCCACTGCCATGGTATCCATTCCCTAATTCACATATGACAGGTGAAATTAACACTTTGCATCTATAATACATTTCAAAGACATTAAGAGGGCACTGAAGGAAAGTTGCTCTTTGGCTACTGTGGAGGAAAATAAAGCCTTACCACCAAATTCTGCTAACCCTCTTTCACCTGTTTTCAGATTTGTAAAGCCAAGGCTGTCCTCAGCCAGCCCAGAGCTTGATTGGAGGAATAAAACAGTCGATATGAACTACGCTGTGTCAGGGCTGACAAGTATCCATTTGTCTTCTGTCCAGCAGCTATGAAGTGCCTTAGCCAGCACCTGGGGCAAGGGGATGATAAAGAGAGGGAGAGCAGAGGTGGGAGCTGGAAATCAGGCTCAAGGCAGGAGCTGTCTTATTCCTGATAAGGGGCTCAGTCCAGCCACCCCACACCGTGGTTACAGCTGGAAATTCATGTGCTTTTAAAAACAGACCTGGTAACCAGACCTGGTCTACAGCAACACGCTTTTATCTATGTTGAGATAAAATCACATCTTAAAAAAATTGTTCCAGGCTAGGCTTGCTTTGCTTACAGGTACTCTGTATAACACAGCTTGTGGGAACACAGGTTATCACTAAAGAAACAAACATAACCAAAGCTAAAGAAAAAAAAGTGACATATTTGAAGATATTGTCAGTACAGTGGATAAATAACCCTTTTTTTGGTGGTCTCACAACAATGAGACAAATGGAAAAAAGAATGGATAGGTAGTACCCACATAATTTTAGTAGGTAAACATAACAATATTTATATAATCTTAAATACTGACTTTTGCCTGTGTGGGCTTTGAAGTCAAGATGCTGTGCTAATTGTAAACCATTAAATACTCAAGTACATGAGTGTGTCAGAAGACCTTGCAAGTGCATTTGGAAAATAGCAAGTAGACTTGGTAGAAAATTTGTACAAACAAATTAATTTCCTAAAAAAAAAGACTGAATCGTGAAGCTCAATGCAAATAACAAGGCTGAATTGTCTCTCACCCCAGCTAGGATTCAGCACGACCTTATGGATCAGCCAAGTAGGTTATGTAAGAATGGTCCCTGGTTTTGTACTGAGAAAGCTGAAAACAGGTTTTAGTTCAAGTGATCACTGCTGGGACCTCAATCATATTACTCAGAACCATTTTACCATCTAAACTATTTCTCCACATAAATATAAATAGCCTTAACATTGTAATAGGGAAGGGATGAAGCTATGCACTTTGACAATCTATTTGTTAGCATAAGGAGGTGTACTTCACCTGACTCAGTACACAGCACTGCAAGTCAATTATTTATGAGAGCTTCATCACAAATCCCATTGTTCCTGAAAAAGCTCAAGACAAATAGCCAGGCCGTATCTGGGATCCAGTCCTACCTGGAAGGAATTTCTCAGCTGCCTCCAAGTACGCATGTCCTTTTTTTACTATGAGTTATAGGTCACTGGTCATTAGGCCAACAAAATTTCAATGTAGGTCTGTGGAAAGTTTCCAGAACACATTACAGAAATATATGAAGGCAGAAAAGTTCCTTTTCCAAGTAGAGGAACAGATGTCAGAGACTCAGGAGAATCCCCAGCAGGAAACTCCTTGGAGACCCACAGGGTGCTGCTGCAGGCAGACAGAGCCTCTGTCTGATGGAATACTGAACATTTCTGACAACAGTACATGACACAGAAGAACATAAGGAAAAACACAAGTGCATTTCTCCTCCTCTTCCAGTCATTCCACTAGTTATATTAAAAGTATGGAAAATCTAGACCCAGTTATATTGAAAGACGGTTCCAATTGCCAGGAACCTAGATCAATATGAAGATTAATTAAGATACTAAAAACAACAAGATGGTCCAAACTCTAGTTCTGTTGACAAAAATCAGAATATTTATGCCACTTAATGAATCTATCAAGACATTTTTTTTAAGCCAAAAGTTCATTATTCCTCAAACTTGGATGGTAAGAAATCAGAATGTTAAAGAAAAGGTAAGTGATTGTTCTGCATGGGACTTTTACTGGTGTTGATAATCAGTCACTTCTAGCAATTATTATTTATACTAAAACCAACCTGCCATCCTCTTGCCTGCCCCTAGATTGCCTTAAGAATAATTTTCTAGAGTGTGAGCCAACAGGGAGTGACACCTAGGAAGATATAATTACAAGTTGAAGATAAAATTTCTCAAGCAATAATTCAAAATTAAATGTTTCCTTAATGCCAAAGTGCTGTTGCTGGGAGGTCTGAATGCAGCCATGCATTTTATCCAGAGCTACCTTTACTCAACTACCCCAAGAAATGATACTCTCACTGATGCCACTGTGCAGACTTCAGGGTAATTTAGCTTAAAGAGTAAGAACCTGAGCATTCAGCATGCTCTGTGGTTTCCCCAAAGCCAATGTCATGGCATCTTGCCTGCTATTCACATCCAAATCTGGTTAAGTAAAATCCCATTCCAGTGCACCTCTTTTGTTGCAGTCACAAACTACCTGTGCTACAGAAATAAACCAAACTCTTCTCATTTCCCCAGAAGATCACCAAATATCTCAGCAAAAAATTCACTGACTTATTTCTGCTAAGGCAGTCAATTCTTCAGCCAACACTGGCAATACTTTTTGATGAAAGATAATAGTAATAAAATAATTTTTTAGAAAGTAACATAAACAGAAATTTACTCTGAATTTATAGAAGTGGAACTTAATATCCAGCACACTTCAATATAATGGAGGATGGGAGACTATTTTACAACCTTTGAACAGACAAATATATTCTGCATTTCAAACTCATATATTGGTATCTTATTTCCTTCACTTAAGTAAAACTGCATCTCCTCAAAATCCCTTAATATTTATTACAAAGATTTGTTTTATTGCACATGCAGGTTGGTGATGCTTTTTCACTAACACGTCAGGTACAATTAGGAGCTTTTCTACTCAAAACTAATAGCTGTTAAGAGATCAAAGTCTCCCTTTTTGTATTAGTGTTTCAGAAAAGGATTTTTAGCAAAGGGTTTATTGCTGGGTCTTACATTTATTATTTTTTTTGCAAAAAACAAAATTTAGAAAGCATTAAGCAAGAGCATGAATGAACACACTGCATTCTGATGAATACAACTCACCCATTCCTTTTGAACCTGTGTTTCACATTCCTGCATGTACTCACAGGCACACAGCCATGCATATTTCACAAGCACATGTGCTCACACAGATCCTTACACTGTGGTCCAAGCAGATGCTAATTCTAAAATAGAAAAGGAGAGAATAATCCAGCTCTGCTCCTACATGAGACCACTGGCTACTGGCTTCAGTCATCAGTCAGTTTCTGAGGTGACATGAAACAGCAGAGATCTGCTATTTCGCACTTCCATTCTGAAAAGTAAAACACTCTCTTTCCATTTACATTTTTTTATCTTCTCCCAGAAGAAACAGTTCTAAATGTAGCACTACAAATTCTTAACACCAGCATCTGATGGAAAATAACTGCAAAGAATATTCCCACCATTTGCAGACCTACAGATTTTTTTTTTCAGATTTGAGAAAAAAAAACCCTAACCTACAAACAACACATTTTTTATCCTTTGATTTTTAGTGCCATTTGCGTAGATGAAACTCAACTTTCACAGCCTTGAAAGTGAAAGGCTAAAAGAAAAATCTGTAGCAGAGATGCTTATGAATGGGTAAAATCACCTAGCCACTCAAAAAAAATTCTGAAAAGAATGAACCCTGGGAGGTTGTGAGAGAGGATGCTTCCTCTCCACAGTGACTCCATAGATATTTACTTCATGTAGGATATAGGATGCCCAGTCAAATTCCAAAGCAGTGTAATTGAAGTAGGCTTCCACTTACCTTTACTGGTCAGCTGTTGCAATGCTTTCAGAGCTATGAGTTTTTATCATCAGAGTGGATATAGATATTTCCCTCTGGGGAAGCATTGTTCTTGCTACTTGCAGATTTAGAACTTGTAGAGGCATAATAGGAAAAAATAAATACACTGTTATTTTCTGTTTTCTGGCTACATGCCAGTTACAGCCTTAATGAGGAAAGGAGACCCTCTATATTTTGGGTTTGTTGTTTTTTTCTTTTTTAAAGTTCTGGAGAACCTAGGTTACGAAAAGGAATTTGACCAATTCTAAAATATTTTCAAATTATGCTTTTAAAGTGATATCAATGCAGATTATATAAAAGTAAATGGCACAAACTCAAAGCCTGGCACATGGTTACCTAAAGTATTTTCCTCTAAAAGTAAATTTGCTTAAATATGGCCCTAATTCTTTCCTCCATGTCCCTACACTTCCCCATATTAATGGGCCTGACTAATTGCAAAGATTTGGATTTGATATTCTGGGTAGTTGAGATGCTAATAGCCAATTCAAAGACATTGTAGAGAAGGTTCAGACATAAAAATCATCAGTTGACCTCCAAGTATAGGTCTCAAGTCACAATCCACAATAGTTCATAGAAGATTGTGAAGATGACACAGGAGCTTATAGCATTCTTTATAAATATGTTTAAGCAGGAAAATAAAGTCCACCACAAGAAGGACTGAATTTTCCTAAAACATTTATTTCTAAATAAATATAATCTTTCTTCTTTTAGTATACTTTGCTCCCTGGGGCCTCTTTAGTTTATCCGTTTTTATTCCATTCTCCACTTGTTTATTTTAAATATTTTACTGGTGTTTTAAAAGACAGTTTTCAGTTAAGTTGTCCTGGGTTTTCTCATTTTAATAGTAGGCTACTATCCTCTATCTCCCTTGGATTCTATAGTGGTGTTCAGGAATTGTACTCAGCCACCTCCTTTGAACAGAAATTGGGGAACCCAACTTTTAATCATGCCTTCGAAGAAAAATAGCAGCTGTGATTAATGTTCTCCTCCTGAAACTTCTTGATCTGCTTTTGAGAAGACATTCTTCTTCTTTGTGATCATAAAATTATCCCAGTTTTCCTGTATTCAAAAAAAAAATTAAAAAGCCCTTCTGCTTTTTGCTATCTTCAAGAAGATATGTAGCAAAATCATTTTTTATCTTTCCTCATGTATTTCTGTAACCTTAAACCTAAAAATTCAATATGAGGAATTTATTCTTAAAATTAGGTATGTGTTATTTAGTTAAGGTTATCTCTATTCATCCAATATTTATTTTCTTGTAATTTGAACTATCAAAATGGTTTGCATATAAAGAATTACTTAACTTTAATGAAGATAAGTCTGAGTTTGACTAGGGATGTTTGAGCTCGAGTGTGACATTCAAAAAAAGCCTCAACTTGGAAATTAAAAAAAAATAGTCTCAAAAAATAACAGTCATCTAATTCTATTTCTGAAACTGCAAAAAGATAATTCTTTTCTCAATATGAAATTGTACACACACAATTCTGAGGAAAACCAAGAAGGGATCACTTCTGACGGGGAATCTTGTAGGTAAATCTAATGCCAAGAAAGCAAATATGATATAGATTCACAGTCTCCTACAACAAAATGTTGATGCACAGGTATAAAATGGGGTTTACTGCATAAAATCTCTACAGAGCCTGCACTGAAATTAAGCCCTTGCTAACACCATTCAAGTGTCCATTTGCATCCTGGTGCTCAAGAGGCTTTGTCTTCTTCCATGGAAATTTTCATCAGGAACCATGATGACTTCAGCCATTCAGGAACAAGTTGAAGTTTCCTTCTAAGCCACAATTATCTTAGAGATAACATCATATATGAGGAGCTCTGCTCATCAATTAGACCAAAAGAGTAAGAGAAATTTTCACCATCTACTATGGCCTCTTCCACTTAAGGGTGACTAGAATATTTTTCAAAGGTCTAACTTAGCTTTTGGAAAGGCAACTTCATTAAAAATTAGATGTTTGGCACATGATTGAAAATATTTTAAAGTATGCAATGAATTAGTGGTTGGCTTTCTAATTTTAGCAATATTAAAACATAAAGATAAAATGGCATTTTCTCATGGATAGTTTTGAGGGTTTGTTACTTCTTTTTTTTAATTCAGTACAAAATAATATGTCAGCACTATAGAGTCAAAGCAATTAAATACCTAAGAAAAAAATGTTTTCTTTTCTCTATGTATTTCTGAAATTTCACAAAACAAATTTCAATATTTAATTTCTTTTTAGTATCAGAGTCTTCAATATAATGGAAATACAATATCTCATTGGTTGCATATGTAGTGAGTCAAAGAACGCTACCCTGTAATGTCTGGAACAAATGGTTTCCATGAAGTGTACATAGTTTAAAAAATAAGCATTTTTTAAGGCATGAAGGGTGGCCCACACTGCTATAGAACTTTCTGAAATTGTTTATAATCTTCTTTACTGAAAAAAGTCCCTCTTAATCCATTTAATTTTTAATGTTTCTAACTTCAGTTTGTAAACAACTTAGTCTGGTTACACCTTTTTCACCAAAACAGATGAACAGATATCCACCTCCCTCATTCTTTCAAACACATTAACTTTTATATTATTAAGTTTTGTTATCAAGGTATATAAAAAAATAGGAAGGCTGGCTTTATTTTGTTAAGTATCTAGGCTACGAGTTACATTTCCAAAAATTCACATATCTATATATATATCCATTTTGATGTTAGCACCTAACTATTTATCTGACTTCAAAGTTCTTTGAGAGCTGCACACTTGGGTAAAAACACAATTAGGATCTAAAAATATTAAGGAAGTTTATCTGCTGACTTCTCACTGTTGTAGGTAATAAAAAATTGAGAGAATAAAGCTAAATATTTTCTATTGCTTCAGGTCTTTATGTTTCTTTACACCAGCTGAAAATATAGTGATATTAAGAATCAGTAATACTTCTATAACACAGCAGTAAAATGAAGGAGTTAGTGACTCTGCAGCCATCCACATATATAAACTTACAGAAGCCTACCTTAATTTTAAAAATGTAACTGAATTCAAGTTGGCCACACAGATCCTGTAGATTTAAGAAAGTTTGCTGCACTGTCTCTATGCATTTAATACCAAGGGCCTTCTGTATCTCTGCATTTAATAATAAGTGGTAAAATGTCTCTTGAGAAGAAGTCCAGGAGTGAGCAGATCAGCTAACTGGCATTTCCTGAAGCACGTTGGGATAAAAGATTAACTGAATTCATAAAAGTCCAGAGGAAAAAAAAAAGAAAGCATTTGGACAAAAATTACTAAGCAGGAGACATCCTCAGACAGCTGCAACAGGCATGAGAATTTATAGCTGAAGGAAGGCACTGGAAAGTGTTCAGAAGGCCTATGCGTGCAATCAAAGAGGGATTGCAAACTGAACAGAGGCATGTAAGGCATGCAATAACAATGTAGAATCATTGGGACAAGAGTAAAAGCAATGAAATATTTTTAATTCTGGAGTATAATAAATGCTGAAAAGATACTTGCCTGTTCTTGGTCAATGTACATGCATCAGTGCGGGTGGCTCCGTGAGCAGCTGCAGAGAGAGCTTCACAGTGAGCTCTGGGGGACAGGAGCCTGAGGCAAGAGGCACTGAGCTGGTGCCAACCTTCTGCACAACAAAGGGCACGGGGACCTGTGTCACTGCCAGGTGACTGGGCACTCAAAATATAAAAGGTAAGGGATCCTTTTCTGACTGTGGAGTGAGCATAGGGCGTGAAGCAGGGCATCCAAGAGGTCTGACAGTGGCTACCAGAGAGGCTCTGGGATGGCCAGACAGGAAATCTACCTTAACATACAGAATAAATTGCAGAAACACAGCAGTGTTTACTTTTATTGAATATCTAATTACATCTGGGGTTTTTTTTGTTTGAGGACACAAATATCAAATTAATCTTCTGAATTAATCCTCCCTTGTAAATGATACAGCAGACATGTACTAAGGATTCTGGATAGGAGGACTGATGTGTTATCTGATACAGATCATTATTTCTGTAACAGTGGGGATGCACTTGCCTTACTGGGAAAGGTCCAGGAAACAGAATCAAATGTTATGCAGTGTAATAGTTGGACTAGGACAGGATTTAACCCTACCTATCCTTTTTTCAGATGCTGGAAACATGGCTTCATTTTCACTAACGTCATGAAAGGAACAAAGGTTCTACATAGCGTCAAAGTCAGAAAAACACGGCAAGAAAGCTGCTATGCATGCAGGGAGAAATAGAAAAACCTGCTCTTTCCATGCAAGTGCACAGCTAATGTAAAATCTCCTGGAAAGAATGGCAGCCAGTGGGAAGAAGAGGTTTTGCTCTCCTAGTGCAAATTTGGAAAGTCTCAGCTAGAATATATGGATCTCACTCAACCCCATCCAAGCTGCTCAGATGCATCCAAGTGACATAGGATGAATGGTTGCAACTTTGTTCAGAATTAACACTACATTAAAAGGGAAATCTAGACACCTCTACTAATGTAGCTATCAAATGAAAGAAAGGCATAAGACATGGAAAACAAAACAAACACTAGGAGGATGGCTGGACAACAGTTTAATCCTTTCCACAGAGCAGCACTCATCTATGTTTTACTTGCAAGTAAATGATGAAAACTTGCAAGTGCTCATTCCCATCTGATTTAATATTAGAATACTCCAGATCTAGCTCTTTTCATGCAAATAATACCTGTACTACAGTAAATCATCATTAGCTGTAAAAGAAGTGGAAGGAAGTGGTTCTTTGTCACAGATTATGTATTCATGGAATACAGTAACTGACAAAAGATGTCTGCATTTCACCTCCTTCTAAGACAAGGTTTGATAGATCCACCACATTTTTTAGAGAATGAGACAAAAAAACATGCCAGCAATGACACAAAAAATATAGTCACCATGTACAAAACTGCTTTTATGAGCATTGCACAATAGTGGATGCCATTAAGCCATTAATATAAGATGATATAAAAGCCTATTTCAGTGTGCATCTAGTCTCCTCCACATAGACCTTTGATCAACAGACTATCTTATCAAGGGCCTGAAGGATTTTTCTCTGTCTACACTACTCATGTGATCACATGGTTTCAGTAATTTGAGACAATTCATCATATGTAACATTTTTAAGCCTCCTCCATTACGTTTTTTTTTGTCCCGGAAGCTATCAAAAATTATACCAGACAAAAATCTATTATTCATGGAGCACTTATATGTCACATATTATAAAAGAAAGATACAGAAATACATGTTTTCAAAACTAATTAATCCTGAAATGTAATGCCCATCAAATCTGCCAAAAGATGTAATGGGGAAAATGAAGGTACTTAAATTTACTCTGGGTTATATCTTGAATAAAAATATATGATTAGCCCCATGGACTCATGAGAAAGAAACTCACTTTGCAGTAACAAAAAATCCATTCTATTTTGTGACAAAAGTAGCAAGTGAGGATAAAAAAATGAAGATAACATAGAAGACAAAGAGAAGATAACAAAGCAAGTACTGGAGAGATGTGCTACAATCACTCATTGTTCAGTGTAGTGCACAAATAATAGTGCTGATCCTAAAACAAAATCTTTGGCAAATGTCTACTGCTAAAATAATAATACACCTTTGTTTGCAATGCTTTATGATTAATCATTGTCAAGTTTTGAAGTGGAAAAAAAAATAAGAATGAATCCTTTGTTCTCCAGACTTCCAAAGAACTTTCTCGCTCTGCTTATTTAGAAAAGTTTCCCCAGTGAAATACATACTTCTGCTATAAGAAAAAGTAAAGGAACAAGGGTCTTCCAAATCCTTCATAATAAACTTACTATAAGAGTTTGCATTGAAATTTTCAAGTTAAATGGGTATTTTCAAATCCCAGAAGAATACAGTATATATATATATTTATATATTTTATATATATACTAGAAATTTAAGTTCTGAAATTTTTACTTTTTCATATTCTGATTTCTGTTAGCAGCCAAAATAGTACAACTTTGAGAATGTTTTTCTCTATATCAGAAAGATCACAATCAGCCAAAGATGTATGAAGTTCCACTGGATTCAGTGTTTGAAGAGACAGTATCCTTTTCCCACCATTTAGAAAGTTGTCAGTGATGGAAGGATGGAAAAAAGGAAATAAATTTCAATTGTGAGCAGGTTTTGGCTGGAATAAAGTTAAATTTCTTTGTAGTAGACTGTGCAGTGCATGTTTTGGATTTACAACAAGAATAATGTTGGTAACACAGGGATGCTTTCATTATTACTGAGCAGTGCTTACTCAGAGCCAAGGACTTTTCTGCCTCACACCCCAACCCCACCAGAGGAGGCTGGGGGTGTACAAGGAGCTGGGAAGGGACACAGCAGGGACAGCTGACCCCAAGTGACCAAAGGGGTATTTTAGACCATGTCGTGTCATGCTCAGTGTATAGAGCTGGGGGGGAGAAAAAAGGGGAGGGACATTTGGAGGGATGGTTTTTGTCTTACCCAGCCACTGTTATATGTGATGGGGCCCTGCCCTCCTGGGGATGCCTGAACATCTGCCTGCCCATGGGAAGTGGTGAATTAATTCCTTCCTTTGCTTTCCTTGTGTTCATGGCTTTTGCTTTACCTTTTAAACTATCTCAACCCATGAGTTTTATCACTTTTACCCTTCTGATTCTCTCTCCCATCCTGCTGCGAGACTGAATGAGCAAGGGCTGTGCAGGGCTTAGCGGCCAGCTGAGGTTAAACCACAACAAATAGTAAAAAGCAAAAGAAAGCTCTGAAGAGCACAAATCTGCCCTCTTTTTTCTTGTGCTTGTTTCTTACAGAGAGTCTAACTTATTTTAGAGCAGAGTAGCTGAAAAATGAAAATTAAAGGAATATGGCAGGAAAAGCAGAAGATATTAACTGCAGAATACCACTCCTGATAGTTTGTCTAAAAATAAATATAATTCCAATTAAGAAAGCAGCATTATATACATGTACCAGTTTAAGGCACCCAAGTCACCATGTAGAATATCTGTTTACAAGATGAATCAGGGACAGTGACCTTGTTGTGCTCATGCATTTCTGTACAGTGGCATGTGCACACAAGGTCTACTGGAACCCATTCCAGACATTTGTGTGCAATCTGAAAGACATGCCCAGCTTCAGGTTTCAGATTTGGGCACCTTGGGCCAATGCATAAGGATCTCAGTGTCCAAACATAACTCATCTGAGTTTTTGTTAAACTGTAAAACGTTTAGCCTGAGCTAGGCCTTTTCACAATGACAATTTTACTTCTTGATGAATAAACTAATTGTTGGCAGGTTTTCCATATGAATTCAACTATGTGCATAGCTCTCCTAGTAACCAAAGCCTAGCCATTTCCCACTCAGACTTCCACAACTTCTCCTCTCCTGTGAAACTTCTACTCACTTGAGTTAGGATTCATCTCTTGCATAGGTAGAAAAGTATGAAGCATGAGATTGCAGTTGGTAGGGAGGAGAGGATCAGAAAAGGGACCCTAAGGATCTTCAGCTTCTCTTTTAGTCTCCTATCTCCAAAAAACACATACACAATGCAGCATTATTCTCTGGAAATTCCCTCTGGATGAGGATATCTACAGAGTAGGTCTTCTCATTCTATATATAGGCTTCACAGAGCCTGCGTCTGTTTCATACCATCCCTTCCCCATGCCTCATGAGAAAGACACTGTCCTGTTCTGTCACATGTGAAACAGAACAGGAATGCTTAGTCTCCTCACTACCATAACTGTGGTCAAGACTTAAGGAAGGAAATGCATCTGTCATGAACCTAAAGAGATTCCAGCAGCAAGTCTTTCTTGTAAAATCCCATCTGGAAAAAGGACATTAGGAGAAAAAAACTATGTGCAATAGAATTAGCTATTGATTGGCTTAGTTTGGTGCTGATTTTTTAATTGGAAAATAATATACTAATATCCTAGAAATCACCTTTAACCATCTGTGAGGCTGTTAGATTCAGGTTAGTCATTTAGAAGCTGAAGGGCAATGTTGCAGATGACAGAAGTCCAGAGGCAATGCACATGGGACTTCCTAAATTGAATTCCTGCTCTCACAGTGTTGCTGTGCTTTCCTCCAAGTTTCATGCCTCACATTGGCATTGCTTGCCAAACTGGACTAGGGCACAGTGAGAACCTGATTTAAAATCAAAGCTAACAGACGATTTATTTTTTTAGCAAGACACAGTGAAATGATGCCTATGGCATTGGAGAATTTACAGTCCCTGAGACAGAGGCAGTGAAATTAAACAGACAGGGACCTATCACAAACTAACACAAGGACACGCACATAGAGCTGCCTTCTGAAGTTGTAAATTCTGAGAAATTATCAAGATCACATCTTAATAATTAACTTCAATTTTATTCTCAGTGCTATTCAGGAAGAAGCCCAGCTTCTCTCAAGTGCTAAATCTAGTGACTGGCAACGGAGGGTATAAGAAAATATTTTAATTATACCCCAGACTCCTGGTATTTTCCCATTGAGCACCTTCAAACTATTTTCAGAATATTTTCCAAAGTCTCTCTTCAATTCTTCTCAGATTCTTTTGTCTACAAAGTCAGGGTCAACCTTTCCAAGCATGAACCAGTACGGTGGGACTGAAATGACTCACACAAAATCAGTTTTCACAGACAGGATGCAACTGGGAAAAAAATTTCTGTAATGTAACTTTGGGTATGCAGAGTTCCACCCCACTAAGAGATGGATAGGAATGCTCTGTCAGAAATAAGCCCTGTTCATTACAGGAAAACAGCATGTCCCTGGGCAGTTACAGTGGAGTTTGAACACAATTTCATTCCTTGGCTGGTTTCACAGAATCTTCACAGAGAAATGAAAACTCCCACCATCCCTTCTCAGACCACATATGGGCGGCAATCACCTCTATACAATTTGTTGATAATTAATAATGAAAAATTATAAATTCAAAGAATAAATTATTTGTTGTGTTTTGTCACTGAAGAGACTAGGAAAAAGGTCTATTATTATAATATTATTATGATTGAAACCTAGAATGGACAAAATTCCTTTCTTCTAATAAGGTCATATATATAACAGGAAAGGATTCTGATTTTTATCTCTGCAGAAGGATTTAGTTCCATATTTTTATTTAGAATAATCTTTCTTTTTTTCCCCACTTTTGTGGCTGAAGGTTCCCTGCCAGCTTTCATTTAATTAAATTTTGCTAACTGAGCTCCCTGGATTTACAGTTGCAAGGCAATCTCTACCGGAGAACAGCCACTATGGGTCTGACCAAAGGTTCCTCTTCCCTGATAGTCCTTTTCTGGCTATGACTCATAGTGTAAGAGTGGAAGAATAAACATATGTGCTGACACATTGTTCTAGCCTTCAATAATCTCCAGCTCAAGGGCTTTCTGAGAGAAGGTTCCCTTATGCTTGTCAAAAGACCTTGCTAGAATTTTTCTTCATTAGTACACTTAGTCCCCCTGAACACAGCTAAAAGCTATAGTAGATGGTCCAGGGGTTCCCTCAACATCAGTAAGTCTAAACTTTATAGTACCTAAAGATCAATGTTCCTCTTACTTTTTTTCATTCTTACTGTCTTAAGCTCCAAAAAACATTGTTTGATCCTAACGCCATGGCAAAGTCTTCCCAACGTTGCATGTACTTTGCAGTTTTGCCTTCTTGTTAAGCTGGTGGTCTTATTCATCATATATATCCATCACTTTCCCCCCTCTTTTTGGAACAGATCTGCCAAGTATATTTAGATACATTTCTATGCAGCTTCCCAGAATATTCCAGTATCTAAAACTGTAGATATATTTTTATATCCCCATATGTGCGTCTGCATATTTTTTTTCATGGACCCCAGAAAACTGGCCAAGAAAAACAGCATATGCAAGAATCTGAATATACAGGCATATACACACATCACTAAAGGCTGCATGAAAGTTTTTTGAAGTAACAAGTTCTTTAGTTTCTAGGACAACCGAAATCAAGGACCAGATATATCTGGGAAGCAATTCAGTGTTCTAGAATCAAGAGAACTTTATTTTTTTTTATGAATGATTCAAAACACTAATTACAGAATAATCCCAGATATATTTTCTTAGTGACTTTTTACAACAGCCTAGCAGTTATCTGGTCCATACTGAACCCCTTCCTGCTTTATATTCAAATATGGTGATTTTGCACATCTATTTCTGTTTGTACCTATCTAGTAACTGCAGTGTTTTAAGTAAAGTTCTCAGATGCTGAAAAAATATTTTCCCATGCATCTAAAATATTTGTATTTATAACAATAAATTTAACAAGATAAAATTAGTTACTGATTTGGGTTCACCAATTTCATTAAGTTTGCTTCTAGAAGTCCTATTTCATACTCATAGCTGCCTCTGAAGTCACCTAAAGGGTTTCATTTTTCATAGTTTGCAATGTTCATTAGATATTTATATGAAAAATGAGAACAAACTATGCTACAGTAGATAGAACAAAACAATTTCATAGGGCAGTAAACTCTCATACTCCAGGGCATAACCCAACTAGTAATTTATAGGGTTAGGGAGAAGCCTTGCTCTCCAGATTATTCTGAAGAGAATATAATTAAATGTTAAGTACCTTCCATCAAACCATCCATTCAGCTGTAAACTGGACAAAATATGGTATCACAATTTCTCTGCCTGTATCTTTGTGAAACCAGTTCCCTGCCTACCACCCTTGCTCAAGTGACATCCACAGCAATCTTTCTCAGTTCAGATTGCTCTCAGTACAGTTCCCATAGTCAGATATCAACGGAAGTAGATGATTATATTTTTTGGGATTTAAAATGTGTTTCCTAGCCTATTTACTTCTTCACTTTATTTCCAACACCATTTTTCTTTAAGGTATGAAATGACCATTTTGTTTCAAGTGAGTAAGGCAAAGCCTCTGTGTATTGCTTTCATATTTTATACACCACCCTGAAATACACCTACGTTGGAAAGCATAAATTATTTTCTTCCCTCATTTTCACATGGACTCTTATGTGCAATATCTAAAACTGTATTGATCAAATTTATCCAAGGCTTGCAGTAAATTAAGATAAAGAAAAATCCCTTTTAAATGTAGAAAGGTAAACATATAAAATACATATAATTATCTACCTTGTTATTAATAGACTTTTGAAAAAATGTTTGAATAAGAAAAACACTTTGCTCACTGCAAACACTGATAAAAGATTTTACAAGTCACCAGATTTAACTGTCTTCACAGTGATCATTATTCTGATTGTCCCTTTAATTCAAAGGTGCATTGCATTTGCTTAAGAATGTATCTCACAAAACTCCTCATCTCTAACTTCCTTCCCCTTTGGGTTGTATCATACTTCTGTTAAATATGTTTAACTTCATACAGTGGGAAAGGAATAAAAATAAAGGAAAGAAGAAAGTGATTTAAAGTTTCCATGAGACTCCGAAGTGAAAACACACAGTAACAAAAGGGCCGTTCATGCAATACAGTGCAAAATCACAATCCAGACCCAGAGAGCAGCACAATGGACTGTGAAGGCTTGGCCATTAGAAGCAGAAACAGCAACTCTTCTTGATTCTCCTCAATTCTTGGAGAAAAAAATTAGTTTGTTCAATTTTAAATGCAATAAATAAGGCAGGCAATTTGTTCTCATCCCTCCCTTCATCCAGTAGCCACACAGTAACACTGCAGCTGGCTTTTATGGGTGAGAGGGCTGGAAACAGGTCCTGTGGACCATTTCACCAGTACCAAAAAGAGCTGGTGTCAGCTCCTCATGAAAAGACAAGCATGAACTTCCAGCAAGATGGAGCAGAGAGGCAGCCTGAGGTGTCAGGAGTGACAGCCATACGCTGATTGAGGCCTCCTTAGAACACACATACCACAGGAGCAGGGAACCTGCCTCACAAGCATCCCAATCCTGTCCAGAACCACAAAATCCACCTTGTCCAGGTGGGTCAAGGTTGGAGACTGTGCCTGCAGCCTTCTACTTACCTCTACTTTCCCTTTCCCCAAAGCTGAGATTCTTCTGACAGAGAGAATAAGAAAAGTTCACTTTAACAAGTCTGTCAGCATAAACTGCTTGATAACTTAAATCCGGAAGACCTTCTGTGACAGTACATTAAGCTCTGCCCAATAAGAGAAAAAATTAAATAAATGCTGCACAGACACAGAATGTATGTTTGACTAATTGTGATTCTTGCATGGTATACAAGAAAATTGTGCTTTCAGAATGAAGCAGCATGATTTGATTTCCGAAATACCTTTGTGTTTGAGAGACTCACTTACTTTATAAGCAGCTAGTCTACCTCATTGTTATACAGTGTGCAATTACAGCTCTCTGAAGTTAGGGCAAATCCTTCAATCAAAAATCTCTTAACTAATAACAGAAAGCATTTGTCACAGAGCTGTATTTTAAAGAAAGGAGGTTGAAAGGCCCTTCTGTAGGTTCACTGTGGTTTAGAACAATTAATAACAAAAAAGAGCTTCCAGTACGATGAGACATTACAAACAAAAGGTTATTTGGTTACATTTTTTACTGACTATCCAATATCAGCCTGCTGATGGTACATGAAAGGAAAGCGTAAGAAGAGGTATTGACATTTTGTATTTCTGACCCCATCCTTGGGACAGCCAATTCTTTCTTTGGCATTTCTTTCACATTTACTTAGAACATGATAAATATATCTATCCAAGCAACTATATCAACACTAGGAGGCTGTTTTACCTAAGTTCAGGCGCCTTGTGTTGTTGTGTAGGTGGAAAGGCAGATTCGTTTCTCCTTCTTCCTCAAGATGAGTAGGTGTGTGGAAAAATGCCATATGAATCAAATTATCTTTGATTCATCATTATATCATTCACATCATACAAAATGGTTTGTGCTTAGGAACTCATTTTTTATCCATGTGTTCCTGGCAAGTATACAGTATACAAAAGAAAAGACAAAAAACCCAAGGACTCCACTGATTCAAAATTCAGTTTATCTCTGCATTTTCTCCTCAGTGTTTATTATTATTATTCTTTTAGCAACAATTTGTATAATAATAATTAGTAAAATCCTATTGCAGTCAAATCTTCTTGGTAAATGCCTCCTAAAGAACTTAGAATCCCTTCCTTTGAAATACCTATGGTTAGAGTAAATCACATTAGCTATGAGCCAGCTGAGCTCAATTCAACTGTGAATGTTCTCTTTTAATCCACCTGGATCTCCTCTACTCCTCCCTACACATTGTGTGGGCAAGGAAAACCAAAGGCCTTGATTGCACAGAATGCCCCACAGAATTTTCTTCCAGAGAATTTAAGCATAATATTAAGGACATGTTGCACCACTCCTTCTGAAGCCTGCAGTACTGGCATTATCATAAATCTCAAACTGACTTCCTTATTTGATCTTTTCCCAGCATGTGAACATGCAGGCACTGGAAGCATCTGTGGGATTCTGAATACATCTGAAGTAATGTGCATATCAGTCTCCTGCTGAATGGGTCTTAAATCTACAGCTTTTATTGTTCAGGCCATTGCTTCAAGTTGACTTGCAGTGCAAGAGGATTCCTGCAGAGGCTTTATTAAAGTCCAAATTCTGCAGTCTGACATAAACAAAATGCAAATTCTCAGCTTTTTAAATGCAAAATATATCTGCTAACAACCCTCTCTTTCATTCATGTGACATGCAAAACCAATTGGGAGAGTGATCTGTGGTGGAAGAAATTGTTTTGTCACGTCATTCCAGTCAAAGCACTGAGGATGTGTTTCTAGCTAACCCAAAAGCAACTCTCAAGAATCATATCCTCTTCTTCCTCTCTCTGTAGAAAAAAATAAATTTCCTATTTCACTTGTAGACCAAGCAGGCTAAAGTTTTGTTGATTTCTGATGCTGTAGAAATGAAATCGATTATCCACAATAAACATATTAGTAAAATGGCTTCTTCATCTGAATTTCAAAAAGCAACAACAAAAACAAACCCTCAGTTTTCCCAGGCTTATTCCATCCCACCACAGAAACCACCTGAGCATGCAAAATAGCATAAAAATACTGGTGAGTTGGGTTTTAGGATTTCAAAGGGGTTTTGCCTAATTATTCATACAGCAAATTCAGCGAAAGGTATTATTAGTTCTCTTTTTCCTCAGTTCATTTAACACAGGTCTCTCTGCTTCTTCACTTAGTGTTATTTTTTCTAGGTGTGAATGTCTTTTCTGTCATGCGAAATTGAAATCCAATCTCATTAACATACAATTTCTATTTAGATTGCATTTTCTCTCTTGTCTATAGCTAGTAGTCACTCTTTTGCTCTTTGCTTTCTTTTTTGTTGCAGCTCTTCCTCTAGAGTATCTTTTGGAATGTATTTTACATGAAAGATGTTATACAAAAAGCAAAGGATAATCTAATTTCTTTTTACCAAAGAAAACAAAGCCCACCTCATGCAAGGCTCATATCTATTATTGTTGTTATTCAGGGAGGGTAGATGATGAAACTGCCAGAATAGCTAGTGAGGGTGTATCCTGCATTAGTGCTGCTCTGTAAGGACAGAGGAAGTGGAACAGGAAACATTGTTTTGTTTGCAGTCATTAATTTCTCTGCTGCAAAAAAAAGTAACACTGAGCAGATGCACTTTTTTTCTGAACAGAAGTGTTTTCTCTTCCTAATTAATTGGAGACTTATTCAATACTGGCTCAGCAATGCAAAATTGACCTTTGAAGATCAAAGTGAAAAGCCATATGGGGCTAAATCTTGTCTCTCCTATGCATGCTAAACTCACACATTTCAGATGAGTCTGCATCAGGACTTAGACAAGTGATCATCATACCCCATGAGAAACAGCTCCTGGGACAGTTTAATTGTACATCCAAAACTTTTGTGTTTCACCTTATTTTTTCATCCTCTTGTTTTGAGTTTCTTCTGGGTAAGTTTCACCACCACTCAATCTCCCTCAATCATCCCATTTTCCTTTAGCACAGTTGGCAAACTTCTTACAACACAAAATCTTGGGATGAGAATATTAGCGCTGCATAATTTAGGAGAGCCTCCTCATTACACTGCTTCCTCATTTCAATTGTTTGAAATTCTTTTGCACCTGCAGGCATATGTAGAAGCCAAACCAGGATAGAAGTGTGCTTACATTACATTACTATTTCTTGAATACCAACAGCCAGAGGGTTAAATTAATAATTTAGAATCAACCAAATATTTTTCTTTCAAAATACCTTACAAACTATACTGAATATATAGTTTTGTAATGCAAAATATAGTTTATATTGAAAATCCTTACTAGAACTGCATCTGCTGCCATAAGGAATGTTTTAACAATTTTTCCCCTGAAATACTCTTAAATTTTAAGCAAGTCCTGCTGGTATCAGAAGGTTAAACTTCTAAGACCTCAACACCAACAACAATAGCTAAAAATCTTTTGGAGATTTATGTATTCAATGTATTACACTCCCTTCTCACTACCAGAGTTGCATTTTATGATGAGCACTATCTAAGGTGCAGAATACAGTCTGTGGTCTGCAGTCATTCTAGTCTGGTCTACAGACATTAAAAAGAAGTCTAAACAATTCCAGGGTTCTGACATTGTCAAAACAGCCAAATAACACAGGTTGAAGATGCTTACAGTGATCTAATAATTCTTCAAACACATGATTACTGCATGAAAGCCACACTCATGGAGGGCTGTACTGTATCAATCACAGTCTCAGTAGGGGAGAAGTTCCTTAAGTTTCTAGCAAAGTCCTGCACTGGCACTGTTTAGGCAAAATGGGAATAAACCCTGAATGGTGTCAACCAACATAGTTCCTTGATTGTCAGCACAGACATATTTGATAACATAATTGTGAATATAACTTTTTTAGACTGGTTGAAGATGGAAATAATAATGCCACCTCACTGTACACAATCTTAGAATCAAATAATAGCCTGAAATAGCTTTTTTTTATATTCATCAAGATATTTTTAAATTAGGAGATAGAAAGAAAAGACAGATGGTAGTTCACCTGCAAAAGTAAACAAAGCTTTTTAAGAGTTTTCTAATGTCAGGTTCTTCTTATTTTGAGACATCTTTCTGGATGCTGAAAATGGAGGCAGCCAAAAAAAACTACCTAAACTCTCAATCAGTGACCTTAGAAGGTCATATACTACAGGAATAAATATAAAATCAGGTACAAAACTATATTCAAATCTTGTACTCTGTTATGCTTCTAGGTTTCATATATAAGAACCCAGCACATTAAAGTCAAATATGGAAGGCCTCTCAAGGGTGAGACACAAGAATGCTGCATTTGACCACACTCCATGAAATGGTAAAATACTTACCTACCAAAGGATGAAGCTGACAGGATATCCTAATTAATATTTTTGAAGTACCTAAGATCTCTGTCTACACAAATTCTGCATGACAGTTGCAAAAAATACTCAGGATAAAGTTCTGCACTGAATTAAACTACTCACATTCAGTCCTCCTAAGGTAATCTGGTTCTCTCAAAAGTGACAGAAAAAATATTGCAAGACAAAAGAGCTATTTACATAAATTATAATGTTAAGACATGAAGAAAAAGAGATATGGCCATGGTTAGGCTAGAAATCAGAAGCTTCTTAATTAGCTGTGAAAGAGAGAGTATTATTTCAGTAGATTTAGGGAGAGCAATAAAACCCAGAGAGGTTTTAAGAGAGATCCAAGCCACTTTTTGCATGGGATCATACATCCCCATCACTCTTATCACTGCCCACTATTTCTTCCATCGGGTACATTCACAGAGTTGAGAGATGATCCCAGAGCTCAAGTCAGTGAGAGAGAGCCACAGTCCTTCACTGCAGACCTGGGAGGACTTGTGATGCTGCAAGCAAACAAAGGCCACGCTCCTGGCTAGGGCTGAGCTGTGACCTGGATTCAGTTCACTGCTCTGCTGTTCATCTCTCCTGTTTCCTCAGGCACATCACCATCCCAGAAACCGTTCATTTGTGACAGAAATACATACATACTTATCACCATCAGAGGTAGGTGCAAGGATCAATACTGCATGGATTTAAGATATCAGAGTAACAGCAAACATTCAACTACCTTCACAGGGTGCTTTTAATTCCAAAATCTCCATTTTTATGGGCACAGTCTCCTCACCCTGTTAGCACACCTATCAGGCATTTTCATTTGAGGCCAGGTGACAGAAGCACTGCTAAGAGGGCAGAGAGCAGCCAGGGAGGCAGCTCAGAGCAGAGAGCAGGAGGCAGAGGATGACGCACTGCCTGTGGTCCTGCTGCCCCCTGAGCCCAGCCTGGAGCCCGGACCGCACTGCGGCTGCTGCACCGCGGGGACGGGAGCGTGTGTGTGTCTGTGTGTGTGTCTGTGTGTGTGTCTGTGTGTGTGTGTCTGTGTGTGTGTATGTGTGTGTGTGTGTGTGTGTCTGGGTGTGTGTCTGTGTGTGTCTGTCTGTGTGTGTGTCTGTGTGTGTGTCTGGGTGTGTGTGTCTGTGTGTCTGTGTGTGTGTGTCTGTGTGTGTGTCTGGGTGTCTGGGTGTGTGTGTCTGTGTGTGTGTCTGGGTGTGTGTGTCTGTGTGTCTGGGTGTGTCTGTGTGTCTGGGTGGGGGTGGCAGCAGGGAGGGCAGGCTGGAGGGCAGAACTGGACCCCTCTGAGCATAGGGATTGCTGTGCTCTGCCTCCCACAGCCCCCAGCAGGAGGAACACGGCTGCTTCTCTGGGTCTTTCTCCTCTGCCTCCTGACTCACTTCCATCCTCCTCCACTCCTGCCCATGCCAAAAGCAGCACGACTTTGGCCAGGGCTGTTCTGCCATCTCTGGTGGAACAAAATCAGTTTCACCTGCTCTCCTGGGAGGCACTGAGCTGCTGTTGGCTGCTACATCAAACAATGGCTCTGCCACTGACACCGTCACAGCTGCTTTTTAGTTCAGGTGCTGGCACGCTGCACGTCTGCTGCTTTGTTACTGCCTGGTGGATGCTGTCTGATGACTGCATCCCCAGAAGAAAGCCTTGGGATTAGCATGCAGCTTATCTGTATTTAACAGTCAGCCAAAATATCAAAAAAGCTATGTATAAAATTGTATCTCTGTTGCTACCCAAAGGAGTCTATACTCGTCTGTTTTTCCCATGAACACTGATTTTATGGCATGTTATTCAATTAAGACCTTTTCATATATGTTTTGCAGGTGAAGTCATACATCCAGCTAGTTAGCCTAAAATTCACAGACTGCCTCCAGTGTTAAACTTTCATTTTTAACAGGATACTCAGATTCCTGCTTCTAGAAAGTGAAGTTAAATTACAGTTCCCTGTGGGGCATTTCAGAGGATGACTCTAAATAAGCCAAAGGCAATATATTAAAGAACAGATCTTTATTACAAAAGCTTATAAATTCACAGTAAAGGAAGGAAGGCCACAGAAAATTCAAGAAAATAAACTAAACTCAATAAATATGCTTTATTGATGAGTTAGTGGAGAGTAGACAGCACTGCAGAAACAACAGCTTAGAAGACAAATCACTGTCTGGGCTAATAAGAGGTCACACCCATATCTGGCTGTAATTTTCTTATCCCCATACAGAAATCAGATCTAACTCAAATAATCAAAATATCAGTGTAGAATTTGGACTCTAAGCCCAAAGTTGCCGAAAGGTCAAGAGTACAGAAAGGCTCAGCTCTAACTAGCAGTTGAGGATCTCATTTACATTCTCAGTTTCTGCATGTGCATAACAACAGAAAAAGAAAGAAAAAATTTTTTTTGCACACTGACTCACTGAATTGTTTACCTTGAAGGACATCCTGCTTCAGGGTTTGTTTAATTCTCACTTTAGGGACTCCTCACCTTTACAGAACTGAAGTTCAAGTCTCTTAAATGCTACGTGATCCCATGGGGTCAGTATTTTAAAATCCTTTACCCTCATGTTAAATTAATAAAGTTTAGTGACTTCGTCATGAAACTGGTCATTTGGGAACCTTGTATCTACCAAGGCTTTTATGACTTTTTTGTGGTTTGCTTACAGTTTTTCAGGGTGTTGGTGAGGATTTTTGGTTAATCACTTGGGCCTCATCAGTGTTTTCATTTTGCTCAAGTAAGCAATTTCTTTTGAATACAGATTTCTGACAAAATTCTTTAATCAGCTTTTGCTCAGAAACTGTTTATTTCCATCTGCATTACAAATGTAGGATTTAAACAACCTATCAATTCAGCATAAGCAGCAAGTCATCTTGTCAGTCTGTCCTTTCCTCTCAGGGATGCAACTACTGTATTCTGTAGCTCTGAAGAAAGGAAATAATAGGATTAGAAAAACATTGAGGAGAAGGGGATGTCAAACAAAAGAAAAGCATGCTGTGGTTCTAAAGCAGACTCATCTAGTACTGGGAATTGTAATCCATTTGTGCTAAAGACTTTGCCTCTGCTAATTAAACAAAAAAAAACCCATGAAAGGCTTGTATAGTTTGATACTGTAGTGCGGCCTACAGGGAAACATAATTAAAACATATCTGAGTGTGTTGGTTTTGGCTTGGATGGAGTTAATTTCTTCCAGGTACTAAGGGCTGTAGTTTTGGTTTCTGATGTAAAGAGGACTGATAACACAGTTATTTTAGCTATTGCAGAGCAGTACTTACATGGAGTTTAGGCTTTCCATCCTGTCCTGCCAGCGAGGAGGCCAGGGGTGAATAAGAAGGTGGAAAGCGACACAATCAGGACAGCTGACCCCAGGTGCCCCAAGGGACATTCCAGACCATGTGGCATCCTGCCCAGCACTAAAACTAGGGGGAAGCTGGCTGAGGGGCCACTGCTCAGAGACTGGCTAGGCATCAGTCAGTGCTGAGCAATTGCTTCCATCGGTGTCACTTGTCTTTTTGGAGTTTTATTCCCGTCTCTTCGTTATTTCTCTTTTCATTACCATTAGTATTATTACTGAAAGAAAAGTAATTCAACTGTTCTTATCTCAACCCAAAACTTTTCTCACTTTTACCTTTCCAATTCACTTCCACCTGTCCCACTGGGGCAGCGGGAGCAGCAGCTCTGTGGAGCTTAGTTGCTGGCTGGGGTAAACCGTAACAGAGTAAAAGCAATTTTAGTCATTAATGAGCAATCTAATGTACAGTCAGCCATACAAACACACCATTATTTAAGGATTACAATGTGTGATAAAGCCAGCAATCAAATAACATTATAGATCCCAAACTCACTTAGCATAGCAAAAAAATAATGCCCACGTACTTTAGAAAAATTATTCTACACATTTTTGGAGGAAATGCAAAAATATTAACCAACAGAAATAGCTAAATCCGTAAGCACTTTCGGCTCTTATGCTTTGTATCACCATTAGACAGTTTTATTAAAAAAAGAAATACTATTTGAATAAGTCAATGTAACATCAGATATACAGTGTAATTTTAAAAGAAAAGTTTTGCAGTCTATTTTCTTCATCTTCAGAGACACCAATCACAGGGTATTTTTCATGTACTCCGGTATTGGCTCAGCTTCAGGTACTAGGCTAAATAAGCATTCACTTAAGACTTAGTTCTGTTGAGTGAGAGTGGTATTGAGAAGAATGACCTTCTCTGCATATTAAAGTTTACATAAGAAAGGTGAAAAACTGTTTGTGACCTTGTAAAAGGCCATTATTTCTATTTAAACAGAGCTGCAGGCAAGCACAGAGCAACCCAAACAGTCTTAGGGTTGTGTGCTAATCATATTGAAGTCTGTAATTGTGAGTGAAAATCATCTGAATATTGGTCAGGAAAACACACAAAATAAAAGCTGAAACCTATGTCTACTAATATTCCATCAGCTTTAAATTAAAAACTACTTTAAAACTCAAAGTTGAGGCTTAGGGTATTTCTCCTATCAAGCCCAAACCAAAACCAGAACAAAACAAACCAAACCACACCTCCTCTCTGCCCCCCTCCCACTAAAAAAACAAACAAACCCAACCACAAGTGAAAGCAAACAAACAAAAACCCCCAACCACTTTTTCCTCAGAACCTATTTTCCTATTCCTGGAATATGAGCTGCAAGTCTCAGAAAAGAGGACAATTGGGATTTCAAACACAGAGAGTCCAATGAGACTGTGAGAGGCAAGACATCAGTCTGTCTCACATGTAGATCAAGGTAATTCAGATGAGAATTCAATGTTTCGGCGATGAGCTGAACTCAAAGCGGAACGAGAGCAATTTGACATTCCCACTTGCCGCAGTCTGCAAAGACAACCAGTGTTTACAGAGGTTTGCTTATTGTTCTCACAATGCCTTTTCTCGGCCAATTCTTGTGTGCAAACACCATAACAATGCAGTATAATAAGCCCAACCTGCCTTAGCCCCCTGCATTCCCCAGTGCACATTCAAACAAGGCTTATGCAGTTTGGCCCAGCTGCGTGCACATTTCCGTGCATCGAGGTAAGCAGAGAAAAAGCCAAGATCAAAGCCTCTTCTCTCCCAAGAGAATCACAGAGCTACAGACTCACTCTCCCGCCCCACTGAGCTTAGTTATTCATGAGACACAGGATGTTTGTCCTATCAGAAAATGCTACTCAAGCAGGGTAAAGCTATGAGTGAATACTTTGGAGAATGCTGCTGGAAAACACTGTAAACAAGTGCTTGTAAGTGTCCCTCTACTCTCTACAGAAAACAGGATGTTGAGGTGTGGACATAACACAAATGTTTGCAGAGAAATACAAGTTACTGAATATTTCTGACCCCCTTGGCTGCTAAATAAATACTAGCATAAATCATGAAGAGTCCATAAAGCTTTATTTTTTTAGAGCCATCAAGCTTGAAGCATTTGTTGTTTCACTAGCCAGCTCCATCACTGGTCTGATCAAGCTCTGCTTCAGATGATTTCCACCAGGTCTGATCAAGTTTTGCTTTCATACAATTTCCACCACACTGCTCCCTCCCTGAGTATTTCCAGGGCTCATCCAGCAGGACTTGCCTGACTAATCTCCCTGCTTGTGTCCCTGTGCTAACCTAACAGATTATCCCTCAACTCCACCAACCAGTTGTCTCCCCAGTTTGCATGCCGAAAAGACAGGAGAGCTATCCCCCAACCTAACCATGTCACACTGGAGGTATTCAACACCTCGAGTTAAAAGCAAAACTGTTCATTATGTAAGTATGAAAAATACATGATTCTGGAGACCCGTGAGTCTTGCAAACATACAGAGCTTCTCATCCTTTTAAGCTGGACCTTAAGTATCTTCGTGACATTTCAGTGCATCTTGAGTCACTTCTGAACCCTGGAGCCTTTTCAGTCCAGCTCACCTTAGCAAGACCAACAGTTAAGTCATGTATACACAGTTCCTCTCTTCTTTCCTGCTGTGTTTTTTGACAGGTTTTCCAAGTGATCCTGGGAGTTTCTCTATATATAAAAAGTTTGGCCTCTTTATTCTGTGTTTAGTCACATTCCGCCCTCTTCCTGCAGATTGACAAAGGGGATCCATTTCTGGTCAAGGCACAGTCACTAAAATTTAACTATTGTCCTGAGGCTGAAGGGTGTATGTTGGAAAACTTGTCAGTAAATGTAGATAAATATTTGCCAATAAATATTCACAATACACAATTTTCCTAACTACAGAATGATTCTGTAGAATTGATTGGAATTCATGTAACATATGCAAGCTCCCCTATCCATCCTGTGTGCCTACTGATGTCTCTTTGAGTTACTGCAAGGACAGGCAGCATCCGCAGTTGTTGCAAAATGTGCATTTATATAACAATATAAATGTATCTACTCTAATTTTAGCTCCTGCCAGCAGGGGAAAGTGTTTGCAGCTAAAATGCAAAGTTTGAGTTTTCCTAAACAATTTATTCTTACTAACTGTTCCACCAACCATACTCACACGTGAATAAAATGCAAGTCATTTTCCTGTTAATATTTTCAGCATATATTTCAAATCTCAAATATGTTCAATTACAGCTTAGTTAATTTTCTACAATTCTTCTGATTGTTCTGCCCCTGCACTGTAAACGATGAGGTCTCTGCTGTGACTGCAGCATAGATTCTTTCCTTTCACTATTTACAATCCCATGGAGATATATGAAGTAGCCTTGCAAGGTTTTTTTAAGCTTCATTATTTTCCTAATTTTCGAAAACTGAGTACTTCCACTGTTACTACAAGGATAGGTTATATTGAATATTGTTCCTGTCAATTAAAAAAACTATTTTCACATTCAGAAATATTTCTATGCTATACAGTAGCAGAATAAAGTGGCAGAGGAGGATGGACTATCCCTCAGACAGACATTAAATTCCTTTTCCATTCCTTCAGTTTATGTGATGTTCAGGTTTGGGATTTTTCTTTTGTTTTGTTTTAACTGGTTGCCATGTGAACTGGCAATAAAGTATGCAGCCTTCTATACCTGTTAATGTCTTACCATTTTGAGAAAAGAGAGGCAGCTTTTAATGTATCGCTCTCTGAGAACAGATTGTGTTGCAGACTCGACCTCATGCAAAAAGAGAATTCAAAATATCATAAGCAGTTCAGTAAAACTGCAGCTTGCACCCAGAAAATTTGCCAACATGCTTTAATTTGGGAGCAAAACTACTGACTTTATTATTCCAAGTACAAAATCATCACTAACAGGACTAATAGCAAGTGCTGTCAATGGAATAGCTCTTGAATATTGGGATTTTTTTTCATCCAAACTTCCTGAAATTTGAGCATTTATTAATGAAAAACTTCTATAATTAGTATTCAACCTCTGCACAAACCACATAATCTTGTAGATCAATAATTAAGTAAAATGCATAGGAATATAAAAACATTTGATGGAGATGGAAGAAGGAAAGAAAGAAACATTCCTTACAGGAAAACAACACTTAGATTAATGCCAAAAAAAACCTAGGATTGCTAAATATGATGGGAAGGAACTTGTACATTCCAGCCATATGCTGAGAGTAATCTCTTCTAGAAAAACTGCATTCAATACAAGTGTATCTGGGGAAGAGCTCTTAGCTGGGTACAAACACAGACACTTGTACTCAATTTGTAAAGGGAGGAAATGGAAGAACAAGAGGGAGAGGAAAAGCTATATTAAGAAGTCAAATTGCAGGAGCCCTTTGACTGCTATTACAAACTGAAGAAGATCTTCAAAACTGAAAACCTGCCATTAATCTCTTATTTACATGGAAAGCACATGCTTCTTTTTATCTGAAATACTTACAGTAATGACAGGAGCTGAGACTAGACAGATAAACACAATATGTCTGGTTATCAAGAAATTTAAATTTCTTATCTAAATTTGGGGTTGAAGCTTGATATTTGCTTACTGTGAGCAGATAGTGCATCTGCTCAGTGAAACTTCTGTTCCCATCATTTTTACTGCTAATAGCAGTAGTGAAACAGCATTTTCATGGGGCCCACTTTTTCAAGAACCAGCCATTTCTAACAGGGAGGAAGTCTAGTTACTGAATCGATCCCAAAAGCAGAGATTATAAACACCAAAAGTTTACAATGGTGAAGTCCAACAAGAAGCTAGTCACAAATCTATAACATTCACTCAAAAAAATTTAAGCTAAAATTGTTCTGAGTGAAGCATGTGAGCTAAACAAACAGACATTTAAACAGTAACCGTTCTGAGGAAATTTCCAGGAAGAACTGGATTTTTCTTCATTTTCCATCACATTTGGTAAACACAGCAGCTGTATACATCTGCTTCTTTCTATGCCTGTTGAGTCTAAAAGCGAGTGGCTGTGAGTGGCCATGTTTATTTATCAGTTTATTTAATTTTTTAAGAGTTGTGGAAGCATGTGTGATCTTTACCAGAAGATCATGTGCTCCTTTCAGCAGCTGTGCTGCATAAAGAAAAACAGCAACGTTTCTGCTTTGCTTAGCCAGCTAAGCCAAAGCCAGGGAAAATAGGAGGCTCTGATAGTATTCATGCAAGAAGAATATAAAGTCGTCTCCAGTAGTTTTCTGGCTTGTTTTTTGGTTTTTTGTTTGTTTTCGGTTTTGGGGTTTGTTTTTTTTTTTTTGTTTTTGTTTTTGGTCAGTGTACTCTGCCATGTAATTTGTTTGCCTTGTTATAGGCTAACATGCAAGACACACCTCTACTTTGATCACAGCATTGATTTTGGTGGTTGGTTTGAGGTCTGTATGGGTACTCAGAGTGTCCAATGCAGCACTTTTGAAATAAAATGCAGAAGTCATGCAAACAGAGCAATTCAACCTTAATCACATAATTCATGTAAAAAATTGGGTTTTTTCATACTCTGCTATATGTCCGTCTCAATCTCTCTCTTATTTAAATAAAACTCCCACTGCTTACACAGATGAGGGTAATTACACTAAATCATTCTATGGGAGTGCTGCCAAAGACACACAAACCCAGGTTCTGCTGTACACGTGTCATATAATGGGGATATCAATTACAGTGTCCAAAATTGAGCACAGAGCTTATATTATTTCTACAGGCACACATACTCTGACATTTATGAATTATTAGGCCATAGTTTATCTATTGATCTACAAGCAAATTCATTGCAATTGGGTAGCATTAAACACAACTGCTAGAGAAGTGCCTAGGCATATCTCAAGATTTTACTCATTTGTTCTTTTAACACCACAGAGCTATACAGAAAAAAGAGGTAGGTAATGTCAACATCATGTCTTGAAGAGTCAACACATTTCTATTCCTAATACATGAACAAAACATATTGATTCTTAAAATATTTTGTTTTGCTCCTTATTGTGAGAACTCACTCTTCACCAACAGCTGAATGTGGTGAGGCCTGTGAAGGTGTGAGTCAGGATTGCCAGGAGGACAGAGTGAATATTCCCTCATATTTTGAATGCAAGGCCATTCTGCCAGCTGCTCATGTCACTAAGGTGACACTGCACCTCTGAAATGAGTTGGTTTCTATTTTAATGGTACCCTACTGCTTGACCCCAAATCCTACCTTTGCTGAATCAACACTATCACAAAGCAGCGAAATCTGTCTCACATAGCAATGGTTTAATACATGATGATTCATCGTGACAGGACACTGAAAGCCCTGTGGCATGTGCAGAAAAGCTTTAAATAGTATATAGTTGTTAACTTATTTTAATTAAAAAGGCAAATGCACAAGAGAGACGAGAACAATCTTTCTGTATCACATCACTTTTGTTTGCTCCACTTACCAGCGAAGAATGGTTTGGTTCCATTAAGAAATTCTATTTTAAGAAAATGTCTTCTTCCCTACTTTCATATTTTCCTTTCTTTTCTGCATGGCATATCTAAAGGCATACAGCTCCTGGCTGCAAATACTAGAGAGGATCACTAAATATAGGACAGCATGAAAATATGTTGAATACATTTATCAGCACTGTATTAAAACAGAGCAGCATAGCAGAAAGATTCCCTCATTGTTAATACATACTGGCTTTATCACCTTTCCAAGGTGAGAGCACCCACACAGGTATCATAATCAGTGACATTTTTGCAAAGTGCTTCAGGATATTTTTTTTTCCTCAATAAAATGCATGCTGAAATTGTGCTAATGAAGGTTACACTACTTTTTAATATTACGTTATTAGCAGAAATTCAGTATTTAATTTCATTTTACAGAGGTCTGAATCTCCCTTGCTTGAAGTGCTGCCAGCACAGCTGCAGAGTGCATCTCAGATAAATGGAAACCATGACAAACAGAATGAGTTAACCCAGTGCAGGCTTTCCATCAAATATGCACAGCAGGTAAACAATTGCAAACTTCCATATTTTCTCTGCACTGTGAAGACATTGCAGATGACATTAAGTTGTTATGTAGCAGGGGACATCAAAGCAGTATGTCACATCAGCAGAAAAACCAGAAATAGCACAAGAAATATCTCCACAAACTATTTTCAGCTTTCTCAGGAAAACTACTGTGAAGCTGCATGGTGGAGCTAAAAAAATTACAACAGTTTGCAGAAATGGACCAATGTTTCTTAATGAACAACCTTTCAGCTTTATAACAGCTCTGGAGAACAGAACTGCTGTAGAAGTCTCCATCAAAAAAAAAAAAAAAAAAAAAAAAAGAAAAAGAGAAAAAATTTTTGCTAATGACACAACCCCATAATTATTGAACATAAATGTGAGATCCACACCCGAAAGTCTCGCAATAAAAGCAAAAGTGACAGAAACCATCCCTTCACCAGACCTTAAAATAAACTAGTTACTTTTATTCCTTCCAGGTAACAGAAGCTCGCCTGTGCAAGCCAAGTTGTGATGAGGCATGTTTTAACACCATGACTGAGAGGGAAGGCAACTCTTGGAACAAATGTTTAATCTGCTCTGTGCTATCAATTGAGGCTTCTTTAAAATCTGCTCCAGAGATTGGCAGGGTTCACTGTCTGCCTACAACGTCTTCTACAGCCCTCGAACAACTAAGAAGCAGTGTGGGCAAATCATCCTACTGGTATTTTTGAAATCACTACAAAGGAGTTTGTACATCCAAAAAGCTCAAACTATGTTAAAAAGCTCAACTATGCCCACATCAGAAATAACAAATTTTCATAATGATTTTGGTAAAAGTACTTTTACCATTGGAAATACATAATGAAACACAACGTGGTGCGGGTTACTGTAGAATAGTTTATGTCTGAACAGAATATATATATATCTCAACAATAATCAAATACAGGTATATTAATTTGTTCTCGTAACATTGGTTGTAATAACAATTTTTAAAAACGCAAACAAATTGAAATTTTCTTTCCCTTCACAACTGGATATTTATATTGACTTTCTCCTGTTCCCAGTAAATTACTTGGGTCAAGTACAAGACAGTCTTAATAGCATTTGTTATCATGCAGACTTCTGTCAAACAGCAGTATCTTACATTTCCACTGGCATTTCTTATCATTAAATGTCCATGTAAGTCTCCTGGTTTTAGCAGATACCTCGCCTACTGTTTTTCCCTTCTGACATTTAAATCAATAATCCTCCAATCAAATTAGTCATACTTAAAAAGCTTACACCTATCTGCTAATTCACAATGTTAAAGGACAGATGAAATGCAATGTTACATGAAATATCTTACACAAAAAACAGTATGTTTCTACACCCATGGTATAAAGGACACAAAGTAATGAGATTAAACTGCAGCAAGAAAGATTCAGGTTAGAAAAAGGAAAATCATCCAAAGAACCAGAGCATCTAAAATACTCAAGCAAGTTGCTTAGGGGTGCTGTGACACACCTGTCATTGGAAACATCCAAAAGCACAAACAAAAGTCTCCCTTGAAGTGTTACAGCTGTTGCCAATCTTACTGTGGGTGAGACAGACTAAGTAACCTCTTATAGCCCTTTCTACCCCAGACATTCTAGAATGTGCAAGAAGCATGTAAAATACAAAGTTCAAAAACTGGGCTAAAAAAAGCTTATATTACCATCTACATTACTATTTGAACTTCTCTCTAGAACTTCTCTCTACTTCATTCTTTAAGCACCTGTTAACAAAAAGAACACCCCTTGGGAAGTGATACTTCTTAAGTGGAGAGTGGGACAATGCAGGGACAAAGCAAAAGCATCCAATATAACCAGTAGTACAAATGATGAGACATTCACTTTTATTCATCTTGCCCAGTTGGGATTTAAAAACTCATAAAACTTATGAGTCACATGGCTTAGATGAAAAGAATTATAAAGAAAAGCTACATAGTGTAACATTTCTTAATATTATTTTCATCCATAATAGCAAGATCTCATTAAAATATTAATGAAAATGCCACTGACATATAACAAAGTGACTTAGACATATCTCCTGTACCCACGGCTTCAATTTCTCCAGGGATTATCTTCATACCATTAACTACATATTTTGATGTCAAAAATATTTAAAATGTAGTAAGACAAGAATAACCTTAAAAGCACACACATATCCAGGAGGAGAAGTAACCCAAAGACATCTGGATCTACATTCCAGGGAGCCAAAGCACCACAGCACCATGGCAGCAATCACACAGCTTGCTCCAGCAAAGAGGATCCCATGTGCAATCATCCCTACATGCACCCTAACACCTACACTGCATTTCTGACCTGCCAGTGCAGCTGTTTCTGCAGTGGCACCATAATAACCCAATCCAAAGGCATGATCCAAGCTATAAAAGATGCTGTAGTCATAACTCCAGTAATTCTATTTACTACCACCTGCACTAGCTGAGCTCAACCTGAGTTCACTGTGGTCAGGACATAATACCATGAGCAATTGAGTTTGTTACATGAAAGGATGAAGGTGGAGAATGACTCTTGTTGCAGGGCTTATAACCCTCCCAGCTGGCCCAGCAGCAGCTGCATGAGGATGTGCATTCAGGCCTCCAAGGAGCAGGGAAAAGTGATTATGCTCTTTTGTGCTGCTAGCAGAATGCAACTTGGCATGACATTTCTGTGTTTAACAGCATCCCTTGCAACGTTTTTCTCTGGGCAGATAAAAAAGTCCATCCACAAAGAAATTGTAACCCTCTCCTACACTGTGAAAAGATGAGTGGGGATAAAATTGGAGGAAACTGAGAAGTTACATTTGCATCCTAACAGTGTGGAAATGATAGGATAAAATGTAGTTGCCGTTTCCTGGATGGAATGTGGTTCACATGCTCGAAACCTACTCCACAACGATTCCCTATACACACAATCTGCAACTGGGAGCACGTGCTAAGGGGGATTGAATGGAGGGTGGAGCAGAGTGCAGAAACCACGGCCAGGCTCTGTTGAAATCCTTGTAGGGAGGGATCTCAATGGTACATTGCAGCTGATAAACTGTGTGACACCTGTCAGCCAGAGGAGAGAGGGGAAGATGTCCTGCTGCTGAGCCAACAATGTGGTGAAATCACTCTCCTCAAATGAGCATGGTTCACTAAAGCCTAAAGGTTACATAAACACACACCTCCACCCCAACATTACCCTACTCCAAGGTATGACCACCCCTCACTGGACATGGGCTCTATATTCTCTTTGGTTGCATCTTTAAAAGTGAAGGCACAGAATTTTACACCAATCAGTAACAAAAGGTATGCATGACAAGAGTCATTCAAGCTCCACCTAAACATAAAGAAATAGTATGAAAGTAAGTCAAGAATGGGGGAAAGGTCAGGGAAGACTCCATTGTAACTGCTGGGATCAGTTGATGGACTGATCCTGTCTCGTGCCCATCGGGATGTCTATTGGGTAAGAACAGCTCCACATGTGTTGAATACTTTTTGGGGATTACTTTTTGCTGTGTATTGCTTTGAATACGTTTTTGCACTCAATACTATCACCAACAATCCTTGAACTTTAACCTGTAACAATTTTATATTAATAAAGAGTGCTATTCCACAAACCATTGCTGTGAGTCTCTCAGAGGCATTGGAAGCTAACAAATAAAAGGCAGACCTGCTGAGGTGTGTCCCTTGTGCTGTTGGTGTTTTTCCTCATTCAAACCACCCTCCAATGCAGCAGGACTGCACTGTGAAGGGTCCCCATTCCACACTGGTCGGACACAAGGGTCTTTTCCAGCTTTCCTGGTGTGCTGAAACCCCATGACAGATGAGTCAAACACTAAGTGTCAGGTAAATCTCACCCCACAAAGGGTGAGAGAAACTTCCCCTTTTCACATGACACACCCCCCTTTTTCTTTATTCTTTCATCACTTTAGAATATTTTACTGAGAATTATTTGGCAAAGAATAATTTCTTGTAGTCTCTCCTAGCCCCTGTCACTTAAAAGCTGTTATAATCAAATTCTAACTCTATTTTCAGGTTACAAAGTAGTGCATAAGATTAAAAAGTAAGAAAAGACATCTAACCTCTGTGCTTAAAAAAAGATTAATGGACAAATTGCCTCTTTTATGGGGACAAGGAAGCTAAGAAAAGTTCTCTTATGACAGTTACAAAAGAAGCAAGGTTTCCAATCTTCAAAGCCACATGGAAAAGATCAGTAAAACACTCTGCTATTTAATACTTCAATGTAAGCCTCTATAATTAAATGTTAGATTTCCTATTAGAGAAATGATCAGATTAAAGATGATGTGATCAAAGATTCAAATTAATTTGGCTACTTTAAATACCCTAATAAAGGTGTTCTGCTGATTCTCAAACTAGCAGCACATATAGTAAGAGTGTTTCAGGGAATGCCTCATCACATTGTGAACTACAGTTATGTTCTTCTGTACTAAGCATAAAATTCTGTTCTTTTAGGAGGAAAAAAGAAAAGCACACAAAGATTTTCTGCTGATCTCTGCAAGCTAAAAGTGTAAGAAAACTTATACTCTATCCTTAGAATTTTCTCAACTTAATTGCACACTACACCCACAAATTCACTTTCCTAGAAAATAGTATTTTAATAGATTTTAACCCATACCTCTTCAACTTCATTTTTTATTCATTGTCATGCTGAACACATTTTTCAGCAGAGGATCAAACCTGAATCAACATGCATGGATTGTGATGCATAGGCCTGTTAGGACAATGAGGACATTCCCTTTTTATGTCAACTAAAAGGGGAACTCCTTGGACATCATACACAGCTTACTTCATCTTACCCTGTAAAAGAGTAAACTATAAGAAATAAATAAAACACAACCGTTTTAGTCAAAGAACAATACAATAGGTTGTATTCCAGACACCTAGGTAAGAGAAAATGTCAATGGCATGAAAAAAATCGTTCATAAAAAAGCTGAAGGTGTATAGCTCAGCTAATGGATAAGGATGAAACAAGTAACACTAAAACTATGCTCCTGAATGCATTAAAAAGATTTTTTTACAGCAAAAAGAAGATTTAAGATAGCTAGGTATGATTCTTAAAACCTAAAAATAGTACTGTGGAAAAGATAGATTCAAACAATTTTAGAGTTTTCTGGACAAGCAGAAAATATCAAAAGCACAAGTAGCTTGAAGAAGAATAGAAACCTCTGGAATCTGGTAGCCAGAACAGGAAAAGGAAACTGTGCTGCTTTTTCGTTCTACAAACTGTCTCAAGCAGCTCTAGCAGAAGGTAGCTGCTTTCACTTGCAAACATGCACTTTTGTGTGCCCCCAACGATGATTTACTCATAGATGCAACACACTTTAATTAGGAATTCTTAATTTTTTAGTAATTTCTAATGCTCACAGTAGCATGATTAATGTTGGGAGGTTTTTTTGGTTTTGTTTTTTTTTTTTTTTAGTTTGTCAATTGTTCATAATTCCCTTTGTAATAATTTTGGAGGTTTTTCAAAATGCTTCTATATTTCAACATTAGATTTCTTTTTTCACATTTTTTTCCATTACCAACCTGTCTTTGAAATACTTTTACAATTTCTATCTTCCCTCTTTCCTCCTGTTTCCACTTGCTTGTTTTATAGACAAGTGTGAGCTCTGGAAATCCACTGTTCATTCCTCGTGCAACAGAGTCTTGGGTGGCTCTATCAAGAATTTCTCCATATTAAGGGTTCTAAGAAAATAACTTACATCTCTCAGACTCAGAAAGGCCAAGATCATTCCAATTTATTCTATTATAATTAACTCTTTTTAGAGAGAAAACTCAAGGCAATTAGATATCACAACATAGAAAAAAGAGAGTTTTTAAACACTCTCCCACCAGCAAGTCTTTGATGTCAGGTTTGACTTCATGTTGTTCAGGAGTATAAGAATGGGCAGGGAATTCTGCAAAATCTGTGATGGACTCTCAGAAACCTCTCCCCAGCCCACTGGGGCTGGTGCTGCTCCTGGTGGCACTCAGCCTTCTGGTAGCATCTGGATCATTGTCTCCCTCAGTACTCAGGAGCTGGCAGCAACAGACAGTTGTGACATCCAGTAAAAGTTGGGAAACACACAGATTTTCTTGCTCTGAAATTTCAGAGATCTTGCTCTGAACTTTCTTCCATGAAATTTTACCTTGAAATCCTATAAATATAATATATCAATATTTTACTGCCTGAGATGTGTCACCTATTCAACATTTCCCAACATGTAGTGCCAGTAAGATCAGTATTTCCCATCCACTTATCGACAATCATGTCTGTTATTGCTGATTCACCAATTGGTGTCAATCTTTTTGGCTGAAATTACTATTAATAATCTATTACATAATTAATCACTAATTTTGTTGTTTCTCTCTATTTTCTTTATGAAGTTCTATGAATGCATTGAATCCAATAAAGAAATTGGAACATTTTCTGAGACATTCATAATTCATTATATAGTATGATTTTTTTTTCCCTGTTCTCAGTGGTTCATAATAAATGAATAAAACCTGATTTCAAGATTCCTGCTCAGGAGGAATATCCTGTCACCCAGCCAGTGACCTGTTGCAATATCTATTAATAGATGCACTATTTAATTAGGATATACACTCAGGAGATCTCCTTAATCAGGATGTCTCCCAGTGAACACATTTAGGTCCAGCAACATTTATTGGCAATGACTTTCATAATGGGAATAGTAACTTCCCTTAATTGGGATATCTTAGTGTGAGTTAGTGTGTTAACCTAAGTCTTGTACTTCTGTCTTCTCTTACAAGAGCTTTCAGATTTTCTCATGCTGTGACAGAAAACACATAAAATATGTATTGCCCTGCTTTTGGCCATGAGAGTCAACTTCTTCCTAGCAGCTGGTACAGTGCTGCATTTTGGTTTTAATATAACAATAAATGTTCTGGACACACTGATGTTTTTGTCGTTGCTAAGCAGTGCTGACCCTAAGTCAAGGACTTTTCAGTTTCCCATGCTCTTAGCCCAGTCTCTCTTTCTCTTTGGAACAGGAGGTCAAGCAGTTAATACTGAGATGGTTTTCCTCCTACCTTGCTGCTTCCTGGGATGAGCGTTTTTACCCTCATGGATGGGTATGTAGAGAGGATTGTATGCCAGCTCACATAACGTGCAGTTATTTGGTTGCCTGCTTTTCTCTGCTACACCTTAAAAAACCCCCTTTTCCTATCTTGAGAATCACTTTAGGGTCATCAACAAGGCCCAGCTGTGACAACTGATGATCAGAACAAACTGGAGGCCAAAAGCCAGAATTTCTCACAGAAGGTTGGAGTTTAGAGCTGGCTAGAGAAGAACTACTCTCTATCCCTCTATCCACACATTAGAGAAGAAAAAAGCAAGCAGCTGTGTTATGTGCCTTGATTAAACTGCCTCTTTATTCATCACCAATTCTATCAGTTGAAAAAACCCTACCAACAAGCAATTTAAAAAAGAAAAATAAACAAAATCTGCAGCCTTTATGTGCACATATTCAAGTTCCATCTCCAAGAACATCCATTGAAATATTTTGAGCTAGAAATTTGCTGCTCATTGACAATCTAAGATAACCGGGAGCTTATTGATCTCTCCTTCTCCTCCACTAAGAGAAAGAAAGAATGATAAAGAGCTGCTGTTGAGATAAAATACACCATACTTAACATCAAGTAAAATGCCCAACAAAAACTATTTCAGGAATAGCTGATTTACTGCCAGCACAACATCAGTGAATAACTTTTTTTTTTTCCCCTGCCCTACCTTTGCCCCCTAAATTCAACAACAGATGGAAAGAAAGCAAAGGATATGAACATCCTGGGAATGCAAAAATCCTGTGTGATTGTACAAGCACATCCACAGCAGCAGATACAGTTTCTTGTTCACTTGAGGTCTGAGCTGGCTGGGTACAAGCCAGGTCCAGTCGAAAACTTACAGAACCATGTTACCTGGTTATTATTTTAGGATTAGCGCTATGATAACACATGCTGCTGGCTTGCATTCAGCTGTCTGAGAGCACAGATGGAATGGGAGCACAGCTGTCCAAACCTGTACATGTAAACATGGTCTGCATGTCACTGCAGATCTCCATTCCAGGAGCCAGGACAGGAACTCTGTGCACACAGTATTCACACAGTGTATACACAGTGAGTGCAATTCTCCCTTCCCTAGCATGCATACAGGAAGGAATGACAGAAGAAATTGTTCCCATGAGCAAAGGTATTAAAGCAATGAGAACCTAGCTTACAGCATCTTCAAAGTATACCAACTCTACCCACTTATCTAATGCCCAATTGTTTCTTTTTCCACCTCCTGAGGGGTTTTTCCCTTGCATTTAAGTGTGGCCAGGATAGATTCTGATGCCACAATATGTGACCAAATACAGTACTTCATGCCTGGACAGTTAATACCTGGCAGCAGCACTTCTTGATTCAAATGTCCCTGAACAGAAATTATGTCAATAAAAAGAAATTATATTACGAATTTCTTGTCAAGTCACATTGATATTTTGTATGGAGATTCCCCATGTTATGCCCCTATCTGGCAGAGTACTTCAGGGAATTCTGGGTGGAAAGAGCATTCTGGCCTCTTACTAGTAACTGGAGAGTGGGTGGCAGTTTATTTAGAGAACCTACTTGATCAGAAAGTCTTTCATGTCTGATCTCTCTCCTCTTTCAACAGTCAGTGTTGAATGTTTTGTAAAATGAAAATGTTTATATGACCTTTTCCATTCAGTTCTTATTCTGAGATGCAGTTCTCTTATTTAAAAAAAAATCTAGAACTTATTATTAACACCTGATATTATCTCCTGCACAGTATACTCTACATCACCTGAAAGTTTCCAATTTAAACCCATAAATTGAGGTTGAAATGGTGAATTCTATTTTCTTTTGTTTTCTGCTTAGCTTCTGAATTCCCAGATGCAGAAATGATCTTTTTGCACAACAGTTACCGCACTACTGGCCGTCTACAGCATTCAGTAAAAAAATTCCAGATATGGCTGATGATATTCAGCAGTGAATTATCTTGTATCTGCTGTACTTTTCATATCTTAGATAATAACACTGATTTTAAAAAGCCTTCCTGAATTTCTGCAGCACTGTTTTAGCTATTAAATAATGCTATGTTTTTTATTCTACAAAGGATATCTTCACTTCCTGAAAAGAGACACACAGACTACTTCAAATCACCTCCTGACCTTCTCTTCAGTGAGCTCCTTATGCTTCCCATCATAAGATATACTTTCCAGCTCATAAAGATTTTCTTTCCCTGAATCATCTCTTTTAACTGCAGGAGCCAAAACTGAATACACTATTTCAATATTAGTCTCACTAACACATGTAGAGGAAATATCACTTTGCTATTCTAATTTACATATCTAATGATGCCATTAACCCAGCTAGCCAAAGCTCTTTACTGGATATTTTTCTCCTTGCACTACACTGGATTTAAATGTCTCAAAATTAGGTGGCTCAGCTGCATACATCTTTTCTGTTTGATCAATATTTGTGATTGGTATAACTTGTTCTGAACATTCCATAATTTACTTTATTTTACCATTTCATTATCCCTTGCACTGCCTATAAACATGAATAGCTCCCCACCCAACAAGTCCTTTCCAGACTTCAGAGGCCCCTGAACAGATTAGCCTTGCACCTTGACTAAGATGGTGAAAGACAGACCACAGGATTCTCCTTTCTTCATCCTACCTCCATGTGCAGTCTATTCCATGTGACAGGACACCCATAGAGCAGTACCACAGCCTGCACTCCTGTTTCTGCAGAGCCAGATGAGAAAGGAGATAGGGTTTGTCTGAAAGAAACTCACTGTGAGGTGCAAAAGGCAACACCAAGTGTAAAAACAACTCAAACACTAAACTGTCCTACCAGACCCTTACTCAATTTTGTACAATTTATTAATAAGACAGATCTTCTTGGTACTTTTTCTAACTTGAAAAATACTTTAAATTCATAATATTGGAATGGAAATTCCAAGTTCAAGCCCTGATTAGTAATTTTGAGGAATCTTCTTGCAATATCCACACACTCAAAATATCTGCAAATGCCTGAGCTATGTGCATGTGCTTATGTGCACAAACACACAGACAGAATGGTAACATTGCTGTGGAATTTGACAATTAAGCTTAAGCAATCATACTGGGAGGTCTGAGGTTACCTACTATAAACCTTTTATATGTCAGATTATTAACCACCTTTAATGCATCAGATTATTAACCTGATCAAAACAATGTCAGCACTGCAGGAAACATCTTTGATCATTTCATCAAGTGAAAACAGTTAAATTAGATTTAGGAAGAGAGGTTACCTGACAAGTTCTCCCAATTCTGGATTCCTATTTTAAATCTTAAATACAAATCTAGTGATTTTGAGAAACCTAAAGTGTTGCTTAAATGCTGTTCAAGCAAAGAGCTTGAACTAAGAGCCAGTATATATGCACATGTAGGAAGAAATGGATTTTCACAGGTTCTCCAAACATGCCTTCCATCCATTTGTACAACCACAAAAAAGTGTAAAGACATAGAAATGGAGAATTTATTAGGAAAATACACTTTTGTTTGGTTTTATTCAAAGATAAAAAGGTTAAAATTTCCAAAAAAACTGTTTCTCAACACCTTCCTAGCCTTGCTCATCACAGTGATTCTGACTGGCGACATACAGCATTTTACAGTTTTTCCTGAAGCTGAGAAGCTTCCTGAAGCTGAGAAGATGCCAGTGGGAGTTGATGATGCTGAGTGATCTTACCAGCACCTTAAATAATTGTTGCTGCATTGCAGATCTCAAGTCTGGTGTAGTTACATAAAATTGTATGAACAGATTGTGAATAAATTGTAAGTAATACAACAGATTGTGAAAAATTATAAGTAAAATCATATGCAATTTTTGATATTGCTGTGCTGGGTTTGGCTGGGATAGAGTTAATGAGCTTCACAGTAGCTAGTATGGAGCTCTGTTTTGGATTTGTGATTAAAACATCGATAATGCAGAGATGCTTTTGTTATTGCTGAACAGAGCTTACAGAGTCAAGGCCTTTTCTTGTCTCACCCCACCTCAGCTCAGATAAAGTTGGAAGAAGAAGGAAATGAAGGGGACATTTGGAATTATGTCTTCCCAAGTAACCATTGCACATGATGGGGCCCTGCTTTCCTAGAGGTGGCTGAGCAGCTGCCTGCCCATGGGAAGTGGGGATCTAATTCTTTCTTCTGTATAGCTTGTGTGTGCTTTACTTATTAAACTGTCTTTATCTCAAGCCATGTGTTTTCTCATTCTTACCCTCCTGGATTCTGTTCCACATCCCACTGGGGGAAAGGAGTGAGCAGCTCATTGGTGCATAGCTCTTGGCTGGGATTAAAACACAACAATTGCACAGTCTGATTACATAAACAGCTCATGTTGCACATTACAAAACATATAAACATAACAAAACAACTGCTTTTCCAGTTGCTGTCATGCACACGAAAACTTTTAAAATAGAGCAAGTAACATTCCATTTTTTTACAATACTATTTGCATTTTTACATTTCAGTTGGGCACCTTGTCACAACTGATCATACATCTTGATGCCTTTTTTATGTTTTTTAAATCAATGTGAATATTTCTTCCTTGCATTAATAGCATTCTATGTAGCAAAATTGGCAAAGACATTTCTATTCCTACATTTCATGATAGTTTATTCCTCTTCCCCAGTCCTCATCCATGGAAAGAGTTATTGGCTGGAGAAATACTTTTCTGTTAAAGATATTTAGCAGATATGACTCCTTTTATACAAAGCACACATTTCAGCGCTCTTTAGTCTAAATAACTTATATTATAATCATTTGCCTCAAGATTTTCAAGAAAACAAGTTTATATGCTGCTAATATACATTTATTACCTTTCCGTCAGGCACAAAAAAAAAAAAAATCAGGATCAACTTTAATTCCCTTTAGAGAAAAGAGGACCAAACATTCGAGGGTACACTCACATAGAGAATTCAAGTGGACATAAGTTCCATACAGAGAGAGACACAGAACAATTTGTTTCTCAGTAATTCATTTATTTCTCAGAATATTTTTCTTTGTTGATACTATCCTGCCTTTTTTTTTTTTTTTTTGAAGGGTTTTCCATAAAAAGCCTATGTTCTTAAATTGACAGTCTTACATGGCAGATAGATTGGGAGGGAAAGGAAAAAGGTGTCATATTGTCTCTGTGCAGATAAAATCCTTTAATTCCTTTCTTTATCACCAAGTTCCTGGTAACTCTGTCACCATCTCTTCCCTTCTAACACATTGGAGTATTCCAGATACAGCAGTATGGCCACTTCCAGTCACCCAAAAATGCTTGTCAAAGAAGCAGTGAACAATATTCCAGATTTTTCACAGGTGAAAACCAAGGAAACTGTAGATGAGGTGTCTAGCCTCATCTTATCTCTCACTTTGAGCAAGATCCAGATTATCCTACATCATCCTAATTTGAAATACAGAGGTTTTAGGCATTTACTATCTCAAGAACAACCAAGAAAACCAGTTTGCTTGGATTCTTACAACAAGTCCTGCAAATATACAGAGATCAAAACTCCTTCTATATCTAAAATTACCTCCCTCTTGAGCATGTGTATGCTCAGCAGTGGGACATTCGTACTTCAGACCTACTTAAGGCTCCCATGGTCACCTCAAAGCAGTGGTAAATCCACCTTTGACATCTGCTTTGGCTCTAAGCAGAATACCTAAAATACCTAAATATTATTGAGTACTTTTATTTCAGCCACTGAATTCTGCCCTTTTTCTGATAATAGGAAATCAGTGCACAGAATAAAAAATGGTAGCACAGCAAATAAAAATACCACGTATCAATTCAATTTCTGTTAATTTAGCAGTAACATATATGACTTTAACAAAATTATAGTATAAAGAAGCAAAAATTGGCAGAAAATAAAAAAAATCCATTTTCATCAAGATTTATTATATCAACTTTTTTTTCAGTATCTATAAAGCTATTTTTGGAGGGTGCAGAAACAAGACCAACAGCCACCATAACCACCAAAAAAAGTTGAAATTTTTCAGTTGCATTAGTGAAAACCAAATTTCAGTCTTTAGTTTTCCTTCCCAAGGTAATAGTATTGGGTTCCTTAGTGGCTATCCACATCACTTTCCTGATTTTTTTGGTGTCTTTCTAGTTCCAAAGTGCCCAGAATTGTAACATTTTTTTCCTAACGGCGCTGTTAGCAGCTTTCAGAAAGGGGCACTGTCACCTCCTGTTTTAGCTGAGATACTTCTAAATCTAAAAGTCTTTTTGCTGCCATATTTCACAACAAACTGATATCTAATTGTCTATTATGGCCCATAGTTCTGCTTTTCAACATTATTGATTTCCATCAATCTTCTTCCTGTTGTTTGGGATTATTTTTTCCCCAGATATAATCAATCCTATTTCCTACCCATTCTTTAAATCTTCTGTAGGATCCTGCCAGTACAGTTTTGTAAAACACTTATTCAGTGACTTTACATGAAAAAGTCCAGAGTATGTGTATGTATAATTACCATTTTCTCATTTTTTTCTAGTAAAATAAAGATGATCGCTTTAGTGAGGAACAGAAAATCATGATCCAAAGGCAGAGAGAAGGATTAGAAAGTCACTTGCTTCCAATGTCACCGTTTTGAATTGCAAAAAGCCAGTGGGATTGCTGCAGCAGGTTACACACCCAGAGCAGCTCAGCCCACTCTCAGCTTGCACTGTGACATTGTCCCTCTCACCAGACACAGCACCAAGCAAGAAGCTGAGAAAGCCACACCAGAAGCCCACAAGTTTCTGAAGTAGCAGCAGGGAATTCGGGGACCAACTGCTGAGGCCAGACAGTCCCTTCATCTCTGGAACCCTCCTGCTTAGAAATTCAGGAGTTATACAGAATCCTATTTAACACCATGAAATTCAGAACACATTAGTTTTTGCGTGCTCATTTTCATACAGACCAGCTGTAGTTGCAATGTAAAATCAGTCAAATTTTTACTGTTGTAAAACAAATTCTATTTATTATTTATTTATTTACCTTTGGATTGTCAAAACCTTGTACTTTTGGAGATGTGCATTCTTACACAATAAGAAAAAAAGATCCAAAATCGACCTACTCTAAGAAACCAGTCTGGGGTTTTTAAGTTGTTTCTTGTTGTGGTGATAATATTATCAAATGTAGCACCTTGACAAATCTCTATGGCAAAGCAATTTTGATTTCAAGCTTTACTTTTCTAACTTCTCTGCAACTTGAACAAACAAGATAATTCTTCCTCCTTTATTTACTTGTGATTTCCTTTCTGAACTTGGTGAAAAGAAATTATTTTTCAGTATTCAAGATTTAAAATTTTTGATAGAAAATTATATATAATTTTTATCTTATAATGCAGAATAAAAATCAATCTGAACTACAGTTTCCTTACAGATTTCCACTACAAGACCCTTGTTGTGATTCAGGTCCTCCTGAGGCTTCAGTAATGAGCACAGAAAATAGCAGCATTTTTGCTGGGCAGGTTCAAAATAAGACATTGACAGTCTGTACTTTCTGAAAAAAGGACATTGAATATTTTTCAATTTCTCGGCTCCAGCAAGACATCCAGATTTTGCAGTTCATTTTAAAAATCCTCCTCTAAAAAGAAATGTTTCAGTCAAGTTTTATAATATTGTTTACTTTTCCCTCTTCCCTGTGGACAACCTTCTCAACATACACTTTTGCTACACCCCATCTGTTGATTATCAATGCAAATCTCACTAGAAAGGCTATCCAGCTATATTTAACTAAAATGAAAGAACTGAAATGCAGTGACAGTGATTATATATCTCAATAGTCATTATAATAATTTTCCCAGCCACAATTTATAATAATTCACATCCTGTTTCCATATGCTATGAAGTCTTTGGACAGGGACATTCTCTGTTCATCAGTACAGTAAGCAATATGTGAGGAACCTAACTTTTATTGAAGTCTTTGGGAGTTTTTAGGAGTAAAAAAGAACTAAAAATAGCTCATAGAATTAAGGCAGGAAAAAAACAAGACTACATTCTTATGAAGCAACCTAAGAAAACCAGCAGTTTGATTATGCATAAAGGTCATAAAAACATATCATGAAAATCTTTCTTGAATTTGCATGACTTGGAAGAGGCTCAGAACAGACTGAGGGAAGACAACTGGCAAGTTATGATGCACTTTGCTTCACAGATTACATTAATTATATCCTCCATCACATCTTTGTACACAGTACATTTCATACCTGGGGTGAATATGTTAATTTGAAATGTGAGATCCCTGAGCACACCTGCAAATGGAAGCCATAAACACTTCAACCAAGTGTATCCTAAATACCCTCCAACAAAACTCAGAACAGCAATCAAGTTTGTTAGCCCCTGTTTCAAAGGGCATTTTATGCATTTTTGAGATTCTTTTTAACTTCAGAATCTTTGATCCCCATTTTTCTGGTGTTATCTATCTACAGATTTTCACACAGATGCTATCAATGCTCCCCAGTACAGAAGCAGAAGGAGAATGAGTGTTTCTCACTTCAAGAGAACTGTGCCAGGCAAAAATTAGACTGCAAACCAAGCCATCATGACACTAAAAGCAAAGGAGTTAGAGTAGTGTGAAAACCAGTTTCATGCAAAAATTTCAGTCTTGGACAGTACAGATCACTTGGTTATCTATATGTTATCTATATCTATGTGTTGGAACTGCAACATAGACAAATTACAATCAGATAAAAAATATTTTCCACTGCTCTGCAACAGATCCTCACATAGATGCTCTAGAGACAAGTAACATCACATTAGGAGAGAAGCACATATCCAGGCTGATGCTGTAGTATTATAAGTGATGCATTAAATTTATGTCCCTTCATAATTTGTTAATGTGCATTTACCTAAAGTGACATCTCATAAATGATGAAATTACAAAAATGGAGATTCCTCCTGGAAAGCTCGCAACTCTCCCGGGAGGAGTTTCATCATTAAAATCTTGAAAAACACAATTAAGAAATTTGGACAGAGCTGAAGAGAGCTGGGAAATTTGCAGAAGTAACCTAAGGAAAGGTTGTCAGATGTTTTCAGTTTCCAAGTACAACCCAAGAGTAATGTCCATCATTCTAAGAAAATGGCTCCTGAGTCACATCAACATCCTGTAGCTCTAAACAATAGATTATTGATAAAATTATGAAAGCAGTCCTTTTATAACTATTCTTCTAAAAAATTAAAGGAATAAACAAAACTAATGACTGACACATAAAGGAACTCTTTATGAGTTTAGAGAATTTTGAGAATTTCAGATCACTGAGGATTTTCAGATATGTTAAGTTCTATCACTATTAATGGCTTCATTTGAAAAGTCAGGTCCTCAGATCTGAAAATCAGTCCTGCAAACTGCATTCAAAGATCCCAAACTGCTCTAAAAATGTTATGATTACACTGAAAAAACCAGTATGAAGGTACATTCTCCCTCGTTACAAAAAGTTCAGTCTCTTCCTACACTAGAAGATTGGAAAGTTATGCAACATGGCTGACAGTTATCCTGCTAGGAAACTGGGACTGATAGGCTCTGCTGCTGGCTAAACAGGACAACTCCTCCTACACAGCAAACTCACAAATAGCTCAGTGACAACTTACCACACTTTACAGCACCACCATGCTATATCCTTCTTATTCTTTCTCCAAGATGTTTCACTGATCTTTCTTGATGACTTCTGACACTTGATAAGAACTAACACACCACTTCCTATCACCTTTACTAGCCTCCCAGCATGATCCCAGCATGATCCTAGTTCCCAAATTTGAAACGCAAGCAGTCTATGATAACCCATAATGTGATAAAAAGGTGAAATATCAGGTTTTATCCTCAGCTTAAATCCACAAAGAAGAAGATAAGAACCACTGGCATCATTTGGATGCAAGCCTGCCTGTCTGAAATGACAGAGGTGTAGATATCCTCCCAATTGATTTTGTCTGCCCCAATAAGATGACTGTGCTGTTTCTTTTAAAACCTCATAACAGCGACTCCTTAGCAAGGTCTGTTTCTTCATGATTCACACTTCAAATATATTTTAAAACTCCTGCTTTGTGCCTACCTTCTGCTTCTTCTAGAGTCCATTAGAGGCCATACTGTGTTTCCCATTCAGTGGTGACAGGTCTGTCACCTTGAGAATACATTACTCAAGGTGACAGATTGCTTCGTTTACCTCGAATAAACAGGAGACAATTTCTGCATCTGATGAGATCAGCTGAACAGAAGTCTTTCGTTCCATCAAGCCATCAAAAGCACCATGAAGGGCTCTGACAGACATCCTCTAGCAAATCTTGCTGGCAAATTTTAAATAATTTCAAATGCAGTACACAGTAGTCTCCAAGATTTTTTGATCACACACCCTTATGAGTAAAAAAATTTCAAGTGCACCCCCCAATATATTTTTATAAACCATACACATGTACTACTGTACATGTACATTTGTACTGTGCATATATATACACACATATATATAACATCTATTATTAATAATATTGTATTATTATTATAAAAATACCCAGAAACAACAATTTAAAAAGGATAAGTTAAAAATAAAATATAACACCACTGTTACATTTAGTGTTTGGGGTTTATTTATTTTTTATTTTATTAGTACTAAAAAAAAAAAAAAAAAAAAATCTTTCTTTTCCCCAACAGGTTGGTTTGCTCATGCTCTGTGGTGTGCAAACCCCACTTTGGAGATCACTGCATTAGACCACCCCTCCAGATAACATGTGTTTGTGCTATGGTTACACCAGTGCAGAGATAAAATAGAAATACAACATACATTTATCAGAAATGTACTGATAGGGCATAATTGTACCCTAGAGGTTAGTGAGACCCAGAAACACAACCCTTCCCGTTGCCTTTATTATGGGTACTCTGCTGTACAGCAGTAGGGTTGGGCAGGCAGCTGTAGAAAGCAGAGAGTGCATCCTAAGCAAATCAAAATCAGACGCAGTACTGAACATCTGTTAGTGCCAAGAGGCACTCATGTGATTGTTCCATGTAGACCTCATTGCCCTTATCTTCATTGTGCTGTGAAGCAGTATGAGTGGAATGAGACCGTAGAGGGAGCAAAAACAAACTGTCAAAATGTTCCACTAGCCCTAGGCCTGAATATTTTGTCTCTTCTCCAAAAAGTATTTATAAATCAGGTAATCACAAATGACAGCAGCATCACTGAAATTTCAGTGTCTAAAAGTTAGATAATAGAATACAAAGTAGCCATTCAGGCTCTGTTTATCATCATTGGGCAGAAACAAGCCCCTGCCAGAGTGGGGCTAATCTCATTGCCTTTCAAATACTTAAGCTAAGTCAAATAAATTAGTTTCTGAAGCTGCCTTCATTTTTCTAAGCTGAATGTGAGGCAGGTCATGGTAACAAACACCATCACAAATACACAGTGTTTGAAACCTTAAATTAGGACAGGTGCATGCCACTCTGTCTGCCTGTTCTACTGCACACACCACATAGACTTCCACTTGAAAATGCTTGAGATAGTTTCCCTCACTATATATATGTAATCAGCTTCATTTCTTACCCTATGTGCTGGTTCTGACTAGGATACAGGATTTTTTCCATAGTATGAGACTAAGTTTAGGATTTGCCCTGAGAACAGTATTGATAACACAAGGATGCTTTTGTTACTCCTGAGCAGTGCTCACACACAGTCAAAACCTTTTCTGCTTCTCACCCCAGCCCACCAGTGAACAGCCTGGGGGTACATAAGGGCAGGGAAGGAAACACAGGCAGGAAGCTGACCCCAATTTACCCAAAATATATTCCCTACCATATGGAGTTATTCCTAGCATTTAGAGCTGGGTGAAGAAAAAGCAAATGAAGAATTTTGGACTGATGACATTTACCTTCCCAAGTCACTGTTACACATGATGGTGCCCTGCTTTCCAGGGTATGGCTGAACTCCTGCCCACTCATAAGAAGTGGTGAATTCATTCATTGTTTTGCTCTGCTGGTGTGCACAGCTTTTGCTTTGCATATTAAACTGTCTTTATCTCAACTCATGAGTCTTTTCACTTTTATTCTAACAGTCTCTCCCCCATCCCGCTGCAGGGTGAGGGAGTGAGCAAGGAGCTGTGTAGGGCTTAACTGCAGGTGGGGTTAAACTAAAACACTCTACATTATCCTGACTGGAACACCAATGAGACAAAAAATAAGGGTACCACTATAACTTTTTCACTGTCACCCTGTTTTCATATTGCTTTCTATTATAGCTCTTATTTAATTTTGGCATTAGATTATATTGTATACCAGTACTATCAGCTCCAAGACAGATGTCTTGTGCATTCACAATGATCACAGCTTTCTGACCATTAGACAAGAAATAGATGAATTATTATTCAAGCGATTATTTACATTTTGGTAACATCTACAGGATTGTACCATCTGACTGTATACTTTGGACAAACTATCTGCCTTGTTAACCCCTGAGCAAAAAAAAAGAAAATCCCAAAAACATGGAGAAGTTATACATCATACAAAAGAGCTAGTGGCATATCAACTGCCTTTGGTATGCTGGTTAGGAGGAAAGAGAAAAGTTAGAAAACTGATGAATAGGGAAGTAGGACAATGAAGGAAGAGGAACAAGAGGAAGGACAGGCAGTGAGAATAACAGGACAAGACAGCCCATGGGAATAAATACACAGTCTGTCAAATGAGAACAGCAGTTTTCACTGCTCAGTGCATCCAGAGCAGCCTCTTACCAGCACTGAAATGAACAGTCAGTGGGATGAAATAGTGGGTTTCTCTATCACACAACGACTTCTACCTACAGCCAAGACGAGTCCTGGCATTCCCAGATATCAGGCCTGCTCCAGAAAGATGTGCTGAGGACCTTTCTGTTAATATACCTGTGATGTGAGTACAGAGAAAAGGGATATAAACACAGACAGGTCTTTGTCTCCTGTCAGCGTGGTCTGCTGCTGCTCCTGCTACTCTCAAGTACTCTCTAAACACCAGGATGACCACAGGCATGGTACACACCATTGGAAGAGACAAAATATGTCTCTTGGGAAACAGACCCGTTTACTATTCATATTATCCAAGACATCTCCTCTTTTTGCAATGTAAAAAATGCCTTTATGTGGTACAGACCTTCTCAATACTCACAGCAACTCATTTCTCCTTTCACTGCTACAAGTTCTTTTCTATTTTTGGCAATTTTTTAGTACTGTTAACACAGTGAAGTCAAAGTACTAAAATTAACAAAATATCTAAATATTGAGGGAGACAGAAGCATTTTGTGCTTCTCTCTTTTCTCAGTTTTTAATAGATCTATCACTCTGCTGCCAGTTCACTGCCATGTATATTGTATCAATTGTAGCAGTCATACTCCTAAAAGGTCAGAGGGCTCTTTTACCTTAGACCTTTAAAAACAAAATCTTCCTCTTATTCTTTTGTTTTTATTACAACACTCTCTCAACTTCAGAAATAACACTTTCTATGCTCTTTCAACAGGTAGCTTTTATTTTATACTTCTGATATATGCTTAAATATGTGCCATTAGGCTACCTATTTAACAAGTATTTTGGCCAAATTTTACTATAGCACCTCTCTCATGGCTTCAGAATTTTTTTCCCATCCCAAGAGTACATTATCTTTTCCTCTTTAATTGTTGCTTTAGGTGTTGTAATTATTGAATCATGGCCCATTCCACTCCTGGAAGTATCTGCATTCTGGAAATGTAAAAATTAAATCTCTCTCAGGCCAATTTCTACCACTTAAAAAAGACTTTTCAGAAGGAAGACAGCCCTGCACATGATCATGAAACATATAATAAATCATGATATTTCAGAAAATATTTAATGGTCTATTTGTGTAGAGAAGATATTCTTAGAACAGTTTATCAGTTGGTTTTGCTTCAGGGAACTTAAAAGCACTGTCTGTGTTTAATTTTCGTGTGTCACGGTAAAGATCTACAGCCAGCAGTAACAGAATGCACTCCAAATGCAAAACTTCCACTTGAACTAGACAGGTAACCTTGTGCTTAGACACTCTCAACTTTTTCCTTGTTGAATCCTTTTACAACTAACTTTTCATGTTCTTCAGAAATTCATATCCTTAGCATCCTGTAACATACTACAAGTAAAATTGAAATAACAAATCCCTTAGGTTTCAGGCTATGTTTTCCTGTCAGACAGAATCTTTGTAGCATTTGTTCATTGTTCATCTGCCTGCTTTAATAGTCCTCTTGTTTAAAATAATCTTAGCAATAATAAAAAATAAAACAGAAATATAAAATGAGCAAATATCACAGGGCTTGTTTTCTCAAATATATTTTAAGAAATCAAGCAAATAAAAAAAGGACTAATGAATTTAACAAATGACAGAAGTAATTTTAGGCTTTCACAAAGGTCACTGTGAAAGATTTTGTATTTAGTGAAGTCCTCAGTACACACTTCATCTCTTCACCTGCAGACATTTTAACCTGCATCTTCCAGCAATTTAGTTTTGGAGAGACTATTGCAAAAGAACAATTACCCTGTCAACAGATGACAGTGTGTTAAAACACATGGAGTATGGTCTGTTCTTCAGAGAATTTAAGGTCTTTTCTTGCAAATATTAGGGCTGTCTCCAGTATTTAAATTTTACTACTTCTAAATTCTCATTTTCAGTAAGGGTGCTTTGTTTTCATTTACAGACTTTTCTCACCTCAAAAAAAGATTATCTGTTCAGTATTATCAAAATTTAAAGTACAGTTTGCAATCCTGGTATTTGCTTTGCCACCTGGAAAAACATGAAGTAACCACAACAGACACAATTTATCTGTGATTAGTTGCAGTTCCTAAAAGCCTTATACAACCACAAATATCAAAACCACCACTACTATTTCCTACACACAGAGGAGGTGCTGCTTTTCCTGTGAGGAAAGAGTGAGAACATAAATATTCTCAATAGACCAAAGGGCTGGAACCTTCATTTTGTTATATGCCAAGAGATAGAGATGGAAAGGCAGGATGGTCAAGTGCCTTCTCACAGTCCTACTCAAAAGGTCCAGATGGATTCCCTCAGAGTCTAAATATCATCACACCAGCCAGGGGTTCTGTAATCCAGAAGGGAAGGGGAAAAATAAAAAAAGGAAGGCTTTGTGGTAAGGTCCATATTTACTACCCTGATACAGGCCAATAACCAACAAAAGATCTAAGATTTTCTGAATTCAGAGGAAAAATGTACAATGTTACTTATTATCCTTATAACGTTTCTGATTTATGCAAGCAATGGATGAATGGGATCTCCTAGTTACTGAAAAGAAGAGAAAATATGAATATGCTCTACATACTGATTCCTCTGTTAGAAAGATATTCTTCAAATGTAGTAGGGAGGAGTTTGGCTCAGTGACCAACAAACTGAGCTGCAGCTCAGATAAGCCTTTGGGTTATTGCTGTGCTCTGTGACCATCCCAGTGGGCCTGACAGATGGGCACCTTGGCTGATTTCTGCAGCAGCAGATATGACCTCAGTTTTACACAGTCCAACAGTCTTTAATGTCTCTTAAAATTCACTCTCATGAAGACTTGTAGTTCTTTAACCATGACATCTTCTTCCATAGTCTTTATTATGGTTCAGTTTAGCTGTCTCAACACAGATTTAATACATTGTCTCCATTTGTTCTTTATATCTTAATTGCATAATTAAACTGAAATACTAGGATTTAAAATGTAGAAAATGTAACTTTTTCATCGTAGTCCATAACCCAACCAGTTCTTCACTGAATTGTTTCAGGGACTGCCATAACAGATTATAAAGCCGTAAATCATCTGTATGTAGTATATCCAGAAAGCAATTCCAGTTTGAATTAAAAGATACCAACAGGTGCACAATTCCTCTGACTGCCAGAAAGGACTGTCCAAATACATCCCAGTTCGTATTTTTCCAGATACTCAGCTCCACATTTTCTTTAGCTGCAGTTCATGTTCTACAGTCAGAGGAAAATTTGTTCCCAATGATATTGTGTGACAGCTGCTACACATGGCATCACTGCATGCACTGTCTGTTGTAATCACTAACAACAAAATTTAATGCTGCAGAGTGGCACACATTTGAAGTGCATGTAATTGTTCATTTTCCTTCAAATGACAGCACTATTAAAGACAGTGAAATATTGGAATTTGGAACATTTCTGTTCTTTAACCTTGTACCTGCTATCAGGGAAGGGTCTCGAGACCACTTTACATGAATGTAGAGATTTCAAGAGCAGAAGCTTCACTAAGGGCATGAATCTTTCAATTAATTATATAATGGTGAATAAATTAATCTCTAAAAATACACAGATAATGTTCCAATGACATTATTTTAAAAAGATAAGTGTATGAATTGTTTTCTAATGTTGAACACACAACACTAGTATCCCATAATTCCGCAAAACTCATTTCTCCTCTCACATCCACAAAAAAGATAGTAAATTCAGCTACATTGCCTTGCTTCTGAAGGCATGAACTCCTCAGTATTTCAGAAATGTCTCAGGAGGAAATTTGAAAGAACAGGTGGGCAAATTAGAAGAAACCAAATTAAGTTGGGTGAGGCAAAAAAGACCATTGACTTCGGAGAATAACTGTGAGATTTCGATTGAAAAAAGGCTAATAACAAACTCACAAAAACAAACGTTATTGCTGCATTGCTGATGAAACCTACACCTAATATTCATGCAATCATCAGGAACATATTCTTTTTTATCAGTTGATTTTTGGGCAAAGGTTTGTGCATCCCTATCATACTCTGAGTGCCCATGAAATGGCAGTAATTAATGATGAATCATTTATTCACTGAAATTTATCTCTTCTTATGCTTGAATACTGACACAATTAGCGTGCAGTTCTTAGACTTATGTTTGGCGTATCCAATTATTTTTCATGAATATTTCTTGATAGACAGATTGAAGATGAGTTGCTCTTACTGAAAATATCAGAGCATCAGAGTTTCAACAGGCAGATGGAGCAGATTATTTTCAACAAGCTTTGAGGGAAAATGTTTCCAGTATGGACCATTTCATTATGTCAGATATCCTAAACTCCAGTGTTGAGTTAGGTCATTCTTGCTGTCATCAAGAGGTCACAATCCCAAAGACAGCAATAGGTGATTCTGCACATAATATTATGTGCCTCTGCAGGAAGGAAAATGAATGTCACACGCCTGCTCTTCTGCAGTTGTCAGTCAGGGGATATCATTGTTAACATTTGCCATGCTGCCTTTAAGAGGCAGTTACAGGATGAGCCTTTTAACTCAATGCCATGCTTGGATCCCATCATGACAAGCTGAGAAAGGCTTTTAGATATGAAATTTCTCCTCTCATTTCAATAGGGCTCAGAAGGCTTTTTTGATTTCACATTGCTTTCTAGAGAGTGACTATTAGAGGTGCTTGTATCTAGTTTGGAGCAGCACAAGAGTGTATTTGGTCTCTTGTTCTTTACACCACAAGAATAATTAGCCTGAAAAAATCACCCAGACAGCTGGGCATCAAAAACTCTTCTTAATTAAACTAAATAGCACCTACTTTTATACTGCAGCTCCATTTCCTACTAGCTTCTGAAAATCAGGATATACTTGCTGGTCTACAAAAACTAAGACAGACACATCCAAATTGTCTAGCCAATTCCTTCATTGCTGTCATGTCTTGTGATCCTAATGCAGTCAACAGCAAGAAGTACTTGCAAAGCCTATTCAAATATGTATACTAGACAGTCTGTCTACGACCCAGATTCCAATTGTAACCCACAGAATACCATAAAGTTACTTCTGAATTGTTTATTCTCCCTCCATCTGTCACCTTACAGTGATCATCAGCCTGTTTCTTTGAAAACATCTATGCATTTTATTAAAAAGAGCTTCTTCTAAAGCATCATTTCCATAATTGAACATGATTTCCTAACACAACAAAATGTGCTGAAGTCACTAGGGCAGAATCATAATGGATGTAAATCCAAACCAGCTCTTCCTCTTCTCCTAGGGTATAAAGAATTAAAGATGTTATTTTCTTTCTAGAACAAAAGATTTTGCTATGGGACTAATTCAAGCATTCACTTCATCCATTTCCAGATTTCAGCATATTTTTTTCTATGCAGCAGATGATGTATAATGCAATTAAGAGCTCTGGAAAAGGAGCAATACTATTACTTAAATGTTATGAAAAATCTCGTAAAACGCTAACTTGAAAACATGACCAACATAAGTATTTCTTTAGTCACCTATAACAGACTAATTCTCTTGAGAAATCCTAACAAAGCTGGAAAATCTCTGCCTGCCTAGAAAAGAACAGCTTTGCTATATCTCTGTCATTCAGAGGACACTACGCTTGAGAGCACAGGAACATGATATTAGATGGAATTGGATGGGTTCTCAAGCCTATTCCCAGTGACAGCAAACTGTCTGGCAACAGATTCCCTGAACATCACTTCGGGTCCTCATTCAATAACAACCAAAAGTTTAAGGCCTGTCTCCAAACACTTTCAAAAAACCAGGAAGCTGAAGAAATAGCAGTCAAGCATTACAGCAATTCACACAATGCAAGAGAATACGAAACGCTTACGGAGCAATCTTGCTTCTGGAATTAATACCTAAAGCCCACTGTCAGGGCTTGAGAGCTTACATGGAAAATTCTTTCAACAGGATAGTAGCAAATTTCCTTCCTAGGACACCTTTCTTCTGCAGAGGTTCAGATCTGGGGTTTTTTTTACATCCAGAGCTAACCTGCAGCTCTCTATTCACATAATGGGAGATAAATGCAGGGAGAGAAATACCCTTGAGGAAGAAGACACAGTTCTTTCTCCCTATGTTGTGTCACAGCAAGGAGCAATACAACATAACCCACTGGTTATCCACAGCTCAACACTCAGAATCTTGCTGTGGAGGAGCTGAAGCTACCTGTATGAACTGGTGCCACAGGAACACTGGACAGCACATCCTGGGCAAATGTGAAGGAGAAGAGGGTTAAGCACTTTAGCTTGTCAATATATATTTGCATAAAACAATATCCATCCAGAAGAAAACCATTACACTTCCTAGTGCTGGAGAATTAAGGAAAAGTCAGAGAAGGGTGCTGTAAAAGCGACTCAGATAAAAGAGTGTTTTCTTTTCTAACCTGTGATGCCAGAGGACACAGATTACATTGAACCTGCTGCAATTCCACCTCAAGCACATCCCCACAATGAATTCATCTTGGGCATTGATAACTACAGTGGATGAACTGATGCAGAAGCTTGTGCTTAGCACATCACTGAGACCTTTCACCTGCCCTGGTCCAAATCAGCCAGTTAGGCAGGTCTCGGGCTATCTACATATTTGTGAAAAACGCTCACAAATTTCGTAACTGTAAGGGACTGAGTCAGATTTGCATGTTAAGAGCTAACTTCTGTTCACAGTTGAAGAAAAAAGCAGCTCTTACTCCAGCTGAAAATAGTGCAGAGAGTTAAATTCCTTCACTATTTGTTTCCGTCTGCTGTCTTTGCAATGGCCTCTTTATTTATATCCTGCAAAGGTTAGGCAGCACCTAGGCGAAAAACCACATTATGGCACTGACAATTTATTTAACTGTGGTGATATTAAATTGCTGTCTATGTAGGAGAGACACTATCACAGAAACACATTTCTCCTTTTTCATTTTCTCAGGGTCTGTTTTTTACAGCCTAAAGCTACACACTAACCACTCTACTCTTAGAGCAGCAGCAGGTAAAGCATGTTGATGAATCCCTTCATCACGTATCGTCCTGGGGAGATGCTCATTACATGCTTCCTCCAAAAAAGCAATAAGAAGCCTGTGGCTCAGGTGCAATTAAAATCTTGACATTTACCACACACAGTACTTACAGTTACTCTGATCTTTGCAGTTTGCCACATTGAGTACTGAATTTTACCAATACTATATGAAGGTAAATATTGCCATGCATTTAAGTCCTAGGCACTGATGGTGTCTTGTAAACAATGTATCAATCATCAAAAATAAAAGCCTTTACTTGATGCCTTTATTTTTCTCTTGGGCAGGAGGGGGAAAGCAAGGAGGGAGATAATTTCAGAGACAAACTTTATTCCTCTTTTTATTTTCAATAATTACTAAGAGGAAAAAATACCCAGTATTTACTGCAAGAATCCTAATTTCAGAGGTAAATAAGAGGCCATTCATTTAAAACCCCAAACAGAGTTCTGACCACATTATCAGCATGCTTTGTACATTTCAGATACTTTCTTCTTTGTTTCCCAAAGTAACAAAACCTATACAATTAGGTCATGGTATCCTGTGTGGAGCAATGTACCCTTTTTCTGGCATATTGCAAGAGGTCTACCAGATGTTTTAAGAGTTTTGCCAAACTTTGATAGAGAGGTAGAGGTCCAAAAGCTTATTAAGTACATTCATCTTTTGTGAAAGCACAAGGCTGATTAGATTCAAGATTCAGTTAGGTGGTCTCCCCTGGGGAAAGGCTAATCTCAGTTTTTGGTAGACATCATAGCACCAACACAGGAAAGACACATCAAATGCTCCAACAACAGATAAAACTTAATCAAAAGTTCTCACCCAATTCAACCATAACGTGTTAAGCCATAGTTAACAAGACTACATTATGCCTCTGCTCATTGAAACTCTTTGTTCTTTAATTTTAGACCCAGAGATGTTTGCAGCTTAGAAAATCCCAAAGCCTTTTATATGCTCAGTCTCCTACAAAAAACAAATAAATTCAGGGAATATGGATTGATCAAATAGCTATTAAATGTTCCAACTACACTTCATGGTCTAGGAAATGTTGGTGAATCAGTTTCTACATATATCTACATATATAAAACCTTAGAGGTTTATTTCTGGAAAAGGCTTTAGCCACAGACAGAGACCTGAGATTTCTGAACCTTTTATTAGACCACATTCAGGTGTATTAAGGCTCTTATGTTTTGTGAATTCTAGGTAATTACTGTAATCATAATTAAATTTCACTGACCACTTTTACAAGAAAAAAATCAGGTATTTGCTACCACATCCCTTAAATGGAACAGCATTCACATGACTAACTGCAAAAATAGAGATGTAAATCCCCTTGTTTTAATCACAGATATAAGAGAAGCTCTGATTCTCACACAACCCTTGTCACACTTTTTCATTCTCTTTTCCTGATGCTCTCAGAGACTTCTCTCTTTTGTTAATTTTTCTTGTTGTAGGTTTTTTTTTAAATTGTAATTGGATGATCTTCCACATTTTGGGTAACTCCTTTGCCACAGGCAATCCTGGAAAACTCCTGTTTGATGAAACTCAGCTGCTGAATTAGCAAAGGACAGAATAGAGATGTGATACTTTGTTCATAGTGGAAATTCTTTTAAACAGAAACTATTTTTAAGACAAGCCATGAGAAAATAAATGAGTTCATAGGCTCATATTCTTGTATTCTATTATCTGCCAAATAAGGTTCTGAATTTACAGATATTTTCTGTTTGTATATCTGAGGTTGTGGGTCTAAACCTGCACACTTGCTACTCTCAATCTTGGAGATTCCAAATTAAAAGGCATCACTTGAACTAATTTCCCTAAAGAATTTTTAAGTTTTGCACCTTCTGTGAGTGTGCATGTGTGCAACCCTAGAGGCAAAGGCACCCTCCTGGACAGGTAGGCTCTGGCTGCAGTCAGCCTGGCAAGGTCATTCACACATCTCCAAAAATCAGCACCCACTGGTGCTAGAGTAGCCCTACAGATGATCACAGCATCAAATCAAACTCCTGATCACAGCCACTGTTTCAGACTTCTCTGAAGATTTTTGAAGTGTTGAGGACATGGCATGCTTGCCACTGGAACCCTCAAGCAGGAACTTTCAAAGGAATTAATCGGATATCTAAGAGTTAAGTTGGAAAAAATGACAGCTGGAAGGCCATCTGGGGCTCTGACCTCATGTCATACTACAGAATTAACTACCTATTGTTCATCATTAATTCTTATTTATCATCAAGCAACTGCATCTCTTGTTTTCCCTCTCCCCCCCTCTCTTAACCTGAAAGGCTTTCATGAGCAAGTTATGAGAAGTTAAAGCTTTTTCCCCCCGCAAAGATCCTGTGATAGCACATAGCATTTGTAATGCTTTCATTTCACCTAGTACTCTGCCATCAGATTTGGGATTTTGATCTGTCTCTACTTTCATACAAGGACCATTCATTCTTCTCCCCACTGCCACCACAAATATTTATACATACATACCCTAAGTTCTGCAACTCAACACAATCAATAAACAAAACCTGAAAAAGCAGGAACCACTCAGTTACTGGAAAACACAGCATAGGATGTTGCACTAAAACTAAATCAAAAGTAACTATTTCCTGACAACTATTTTAATGTATTAGATAGCTTTATTTCCTTTCTTTTCATAAGTCTGAAATGGATAAATACCAGGCTTGTTTCTGCCCTTGAAAATTTCTTTTGCTTCAATAATTTTGTTCCTCATGATGCATAACATCAAACAATAATCAAGAAATTAAACCTAATGTTAAGTTTTATAATGAACTTGTATTAAATGCAAAAAATAAGACAAATACACACCATTTTAGCATTGTTTTATCCATTAGCTTATTCCTACAGATTCAGTAGTATTAGGATTACTTTAACACAAAAATTACAGGTTCTTGCCCTCATGCCCTCACACTGCCTCTGTGATAGAATGATGGCTTTATATTTTATCCGGCAATCAGTGAACAATGATTTCAGTAAGAATAAAATGTTGATGGAGCAAATTAATTGGAGAAGGGCTGAGGCTAATCTTGGTGTCTCATTATGTTATATTTTAGTGTTGTCAGCCTATATTCAATTGCTTAATTGTCTAAAATCTATTTATTCACATGTATGAAAAGGAATGAATTAGAATGGTGGGAAATTCACTGATTGTAGAAGCAAAGAATTAATAATGTTGAGTAAGCAAAAGCAACAGCACTGTGTAAACTTTCTCACCATGCTGTCAACTGCACATGGCACAGTCTGCTAAATGGTGAATCATGAAGATCTCCTAACACTGGGATTCCTCTCCTTCAGAGATAGCAAAGGTGCTTTTGCACAAATAACTGAGATTCAAGCTCAGTTGCACAGGTGAACATTTGGTGTTGCATTCATCTTTTTATTGGTTTATAAGGTTTTTTAATTAATAAACCATAATTCAAAAAAAGCAGTCACATCTGATATGCCCTATAATCCATAAGCTACAACTGCTTTAAGAGCAACCTTTTCTAAGTGAAACCGTGATTTAGTATAAAACATTCTCCAAGCTAAAAGCTACATATTTTTAATTGGATAGCAAAATCATATCTCAAAATTGGAGTGAAAAAAATATTTGTGGATGTATTTCATTTCTGTTGAGTAAGACAGTGATCTAGAGTATAGGAATTTTGTGCACCATCAAAAGAAAAATTTACTCAAAACTCATGTTTAATTTGAATAAATCTTTTTAAAATGGAATAAAATTACCAAGTCATCAACAAAAATACCTTCCTAAAGAACTGATACATTGCTTGAGCAAGAAAGGATGACTTGAGGGGGCAGAGGGAACCCAAACTCAACTTTCAAGCTTTGATCCTGCACAACTGTTCTGTCCCTGAGCAAATCCTAAGACCAAGAGTGAGCAAAAGGATCATCTGGGTTCCTGAGTCTGATTCCACTCTGTCTCAAGCAAATGAGAAATCAAGTTCTTTTTATAAACTGCTCCGGTCCACTCTTGAATCTTGCTCTGTTTTCCTTCCCTTCCTGTGCATAAGTTAAACCAAACTGGACAGAATTCAGGGGCTTACTTCCCTGTTTAGAAATATATTACACTGCCTAGAATATCACTTCCTAACAAAACATAACTGTATTTTGTTAAGCACTTTATTAGACTGCACATAATAAACTCAAAGGTTATAACAGATAACAGAAGATATCCACCAAGCACTTCTTCACTTTGTTTATGTTCTTTCACTTTTCATTTGCACTGTTTTCTTCAGTCTAAACTATGTAATTGGACTAGGGGAAAAAAAGCATTTGAACACTATGTATTCAACCCTTTAAGCCTGTACATAATCTTTTCACACACAAGGTATTCTGTGACTGCATAACAACAGAAATAACAAATGAGCAGAAAGAGTTATTTAGAAGGAAACAGAAAGTGATTCTCCAGCCAGCACAGAAGTCCTTGAATGCCTTTCACCATTCCTCCTGAGAGGTACCTCAGGTGTAGGTAGCCCAGAAGGGCTTGTCACAAGCTTTCAGTGCCTGTAGCAAGTGTGCATATGGGAACTGATGCTCCTCCATCACTAACACAATTCCTGAACACATCCAAATGTCCTCTTCCAAAAACCTGTCTTCTTTGAAATTGTTTATCAGAGAAGGCAAAGAAAGATAGACAACCCCAGTTAAATTGAGCTAATCAAACTTAGAATTTCATGGACATTATTGTAAAAAACTGGCCATTACCATTGCTCTCTCTTTGAAAATTCCTTCTGCTTCTCAACTGAACATTTGCCATCACATGGAATCCTCCACTCCCCACCTAGAGTTTAGATTCTACAAAGGTCCAAAGAAGAAAAAGCATCCTCAAAGTTCCATGGCTTTAAAAGCCTCTGTACAGTCATCACTGCCAACTCATGTACATCTGATTAATTAAAATATCAAAGCAATTAAGGGATTTAACAATGAAATGCACATTAATTAGAATAAAAAGTTTATAACTAAGCCTGTAAAAACCTATGCCATGAATAACATTCTCTATGTTACTTTTTAATTATTAAACCAATTTTTTTGCACTTAACCAGAGGGGAAAAAAAGAAAAAAAAAAAAAAACAACACATATTTTGCATACATTTTAGCAACAGAAAGAATTTCTTCATGTTGGCTCTATCATTTCACTTCTGTGAAAGGGGCATTATAGTTTACAAAGCTAATGATTCTGTGAAAAAAAAAAAAACCAAAAACATTAATTACCCAAAATATTTTAATCAAAAATTAATAATATTCCTACCTCCTGAATAAGCTTTGAAAGGATTTAATCCATAAAATACCATAATGTGGAATTAATTATGAGGTTTGACAATTCTCATAAATTGAGCAGCATAATTATCTGCACTTTAAGTGCATTACCATATTAAGTAAAATATTTACAATCACATAACTCAATTTACTGGCCCTAGCAAATGTTGTAATGCATCTCACAGCAAATCCAACATGCCAATATATGCCAAACCCAATAGGAATGTATGACTGCACATGGCAGAGTGCATGCAGACCGACTGCCTTCATCTGCCTCCCATCTGAGCAGAGCAGCAGAAAGGGCCTCAGTTTATGCTTTATTCCCCTTATCCATGAGAACTCTGCAAAGTCACCAAAGACCTGGGCAGGCTCTGGTGAGCTATATATGCTCCCATTCTACCGTGAAAGCAGGTTTTCATGGTACTCATACCAAACTTCAGCTTCAACTTTTATAAAATGAAGGTTGCTCTATCCTGGCACTACAAAACACCATTCTCTCTCATCCTTCTGGAGTCTGAGATGTTCCAGGATTTGCATGCTGTATTAAAGGAAGGGGGCCATGCAGAACATAAATAGACATCCATCCACTCACCCTCAAAATAAAGGAAAATAGGTTAAAAGGAAAATAGGAACCCCTACAAAAAATTAAGAACTTCCCTACAAGTTTAGTTCAGATTTTTTGTTCCCATTTTTAAAAGAAAAGAGATCTTAACTTGGTACTCCTGTAAACAGGTGTGGTTGATCTTACCTGAGAGAGCATTAACATCCTTGGGATTAATTTCATCATACAAGTCTCATGGATTCCTTAATGGTAGTTGAACACTTCCAGCATAAATGTTTGCAGGAATAATCAAGGTGTTGAGAAATATTTGGTTTTCCTAGCCCTCCATCCCTCCCCTAATATCTACAAATTACACAGATGCATGCATTTCAATGGAGTCAGTTTTGAATTCCACAACCCCTTTGTTCTTGTGTTTAGAAATTTTGTTCCTCTCTCTATGACAGCCCAGGCACAGCACTTCAGGAAGCATCCCGAGGAGAAGATGACTTATGAAGGCATGTGAAGGGCAATGTGCATTCCTGTATGCTGCTGTAGAGTATGCTCCAGAAGGATGTGGCAGGAAAGTTTTGGGTTGCGTACAGACACAGCAACACAGGGATTTATCTGCATGACACCTGTGCTACTCAAGGGTATTGTTTTGAAACTCATTCTCTTGATTAATTGCTTAGTCAAAATACCCTGCTTTTTATGAAGAATATTAAAGACAGACTGGCATTTTTGTTAGAATGTCAGCATTTTAAACAATTAGTTCTCTTTCAGTTTCTTCTAGAAAGTGATGAAAAGTCTCTAATCATTATGTCTTTAAGAAAGTAGAGGAACAAACAACTCTGTTTTCATCATACAAAACTCTGTCCTTGAGAGGACCTAAGAAACACTTTGTTTTCTTGCAAGAGAAAAAAAATTATCTTTTTCATAAGTTGTGAGTTTTCACAATTTGCATATTTCTGTGGTGGTATCCCAGCTTGCAATTTGCATAAAAATCATTCATTTATAACAGAAAAAAAATCAACGCAAGAGTTTTTCTAAATATTAGTGAGGCATACACATATGCTTGTTTTTTCTGAAACAAATAAGAGCAATTCTTGAAATATTTTTGAATTTTTTTGAACAGAATTCTCTGGAACTCTGTGGAAAGTTTATTAGGTAATAGAATTGAGGGAATGACTTCTATCTGAAGGGTTACCCCAGTCTGAACACCCGAGAGAGAGCTGTTACTGCTAAGCAACCCCACTGCATGTTTAATAGCAAACATGTGTTTACTGTGACTCAGGGCACAATGTGGGCTCCTGGCTTCCAACAACAGAAAGAAAATAAGAAAAATAAAGACAAGAATATCTCTTTGACATTTCAATCAGACATTCTTTGCATTTCATCTTGCAAGAATACTGTCAGCATTGTAACATTCAACTCAGTCAACCCTTCTACATCATTCAGCAGAGCAAAGCTCAAGAATCTTGTATTAGCATGGCACATTAAAAACAGCAGCCAGTGACAATCCAAACAATAGAACAAGTAGGGAAAGTCATAAAGAAGTAAAATAAGAAGTGAAAATCCCACTGATTTCCCAGAACACATTGAAATTTACCATAATATAAAGGAAGAAAGATAGTGGGCATTACCTACTATCATCTCCATACCACTGAGGCAGATCTATCACAGTACCATAAATAACAATGGGCATGAAGTCACACATCTATTACATAAACACAGAATGATGAATAGCTCTTTTCTTACTTTGCTTTCTCTTCAGAGGATAAAAAACCAGCACTGTCTGCTTTAACAGTTTCCCAGACACCCATATGACTGCTCAGAAAAGTAGACTATATATCATGCACATACACCATTTATTCACAACATTTAGCCTATGGAAGGAAGGAAAGATAATTATTGGGTAACATTAATGTTTATGATGACTTTTTTCTGATAGACATTACCATTCAGACAAAATTGTTGAAAAATCTTGAAAATGAAGTCTCAGTTACATTTGTTCATTTTTCTTTTCAATATCAGAAGGCATAATTGCATCCAATCAGATTAAATATTCATTTTCTGTTTCATTTTATAGCTATCAAAAATAAAATTACACTGTAATTTGAACAAAATATGCTTCAGCAGTAATACAGAAGTTTGTACAGAAATCAAAATGCATTTTCCCCCTCTCAATTCATAAACTATCAGTTGTCAAGAATTCTGAAGAAAGAAATTCCAATTTTCTTTTAGGGCTAATCTAACATTTGAAAGACCATAGACTACACGAGTGAGTCAGTGAATTCACGTGCAGCTGGACAATAACAAAAATTCAACTTAGCCAAGTTACAAACCCTCACCCTCAAGCCACCAGTACCCCTGGCACAGCAGCAGATATGGTCCTACACAGTTTAAAACACCTTGAAGAATAAAGACATTCAGGAGGGGCATACAGTTGCACAAGATACATTTATAAGGTAAATTCAAACCTCTCTGCATTCTGCTCTTAGTACTTAGATAGCATGCAACAGTAGTTACTATTAAAATTGAAATATCAGCTTTGCATAAAGAATATTAATATACATAATACAGTTTTCAGAAGACTTTTGGATGAACAGTTAAAAATTGGGGAGTGGGGAGAGGGAAGGAACTCCCGAGGATCAAAAACAGTGAGTAGAAGGAATAGAAAGAAACAGTCAAAACTCAGCACTGGACAAGGTTAATAAACATGTGCTCTAGAAATGCCTACAAGGGCTTGATTTGTTTAACACAAATATCTTCAAAAGGAGAGGGAGTGCATTGAATTGAAAGATTGGAAATTTTTTAAATGGTAAAAAATATTTGAAATAAGCAAGTGCAGAGAGAAGAGATAAAGTACTCACAAAAATAGATAAACAAACATGTCATAGAAAAATATTGACTATTGACAAATACAGTGGAGAGCAGGCTGGGAGAAATACCTGGAATTGTTCACACATATCATTGGGTTCTAAATCAGCTGTTGCCATTTGTTAATAAACTTTGAGTGTCAGAACAGATTGCTTTTGGAAATAATTTGCTTGATACCCAGTAGCCCATAGAAAAAGCTTACAATTTGTCAGGATGCATAAAGATTGGGGCTGAGAATAAAAATGAGATTACAATGACACTACATAAATCAACAGTAAAGCTTACCTTGGAGTGTTCAGTCATGGCTACACAGCTTACCAGAGATATAAATGAAATAAAGGATCCAGGAAGTGACAACTGAAACCATTAAACTGAAATTACTTCGTATCTTATAACCCGGAGTTAAGTAAGGAGGCACACTATGAAGGAGGTTAACTGGATTCTCCTGCATACCATTTGTAGCATCCAAATGAGAATATTTTAACCAAGTGAGGTTAAAATGCCAAAATGGTAACAGAAAGAAATTATAATGGATATTAATTTTCATGCTTCAGGAAATCTAAGTATCAACCACTAAATGCCAATGGTTACAGAACACCCCTTGGATAAGTATTTCTGCCAGTGACTAAGTAAGATTTTGGTGTCCTTCTGTTCCATGTATTGAGGCCACCACTGGAGACAAGATATTGACTTGCAGTGTCTGGCTCAGTCTGACAGTTCCAGGGCTTCACTGTTTTAACTGCAGCCACAGATCACAAAAGAGCTGATACCAAGAGTATATTGCTAACATCCATCATGAGGTATTGCTCACACAATTTTTAAAACTTACAGTTCTCCAGGTAGAAAGAAAAGCCTTCTAAAAAAAGGTTAAATATTTAAAACTAATAGAAACCATCTCAAGACAAAACGACATACTGACAGACAAAAAATTCTCAGAAAACTCAAGTGCCTCAACAACTTTACTTTATCAGATGTACCTCCTTAACATGAATGCATCTGATTCTAGACCCTGAGATTGGCTGAGCTGGTGAGAGCACGATGCTGATAACACCAAGGTTGTGGAGCTTCAGTCCCTGCACAGGCCCTCACACAATATATTTCAACCAAAATATTTTTGTTGAATCTAATTTTTAATCTAATAAGACTGTTTGCTTAAAATTATCCTCATCACATTTATAATTTTTTTGTATTTACACGTTTTTAAAAATCAACTTAGATATCATTACTAAGTAAAGAAGTTTGAAATGGCTAGAAAGGAGTCATAGCACTAAAAGCACAGATGAAATAGACTTTCCTGGACATCTTTACTACTCTTTGAATTTGTGTTCACAACCAATGCAAACATCTGGTGTTCACATGAAGCAAAAGGAAGACAAAAGCCCTACTATAGAGACTTCTGTAGTACTACAGCTATTAAGCTTCCTTATAGTACATTTTAAAAGTGCCTTAACTAATTGACTTAAGAAGAAACACCTCAAGAGTATTAAAGTCCTTCTGCCTACAATTACTGGAGGGTCAGAGAGCATACACAGAAAGTATGCTCACTGCTCTATCTCCCTAAAATTATAGAGAAAAGAAATAATTATAGCTAAAGAATATCAAATTGATAAGCACCACTGAGAGAAATTAAAATAGTACTTCATTTTAAATCCCTAGAAATTATACTATTCTTTATCAGGTACAAATTGGTACAAATATTAAAAACTGCTGGAGTAATTTTCAAGCTTTTGCAATATTAATACACCTACCATCTGATTTTGAAATTTTTCAACATTACTTTGAAGCTCCTCTAGCCAATTATATAGTGTTATTATTAATTACAGCTTCCAGCTTGAAATACAGTGCTATCAATAGAGTTTTATCTGCATAAATATGAAAATAAAACTTAAATTGAATTAAACTGTTTACCCTTAGTGAGGGTATGTTAGAATATTATTAGTTGTGAAAATTAATTTGTTATGCCTGAAAACAGACTTTAAAGCAGAAATATCTCTGGGGAAAAGGTTACATTTCATGTATTTTATTTCTTTCATCTTCATGTTGCAAGATTTTTTAATCTTCCATTAAACACTATCTTGGGGGTGTGGAAGAAGTCCATTCATCTTGCTTAACAAAATACAAAAAGCTTTAGCTTTACATCAAACACATGCAGAGATTACTGCAGGAAATATGAACTAATCTTAACAACAACCCATTTTATTTTAAATTATCAAAGTTTAAGTGGAAAGGAAATGCCACACCCCTTAAGTTTTATTTTCCTGCTCAAAACTCCCTCCCCACTTCCCAATACACTTCCACTTTCCCCACTGAAAATCTGAAGTCCAAAAATTGTGAAAGGTAATTCTGCTTCTTGGGAGACATTCAAAACCCACCTGGACAAATTCCTCTGTAACCTGCTCTAGGTGACCCTGCCTTGGAAGGGGGCTGGACTAGATCCTCAAAATCATCTCTAACCCTAACGAGTCTGTGATTCTTCTGTGAAGAAGCAATCCAATAACTTGGATAAAAGCAGAGGTACAATGCACAACTGTAAACACCCAGAAAGAACTGACAAGAGACAAACATGATTTAAGAACCATGTCAAAGAAATGTCACAGACCATTTCCTATGTAAACAAAATATAGCTACCAGTGTTGAAGTCTGAAACAAACAAAGCTACTGTAGCACTCAGTCAGCACCAGCATCCATTATCATTAATATACAGCTTTCATTGTCACTGTAACGATAAAATTTATGAAAGATCATAAAGTAATTGCAGTCCCTCCTCAGAAAAATGCTATTAAATGCAATGTACCAGTATAAAAGGAGTAGGTAAAACTACAGAACCTTGTTCCTAAAAACAAGTATTCAAGGTCACACCCTGATATTAAATGCACCATTCTCTTCTGAGCTGCTATGAAGCTGTTCTTTGAACCAGTCAAGGATTAAAAAATGTTCTTTGAATAAATGCTCTTTGCTCTCTTCTTTACACCTATGTCAGATATGTAAAATAAACTTGCAAGCAAAAAGGGGCAAGCAGTGCTAAAGTTTCACAAATGTTTTTAATGATCAGCTCCATTACCTGCCTTTATAATTTTTACCTCCTCTTCTAAAAGTTTCATAAGTGCTTCACTGCCAGTGCCTATCAGCAGTTGACTAATAGTGGTGAATAAAATCTGTCATGTAGCATTTCATTTATTATTTGTAGATTTGTTCCATTTTCCAGTACAAACATCACACAGAGCAAGTATTCTGAACTCAAAGAGAGTTGTCTGAATCAAGTTCAAGTGCTTTTGTATTTTGGGAAAAAGAAAACAAAAAAAGAAAAACCACAAGGAAAAGCATCCCATGATTTTCTCTCTAATGGCAAATTCGTTTGTTTTCTAATAACAGGTGAAATGAACCATTAATGGAAAGTTGGATCAGAAGCTTTCCACCATTTATTTGGTCAAAGATAATGAACATAAAGTAAATAGAAGATTAACATTTAGTACGACAATTTAATGAAGACTTGGTCAAATGCACTTCCTTCTTTTTCCCCATTTTAGTTTGTATCAGCGAGTCAAGCTTCAGTTTAATGTTTAAACACTTAAACATTTAGTAGGAATTCATTCCTTTGGTCAATGTACCAAAATGATTTGATCATGATGTCAAAATGATTACAGTGGTATCATTAACTTTTTAATGGGAGTAGAAAATTCTATAAATTTAATCATTGTCTTCAAACAATGCATGGAAGAATGAGCTGGAATAATCTCCTTCCAATCGTTGTCATGTAAAATATTTAATTTCCAGTTCTGCTTTGTCCCAGACAGGATCTTTGTCATTAAAATTAGAGCAGATTATGATATGTAATATATTTGGTGACATGTCAGGGTGGCACCACTTTGACCTTTTCAGTATTCCACATTTCATTTGGGAGCCTGGTTTCTTCCCTTTTCTTCTATTACTGATCAAGAAACAGAACAGAGGGCCAATCAAACTGAAAATTAGAAACAAATGGCCAACATTATGCTAAATAAGTACATTAAATTATACTGTTTATTAAAATTAGGTAAAATCTGGCCCTTTATCACCTCTCCTTTAAAAACAATACAAATAGCAAACCAAAGGAACAAACTTTCCTATTTATATTTTCAAATCTGCTACCTCATATGTCTTCTCATACACTAAAATTTTTTCAAAAATTAATACATCAATACTTTTCACACACTTTTCTCAATTGTTTGCTTTTCATTAGCTGATCTTCACATTCATTTTACTTCCAGTTGTTGGTTACTTATCTTAAGCAGGACATAAAGTGCTCAGCAAGGAGCTGAGCTATCTGTACATTTGTATGCCAGCTGCACAGGAGACACATTGTCCCAGTTAGGTTCTCTTAATGCACTGTTCATTAACACAGACCTGGCAAGTTTTGCTGTTGTGTGCAGTCCTGTTGTGTGATGATTTTTGCAAACCTACACAGACTCTATAGTCAGATGCACTTCAGTTTCCACTTTAAAAGCATTTCCAGCCCTATGGCTCAGATGGAAAGTCTGAAGACAGTGGATAATAGGATCAGGCTGGAAGGGACAGTAAGAAATCATCCATAGCACCCAGCCCCAAGCAAGAGCTAAGTACACTTACACAATCACTGGGCAGGGGTTTGCCTAATGCATTTTCATGGATCCTTATCAATGGAGGTTCCAAAATGTCCCCAACTAAGCTGATATAGTACTTAATGTCTTAAACATTACAAGGGGCTTTCTTCAAACCTAGACAGAATCATGCTAGAGATTATTAATTCCATTATTGCTGTCTACATATACTGTATTTGGATGAACAAGTGGTCCTCCACCTTCCTGCAAAAGCCTATTTGAAAACATTTTCCATCACCTCTTCTTAGTCAACTCTTCCTCAGCTGAACTAAGCCCCCCTGCTCAGCTGTTCCCCACAAACCACATTTCTGAGATCTGTCCTTGCTCTTGCTTGCTTGAGAAGTTTCACTTTTTCTGAAGTGAGGGACAAAACCTGTACTGAGTCAAAATGACTTCCCACAACTGACACACAAATTGGAGGATTACTCAAATTATTTTACAGATGGCATGTTCCATTAAAAATAAGGAATATAGGTTATAATTTACTGTCATCGCTGCATAATTTCTTAAAATAGTATTTTCTGACCATTCTGTTTGAATTCCTCATTGTATAGATCCTTCTTGCCTTGTTGGTGTCTTAAATTTGTCCTTTTCCAGGTTGTGTTTTCAGATTTGGACTCTAAGGTTTTCCTCTAGATACTCTCCTAGTCCTAGTCCTAGTCCTTCTGACCTTAAAGTAACCTCCAGATTTTACAGTAACCTTCATTCCAAGACCATCTGGGCTAAACAAGAAAATATTGGCTAGTACCTGATCCAGCTTAAACAACTGCCAAGTAACACACAACACATTCTTTCATTTAAACAGAAATCCTTGCTAATGGCTCTCTGAGAAAACTTTTCTAAATAGGTCTGCATCCAGCCTATTTACACCTAGATCACAATTGCCAAATTTGTTCAGGAGAATATTATATGTGACAATTGAGATAACACTACAAAATTTGAGAGATGTGACACATCAATTGCTTTTTCTCCAGCTATAAGCTGTTATCCTGTCAAAGAAAATTATTAGATGGATTTGATACTATTTGTTCTTGACAATTCTGCATTGGTTATCCATCATGTCCCTGTGGTTACATACAATTTACCTGATTGTTTACCTGAGCATTTTTCTAGGAAATAAAAATTGCTTGTCTGTCCTGCCTCCCTCTGCTTTCTTTCTTTAGAACCATTGCAGTCCCTGATACCCACAACAGCTGGTAAGTTGCTGGGGGCACAGAGGTTGCCAAAAATCAAGTGTTCTAATAGAAAACATATATCACAAGGGAAATTAAAATAAAAATTAAACCACTAATCATAACTTATTATGCTTTTTTGTGTTACAGAGATCTTATGTTTATACACCTATTGGTGATTTTAACAGCTTTGGATTCACAATCCTGTTAATATTTATCTATCTTATTCATGTTAATTATTTATCAAATAACAATGGTCTTTTTTTATTCCAGGATCAGTGGAGATCCAGCTGACCCAAACTTAAGCAATTGTGATTATAAGGAAATTAAAGTTTTTGCTTGCATTCATCTGAAGTTCTCTCATACTCCTGGAAATGGGACACAGTAAAAAGTCCTGTATTTTATCTGTTTACTTTTAGAACTTCGAACTAGCTGTGTTGCAGATGGTTTCAAGAAAAAATAGTTTTTCAGCCAATGAATTCAGTGGGTGTCTGGAGAAGCCTATCCATTTGCTATAGATGAACCATTTCTTTTGGGTATGAACTGTGAAAGAATTATCCATGCCTTTGCTAACCCCAGAACACAGCAACATACAGTAGACAGCTTTGGTTCTCCCATGAACACACCCAGGAGCTGACAGCAATGATCAGAAGCTGGAAAAAGAACATTTATCAGTCAAACAAGTAAGCATATTGCATACACTGGTTCCCTAATGGCAAAAATGGCTGTAGTTCCATCCTACAAGCAGATTCTTGCAAGTTATCACTTACCTTTATGGTTCAAGCATAAGGACCTGAAACACACGTGTGCCTTCCTATAGATAGAGATGCTCTCTGTATTCACATGCAGATAGTGAAAGTGGGAAGTATCATGTTTTCTCACCCAAGCTGATTCAAAAGAATCAGCTTTTATAGGGCATATGTACACGCCCTATAAGCCAAATCTAGTTGATTAACCCAGGCTTTCTGAGGAAGGACAGGAAAATTGTTTGTTATTTAACCCTGTACTTGGTGAAAGACCAATTCCACCCTCTTTCCAACCACCTGCTACTCATCATCTTATTCCTTGGTGTCCAAAACTCACTGTTCCTGAGAAACTAATTTTTTTCAGGCCAAAAAAACCTACAAAAGTGTGAAAAAATTTTGAAAGGATCAAACGGACTTAAATATACTTCTCATAGCGCCTGTATTTGTACAGCACATTTTATTATAAAGGAAAAATGGCAAGGTTATGTCTTGTACTTCAGAATGGAGGGGGTTTATTGTTTTTAAAATTCATCAAAATTAAAACCTCTGGGTTTATCTGTGCTGGAACACGGAAAAAGCTCTCACTGGACCATAATTTTCCTAAGCTGAATCAAAAATTACATTTCCTCAAATCTGGCTGCAGTACAGCACCTGGTTGCTTTTTGTCCCTAAGTCATCAAGGAGCTTTCCTTTCCCAAAAAGGTTGAAGAGCTATTTATTTTTTGCCTCTCTTCTTAAACTGCTGCCAGACTTGCCATGTTGGCAGAAACTCAAGAAGCAAAATCACCCACTTGAGTCCAGGTAAGCCACCCACGGGTGTTCTGATCACGCTGCAGACACCCGACCCGAACCCAGCAGCTATAAATACCAAACCTGGCAAGCACACACTCACCAATCTCTCTGGAGATCTGCGTGAACGCCTCCACGCCGCTCTCGCCGTAGTTGCCTTCGGAAGCCAGCGTGGAGACGTAGTTCCACCCCAGGGCTGTCACGATGTCCACCATGGCCTGGGCTTGGTACGAGTCTGGGGGCACCACGCGGGAGAAGAAGTCGTACCTGGTGTTATCGCTCAGCTCGGGAGCTGTGGATGCATAGCTGATTTGAGGTATCTGCAAACAGAATGACAAGTCATGCAAGCCAATCTAACAACGTTTTACACTACATCCTTGTACCTTTGAAAGGCTTGTAATAGATTATACACAGGCATTGTGCAGAACCAAACGTCTTGCTTTAATTAAATCAGCTGATCAGAAAGCGTCTCGGATTTTGTGTAATGTCAGTCAAGCTTTATTGTGTAACGCTCTCACCAAGAAATAATGCATTCAGCTGTACTCCAGATGTCATGACTCTTGACATATAAACACAACTTTTTTTATCGTAGCCCCAATAGAAACAAGTGAAGTAAAAAAATAAGGGGGGAGGAAAAACAAAGAACTCGTAGCACTACTACAGAAAATGAAAAGGTCAGTTATGATGACTGCAATTCTTGAAATTTGACAAGTAAAATGTGGATGATTTCCATTTCTTTATGTACAAGAAAATTTGTGTTCTCATTTTATAACTGTTTTTCAAGCTTCCTCTGCCACAGATTTTCCTTTTCCAGTATTAATAGTTCATTGTGTGTGACTTAAGAATATGAAGGCTATATATTAAACAGCAAAAGCTATCTGATAAAAAAACACACCTAAAAATTGTATACGATATATATATACTTGTATACATACACAGAAATATATATACATATATATTCAGATACATATGATATCCATATACAGAAGGAGAAAGCTTACAAGGATGGTAAATTTTGTAGAAAACATCTCAACATACTTAGTAGAAAGAAACCTAAATAACTGGAACACATTTTAAAATACATTACTATTCTCTTAGGGAAAAAAAAAAAAGAGTGGTTTTCTGTTAATTCTTGTCTTATACAGATGGTTCAGCAGTGTCCAGAAAAGACATTGTAAGCAATACTCACTTATTTTGAAGAATAATTTTGTTGCAAGAAAATTTAATTAACATATATGCTCACTTAAAAGGAGAATTACTTTCTTATTATAAATGGTGAAACTGATTAAACAAACAGTCATTAGCGTGAAATAAAAGATACTCCAAATATTTCATAGCATTGTGATCTATATTAATAAGAGGTGTTTAAGTCATGTCACAAAACATAAAACAGTCCTCAAGAAAGCAATCTGAATGGAGTTCCTAAGTTAATTTTGTTGAGAGCTAAACTGAGCAGCACAAGGCAAGAGGTGTTCTGGTAAATACTCTGCCACATTGGATGTCAGAGTAGAAGGTTGCAGTACAGCAACTTCCTCATCAGTACAAACTAAAAGTCTTATCTGGGGCAAATGTAAGGAATTCAGAGTCTGGTCATTAACCAAACCTGCATGACAGTGCAGATATATTTGCACAGCCTGAATAAACAGTTAATTGCCTAAGGCTTGGCACAATCATTTCTCAGTCAGAAACTAACAAAATAAACTCTTATGTATCTTGGCTGTATCCTTCTTTAACAAATTTTCTACACATGGAATTTCTGGAAACTCAGAACAAAATCTGAAATGTTGTTATAATAACAACTGAAGAGAAAAGAAAAAGAGAGGGAGGATCACAGAAAAAGTTAAAGCTTGTATTTCATGAAAATCAATATTACCAAAAAGAAAAAAATATACCAAGCAAAACTAAAGGATAAATTGTTCTTACAAAATTTGCCTTGAATAAACACCCTTTCTTTCAGAAAGTGTTTCAAACATTTTTATCTCTTCACAAAGAAATATTTTTGGCCTATAATAAGACAATTATGCATATTTCCAGCACATATCATTACCTTTCTAAACTTGTTCTATTACTCTCTAAAATAATGTAAAACAAGATGTAAAAACAATAAAGACAACCTTTGTGATTTTACTCATTTTGCTCCTTGGTGTTACATTTCTCAAATATTATGCCATTTTTCCTTTGCTGAAGGTTATTTCATCAATAATGCCAACACAACCAACACCACTAAGAAGTATTTAGACTGATACTTTGGCAGTGAAAATCCTGAAGCCTAGACTTAGATTCCTTTACTCTCTCAGTTAATTTTTCTTCAGGCATGAGATGAAGAACAAACCCTAGATGTGTGTTTGTGGGAGAATTGTTGGTTCAACCACAGCAATGAGATGTTTCAGATCAATAGAGATATTTTATGTACTACAAATATCACTTTTTTGGAGCCCTGGAAAATGCAGAGAAGAGCTGCTCCTTTCCTATTTTTCAGCTCTTTGCAGCTCAACTTCTTCCCTAGAGTTATTTCTGATAACAATGAAAATGGAAAGCAAATACAGCACAAACACAGTACTCTGAAATCACTGGGCACACTGGTAAGCTTAACTCACCACTGTTTTATAACATCTGCCAGCTTTTCACTATCAGCAAAGAACAATATGCCACATGAAAGCAGGGAGAAAGACACTCTCTAAATAGCAAGCCAACCTTAAGTTTGGAGGAAAAAAAGCAGTTCTTGCAATTAAATATATAATTATTTTCCTCATTTCTTTTTGTATATGTCCCTCATGGTTATAAACAACACCCCTGTCAAGAATTTTCTCCCCAGAATTGTATAACTCCCACCCAGAAATGCTTCATGGACTTCTTTTTCTGGAAGCAGTTTATGCAAAAGTAAATAGTAACTTCGTTTCTTGCCTGCTTTTAAATGTGCAATTTTATATAGGGGAGCTCTGAAAAATAGCTCTAAAATTTGAGGATTTGGTTTATGTTCCAGTTACACAGGAAGTAAAAAGACTTAGCAAAGACATTTTTTGGCATGAGGTCAAATTCTTTGGATTTAGTGGTTCAATAATCCATGAATGAAAAATATATACATTAAAATATAACAACTCTAGTTATGGACTGTAGGTTTAATAAAGCATTTTACATTTCCCCAAGTACATTTTACAAGATGGAGCATAGTGCTGCCTAAGCAAGGGAACTGTTATGCTCTATCAATTCAGTAATGTGTGTTTTTTAAACTCCCTAAACACAGACTGAACTCCTAGTTTAAGTTCCACTGGTCTCTTGAGACATAAATTTGCATTTTGAAAGAAACCTTTAAAGAATGAGAAATCTAGAATAAGAAATAAAACTTTATCTAATTTTTCAAAATTAAGTACAATACCTGCAACATCTGCACTGTATTTAAGTGGCATATATTAGCATTAATGGTATATTTCCTTCTCTTTTGGGGAAAAAAATTGATTATATAACCACATTTGAATTGGTTCTTGCACAACATCTGTCACATTCACTGACAGTTGCTGAAAGCATTCCTGTTTGACTGTTCATTGATATAATTTTTCTATTCTTTCCTGCCCTATGGTTTGGCCACTGTCTCACATTAACCTATAAGCTGCTGATAAGCTCAGCTTCTAGTGGGTAACAGACTTGAAATCTTTGAAACTATTTTATAAGTTAATTCATAGAAGCCCTATTTTTATTATTTTTAAACCTTAAGCTATTAAACTTAAGGTTGAAAACAAAAAAGACCCTAATGTCATGGTTTAAAACAATATCTAGTTTTAGTTTCATACTGGTCTTAACCCCAATACCTGCTGAAACTACTTATGATCTCTCTGTTCTTCAATCCAAGTCAGTGGTGGCTTCATTTCAATCTATTTTTCAGTCATTGGCATCAGAAAACTATTCAGCATGCTTAAAAATAAAACAATGTGGAGAAAAACAAACAAAACTAAACCCAAACACATACACTCCAAAAAAAATTTTTTATAACTAAGCAGAACATCTAATCCTTGAAGGTTCATTCAAGCCAAAATCAGCAGTCCAGAAGAGTCTGCTTTTCAGCGACCTATCTGTATATCTACATCTCCTAGCTGATTTCTCTAAAGGTTTCCCCATCCCAGAGGATTAGAGCAGATGAAGCAGGTACTTTCAGAAGTGACCATCCACAAGCATGACTGTGGCAGCTCCTAAAGGAAGGATGACATCAGCACAAGACCAGCACCAAGCATTACTACAAATCAGACTTGTGCTCCCTCATGGAGGAAGTGTGGACACCTTCAGGGGTGCCAAAGGCAGCTAAGAGAACTTTACATTTATTTCAGCCAAGCGGTAAACTACTTTCAGCTCCTCATACACTGAAAACAAAAACCACCCACTACACTCCTGAATCCAGAACTATTCCTAGAGGAACATCCCTATGGATGGAGGTGTAGGGGTTCCAGTGTTGGGGTCCAAACCCCACAACACAGAAGAGGTGCACTGAAGATGACAGAAGAAACAACATGACCTAGTTGTGCCCTACCAGAAGACTGTCTTCACCAAAGCGGGCAGATTTAACATGCTTTCTCTTGAATTACATGCTCTCCAAGTTTAAGGCAAAAGTTCACTACAACCCTTTTACTGAGCTTTCAAATCCATTTGCATGCTACATTTGACAACATAAAGCATCAGCTGGCCATTTCATATGCCATCTTCCTTTACGCAGTCTTCCAGCTGAAAGCATGATTTGGGAACAAAATAGCAGACAGTGAAATGAGCAAAGCTCATAATGAAAAAGACTTGAGAAAGGAATCACTATCCATTTTAAAAATTAGACATTATCAGTTTCACTCAGAGCAGTAGCTATGTTGTACAGTCACCAAGAGTAATGAGCTTAAATCACTCACATCTTCAGTTTCACTACCCACTCAGTCCTATCATTCCTAACTTTAACAGATCAACTAGCATTTTATTTTTCTTTTCCATTCTCTCATCACTGAGCCCTTTTTTTTTTTTTTTTGGAATATTAGCAATAGCACATTAAAAATAGTAGTAAGTGCAACTAAAAAAAGTGAAGCCAATAAACTCTAAGTTAATGACTACTCAGTATCAGCTGGCATGTTACCACCAACTAATACAGCTAGGAAAGGAGTTAAAGTACTCAGAATAAAATTTGACTGTGGAAACATGTTTTCAACTTGATGATTTTTTGAATTTTAAATGTCTATCATTAATCATTAATGGCCCTGTCTCTTCCAAATTTTTATTCCCTCTTCTGTACAGCAAGAAAGAGTTCTTTTTGAGTCCAAAAAATTCACAGCAGTGAAATGAATCCTCAGGGCCTAGATATTGAACAGTTGCAGGAGGAGAGCCAAGGTCACAAAGCTTAGGCTATTAGTGACATTTTTAAATTGCCATCAGCCAAAGCACCATCTTAGTTTGCTTTTGCTGCTGAAAAACATCAGCCTGCAACACAGTAATGCCAAAGCCATTCAGGAAGGCCATTCAAGATTCAAAAGAGTTTGATAAAGCTTAATAATATCCTACTGTATACCAAACAATACTGAAAACATCTTTTATTATTATTAACTATAGGAAAAGGTGAAATGCACCCTGGAACATTTCTCTAACATAAAGGGAGCCTGGGAGATTAATTCAACTGTTCTACACACTCTGCAGAACAATAGTGTAAACAGCTCCACATCTCCCATGTATCTCACTCACTTTGGCTAGACAGCATTATCAAGACACCTCAAGTTCAACTTCCTGCCACGATGGATTCATCCTTTCCTGTTGTCTTCTAATTGCCAAAGTTCCCATACCTGCTTAGTGATTTCTCATAGCCATCTCCTCACAGCACTGACTTCTCCACAGCACAACCAACAAACCCCATCTCTCTCCTCACCCAGCTAACCCACTCTTTTGTAGCACTCGTCTCCTTATTGGACACAGCTGTGGCCTGTTAAGGGCAGGCCTGTTCCTAATCTTTGGTGATTGGTACAGCTGCAACTCCTCAAGGGTGAGACTGCCTTCTGCACTATTCTCTTACATTCTATCCCCCCACACCTCCCTCTGTGACAAACACTGGAGAGGTCACCCTTGCCACCCTAGATACCTCGTTTCATTCATTTCAGAATTAACCAATATTAAATCACCCTGTGAGACCCAACGCATTAAGACTCAGTAAAGCCTTTGGAGAAGTGAGATGGCCCCTTCAATGCCCACAGCAGGCTGACACCTTGACAACTCCACCAGCTACAAATCATCTGTGCTAGAGCTGATGTTATGGAAAAGTTCCAACATATGAAGTTTTTTTGAATCAGCCTCATTCCATGGATTTTACTGTAAAGAGGAGTGATCTACAACAATATATTTTCCCAGTAGACAAATTCATGTATTCATTTATATTTATAAACTTGGGCAATTCTAATCTATATTTATTTAGATGAATACATTTTCCTTGGATGTTAAGGACCCTCAATGACAATATTTATCATGTGTCAAGCAATGCATGTTGTTGAGAAATTACCACTGATTTATATCTCACCCCCCAAAAAATTATGTTGATACTAACTTGAGCAAAAGCAAGAAAACACAATTATGTTTTTCACCCAGATGAATAGGATTTAAAATGCATTTCTTTCATAAAGGTTTAGTAGAATTTGAAAAGCTTTGGAAACAGAAAGAAGAAAAATATAATCAGAAAGCTGTCATTAGCTGATTTCACTTGGTAGGCAGGACTTTTTTAAACCCATTTGAATTATTCCAAGTCATTCTATTTGCAGTAAACATCATAGCTGCTCCTGTCAAGGGCGCTTGCAATTCATATACCTAATGATGAAGAGGCAATGGATACACCACTTCAAATGTTTTGGAAGTTACACATATATTTGTACAGGCTTGTGTGCAAAGATATGGGGTTTTGTGATAAAATGCAACATTGCTATTTTTTGCCCCAAATACAGAAAGAAAAGGGATCTATCATACCTAAATGCTTCTGAGCTGGAACAGGTAGATTATTGTGCTTTTTTCTTTCTATTTGTCTTTCACAGAGTTTACTTCTGCTGCCAGTTACCTTCTGAAGACATATTCCTGAACAGAATATAATTTCAATGATCAGCACTGATATTTTCATGAAAGCACATAAATGAGGATCAACACAGCTCCATTTGTTGCCAAGAAAATTATTTCTGCAAACATCATAACCTGGTCTGGTATGTGAAAAACTGCAGACACAGATGCAATTGCTAGCCCAGTGGAAACATGGGCGTAAAATCAAACATGCAAATCCTCTTTCATTACTGATTTTCTCTTTTTTTTTTCCCTCTCCACTACAAACAAAGTAATTACCTATCATACTTATTTCTGAGGATATTCCTGGTGGTCAAATGGTTACAACTACAGTAGTCTGAATAAACTGAATTACCCTAGTAATTTTTTTTTGGGTAATACATGTAATTGTACAGTGTCAGATAATTGGCTGAAAAACTGTTAAAGCTCCATTGCATCACCACCTGCCAGAAAGTATCTTTCACAAAGTCTAACAAGAAATCCTACAGCAAGAGCATTTCAGTTGATGACCTGCCATTCTGCCCTGGTAGAACAGGATGTGACAAAGGAAGAATGTATATAATAAAAAGTACCTAATAAAAAGTGTTTGAATTCAATTAGGTTCATTCCAGTGGGTTGAAGTAGGTCAGGGACTCATTATAAGTCATTACTTTTAATTATACACAAGGGATACTACAGAAAATAATGATGATATGATATCCCAATCTCAAATCCCACAACAGATGCAGCATCTAAAAAATATATTCATCACTACAGGAAGTATGGGGAGCACTTTAGGGCAAAACATTAAAAGAATATTTATGCATTAGGAACATTTTTACAGCTGAAGTACATCTTGTCACACTGTGCAACACTGTGTAACTCCAGAAGGATGAGAATCCATCTAAGGGGACAGCTTGAATTGTCATCAATATTCTATGCAAGGGAGACTATTGATAAATGTTAACAATGGAATTTTCTCAGTGTGGGAGTTCAATACCAGTATTTCTACATCATGTTAAATCCTGGGGTTTTCCTCTCTGAAAATCAACTGAGCCAAGCAGTTGCACATTCAATTATCCACCATCTTTAGGCAGGCTCTTTCTAAATATTTTAAGCCCAGCTGAGGTCCAGGCACTGAATGATAAACTGAAGAAGCAGCAGATCAAATGAGAAATATTCATACGGAGATCAAATCGCGAGGAGGGGGGATGGAGGGGATCTTGAGCTTGGGAATTGCTGGTAGCTCTTCCTTTACAGAACCCTCTGTTCTCCAATCATCAGATCAAACAGAAAGCCAAGGATGGTCAGATAGCTTTAGGGACTTCTTAAACTATTAAAATTCCCTTTCTACTTGTCAGGGAAACCCACACTTAATTATGTGTATCAATACATTAGACTTGTGTCAGATTCTGCTGAGCACAGTGTGAACTCTGATATTTCAGTTTTTCTAGCTCTACTTTCCTCATTAGAGCTTGTCATGTCAGTGTCTGGAACTCTAATCTCTTTTGATGAGTTTGAGAAAAATATACAGAAAATATGCATTCCTTTTCATCTGAACTAGGAAAGCCAACTTTTTATTATTATTCAGCAATAACAAATTTAGCTAGTAGGTCAGAGTATACCTCAGCCAAAATCAGGTTTCCTTTACGTTTATTTGATAATTTGTACCATAGAGAGCACAGCAAGCAATTTCAGAGGCTTGCCCATGGGGACATGCACTCGTTCATGGAAATTTTTCTGATTACAGAGACCATCACTATGGAAGGAAGTATGAGACACAGGAAGGAAGGGAAAAGCATTGGAACAGACTGCCCAGGGAGGTGGTGGAGTCCCCATTCCTGGAGAGTTCAAGACAGAACAACATGGCACTGAATGCTGTGCTCTGGTTGACAGGGTGGTGATCAAAGGTTGGACTGAATGACCTCAGAGGTCTTTTCCAGCCTTAATGAAGGTTGGGAAGGGAGAGTGAAGGGGAAAGTGCCCTTGCTAGGATGCAAGATGGCAAGCTCTGCCAAAGGAACAACTCTGACCTTTGCATTCACTTTTACTGCTGCAAGGCCACCCCAGCTTACACCACTGCCTGAGCAGCAGCGCTCCCTTTTGCCACCCATGCTGCCACCTTAACATCATGAGATACAAACAACCAAAATATATCATGAGGAGGAAAAGTAAATTTTGTATTCCTGACAGCTCTCTCCACTGTAGTGGACAACGTGAAGCGATGTGAACAGGGCTCAGCTGGCCAGACAGATAGGTGCAGTGCCCTAGTGGGTGACTTCAGATGTTCCACAGTACACTGCCTGCACTTCAGCTATGGCTCAGAAAACCCAGCCTTCCAGTAACCTCTCTGTTCCAGGCTAAAGACTTGGATACCACGTATCAGAATGCATTAAGAAAATCCCCACTGAGAAAATCCATAGCTATGGATTCCTTTCGCAGCACACACAATTCATATGGGATTATAAAGCACAATCTTAAATCCATATACTACAGACTTAGAAGAAGGGAAATTAAAAGTATTCTTGTTTTGTTTGCCTTCAGATGAACTTTCTTTCATTCTTAGAACAATCAGACTTGGCTGATAAACAACTTTACCTTGAGTTTTTAACATTAAAAGGTATAAAACATTAGACAGTGCCAAATGATTTCCAAAAAGTTCGATATTTCCTGTATTAACACAGTGAAATGCTAAGTCCAGTTGCTACCAGTAGAAAAGTTGAAGAGCAAAAACATTTATGAAGGAAAATGAGGTGGAGGGCAACAAAGCAAAAATACTGATTACTTTAATTATGTGACAAAAATGATTCAGATAGAAGGAATAACCTAGTGTTCTCTTTCCTTGTGCCTAACAGTGTCAGTGTCTTAACTCTTCCAAAGTACAACCTGACTGTCAAGGGGTAATATTACTTGTCCCCTTTGAAAATCCCAGGCTTGCAACACAGAAAAGCAAATGTAACTAAATTATCCACCATCTGGGGATTGTTCAAAATAATAACCATCCAATCTTAGACTAGAAAAAGGAAGCCTTGTAATTCAGGCTCAGAATTACATCGTACAAAGTACAAAAACATGCCTTGTCCTTTACCCCCATCAAAAAGCCATACTGAAACCTGCATGTCCAAGCACAAACAGGGACTTAGTGCCCACAGTCTCCACTGAGATATCCTGCAGACAGACTTTGGGGTCTTGATGATGAGCATGGGATTCTGCAGCCTGCTCCACAGCCAAAGAAGCCTAGCACCAAAGAAGCCTAACAGTTCTAAGATTAGCAAAACAATCAAATTTGACAAATACCTGTATTTCATAAATTTTGCCATTCTGATAGAATAGGTACAGCCTTACAAATGATACTCAACACACAAGAAGAGATAACAACACAAGGAGGCTGTGCCCATGGTCAGAGGTATGAGATACCTTTGAAGTTTGAACTTATCGACCACGTTTTGACCCTGTCAGCAGCCATGAGTAAAGTTTCCAAAAAGTAATGATTGTCATAAAAGTCAGGAACTCAGAAGAAATTATTATATTTTTATATAAAGTACTTTATATATGTATAATATACATATACACACACATATTCTGTATGTTACACCATTTTTTTCCTTTCTTTTAGTGTAATTAGTGGTTTATACTTCCTCACTGATGAGGCTACCCAAATTTTATTTCTAAGCTGATATTGTTACTAACTCAAATTGAACAAGATGAGCTTTAAGAAAAGCACAGCCTAAGGGGAATAAGATCACTTGAAGAAACAGAAACCTTGCAGAAGTTTCTTACCTGCACAGCAATATATTCTCTATTTAAAGGAGATAATTGGAATATGGAGGAAATATTTTTTATTAGTGTATTTCTTATTGAATTCATCTCTAGATATAGTTACATATTCCTGACATTTTCTCCTTGTTGTTTCCTAAAGAGTGATTTAGGATACTTGGTTTGAGCTCTGCTCCTCTCCTTTGGCAGCTCATATTCAGAGATACTCAGTAGAAAAGGCAAAATCTTCTGTAAAATACAGCAGGACAGGGTCACTCCTCACTCACATCTACTGAGTAAGGCTTCCTTTCCCACAATAGATATTTTTGTGGGCATAGTCCCAATGCAGTCAGAGAGCAAAGTCAGCAAAAGCAGCATTTGATGTAGGAAAAAAGCCTATATTGGATGAGCATTTCACAATTTCTGCAAATTCTCCTTTTCCCTATTTTTATTCATTGCAATTTAACTACAAATCAGTTTACTGTTATCACCACCATACAGCCTTGTTTGAGTGTGTTAGCCTTAGCCTTCCTGGCTAGTGCAATGGAGATTTCCTCCCTAGCTATGACTCTCCAATATCTCTAAGTCCAAATACAGAGTGATATATAAGTCCTTTTGAAGGTTCTTAAAAGTCCCCCTCAGTTAGCTTGATCCTGTAAGTCTGGCCACACCATCAACATCCTACTTCAGCAGCTCAGCAGGATGATGAAAGAAGAGGGCCTGAGGAGCTTTCAATAAGTTCAAAAGCTCCCTCACTCAATTTTTTCCCATTTCAGCAATCCCAGTAACAGCTCACATTTCTGACAGCATGTCAGTAGTCAGAGCAGAGCTGGCTGATGACCACTTTCAGTGCCCTGAGAAGCAGCTCTCCTGTCTGCCCTCCCACCTGCAGGGATCTGCTCACCTTTGCCATTCAGCACGGCCAGGGAGTGCTAAAGCGGTTGAAATACCCATGTCAGCCCACAATGTGTTTTACAGAATTTCTGTATTTCTTTAGCAGAATGAGAAATCAATTGGTTCTGTTCTGCCCAAATATTGGTAACCTTAATACTCATCAACTGCTGAAGATTTTTTGCTATGGCTGATGCAAAACATTGCTATTTAAATCCAGCTTTTTTTGTTCTGAAGACAATCCCATGCTTTCCTGACAGTGCTTCAGTCTGCAGCTACTGTATGCAGCGCATCAGTGCAATTTTTGGAAACCTCTCCTATACTGTGCACAAATGATTTGTATTAGGGACTAGAGTGCCGCTGTACTACTTCTGAATACTACAGCAGCTTTTGATGAGTGAACATCTTTTATTTTGAAATTTTCCTCCCTCAGTCTGTTGCTGCATATGTTAAAAGACCCCATCAAAAGCAAAATTACACTAAACTAGATTTAAAAGTGTCAAGTGCATTGAATAAACATTGGAGACATCAAAAGCCTGAGTGGATGCTCCTGACAACAAGTGGTGTGGGAATGCCAGCCTGTGCTGAGCTTGATAAAATTCCATTCTGTCTACTGACTGAAATTGCTTCACAAATATATTTCTGCATATCAGTGTCACCTATCCAGTTCCAGGCACTAGAAGAATTGGTTTAAAATTGCCAACTGAAAGATATCAACACTTTTTTTTTCCATGGAGTATCAATGTCATCTACATCTCTTTCAAAGAAGAAAAAAAATAAAAGAAAAAAACAACCAAACAACCCACACAACTTTGAAGCATTTGTTTTTGATGTGTTTAGTCTGTCTTCTCTTTCACGGTTTGCAGTCTTACTTTTTAATCACGAAGGCTACAAAGGACTGAGGTTTATTGAAACAGAATTTGGGAGTTCTGTCAACATGTGAGTTGCCTACATAGCAGAAGTTCATTACCTTGGAATGGGATTCATATAATATTTACTGAGTTAGCCAACTGAAATACCAAGCAAGAGATGTGCCCAAGACCATATTTCTTTTGTAGCCCAAAGTCATCTTCAACCCACCAGAGGGGTTCAGATATCTTTTCTAAAAAGAAGTCTGAAGATAAGGATAATGTTGACAACTCTATTTAGATTTTCTTAGGAAATGTTAGTTGCCACTAAGCCCACATTTATACACTTGCATCTTCTCTTGAGATGCATTTCTTCTGTGTAGGGCTAATGGGAGATCAAGTTCCTTTCCTCTAGGTCAGAAACCAATACAGACAGAGTTTTAGCAAAAGCCAAAGAGTGAAACATGGCTCTTACATCACCTTTAGCATGCATCCAGCCAGAACCAGATCTCCCTAAGGATTGCTCTGAGGCACTGGCCAGACTGAGATAGGAAAGATGCTCTCACTCTCTCATGGTAGCAAGGTTGTGCATGGATTGGTTACACAAAGCTGGAAGACAAGTGCAGAGTTGCAGAGCTCCAGTTATATCTGACCTGGTGCCAGGATCTGGCTTGACTTCTTGAGGTATGTTTGACATTGAAAAAAATATTTGCCAGGTAAGTAGGAAATGAAGTAACTGTCAAGGTGACAGCCCCCATGGGGAAATACAGCCACAGAATAAGAGAAACTCACTGGCCAAGATCAGACAACAGAAGTTTCACAGATCCAAGAACATCTTTACAGATCCCAGACTAAGATGCCCAAGTGCCCCTTTAGGCAAGAGAGTTCTGTGAGGTCTTACTTTTTCTATCTGGGCTCGATAGTCCAAATAGAACTCTTCAGATCTATGAAAATTATCACAATTAAGAGATACAGTTGTATTATGCAGTTTCAAAATTAATCTGCAAATCTTCTGTGTCAGACTTCTAAAGAATGGCAATTTCACCCCCTATTAGAATAAGAGAATTTCTGTCTGGCAGAATTCCCCATATAAGGGGAGTAAATTATCTTCTATATGTTTGAACATTAATCAGTTTCTTATCTCTGAGCATTTTTCCTTTTTTTACATTTTATAGTAGATATCCTTTCCACTCACTTGAGACAGCTGAGCCAATAATAAACAAAATTTCACTTGAGAGAGAAAGGTTTTAGCTTTATATACAGAGGTGTCACAACAATCAGACTCTAACTGAATTGCTTCAAATGAACTTCTGCATGCACAGAGGAGAGTTTTGTGCAGAATATACAAGAGAAAATCAGAGATGTTTCCAGTGCCTGTGCTGGAAGTCAATAGCTCCAGATTCCTTCTACCACCCTGGTGTCAGAGCAAAGGGCACCTTCAGATGCGAGCCTCTGCACAGCCTGGTGGACACGAGCCTCAGGGCTGGAGTCTCCAGAGCCTGCTCTGTTCTGCAGCCAACTGCAGAGCAAAACCTGATCCTCAGACAGGCAGCAGCCGCAGAAAGCCAGGCCGGGGTGCCCCGTGCTCTGCTCCGCTGGCCAGCAGCTGGAGAGCCACGGCTGAGAGCAGCACAGGGTCCCCGTCCCAGCAGAGCCCGGCTGGGGCAGGGCACACCCCCAGTGCCAGGATGGGACAGGGCACACCCCCAGTGCTAGGCTGGGACAGAGCGCACCCCCAGTGCCAGGTTGGGGCAGGGCACACCCGCAATGCCCGGCTGGGACAGGGCACATCCCCAGTGCAGGCCAGGCTGGGGCAGGGCGCACCCCCAGTGCCAGGTTGGGGCAGGGCACACCCGCAGTGCCGGGCTGGGGCAGGGCGCACCCCCAGTGCAGGCCAGGCTGGGGCAGGGCGCACCCCCAGTGCCAGGTTGGGGCAGGGCACACCCGCAGTGCCGGGCTGGGGCAGGGCGCACCCCCAGTGCCAGGCTGGGACAGGGCACACCCGCAATGCCCGGCTGGGGCAGGGCACACCCCCAGTGCCAGGCTGGGACAGAGCGCACCCCCAGTGCCAGGTTGGGGCAGGGCACACCCGCAATGCCCGGCTGGGACAGGGCACATCCCCAGTGCCGGGCTGGGACAGGGCACACCCCCAGTGCCAGGCTGGGGCAGGGCGCACCCGCAGTGCCAGGCTGGGGCAGGGCGCATCCCAAGTGCCAGGCTGGGGCAGGGCACACCCCCAGTGCCGGGCTGGGACAGGGCACATCCCCAGTGCAGGCCAGGCTGGGGCAGGGCGCACCCCCAGTGCCAGGCTGGGGCAGGGCACACCCCCAGTGCCAGGCCAGGCTGGGGCAGGGCGCACCCCCAGTGCCAGGCTGGGACAGGGCACATCCCCAGTGCAGGCCAGGCTGGGGCTGCAAGGCTCCCCCATCAGAGTGCAGGCAAAGGCTTTGCCTTTCTCCAAGCACCCTGAGAGTGAAACCTGCCTCTGAGCTGCTCCCATTAGGGAGGGTGCTGGCTCTGTTCCCCCTGAATCCAGCCCGGTGGGATGGCAGGCTGCACACAGGAGAGATACACTCTGTGGGACACAGGGAGCACTTCACATCTGCAGCCACAGAAAGAAGACAGCACCTCTGGGACCCGTCCTTCCAGTCAGGGATAGATCAGTGAGAATGAGTCTCGAAGTGCACAGGTAGGATCATTGCTTTAGGGCTTATAGACAAAGTTACAGTGGCACAAAAAAAGCTCTGCAACTACTGATAGCTGGCTAGACAGGAGATTATTTGAATTTTTGCACAGGAGCTAGACCAACCATATTATTCAACCATTTTTCCACATGGTGATTTTTTATTTCCTCCCTCCCACAAGAGGACTCCTCACTTCAAACCACAAATCATTGCTATTATTAGTGTTATTTCCACATCTTTTCCTGAAAGTAAAGAAACAAACAGAAAAGCCTTCTTCAGACCTCTGTTTCAGTTTGGATGCATTTGGGTCGCACAGTAAGAAAAGCAGAAGCAGCCTTTCTGCATGGGAACTATTGAGTTGCTCTCATGCTACTATTTCATCACAGACTGTGGAAATTCAAGGTCTGCAGTACAAACTTCCAGAAACATAATTAAGAATCAGGCTCTCATATGATGTAACCTCTCCATACTATAGGTTTTTGAAGATATAAAACAAAATAATGCTATTTTCCTATATTCTATAGAGAATAAGATGCTCAAGTCTCAAACTACTAATTTCACTATTTAAGTGTTTATTAATGTCAAGGAAGCTTTTCATGGATGTGGAACTTCACCTGAAAGCAGCAGTTGAAAAAAAATCAAAATAAAACAAATTATCGGAAATGTGATCTTCTCACACACCTTTTTTTAAAAAGGTTTCTATATCTACACCTACATATTGTAGAGAAATAGGAAGCACTTGATATTCTTCTCACACTACATCAATTTCCACATCTTATCTTTCTTCAGCTCATACCTGCTGTAGAAACAAAATCTAAGGAAAAAATTAACATGTTTAAACTTACCAGGTAAAAATAAATTCTTGATATATAGTCAGAAGAGATTAATTTGTTTTATCTGTTTATAATGCAAAATGCAGCATGTTAAATACTGAACTCTGTCTCAGAATGTGAAAAAATACATTCTCCTTTTTATTGACCTCAAATATTAAATCTAAAGAACAGCTGGAAGGTAGAGCCTGCAATACCTCCTTTGATTAGTCAACAGATGTTCTATGGAGTCCAAAGTTTCTGAGTCCCTGAGTTCTGATTTTTGCTGTTAACTCAAAAAATAACAAAATAGAAACCTGAGCTTCCCCCCCCCCAACAACTGACTACAGCAACAGTAGCTCTCTAAAACCATCCTCCTCTAATACTTCTGCTTGAGGGAAAGGTTCCTATATCTGAGATAATTTGCACCTGCTTGTATGAGTCACCTGTTAGTACAGCTGCTCCTTAATGATAGTGCCTTGCAGCTGAGATAAGAGTAAATTCAACAACTAAAGATCAAGAGGTGATTTGGGAGTCTAATACATCAGTTTCTTCCACTGAACAGAAAACTTATTTCCTTATTAAAAAAAATATATATATTGCATGATCCAATAGCTAAAATGAGGAAAGAAAAAACATTAGGACTACAAATAAGATAAAGATATTTAATGTTGAATGCAACTAACTGCAAGAATTTGGCTGTAATTTATATGTAATGTAAAACAGTAGAGTCCAGACTTCAGGTCAGCAGACTTTAACTTACTCAGGAAACTGTAAGGTGTGATCTTATGGCAGGTCTGAAAAGGAAAGGAGTTCAGGGAAGCTGGCAGGTCTGTCAGACTGCCTCGACAACTGCAAGAGCAGTCCTTGGGGATAGTCAGGAAGTCATCAAATTTATCAGAAAATCAGCATGACTGAAGAGAGAACTTAGAGCATAGAAAGATTAAAAGGCAATACACAGGAAAAGGATGGAGGGGGCAGGAAGAGGAGTTTAAGAACAAATCATGCCAGACCACCCTGCTATTGCTCTAGAGTATAGTGATGGGGTCTGCAGTGAAGGATAGAGCAGGAGTTGTCATTTACATTGGCTTTAGCTTTTGACTCTGTCTCACACCGTATTCTTGTGTCCAAGTTACAGCTTTACAACCTGCTGGTGAGCAAATAGGTAAAAATCCAGTCAGGCCATCTGGGAAGGGTCACAACTAAGGGGCCATACTCCCAGCTGGAGGCTGGTTAAAAAGTTGACTACCACAGGTGTCTGTTCAGGAACTCATCCTGCTTAATACATTCACCAGAGATCTGCAGGTTTCTGAGACAATGGAGTGCATTTTAACACCAGACTGGGGGAAACAGTGGATACACTGCAGGACAGGGCTGTCATATAAAAAGGCGTATACAGGTTTGAGGAACAGACTAAAAGGATCCTTATGAAGTTTAATAAGGGGAAAAGCAAAACCCTGCATTTAGGAAGGAAATGGTCCTTGCAACAATACAGGCTGGAAACTGATGCAAGGGGAGAAGTTCTGCAGAAAAGCCCCCTGAAGATATCAGCATGAGACAGCAGCACCCTGGCAGCAAAGAAGATGAGAAATACCCTGGGCTGTAGTAACAGGAGCAGGACACAGAAGGGATTATCACTCTCCATTCACCACAGTGGGTGATGATGCACACTGGAGTACTGTGCCAAGTGTTGGTTCTCCAGGTACAAGACAGAAATGGATAAACCAGACCAAGCTGAGCAAAGAGGCTGCCAAAATGCTTGGGAGCTGGAGTCCTGTGAGGAGAGGTTGAGGGAGCTGGGATTATTCAGCTTGAAGCAGAGCTGGCTCAAGAGGAAGTAAACACCAGTCCTTCAACACCAGAAGATCCAGCCAGACTTCCACACAGTCATGAGGTGGCAGTGTGAAAGACACCAGACAAAAAGCTGAATCAATAAAAGTTCAGACTAGCAGTAGGAGAAACTTTTACACCATAAGCAGACAGTCAGACAGTGCAACACACTGCCCAGGGAGTAATTCTCCATTCTTGAGGCTTTTCAAGACCCAACCAGATAAAGACCTGAGCAAGCAGTCTGATCTCATAGCTGACCTTGAGCAGGAGCCTGGGTTGTCCCACCTTACTGGTGACTGGACTGAGCTCTGCGTTAAGTGTTCTTTGTAGTTCATGAAGAGAGACAGGAACCTCTATCTCGGGGCTTCTCACTGTTCAGACTGACCCCGAGAAATGTTGGAAAGTCTCTTTTCCCAGCCTGGCACTTGAAGAAGGAGTCAGAGCTCTTCATTCCTTGGTCTCAAGGTTGTTTATTGTATCTTATCTATAAAATATTTTCTCCTGTCCAGCTGAGGTCCGCCCAGCAAGACAGTCCAGGCACTCTGCCTGCCCCTGGGGCAGTGTTATGTCTTTATACTAAAAATTATGTGTACAATGTTTACAGTTACTTTCCAATACCTATCACCTATGTTAGACAATGAGCTTCGACTCTAAACCAGTCTAAAAGTGCCAACATCACAGCAGAAGATGGAAGCTAGGAAGAAGAAGGAGAAAGGCTGGACATGCCCAGATCCCACCATCTTGTCCCCTGAACCTCCATTCTAAAAACCCCAAAATTTGCTTTTTCACCTCATGATAAATTTACTATCATTCTACTTCAGCAGTTGTGGCTTGCAGATCTTCATCTAAGGTTGGTAACTTGCTCCACAGGTCATAATCAAAACCACAGGGATCTTGGGCTCTGTGCCAAGGTCTCTGAGCCCCCTGGAAGGCGTCTTGGCTACTCAGGATAGCCAGAGGGATGTCCTGGGTTCCGACAAACTTCCATTGTGCAAGTCACATCTAAATGGACTAATCAACCTCTACTGGAGACCTATTTGTCTCCAGTAACTGCAGAGATTAGATTAAAGTCACAGCCTCAATAATATTCAAATATATTTCTGTGTACCAAAGAAGCAGCAAATATTTGCCTTGGTTCTCATTTAAATATAGAAGTTAAATGGAAGTAGGCATCATCTGACCTAATTTTAGTCCTTTGATATGTCCTGACAGAGGAAAGTAAATATAACACAGTTACTGAAAACATGCAAGCACCTAAACCTATGCAGATTTTGTTGCTACCTTAAGAACTGCAGCTGCACAGTCAGGTTTTGGGATTACTTTCTCTAAGACTTCCTCTGCAGAAAAGAAAGTATATAAAATTTCATGTAGTAAATCATGGAAATAGTAAAAGAGATTTACAAAATATTGCTGAACCTTAAAAATCAAACACACATGGAAGATTTCATAGTAAATAAAGAGGCTTCCAATTGTATGGGCAAGATCAGCATGCTGTGACAGCACCAAAAAGGAAATTTGCATTGAACCAAGAAATAAACACCCATGCTTATTTAAAATATGCTTATATGCACATGCACATAGTGTAGGAATAGACCAGAGCAAAAAGTGAGGTCCAGCTCCTTTTGGTAAGAATGGTAACTGTCTCTGCAGCAGCCCCAGTGGCATTCCTCAGTAGCAAAATGCCAAGGAACTGCTTGGCTTCTCATGCATCCTGATTTTGATACTATAACATGGGCAGCAAACTAACACTAGGCACAAGGTCCGGGCCCCAGAGGTACATGGTGTTCTCCCATGAGTGAGGGGCACCACTAGCCCTAAAGACCACCAGGAATGTGAAAGATGACTTCCATGTCTTCCTTCTCTTTTTCATATACAGAAGCAGTGTCCTACTAAGAATGACAGTCTCCACCATACAGAAAACTCAAGATATTTTAGCAACATGCTCTTTATGTATTTGGAAAAAAAATAAAAAATTTTTTTTAAATCCACCAACTAGCTCAAAAGGTCAATTTCACTGCAGCAAAGGGATGAAAAGCCATATCTGTATTTCTGCCCTTTCCTCATAATTTTGAAGATGTTATTTGTAAAAAATGTCCATCTCATATAAGCAATTTATTTTTCTTAAATACTGTTACATTAAAAAGCTCTTGAAAAAACCCATTAATTTTCATGTGCATTTACCTCTTCCTCCAGAATGCATAGTGTCAGATTTACTTTGCTTTCCAATGTCATCACATACTGCTACCATTCCACCACAAGTGCCACTTCAGCTCTAGCCTCTTCAGCATGATGAGCCTTCCCTTGTGCTCTGTGTCCTAGACCACAACAAATGTTCTTTGTCTAAGCCGTTGTAAAAATAATTGGTCTGATTGCTAAAGATTTCTGCAGGTATGAAAGAGCATTTACTTGTTATCATGCTTACCATCTATAAAGCAAGAGTAATCTCATTAAGATATAATGTTCCCTTTGCCCACTGTCCATTTTTCAAGAATGACAGAATTCTGTATCAACAAAATGGTGTCAAGTTTTTCTAAAGCAAAATATTTTAAAATACATACTTTAGTAAATCCTCAGTCTTTGTAATTAGAAATCAAACTTCTATAATTTCTTTAATAAAGCAACATACTAACTATGCTACAAATAAATCAAATAAATTACCATTTTTAATTAAGCATAACAAACAATTAAACAGATGACATTTAAAACTAATTTTCTCTACTGGAGAGAACATGATTTAAATTGGTGCTGAGCCTAGCACTCTCCTTGTGGATATTCCTTCAAATGCAGTGACATTCAAAATCATCATAACGTTTTCAGAGACAAGTCTATTTCCATTTTCCAGTATTTGAAGTTTCACTTTTAAGCCAGGTTTTTTCAATTACCAAACTTCCGTAGAAATGCTTCATGTCTTAAAGTTTCTGCTCAGCTCCATAGTATGTAATTGCAGAACAGCTGCACAAGTCATACCAACCACTGATAAAAAGGCATTACAAACTTCTAAGCAAATCATATTTATAATGCATAATATTAAAGGCCAAAGAAAATCAGTAGTACTTCAAGGGAAACTTTGGAAAATAGGGCAAGAGCATCTTGGGAAAGTGGTAAATACTGTGCAGCAGTGAAAAGATGCAGCTGTCTAAAACAGAGCTCCCGTACAGCACACTGAAAAGAGAATTACCTTACTTTTGGCTGTACTTTGTCCCCCAAATTAAGGCATTATCTACACTTAACTGCTTCAAGGACTAGAGTTAAAAACTCTTAGGAGTCCAGTCCAGGAAAGAGTAGGCACTTGCATGAGTTACCTGATCCTAAGCACATGGGTCCTCCCCCAGGCACATATTTCAATACAGGAAAGATTTGCCCCTCTGAGCTATTTCAGGTGATCCAGAAGGCACAAAAAAAGGCCTATTTCCTGCTCTGAAAGCATTCTGTAATTCTTCATTTGTATGGTGTAAGTGAGTCTGTAGGAATCAGTGGATTAAGGCTCTGTAAAGGCAGTCAGCAAGGAAATATAGCAGGTGCACATTTCACTTGCAAGCTCTGCTTAACAATTGTCATCACATGTATACACACTTTTGCAAAGCATCAAATGGTAAAAACACAGCAAAGATGTTTTATATTAACTAAAAGGTAACAGATGAGTTTCTAGAAAGTGCAAAATGCAGCTGAACATTTCACCCAGATCATGTTCAAGAAAAATCAGAAGCACAAAATGATACCATGAACTTAATTCTTTTTCTGTTGCCTGAAAGAACTAAATGTAGTATGGTATCTTCCTGCTTGGACTGTATGTGTGATTCCCATCAGCATAAATGAGTGCTGTGTATGTGAATTGAGGGCAGAACAAGTCTGGCTCTGTATCTGCCTTCTGGAGTGTGAGAAGGTAGCAGTAAATTTGCTCTAAGTGAAAGAAGTGGGAAGCTGAAGTGTCCATTTTTGTAGCTAGCATATCACAATTGAAAAGGTAGTTGGAGAAACCTGTTTGTGACACATATTACATCCATCAGTTTAAGACTATAGCTATTCTGTTTTATATTGACATATAGAAACATATATATTAAAAAATACAAAAATAATAAGTTGTTAAAATACTTGAATTATGACATAAATAATTCTTTCTGCTTGGGAAAAAGCCTCAGGGGAACAGTTCTGCAGACAAGTCCCTGCAAGGGAAATGCTTCCAGGGAATGCCTCCCTAGACAAATCTCCTGCAAAGCAGAATGCCTCTGGCAAAATGCTTTTGGTAAAATGCTTCTGAAAGGTGATGACTGTCTTGACAAAACCTGTGCTCTCTCTCTCAGAGTGCCCAAAGCCAGGTTTTCATCACAGCAAAGTGCAGCCCAAGCAGTGGGATGAGCTCACTGTCTCTAACCAATCAAAATAAAAACTGGAACCAATTACTGCCTGCATCCCATGATTATAAAGCCAGAGATTTCCATAATCACAGTTATTACAAATATTTATACTCTGATTAGGTAATAGTGACAAATAACTGTCAGAACTAAGGGATTTATGTGTGATAGAGCTACTGAGGAATAATCATACTGGAGTTATGCAAATTACCCCTCATCAACCAATCTTACTGTAAGGATTTGCATATGTGATTACAAATGTGGAGTAATATACATATAACTCTGAGTTCTGCCTGCCTGAGAGACAGCTCCTTCTGAGGAGTATAGTTATCTGAAAAATCCTGACATTACTCTAGTACTGAAATTTGGTCTTGTTTTTCACAGTCATTGTGTTATCTGATAAAAATATATCTGTTGAGAAATTCTTTTGCCCCAGAAATCTTAAATCATATACTCACAATAAACAAAACTACTGTGGTTCCCCTCTTCCTCACTAATCTATTTAATCTCTCACTATCCTCTTGCTGCAGCTACATCTCTTGAGGACAGCATTTTCAGTCCCTGTGAGTGCTACCTAAGAGTGAAAAAGCAAAGAGTAGGAAGTGACCATATTTACTAGAGTGTAGAATAAGGAGATCAGAGCACACAGACAGATAAGCATGCTGGACAGATATTCAGAAAATGTCAAGTTTTTTAAAATAGAATGATCTTATTCCAAGCATACTGCCATAAGTAAAATTAGTAGCCCTGCTTTTGGTATTAAACCCTTTAGGACTAGAAAACTGACAACTTTCTAGCTACAGGATCAATTTCCTCTATTTCAGATTCCTTATCTCTTCACAATGGTCACTATGATATAAAGAGCTTTGCAACACTACCTTTTAAGCATTGCAGTAAAAGGCAGGGTGGGGAACAACTTTACAAAAGATTAGGCTTTTTCACAACTTTTCTACCTAAAGTGCTTGAATATCTGTTTAATGATCAATCTGAGTATATTTGATACATGGAATTTTCTGCACATAATCTTGAAAATGTTAATATATGCTGACAGCCAGGAATCTCTGGTCTCATCGTAGTTTAGACCTGAGGCCAGATCCTACTTCCCAAATCCTGCCAGAAAGCAAATGTACAAATACACCTTGTATTTCCAACAGCAATCCAGCCCTCCAACCTGCATGCAAAATCCTTTAAGTATTTTTCTGCTTGCCTGAAATTTTATTTGGCAGTTGAAGTATGTCTTCCATAAGAACACAACTACCATAAAATAGTTTGTTATTATCTCTAACGCCTTTTTTTGGGAAAACACATTTATTCTTATAATGGAAGGAACTTTGATTTGTAACATCAGCTTTTACAACACTCATATTTCCCAATGCCACTCCAAAGTGTGTTATTCTTCCATGGTCACTGTCTATTTGCTTTTCCATATGCCATTCTTTTCTGTTGTCAGTGCATAAATACAAGGAAGAAATTATATACACAGAGATCTTTACAAATAGAAGTATCATTGATGAGACTTGAAGGTAATTACAAAAAACCCAAGGAAGGCACTTTGCAATATTAAAAACAATGAATGCAGCATTTTCAGACACATGCTTAGTCAAATAGTTTATAACTAGGTGCTATCAGAGCTGGGTGGAGAAAGATCTCTCTATCCCAACAAAAATTTGAAGATTTAAAACTATCATCTGTTCTGCATGAGGATGGAAACACAACATGCCCAGCTTTTCCACCAAAAATAAAGCAAATCTATATTTTAACATAGTAGATGTTTCTAAAAGGTGTAAAATCAAAATTTGATTGTTTATCTAGGAACCAAAAAGTATTCAGTTGGGACTGGGGGCTGTCTGGGAGTTATATGTGTTTGTAAGCACTGAAACTGATAAAGTTTAGTGAAACTTACACTTTACAAACAATTTGATTCAACTAGTTATAATTTTCAAAGAAAAAAGGAAATTATCATCATAAAATTCTAGGCAAGGAGTAGTTGCTAGTATCCAAATGTTGATGCAGCACTCCTTTTATCCCATTTTATCTTTGTAGAGTTTTTTATTATTATTTTGTAACAAATGAATAATTTCTCAATAAAAAAAAAATTACAGTCAGTTTCAGGTTGTGCTGCTCACTCAAACCAGATATCTAATTAGATGTAGTCAATGTTATGACTCATAAACTAATGAGATTCTTTGATTCTTTCAAAAAGGAATAGGGCTTATCTCACTTGAGAAACGTTTTCCCAACTTTGAACATTAGACCATAGTAATCATGTGATCAAAAGTAATTTATTTAAAGAGTCTATCCCATATGTATTGTATAAACATAACACATGATATCCTATTAGGAAATTGTGAGGTTTTATATAATACTGGGAAAATATTCAAAAAATCACTTACAGAATTGCTCTTTCATTAATTTCTTACATTCCAAACAAATAAAAACTGGCTTTTAATCCTTATCAAAGCTAACTTGTAGACATAGCAAAGCTCTTTCTCACAAGACTGAAAAAGTTACAATTCTCATGCCTATATACCAAAAATATAGTGGGGATAACATCAATATGCCATGGCTTCTTGGCATCACCAATTCCTGAAAACAGATTTTAGTTGAAATTTTAGTTCATATTTTCTATCATTAAAATTATAGGAAAAATTCCAGGAATGCATGAGGTTTTCTGTGTTTTTCTTTTTGGAGAAAAGCTTTCAGCTTTTAAAATTAAGCATCTAGAATACTAATGCATATCTCATAACCTGAATCTACTTCTTTACACTGATTTATTTTAATCTGCTCCTTTTTGTTACAGAATGTAAGCTCACCCCCAGAATGACTAATTTAGGCCCTGGTGTGCATCCATTCCTAGCACCTGCTGAACTCAGGTGTGTCGTAGACATCCTTTTGTGAAAATCCTTTGTTAGGATTTTTTCCCTTCTGAGAAGCTGAGGCCTCAGAAACAAAATGTAAACAATGGTTATCTGCTGCTGTGGAATGCATCAGGTGTATTTTTGATTGGCCCATCTTGGATGTTTATAATTAATGGCCAATCAAGGCCAAGCTATCTCGGACAGAGTCCGAGAGAGCTGCCTTTGTTATCATTCTTTTCTATTCTATTTTTAGCTAGCCTTCTGAGATGAACCATTTCCTTCTATTTCTTTTTAGTATAGTTATAATGTAACACTATATATATATATCATAAAATAATAAATCAAGCCTTCTGAATATGGAGTCAACATTCTCGTCTCTTCCCTCATCCAAGAGCTCCTGTGACCATGGTCACACAGGTGTAATCAGTGTGACTGGGTTTAAACACACCTTGTACTTGAAGGTGAGTGCCCCTGCCACCCAGCACAGGGCACTGACAAAGAGGAGAGGTGGAGTCAGCAGGCTGTCTACTAGGGTGCAGATCAGGACGGTAGCTCTTGCTCCTGGAAACACATATTCATTTTGCTTGACATTACCATTGGTGAAAAAATACACAAAACCAAATGCAGCATCATCCAGCTCCTCCCAATTAGAATAAAGTTTGTGGTGGCTCCTTTTGCTTCATGAAATTGGCACTCCCCATTGCCCAAAGGAGTGCCCAAAGGAGCACACTCTAATGTGCTGAAATGGCTCTGCCCCATAGAATCACAGAATTATTTGTGTTGGAAAAGACCTATAAGATCACCAATTCCAATTGCTAACCCAGCACTGCCAAGTCCAGCACTAAAACCCCATCCCTAAGCACAACATCTACACATCTTGTAAATAACTCCAGGGACAGTGACTCAGCCTGGGTAGCCTGTTACAATGCTCGACAACCATGCCAGAGGTTTGGCAACCAATAAAGATGAAGAAAATGTGTGGACAGCTCTGATCAAGTGAACAACAGATTTGTGGTGTCCCATTTTTCATGCTTGTAATGCCACCACGTCCCATCCCCATGAAAGACTGAAACAAACTGGGATATTTCAGAAGTTAATTTGTCATAATCCTTTCAGCCTACAGTTCTCTCCATTCTCTGCCTGCCCACTTTGCAGCAGACCAGGGCACTGGTGTTTAGTATTCCAGCATCATGGGATGGACAGGGAAGCGGGAAAACAGCTGCATTCCTGGGAGAGATTTCCCAGCATTTGGGGATTTCTCTTCCAAGTATTAGCTAAGTGTTCATTACTCCCTCTTTAGCTTTCTGCTGCAGGAGCAAGGCTAGTGCTAGGGGGAAAATTTATGAGTCCCTCTGCATAAAATTATTTCAATGTGCCCTGAGACTGGGCACAAAGTCTGGCTGGGGATGACCCAATCAGTGTTACACTGACTTGAGTCTCAAGATAATAAAAAAGCTAACAAAGAGGGCTAAAGACTCCAAAACTGACACGTCAGCTACAAACTTCTCTTTTTGGTAAGTCTCGAAATCAGTAATAGTCTAAATGCCTACTCTCTTCTCTTCTTTTAGCAATCTTTTATGCTTCTATACAACAAATACTCTTCCAAACCTCTTTTGGTATCACTGATTTTTTTTTAGGAATAATACCTATGAAGAATCTCACAAAGTATGTTAGCTGCAATCCGTACTTCCTAAGTGAAAACTTTTATGGCTTTGAACTCAGTAACAGAAGGTTCATGTGACAGCTCAGCTTGATTTGTAATTAATAAATCCACAGGTCACTCAGCAAGAGTTCCTACTGCAAAGGATTGTTCTTTCATATATTAGGACAGGACCTGACTCCAGCAAGGTTGAGGCTGGTGGCCAGCTAATTTGGGTAGCACATGATGCTGAGCATCTGCTCTGAAACAGATGCTAAAGCTTTCTAAAGCTAGACACTCTCCTCTGTCTAGAGGTCCTGCTAGATGGTGCAAATACAAACAGCAGGGGCATACTGGTCCTATTTATATCTATTCCACATATCTCAAGATCATAATTCCAACAAAATACTAAGGATCTCTATCAATATCATCCATATATGTGTTCCACTTTAGACAAGGGGTCTGATTTGTGGAATCCTGGTCACCACAATGGGACAGCTGACCACCCAGCAACTCTGAAAACAGGCCAAGAAGAATAAACATTGGTCAAGATGAATCCATCAGTCATGCATGTTCTAAGACTGTCTTCACCCAAAATAATCAAAAAACCTGAAAAGGCTGCAAGTCTGCTGACCACAGCTATTCAGCAGTATCTCTGTGAGCTTTGTGGCAAAAAATGCAGAAATCTTCAGGCAGCTTGTCTACTAAATCTTCATTTTGGCATGAAATTTGTTTACAAGATAGAGATAATACCCTTCAGTAATTTTGTTCTGAATAACTTCTAACTTACTCTGCTGAAATTTTAATCTTAAGCTATGATAATGTCTCAAAATCTAGTTAGAAAATATAACTAAATGGGCAGCATAATAGGGACAAATCTTATTCAAACTAATTCACACTGAGACATCAAAAATGAAAATAATTTTACTATGGTTTTTAGTAAATATTGTATCAATTCAGTCTAAAGACAAAGAGCTTAGTGTGTAGATAGATAAATAGATAGACAGATAAATAAATGTAAGTCCTAGGGATAAAAGAGACCCAAGGAAAGTATACACACACACTTTTAAACCTTGAGTATTGAGATGCTATTTTTAATGTTATATTTTGCCTACTTTTCCCATAAATGTTTTCAGTTGATCTTAAATGACCTGCCAGAACAGGGGCCAACTATCAATTCTGTGTTGCAGACATCTAAAAAAATGAACTGAAAAGACCATAGTTACTTCACATACACTAATTAGCTACCACAAGCGAAGAATTCTGAGTCACTACAAACAGAAGCCAGTTTTGGACTTGGAGGTGAAAGTGCACATACTACAAAGCTCAAAAGTGTCAGGGAGTTATATTAACATCTGACACTCAATTGAAATAGATTACGTCTGGTGTTGAGGAATAGAAGAAATCATTGCCCTCTGGTGGCCAAAATGGCATTTTTAAAGCATCAGAACTTAAGCAGAGTATATACGGACAATAATCCACTATCCCAGACATACAATGAAAAATCTTAAAGGATGCTAATTTTATTGATATTGATATAAATGGAGTATAGTGTGGTCCTTTATTTCATAGTTTCAGCATAGAGGCTCTTATCAAACCCTTAATCTAGATGCAGCTTTTCTCCCGTTACCAGAGTTTTCTCTAGTTCAAATTCAACTTGTATGAACACACACCTGTGAAATGTACTACTTTTCTTAATTCAGTGTCAGGAGTGAAGTTCATTTTCAGCACCTAATCACCTCTATCAACAGCAGTTTAAACATAGCATTTAAACACAGCAATGCATTATTATAGCTGTGTCTGAGAATCCTTTTTTTTCTAGACAGCCCTACAGATGGATTTGAGGTACAAACTCAAGAAACACAGCCAATCTAACAGTGGTCCTTGTACTGGGAACAACCACGCAGGCTTCCTGCTGTCCTCACACAGGCAAGGGCCAAATACTTTGCTGGTGCTGGGACGCTGGGGTGAGAAGAAGGAATTGTTTTGCTACAGGAAGAGAGAAATGCAAGTCCTTCACTCTGCTGAGGGCATGTGCACACTCTGTCCATGTGCCATATGAGTGGGTTCAGAAAGGACACTGCCTTCTGTTGCACAGAGAGCCCACAGGCACGCTCTGCCTTTGTGTCAGCAAAGACTGGTACAAACAAGTGTTAGCACAGCACACTGCTGACCACCATCTCATATACCAGAAGGCTTCAACCAATCTTCAATATGAGCACTGTGATCTTCACCAAGCATCTGTTGACGTCCTGGTTCCTCACCATTTGACAGACACTTCAGCAAGAGAGACCCTTTAGGTTGGCTCCTTGTTAAAAGTCACAACTGTTCTGTAGACACAGCAAAGGAGAGGAATGATCTGAACCTCTCACTTCTCTCACAGCCCACCTGAACAGGTCCCATGGCAGCTGAGTGCATCTCTGGGTGTCAGTCCAGAAAGTGGGGCTACCACCCACCCTTTTATACCTCCAACTGTTCCAAGCACCACTCCTGCACCTAGAAAACTTCCAGGGAATCTGTGTCCAAGAGTGAGTTTAGCAACATACATTCATTTTATCCATGGGAAATTTTAAAGACTCCTGCTTAGAGGCTGGTTTAGCCTACCAATTTACTTGGGAATTAATACTTTCATTACTTTTTCTCTTAACTTCATTCTATCACTGTAATTATAATTTTTTATCACTATTTTAGCAAAGAATATAAATGGCAGCTGAGCAAAACCATTTTATAAGAAGGGGGGATAAAAGAAAAAAAAAATGAGAATCCTAGCCATAACAGAGCAAATACAGATAATGGATCATCTAGGAAGCTGCCTATGTTAGAAAGGAGTCAAATTAAGCAAGACAGAGTAAAGGTAATGGTCTTTCCAATCCATTGGGTGGCTTTATTGAATTCTTAAAGGAGATAGAATTCAGGATGAGAACACCTTCCAAAAGGAAGGGTAAGATCTTTATTCTCCAGTCTTAAGGCTTATTCACATAAGCAGTTACTTATTGATGTCAAAGACGCTTTTTGTGTTGCACAACTGACTTCTGTGCTCACACCACTGGTAAGCTTAAGCTGTTCTTACTACCTATTGAAATTTGGTTTTATTAACTAAACCATTCTTGTACCAAAACCTGTCCATTTTATCTAAGCCCCAGTACCAAAGAATTAAACTTCATATGCTGCACCAATTAGAGCTGTGAGGTATCAGCCTGTGGTTTGTGTTTTGTCTAAAATATGTTCTAAAATGTGACATATTTAAATTAAATTGCGATTTCTGTGAATGTAATTACCTTTTGAAAGAACACTTACAAAGGCTAACAACAAGCACAGAATAACAGAATCAGATAAAAATTATTAATATTATATTGCCTACAACAAATGAATAATCTTTTTTCCAAGTATATCCTGAAATATAACAATTGTCATCTCATACTATTCATTTCATTAGAGAATGATAAGCTTATTGCACTTTGGAAAGCACTTTTTAATTTTACAGCTAAACAACTTAAATGGTTTTCTTCTGTTATTCTCAGCAATCAAATATGCTTTAGTCTGGCTATGCCAACAAAGTCCTAAGTGCAAGCAACGTTCCTATTGATTGCAGTGCATAAAAATAGTAATCAAGCACTTTAGGATGGAATCCAGTATCTGGGGTTTCTGCAATATTGACATTGGAGTAGATGTTATGGAATGGCTGTGAAACCACTAGCATTTTTTTTTGGAGAATTTTGCTCAGAAATGGCTTATAGAGTTTTGTTCAGACATGCCATAATCATATACAGCTGATGGAAAAGTAAAAGGCAGCTGTGAGGAGCGAATTCTCAAAGCCTGTTCCTGTAAACAACAAAATTCTCAGGCATGTTTATGTAAACAGCAGAAGTTCTCAGGTTGTTTTTTGATAACAAGTAAATATCTTGTCCTTGGATAAGTCATGGGAAAGCAAAAGTGACAAACATGGAGGCCTTGAGAACCATTCATAACAAGATGGGAAAAAACAAGTCTTGGTCACAATAACAAACCAAAGGTATTGAAAACAAAAGGAGGGGTTGATGTTTAATCTGTAACCAATGATGAGCTCGGGTTTTGCAATATGTATGAACTTAATTAACACTGTTATAAAATGTGCATGGTGAATGAATAAATCGGAGTTTGATGCTGATCAGAGGATGGGTCGTCTCCCTTCACTTTCTACACATTTTTATAAACATCAATGCATTTTTTAAAATTGAAATTATTTCCCCTAATTGTCATGAAATTAAGAAGTGAATGAACAACTATTTTAAATTTAAGGGGGTCATGCTAAAACATAAGCATGTATCTTCCAAAAATGGAAGCAGCATCTCTTTTTAAATGTTACTCACAGCAGATACACACGGAGATCATTTTTGGAGGCAGAATATTTTATCTTTGTTCCCAAATACAGTCAATTTCTAAATATAAATACACCTATTTTTGAAATATTTTCTGCAAGCTTATAAGTAATTGCAAAAATCTCCCCTTTTTTGTGGTCTGATCTTGTATGGGCATGTTTCTTATAGTAAATATTAACAGCAGCTTAAAATACCTATAGAATTATGACTGTGATCCCATTCACATCATGTAAGTTTGGCTCTGGGACTTTCTTTCCAAAGTAGTGTTAATTCTTTGCCTCATGGTGAAAAAGAGTGCCTTCTGCTTTAAAACCGTGGGAGATGCTTGTGCTAGGGAAGACTCAGCAGAACAGAACTGCACACATCAGCAGGACGCTGAGCATTTCATCAGGAAAATCTCCTAGGGAAACAAGAATTTCATCTGGAGCAGCGAAGGCAGGATGGGGCTTTAACGAGGGGCTGTGTGCCGGTGTGGCTGTGCGGGGCCGTGGCTGCAGGGTGTGCGGGTGGCACAGCAGAGCCCTGGCAGCTGCACCGGCTTCCCGAGTTTATCTCAGGTAACATTCTCTTTCTGAGCATATTGCAGCAAAGGCGGGCTTTAGCAGGTTCATCAGGCCAGACGGTTCGCCCCTCGGTTTAAATGGATTTTCTTAAATACTGTACATCACAAGCAGGTGCTGTTACACCCAAAGATATTTTGTTTTGTTCTAAATATAACTCATAAGGACTCCAAAGGAGTTCTCATGAGATTGTTCTAAAACTTCAAAAGATGAGCCAATTTTCCGAGCAGTCTGGCACCTTTTAACTGGCAACGCTCCTCCTGCAGCAGTGCTGAGTCCACTGCACACCATGTGGATGTGGATACTCTGGTTACATCACCCACACACTCTCACAAGGAGCTGTTGCGTTACTTAGCGTAGCAGAGGTTAGCTGAGGTCCCTGGTTTAGGTTATCTACTTAGAGATGGCATCACTTCTCTTTACCTTTCCAAGTTCCCTCACAGGCACCTCAAAATGAGCCACTTTATTTAGCTGGACAGAAGTCTCAGTTGAAGACAATCCAGCTGCTTGCAGATGGTTTGTCTACGATGGCAATGCCATAGAAACACAAGACACAACATTTGATTTGAAAAGTTTATGAAGAAAATACTCTGAGGGGACAATAGAGTGAGATTTTAGAATCCAAGGCTCAAATGTGATCTGGGTATTTCTTTAAAAGTATCACTGATTATGAGCCTAAAGCCATGAAACTGCTGGGTATGACTCCTCAAACAATTGAGAGTTAGGATTTCTTCCCTCTCACGCTGGAATTTTTTGTGATCAATAGAAAGGTTTCTATTCACATTTTCCTTCAGCTTTTTTTTCATTATATACAGTCTACAGCCACTCTGATTAGGAAACTTAAAAAGCTTAGACATTAGCTGCTTAAGAATTAACTTCTTAAGATTTAACTTCTTAAGACCATATAAATTTAGATCCTCTCTGCTGTGACATTCGTCCAAGAATTCAAGCAAACGCATTTCCATTAAAAAAAAAGAAGAAATTAATGCAATTCATGTAATTATGCATCTGCGAATACTCAGCACTGTACTGCCTAATTTCTTTCTTTAATCTCAAGAATATAATACATATTTATTTCCAATAAAAGCTTTACTAGCAAGGTGTACAACCTCAGAGCAAAGCTGATCAACTCTAAGAGTCTTCCAGACTTCATGCTTCAACCACAGCTCTGTTTGCTGGGTCGTTATACCAAAAGAAGTGCAGGGCCAACAGTTCCTTTCTCGCACATCACCACCCACAATTGTTTTCCCTGATCTACTACAGACAGGTATATATCTTCTGTGAGAAATAGACATAGCTCTTCCAGGAGACTGACAATGAGCAAATATCAGGTGCAGTTTAAAACTTAAAAATTGCAAATAAATTAGCCCATGTCATGCTGTCTTCAGATACTGAAACATTTTAAAAGAAAATTTGAGTTCGTTGAAACACTGAAATTTTAGCTCACTGCCAAATTTTTGGATGCATTTTTATTTCTTAAAATTGATTCACAATTGATCACTTCTGGATCTAGTGCTTTCAGACAATTCTTATGTCCAGGTTGAGAAGTACATGCCTGAATATGATGGAATTTAAGCATTGTAAACACTGAGACAGGTCCCTAAACTGAACAAAAGAAGCAGGATAGAATAAGAGGGCCTAATTCTGTCCTCAGGATTGCCTGGACAATCCTCTGCTACTTCAAGAGCTGTGTTATGCTGAACTATAAGACTTGGATAAATTAAAAGCAAAAAGAGCTATTATCTGTTATAAGCAGATCATATATCAATACAAGTATTGCTATTACTGTCTATCTAGTCCATCCATCTGCCAGGACAGGATTATCTCTTAAAAGGGCATTTTCTGCCACTTTGCTCAGTCCAGGTTAGATATCACGTGAGATATGACATATTCCTTCCTCAGAAGGCCAGCTGGTCTCAGAAAATATTGCAGACATAGAAAAGATAGTCAAGGTCAATGGTTATTTACTTTATTTCATTTAACTACTTGTTATAAACTTTAAAACCACGCTAAATCATTCTGAATTACTTTTCTGCAAATATATAGTTCATGGAATCTTATCTTCCCTGTTGATAAAGAAAAGGGGCCAAAATCCCACCACATCACATGGATTCAGTCACAGGTTTTCTGGGAATTACTGCTGCATCCAACCAATTTCAATCTAGCCTGTGATGACTGACTTTTTTGCCACACATTATTAAGGCCTATAAACTCTTGTAAAATTTAAATTCAAGTTGATCCGCCTTCTGTTTCTTTGATTTCTCCTGTTTCCTAACTGGGGCTTCCGTGTGGGCAAGTATCTTGTGAAGACAGCATGCCTGGAAAGGCTGCCAGCCACGCTGCTGAAACAGGACCAGAAAAGGAGACATCAGACTCCCCTGAGATATTTGATGCTCTTCAGTCTCATGTTGTACAGGCTGCTTTTGCTCTTTTCCAACACTGCAATCACTCATCAGATTTGCTTTCTGTTCCATCCTAGTGTCTTCAAGGATATTTAATCTTGTAATTATTTGGTTTTGCATCACAAAGAATACTAGAATATTTCCCTGAACTGGAATCCATTAAATTTTGGAAACTAGGGAAAGAAGACTAATTTTCCTCATTTCCATGCTTATTATCTGGAAATATTATCTCTGGCCTTCTGCTAGACAATTAACCCTAATTTATTATGTATAATTATAAACCCTAATTTATTATGTATAATTATAAAAAATATATGTATTATATGTATTTCTATAGTTTATTAGTTTTCAGATACATTAGTGCTTAATTTAAAACTATTTTATATATTTATTATCACTTATTATATTGTTGTTGTTTTTATTACTATTTACCTATATTTAGAACTCATAGTATAGTATGACTATAAAAGTCTCTTCGAATAAGCATGAAAATCAGGATTTCACGAGACATTGTAAAAAAGCTTACTAATACCTAACTTCATTGTATCAGGCTGTAGTTCTGCCAAAATCAACAATTGCCTTTGTGAAGCTGTCATTACAAGATCTCTTAAACTTTACAGACCATTAAATAGTTTTTTAGGCATTTAAGCTGGTAATTTCAGATCTGCTGTGCAGTAGAGATACAACAGTGTTCACTGAGAGGCTCAGTAGGAATGAGATAGAAAGTGTCTCCCTTTTGGGAGTGCATATGGATTTCCCAGCAGTTTTCTAAAAGCTGGGAACAAGAACCCTGTCTGTATATGGTTCTATCTGACCTCATCACACATATAATTTCTTTCACTCAGAGACACCCACAAATTCCTTCCTTTTGCTCCCCAAGAGTCAAGCAGTTACATGACACAGAGGGTGCTCAAGCACCATCCAAAGTCTGGACGCTATTATGCCAGTTCCTCTTACTTAAAAGCCTTTTTGCAGCTTTTGGAATAAACATAACAAGGCTAAGGATAGATTTGTCCTGGCATACAGGACATCATCTACATGGTAGAAACCACAGCAAGTCCTGTGGCACAATTTTGGCTTCATCCAACAGGTACCAGCTCAACCTGAGAGCAACCTGGGCCAGTTATTTGCCATCCAGGGCACCATGCTTTGCAGTACAGGCGTCAGCTACTGGCACAGAGGACAAAGATAACAATAGAAAGGTTAAAAACAGAGACAAAATAGTCCAAACCAATTTTGTACATATTTTACAAGGAACAAGATCATCCAGTTTCATTCACCACCAGGATTTATGCTTAATCCTGATTTCCAGAGGTCTATGATATTATTTACTAGTTAAGCTGAACTAAGTGTTGACAGATCTGACCTACTTAAAGTAGGGATGGCTGAGATTTATGGAATTTCCTTATCTGTTTCTCAGCCAGGACAAAGACTCATGGTAATATTCTATGACCTTATAAGCTGCTATAAGGTGACATACCTCTGTTCTTCTTTCATCTCAGTGTTCAAATTTTCCAAGTAGTCATTGTTTGCTTCATTTTCTTCTCAGTCACTGTATAACTGCCGTACTACTTTAGTTCTTTAAATCTTTCCTAACAATGACTTCTCCAGACCACAATAATTTCTGTTGTTCACCTTAGCAATGTTGTTCTAATTTGTTCACACAGTAAGAAAAATATAGGTGAAAGATCATACAAATTTTGACATAAACTGCTGTCTCTATCCTCCGTGTTGTGATCCTTTCATGAGAGCACAATGAAATCACCCTGTTCTTTTCTATAGCTTTATCACACAGCACACTTCATCTGGTTGCTGCCCTTACTGGATAGTAGTTGCTACTGTCACTCATCCCTTTTTTTTTTCTGGGCAATGCCTTTTCTTTTCCTGAGTCTCTGGTGCCATCCTTGTTGCTGCTGGTCTTTTTAAGTGGTCAGACATTTAGAGAGTCTCAGTGATTAAGCATCATCTGTAATGATTGATTTGTCTCTGCATTTTCCAAGTATTCCCAAATCTGTTTTTTTATCAGTCGCTGTTGTTACATGATCTCAAGTCTTCTAATTGCCAAGCCTTCCCTTTCTTTCCATTTCTTGCTAAAGGCAATATTAGGAAAGGACTTCAATCCTCTGAGTCCTTTTAGGTCACGTTTAATTTTATACGTATCTTATTTATTTTTTAGCTCCCTTTATCTCTAATCTATTTTTCAAGTTATCTTAGTTTCTTCTGTAAAACCTTGTATAACTCTGAGTCATTTCTGAGAGTCAAACTGCATAGTTACCCCTTCCAATTCTCTACTTTTTCCACTTCAGATCATTTTTTAGGATCTCACAGATTTGAAAATTGGAAGCAATTATGCTATTTGGAAGGAATACATTTCTTGCTCTACTTTTCATGTGTGAAGGCTCACCTGCTTATCTTTCAATGCCATCCTCAGCTCAAAAGCATTCCCTTCTCCAGCTTGGCAACCACTACTCCATATAATACTCTCTCTTTATTTCACCTTTTACTTATTGTTTCTTAGTACTGTCTGTCTCCAGTCTGGGCTTTTGTGCTACAGCAATCACAGACATGTTGGCAAGGGTGAAGGTAATAATGATGCTAATGCAATTTAATATAGCTCCAAAGTAGATGTCAGGGATTTACAGGAATTTAGTAACACATACTATTACCCCTGTCTTATTTGTGCAATATCTTAAGTCAAAGAACACTTGCCTGCAATCTACCTTTCTCTTTGTCTTTGTATTGGCGTTTCCCAGAAAACATGATTGTCAAAAGAAGCAAAAAAGGTTTAAAAACAACTTCATTTGTGATAGCAGCAGACCAGGCACATCAACATTAGAAAATGCAGTAACTTTTCAAACTGCATGGAGTAATGCAGGTGCAAACCAGTCAATTGGCTACCATGGAAGGCTTAAGGTTATCAAGTGATCTTTCAGGGGAAAGGATCTCCTAGGTTAGGAAGAATTTTTCATTTGATTAGGGAGAAAAGCATAACAGAAATATAACCAGAGAAGAACCAGACATTGCGTAAAGCAGAGCTTGCAGAGTTCCATTGTGCTTCTGTTTCAGAGACAAATTCCTTTGACAAGAAGAGGCCCAGACAGTTCAGTGAATAACATTTCTCGATGAAATGATAAACAAGTTACTGTAATAACCTCACAGTGTCTCTGAATGCTGTAGGATATTAAATCTGCTTTTCTGCTTTTGCAGAGATAAAATCTATTTTCAAAAGGGTACCCTTTAAGGAAAAAAATTTTACTCGTGTCAAAGACAGCAGTAACTTTAATTTCTAAGCTATGTCATTTGACACTGTGACACTTCTCCCATTGAAATTTCATCATCATCATAATTATATTATTATTATTATTATCATTATCATTATCATCATCATTCAGGAGGAAACCAAAAATTATCCTCTGTTTTCTAAGATATGTGGATTTGAATTTGTTCCCTCTTCTTTACTGCTACACCAATGTCACCATTTTCATCTTCTCTCACGCCTCTCCAAGTTTGAAGCTACCTCACCCAGAAAATAGAGACCATATCCTTCAGCAGGATCCTGTGATATTCACTCATCTGCCCGCTGCCACCCAGAAAGGGAATGATAACAGTCCTGAACACATGTTCTAGCCAAAATCCCTATTAGTACCCCTTCCTCTAAAAAAGGGCAGCATCTTTGCTTTGTACCTTTCCCAAAGCCTTAATGTGAACTATAAGGCTGAGAGAAGACGAAAGCAAAAACTTTCAAACTCCTTTCACATGTTTGGCTACCTGAGGCTTCCACACTACTTCCAGAGCTGCCCTTTAGCATAACCCCTGGTGAGATGACAGAGCATTCCCAGCCACACCAAATGCCCTTATAACATCAAGCCACAAGTTCATACTAATAGGACTGTTACTGGACAGTGAAAACAGAAAGGCACCTGAGGTAAGGAAAAAATGGGTTTGCTTATTAAAAGTGTGCGACTCCAAACCTTCCCCACTGATAGTAACCCATGAACTGCACTATTGCTCAAATGCCACACTTAAAAATTTGTCTCAAGAGCACAGAAACCATCTGTTCAGAAGTACTCACAAGTAAATGACCACCACTGTTTTTAAGTCTGGGCAGAGAGTTTTCAAGTAGTCTGTCTCACTCCCTGCCTGTGGCAGTCTGACTTCCTTGCTTAGATTTGCAATAGCTTTGACCAAATTTGAATTGTAGGTCAAATGCCTGCAATTGGTGATTTCTGAATTTTTCTAATGCTTTCTGTTAAAATCTTTTGACAGCTCAGCCCAAGCAGTTATTATCAGATAATGAAGCACTCACCACCAGATAATAAAGCACTCTGGACAAAAAATACCTGGATTAATTTTTTGCAGGTACTTAGCAGGTCAGGTAGTCTATCAGATTGGGTAATTCATAAGTTAATTTTACTTTAATGGACCTGCTTTAAGTGTGCACAGCCAAGGTCAGCACATGAAGATAAATTTCTTATGTTCATGGAAGAAGAAAATATTTTTGGAACTTAACTTTTCCCCCAAGACAACTGAAGCTAAAATTCCTCTCTATTAACTAATATGGGAATATTTGAAAGGACATGAGGATATCCTTTTCCCATCTTGCCATGATGCCCAAGGGGCTATTTCAATATATTGTAAGGAAAGCACACATGTATTAGCTGACAAAGTACAAAGTTAATTTTACTTGGAGTGTGACTCCAGTAATCACTTGGTCTAACACTCTGGATACCAACTCTCATAAATTCCAGCTTCACACCAAACACAAATCACCCACAAAAGATGTGCAGTTCCTCTTATGGTAGCATATTGGGACAAACCAGAGGTCTTTCTTTGGCAGTGGTCAGTAACAAATACTTCACGAAAATGCAAGATAATCAGCACATCTTCTGACTTTGCATCTCAACAGATCATCTCAGACTAAGCTATTCTGGGGAATAAATGGGTTTTATACCAAGGAGACATATACTGCATTTTGCTTCACCTCCCTTAATGACTTTAAACACCACTTTGGAGGACAGGATGCAGCCAAAAAAAGAAATTAACAATTAACACTTTGCCTTCTTGAGAAAAAAAATCCTTACAGAGAACAAAATTCACACAAGGAAAATCACTACCAAAGCTCTACCTAATTGTGCAATTAATGTTTCCTTTCATAAAGCCCTGATCTGTTCTTCTTATATATATAGCTCAGGACATTATTTATTTGGAATACCATAATTGTACTACCTTCATCACGGAGTGGACATTTACTTGTTTCAATAGAATTACTGTAACCAGTAAGTTAATGTAAGCTCATAACAGAGATGCCATCATTACACAGATTTATGAGAAGAGCACTAAACATAAAATTGAGGTAATTGCCTGTGTGCTGCCAGGCTATTTTGCCAGTTAATATAAATAATATCATTCTCAGCATGAGCCACCAGAAGGACATCATCCTCAAAACTAATTCCTCACCTGCCGCTGTCAGAAATTTTCACTATAAACTTGATGAAGAATGTGTTGCTCAGTGCTACTGAAAAACATATATTATCAGGGAAAGGTGGTTACCTCAAGTACCCCAAACAATCTGTTGTTTTGTTATGTTATCACATAAAATTGATTTAATGCTGCAATTTTCCATTTCTCTCTGGACCACAGACTGCTAATTTATTAGTCATGTACATTGAAATTTCTCTTTTCCATTCATGTATAAATTTCCATGAGCAAACTAAACAGACAGTACTTGTTTGGCTCATTTTTAAAACTTAAAAAAATAAATCACATGTGAGGTTCTGCTACTCAAGCTATTCAAATGGGTCCTATGAAGCAAGCAAACATTAAAATCCATACAGATCAGAGATAGGAAAGGTTGGTACAGGGATAATAAAGATTTATGTGTTTCCTTGGCTTGTGAGAAAAGTTAAACAGTGGTTTGTGCTTTCATAGTAAACAGTGCAAGAGTGAATTTGAATGGATACTCCAGTATGTGTTTTATTTTTTTCTTCAAATTTAATTCCTAGATTCTTTACTTTTTTGAACTGAAAAGGAAAAAAAAATGAACTGCATGTCTGAAACAACAGGTCTGGAAATTTTTGATTGTCAAGATGTGCACAAGAGCAAAGGCAAGTCCCCCAGAACCCAAGAATGCTTGTCTGTAACCTATCTCCTCTTTACCTAATAGCCTCAATGTTTATTACCATGAAGGGTAAACATTGTTTTAGCTGAACAAAAGAGATTTAAAAGCTATCATACACCAGTGCCTCTGAGTCCTCTGAAACACAGGATGATGTTCTGAGCACAATCACTGGATCACTGTCATGCTCTTGGTCGCAGTGAGACCCAAACTGTGGCACATTCAGAATAATTCAGGACTCATGTCATGGACTTCTTAAAAGTATTCCTGAGGCATTCCAGAGGTGTAGCTGAGAAAGATCTCGAAGAGCCAAAAAAGCAATGAGCCTGGTGGCAAATTACACCATGCTCGATTGCTCTGCAGCCAATTCCAGACTGATGCAAAGTGCTTTAAAGCCCAACAGCTTTTAGGAGAGCAGCTAAAGAATAATGAGCAGGCCCTGCAAAGCTAGGGATTCCCAAAGCAAATTTTGTTTGTTCCAATAAGGTTCATGGTACTGGAAAAGGGCTGATATCATTATCTTACAGGGAATGGGCTAAGACAGCCACATTAATAGTAGTCATTCCCTTGCAAGAGAAAGCTGCAGAGGGACTGTGATTTTTGCAATCTCCTATCTTCCCATCATCCTGCATGTACCAGAAACCTCCCAGGTGAAATGAATAATAAAATGAGATGTTAATACCCTTTTCAGGAATAACTGTATTCTTGAAAGCATTGAATAAATGCAGAAAATTTCAGGACAAATAATTTTCTGATACATAGTACATCTGTCCAAGACTAACAAACAATTATAACTTATAAAGAAGCATACTTTCTGTCCGTTTGGGCAAGTGCATTGTTTCCAGTCTGAAAAGACATTTCAAGTGGGAAGAAGCTTGAGACTTTATCTATCTGAAAGTCAAGCAGCAGAGATAGATTTGAGGTGCTGAATGCTTTCCAGCCAATTAATCTTTTAAACAGTCCTCTGGCTCGGGACCCTGCAGGCCACAACACTGCAGTGGTAAGTTAGCATTGCTCACATGGTGGTTGCAGGCTGAAACAGATGTGTCTTCTGTCCTCAGCCTCCTGCTGCAGTAGCAGTGCCCTGACAGTACCAGGCCCTGACAATTTTGCTTCCCATCCATTGAATTTCAAGACTATATTCTGTGATTCAATGACTAATTTTAACATATTCTTCCAGGCTACTCTTTTACAACTTTGCATGTACTACCAATCATTAGGATTAAATCACAAACTAAGCAGTGTCTGTTCTCCTAATCTCATGATAGATCATCGTGATTTTGATAAGACTTGCTACAAGATAATTTTAGCCACAAGTTCTGGATCAAGTCAGTATTTCCTAAATTACCTGTGTTTTTAGTTATAGAGATAGAATTTTATATTGCAGGATACATAGCATGAATAATCTTGCCCCAAAAATTATATTTCTTTTGTCTCAGTGTGCATACCTTGAAATAGCTCAAGTGACTGAACTAACAGGAAAACAGTACATTCAAATGATACAACTGCTATAATCTTGCTAAGCTGATGACAGGAATGTAAGATAGCAACCAACAGAGACCAGGTATATTTGCTGTAATTTTCTCTGTAGGTTTCCTCCCTGACACATTCTCATTTTCTTGCCTTTCACATGTTCTCTCCTTCCTTCCAATTGCTCATCTCACTCGAAGGCCATCAGAGACCTGGCTAATACAGGGATTTCAGCTCCCACCAGTATGCTCTGTTTATGTCTCACAGATATTCCTTGAAAACCTTAGAAACAAGCTGGATATGTAAAAAGGTTCAAGGAGAACTGGCTGCAGCAAACCTTCAGTTTTTGGCTCATAATCAGGAAAGGAGAGCCCAGAGTGGCTGTAGAGGAGCACTGGCAATCTGGCAAGAAAATATTTCCTTAACAGAAAGAGGCACTGGCATAAGAGCAGTATCAGCAGTAGCTTGCAGAGAAGGACTTTTCCCTGTGGACTTTCCTTCCCATCCCTGGGCATAAGCTTATCCAGATAAACCCCAAGCTACCTAATTAACTATCAATGTAAAGAAATATAATTGCTATTAAATATATTAAATATATTAAATATATAATTATGATGGTCTTTTTAAATAAAGTGTGCTTAAGGTACCTCACAGAATGACATATGATTCTGAGATTTACAGAAGTCAATGCTGTTATCTTTATAACTCAAAGTCTTTTAAAAAGACAATCAAGTTTATTTGGCAAGACCTATTTTCCATCCTTCTTGAATGCTGGCATTCAAGATACTTCATTGTACATTAATACTGGTTTATATCAGTTATGTTATTTTGCCCCTGGCAGGGACTGGTTGCCAGATTCGCCTTCTTTTTCCCTCCTTTTCAAAATATTGGCTTATTCTACTTCCCTGGCAGGGCTCATGGAACAAAGCACCACTTAGCAGGAGGGATAAGGCAGATAAAGACATTTCCTGACAACAGGAAATAAAAATCAATTTTGCAATCTACACAACATTAGCAACCCCACTGCCTTCTGAGCACTGCAGTAAGCCAGAGGGTGTGGAAGACCCCAGCTGGGAGTCTGAGTGCCCAGCCTGCTCCCATGCTCACAGCTGTGAGTGTGCCTAACATGCACAGCACCAATCTTTTGGGGACATCTCACCCAGCACATCTCACTCTCCTTTTTCTGCTTCTCTTCCTAGCAGGATCTCAAGTGAACAAACCATCAGCTCTCTAGGGCTTGAGCCTTTTTTAGTCAGTTTTCTAATTTAAATTCCAGTTTACACACACTGTAAACAGGTGAAAAAAGGGCTGTTGCTATTTAAGTCCTGTATATTAATCACCTCTGGGAGATTAATAATAATAGTAATAATATTGATGACTATGATAATAACAAGGGATAATAATAAGCATGATAAACACCTACATAACTACGTGTGTGAAATGTAACCAAAAATTCAATGTTAGCTGAGTGCATGTATCTGATCCTTTGCTTTGCAAACATGCAATAATTGGAAAGTATCTGCAGATGTGCTGTGAGTGCAACTCAGGTATTCTGACTGTCATACTGAAAGAAAGATTTTAATGAAATAAATGTCAAGACGATTTCTTGGATGACTGCTTACACTAGGATTTGATCTCTTGTTTATACTTGCTTAATATCCATAAATTACGGCATATGTTTCACAAGCATGTAATTACACTTGTCATTCTGTGTGTTAAATTCCTAAGCACTGCAGACAAACTGTGCAGTGATAGATGGCCAGTTCAGACATCATTTGCAGCAAGTTAAATCATTTTTGAAAAAAAAAACCCACATGTAGCACTGTAAAATTATCAAGGATACATAAAAGTAATGTTACTTTTGGTTATATTAGCAGCAGAATTTTACTAACTTTGCTTTTCTACTGGTGTTTACCTGATAATCCTTTGCTTAAGAATATTTAAATGCTCTTAAAATTTTCTGGGACAGGTCTGTAGCTGCATTTTGCAGTATTATTATCAAGGTTTGTTAGAGAGAATTTTAAGCCATTCCTATGATCATCATCCATGCCAAAGTGTTGCACTGGCCCATGTGATGAAAAGACCAAAGTATTCCTTTCACTTTTTCCTAAGGTAACAATAAATGCTTCTTAATTGACACCATTCTGTAATGCTTTCCAGCAGTAACCAAAGAAGAGGAAATGTCACATACCATTTTGCACTAAATTTCATTGAGTCACTTCATGTCCTCACACCAGCTCCAGGCATTCCCAGTCCAGTGGAAGGAGACTGAGCCTACACCCACAGGAGAGCCCTTGGCCCAGGGTACTGAGATGTGCATCCTGCAAAGCCAGAGCTCAGCTGCCACAGGCTTCCCTGGCACAGAGGACAGCCTGCCACTGTGGGCAGCGTGGGTGATTTTTAACTCTTGGCTGAGGGTAGGCTGCTCCAGCACACTGAAGATCACACGAGGCTGGTTTTTGTAAACCAAAGCAAAGACCCTATTTGACACATTAAAAATAAAATTTGATGTTAATATTAGCATGTGCATTGGGTGGTTTGAGGCATAGGGCAGCTCTCAAATGTATAGCAACTTCAATCAAGTGATTTTGCATTTCTCATCTCCTCAGGTGCCCTGGTGCAGTGCCCAGGGGTGGCAGCTGGCACTGCAGAGCACTGCCTGTGCTCAGTTCTCAGGCTCCTGCCATCATTTTTTGTCCTCCTTGGCATGTAACGTGGGGCAGATAGAACAGAATTCAGCTCTTACAAATTGGGAATATATATGTGTACAATGTTTTTTCACTTTTTTCCCTGTTAGTGTTTAGAACAGAATCTTTTAATAAAATCAGGAAGATTCATATAGACATCCAACTCCATTACTTCATTATTTTTCAGTCAGTGGATCTGAAAAATGTCCCAAATAAATTCTACTGCTGTATTATTTAATTAGGACTTGCAGAAATATTGGCTGTATGCTGCTCCCCTTGCCTCCTCCTGACCTCTCCACATCCTGAGCCTTCAGTTAAGGAATGCCACATCACTTCTTAGAAAGACTAGCATGCTAGATTCAGAAAAAAAAAGCTTCCATTACTGAAAAATAAAACAAATTAATTGACTATTTTGCATTATTTTCATGATTCATTTTCTATGTGTTTTAATATTTGAATGGTCTGTAGTGCATTACAGGGAGGAATCTGGAGCACTGCTGCAAATAGGACCTGGGAAATTGAATACATTATTTATTATTATGATTTAGTCTGCCTAAATAACTGTAGTAGCTAAAATATTCACAACAGTCTGAAGAATGAAAGAATGAAAAATATCACTGCCAATAGCTGTTGTGGGAGTGTCCTCCAATGTTCTCTATTCAAAACAAAAATTTCTACACTCCTTCTATAAAGTACTACATGTAAAACGAATCAAAATTACAAGCCTATATGCCAAGAACAAAAAACATCTACATTTTATGGGAGTAAGTAAATAAGAGAGGTCATGCCAAGGGTTTTTCACTGCAGAGATATCAGCCCTAAATGCTGAGGGAGCTGCCTGGCATTTAGACAGCACAGAACTGAAATGGTCAGAAATGTCCTAAACCAGGACACAGGAGGTGGTCAGAAAACTTGAAGTCTGTGAAAATCACTGTGTCTTCATCTATGACTAGCAAATATACAAATATACATGGGCACTTCCAGAAGACTTTCAGACTCATGTGGGACAATTCAGTCATTCATACAAATCCAAGGGTCTGTCCTTGAGAACTGTGTTCAACTAGGCAGCTGAAGATGGGGGTGACATGAGTTTTGTGTTACTGCTCTGGCCAAGACTTTCAAGCTTAGTCTTTAAGAAAAATCTTGGCAATCCCTGGCTAAGGCATTTAGAGGAATGTTTCATATTCAAATGTGCTTTACTCTTATGTCTCCTCCCCATGGTATTTATCAGGACTTCTTAAAAGGTTTTCCTTTGGTTCTGGTCTCTGTCATCATGTATCCATCATATTTATTTTTTTTTTTTTGTACTTTATCCTCTTCATGCACAAGTATGTTCCAAAAGGAAAAACGAGGCTGCAGTAGCTGCCTGAATTATACTTAACAGCCTGGTGGTTAAAGTACTCAGCTGGGAACAACTAACCATTGAGTTATAGGGGGTTTGGACATGAAAGTCTCTCCTGCTGAAGCTGTTCATGTTTTCACAAACAATTAAACTTCCATTGGACCCGCCTGAGAGTAATTCTCTGTACAGTCCAGTATTCAGTGAGGAATGGGAATAGCTAAGTTCAAATCATTACTCTAATGAACATTTAATGAATTTTAGCATGGATGAAGTAAAATTTTCCCATTGTGAAAGCCTATCATCAGTGAATAGATAGCATCTGGCAACAGCAACCTTCACATGCATCCAGCTGTCTAGAGGTAGAAGAACAGGCAAGAGTTTTCAAGAAGATGCACCATTAGAGACCTGTTTTAACAAAGAGCTCTGAGATTAGAGCTCTCCAAGGAAAGTCCTGCACACAGCAGACTGGTGAGAAAAGACCTGTTCTGGCAAAAGAAAAGTCATAGGGTGGAAGTTCATTGCATACAGCAAGCCCAGGCAGCCCTGTTTCTGCAGAGTTCTCATCCTCTGTGACCAGAACTCATAATTTTACCACAAAGCACTCTTGTCTGTGTCTGTGGGGACTGGAGTTGAGCTATGCCACCTCCTAAGTTTTATTTGATTTCCTTCTCTGAATCCAAAAGAATTTGCCCAAGAACCTTGTTTAAGTCTTGAGCAAACAGTGGGGTAAGAGGGGCACCAGCAGTTAATGAATGTTACCAAAGACTGACATTTCAAACCCGTCACCTTTATTTTACCTTATAAAATCTCCAAAATAGAATGAAAACAAACAAACAAAAAAAATGAAAACCCAACCTAAAAATAGAAGCCTCCAAGTTTCACTAAAACAAGATCATTTTGGTGCAGAATAAAATGAATGTTTATTTCCAGTTCAGCTTTATTTGCAGGGCCTTGCTCACAATACTATATTCATGCTTTGGGTAGATTAAAAACAACTGAAAAGGAGGCAACTTAAAATTAGGAATCACCTTTTCTAAAAGGTGTAGAATCTCCTCTTAGCTCCTGGTAAATAGATGAGGCAGTTATTCACCACAGAGCTGCCAGAAGTTGCCTGTTCTTAGGGATTTTTACTCAATTTAGAGATAAGCAAACAAACTTCGAATGAAATCATCATGAAAAACTGAGGGGAAAAAAAGGTTCCTGAGACACCAAGAAACATACTGGCATAATGATCAGCTAGCAAAACTGTTTTGATTGTTTCTCTTCTCAAACATTTAAGAATACAAGTCCTCTCAGCTTAGTAGAACATACATGTGCACACACACCTATCTTAATTTCCTTTCGTACCACACTACTTAATTTCATGCTTTGTCATAAAAATGGCAGACATTCATTTTTTTTCCAATCACCTTAATATAGGTTGCAGATATGAATTTTAACAATTCTAACATTATTGGGCAATAGTCCAAATACCTTTTCCTGACTCTGGAGCTCTGTTTCTTTGACTGCCATGGTTTCCTAAGGGGGATGTACAGCCTCTGATTACAGGTCAGGCAGGCTTCACCACTTGCTCCTGAGACTGATGACTTGCATATTTAAATCATACTGCAAGTTGGATAATCTCCTTTCATAGCAAAACCCAGGGGAGAGAACTGAGTAAGAGGATACAAGGAATCCCCCGTTAAGGACTAGCTGGCTGAAGTATTTATATGCCCCCACCCCTCACTCTTCTATCTGATTATCAAGGAGCCCTCATGTCCACAAATCCCTCCAGCCCCAGAAGTGCTGTATCCAGGGAAGCAGGGGCAGGGAGCCTGGACATCAGTCCCAGCTCCACTGGCACCCTCCCTGAGGCTGAGGATTCACTGCTGTGTCACTGCCCAAGGTCACCGAGAGGAGCTGTGCTGGAGCAAGACGAAGGACGCAAGGCTTCAACGAGCACTACCACACAGCAAGGCGAGTCTGTCACACTCACACAAAGCTCTGCAGCTCACCATTGAGCCAAGTGATTATGTGATCCATACCAAAAATACCCTGCATTCTCATCAGCTTTTTACATCTTTACTCTCATTCTTTCCTGCGGGCCAGAATAATTATTCGGTGTGCATGCAAACACACAACAAAATAGATATAACTAGAATGGTGAATCTTCATTCCCAAAGCACAAGTTCTTTGCTATTCAGCCTAAAAATAGAAATAAGGAGAGGAAAAAAACACATAAGCTTTGAAACTTGGCAGGAATGTCAGGAAATCATACCTTGAGTCACAGGGCACTCTCAGCATCTGTTCCAACTGCAAGCTTTTCATTCTCCCATATACAGCACAGCTACCTTCCTGTCTTATCCCAGTCACCAAAACTAGCACCAGAAACACTATCTTTTCTTTGCAGTCTCTAATATCCTATACATCCAAAATGCAGTTTAGTTAGTACTGGAGATGTGAACTAGCTCACAGATGATGAGTTTTTGTTGTTCAGATGATATTTGGCAAAACAGTTCCCAGTGGGTTGAAACAACAGCTCTGACTGCACTTAGGATTTGCAAGTGGAAGTGTTTGCAACATGCACAAAAGAAATGCTAGTTAATAAGACAAATGCTTACACTTAAAACTTTCTAAGGGCATCATCAAATCCTATCCAACAAAGAAGACATAAACATGTTATTTTTCTCTCATGTTTCATGCTTTTTAATAGCTTTTACTTTCATTACAAACACTTCAGTTCAGCCTGAACTGAGCACAAAGAGAATCAGCCCTTTAATCCTCAGGACAATACATGTTTTCTTCACACTTTGGAAAGCAAATATAGCAGCTGGTAACTTTTAAATCCTGTGCTTTGTTGTGCAAAAGATGGCAAGCAGAACCATCAAATTTAGGAGTGGAAAACACCAGCTACTTTACCTAGATCTCTTTCCTACTGGTAAAAAATGTATATTTTTATACTTCTATCCAACCTAATTTTCAGAAAGCTAGAAGGCAGGAGATTTGGCACTTTTCCCATCATACACAACTGGATTAAACTTTAAACAACATACAAGGGAGTACTTCTTGGCAATATTTTTTTCTAATAATCATCTCATAATTTAATTCCTGAAACAATATCCTAGCTCTAGCTATAAATGGCTGTGCTTTACTAACTCCTCTTTATGAGTGGAATTTGGAGTTTTAGGTTTGTAGTTTATCCATATTATAAAATTATTATTTGGAGAGGCATGTCTATGGAGATTAAATTGCCAGCTCCCCCAAGATCAGTATTGTCCCATATCAAAAAAAGAAAAATCTCTTTTAATTGAACATATTCCTATCTATTTTCAGACTGCTACCAATAGTGCATCAATATGATCATTTCTGAACATTACATAAAGCAATAGAGGACTCATCTTCACTTTTTCTATGTGCCTGCTGGACAAACCTTACTCAAATACAAAGCCTACTAACAGTGATGACAGAACATTTTAATGGACATAGGACATTATTTGTCTCTGGACACATCCAGTTTAAGAGTGGTACAATTTTCTGGCTTCCCTGGAATTCATTGTTCTCTCAGGGATTCTTCCTCACATAAGCAAGACTAAAAGTCACACAAAAGTCAGACTCTGTTTCCCTTTTGATTCAACAGAATTCAACAAGTCAGTCCTATCCAGCCAGCTATAGAAAAACTACTGTCCTATAACTACGTGCACTACTTGTCTCTTCAACACGGAAGAAGCCAGAAATCTAATCCTAAAACAAGTCATGCCCCTGCAGCAAGACATCCACAGTCTTGGGATTCCAAGGCCTTTGCTCTTTCTATTCAGTGTATGATATCAGCCCTGACAGCCTATTTATCTCTTTCTGTGGTTTTGGTTTGGTCCCAGACACCATAGCAGTGAGCACAGTCTGAATTCCCCAGGTTTTTTTATGCTGCTCCTAATGATAAATTTGTTCCTGTCTCAGATTGCCAAGATATATTCTCTTCTCCCACAGCACTGTCTTGAAAGGTTGTTTGGACTATGTGGTTCACAGCCAATGAATTTACAGTAATAAAATAACAGCAAACGTCCTTTACAAAAGCACAAATATATGTGCTGTATATTCTCTCCCTTCTATTATTAGCCAGTAGTGCTAATATAGTGCTGAATTTCATCATCTCCACTCTATTTAATAGTCCATTTACATATGATCCACATAGGCAGGTCAGCCTGGAGACCTCCTGCAGCCTCACCTACATTCTAGGATACTTTCTGTGTTTCAGCACTACTCATGAAACCAAAGCATACAGAGGGTACCCAGAGAAGAAACCAGAATGGCAAGAAAACCAGCCCTTTCTTCAGTTCCTTTCCTGGGCTTTGCTTCCAAAGCATCAGGCCTAGAGAACCACTGTAGGATCAATAGCTGCTCCAATGAATTTGCCTAAGTAAAACTGTGGTCATAAGTATTCACTAAGACCTTAATATTTCACAGCACTTTACAAGCAAAAAACAAAGAAATTTTATCTGAATAAGAGTAACTACCACTTTAGGGGATCAGTGTTCTTGTAATGGAATGGAGTTCCTTAAAAAATTGTGCCCTGCCTGCAAGGCAATTGCAGTGGCATTTTAAATGCAACAGAGCCACTCTCAAAGTAAAAATCTTATGTAAATTGTTAGGCACTTTTCATAGAATGATACCCAAAATGGGCTATCATACTTTTTCTACATTCCAATTTCTAGAAGAGCTATGTGCAACATACACAAATTATGAAGGAATAGAGATTCTGCCTCTACAAATACCATTGCTACATAACTAAATGCTGGAGGCACCTTTAGTGAAAAAAACTTAAGCCAAAACTTAAAAGATTAATTATTCCAGTTCAGAGAAATCACTTTTGCTTGTGTCCTACAGTCTCAAGCTGTAAAAGAAGTACAATAGGAAGAGAGATCTCACAGTACCATGGAATATCTCAGCATTGCTATCAGAAATAGTTTACTTCAGAGAAGAGTTAGAGCCCAGTATCTATCTGAAGTGCCAGACAAGAAATCCTACAAGGAGGGAAATAAAGATAGAGACCCTTGTGCCTTTAGAGTTCAATCTTTCAACAAGCATTTCCCTTTTTCCCTGTTATCTCCATAGATAGATCCCTCTCATAAGTTTCCTAATTTACAGCTCTTTCTCCTGCTGACACACTCATCCTCAAACCTGCAGAAACTGAGACTCAGTCAGAGTCTTATTCAGCATGTCTGAAAAAAATTTCTTTGAAGACTATTGAATTAAATAGACACTTGAAAAATACTGGCAACAGCAGTCAAAAAGTAGCTCTTAATTAACCTAGAGAAAGAAATAAATGTGTTGGAAAAGAAAGAGAAAAGGAGATGAGTAAAGCTCTTTCCAAAGAAAAGTGAGGAAGGATTTAAGAAACTGGCATCACCCTTGGGAGTATTTGAAATCTTACAAAACCTCCTATCACTTCCATCAAAGGTTTCCAAAGCCTTCCAGTGAGAAGAGCTTCTACCTGATGCAACTACCAGCATGTATTAACCCATAATCTTTCTGTAAACAAGAAATATGCATCCACTCTCATAGACCTGGTCCAGTCCCCTTCTGAAAGAATTTCATTCTTTCTATTGAGGACACAGACAGCCAAGGGCCAACAGCCTCCTAATTTAAGGCCTCACTTAAATGCTCAATTGTCCTGTCAGAGAGATAGGGGACATAATATCTTGCTGGGAGTACACACAGATTCCAGCCCAGAGGAGTGTTTTGCTCTTGGCTATTTATTTCATTCCTGTGGAATTTGTGTCCTCCAGTAAGACTTTTGTTCTGATGACTACTTTTCTCTGATAAATGCTAGCAAGCACAAGGATATACATTGAAGCACTCTAAACCAGTTTAATCCTAAAAGCACAATATGCTTTAGGGAAAATAATGAGAATGGAAATAAGCACACACAAAATCTACTACTTGGCTGTAACACAATAGTGCCTGGTTTCTGATGGCAGTCAGAATGGAGAACTATTCATATTGCCCAACTGCTACTGTACTGAAACAATTAAACACCGGGGGGGAAAAATCATCTTAATTTGGTTCTCATTGTAGCTAATAAAACTAACATTGCTGGAGTAAAGCACTGGAAAAGCATCAATGGTCCTTGGCTTCCCATCAGCGTGACGTATCAGCAGAGCTCTGTCCTGAGAGATCAGCAGCAATGTCTGTGCTGGTAAATCACATTATTTCAGAGCACATCTCTCAGCAACAGCTCAGCTGCCTCCACTGTCAGCCTGTCAGGACAGTCCATAACTCGGCCGTGACCTGTGCCAGCCAAGTCTCCCAATTTTCTGACAGGCTTCAGAAGTCATCATGGGTCAGGAATCATTCCCCTCTGGTAATTTGCATGCAGACCCATGATGTGGGGGAATAAAGGAGTATGTGATATGGGCATGGGTTGTCTGTGTCAGCCAGGAAAGGGTGAAATCGTTTTCTCTGCATATGCAGCTTCCTTCATGTGAGAGAAACATGTGTAGATATATATAGATATATATTCCCTGCCCCCAGGGAAGTAGAAAGAAAATCAGATTGTTGGTCTTTAACAGCTACACTCTCCTTGTAAGGTGCTCATGTATTGTACTTACGGAATGAGATAAAACCCTCAACATTTTAGACAGTTTCAGCATGCCTTCAGAAGCAGGGGAGACATCTCAAATATTTAACCAATGTTAATCAAGCTTCTGATTGTTCCTGTGAAATGCTTAAACACAAGCAAATCAAAATGACAAAAGAAGAACAGAAAGGTCAGAAGATGCTTCTCAAGCCTTGTAGCAAACCAATGACAAACAAATGAAAATAACACAGAAAAGTAGAATACCCTTTTGCTCCAACCACAGGTTATAGGTACATCTAGGAATGTGAGAAACCAAAATTCTTAAACTTTTAGAGGAGTATTTAAGAAATTAATACACTGAAAAATAATGAATGAATACATCAAGTTGGTTCTGTACTCTCTTGCCTCAAGCAGCTTAGCACAAATAAAATTTGATGCTAATCAGTGCTAGCAGTTTTCACAGAATCTGAAAACCTATTATTTCCTCTGGCTGCAACTAATTTGGCAACTGTTTCATTATTGATGCTAGCAAAGTACCTCTTGTACCTATAATTTTATCTTGGTGTTGACCTAGTATTTGCCTCTCTTGACCACACACATTTAACCTGGTAATGACAGAGAATCATGGTTGAATTAAAAGGGGTTTTCTGCATAATCAAGTGACTACTGCCATGGAAATATAAAGAGAGATGAACTTTTCTTCTATGTAGAACAAGTTCAATTGTAAAAAAAGAATATAATTGCAACAAAGGTATTTTTCAGCCAATAACAAGACAAGATGCTCAGGCACTAAACAGATACAGCATGTACTAAGCTACAAAAAAGCATTGTAAAATTACATTAGATGTACTGGTTTCTTTTATAGTTAAAAATTATTCAGAAAGTGTGAATATTATCTAGAACAAAAGTAAAATAAAGATTTTTGTCTTAAGACCTCTTTCAAAATGTTTTAGTCATCTTCTCCCTACATATATTAATTTTTCTTCACACTTCACAAAAAATCTACCACATATGTTTTAACCACCAGGAAAATAAAATCATCCTATTACATATTTCAAATGATATGCAGTGGAAAATATTGACAGATGTAGCAGGATGCAGTGAACAGAAAATGGATATATTTTAATCAGTGCAGCACATTTTTTTATTAATGAATACCAATATGTTGGGTAATATTCTTGAGCCTCTTCTTTACTTCTTTAAAGTAGATAATACAGCTTTTCCATTATGGAAAGGGCCTGCAGTCACACATGGAACAGACTGACTCCTGTATCTTCCTACAGCCTTTGAAGTCTGTGATGCTCATAAGGTGCAAGTATTTCTGTAGACATAGAGTCTAGACCAGAATCTATGCCTCAGGTTGCCTCACAAAAATGTTTCTGGTATCTGAAATTAGGTGGTAAAATGTTATCACATTTTATTTACATCATATTCCTTTTCATGAGAGGCACTCCACTGCCACAATTTAAATTCAAAGCCCAGCATTTATGAAGTTGAATGAGATAAGCCTCTGTGCTGTGGTAATGCCCTCATTTCTGGGAGGCCTGTTGTCTGCTGCTCTGTGCAGGTCTAGAACACAAGGCAGCAAAAGTGCCAAATGGCAGCCAAACATAAAAAGACCTAGAACTAAGCATAAAAATAGCATCGTCCAAGTATAGCCCTAGTAGCTGTGCACAGCTACCAGGCAAAGATATACACTCACAGCTACCAGGCAAAGATATACACTAAAATCCAAAGTGAGGCAATGAAACAATCAAAGTGGATAAGCAAAATGCTAGAGGAACTAATATATTCACTTCTAGATTTACTGAAAGACACTCTCCCTTGCATTTTGGATGGTTGCCATAAAGTTGAAAGTGTTACTCCGTAATGTCATTTGTACTTGTACTTCTGTAGAGGTAAACGTGGATGAAATGCATAAGGCAAATGTGCATGAAGTGAATATTAGTCCCCTCAGACAGCACCTATTAAAGTGGATTAAAGCTCTGCAGCAAAAAGGAAATTTGACCAAACAGAGGAAATAAGTAATTTAGCCTTGGGAAACTGGTGAAAACAATGTAAGACAAGGAAAGGCCAGGCAAGGCAAAGTAAGGCAAGGAAGGAATAAAGCTGTCAATGAATATTTGGCCTTATACATGGACATAAATACATACATAAAAGCTTGAGATCACAATCCACCAAGCATACTGTCCACCCATCTCAATTTGCATGCAAACCATCCTCCCTAGCTGCTCCTAGTGTGACACTGGCTAGAAGATGTGTGAAGGTGACAGATGGAGTGTACCAAGGAGCTCAGAAATAGTATGTGGGGTTTGGATGTGAGGACACAAGCATCAACAAACGCCTCTCTTTTCCCAGCAGATTTTAACCATTGACATAAGTTATTCAGACATTAAACAAGTAGAAGCTTTGAATACAGGGAACATAACACATGAAGTGACCTAAGTTACATAGTCTCTTGTTTCCTCCAGGGCAAGTTTGGGGGGCCTGGGAAACAACCCAGATACTCCTAATTGTCACACAAAAGAGATAAAAGTTCCTATCTAGTCATGCCTAAGCACCCTACAGGAAAACAGAATATCTTTAAAACAAATATAAGAAAGGATGCAAGAGTAATATTTTGACAGATTGAGTCAATAGGAAGGTTTCGTTTGTGATAGTGAGAGCTGCCTGAGAAAGCCAGCTCCTCAACAGATCCTACCAATCCAAGGTCCCTTGTCTCTGTTTTCTTTGTGAAGCAGCCCACTCCTGATGTTTCCTGATAAAAACAACTTACAATTACAGCAAAAACCAACAACCTTAAAACAATCAAGAAATAACAGTTCGACTTTCACACAATTCTATGCTCCGGTGTTTCCTGTATGTAAAGTGCCTCTGGAAAGTCTAAAACCATCAGTGGGTGAAATTTAGTCTGTCCTAATTTGTGCCTTAATGTTTTGGTCCTACTAAGGGTAAGACCAATGGAAAATCACCTGTTAAGCAGCAAGGCACCTCAAAATTCACAGAACAAAAAAGGAGAGAGGTAAATTCAAGGCAAGCCATTTGATCAGGAGAAAGGCTATAGATAGGGGTCATTTTCTGTGGTGGCCTCCCTCCCCTCTTCTCATGGAAACACTTAGATAAAAGAATACATTTACTATCAGTTTGTGCTATCCACCAGATCATCAGATAGAACTATTGACCTGTATGTTTTCTGTCATAAAATCAATAAAAGAAAGAAAAAAAATTTGCAAAAAAAAGAAAAATAGCAGCATAAAAGTTCAAGCTGCTGAGAGTAGCACTTCTTAGACTATCTTTGTGTATTCACATTGAGAGGTATAATATGCTTCTCACAATTTCATTACAAATTAAAATTTTGCCAGAGAATAATGTTCTCAAAAGTATGTAGTCCTGACATTTAGGAACTTCAGAGCAGGTATTAAAGCAATACTGAACTTCAAATTACAGGTTCAACTTTCTAAATAGCACTGTTAAACAGAAATATGGATGAATCACATTCATCCTGGATAAAATGGAAATAGGCATTTGCATGATGGCGGTTTCTGACTTCAATGCAAGCAGAGACATTTACCCCAGCTGAGGGTCCCACCTCAACACATACCAAGATACAGTAAACACAATTTCATGCCTGGAGCCTCTATGAGCGCAGGCCAAGGTCCAGCTCCTCAGCCACAAAGTTGTGGGAATACATCAGCTGAGAATTTCAGCCTATGTCTTTGGTCTGAATACAACCCAAACTGGATTATACATCTAAGTTTCTGGAAAATGACCCCTAATTTCCTAATCCTCTTGACTATAACCATTGTGAGTGGTTTCTACTGTCCTTCTAACCCAAAGCCTTATCCAGAAGCCTTTACTCATGAAGAGATTCACTTCTGAGAGGAAAGTGTAAAAACAGATTTCACATGCTGGTCCATCATCAGACATGAAAGGGTATAATTTATCATTTTTTTTACATCATTAAGAATATTTGTGCAGGATCCATATTTAAAACTAAAAGAGATGTCTCCTCCTTTTGCCAGCAGCTGTGTTACATCAATTAAATGGGTAAATAAGATCTTTCCCCAGAGGGGATATCACATGACCCTCTATTGATTAAGACTGCAGTAGAATGTTATTTGCAATCTTATTGCATAATGTAAATCAGGAGGTAGCTGTCAAGGTTTCAGAAGACAAATTGCTGCTATCTTAGACAATTCATGGGCCTCTTTCCTTCTTGGTGCTCTTAATTCAGAGTTAATGCATGTCTTACCAGGCTGAGTTTCTTAAATCAGTCTATAGAACCCTATTCAACTCAAAACTGGGTGTAAGTTGTAGTCTACATGGCCCTGCATTACAATGGGTATTAAAGTGACCATTCCATCTATCATTATTTCATAAATATGCATTATTTAATACGATGACACAACTTCAAAAAAGGATGTGAACTGAAAAATAGACATCTCCTGCAACACGCCTGATGATTCCCAGGACAGATAAACCTCCCCACCAGGCACAACTCCAGAGGTGCTCTCCATGTAGAACATATTTTACATCTCTTAGCTCAGTTTTGTGTACTTGATTTTCACAAGTAAAACATTTGGCTAGAACTAGTCTTCTACTCTCAAACCTGTGCAGTAACTGCAGCTGAGCATCAGTTTTGAGACTGAAAGGAACACCTGACCACAACCCAGCAGTCACTTTGCTCCTCCACTGAACTGTAAATCCATCATTATTTCCTTTGAGGGAGAACCAAAAGGAAGAACTAAAATCTCCATTCAAATGACTGAAATGCACTTTGCTGAGAAACCATTAACAAAAGGCCAATCTTTCTCTACTACTAATCAATCTCAGTTACAACAATTAGGAAACAAGTGCAACACTTTTCAAAATACATAACAGCAATATTAAACATTATCAGAATCTTCTGCACCAAAGTCAAAGAAATGGTCTTCAAGTGGGTTTTGTGATTGTAAAGTTGTATGAAATAAGGGAAGATTTCTGAATGGATGAAAGGAACAGTGGGTGGTAGGACAGTAATAGATTCAGACATAAGTTACAATTGTTCTGCACATAGAAAAAAGTGCTCAACTTACCATCATCTGCTTGCCATTACAAAGGATTAAAAGTTAAATATCTGCTGCCTGACCATTTCCATCCAAGTTGATTGATTAGAATATGTTCATCTTCCCATCTAACTTAGGTAATTTACAAGTGGCAGGTTTACTTTTCCATTACCTAGAATGTCTGAGCTTCATAAAGTATTTGGAAACAAATGCCACTAGAACTGTTGCCTAAAAATAATCTCTCACAAGGTGATAACAAAGTCTGTAAAAAATATCACCTTGCAGAAAATACGGAGGAGGTAAAATTTCAAGAATATCAAAGATTTTACAGTACATTTCATTTGGCTAGACATGCACATCAGTAGCACTAGATTATTACTGGCATATCTTTCTATGTAAGGAAATTATCTGGTTCTCAAAAAAATTTACTTGTGTTAAAATCTTACTTTTCATTCTCCTGGAAATTTGGGAAATTAATCCTAATCCAGTCTTGATGAACATAAATGCTTAACATGGAGCAAATTTGAGTAGTATAAAAGTAAAGATACAAATTCCTAAAGAGTTAAAATGTGCACAGATTGCTCAGAAATTTTAAGAGAAGTGCTTGGTACCTTAAAATAGAGTCTGCAAACACTGCTTTTAGGTATTTTCCCCGCTTTGCTTTGAAAGGACAAACCAACCATTTCAGATTTTTGAATGTGAAAAGTGTCTTTTCTTTTTTGAAGGTATGACAACACAACCACTTAACTTATTTCATTGTTCTTGAAATTTAAAAAAAAAAAAAAAGCCACAGAAAATGTTACTTACCTTAAAGAGTCTCAAAATATTTGCGACCATAATGGACACAGAACTTGCTGCAGCACCTATTACACCTGATATCTTGTCTGGCTTAGTGAAAATAGGTGGATCACCATTTGCACACTTGACGTCTGAACCATCTTTTTCTATCAACGCTTGCACAAATGTTAAGGACTGCTCCAACGCATAAGTGTCCCTGGAACACGTATCGAGGATCCGGACACCCAAGGTGATATTGGCAAGAAGATCAGGGTCTTTATTAATTTGATCAACTGCATACAGCATTGCCTCCAGTCTGTGGATCCCCTTCTCCTTCTTGAGCTCCCCACAAGGCACCCCTCTATCCCCTTTTGCATGAACAGGGAACAGTCCTCCCAGGATGATGTCCCCATCCAGGCGAATGGAGTGGGCATACTCCTGGCCGTGAGTCCTCTGCATCAGAGTGAGCATCCAGTAGAACTTGGCTGTTAACAGGAAGAAACAATGGCAGGAAACCAATCGTTTGCCTTCGTATACCATTTTCTCTGAAGACGTTGTTGCTATCCAGTATCCAGGTTTTCTTCTTGCTAAAGGATGAGGCTGACCATTTGAAGCTGCACTTTCTGGAGGCTACCATCAGTGCCCAATAAGTAATATAGAACCATGCGGCGGGTAGGTAGAAAAGAAGATCTCAGCAGAAGTACATAAAATGTGTTTTACAAAAGATGTCCACTGACAGAACGGGTTGACCAGCTTTTTTGAGGCGGATTTTCAAATTGATCTTAATTGATGGTGAGGAGTAGGGTAGTACATCTGATCCTGATGCTAAAAGGAGGTCAGTAGCTTATGTCCTTGTATTTTGCCCTACAGCTGAGGTACTTCTGAAAAAAAAAAAGAAATTTAAAAAACAGTGAGAAATACCATTTACTTCAGCAGTTTTATACCTGTCACACAGTGTATTTACTTTTGAATAGCAGTTACATCACCTAGGTTTTACTTTCAATGTTCTTTAACTTAGCAAATCTTGGCCTTCAGTGAATTTGAACACCTGGCTGCACTGTACTATAAGCCAGGAAATTGATGATGCCAGCAGAGCAAGAGCCGAATCAGGGGAACTAAACTTAGCTTGGTGTTCAGATTCTGAGCAGTAATTCATATTTACCTTCATGTTGCATGGCACTCAGAAACAGACCTGATCCATAACACACTGTATTTTCTGTTTTGCTGCATTATTCTGTTCAACGTTATTATTCTGCTCCAGCCTACAGAAGAGCAATAACCACTTACACTCTCACTCCTGGAGAGGTCTCATTTATGACAATGGAGTAATCAGGGCGCCTGAATTTAAGTACACCCTTCACCCAATGCAGTACAAGCACATTCAATTCATTTGGATGTGAGACTGATTATTTGTCCAATGGAATTCACTTTGAGGGGGGCCTAACTATATATCTAAATCTCCTTCAAGATAATGTCTAACACTAAATTATTTTTATGAAAAGGTAGCTGATTTCTCAAGTAAAAAGAACACAACATATTATGTTGGGAAACTAGCTAAACATCCAATGTTCCTTTTTCAACATTTGACTTGAGCTGAGGTTTAACATTAACAAGGTCTATTTTCTCTATTCTCTGCTTGCATTTGGACCACATTAAATAGGAACAATGTTGTGCCTGCACTGACATTTGGAGGGATCCCACTGATTTTAACGAGATGAGGATTTCAGCCTACATATCTAAACACCTGACTGACTGTTATAAATATCTCCAAATTGCCCACACTTTAATTCTCAAGTGAAGGCATTTATTTATTTCAATTCTTAACAAAATTATATGTGCCTGAATAAATTTTTAAACCTCTGAGGAGAAGAAAGCGAGAGGTAATTTTACCTGGTATTAGATAGGCACACTGTGGGCAATTGCATCTGAACCAGTCTCTCAGTACATCTGTTACAGGCTATGGAGAGCAGTGGACATCCTAGGGTACACTTTACCTTATTCCTTTTTTTTTTTAACAAAAGTTTTACTTGCTATGGAATTGATCACACTGAACAAGTGTCCCTATCACTGCCTGTACAGAAAATCCAGGCATCAGGCTCATCTGTAAATATTTACTTTTTCCTTAGTGATCTGACTGGTTATTACCAAAAATATGGTCACACTGGAAGACAAATACAGACAAAACCACAAAACTTTTACATATCATGTGGTAACAAAACTCAAAATGCACTTTGATAATGCTTTAAATTGACAATCCTCTTCTTACACTAATTTTGTCACATTATTTCCTTCCATGATAACACTAAACTTACAAAAGTTGTAGTCTTCAAATGATGGCTATTTGAAGACCTGAGGATTCACAATGGAAAGACTTTTACTGAATGTGAAACTATCTCACCGTGAAAATGAACAGTTGAAAATGAAACATTTGATGGGTATGAATAAAATCACTGCACCTCTTGACATTTAGTTTTGCTTGAATTTGGCTCAGAGTTCAATCCAAGCCACACAAAATCTGTGCTGTTTTTTGTGATAATCCCACCACTCTCCCTTGGCTCTTTTTAGACACACAGGTTACAAAGGTGCCTGGGCTCCAGCCCTGTGAGCCAAACTCAAAGTCATTCACAAACTGAACAACTTGACTCACACTACAGTGCAATTTGATCCAGGCCCATGGGATATTTCTCATATGGTCCACATTACAGAGAAAAGATTGAACTACTAACTAGCCACAGTTATCTGTTGTTTCAATTGCCTTAGTAGAAAAAAAAAAAAAACAGTTATAGGTTCAAAATAGAAAAGAGTAGGCCTAAAATAGGTATGGAGGTAATTTGCTTTATGGCTCCACAATGAACTCAGTGGTCCATGCACGTATGTACAAACCAGACAGGGAGAAATTCACTAAGGCAATATAAGATGAGACTACTCTTATTTAACACTATGTGGAGAACAAGAAAGCATCACTGACAAAGGGAAAATATTCCTAAAGGAAAAAAATGCTGCTTTTTTCCCTTTTCTCAGCCGCAGGTTAATTCCTCACAGCCAAAAAATGCCCAGAAATTAAAGCAAGTGTCAGTCTTCATGCAACAAATAGTGATGGATTAAGCTATTGCAACCTAAATTCTAACAACAGCAGAGAGGCTACAGTGAGCCCAAGATCATCAGTCTAATACTTTATCTGGAACTGACTGAAAATCAAATGAATTGGCAATTAGCATTTTTCAACATTATAGCCTTCATAAGCATTAATTGCCTTGCCTCAGCTTGCATGGTTTCCTGAAGAAGCATGTTTCTTAGCTGCAAGTGTCCACTGCTTGTCTATAAAACAGAAATAAAATTTTAAAGTGTTCTTTTTAAAAATTTAAGACCTTTTAGTCTTTTTTTAATGTTACCTAAGAAATAAAAGCTTCTATTATACTGCCTAATTTATTCATGGCACACTGCTTTTTATATATTGATTAACATTACCTTTTACAGAACATTTCAAGTCTGTGTGGCTAAGCAGAAAGCATATGATCTAAATTAATTCCATTTTTATCAATGAATTTTAGTGAAAAAGCACGGGCCTCTGGGCTATAAAGCCTGAATGAACTTTTCTCATGTGCAGAGATTTCATTTGAAGTAAAATGCTGTCCTTTTCCAAAAGACCATAAAAGTTTGAAATAATGCAAATATATTCTTGATTTACCAGGTTCCCCACTGTAGTAGCTGGTGCTCACTAGAAACTTGAGTTCAGAGAAGAAATTCATGTATTTCCCCTGCACAGCCCGAGAGCAAGTGCACCACAAAGCATCTCTTCCAGTCACCTTGTAATACATGCTTCTCTTGGGTTTATTTCATTAAAAATATCTGGCATTATCAGAACACATTGCTATTTTTAAAGCCAGTATTTCAGCACAAACCTCCACTTGTTCTGCTAGAATATATATTTATTTTTAAACCTAAGGAGGCGGAGTACTGCAAGACAGGGGAGATGGAAACTTGTGCATGTAGTGTCTGGTTTCTGAAATTACTTCCTTCATAAAATCATTCAGCTTTATGAGATATTTGGTACTCAAGGTTGTGTATTTTTGTACCACACTGCCAGAACCAGTGCATGAGAATGAACCCAGAGCAGTCGTTACTCCAACCACAGACTCATTGCACTAAAAGACAGGCTCATTATGGAACCTCTTTATGTTAATGAAAAAGTCTAAATAATGGGTTGAGTGACAGATAAATACTTAAATAAATACAGCTAATGTTTCTATTTTGTTAACAAGGTTCCTAAAAGAGCCTCTTCAGCTGGCACTGAAGCTTTCGCTGAAAACATGTAGAAAGATTCAAAATGTCCATCAGGAAATACAGTTTTTAAAATCTCACAATTACAGACAGCAGGAGCAAGGAGTAGTCTCTGGAGCATAGGCAGGATGGATATTTTACAGCTGACATTGCCAGACAGACGTACATGAACCCTTTACTGAGGGACAAAATCAGCTATAAGTGAGGAGAAAAAATACCTCAGAAAAAATGTTTAAAATTTTGTTTGAGCCAAAAATCCTAATCTCTTATTATATTTAAAGCATCGTTGCAACAGTACCAAGATAAAATAAAGCAAATATTCTGTGAACTAGGATAAGAGAAGTTCTAGAGTGAAAACCCATTCACAAAATATCAGACTGTCCAGTCAATACAAAACTGATCTGGTTTTACTGAATGAAAACAAAACAATGGCAAATTCCATTATTAAGTTCTGAGGAGGAAAAAACCCCAAATTTGATTATTTTGATGTTTTACTACTGACACCTCTGAACTATGAAAGAATTCTCTAGGTAACATTCATATCAATGTTCACAAAGTTGCTTCTTTCTCCTGTACAGCATTCCTCAACAAGAAAATAGCTGAATTTCCACACAGAACAGGTAAAGAGTTGCCACCTGCACACAGTAGCCTGACACATATAGAAGATTAATGGGTTTTGCTGACAACAAAAGGGAATTTGGAAAACCTTTGGCCTTGACATCGCAACTCCTAACTTGCAAGAGAATTCTTCACTGATGTAAGTAGTCTTATCTACCTCAGCTCTTCTGTAATGGTTTGCTGTGCCCCTGCCACAGAGGTAACCTTTCCACAATAATCAGGACTTCAAGGCGAATCACTCTCAACATCTCGTTTACAGGAACTATTTATCCCTGTGCAGTCTGATGTCTACCCTCAGCCTGATCAGCCCCTTTTCAAATACCCCACAACACCTACCCTGCAAATATCCATTTACCAAACAAGCTACCCTGTGAAAATCCAACACAGGTCCTTCCGCTGGGGTGAGACTAAGAGGAGCCTACAATTTTTAAAAAGAAAACTACATTGAGTATTTTCCTCTGCCCTTGCTTGGACTTTTAATGAACTCCGTCAGTATTAACACCTTCAGAGAAAGGCTTCAACTCTGGTCTAGCAAATGATGATCAAGATTTTCCCAGGCACCCTAGGAGAGCTTTCTCTGTTGTTTCTGCTTTCATTTGACCCTCTTCCCACCGGACTCCCGCTCCCCAGTCCGCACAGCTGTGCTCAGAGCAGGCGCGGCTGGTGCAGTCCGGTGCTCTGCAAGAGCGACTTTGCCCCCAAAAACGCAGCCGCACACCGAAATCGTCCCGGGGCACCCGGCAGGGAAGTCCCCCACTGTGTGCACTCCCGATCCCGGCCACGGCCCCGGAGAGCGGGCGAGTCCCCCGGGCGAGTGCCCCCGGCGAGCATCGCTCCGCATCCCGCTCTCCGTATCCCGCTCTCCGTATCCGGCGCATGGCGCGCCCGTGCGTTCCGCACAGCGCTCCGGGAACCGCACCCGCGCCTCCGCACGGCACACCGCAGCCAACTCCCGGACCCTGCACCGCACCCGCGCCCTCGGCACCCACCGCGCTCAGCACCGCGCTCCGCACCGCGCTCAGCACTCCGCGCCTGCCGCCGCTCTCCGCCCCGCCGCCCGTCTCCGCCCGCCGCCGGCGCACACCGGCGGGAGCCAGCAGCCGGCCACGCACCGGCTCTCCGCGCTTCCCCGGCTCTCGGCGCGCCCGGCACCTTTCCCGGCCCGAGGAAGGGCTACCGCAGCCAGGCCGGCCCCGCCCAGCGGAGGGGCCCGGGGAGCGCCCCCGGGCTGGGCGAGCCGGCTTCCCCGCGCAACTCCGCGACCATCGCCCATCACCGCCGCGCTTCTCCCTTGAAGGGAGCCCCCTATTGTTCTCCACTTTACTTAGCCGAGCGATTTATTATTTTTTGTCTCTTCCCAGGCTCATCCGTACCCCGGCTGGCGTGCGCCGTGGAGGGATTCCGGCACAGCCTCGTCGCGGCTCTCCCCGCAGCCTCGCTCCCTCCAGCGAGCGGCCGTAGGACGGGCTGGAGCTGCCTCCCGCCGCGGCCTGGCAGCCCAGGCGGCCCGGGGGCGGGGGACGGAGGCACATACGGATTTCCCGGCTGGAGCCAGGGCTCCGCCGCTCCCCGCCGAGCCCTGGTCCCCGGCCGGGAGCGCTGCACCTCCGTCAGCGGCTATGCAAAAACAAGCGTCGTCTTTTATTTCCAGCCGCCGGTGATTCCTTCCTCTCCTTGCATCAACCAGTCAGCTTTAATGAGCTTCTGCTCCCCCCTCGATGCAAACCTAAGTCTCTTTTAATGAATCCCTGGTCCCAGAGGTCCGAAGCTTGCAAACTCCAAAACGCCAACGCTGGATTTCCATACACTTTGGGTCACTGATTGATCTTTACAACTTGTGTTGTACGGGTTTTGCGTTTCATTTTCTTATTTATCTGGTTTTTGTTGCTGTTGGTTGGCTTGTTTGGTTTGGGTTTTTTAATCGTGTCATACATCCACCTGCCAACACCTCGCATTCCTGCGATCAGCACATGCCAGCGCTGGGGGATGCTGCTCCACGCCGAGGATAGTTAAGCCCTCGCCTCCTGCCGGTACAGCCTCTCGCCCTCTTCCTCGGGGGAAGAAGCCCCCGGAGCTCGGCGGGGATCCTCCCGCCCCTTCCGTCCCCAGGGACGCGGGAGTGTCCCCGGCGGAGCCAAGGAAGCCGAGCCCGCCCGGCAAGGTATGGGCGGGCGGCCGGCACCTCGCCCGACCCAGCCCCGGAGAACTTGGCGGCGGCGGGCAGGGCTGGCCCGTGCCCCCGGGGCGGCGAAGCCCCCTCCTCCCTCCCGGCCAGCGAAACGCGAATGAGGTGGCAGGAAGAGCGGGGAAACCCCTGAACCCCCCTCCCCCGGCGGTGGGAGAAGACCCGGCTCAGACGGCCGAAGGGAGACCTCGCTGCTCGGGAGCTCCGAGATTCTCCCTTTTTGCTCGCTGCTGTGACGGCACCGTGTCCGGGATCTCTTTCGTTAGATCTGATTGGGGGAGGATATCGACAATAAAAATGATAAATAATTAACGCAAAAAAAATAAAAGCTCCCGGCGCCACGAAGCAGGCGGAGAGGATTGCCCGGGATTCCCAGCCCAAATATCTTAACAGAGGCAAAACGCGCATTATTTACCTTCGCCTGAATGCTTAAATTAAGAACTAAAGACGACACACACAGATACACAAATACCTTGATCGAAAAGAGTTGCATATCCATGTTACTGTGGAGGTCCCTGGAATTATACTCGGTGTAGATCGGGAATGGCATGAGGTAATTTCTGTACCAGCCTCGTCTCAGACAGCTTCCCTCAGCAGCGTCAGCTTAATATGCGAGAGCTCAGCCTGGGACAGGTATCCAGGAGAGCGGTGTCAGTCGTGCTGTTTAACACTCGCGAACAGCCAAGCCGAACTTGCTCCACTGACTCCTTCCTCACTTCTCCTCCCCTACTCTAAAAAAAAACCAAAAACACCAAAAAAAAAGAACAATCCACAAGGTAACTTTTTGGGGTCAGTGGCTCAGCCCCCGTGACTATAACAACCCTCCGCTGCCTTGCCGCTCAGTCGCAGCGGCGGACACACGCACCGGCCCGGCTGAGCCGTTCACAGCCAAGCAAGAAAACACCTCCGCCCCCGCCCCCGGCCCGGCCCCCGCGCCGGCGGAGCGCTCCGCGCCAGGAGCCCTCGGCCCGGAGCCCCCGGGCGTCTGTGGGAGGGCACGGCGCTGCCTGCGCTTACCGCGGCTCTGGCGGGACGGGCACGGCACGGAACCGCGGCACGGAACGGAACGGCTCAGCGCGGCGGGGCGCGGCAGGGCACGGCTCGGCGGGGCGGGCGCCCAGCCACACTTGTAGCTGTTCTTGGTGCTGAAGCAGGCGACGCTCCGTGGCAGGACACGGCACGGCACAGCGCGGCTCGGCACGGCGCGGCGCGGCTCGGCTCGGCACGGCTCGGCACAGCGCGGCTCGGCTCGGCACGGCTCAGCTCGGCACGGAGCGGCTCCACGTGAATCCCCAGCCGGTCGCGGCTGCGGCTCCGGGCCCGCCCGCCCGCGCTCGGCACCGCCCTCCCCGGCACAGCCGCTCCGCCCGGGGCGCGGTGCCGGCAGACGCGGCCGCGGGATCTCTGAGCAGGGGAAGCCGGTGAAGGCTGAGGCTGTGGCACCGGGGCAGCGGGAGCGAGGACAGGGACACAGAGGGATCACCGGCGCGGGCCGGGGCTGTTTAACGCGGTCTGCCCCAGGGTGCGGAGCCTCCATCCCCATCCCGCCTCCCGCGGGCGGCGGAGTCGTGTCCCCCGCCACAGGATGGATGACACAGGATAAGATTCCCGACGCTCTTTGTCCCGACCCCGGTTTTGGCTCGCAGCTCGGATGCCGGGTGGCGGAGTTCCCATTTACCCCCCGACACCAGGGAGGTTTCGGCAGCGCGGAGCCGGGGCCACGGCCGGGAGCACCTCGCCGGACGGCTCTGGAAGTTTGCTCCGCTCCCAGCGGCTCTGCCCAGCACACACCATTGCCCGGGGATGCCCCGCGCCGCCGGGCCCGCGGAGCCGCGGGAGCGCAGCCCCGGCGCGGCCGCTCCGCCCGCCCGGGAGCCCCGCTCAGCCTCGGCCACGCGGCGCCACCTCGAGGGCGCTGCCCGCAACTGCACCCGCGGCGCGGCTCGGCTGCGGGACGGGGCTCGGGGCGGGGGCAGCGCGGCCGCGCGTCCGGCTCCGGACAGCGACCAGACCTTCTCCATCCTCCCGTTCACGCCAGCCTGAACTGCTCTCCTTAAAAGGAACAACATCTTCCTTTGCTTTGCCCACGGCTGTCTCACTTAGAGCATCACTGCTGGAAGGAGGAATTCCAAGAGCGCTTAAATATGTCCAACCAACGCTTCCATGATCATCCATGACAGAAGATGGAGATGTGGTTTCAATGATCTATCTCAGAAATCAGGAATATAGTCATATAGGTGACTCAATATCCTGATGTTCAACAGTGAGCAAAATTCCATTTAAAAACAGAAATCCTCCTTTACTCCCATCAGGGAAATTAGCCATGCATGAGTTATCATCAGTGTTAGATAGACCAATTTCCAACTGCATTTGTACTTTGCCTCTCCAGCAGCTTAACAGAAAGTTCAGCAAAGCAAAACCAAGTGAAATCCTGAGGGCGCAGATGATGCCTGAACTCTCGTGTGAATCTTGCAGCTGGAGAAGCAGGCAGAGGCCAGGCTAGGATACAGAAACCTCCAATGTGCTTCCAGCTTGGCCACCAACCCGAATGTAACCTGATGCCTCCCCCTATTTCTTCTGGCCACATCTTTTCTATAGCACTATTCTGAGGGCATTGAGGGTGTATCTTTTACATATATTTACAGTGAGTACCACAATGACTTTTTGGTGGGAATATGATAAATAAATGCATAACTGAAGTTTGATGTGTTTTAACTAAATGCAAACAGAGAAAATTAATTGGGGAGGGGTGGGGTGGAGTGAGGCAGGGAAGATCATAAGAAGCTTCACATGAAAATGGCCATTCTATAATGTGAGGATAGATGACACAGGAGAGAGGCAAAACACGTCCATGATTCTCTGAGCAGGATTCATTCTGATTCAAACCCAACAGTAGCTAATGTCAGCTTCCACAGAAGGAATGTCAGGGCTGGTGACAGCTACTACCTGCACAAGTAACTTGGAAGGCAAGAAATCCAGTTCTGGAGACCAAGCTGTCATAAAGGAGATCTTAAATTATGGTTTTTTATTTGTGAACTCCTGAGTGTCCAGGCAGCATCTGACACATTACCAGCCTGGCAGGGCCATGCTAGAATGGACCATAGAGACATGGCCTGGGAGGCTGCAGGTTCAACTACTGACTGGAATAAATGTTTACTGTAAACCTCTCTTTAAAGCCAAGCAAAACCAAAGCCATCAGTCAATTTCTGTGCCTCTTTTACTCTTACACAGAAGATGTTGAGCCTCTGTGTATCCAAGCAGTGATTTCAGCAAAGTAACTCATGTTCCAATGGCACTCTTCCATAACCACAATCACCAGCACAGTTTATAATGACATTCAAATGAAGCTGATTTTTTCTTAAATTCGAAATGGTGTGAAGACACTCTGAGTTCTGGATGAGGTTTTTGTTGCTGCTTACATAAGAAATGTGACTTCCTGAGTTATTCAAACACAAGAATTAAACCCACAAAGGCAATAAAACCTCTTGAATAATCACTGTTCAGCAAGAGCCTGCTGCTTAATAGCCATTAAAGAATACAGAACCACAAAGTCACTGACTTCCATTAAAGTGATAGTGGATACTACTGGATTCTGAGTTACAAGGTGCTACAGAAAAAGTGTGTTTGAATTTTTTCAAGAAACATAATCATTAAAGAAAAGAAACTTGGGTGCTTTTTGTGCACTTCTTTAAAACTAATTTTTTTACAAACTTTATTATTTGAAGAAAAAAGAAAAGGTGGAGAAAAGGCATTTCACATCAGTAACTATGAAAGAAAGCATTATCTGGAGGCCAAAGAAAATGTGCAACCATTTGTTAATAGAATATAGCTTTAGAAGGCCCCAACTGTGGCTTATTTCAAATAAACATTTCAGCAATGAACAGGAGATGTAAAAGCTTGAACTTTAAAAAGAAAGATAGCCATCATGTAGGAAAGACAGCCTGGTTTCCAGGCAAGATATTTTCAAAATCAGAATATTTTCAGTTTCTAATTTTGAAATCTGTCCAACAAACTCCAGCATTCCAGAAGATTTTAGCAGCTGGAAACCATTGTTCTGCTGGAAGGAGTAGCACATGAGCATTGTTTGGTAAATGGGTTTTTGAAACAGCAGGGACAGTAAGTCCCACCAAACCCAAACTATGAAGCAGAGCAGAGCAGCTCTGGTGGCAGAAACCAAAGTCAGCATAACCCAGAGATTGCTGGACAAGTGGCAGTGCTAAGGCAAGTCTGAGGTCAAGCCTCAAGGAAGTCAAGCTGGGAGATCAGAATCTTCATTAGATTCTGGCAAGGCACAGGCATGGCTGAAACAGCTCCAGGAAGGGCAAAGAAGGAATATCAGACCTTAAAACCACTTTGGGGAGCCTAAAGGAGATTTCTTACGGCTTTCTCACAAAGCTCTCCTCAGCTGCCTCACCCAGGGTCACACCATTGCCTTGACCACTGGCTGCCAAAGCCGTGGGAGCAGAGTAGGGCTCTTGGCCCTCATTTATATACTGGTCAAAGTCTTGTGTCATATTCTCTTACATCTCCTTTTTCACACAGATCTAGAAGATGACAGTGACATATCTCTCCCAAACATGTCATAAAATTTGACAGATTTTCTTAATGCACAGTATTTGCCTCTCAATGTGATTGAAATGTGGAGACACACCCAGAAGTCCAAAATGGTGGACACATACTACATTTAAGTAAAGGATATAGTAAAGTTATGAATCAAATACAGTGTTTCCAAAATAGAAGTGGATGATGAGCTGGCAAAATACTCTCCCACCCCAGCCAGAACACTGAAGTCAGCAGAGAGGGTTGTGAAACAAAACATTTGCTAAATAGAAGAGACTTGATGCTAATTATCTAAAAATTACAACACTCCCAAAGGGAGTTATCCATTCTTACACCATTATGGTGGGAACAGTCTCCACCAGCATATGTCCTCTAGTATAATGACTGTATGGTTTTATATTGATCAAGTGTCTAAGAGGTACTAAGTTCAGCTGCTTCTAAACCCCTAGTCCTTCAATTTGTCCTTCAGTAAAGGAAAAATGAAATCATGTTTAAGAGTACCTACCACTCTAAGCCACTTTACAAAAACTGATAAAAAGCTATATATAGTGATTACTTCACTAGCCTTTGAAATGCTGAAATCTTTGAGGTGAAGTACAAAAAAGGTTTATAAATCAGAAAGCCAAGGCACATTACCTTTTCAACATGTGAACCCTAACCTTTCCTCTTAAATGACAGCAGATGGATACAGGTATTTTACATAGCTGTAAAAAAAATTGTAATTACATACCCTTCCTAATAATTTATTTGCATACAATGTCATTTGCCAAGAGGCAAGTGGAGCTGATCAAGCTCTGCCTTGTTCCAGACACTTTGTCAACTTTTTGGCAAAATCCTCTCAGTTAGCAATGCATGGAAATAGCTAATCTTCAATTCTGGTATTCCTATCATTTTTGTGGACAGCAGGATCAGGCAGAAGAATGTTTTTTGTAGTTTTTTTGGTGCAAACTAAGTGCACAAAATCTCTGTGTACTCCCTAGATTAAAAAAAAAAAATACTCAAAGCTTATTATAAACTAAACTTTGATTCTGCTTTTAATACTGCCTATTAGACAACAAGAAAACAAACCATTGATCCATTGCCTAGAATTCAAGGCATTATATTGCACAGCCATTTCTTTTCACAGCTTGTGGCAGAAGCAGCAGAATTGTAGCTCTAGGAATTGTCAAAATCATGAATGAACACTCACTTGAAGCAAAAAAATGTGGAGGGATAGAATGTAAGAAAATAAAGATGGTGCAGAAGGCAGTCTCACACCTGAGGAGCTGCAGCTGTACCAATCACCAAAGATTAGGAACAGGCCTGCCCTTAATAGGCCACAGCTGTGTCCAATAAGAAGATGAGTGCTACAAAAGAGTGGGTTAGCTGGGTGAGGAGAGAGCTGGAGTTTGTTGGTTGTGCTGTAAAGAAGGAGTTGGTGCTGTGAGGAGCTGCCTATGAGAATCGCTGAGAAGGTATGGGACATTTGCAATATGATGACAACAAAAAATACTTTTTTGAAATGTGATTGTAAGTTTAAAGGTTGCAAGACCTACCCTCATGCACCAGGGAGCAGGGAGAGCATTTTTGATGAGGCTCTGAAAATTCCCTTAAAACCAGAGTTCCCATACAGTGTCCACACAGGCAGCAGAGAGATACCCAGCCCAGCACTTGGCCTGAAGATATTCTCTGAGTGGATATGTAAGTTCACAAGGTTGATGTTGGGTACGTTATGGTGTCACTCTGTGTGACCAGATCCATCAGAAGAAGAGTGTGAGTATGCCCTATTAGCAAATTCCTCTTGGAACTGTTCTGTAAGAATAATGTAAATACATTTTTGGGTTCTCAGAGGTGACTTTTCTTGGGCAAAACGCACAGGTCTTCAAGAGAGATGCTTGAACATCTAAGATGGAAACTCCTGTATTTAAAACATTCCCCTAGGCTTCCTGTGTAAAAGAAAAACATGGAAATTAAGAGAAATAGCTCCTTTCTAGGCAGTGAGTCACCTGGTATTAGCATAGACATCTAAATAAAACGTGTAAATCATGCCTCAGAAGTGTCTTTTTCTCCACATGAGCTATAAAAAGAGTCTAAACAACTGACTCGGATGTAAGTGTCTGCAGTGTGGATGATCAAAGCCAGGTGAGGCACATCCACCACTGGAGCATGGGGAGGTACAGACAGACAGCAGCTCAGGCTCTGAGAGCACACACCACCAGCTCATGACTAGGTTCTCATGGTGCCTGTTCTGGTGGTAGCTCATGCTCCAGCATTAATGAGTCCTTCCCCCACCCTTCCCACAGTGAGTTGCTGACAAATTATCAAAATGGTCCTAAGAAGTCAATCACCTCTATGCCAAGTACTTGAAAGTGGGAAATACTTCCCAAAAACTTGTATTTATTAAGAAGTCATATATTCATAAGGTAACAATTCAGCTTTTTTTTTTTCCTAAAACTTAATTGGTACAAAATTAAGCAATCATTTTAATTAATTGCCTGTGAAAAAAAAAAGTCAGGGTTCAGTTTTTTGCTGACCTTTACATGAACAAGATGCAGTTACACTGCTGCTCAAGATTCACTCATGATGACTTTTTACACCCATGCGGTACTTTGTGGGGGGAGTTTATGTTAACATAAACTCCTCATCATGAGCACACTTTTGAAGTAAACCTTGTAGTTGTCCCTCTTTTTGATGTGCTTTGGTTAATGTAACAGAGCAGTCTAAGGGCTCATGGACTGGATTCCTCTCAAGGAAGAACAGAAGCTGAAGCTGTGCTCCAGGACTGCACCCAAAGCATTACAATCACTGGCAGACCAAGCTGCACTTAATCTGAGGTGAGCCACATGTGATGTGACCACCAACTCATCACCACCAAATATGTTGCTCTATAGACCTACTGGCCATATGACTTGTTAAAATAAATATATCCCATGCCAGATTCAGGTTACAGTCTTGAAAACTGCCCCAGGAGTGCCCTGAGGGCCAGGGCTGAAAGACTGCACTGAGGTTCTAAGAGAGCTAGACCTTGTAACTAATTAAAAGCTAACATGGTGTATGGCATGTTTCACACTTCATTTAATAGTGACCAGCTGTAAATAATGTACACAATCCAATCTTGTGTTTATAAGTGAAGGTAGAACTTTTTAAATAGATTGGAGGATCAGAAAGCTTGTGTGTAACTGCGTTTGCTGTAGGTTCTGCGCAACTATCGGTGTTGTTGTGAGGAAGATTAAGTGTACAGTGACACAACATTCATCCAGAGTTCTGCTCTGCATCTCTAGTTTGGGAATTACATTAATTTGTCAATGATCAGGTCATCTTAATAAAACCCTTCATTGTTTAAACTGTAAGTAAAGTGCAAAACAATGAGTGGTAGTCATTCAATCAAGAAAGACCAGTTGTAATGTACTCTTATGATAGTGGCATTTTCTTGTATTAAAAAAAAATAACCTAGGACATCTAAAAGCCATTTAGTCATGTCATTGGTAATAAGGTTAATGATTTATTTTCCTGTGCTTCATTGCTTAACTCTGACCTGAAGACAGGTAACCACTAATGGTATAATTAGGTGAATATTTTAGCAGACACTGATGATGCTTCTACAGCAGAAGCACTTTCAGTTCTTAAATGCTATCTCATTGGTCTTGTTGGGCAACTCAGGAATGGCATAGAGCTGTTTGAGTGTGAAATACAACTACTACATCAACTACACTTGGAAGACTTGACCCAAAAAAGTGAATTTATTAATGTCTCTAGCTACTTCTCCCATATTGCCTTGTGTTTCCTGTCCATATTAACTCTCAATGTTAATGCTCTTCTGCTGCAGAAACATCATCAGTGCCTGGCAAAAAAAGTGTTACTACAAAAATATATGTGCCCATTGCCCAGTAAAACAGGTAAAATTGAGGAAAAAGCACTTGAGCTCAAACTGAAACCCTTTCCCTCAGTAGAAGAATTAATTCAAGTACCCAGCTAAGAGCTTTCAAGAAATAAAACATTCTTCATGCAACATAGTATCTCTGTATTTAGACTGAGGACGATCCAGTTGGAAAGTTCATAGTCTAAATCTTATTTGGCAGACTAAATTAGAATGCTTGAGCATTTGAAGGAAGATGAAATAAACAATGAATGAAATAAACATAAAATAAATAACTGAGGACCAGACAAAAAAGATTTCTTCATTATTACATTGCTTTGTTGTTGGTGTTGTTGGTTTGGGTTGTTTGTTTGTTTTGATTTTTTAGTTTGTATTCAACGCTTTCAAAAAGGAAATTTGAAAAATAAAGGGCTGGAGTTATTTAAGAGGAGAAACTGATGGGAGCTCCAACCCTGTAGCTGTGCTGTTCATTTGCCATGACAGAAGCACATGAAGGCATCCTTTTCCTGACTCCTTGCACCCAGTGATTGAAACCAGCACTCCTTGACATCAAGAATCTGCCCTAATTTCAAACATGATCCAGGATGGCATTCATTGCACATGTCCATGTTTGCATCTTAGCTTAGGACTGATATTCTGATGCCTCTTTTCCACCCCTGCTCACCACTGGGACTGGAGCACAGAGCTGTCCTGGGCCAAACCAGCAGGATCAGCCCCTCGATGGAGCCAGAACAGGAGCTGTGCCCCAGCTCCGCTGGGCAGCCAGACCTCACCAGCAGAGCAGTGCTGGTCCCAGGAGCCACCCCTGGAGCAAGGACAGCATGGACACAGGGCCCAGTGCCCACGCCATGGCTCTGCTCCTGTTGTGCTAAATTACCTGTTCTACACACCTTGTCTCCCTCTCTTCTGCAGTTTCCTGCAAAAAACACCCACTGGGGCAGAGAGTGTGTTCAAGAAAGGGCCCAAACAGCTGTGCCAGCTGGGGCTGATATTCTGTCTTTTGCTCAAGCAGCTTTGGAGGCTGTGATAATGCCCTGAAAATGCCCCAGTTCCCTTCAGTTGCAGGAATGCTGCATAAAAATTGAGAAAATAATGAAGATTTAAATCAGTTTCAGGCCAGGAGAGATATTTTATCCTGTAATGATTATGCATTGAGGTGTCCCTAACATCTCTTTTGATTATTTTTGCTTCACAGAAAATTTAATTTAAAATCTTGTACTCATTCTAAATCAGGGGGAAAAAAGGATGTTTTAAAATATTACTAATTTGTTTGTAAGATAAATACACATAGGCCAAGTGTTGAATGAGAGCTCATAGAAGAAATGTCAGAAAATCACTTCTTCCACTTCTATTTCCTAATATCAGGGGAGAAATCATATAAACAGTACATAGTGGTATAAAAATACTAGTTTGTTGATCAACATCACTATTACTCATATTATTTCAATGGATTTATGAGTCAAAAAACTTAAAAATTGCTTTTATTTCCTGCAGCTGTACTGTATTCCAACATAACTGTAAACTGTACTCACTAAAATCTGAAATTACACTGTTACAAAATTAGTACTGCAACATGCAGTGCTTCATGTTCATTTTAAAATGCAGTGAGATTGGATTAAAATATGTTAAGCATGCTAATGTATCTTTATTACTTAGGAACTTTTAAAACCTTAGCACAGACTCTTGTTTGAAATTTCAGACACATGAAGCAATGTGCAAAAATAAACTCCAGCAGCTTTAGCACACATTGAATGAGCTTGTCCATATTACAAAATAATTGGTTTCACTACATCTAACTAGCATGTGTTGGTTACACCAGTTGTTTTCAGGCTGGGCTTTGCAGGTCATGAGATGCTAAATGTATTTATCACTAAGCTGAAGAGTGCACCATGATCTGTGACAAGCTTTGGAGCTTGACAGTGATCCTCCAGGCAGTCCAGGAGCCAAGATTCAAATGCCCCATTGGATTAGGCATATAAACTGTAACTCACTTCATTCTCAAACAGGTGACTTAAACAAAGGTGGTAGATGGACTTACAGATGTCACATCTCTCTCCACTGGTGACAGAGGGAGCCTCAGCAGACTGACAAGGGGGGCATTAGCTTTAGCCTAGACCTCACTGCCCTCAGTGTCCCCTCCATAACCTCAGAACAGACAGCTCAGCTCCTGCTCTGAGCCTTGCTTTCTCTGCCTCTTCATGTGACAGGGCTGCCTCTCCTCCAGGAGCCTGGGAAGGAGGAGGAAAGCAGAGTCTCACAGCAGCAGCCAGGGCCATGCCTGGGGCACACCCAGCCCCTCAGTGCAGGAGCACAGCCCAGCAAGGGGGTCTCAGCAGGTATTGGGGCTGCCAGAGCACAGGGGGGCTGTGTGGGCTCTGGTTACACTGCCATAAAGGTCTGTGCCAGTTCCTTCCTAAATCCAGCCTCTGCCAGATCTAGATCACTGTCAGCACAGATATATTGGTGCTCACACAGCTGAAATAGAGGAGCTCTGCAGCCTCACATACTCTGGGGAAAGGAAATACCAGCACAAAACTTAATTGAAAACAGGATTTTCCCTGATTCAGCACACAAGTTTTTCTTCCTGCAAGCCCACAGGGGCCATGAAAATCATGAAAATCTTGCACAACACCTTCCAGAGAGGGAGTCTGAAATTGAAGCAAGCTTGTGCTGGTGTACAACACATCCATATTCTTTAGAAGATTTCCAGAAGGGGCTCCATTTGGGCCCAGGTTTCTCAGTGCAATACAGCTGTATCCCATGAACTAGTCATTGGATAAAAAGGATTTTAATGCTCAACACTCATAACTGCAGCCTTGTGGAGGAATGTTTGACTCAAGCACACTTACTGGGATTCTGAAATGCTTCTGCTTCTGAACTGAAATATATAAAGTTGTCACATCAGCCATGAAAAGAGTTTAATTGACTGAAAGGAAGTTAAGACTAAAACATATACACATTTGCTAAAAAAAAAAAAAAGTAATTTAATCTGGTATTTTCCAGTTAAAAATATTCTTTCACAATTAAATTTAAAATCTCTAGAGAAGTTAATTTGGCTAATGTAGCTAATTTTTAAAGCTCTTACTCAGTGGAGCCAATTTTAATTTTGAGTTTAAATGAACAATTAATAGAGACATTCAGATTTCTTCCTCTCATTTGATGTTTGCTTAAAGATTTTTTTCTTAACAGTCACCCCTTCAAAATAGCACTGCCTTCAATGAGTATTTAGAACACATGCAACTTAGTAAAAACTTAAAATAAGCCCCAGGTTATTACATTTGCATCCATTAACAACCCTACTTGGAAAAACGGCTTTGCTAAAAGAACATGTTTTAATCAGCTGGTACTACTTGCTTACATAAAGACTAGAAGGGCTGAACAATTTTTTTAAACATTTAAAATTATGCAGTCATCAGCAGCTATTGAGGATATACTTGGTAGTAATAAGATTACTACATCTTGATGCATTGTATGTGATATCACCAGTGCCTGTGGGTGCCATGTAACACAATAATTCTTCAGTAGAAAAAAAACTTTAAATGAAAATGATGTAAAATAGTGTGGGGGAAAGCAAAAAACTTTTCTGTGGGTGTTGACTCCTTGCAAAAATCACACTAAAATATTCTCTTAGAGTTAAAAAAGTTAACAGGCCTTTTAGGCTTGCAATAAAGCTTCATTTCAAAGTTTTCTAGACAGTAGTTTATATATGATTAAGTGACCTGTAATGCCAGGTGAATGAATAATTGATCTATTTTGGAATGACCTGAGAGATTTCTTGTTTTCAAGCCTGATCAGTCTGGTACCCACACCATCCATTTACGACTTCTAATGTTCAGCAGGCTGTTCTATAACTCTGCCAGGTTCAGTTCTGCAGCTACAATTCAATCAAAAAGTCATGTCAGGGCTCAGAGTTGTATTAGCTGAAATTAGGAATGTTGGTCATTTATTACACTTGGAGTCATATTTATCTTCTGGGCCTCAGCTTTTCACTGAAGACAAATTCTCAAGGTTTTTATACCAACTAAAGAAAAAATTATTTTTATTTTATTTTTTTAATGGAAACTTAGTGCATCCTGGTTTTCATCCACCTTCCAGGTCTTTACAAATGGTCCCATATTTCACAAGAGTTATGGCCCAAATCACAAGAGCTGTCAGCACTGACATTTACCCATCAACATTACAGGGTGCACAATTGCAAAGATACGTATGAAATCATTAGAAGTATAGAAGAACGGTTCAGATTTTTTTTTCCTACCTTTTTGGGTTAGATCCAGTGAAAGATTTAAAGGTGCCAACGCCTAACTTTTAGGCTGACTTCCAGAATGAAATTCAGAGTCAGGTACCTGAACTCCTTTTATAACTTGAGATTGGTCACTCAGTGAGAACCCTGCTCTCCCCATTGCACTGCATCCTGCTTCTCACAGCTAAATCCTTGTGAGGCTGCTGAGCCACACCTGCCTGGTTTCACCTGGAGATTTCAAACTGCCCCATGGCTACAGTGCCTTGCTACAGCAGAGGGGCTGTGAACCTCAAGTCCCTCAGCTGGAAGAGAGCACCCCATGCATGTCTCTGCCTCCTGGGTGAGTGCTACAGGTATAAGAGGTCCATTAGAAACACTTTACATATAATTACTGCTAGGGAGGTGTGGGGGGATAGAATGTGAGAAAATGAAGATAGTGCAGAAGGCAGTCTCACCCCTGAGGAGTTGCAGCTGTACCAATCACCAAAGATTAGGAACAGGCCTGCCCTTAACAGGCCACAGCTGTGTCCAATAAGAAGAAGAGCGCTACAAAAGAGTGGGTTAGCTGGGTGAGGAGAGAGATGGGGTTTGTTGGTTGTTCTGTGAAAAAGAAAGAGTCAGTGCTGTGAGGAGATGCCCATGAGACATCACCAAGAAGGTATAGGACTTTTGCAATAAGATGACAACAGGGAAGGACACTGTTTTGGCAGTGAGCCAGGCAGGCTCATTTCAAGGGATTTTGCATGTTCTTCTGTCCACTTTTGGGATCTACTGAAGATTTGGTAGGGATGCAGCATTGCAGACCAAGTTGAAGTAAATCTCCGAAGACGTTTAGAAACTTTCAAGGTTAAACAGCTATTGGGCAGAATGTCTGGATGAAAGACACCAAGAACTCGGTCCAGCTATCCAACTGTAAAGGGTGTCTAGGAATGTTTGTCCTGTCCAAGTGGGAGATCACCACTGGCCACAGGGAGACATTCACTTCTCTGGAGTAGCAGCAAGAGGCCAGCAGGTATACTGTAGCATCTTACATAGAAAGAGGTGACAAAGTTTTAGCAACTGAAAAAAGCCTATATAATAACCAAATCTCACATTAGGAAGAGCAAAGTTTTACCCTGCCTTTGGATTTTGGTACACTGAGAAGATATTGTCAGCAGCAGTAAGTACCAGTTAGTTGCAGGCGACAATCAGTTGAACACACAAGTTCACCTATATATTCTACTACATTAATAAAATGCTATGGAAAATGTTGCATGCCAAAGCACAGACCCAGTTCTGCAGCTGCACATTATGAAGTATGTGGGACTAGAATCAAGTTAGATGTGGCTGCCTCCAATTTCACGCTTTTTAAGGTCGGTCAGACCATAAACTAGTTTACAGTTGTATGGACAGAGAAATCTGTTCAAGGGTCTTTCTGAGAAAATACACTACTGAAAGCCCACCCAATGAGATTTGTAAGCAAAATAAGCATCTGAACAATGACATGACTAAGTGCTTACCACAGCAGGCTGTTTGTTTTGGACACAGGATGGAGAAGGCTTTTGCCAGTTTCTGTTTAGCTTGGCAAACCCCATGGCAAGTGTAGTCACAGCAAATATATTCCCAAGCCAGATGACACACACAGTTCCAGAGCTGATACAAAATGGGCTGTGGAAGACTAGAGTATAATAAAATAAGTTGAAATAGTATGCAACAATGATAGCTTTGCATACTATTGCCCTCAAAGTATCAAAAGGATCTCATATTTCCTTCAAAGATATGGGCAGGATTAGTGATGTAGTGAAGTAAAAGATGAAATTATATCCAATTTTATACATAGAAAATTTGATAATTTTTTTAATGTCACAAAGGCTGATATTGCACACATTTGCTACAACAGACTCTCAGAGAAATCAAATGCAATCATAAAACAGAAAGCAATACATTATTTTTTAATGACTGCATTATGTAAGCGGGAAGAAGGAGATGATATCAACTTGCCAGCTGGAAATCAATAGGAACTTGGCCAACCAGCCTAAGGCTTTTTTTTTTCTGTTGTCCTCAAGGGGATCAGTTTACTAAAATACTAATTTAGTCCCATGTGCTTCGGGAACACAGGATGTTTGAAGAACATTTAAATCCTGGGCATTGTAAAACCAACAGTTTGTGCACATTCTGAAGTCCAAAGCATAGCATGCAATCTTTATCTGGTCGATCATACTTTCTGCCATGTGCAATAAATGATGCTATGATCAATTCAGATACTTATGACTAAAATGGATTTGTTTTACTTAACAAACTTTCCTGTTTGTGGTTTTAACAAGTCACAAGTCCAGTTCCTCAGGCCAGAGGAGATTAAGAAACATGTATATGAATGTGTATATGTATGGCTCTTAAAAACAGTAAGAAAACTGGAAAATCATTGTAGATTTCTGCCATGTGCTGACTTCATGCTGTACATGTTTGGACTTTACATATTAACATATCCTTTCTGATACTTGAGTCTAATAGGGCCATCAGCTACCTGTCTTTTTAGTGTCATCTTCCTATCAATCTCAAATTGCAAGTGACAGTAAGTATACCTTAACTTACCTCAGCAAAGGTCCTTGCTGCAGCAGGTCAAACCGAATTCAAGGCTGCAAAGTATCAAAAAGTTTATTAAAACTCAAAGTAAAGCAAATTCCTCTCCCCTACTGTCTTCACGCCTTTGTTGTGAAAGACAATCCTAAGCCAGGTCCCCCAAGCATGCACACACATTTAGTGACTGCATGTTTTCCTTATTTCCCTACCACGGCTGAGGTAGGGAAGAGGTAGATATACAATTTTACCATTTTTAAACTGTAAAACTGTTTGCAAAATTGTAAAATTATTTATAAAAATCTCAACTATTCGATATGTAACAAACGAGCACAGATGCCATCCTTTGTTTTTCAGAAAAGGAAGCAGCAGGTTTGTTACCTGCAAGGGACACAAAGTCTCAGAGAACAAGCATGGCAGAGTGAGCTGGGACATGGGACAGTTCTTGTTTCCCAGCTTGGGGCCATGCTCAGGGACTTAGCACACGCTGCCTTTGATGCTGCTTTGTCCTTCTGTCTGGCTGACCACATGCCATCAAACATGAGAGGCAAACGTGCAAGGCCTCACCAAGAGCATTCTAAGATTTTAGAGGTTTCAGTCTAACCCGTTTCTCCAAATTACAGTCAAGCAAGTATAAAGTTTCACCTGAAATACCTTTCCCCATTGTACATATCCAGGTCTAATACAACTTTAGCTCAAACAGCCTCCCAGCATCTGAGAATAGGATGTGTGAATAGTTGAGACAGCCTCAGCACCTCACAGGAGCTGGAAGAGCCTTGTCCTTGAGTTTCTTCAAAAAACAAGAAAGTCTGAGAGAAGATTAACATTGATTTTAAGAAATATTGCATAATGTGGAAAGGAGAAAAAAAATGGCAAAAAGCTAATTAGGTATTAAGAAGGTTAAAAGGGATGACCTAAAGGGATAGACTGGTATTGATTGCTCACAAAATGATGGAAGGCTGATAGGGATGCCATTTGCCATGAGGATGGTAGCATAACTAAACTCATTCAGTAAGAATTATATAAAATAGGTTTTGTCACACAAATACCATTACTGCAAGAGATTAGAAATTTAGGTGATAATGTAAATTATACTGACTTAACAGGCTTTGGCAAACTATTTTACATCATGGTGAAAGACCTTCTGTTTAAAAACAAGTATAGAATTATAAGAAAAAAGGATGAAAAAACTTCATACAAGTATCTAGTTCATCACCAGTTGGCAGATTCTTGAATATAAAATGGATTTCAACTGAAAATTGGTTTTATACATTTCTAAACAGAAGCATTTCAAACGGTGTTGCTACAGAGTTTCTACTCTTGGCTCAACTATAAGAAATACCTTTATTATTGAACTGAATACAAAAGAATCACTGCAGCTAGTGTACAAATTCTGGCAGAAGGGATAAGAATGGGTCAGTTCCACACAGAGGCTGTGGTGCTTGAAATGCTAGTTTCATTCAAACAAAGAATATAGGTCAAACATCCAGATCTGGAAAAGCAGTATCCTGTAATTCAAGGACTTAGAGAAGGATTCTGGTTTAAGGGAGACAGCCAGTGGGGAAAAAAAGCTCATAACATGACTGTGTGATTATGAGGGATAGTATGACATTCAGATGTGTAAATAAGAATGAATCTGTAACAAGTAGTCAACTATATACTGCCCAGCTGATATGAGCTAATTGGGGTTTTTTCCCTGATATTCCTCATCACAAAATTGAACATTCTCAGAGAGAGGTGAAGTCTAAATAAGACAAGAATTTTAGACGATTAAGATGTTTTGATTTTCATGACACTTCTCTTGTGCTTTTAAATACACGATTTGGTTTTACATTTAATATGATTTTTGCATATTTGGTGACATCACATCATATTTAAAATTTTAAAAATAAAACCCATTAAAAGTCAGACTGCAATGAAATGTCTCAACTTTGCTGTAAGATTACTTTTGAGCCTATAGTTATAGAAATTGTCAACATCTCTTTCCATTCTGTTTTGGGAGAAAGACTTTCTGCAAATCCATACCTTCTGTCAGCTGAGATTGTAATTCAAATATTGGAACCTGAGTCCAATGTCAGTATTTAAGAATACAGAAAGCTAAGAAATGTTACAAAGAAACCACAAGAATGTTCCAGAGTTGCATTTCTTAAAAATACGCTTTGAAAACAAGGGTTTGAAAACTTTCTTAGCTTATTAGACTGACATGTACAACAAAACACAACATGAAAATCACTAGCTAAAGGAATTCTAATTAAAATGAAGGGAACATTTATTACCCATGGAACAACTGAACTGAGCTTACTGTAAATCAGTAATTTTTTGCAGCCTCTCAGATGACATACTTTCCTAGAAGGCAAACTTGCATCTCAGTGACAAACAGGACTCAATACTGAATTTCTGCAGCTCGCACAGGAGGTTCTCACAGCTCCTGGGTTTCAGCCTGAGCACAGGAAAAGAAAGCAAGCAGCACTCAAGTCACTGCTGTGGCCAGGCAGCTGCCTTCTGTAACCAATACATGCTTGCAGGAATGAGCATCACTTACCAAAGGGTCTGACAGGGAGGAAAAGGGCCAAGGTGTGCTCAAGGTATGAAGCTCTCACTGAAGGCAAGAGATGATGTGCACAGGAGATTCTGTGAAACAAGCACAGCCATACCACCTACCACACTATGGGCAAGGCACCTAACCTTCTATGCAACTGCTAAAAAGAAAAAAAATATTAGCAGATATTTTTTAATGGTAATAAGTCAGATTACAGGGAAACTTGTCTTAGCGGGACCCAGTGGGAGAAATTATTTCAGTTCACAATTCAGTAATATCTCTGGGGCAGCAGAGGACAAGCTAAAACCTGAAGAACAGAGAACTAAAAAGGAAAGAGAATCAACGCACACCCTGATCCACACACTGAACACTTGACATCACAAGAAAGACCCCTTCCCACACAGATCACCAGCACCTTATTGCTCCTCCCTGCCAATCAGCCTTTCTGCAAGTGTAACTGCAACCTTAGCTCTTTTTAAATATCACACCTGCCTGATAAATTGTTCCTCTTAAATCCATAGCAATAATGGTTTTACCTTAGGCTTCAGATTAAGATATACACTTTTGCACATTGCTAATCTTAGCATAACTCATGTTTCAGGAAAGCAGACCTATTAGTAAATACAGATCAAACTGTGAAACTGTATTACAGTATAGGAAATCTTTCTTAATCTAGATAAAATCCCCTCTTCTTAGATCTTATAGATCAATCATAAGCAAATTTTTTCCATTAATATCAGATAAGCAATCATTATCAAATCAAGCAATGAAATGTTGAATTCCTGATTTATTAGGAATTCAATAAATATAGCTAATCTGTATATATTCACCTCTCTCCAGCCTTAGACTACAATTTCTCAGGCTATGGATTGCCCTTTCCTGAATGTATGGCGAGTGGTTAGCTAAGTGTGGGCACTGGCATAAATAAATAATGGCATCATAGTCACTAGGGACACTTTAATAAAATTATACTCTGATTTAACTGTGAAGCTCTTCCAAAATCCCAGGTGAGTAATGATATTCAGAATCCTGTTTTACATTTATCTTATCAGGAGTTTCCTTCCAACAAAACAACTGGAACCATACATGTGCTGCCTGTCTACTCTTTCCCATGCACTCACCAATGCTCAAGACAACCCCTCTTGCTCAAATGCTGTGGGACAGATTCTTCTCTATGTACTGCTTCCGAGTTCTTTTTTACTTTCTTTTGAAAACACAGTATCAGCCAGAACTGAAGAGGGAAGAACACCTTTGGAGAGTTGCTTATTGTGATCATGGGATGCTTAAGGCAACAGATGAAGCAATGAAACCATTGCATGGAAAGAGAACATGCCAAGGAGCACCAAGGAGCCTGCCAGCTCAGGGAAGAACAAAAAGAACCTCCCAGACATGAGGAGCCTGGATACAGTTTGCTATAACTTCAGGAAGTTACTGAATCAGCTAAAGCAAGGACTCACCTGAAAGAGTAGAAATTGTTGGGATTTTTAAAAATCTTGTTTGCCTTTTTCAAGAGTTCTAAGCTTTCTCAATTTAAAAATTGGTTTTCTAATTTTTGTTCAAATAAAGTTTGCCTTGTTTGAAATAAAAAAAAATAAACCATCAAATTTAGTCTAACTTGAGTTAGAATACAACATAATTTTAAAAAAGATTGCCTGATGCAGAATCCCATCAGGGATGGAAAAATGACTGCCCTTAGAGCTGTCCCCACTGTGAGAGCAAGGAGGGGAGGCTTTCACACTGGGAAGCTTCACTGCTGTCAGAAGTAGAGCAGGAAGTGTGAAAGAAGGAAAGGAATGGAAAAATACAAGATATTTTGACTGGTAACAGGCCTCCTCACCTCCCCACACACCAAATGTCTTCCTGCAGGGAAGACAGGTGCAAAAGAGAACAAACAAAAGAGAATGAAGAGGAAAAGCAAAGAGCAGTCAAAAGTGAAATGAAGGATAAAGGAAAGCTGGGAATCATGACATTGCTGGTAGCAAAAGAAAAAAGCACAGTAACAGAACTACACAAGAAGGTCTTTCCTTCCCATCATCCATGCAACTCCATCATCCTAAACTGAGCCAATCAGTTCTTGTGATACTGAGCCCCAGAGCAATGAGACAGCTATTGCTCTCATGAGGTGACGTGAGAACACCCAAGACAAGTGACAAAAGTTGGAGAAAAATGTTCTACTGCAATTGGAAATGGTAAAAAATATATGTCACACATCAAAAGAAGTAGTCTTTCTTGAAAAATTATATATAAAAAAAAATAATATGGCATAAATGCTCAACTGCTCCTCAACCCTCAGCACCTGGATAAGAGAAGTGTTTCTTAAAAAGTAGTTTCTAATGTGTCTGATCTCTCCACAAAAAGCAAAAGTTAGAATTGGCCAATGCTGTAAGGTAAACACAGTTTTTGTTGGTACAACTCTGATTTTAATTTTAAAATAATTAGTTTATACCAAAAAAAGAGTCACAACTGCCTTTTTCTTTAATCTCAAAGCTTGTCTTCATTTAAGTTTGCAAAGCCTGCTGCCAACTGAGACAAACTCTACCTCAAAAAAGGCATTATAGTGGGGGGGGGGAATACAGCATCACAGTCTTTCTTTCCTCTCTTCCAGTATATCAGCCAATATTCTCTCTGCAAACAGACCTGAACCATATGCAATAGTAAGACACAGTTTTCAACTTTTGCATTCTTTTGCCCATATCTGAAATCTTACTGTACACATATTTCTCAAAATTAAGTAGAGAAAATGTCATTAATGTAATACATAAAGCCAGGAGAAAGTAAAAATTACAATCATGTGGCCAAGAAAGTCTCAAATTGGGAATGTAGATTTGCATTTTCGCCCTGAGCATTGCCATACATGAGTAAGCATCAGAACAGAAGGATGTGTCACATGGAGTTCACCAGGGGTCTGTCCTGGCTGCAATACACTCCAGTATTTATTCAGAGAGTGCATATTAAATTTACAGATGGTAAGAATCTAGAAGGAAATGAACCTATTGCAAAGGAAAAAACACTGTGGACAAAAGAAGGAAATAATGTCCAGGAAAAAGAAAACAGAATGCAGCTCAACAGGGACAAGTTGAAGATATTGTAAAAGCAAATGAACCACACAAATACAGAACAGAAGACAGCCAATTAGAAATCAGTTGTGTAGAAAAGGACCTTGAATGATATAAAAGAGAAGCTGAACAGAAGACAACATCAGGCTGTAACAGGTTTCTTAAGGTACCAACAGAATTATGCATGAGCCTGAATACAGAATGCAAAATCTGTAAAAGCCCCCTGCTCTGCAAGGCACAGCTGTGATACTGCCTTACTCTCACCATACAAAAATAAATAAGTAAAAATTCAAGTGGGCCAACTGGAAGGAATGCATAGGAGAGTTGCAAGAACAGTGCCAGGAAACATGACCCTGGAGGAAACACCGAGCAGTGAGCTTTTGAGTCCAAACAAACTTAGGACCTAAACATGACAAGCTAACAGCCCTCAAGCACATAAAACAATCTCTCCCTGCTGCAGGGAGAGATTGAACAGTTAGTTTCCTACATTCATTGAGGAGAAGGGAAAAAGTAACAGGCTTAGATTTTAACAGCAATGTTTCCACCTCATGTCAAGAGAATTTTCTGTTGGCAAGAATAATGAAATGTAAGAATGAATTGCCTGAATAAGAGGCCAGACAAACCTTCCTTGAAAAAGGTCAGTTGACTTTGCCTCATAGTCAAGATTGACTCCTCATCTTCCCTGCACCCCCATTATTGTCAGCTTGCCTAAACATTGTCAGAAAAAGAGTTAACAGCCTGCATCCCTCAAATCTCTTCATCGTGACCAGCTGGCCTCTTTCACAGATTAAATAACCATGCCTTGCTGTGTCCTGTTTCTCACCTTCCCCAGATGAGCACAAAGGCTGTCCCTGGTCTGGAGCAGCTCCCTCCCCTCTCCAGAACCCCGTGCACGTGCCCAGGCTGTCTCTGCTTTCCCTGAGCTACACTCTAGAGAGGACACAAAAGCCTTTATGGATGATTAATAGCTACTTTTCAAGGCTAAATGATTTGGCTAAGAAACTACATCTTATAGATCAGTCAGCTAATCTAGACCTTGGCCAGCTCTCTTCTGCTCTTTCCAAGAGGTAGACTAAATATTCAGCTCAACATCTCTCCATTTTTCTCCATTATCCACCACCTATTCAGACAACTATTCCCAAGTTGCACCACTTTACTCAACAGATCATCTCCATTATATTACACCAATGGGTAAGCAGAGAAACCTTAAACCCTAATCAAAACAAATTGTCACTAAATACTCAGAAATAATTCAGGAATTAGTCCTATTTTACAGTTCTGTGTGTTCTGTTTTCCAGTTTTCAGCTCTGCAATGATGAGACTGCATTTTATCTAAGGAAGCACACACCATTTTACTACACGTTAGGTAATGCACACAATTCCAAACGGCAGAAGTTCTTTCCTTCTGTTGCTGGAAAAAAGATGAATAATAATGTTAAAATTAGTTACAGCCAATATGTGGTAGATGGACTGTTGCCATATGGTGGTTATGTAAATTAAGTGACAAAATAAGGATCTAGCATTTATAAGCAACTATTGCACACTTCAAAAACCCAGCCTGCCTGTGAAATACCTAGGGGCTCCCACTTATGGGAAAAGATGACTTCAAAACCTTGGATTTTTTTCTGACACTCTGAACAATTATTTCAAGGAAAACATAAGCCTCTTATTTGCCTTACATATAAAGAATATAAAGTCCAATCACCACTCCTGTGCATTACACAAAGTAGTCTTCTTGTCCAATTAAACATCTGTTTTCATTGGGTAAAATGATGTCGCAACTCCACGTCGCTGTGTTGCCTGTCTGGAAAGGTGCCTGACTGTATTAATGGGTGACTTAAATGCCCAAACTTAGGACAAAGACAATTTCTCTAAAAGCTGTCAAAGCCACTCATTTTGCTGATTAGACAGGGAATTTAGGACCACGTTTTAGGCGTCCTGATACTCTATGTTCTTGCCATTGAAACATAAAATGGAGGACAGCAAGATACTTCCCAAGCATCACAGCTCAGTAAACTTTAAATATGCTCAAGAGGCAGCATTTCAGACTCCATGTGTAGTAGCTATCTTGGAGAAAAGCGATAATTTAAAGTATTTAATTTATTTATTATTTCAGCAGGCAGGGCTGCAACGACGTGTATTTGGCCTTCTAGAGCAGAGAAGGTCAGAGTCTGGCTAGCTGAGGTAACCTCGCTGCATAACCTGCCAGCACCCCTCGGCGTCGTAAGGCCTCGGGCTGTGCTGGTTGCGGACTGGATTGTAACGGATAGCCCTGTTCACTAAACCCCGATATAGACAATCATGTGATTGAGAAATACATGGTCAGCCCCGTATGATTGTGATTAAGAGATACATGGTCAACCATATGATTAAGAAACACATAACCGCAAAACCTAAAAATAATATATATCAAGTTACTATTGTTTGCTAAATTCAACCATGTATTGCGCAAATACTAACCATGCGAAAGGCTAAGGTTTTAGGAACTAAGAAGAGCTAGCCAAGAAACAGAAACCAGCCAAACACCACTCCATATAAGGAAGGCAAGAGCTCTGAGGTCAAGAGTACAGGCCTGAGGAAGACTTCAAGCCTTCATCCAGCGACCACCAGAGGGTAGAAGACGACCCCCTAGCAACAACTGGAACATGCGCCAAGGGAAGAACACGTCTACGGAAATGGACTAGTATAAAAAGGGAACTTGTGAGATACTGGGTGAGGCAGTTGGTGGAGTTGGACTCCCCACAACTCCCCTGTCGCCCAGCGCTGCTTTGCTTATTACCTATGCTTGCTGTAATTAATAAATTCTAATTGGGCAACTTAACTCATTGCGGAGTTCCATTTATAACATGGATCGCTGCTAAACGACAAGAAGGAAGGAGCTGGACACTTGCCGGGGGGGCTAAACAGGTTTATTGGAAAGCCCACGATGTCCCAGCGAATGACCCAGAACAAAGGGTGCTTAGGGGTTATAAAGGGAAGGAGTGGACCCGGGAGGGGTTTACAGAAGACCAATAGGGGGAGAAGAGGGGATGAACTTAACACAAATGACATAGTGGAGAGCCCAATATGTACCAGGTATGGGAGGGGTCCCGGGACCACAGCCAACCACAACCCCCAAAGAGGAGAATACTGGAATACTAGGTGGAGTGGGGGGGTGATTGACTTGGCCCAGGGAGGAGAAAAAGCATACATATAAGGGAAAAAGGGGAGGAGGAATTATATAACCTAACAGATTGACAATAGAACTGGCAGGGCTGTGGCGGGAAAACTGAGGAGGGCAGAACCATTTTACACAAAATGGGGGGGAGCAGATACATAAAATGGGGGAGGAATTAAATGAACTTAATGAACACACTGCAACACAGGGCCACTAGGTATCAAATAGATAATTGGATCAGAAATCAAAAAACAGTTTCTTCTAAAGATGGGTTACTATTTTAAAAAAATTAGTTCTCATTTCTCAAGTTAAAATGAAAGCACAGCTCCTGCTATGAAAAATAAAAGTTGAAATTAATTATAGTATATAACAGCTTCATAAATCCTTGACATACAGTACAGATTAGATTCTAGACTCCTACTGTCCCACCACACAAAAACATTAGTATTTTTTCCTCTAACCATATGCACAGAGGCTAATTAACACAAAATCCTTTTTCCTTACTGAAAAAGGAGTCTTCAGGCTTTATTAGAAAAACAGGAAAGCAATTAACTAAAGATTAAAGGGGCTCCAGCTGCATGAAGCATGATAGAAATTGCCAAAAGGAGCAGGAGACAGGTAACAGAGGATATAACAAAGGCAGGGCAGGGGGAGAAGGCGAGAATGAGCAACAGAAGGTTAATATTAAAATTGCAACTGGAGATCTTTTACAGTAACCTGCTGGAAGTCAGCCAGAGGGGATAAGTGTAATGTAGGTACAAGCTAAGGCAAAAGTCTATGGACTCTGTTCAGGTCAGACTACCTGATCATAATGGTCCTTTCCACCCTCATAAATCTGAATTACACATGTCTGAAGACAAAAGTGAATACTAAGCACAAAATCAAGGAAAGGTTTAAATCTAAGTTGAACTAAAACCCTTACATTATTATCATGATAGCAAAAGGCATATGTGAAAGGCATTAACTTTATTCTTGACATCTCTAGGCAAGTATTTATCCCTCTATCAGTCTTCACAGGAAGTGCTATGTCTCATAGGGAGTAGCTGCTTGACATCTTTCTGAGGAAAGACTACAGGACAACTCTTCCAAAATTATCATCCTCTTTGACTCTCCTATCTTAGGGTAACTCTGGGTTTGTAACATATGATCTCCTCATACAGTTTTCTAGCACTGGAACATTATTTAAAAGCCATAAAAGTCACACAATTCTGACTAAGTGTATCTAACAAGCTACATTCCAGCATTGATGGAGGTGGAAGTCTCAAATTATTCATACAACCAGCCCTTTTGCCCTATGGCAACCTGCAATACATCTTAACTGGCTTACTTCTGTCCACACAACAGTTGGCATGTATCTGAGGTCTTTCCTTGCCGTGGTTACTACAGGATCAAGAAGGGTCAAAAAGGGAGCTATGAACTCAGAAGGTCAGTAAGCCTCAGGGGGTCCCAAGTCCCTCAACATGTACTGCTAGAGCTCTCAAAGGTCCTGTCATGAGCACTGATATTACATAACATATTAGATTTACTTGAAAGTCCATTTTAATGGAAAGATGCAAATGTGAACCACACTGCAAGCATGTTGTATAGCTCCTACAACACCTTGGATGGATTTATCTGCCTGGAGCCATGACAGACCACAACCAGAACCAGGTGCTGTTGTGCACCTCACCATGGCTCACACGCTCTCAGTGACCAGAGGGAAAGTTGACAGCACAGAGCTTCTCAGGGGTCATCAAAACCTCAGAGCTCCTTAAGGATAGTGACTCACTGGTGGATCAGCTGACAGTGAAAACACGACAGCCAATCTGGCAGGTGCAGCACCCTGTTAGCTCATCTCCGCCGCAGACAAAAATAGTCTGCATGTTGGATGAGCAGCTTCTCCCTAATGACTCTATCTGGCCATCACTGAGACTACAACTGATATCACCAGAATCACAACAGCCCTAAAGGAAGAGCCTAGTCTCATATAAACTCTCTTTTCTCTTCAGACAAAACAGAATTTAATGGAACAGTGTTGTCTTTGTTAAAAATTGCAGAGTACCACTTATCTATAAGATAGATAGTCTTACTCAACTGCTGTTTTCAGCTAAAACAGAAAGATCTGCAAATCCCAAGTGAACAGAAAGGACTGAAAGTTCATCATGGTAGTGGTAGCATTTCACTCACCTTAAGAATACATAAACTGCAGTAAAAAACCAATAAACTAATGTAGCATTGATGCAACTCAAACACCTTCCTGTGCTGTCAGATGTCTATTAGAGACACCTGGTTTTTAGGTGTATGCTGCAATTGCAACAGCTGTACAGGGAAAAGCAGGGACTGATATGAGGAGGGAATGATCCTCTATCTAAAACTCTTCAGAGCCTGGAGCACACTCTTTATGGAGCTGAAGCTTGAGCTACCTGCACATCTCCAAGCTTATAATGAGCAATAGATATGACCTGGTTGAAAGGGGCTGCCTGCAAGCAGACATAAACAAAAGGCCAATAGAGGAAAGGCATTCCTGGGAATAGCAAAAAACACATCTTTTCTTTTTCTCAGAAAAGGTCACAGTGTCAAGAAAGCTGGCTAAGATATTGCATTAGCTGCAGGTGCTGCAAGCAGGAAGAGCTGGGGTACAGCAGGAACACCCCAGGAAGCAGCACAGGAGAAGCTGGGAGCTGGAGTGACCATGACACCAGTGAGCTAGGCAGCCTCCTCACTGACTCAGTGCACTCTCACAGCAGTGCTAAGTTCTGGTGAACAATTTAGGCATTCAAGACTTCTAGAAATTCAGAATTGCAGCTATAACCACTGCAGAGAGCTCATTTTCAGCAAATTCATCATTTCACATAAACATTAAACTGTGCACTGTGTGAATCCTATAAATCTGACACAAAGGGCTGCAGATGCTTGCACATGTAAATGAGTCCACAGACGATAGATTGACACCTACACATTAAATCATGTGTGTCCTGAAGAGGTCTGATTTGACTGTCTACAACTAGAATAATCAAGCTCACTGCAGATATTTTAATTACAGGCAGATATTTCTTTACAGGCAGAATTAGAAGATGTGAAAAAGAGGGGCTCTGATGTGGCACAACTGGTTTTAGCCATCATCCAAAACAGAACAGTCACTATACTGTATACTGACCTGCATATGCCTCATTACAGCTACCAACACAGTATTGCATTCCCTGCAGTTACTGCTCAGAATATGAGACACTGAGATATTTTCCATTTTGAAGAAGAAAAAACAAACAAGCAACAGTAACAACAATAACAACCACCCCAAGACAAAATAACACACCAAAACCACTCAAATGCTCATTTGGAAAACTTACTAACTGCTTTTCAATTAATATTATTCTCTTTCTTTTGGCAGAAGCTGTGTTAACTTTAAATTAGGTGGTGATCTATACCAAAAGTATAAAAGAGATGGTACCTATCTGTAGACATGACCCATGTTTCTCCTTTCCAAACAATAAGTCTGGGAATAGAATAGCATTTGAGGTCTGAAAATAACATCTTAATAGATGCTAAATAATATAACAGTGCAGAAATTTCTATTTATGAGATGTCTTCCACCATTCCCAAGATAAAGTTTCTGCATTTTAAAAGGTGGAGGTAATCTTGTGTTCAGCATTTCGCTTTTTAAATATAAAGGTAAGTTAAATGAAGCTTCGACGAGGTGAAAGACATTAGAAAAGTACAAATCATCTCTTGATACTCAGCAAGGGACTAAATAACAAAAAAGGAGCTTAAGTGCTATTTAGCTGCACAGGTTGTGCAGCTAATTATGAGAGAGCACCTTGGTAGATTGTGGGAATCCAGGAAATTCCTCTGGCTGCCCTGGAGGACTCGAGACCCTGTCAGGGGGCTCAGAGACCTTGGCACACAGCCCAAGAACCCTGTGCCTTTGATTTAGCCCTTGGAAAAAACAATTACCAGCCTTTACATGAAGGATTACAAGCCACGACAGTTTAAGTAGAATGACAGTGAATTTATCACAGGGTGAAAAAGTAGATTTTGGGGTTTTTAGAATGGGGGTTCAGGGGGCAAGATGGAGAATCTGGGCATGTCCAGCCTTTCTCATTCTTCTTCTTGGCCTCCATCTTCTGCTGTGATGTTGGCACTTTTAGATTGGTTTAGAGTAGAAGCTCACTGTCTAACATAGGTGATAGGTATTGGAAAGTAATTGTAAACATTGTACATGTAGTTTTTAGTAAAAAGACATAACACTGCCCTGGGGGCAGGCAGAGTGCCTGGAACTGTCCTCCTGGAGGGAGCTCGGCAGGACAGGAGAAAGATTGTTATAGATAAGATACAATAAACAACCTTGAGACCAAGAAATGAAGAGCTCTGACTCCTTCTACGAGCGCCAGGCTCGAGACTTTTGGGAAAAGAGACTTCTGAGCTTTTCTCAGGGCCACTCTGACAAGCTAGAGATCCCGACTGTAGATGACACCTAACCTCTCTACAATGCATTGACCCCCGCTATTCCACAGCCTTGGGGACAAAGAGTAAGTGCAATCAACCAAACCTTAAGTCTTTATCCTTACAAACATCATTCAAGAATTTCAAATGTCACAACCCACGAAGTGCTTGCAGGTATCACATTAATGCCTCATTCCTGTGTCAAAGGCCCAAGGCCAACCTTTGCACAGTAACCTGTGTTGGCTATGTGCACAGGCAGCTCGCAGACCGAGGCTGTGCCCACAGACTGAGGCTGTGCTCGCTGTCCGAGGCCGTGCCCGCAGACCGAGGCCGTGCCCGCAGACCGAGGCCGTCAGGCACTGCCCCCGGGTTCGCCCGCCCGGCCCGGCCCGCTCGCCGCTCCCTGCTGCCACCCGGCGGCAGCTCCGCACACCAAGCCCCGGCGGGCAGGCAGGAAAGGAACACCCTGAGGCCTTTGGTGAACACACAAGTTGAAATCACCGATTTGCGTTCCAGTTCTCCAAAGTCAGAGCTGCTCAGGCGGCGCAGGGTGACTGCCCACCTCACGCTTTCCATTCCAGAAAAGCACCAAAGTGTGCTCCAGGCATTGTTGGGCTTCCTTGGCACTGACTCCCCACAGATATTCAGGCTCCTTTCCTCAAAAGCCAGTGTAAACCTGAAAAAACTTAAACCTGAAAAAACCAACCCTGAGCTGCTCCCAAGAAAGATTTTCTTTCTGTTCCTCTGCTTGCATCCACCACTCCAAAAATGAGATTTCTTCCACGCTCAGGGTATTCTGACTCCTCTTCCAGAGTCTCCCTGGTCCAGGGAAGAGGACGTACATTATGGCAGTGCAGTCACAGCCTAATGATAACTAGAGCCCTACTGCCTCTCCTGTCCACACACAAAGCACTGGCCCAAAGCCTTTCACTCATCATACCAAAATTGGTTTTCAAGGCAGTGAATGCTGCAGCAATTACCCTGTTCCTCTCACACGAACCCAGTATAAGGCAGTTCAAAACAAAAGCACCAGCCTCAAGTGCTTTCAAAGAGTTTTGCCTTAGTTACCTTGTTAGTCTTATCAATTTTATTTATTGATTCATTATTTTTTGCTCCAAAGTTAGAAAGTGTAGCTTCAAAGGCAGCAAGTCCCTTGGGAGCAGAGAAACCAGGATTTGGTAATGATTTGAATTTAATTACACGTTACCTTCAGCCTCTCCAAACAACAGTTTAATAACTAAGGAGAAAACAATCAAAAAGCACCTGCAAAAGAAAAATAATGAAACAAAAACACCCACAATGCAAGAGAAAAATAAACACTTCACTTCTAATTCAGGAACACAGAAATAGTGAGAAAATAGAGCTGGACAGGGCCTGAAGTTCTCAAGCCATTTATCAGGTGCCTAGTCCCAGGAGAGAAATATTACTTCTGGCAGTTTTTTCTCTAATCTATTTTTAAAGGCATAAATATAAGAGGATCCACATTGTTCCTGCCTGGATCTCTTCTTGTCTTTTTCAAAATCACCTTCTAGAAGACTCCATAACCAAAATCTGAACACCCAAATCAGTGGTGTTTGGATCACGTCATCCTTCAGAAAAAAAAAAAAAAAACAAAAACACTGACCCAACACTCAAATGACAAGCATTTTTAAAGCAGCTTTCAAAAAAGAAACAAAAATTCTGCTTCAAAAATGAGGAGTTTAAATAAGCTAACATGATAAGCACATAGATAATTCAGGAAAATTCAACCACAGCCAAACAGTAAAATGAAAACTGAACTGGGAACTACACAGGTGAGTAATGGAAACATAAAAATGACAGCAAGCACCTTTCACAAGGGAAGAGACTTTTTATGAAAGAGTAAGATAATTGTCTTGTAGCTGTGCTAATGTACCTATCAAAGTGACATAGTTTATTATTTCCTACTTTAATAGAACCTAACTCACATATTAAGCCTTATCCCTCAGAAATGTTTAAAAATATATTAGGAATTCTACTACTTTTGGATTATATTGCCCTCCATTATACTGGTGTAGGCAAACAATCTACTAAGATGAGAAAATTAGCTCTAAGATACAAAAACATTTTTTTCTGCTTTTCAAGATGCAGAAGTTAGCAGTCTTGTTTTGAAGCCAAGAATGCTAACAGTTTGCTGGCCATTTCCAATCATTGTGGGTCAGTCCACAGCTGTGCAGGCACTCAGTTTCAAAGGCATCCTCCACACTTCTCAGTATGTTTCTCCAAGACGAAATTTCTTTCTGAAAGTCACAGTCAAAACATAACCGAGTACCTGACTCTGCATTGCTGTGATCAGTTACTTGCCTTAACATTAACACAGAGAAAACAATGAAAGCAAACATCCTACCACTGCACCCAGATAAGGTAACTGTAAACTGAAAGACAGCTTGCTGAAAGTAACTCTTCTAAGTGGAGTATCTCCAGTATCACCTTGAATAGCAGAAAAGCAAATTCTGGAGTTAAAATCATGAAATAATGATAATTAAACTGTAACTCAGAATAGCAAATGCCAGATGAAGTGCAATTTATGAGCTGTTTGCACGTTATTGTACTACAAAAACAATGACCTGCACAAACTGAACAGATTCCAGCCCGAGCTTCAGGACATTACTGACACTTAGAAAACAGTCCTTTCGGTCTTCTCAGTGTCAAACACCATTTTCACAACGCCTAATTTGTTCACATGTGCAAGTGATCCTTGAGGAAGCAAAAGGCAATATTTATGTACAGAGATTTAATAAGAGACCAGAGTCACAATCTGTTCAGTTCTGAGCAGGTTAACAAAGTCATGCACCTTGTTTTCCTCACTTATACTAATGGGAACAAGTACTCTGAAACAGCACAGACACCCAATCCTAAACCTGGTCAACCCACCACCTAATGCACTATCAGTTTAACACCATGCAGAGAAATGTCTCACTGAATTTGGAAAGCCATTAGCACTTCTACACCTGAGACAAATTACTGATCTCCTTATCTGTCAGTATCATGAATGTGTTTTTGATAGAAAATGCAGCTTTACACACTTAAAGGATGATGTGTCCATTTTAGGCTTGCTCATTCTTAGGTAGTTGTTTCTTCAGAGAGCAGCAGTTGAAACTTAGATGTATGTTGTGAAGGAAGCTGATTACAATTTACACATCCATTTCAGTCTAAGATCCACCCCACCTGCCTGGCCACAAGACAGTAACTCAAAAAATCCCTTTGCTGCAGAAAGTCACAAGCTGAGAACTATAAAACCACAACATCCTGGAGAAGAAAACATCTGAGCAACAGAGTGAAAAAAATGTAAGCATGTGTACATTTAAGGTCTGCTGCAAACCTTGGACTGCACTTTTTGGTCTCTATTCTGCCACTGAGCCCACTCAGCTCTTTCAGATAACATCAACAGCTGTGGAAGATCATCAAAGCACTGTTTTGCCCTTAATAAAGGAGATGACTGTCAGGCTCAAAACACTTAAGTAATGTGCAAGAGCAAATCCAGCTCAGCCAAGAGAGCTGAATCAGCTAGCAGTGGAAAGGCTTGTGCTGAGAACACAGAGCAAGTACATCCAAGTTGCCTTAGACTGAAATGGCAGGAAAGCATCAAAACAAAAAATGCCAGTATTATCACAGCCTGTCTTCTTCAGAATTTTGTTCTAAAAGGGTAACAACAAGAGTTCCTTAGTTAAGGAAGAGATTCCTTTACAAGGAACCAAAGGCCAATATGAGCAGTGCTTGCCAAAAATACAGCAAGGGTAGACCACCAGTGTGAAGTGTTCACTCCACAAATGCCAAATTTTTAATTGAAAAAAAAAAACCATTTATTACAACAGAAGACTACAAAGAACTAGCTTCAATGATCAACAAATAAAACTTTACAAAATGCAAACAATGTAATTTCCAACTGTGGAGTGACAGATATCCCAAGTTTACAAACACAACATCTTTTTGTTTATGCCCACTTAAAAATAATTTCCAGTCTGCTTTATTTTCCATCAAATACAGTACACATTTATCCAAACAAAAGCATGTACATTCAATATAGAACATTTTGAGCAAAGCTACAATCTTAGTTCCCATTCACAGTATTTTTAGTGCAATGCACTAACAGGGCCAAATAGTTCTCTATCCATAAAAGTATTTTTACTCCTGATCTTGTGATCAACATTTAGATATATTTTATACAAAAAAGTATATATGAACACGAGGCACCTCCCTAAGTAAGGGAGTGAACCGATATAAAAAACATGGTATTTCATCTGATGTACAATACCTTTCAAATTGTAGCAATTTGACACAAATCACTAAACAAAATATTTTCTAAAAGGTAAAAAATAAAAAAATAAAAAAACAAACAAAAAACCTGAAACAAAACCCATGATTGCATGAAACCTGCCAAGAACTTCATAATGGTAGGCATGCAACTGTTTTACTTGATTAAAAGGTTAAAAAAAAGGGTATCTAAACATTTTCCAATTACACAAAGTCAAGTGTTACCCACAGTGGTCATTTATGATTTTGAGAGAAAATATATTTTGAGTATCTCCCAAACTATCCTCCCTTTTTATTAATATTTAATGAAATAAGCTAACATTATAAGTGGTTGTGCACAGATTGTCTATAATACATCAGCAAATTTTCACTACCTTCATATTAACATTAGTGTGTTGATCTTTCAAAAATAAACTGAAAAAATAAACTGCAACTATCATTAAAGTGCTTGTGTATAATTTTTTTAAAAATTAAAGAATAGAGGAATGTGGATATTCTTGTAAACTTTCTAGATGTTTACAAAGTTTTCCTGTGAACCACATATGGAAACAAAATGGAGGTCCTTGAAGCAACTTAGCACAGTGAAATTCAGAATGTCCTTGAACTGGGAAATTAGTCAGCATGAACAAACTGAATTCATGGCAAATACTAAAAATTAGCAGAATTCAGCCAATAAACACTACATTGTTTGCTCTTATACATTCATTTGTAATAAATTTAAAACAGTGTATAATACAACGTTTACCAAAGTAGGATATCACATCAAAGTTTGAGCTGTCCATCAATTACCACTGCCAGGGAGGGTCAGTATGCATGATGAATTTTCTGAAGATTTCCTAAATGAGGAAAATCCACCTTCTTCCAAAGCTGCTGCTCATTAACTGGTCTCTGGTGTACTCTTTTTCAATTTCAGGAAGTTTGTTCTATACTGGGTCAAACTACAACTACATAGAGATAACTGCTAATTTAGAACCACGTGCATTTCACTTCAACTACTTCAGTGCTTTGGGAAGTGGTACTGTCCCACAAGCAGTCAGAATGATTCTTAATATTGTAAGAAAAACAAACAGCTTATGAAAGTATTTCCTCCTTATAGTACCATTATCAAGAGTTAGCAGTTCCACCAACAAACTAAAGTCCTTTTCATTCAAATGAACTTCAAACTTTCCGAACATCACTTGAACCTATCTGAAGAGAAATGGGAATAAATTAATACTTTGAGTTCACCCATATAATTCTCTTTTAAACTACACAACATAAATAATTTACAAGGTTAAATTTTCAATTCTTATTCAAAATGCATAAGTCACTCCCCCCTCTAGAATTCAGCATAATTCAAGGTTCAACTCAGTTCATTTTTGAAGTTCTGCCTAATTTGGTCAGGATTTATTAGAAAGTCAGGAAAGCACCACATCATAATTTAATATAACTAGGTGGTTATTCACTGTGAAAGCTGAACTCAAATCAAATCACCTCCCAGAAAATAGCGTTTCAGAGCTGAAACATAGAACAAGGCACATATACTTTGCTTCTTTTTTGCCAAATACGCTAGAATGATTCTGCATGAGGATGTTAAAAACTCCTAAAATTATCACTACAGTCTCTCTTCATCGTAGTTTTGTACAATCCCCAACCTTCAGCCATCAGTTGGTCAGTTTGAAACACAAAGTGACTGCACACAAATATTTTCTTTTTTAAAAGGTCCTCTAAAAATAGGCCATGGCAAGGCCTATGGAAAACTGAGTAGCTACAAATACAACCCCTCCAAGTGTAAAAAATTCCAAGAGCACCACATAAGCAAAAGTTTAAAAATTCTAGGGCAGACTTCAGTACATACCAATGCTTAAAGCAAAAACTTTGATAAGATTTGAACAATTTAAAAAACTAAATGACCAGAAGTCTCCAAACCTGGGCTTATATAAATAAGCATTAAAATGGGATTCTGAATTTGGTTACTTCAAAGGTCTTTGCAGACACCTAACCCATAATGATTTTAAATCAAAGCAACTAAACAACCAAATTACATTTAAAAACCTGCTCTATGCACTTTTGTTGACAATGTGTGGGCAATACACATTAAAATAAAAATTTAAATTAACAAATGCTAATTTCATTAAGTTCATAGAAATTTTTTGTTATCAGCTTTTACTTTAGTACTTTTAGTACTTCTTCAAGTGGTCGCAGCAAAGTTAATTAAATGAGTTAAGTTATTCAAACCATACAAAATTACGGTTAACTTTAAAAAAATACTATTTTAAAAATGTACTTATATTAGCTTTATTACAGCAGATGCCTTAAGACAGTTTAAAGAGTTGACTTAGTACACTTTAATCTACATTCCATCTTTCTACAATGACAAATTTAATTTTAACTCTTTTCCAAAATGCTAAAAAAGAAACAAATTTGTCATCTACTTTTGCATTTTAACCACTAAACCATAAAATATATGGGAAAATATGTTTTCAGCAATAAATCAACAACAGCAAAAGAAATGCAGTGGTATTGTTGGTTTGTTGTTTTTTTTTTTAAAAAAAAGACAAAACACTTTTTCTTTTTCCTCACCAGACAACAGCTTTAGATCTTGTACTTCTGCCTTTGGTTTTACTTTCTTCAGGTGAATGAGATACATTTGCTTTGTGGGTTTTCTTATGATGTTCTAGAAAAGCTTTTCTGGCAAATGCTTTCCCACATTTATTACATCGGTGCAGAGAAAAGTTTTTTGTTACTTTCACTTCAATGCCAACATCAGCACCTTCATATTTTTTATTGGGAGAATTAGAGGTGACATCCTGTTTTGAACCGATCTGTTTTGTTTCATCCTTCTGAGAGCCTCTTTTTGTCACCTTATTTAGAACGAGATCAATTGGCTTCTTTATTGCTCTTATTTCTAAACTAGCTGTTATTTTCCCAAGGTAGCGTGGCGACTTTTTGTGAACCACGGTTATGTGTCGGATCACGTCGCGCTTGCGACGCGTTTCGTAGGAGCACAGTGGACACCTGTAGTATTTAACATAAATATTATTTCCATCTGTGTGTAATTCAATGTGCTTTGTTAAATTCTGTTTAGACGTAAATTGGCGCTTACAGAGTTTACAGTAAAGCTGCTTGAAGTCAAAGCCAGCTGAAAGTTTTGGCTTCCTGGCTTTTTGCTGGCCACCTGCAGCAGATGCATTGGTTGATTTAGGGGTTGATTTAGTGGTTGATTTGCAGGTTGATTTAGTGGTAGATTTAGAGGTTGATTTAGGATTTTCAGGGTCCTGTTTAATCTTATTTTTCTGTGCTGACGGTGTGTTCTTTTTATCATTTGAATGATTTGTTCCCTTTAATTCATTCTGTGGAGAAAGCACAATGGAAGGGGGTGAAGGTTCTACAGAATCTGCTGGTTCAACTTGTATTTCTGTGCCATTGGTAGCATTGTTGGGTCCTTTCTCTCTTTTAAAGTTCTTTCCAGAAAGAGTTATCTTGTGAACAATTTGCATATGCCTTTTCAGCATTATCTGTGAACTATATTTCCTCTTGCACAGAAGGCATTTGCATGCACTTAAATTGTATTCAGCCTTTGAAGACGACTTTTGTTTTCTGGTCTTAAGAGATTTTTTAGCAGAAACTGTATCCAAGAACAAAGGTTGCCCAGGCTTTGTAGCTATATCAGGAGTAATGGAATCCCTTCTTAATCCTCTATGAACTTCATCAAAATGCCTCCTTACATTGGCTTTTGTAGCAAATGATTTATAACACACAGGACAACTCCTACCTAACGCGACAAGAACATTCTTATTTCGTCCTCTTGCAGAGCATTGGTTTGGTTTCTTTTTTGTTTCTATATACTTCTTTAGTTCTTCCATCTTCTTTTTGTGTACCTTTCGAATGTGCCGGCGTACACTGCGTCTTGAATGAAATTCCTTCCTACAGAGGCAACAAATCAATTGGTGGCCATAATCAGAATTATCCAGAGAGTCCAAGTCAGGATTTACCGCTGGTGGCTGTTCTTCAGGAGTAGATATCACCTTGTTTGTAACAGGATCAGCAGGAGGTAGCTCTAGAGTATCCCCAGCTGGGACTGGGGCTGGAGCTGCAACAGTCTTGGGTTGCTCAGTGCTGGGTTCCTGGATCTGCACTGGAGCTTGATCGGGGGTATGGCTACTTTCTGTGTTCTCATCTGGGCTATCAGTCCTTGACACATATTGAAATACAGCATTTTGATTAGTTTCTATAGGTTCCAATGTAATTATATATTCTTGCTTATCTACCCTTGGATAGATTGCTTCAAGAAGGTCATTTATGGCTTGACTCTGCTTATCTTTTGTATGTGGGAGGTCTGTGAAAAGAAGAAAAGGTATTTTTTAATGATTTGGTAATTTCCAATTATTTCAATTTCAAAGTAGCTTTTAACCACTACATGAATTAAATCTACAAATTTCCACAAATCCTCTTTTGTACTCTTTGAACACTCAAAGGCTTTGAGTAATCATTGCAAGTTGCCTTTTTATTAAAAGCCAGCATCGGAAATAACCCTCCTGGTGTGCTAATGCGAAAGCCACCTGAACTAAGTATCTGTATGACTGGAATTAAGCTAGTCTTTAAAAAACTGTATCAATTGCAAGAATAACATCATTCGACTGAGCTTGTTCTGCAGGTGTGCAACTAAGCCTGAAGTATCATTAAAAACCGATTTTCCTACTGTGGGTTACAGGCACTCACAATAAAGGAACCTAATTCTGGAAATAAGCCCTTCTCTATGAATTCTGAACCTCTGTGAATCCTTACCAAAGAATGAAACATCTGTGTAACCTGAGCATTGCATGAAGATATATGTAGATCATATTTTACAGGTCTCAGTAAAGTTCTCCCTTTGAATGCCAAATTAGTTGAGTGCTCTAGTTCCCAGTGTGACACTCAGAGCATCCTCAATGGCACAACTAGGAAGCTGGGGTCCTACAGCAAAAAGGTGAGGCACTGAGATGACACAGCTCAAATTATTGTGGATCATTTTAAAGATGTGAGTCCTGGCAACAGCTAATTAAAAACCCACAGTCAGAGTTATTCCTTCCACGCACCCAGCAATAAATGGAAAGTGCCAGTACAAAAAATAGGCGTTTTGTAGCTCCAAACCCATTTTTAACACTGAATTTTTAACAGCTTTTACAGTCAGTTTCAAATGAGCCTATCTATATAGCTTTCACCAAGACTAAAAAAGTCTTTCCTATTTTATAGTACCTTTTAAGACTACTTCATGACTATATTGAGTGCATGGATTTTTCACCATGGTGTGCTGAACTTTGATTCCCAGCTCTTGTTCACTATCTTTTACTTATTGAAAAAACTCCCACTTAGTCCAATAACTATACTCAATTTTATATAAAGCAAAAGTATTTATACAGTTTTATTCAGAGTATGTAATATTATCCCTTTTATTTACACCTCATAGTGAACACTGGAAGTTATTTTATTTCTGTGTTACTTGCATGCTATTTCATATTAACATATGAAAGTTAATCAGAAAGTTAAAAGAAAGCTAGAATGCCAGGAGCTGGATATTAAGTCTTTCCTCAGAGTAACCTTATTTTGCTTAGAAACTATTACATCTAAAGTCACATGCACTTCTAACCTTGCTTTGTAACTACAAGTCACCCCTTGTCACAGAGAAGCTCTGTGAGTCTCTAACTGGCCAAGTTAGCTCATTTAAGGAAGGGGACAGTACCAGCTTTTTCACCTTCTCCTTACAGCTGACACCATGTCAGAAAAAAATCATCAAAGTATATCTCTGTTCCTAATCTTTGAAATATTGAGGCAGTAAGGCATTAATCAGGAAAGAAAAATCCTCATTGCCCCTATATTGATCTAGTGAAGAGATCAAGATAATTAGCTCTACAAACACTTTTGAATGCTGACACATTTCCAAATTAATCAACTTTACTCAGTATAACAAAATGTCATCACTGAAATGAGACTATAATAAATTTCTTTTTCCATAAAAAATATAGTTCTTAACTTTTTCCTCATCATTTAAGTAACTTCTTTTAATAATAAAGCTTATTTTCCACAACAAAGATGTTGGGCTAGGCATGATCACATAGGATATGTTAAAGCAGCATATGGTGAAGTGAAGCAGGGGAAAAGAGATGGCATTATTCAAGCACAGATCCTTAAACAGAAGGGTAAACTTTTAGTCTGTGTTTCATACTGACTAAAACCAAAAGACTGCATCCATGACACAAGCACTGTATTCTCTCAGTACAGGAGAATATTAAGGATATTGACCCAGGTCACTTCACAGGAGCAACCAAAATCCATCTGAGCTATGATGGCCTAAAACTGAAACACCCTGTTAGAGTCACTGCCTTCTGTAAGATTGACTTCCCAGTCCTTTGACATGCTTTTGGTATCTTTCACAGTAAAGGACAGATGGGAAAGAAAAAGGGGAAGAAGGAATAAAAAGCGTTGAGTGACAATTAAAAGACTAGATGTATAAACTAGCTATCTGATTATGATATTGGCATGGCTCTTGGTTGTTAATTCATATAAAGTCATTAGTGTAGCTCCTTCAATAACATAAAAGTGATCTACATACATTACACACTACAGAAATTTAGATCCACCTTGGTTTTTTGCATTTTGTTTCAGGTGTTTTTGTAAATGGTAATGAAAGATAAATTTTTCAACTTCACAGAGCTTTATTAAACATTTAAATTAATAAGACTTACTATCATCCATCTGAAGACTTGGAGGACAATAAAACTTTTTGTGAGTAATTAAATTTGGTAATCCTCTGAAGAGACTCCGGCACAATTTACACTCAAAAATGGTGTCCACGTCTCTTAACAAGATATGTTTAAGTTGTTTCGTTCCTGTAATAAAATAAATATTACACTTATGGAAGACTTCCTGTTCACTTCTTAATTCACATCATCCCATGAAAGTGGAAACATTTCAGACCACAAATAATTACAATAGCATTTTATCTTTTGTTAGTGCTACTTCATTTGTACTGAAAGTTTATGATACATGCTCCAAATTTCACTATGAACACAAGACTGGGATTAAAAAAATCCCTCAAGGATTACACACATTACAGTTTACAGAGAAAGTGCAATGTTTTACAATAAAAACTAGCATCTAACATTAGGAAAGACTTCTTACTACAGTATTTGATTGTTGCAATACAATTGCCCAATAGGAAATAATAAGCACCTAGAGCATTTAAAAAAGCCTGTAGTATTTTTTCTTTAGGCTAAGAAAACAAGACACATACAGCTACTTCACATAGAAATGGCACCTGGTAAGGCAAAAAACTAAAGGATTGAATAAACCAAAGAGAATAACTAACAGGTCAGGAAATGTTACTACCCTTCGATATCTAACCCAAGTCCAAGATGATGACACTTAGGTGAGATAGTAGAAATGTAGGCATATTTTCAGCCTGAAGAAAGGAAAATACATACAACTTAATCTGAAATATCTCTATTAAAACATAATGTGATAAAATATGCCAGCTTTCCAGACAATCACTCATTGTATACAAAGATGGTTAGATCTAGCATTGTTGAAGTATTCCAGCTCCTGCCATGCTTTTTACTCTTCAAACTGTAAGTCCTTCATTTCTCATCTCATGAAAATTTAGAATGTTAGGCCTAAAATTAGCAACAGATTACTAAATGATGCTTACCCACTCAAAATTAGAAAGAAGCACTAACTAACCAAATTCAGCTATTTTACTTATCTTGACTTTTCTTAGAATTTAATTATTCAAAACTAATCAAACAAGGAAAAATATAATGACCTAGACCATCAATAAATAATATCAAACATCTATGAAAGAGCAGCAGCAAGACATTCTGCAAGCTGAACTACAAGGTCAAGTGTTCTGTCATCTCATCACACTTCTCCTAAGAATTCTTTTCAAAGATCAAACACACCACAGAACTATTTTCTAAATAAATATCTTTCAAATATTAATAATTTCCTAATAGGCAATAGTTCTTCAATACAAATGGGCCTTACCAAGAAAACTCATTTCTTGGTGCAGTAAGAGTACTATAAAGCTTTCCAAATCTGAGTTTTAGCAAAGCATAGTATCTTCTTCAACAATTCCTTAAAAATGGTATCCAAACTTGACCATCTGAGGCTACCACAGTTTCTGTCCCCTCCTATGCCTTCCCAAGCCATATCCACTGCTCTTTGAGTGTTACTAACTTCATCCTCACTTGACCTGCATTTTTACAAACAGACTACCAAACTGTATTTACTACTATATATACTACTATATTTAGATATAGCAACAAATAAAAACTGTGCAGAGTTCCTCCCAAAAGCAAGTTGTTTACTGTGATCTCACCAACATTTGAATTTCACATATAAAGAAAATCCAGTTGAACAAAACTGAAGATGCTCCACATAGAGAAAATTCCATGCTGTTCATGCATGCTCTAGCCACAAGCCTCATTCTCAAAAAAAAAAATTCTCCATTACTACCCAGTCAAGGAACATACAGGTTCCTCATTCTCTGTCCTGTTATATTCAGTCCCTGTTCAGGACTGAAATGGTTTTTTCCAATACAAATTACTGGATTTAAGAATTACTGGATGAAATTATATGACACATTGGAGATCATACTGTATGACATGGTAGTCATTCTGGCTTCAAATCATCCTTATACAGCTGTGAAACTTTTCACAGATGAGAGTAAAGAAAAATTATTGGTCCTTTTGAAATAAACTGCAGACATTCAGAAACTTCTTGAAACAGCAAAAAAAGATTTAACTTACTGAAGTCTCCTCTTTTTTTTAGTTACATTTAATTGTATATTGTGATGGTAATGCAGGTGATACCTTGTCAAATTCTGTTAATATGTGTAAATGTTGATGCTAGAATAACATCAAAGTCACAATAAATCAGTAGAGCGCACCAGTCATAAATATCTCTATCAGAAATTCCAAAATTTATGCCTCTTGCAAGCAGTTTCTTTTTTAGAAAAAAAAAATCAAATTCACTTTTTATTCTTAATGCTTTGAATGACAGAAGCTTTTGATAAAATTACTTAAACAGTTATGTGCAATACTCTGTCATAAACTTCTATTCCTTTACCACAAGAATCAAATACTGTCTTTCCATAATGAAATGTGGCTTGTTCAAAACCAGCCAGTAAAATCTTTGTCTGAGTCCTCTTGCCTTCTGTCTGACCTCCCTGATGCAGGATGCAGCAGACTGATGATATCAAAATAAGCTATCAATTAACACCTGCCAGTGAGAATGATCGGGAAGCAGCTCAGAGACAAAGTACCTGCAACTAGTTTGTGCTGTTACCAGCAGATATTGCATTCATCTGCTTCAAGCAAAAGAACCCTGTCGTGCATCTCTGAGGCCTCAGGCAAACTAAAAAAGGTTCCTAATGAATGACCACACATCCTGTTTTTGCATTAAGTTATTAAAACGCTTGTGGACAACTTCAATACTGTGCCCATTTACAAGACTCAGACAGGACGTGCATCTCATTGCACAGCAGCAGTGTTTTTATACACGACACATTTCACATACTTAAAAGATCTACAGGAAAATAATCCAGAAATGCATAGATAGTAGCACTAAAGAAGTTGTGAAAGTAAAATGTTTGGTTTGCCACATCAGAAGTGTAGAAAACACTGAAGGTTTCAATCTTCCCCGGCATGCCTCCCCAGATGCTTAGCTGTTCATTGCTATGTATTGCAACTCCCAAAATCAATCAAGGAAGACCTTAAAAGTAATATTAGGAAGCAATTTAAGATGTTCAAGATTTAGTTTTTTCTTCACCTCAGGAGTTTTTATGATAAATTCATTGATAATAGCAGCAGAAATGACACAAGGCAGAAGAACAAACTTAATTTTTAAGGTTTTTGAAGGAAAACTATACAGCAAGATCTGTATCTTCATCACTTTCTATGAAAACCCTTATTAAAAGGAATACCTAATTCCAAAAATCTACAAATATTTTGCAAATATGCATAAAGTCAGGCGCTGGTTATTTTAATACACTGAATAAACATAACCCTTTTAACAAGGTAATGAACTTCTTAAGGGTCAGGCATGGTTTCCTACCTGATCGAAAACACTCAATGATTTGTTGAATACCAGATTTTGATGTCTGCAGAGGCTGCTGCAATAACGGAGGATCACCAGGTTCCAAAAGATACACTGAAATATATAAAAAGATAATAAGCCATTAGAAAACACTCAGGTAATTTTTGTAATTTAGGAATCTTCCATACATACAGTAAACTAGTTAAAAAGAACAGTTAGGACTACAGTAAAAGTAGCCTTACTCTAAAATTTTCAATTATATTGAATTAAAAAACAGTCAACAGTGAATTTTCCAGCTATGATACCTTCTGACAATTTGCTGTTATTTTGATCACTTTTTTGTCTGTATTCAAAGCTACACATAACAAAACATAGAAACATAAATATATAAAACCAAATTAACTTAGTAGAAATATCTCTAAATTAAAGGAATTCCCCAGAACAATCTACTTGACTCCCATTGTTAAAACCAAATGACATGTACAAAAGAGCATTACCAAATAGCAATTTAATAACAAATTATTAATTTATTACCAGCATTACTAAATACTTCACAGCACACCACATGACTTTAATGTTGCCAGTATGCACCTAAACACTGAAGCCAAATTTAAAGTAGCAACAATCAGAAAAATAGCACAGCTACATAGCATATACCAAAAAAACCTAGCACAGTATTTTTAACCAGGAAAGCTGCATTCAGTAAACTCTTCAGGCTCAAACTGCTGAGGGAATACTTTATTTCTGATGTTTCTTTCCATATCATCTTTGTTGGAATGTAGGGGGACACAAGACAGATGATGGACTTTGGACCTGGTTAACATAAGAGATCCGTTAACAGGGTGCCTTGGCAAAAGCAAACAGAACTTTGAAAATTAGACCTAAATTGCAGGAAGATTAAATCAAACAGGTTTACAGGGAAAAGAAAATCCCATTAAACTCTGCAAGCAAGAGCTACTGATATATGCATAAGTTTGTGTATGTGAATTTAACCTAATCATTGTAGTACACATTACTAGTCTCCCTGAAATAGTACAGAAGTGTTTGTATCCCACAATGAAATCGGATTCTGATCATCAAATCAGTGTCCCTCTCTCCATCGCAGACACATATTCTTTGCAAAAGCTATTGAAACTAAAACATATATTAATCAGATTCTTTAGCAATTCCAATATACAGTATTTATGCACATGAAAATTAATAGCACTCCATTGCTGTATATAGATATGGCAATTAAGCCTTGCCCAGAGGGAACCCAGATTTACAGGAGTAAGAACACTTCTTGAAGAATGTGTTCCAAAATCATTAGTTAGGTCTTATTCTATATTTCTTACTGACTAAACAGCCAGCCTTGCTTTTCATAAACTGGCTCCCACCTTAACCATTTGGTTTGATTTTAACCCCATTGTAAGGTTTTAATTTCTAAATGTAGCACTGAGATCTCTAAGAAATTTATTTTTAATAAAGGCCAGTTGAGGCATAGTATGAAACTAGAGATAATAAGTGCAAAAAGACTAAACAAATTATGACTGGAATGTTGAGCTAAAAGGTCAAAAATAAATTCTAGCGGAATACAACAGCAGAAAACAAAGTGCTGTAAAAAAGGACAACAGAATGAACATTCCACCCAAGTATCCTGGTCCCATAATATACTGTTATAAATACACACACATAACAACCACGACAACTCAGCTAATCATTTGGGGATCTCTAACACAATGGCATATTGTATTCTACTAATCCAATCCCTACACTTCAAAATAAAACATTTTGGTTTGCATATAGCCTCTGATATGCATGTACAACTGATAGCAACAGGAGTAAGACAAGTAAAGAAGACCTAACACATCACTGTTAATTTGTCAGACAAGAAAAATATTTTTGTGTTTTTAAAGCATTAGAACAACACAAAACCATTTCATCATCAACACAAAGAAATGTTTCTACTAACTGAACAATATCTACTCTCAAATTACATTTCACTAAAGGGGCATAATCAAAGTCAGTGTGCTCACATTTTCATCTGTTAATTCCCCAAAACGATGCCTCTCTTCTCAAAACAGAAGCGAAAGCATCCAAATTGCACCTTTCTTTCAAAAACGCAAGTGAAAGCATCCAAATAAATGCCACAACAAGGCAAAAAGAAACAAAATAGCCTTTAAAAATACCAATTATAACAATAAGCAGAATAATTTCAAAAGCATCTAACAGGTTGGCTGAACCTTCAGAATATTCATTACAGTGTCCACTGATGGCATCTTTCACATCACTCAGGCCTGGAATGTGAAGAGTTGTTTTAGGTGGGGTTTTTCACCTCTGAGACTAGGATTTTCAATTTCACCAGAGTTTACTAGAGAAGACAGAGTCAAAATATAAACAACAAAATGCAAATGATTGCTAGAAACACCATTTTACAAAAAAAAAAAAATGAGAACACTGCACTTTTTGGAAACAAAATGATGAGTTGTTTTACACATGCTCTTGACTTCCTCTGCTCACTTCATGCAACGCGCATGTGGTGGCCTGAGGATTATCCCACGTGCAGGAACTAAAACAGTCTCTTCCTGAAATGATTTTAAGGTGATAGTTCGTGGATACAAAAAAAAAAAAAAAAAAAAAAAACACATTTCCAAACAAAATTCAGAGACTTTTTATACCTATATACTCGTGATATACATTCGCATTCTCACAAGAGTTTCTGCAAGCTTTTCATGAAGGAGACATGCAAAACAACCCAAGCATCACACACCACCATACCTGGTTCACAGCATCCATGGTGATGGTGGTCAGTCTGACAACACTTGTCCCTCAGAGGCATTTTCCGTGCGCACGACCTACTTTCCTTCTACATCCAGCAGCTCGTTTCTGCTAAAATAAGCAAATTAGCGGTCACCGCCGAAGCGCAAGGGGCTCAGGAGCGCGCCATCCCCGCACTTCCTACGGCCGGGCAGGCCGGAGCAGCGGCACCCCTGGCGCAGGAGAAAGTCCCATTGTTTTCGGCAGGTCTCACGACGCCCTCTGCAACGGCGGCGGCGAGCACGGCCCCGCTCCCGCCCCGCCGCCACCTGCGCCTCGGCCGCGGGCAGAGCCCCGGGCCGCCGCCCTGCCCGCCCAGCCCGGCCCGGCTCGGCCCGGCCGCACGGCCCTGCGCCCCCTCCATGGTGGCCCCGCCGCGCTCCATCCCCACCTCGCAGCCTCGTCCCGCAGCCCCGCCGGTGGGACGGCGTCCCTGGGGTCCCGTGGTGCGAGCCGCGCTCCCGGCACCCGGGGCAGCCGCGCTCCCGCGCCGGGCCGGGCGCTCCGCGGCGCTGCCGGAGCGGGGCGCGCCCGCCACGCGCGGCCGGGCGGGAGGGGCGCGCGGCCGCAGGTGACAGCGGGCGCCGAGGCCGGGACGGGGCGGGCGCGACGGGCGGGCGCCGCGGGCCGGCCCTACCTGGAGAGGACGGGCGGCTTCTCCCTTCCCGAATTAAACTTTATTCGTCCCTGTCCCGCCAGAGCGGCGGCCGCTGACCCCGGAGCCGGATGGGCACGGGGGCAGGAAGTGACTGCGGTCCTGGCGGCGAGAGCCCGCGCAGTGCGCAGGCGCCGCTCCCCGGCCTGGCCGCACAGGTGCCGGGCGGCGGGGGTGGCCCGGCCCGCGGGGCTGTGGCGGGGCGCGGGAGGAGCCCCGGGCGGGCTGAGGCGCAGCGCCGGGCACGGGACCGATCCGCCGGCGGGAACCCGCCCTGTCTTTGTCCCGGCGGGGAGAAAGGCCCGCGCTGACCGCCCGTGCATCCTTGGCGCACCGGTGCCGGGACGCACGTGGGAGCAGCCAACATCCCTGGAGCTGGCATTTCTGCCCCCTTGCAGCCTGGTCTGCGCCTTGACAGTGTAAAAAAATATGAACTGTTATAAACAAAAAATCTGCCAATATTTTTTGTGAGAAAAGAGTTACAAAGACTAGTCAGACCAGAGTTGCTGCTGGGGTGCTGCTTGTTTGTTACGATAATTACAAGTCGTTGTCGTTAATAACTCTCTTTTGTATCAGTTAAGGCCCTGGGCAGAGCTGGGTTGAAAGCTCTTCTCCGAGACAGTGAAGGGCGTAGACAGTGAGGAGAAAAGACCAAACGTAGGAGGGGAGGACATGTAAAATAACCCCAAGACCAGCATGCCATGAGAAGCTACTGCTCCGAGCTTGCTAAAAAGACCCCCAAACAACGAGCCAATACAGAGTTGGGAAATTAGAGTGATGTCTAAACGTGAGGAACGGAGTGCTGAGCCTGTGGAGATGCTGGAGACCTTCGTGGCCTCACCCCTGAGCACGGGAGTCGTGCCGAAGCCAGGATCTGGAGGGAGCGAGGCTGCGGAGTTGAAAACCCGGGGTCATGCCCACCAGTATTGGACCCCCAGCTCTGCCGCTGGTGGACAAAGCCGCCCATATCCTCCGAGTCACCCTGGGAGAGACGGCGGGGACTGCAGACCCGTCGAACTGCCCAATCTTGAGCTGATCACTTTTAATAAAGGCATTAAAAGGGGAAAAGTTTCCTGCCTTGTTTATTTCATGAACCAAACCACTAATAGACCTACCAAAGAAAAGTGTAGGTTAATGTTTTGAACACTTGAAGGACAAACTCGTGTTTTGAAAGAGAATTGTCAAATACCAGCCACAGGACGTCGGTGCAGTGCAGTGGGTGGCAGGGCAGCCGGTGTCTCCAGACACGTTTCCACAGTTTTGTTTAGTGCTGTGCTGTCTTAGTGCGCTTCTGTAGGCACCTCGGGTTGTTGAGTAGGTGATATTTGGCTTTTGCCAAAGGAAAGGTAAGATTAAGTCTTCATACACCTAACCAGCAACTTCTGCCATTGAAGAAAAATCTGTAAGATAATGTCAGGAATAAGCACATCATCACAGGAAAAAATACTTGGTGATGGTACTAACACAAAAACAATCTGTGAAGCTTTGGCTTGTAATAGCATTACTTAATGGAGATAGGACTGATGGTTTGAGACAAAGTTCCAAGTCACAGTCTGTGCAACAGTTCTCAAATCAGACATGGAGAGACCTCACCATCTGTGGCCATCAACTTGTACACAACAATGTGTTCTTTTAAAATATGGACATTGATTTAATCAATAAGTCTTCTTTTTCCAAAGCAACATGAGACCAAATTCAAACTCCATCAGTTGCATTTGGATTTTGGTTAATAAACTGGAAACCTGTTAAGTGTCAGAGAACAGTTCAAACAGCTGAGTGCCAAATAGCATCTGAACTCTGAGGTAGAGCAGAACTCAACTGAAACCTTTGTGTCAGACAACCAAACACAGGTCATTGTGTATGTCCAGAGGTGCTCTCACCTTGAGTTTAGCTGCATCCTGAGCTCTGCTGTTTTAGACACAAAGTGGAAGAAGCATAATCTCTACCAGCTGTGTTCAGCCTGTGTAGAGAGCACTTGGATAAAACTGTAAAACTCATGAGTAACAAAGTGCAATGAACACAGCTGTCAGCTCTAGTTCTGCACAACAGCCTGCTTACTGACTGTTGTACTTGCATGAGAAATATTGAACTTGGAGAATTAACATTCCCCACCTCCCACGAGACATGGGAGTCAGGCTCAAAGATGATCTTACATTCTCACTGATGACACTGCACTATGAATATTGAAACAGTAGGGTTATAGCAGTTTAACTTTGCATCTTGGACATTTACTATGAACATTGGTGGCCATGTCACCAATACAATTTTACTCAGTGATCAAAAAGTAAGAAAGGAAAAATGAACTCGCAAATCATAAACCAGCAATGGAAATCTAGAATCTTTTGGCCGTATTTGGATTTCTGTGTTTAGCCACTCTCAGGATTTTTTTTTCTCCTTCTAATCCAATGAAAGTTTCTCTTTTTGCAGCCTATGGCCTATATTATGCTTGCATGGCAAGATTTTGCTAGTGACTGGCCTGTAAGAGTGGCTTGTCTGAGAAGCTTCTGGAAGCTTCCCTCATGTGGCCGAGCTAATGCCAGCCAGCTCCAAGATGGACCCACCACTGGTCAAGGCTGGGTTAGTCAATGATGATAGTAAAGCCTCTGTGATAACACGTGCAAGAAAAAAAGTTACTGCACAGAAGTAATTGGGCCAGAGAAGAGAGGAGTGAGAATATGTGAGAAACAGCCCTGCAGACACCAAGGTTGGTGAAGGAAGATGGGGAGGCAGGAGGTGCTGCAGGCCCCAGAGCTGGGATTCCCCTGGTGCGGCCCGTGGGGAGGCAGCTGTGCCCCTGCAGCCCAGGGAGGAGCAGGGGGAGCAGAGACCCACCTGCAGCCCTGGAGGAGCCAGACCAGAGCAGGTGGGTGCCCAAAGGAGGCTGTGACCCTGTGGGAAGCTCACCCTGGCGGGTTCCTGATAGGACCTGTGGCCTGTGGAGAAAGGAGCTCATGCTAGAGCAGGTTTGCCAGCAGGACTTGTGATCCTATGGGGGACCCATGCTGGAACAGTTTGTTCCTGAAGGATTTCCCCTCTGTTGAAAAAAAGACCCATGCTGAAGCAGTTCATGAAGAACTGCAGCCTGTGGGAAGGACTCCTCTCCCTGAGAAGGAAGCAGCAGCAGAAATAATGTGATGAACTGACCATGACAATATTAACCACCTGTCCCTGTGCACCACTGCTGGGGAGGAGGTAAAGATTTGGGAAGAGAGTTAAACCCTGGAAGGAGGGAGAAGTGGGGAAAATGTGTTTTAAAAATTCATTTTACTTCTCATTATGCTACTCTGATTTTGATTGTGTTCAATTGATTTCTCCAAGCTGGGTCTGTTTTGCCCGTAACACTGACAGATCTCTCCCCATCCTTACCTCAACTCATGAGATTTCATTATTTTTCCCCTTCCCTGTGCAGTTGAGGAGGGAAGGGATAGAGCAGCTTTGGAGGGCAACTGGCATCCAGACAATGCCAATGGCCATTTTTTCTTGTCCTTTTCCTATTCATCTTCAAAAAAGTGAGAAGTTCCTCCTTCTTAATAACCCCCCATTCAGTGAAGCATTGGGATTATGTCCTCTCAATGTTCTCTTCAGGATGAAGTTCCTTTAGCCTCTCCCTCTGTCACATGCCCCAACCCCTGGAACTACCTTCTTCTGAATACTTTTAATCTACTAAGTATTGTTTGCATACTTAGGAGCCCAAACTGGACACAGTGTTGCAGATGTGGCTTCAGGAATGGCAAGTAGAGAATAATCATCTGCCTTAACCCACTGTGATGTTGATGTGGCACAGTATAGTGGTAAGTCTTAATTACCTCAAAGTTTCAGTATTGACCCTCATTTCACTGTTTAACTGGGACCACAGGTTCTTTTTGCAGAGCTGCTGTCTCTGTCGGCCAGTCCTCAGCCTATACCAATGCCTGGGGCCTTCTGCCCTGGGTGCAAGGCTTTGTCCTGTCAGTTCATTCTCCAGCTTGTTCAAGGTGTCCTCACAGAGCAGCCCTGTCCTCCAGTATGTCAGACACTCCCTGGTTTCAGCCACTCATTTCATCATAAAAGGCCATGACATGGGTTATACAAAATGTGCCTTTCTGCCTTCCCCCTCTCCAATTTTAGAAATTCCAACTAAGGTCAAGTTCTCTATTGCTGTATTTTTTGGGAGGTGGAAGTGTATATTTTTGGAAGATGGCCAAACAGAAACTGAAATCTTATTCTATCTTAAACACATTTTCAAAACTTTTGTGTTCCATAACTTTTTGTGAACTTTGTGTTCTTAACTTAAGGAAGACCTTAAACGGTCACTGTTGCATGACTGTGTAAATCTTGGTAATTTAGCTGACGTTGTAACCTCGTTGTGGGTGGAAGGCCCTAATCTGTATATAGCTGTTTAACTCTTCAGGTAGTTTACAATGTAATAATTAGTAACATGGGCAAACAACCACACCCAAATTTTGACCAGTCAGCCAGACATGTGCGAGGCTCTCTGGGACTGATAAAAGCTGCCAGCACAGATCAGGTAGTTCCATCTGACCCAGCAGAAGGTGCCTTCAGGAGGGCGCTTGCAGGGTGGAGCCCTTTCAGCCAGTAGCCAGCCATTGAATATGAGAAATTTGGATCAGGGTAAGAAAGATTCCAGTACAGCTCACTTCACAATACAGTGCTGCAGTTGTTCATCCAAGAGATTAAACTAACTGGTACTTAGATCCAATTTGAGTTTCATTATGTGTAAAAACAACAAGCATATGATGTTGCCTGACTTTGAAAAATAAAATATTCCTCTGTAAAATAGGAACAGGAATTGAAATTTATAATAACTTTCTTTTTGTCTTATATAGATAAGATTCAATGAAAATGAAAAATATTTTTAGAACAATACATTATTCTTCATACAATCCATAATTAGCTTTTATCCAGGGAATATGGAAATTCACAGTGAAACCAGATACAATGTGAAATGTACAGGATGCATTTGCATATAACAAAAGTAAGGCTGAAAATATTTTTGATGCATTTCATGTAAATTCTAGGCACAAAATATATAATTAGGGGAGGGGGTTTGAGTTCAGCTTTCGTTCTCTGGCCAATGTTTTCAACATAACCAGCAGATTTTGAAGCAGAATCTTTATTTATTCATTTTCTTCTAGATGATGTGGAGCTGGTGAGAAGTTTTGAACTAAGTCTTCTGTTACAACTTGATGATCAAATTATTTTTTAATTGTTTCTGGATTGTGAATATGACTTTGAAAAATGCAAAATTCAGAACAATTTCTCTTAGTTACTGAATTGTGCTTTCAAAATACATGAAGTATTCTAGCAAGGGAGGTATATTTTTGGTAGAGGATATTGAAGTTTTGTCTAAAACAGTTGTGATAGTAGGTTTAGTATCCACTGAGAGGTTTTGTCTTGCCAAAGGGCTGGCAGTAACACCTGCTGAGATGCCTTGCCATCTGTTTATACATCTAAGAGCTGTAAGATTTGATTACTAAACTTTTCCTCATATGCTATGACCACTAACATTTTTTCTGTGTTTGGGATGCATTTTGGATGAAGCACCTGGCTTCACAGTCACTTTTCCTAGGAGAAAATACTTGTAAGTTGAAATGAATTAATGCTGCAATGCTGCACTGAACAATTCATTTTTGCAGAGGTGAAGGTAAAGTTGCATTAACCCTGAAGGATCTCATGTGTAATATGTGCTAATCAAGAAGTATCACAAATCATAGTCACAAAGTGTTTCACTGCAAATACAGATATTCCAGCATTCCTTAATATATCACTCTTAGTCTATTTACTCACTTGATGTGGCTTCATGTAATGTCCTTGCTGAAAGTGTCTCATGAAAACTGTATATTCAGAAACTCCATATTAAACAAATTAATTATTAAAAGTTGTAACAAATTAAACATAGAACCCTGAGAGAAATTCAGACTCCTTCAATGAGAGAGACCTCAATGAATTAGAAAGATGGATAATCACCAGCTGTATGAAGTTTAGCAAGCACAAGTGCCAGAATCTGCACCTGAGACAGGGCAATTCTGGTTGTGTGTATGGGCTGGGGAGCAGGAGGCTGGAAAGCAGCACCACAGAAAGGGGCCTGGGGTCCTGGTCAATGCAAGCTGGATGAGCCAGCAGTGCCCTGGCAGCCTGGAGGGCCAACCCTGTCCTGGGGTGTATCAGGCACAGCATCACCAGCCAGGCAAGGGAGGGGATTGTCCTGCTCTGCTCTGCTCTGCTCTGCTCTGCTCTGGGGCAGCCTCACCTCGAGTGCTGGGGCAGTTTTAGGCACCACATTTTAAAATATCTGCTGATTTAGCAGAGAGCATCTAAAAGGGGATCACAAGGATGATGAAGGTTCTGAGAGGGAATCCAGATGAGGAGCTGCTGAGATCTCTTGGTCTGTTCACCCTGGAGGAGACTGAGGGGAGTCCTCATTGTGGTCTTCAACAACCTCACAAGGGGAAGTGGAGGGACAGACAGATCTCTTAACTCTTGTAAGTCGTGAACAGGACTTGGGAGAATGGCATGAAACTGAGTTGGAGATTTTAGTTGGATATCAGGAAAGTTTTTCACCAAGAGGGTGGTCAGGCATTGAAACAGGCTCCCTTGGGAAGTGGTCACAACTCCAACACTGACAGTTCAGGAGGTGCTTGGCCAAACTCTCATGCAGATGGTGTCATTCTTGGGGTGTCCTATGCAGAGACAGGACTTAGACTCAATCGACCTCATGGTTCCCTTCCAACTCAGCATATTCTATGATTTGGGCACATTAAGACTTCTTTGTTGGAGTCTCTGAGCATGATGGCCAAATGGGTAGAACACTTGCCAAGGAAGTAGAATACCTTGATTTCAAAATCCTATATTACAAATTAGAGACCCCTTTTAAGCTACAAGGCACAGTTAAATCAGGAATTCAAGAGCTGGGAAGCTGTAGAGACAATTAACAAAGACAGCCTGATTCTACTGAGAGTGAGCTTAACTTGAGGAAGGGGAAAACAATATTGACTTCTGGTTGCAATTCCCAATGTTGCTTATTTGTTTCTATCCAAAGATGTATTAATGGGAAATGAATAAACTAATCTTTAGAGCATAGATGTGTTTAACTTTCAGGTAAAGGTGAGAACACTCAGACAGTTCTATGTTGCTTTTCCCTGTATCAGTCACCTCAAAAAAAGTGCATTATAAGTTTTCTATGAAAAATGAAATTATATTATATTATAATTTACAAATGAAATTATATGAGCTGGTTATCATGATATTATTTTATAATCCAATGCAATTTGCTTACAGTATTTAAACTGTGAATACTTATAGGCCTCATGTTTTTGGTGAAATCTTAAAATTCAGTTCAGTTATATTTGCATCAAATCTACATTTGCATAATTGCAATGTTTACACTATTCTTATACCTTAGCCTTGACAGTATCTTACAGAAAATCCCTGGGCTAGAATAATTCTGAATCTTAGTCAATGTGTATTCCAGTCTAACAAGAAGCTGCATTTTCATGCTCTGTTCCCCAGTTAACATAAAGCTTCATTACCCTTTTGGGATAGAAAAAACCCTGCTATGTGTATTGTCTTACCCATAATTCATTTATTTACAAAGTTATTAAAACTCATAATTAATTAGACTTCTCATGAGGTCTAATTCCCTTCTGTGCTTTCTGGTGCATGACTATAAAGTTTAGCAAGGGGAACAATTTGCATTGCATCTCTCGCCTGGAGGTCCTTGTCATCATTTGATCATGGATTCAACCTATTCTGTTGTTTTCCCTTTATACCCTTCAGCTTTCATTCCTGGTTGCACAGTGACACAGCTTCACACAGAGGCAGGAAAAAAATTCTGGCCTAAAAGTATTTAGCTTGTGATTACAGCAGTTCTGTGGAAAGGATGAGCTGGTGTTCAGCCATCAGCAAGGCTGCTTGGTGGCTGGAATCCAGCCTGCCCATCTCAGTGCTGCACCTTCTGACAGTGGGTTCTGGCAGGAGAGGTGGAGAGCATACAGAGCAAATCCTCTGTTTGAGAAAAAGTCTGTGCAGCTGGAAACAACTGAGGTGACAAGAAGTGACCATTGTAATTCCCCAAGCAGACATGCTGCATCATGAGATCAGTGCAGTCAGTAACCCAGTCCTACAAGAGACAGAGAGGAAAAGGTCTAACTGAATTGATGATATAGTTTGGGTGCTTTATATGGGACTTGGATGCTTGTGCTGTTGGGAAGTCAAATTCAACTAGCCAAGAAGTTCAAGTATTCTTTCCTCCTCACAGATCACTAACAAGTACTGCATGACTTGCCACTTTAAAATAATTTGTCTTGCTTACCTATCCTTAAGAAAGGCATTATTCTGAGTAAATAGTCTCATTTTTTCGCTTACCTGCCTGGCTGGGTAAAAAAAAAAGTATGCTTCTCAGAGGACAGGTAGTTTACTTAACAAAAGAAATAATCTAGTAAACTATATTAGGAAAAATGAAGGACTTCCTTGCAGTATTATATAATGAATTTGCATCTTCTTACCGCATTCAGTTTTCTTCCAGTCCAGTGATTTTTTTCCTGTACACTCTTCCTGTAGAGTGAACATAAAGTTAATTTAATTCATGTTCTCATCCCTGATTAATCTGATTAATACAAAACACATACAGATATGCAACAAAATGAGTTTCATGCTTTCAGAAATCATTGAATTGAGGCATATATATTCTAAGGCTTTGTGATGTGCACTAGGAAATGGAGGATAATGCGTCTGGATAAGCAAATTGAGGCCAAATGCAGACCTGGTCTAGCGTGCTGATTCACAAGGTGATCATGGTCTCTACCAAATAATGTATTTAAAACCTTTTCCTAAATATGAATCTAGTGAAGTTTAAAATAAAGTGTTTCCAGCTGTGTCTTTCCTATATAGGAGGTGGCAAAGGATCTAGACTGTTGAAGACAGAAGAGAGGGGTGCAAAGAGAAGGTGTAAGGATTTCTAAGTCTTTCAGAGGAAAATGTAAAGGACCATGTTTCTAAATTTACCTCAAAATTTCCAGATGAGGGGAAAGCCCTGCAGAAAAGTGGACAAGGACTTCTGTTTCTACCATTTGTACATATGTGGTGTATATCCACACACAGTTGTATGGATGCAGCATGGAGAGGGATGGGAAGCAGTAGAGTGAGAGAGGTAAGAGAAATAGAAAAGTGAAAGAAATATATCTGGAAGAAGACTTAGACAAGGAAAGGGAGAATGAAATTCATGAGAAGAGGGGAGAAAGAAGGCCCAGGAAACATTCAGAATGAAAGGATGCAGTAAGGTGCAGTAGCTTAAAAGTAATGCAGGCAAGACTGAGAGCAAGAAGCATAGCAGAAAAGGGGAGGAGAAGTAGGAAGTCAAGAAAGAAAGAACAGGCAGTAGAATTCATTCAGCCAAGTTTCCTGGGGTTCTATGACTTGCAATGAGATTATCTCCTCTTTGCTGACCATTTTCTTAGGTTTTGTATTAAAAGCATGGAAGCAGGAAAATAAACATCTAGGTCCTGGGTGTAATCAGAGCAAAAGTGCTTAGAAAATCCAGAAATAAGAGCATTTCTACTCAAAAAGAAGCAACTGTTTTTGTAAGTTCTTTTATATATATGTCTGTATGAAAATCAAGTCCTATATTGCAGGGCAATAGGAACCTTTCAAATTTAGAGATATTAGGATTCCAGCAGCAAACTTGCAAGACATTACTCAACATCAAGGAACATATGCAAACAGTTCAAGATGTCTGAAGACAAGCCATGAAAAGAAAAGAAAAGAAAACAAAAAAAAGCTGAATTCCAGAAATAATACTATCAAAAGTACAAAGAACAAGTATTTGTAGAAATGCAATCTACAATTAACCCAATCAACTTAAGATTACTGTTTCATGTAAAGGACTACAGATGATAAATCACAGAATGAACTGAAAGAAAAATGAAAGTTTCATGGCCTAGAGAAAACTGGTGATAGGCAGCTAATGAGCTAGTCTACATTGTCTGAGGCAGAGAAAATCCATGTAAATGAATTGTGCTGCTCTGCCCTCAGTAGGAGACTGATTGGGTTTCTACACTCTGCCTGGCTCTACTCAGTTTGTGGGAATGTTGTAACCCTGAGACCTTGAGCACAGTCAAAATCAGTTGAAATTTTCAAGAAGGTTTCAAAGCTTATTGCAAGATTTACACTGACAGAATGCGTGACAGAGTAAATTTTGCTTCCTTAGGAAGGGAAGCAAAACCTGTAGAAAAGCAAAAAGAGATTGATAGGCTGTTGATTGCCACTACATTAAAGCTAAATGCAGTTTACATTCGTGCTGCAAATGAGATTTGGTTCTTGGATGGCAGAATATAACATGCCTAATTTGGACTATAAGTCCAAAATAAAGGACACATTCATCAAAATAAAGTCAATGACAGTAAACTAAGGCTACAAATGGGAAGTTCAATCACAACACAATTAACTAAAGGTACAAATTGGGAGATACAAAGCACAACACAATTCTGGGTAAAAGAAAATGTGCAGTAAATGTGACAGACAAGATTGTGACACAAGGCTGCTCCTATTTCAGTGCTCAAAGTCCATGAATGAGTAAGGAAGATATGCATTAAAAGATCAGGAATCAGAAGATTAGTAAGTGATCACATAAATAGTGTTCAGTATATTATTCAGTATATTGCCATAAATACTATTCAGCAATAAAAGAGAGCAGTTATATCAGTGTGAATATATTTCAACAATCTCCATACAAGTTGAATATGGATGGCAATGACAAATAGTCCCAAGGAATCAAACCTCAAACAGAGAATCAGTCCCTGTAATGAGCAGGACTGATCTGCTCTGACACTGACCTACTGGGTTTCTCTTCCACATTTTGACAGTACTTGAGTGAATAAAATTTTTGCTAATGAAACTGAACTGAACTGAGGTAGGCAGAGGATATTTTGGCCCAGGACATTTTGTCAATCATGACTCTTGTTAAAACTTCTTATCCCGCAACTTCTACTAATTGTATTTTTTAATGTGTTAAAGAAACCGTTGATGAGCAAATCACCATTTTTCATTCAGCTTGGCAATCTTTTCTGTTATTTCCTTCAAGCTAACTTAGTTTGTGCTACTTAATTGGCCACTCAAAGGATACTTTCCAAGCACCATGCCAGCTGCCTCTCAGGTGAATTAATTCTGTCATTTACTTTGCTTATAACATACCTCATTGAACTACTGCAGAGTTAATAATCGTGCATTATTAAGCAGTGTAGATATTAGAGAATAGTTCTGAAAATCATCTGAATTTGGTTTTATGACTAGTCTGGTAAACATTTTTGTCTTACAGTTTTTACTGTTCCATAGACTATGTAGCACAGACTTCATCACAGACAGCTAGTGAGTTCAGTGTGCTATGTGCAAAGGAATAAGCTACAGCCCATAGAGGGTTGTGGTAGCCCTGGGCTATTGCACAGCAAAAGAATAGTTGGATTCTGTTAATTCATTATTGATGTTAACTCGTTCTGTACCATAAGATATAAGCATTGGACTGGGGTAAACTCACTATTTATATTTTTAAAAAGAGGAAAAAGGCAAGAGAAGAATTTAACAAGCCTGACAGTTTACCTTTGGTCCCCCCAGATAATGAAGCAAGTATTGAAAGGCACTATTACTAAGCATTTATAAGATAAAAGGGGTGTATAAAAGCCAACTTATACCTGCTGAGTACTAATATTAACAGGTCATCTAATTTCCTTCTAAATGAGTAATAGGCCTCAAGAAACCAAGGAGTAGAATCTAGCAGGATTTCAGGAAGGCTTTAGAACAAACTACTTAAATTAACCATCCTAAGTAACAAGGACAAGATGGTTGTCAACCCAGAGTTGTAAAGCAATTCAAAGATGAAAGGAAGAGTAGTATTGATATATATAACCTGTGGCTTAAATCAGTCTCTCAGACCTCCAGTGGTCTGGACAATTAAAAAATGCTACACCAAGCTTAGAACCAGCTCCAAGAGAAATACTGGATACTGCTGGCTCATAAATATTTTCAATCCGTTTTCTTTATACTTAATTAAATATTACACAAGTAGATACATAGATAAGTGCAAGGTACTGACAGACAAGCAGCAGAATTTCTTTTTGGGAGTCATGCTTTACCATCTGCTAGAGATCTCTGAAGGAAATACCTGTCATCTGTTTAATATTTTTTTCATAGATATCCTTATCCAAGGTGCCTAAATAACTTACAATGTTATGCATAAGACATAATAATAATAAGGTTAAATAATCAGGCATTACAATGAGAAGAAACTATGAGAGGAGATCCCCCTAAGAATTGGAGTTAGAATATTTGGTGTGTAAAATAGTCATAACCATATGGAAAAGGAGGGAATTGTGAAAGAACAAAATTTCCAGATGATGATGTATTATGCATACTAGACAAACATAAACCTGACTGGAAATAAATCCACAGAGATCACAAAATACTGAAAGTCTGTTCAGTAAAACAACCAAATACAATTGTGACAACTGTAATGACATGTACATGAGGTAAAAAAACCATAATTATAAATATATAACAGCTGCCTCCAAGTGTGGCATCTATTATCTTTCAGATAGAGATCTGAAACCACTGGAGGTGGGGAAAAAACAATAGAGAGAATGTTAGAATTTACTAGGTATAAGGAGACAAAACCAGACAATCCCATTTATCAGTGTCAACACATTCTGGTCCTCCTTTTAAACACTTCATGCTTAATAAGGTGTTTTGAAAAGAGATGTTAGAGAATTTTTTAAAGATACTATAAAAGAAGGACAGTCACTGAGAAGAGCAGCAGCTTCTGTACAAAAGACAAGAAAAAGTGCGAAGACTTCCCATGCTTGGAGAAGATAGAGAGGGATATGGTATAGAGCTAGAAAATTGTAAATGGTTTGAATAAGATGGATAAGAAGTGTTCATTAATTATTTCTAAGCTCACAAAAACTATCAAGCCCTTAAGGAAATTATCAGGGAGCAACGTCAACATTACAACATTTTAATATATTACGTAAGTAAGTTGTGGGTCTCATTGTCACGGAATACTTTGGAAACTAAAAGGAGAAATGAGTTCCAAAAGTGAAGGATTGATGGATAAATGGATCAAAGCAAAGTCCCTTTGTAGCTCTAAAATATTGTGGCCTTCAGTCCAGGAAGCTCTTTGACTGAGAAGACATAACAGGTAGGACCACTGTTATGTTTTTCTTGGCAGTTTTGCACTCTGGATTCAGCTTTCAATGTGGTTCTGGGTTGCACTGCCTTTCAGACAAGCACAAAGGAGCACAGATTCTTATGAAATGCTTGTGATATTCTACACAGAAGTTCTGCAGAAAAGGTTCTTGGGGATATAGTATATGCCAAGCAGAGCAAGTGTCAGAAATGACAGAGAGAAAATGGAAAGTGTCAAATGGTGAAATAAAGACATGAATTTGAAGGAATATTTCTCTTCAGTTCAACTCTGGTAAATCACTAGCTGGAAAACTTGCCAGGTTTTGGGATTGTGTTTCAAGCAAAATTATCCAGAAAAAAAAAATCTATAAGCATCCAAGGAATATGACCTATAAGAAATGTGAAAAGCATTGTAGATATTTAATTTTTTCAATATGTATTAGGTATAATCAAAGAAGGAAGAAAAATTGTTTAGTAGGTCATAAAACAAAGAATAAAACACAGAAAGCTATTGCAAAGATTTGAGCTAGACCACAGAGAGGATTTTTTAACAGGAAGATTTCAAATCCTGATGAAGATTGCTTAAGGAAGTGTAGAATCTCCATCATCCTTGGGTTTTAAGACATCAGTTAGACCCATATCTTTACAATCTGAGTGCAGTAAGTGGGCTATATGTGTTCTACATTCATTATAGTTCTATTTTTTCCTGACATTTGAGGAATGGCTTGTCTGAAATGTGTGTGATCAATTCATATTATTTTGACTGCATGCTGGCATGCAGCTATTCATGCTGTCTTTGTGTATATTTATTTTCTTTCTCACTCCATCTCTAATCATCTATAATTTCATTTACATGCTCGGCGACTGTTTCTCACAGTCAAATTCCTCTCCATTGGCTTGACACTCACTGTTTAGTGTTATTCCCTGTATTTTGTCATTCTCCTAGCTCATTTTTCAAACAGCCAGTGGTAATTTGTTCTCATTTTTATAAGGACAATTTCAAATTTCTTTTTACTTATTTATTTTTAAAAGCATGAAATGTAACAATTGAGCATGTTATACTAAGATCAATACCATCCCCTGATTCAATGTATTCTCTCAGAAAATATTTATTCCTTTGGTAAAAAGCTCAGGTCAAGTTGCCCAAATATTTTGCTTAATCATGCTTGGGGAAGAAATACTTTTTGCTTTAAATTTAGTGCTATGTGTTGGCAGCATTTGTACTCTGAGGTTAGAGTTGAGGATGAGGCAAGGAACAAGGAGCCAAGATGACAAGGATTTATTTGTGTTTCTTTATCCCTGACACTGGTTGTACCACAGCAAACCCTACACTCTCTTGGCATGGTACTTCCACAGGGGCACATTCTTCTCTGCCTGGGGCTGAGCCAGCCCGTGCAGGCAGAGCCTGAGCAGGCAAGGAGGCCCTGAACAGGCACCAGATTTCTTCTTCCAGAAAGTCTAAAGCCTGGGTTCACACTTAACTAAACGCTTGCTTGGAAACAAAATACCTAATGGGTCTTGAGAACACAGCAACCTAGTTTTCCTGATGTTCTGTATGCCCACATCTGCACACTGGAACAGGTAGGATTTTTTGTGGATTATGGATCACTAGAGCAGAGCGCACAGGATGCACCAGGAGAGTCTACTTCCTATTGTTTGTGTCAGCAGAAGTAAAAGTCCAGCAGCAGAAGCAAGCCCTATATTTCATCTAAGGAGGAAATGCATCTCCTGCCTTGTTTCATAGGAAAAAAACTGAGATAACCTTTCTAGAATCTTCAATATCAGCTATTTCCTTTGAATGCAAGGCCTTTAGAGATGAGTGTTTCAAAGGTATTTATCCCTGCTTTCTAAAAATCTGGCTCTGAGAGGCAAAACAAATTATCCATATATATTACAATCTTGATTATTACTCAAAAGAGCAAGTATCCATTCCCTCAGATCTGTCTGCAGAGTAAAGGCCTGAGTGAGCCATATCATTTTTACAAACTGTCATTAAACCCACAGGGTTATATTTTGTGCAGAACTATCAAGTGGGTGGCAGCTCTGTACCTGTTATATTCCAAAGAGTTTCTAAAGGCACATGACATTTCCTTCATAATTCGGCAAAGCCTTCAAATGGCTTGGGACAAACTCAACTCCTAGAAACAAAGGTAGGGGCACACACACTCTACTGGCCCCTTACCCTACAACAGGATTGTTCAGAGATCTCTCTCACTTCATCCTTCCCCTTGGAATAAGCCCAGGTGCAGCAAATGAGGGCAAATAGCTGTGAGGGATGGAGTAGACAAAGAGTAATCCAGGCTGACTGCATCAGTATCAGAAATGAGCCATCAAACTGGAAACTTTGTATCATTCCATCTGGAAGAATGCAATCACCATACTAGAGAATCAGAGGGGCTTCTTTTATAGTTGTACCTCTCAACGTACATAATCCTTTGACATGCTTATGTACTCCTTGATTATATATGCTGTTTCTGCCTTTTCTTGATGATTTGCAGTGATATTGTTGTGCCAGAAGAGGTTTAAAGTTGTCATTTCTTCCCTTGTTGCTGGCAGCTATGATCAAGGTCTTTGGCTGCTTTCTCTTTCATTCTCTGAAGTTTGGTTAATTTAACCCTAATATTTTCACCCCTTTTTTTAAAAAATGGCTTTCATTTAGAATTCTTGTAGATGTCCCATGTGGTTTTATGGTACCCCTTCCTTCCTTGGCTGCACTAGCCAGCCTGTAATCACTGAAATAAATTCTTAAAGAGGTGTCCCAAGCAGGCCTCTCATTCTTTTCATATATGCCCAGGAAAAGTAAAACTGCATGCATCTACTCCAAGCCCCTGCTTCATGTTGACTCTCAAAGGCAATCAATATTTTTATTGTGTTTTTTCCCTGTTAGTCCTGAAGTGTTTTAAATTAAATTTGTTATTGTTTAATTGTATGTGATTTTGACAGTAATATAAATATCAGTCCTGGTGCTGCCTGATTCTGCTGTAGAACAGAGAGGATGTAAAAAGGCATCAAACCTTCCCCTGAAGTCTGCATTTGTTATTGGAGCTATGTAAAATGAGATTAGTAAATAACAAAATTAAAACAGTGAGAGAAACAAATAGAAACAAAAATGCTCCTTTGCTTTGTGACTGCTTAAGTTTTTCTGACTTATTATAATTCCACTAACAAGTCTCTGTAGTTGAAACTAAGAAAATTTTCAGAAAATTATTTTTAAGACAAAGGAATACCTTTGGTTTTCTGCACAGATCACAAAACTCTAAAATATGTATAGACAATAAGAAGGATTTCAGAAATTGGTTTTACAGTATAAAGTAGCATTTTCCATACAGTAAAACTGGTCATAAAATTCTCTTCCATCATTTCTATAACCTAAAATTATTCTACTCTTAAAAAATTATATTCTAAATATCGTCTTCTAAAGCCCTGTGCTTAATTCTGCTAGAAGTACTACAGACTGCTGTTGCACATATTAAACATAAAAACTACATTAGCAGAACAGTGAAGATGCAAAGCTCATGTGCACCCAGTGCCTGTACTGAACTCTTTTAACAACCCACTCTCCAATAAAGAGTTTTCTCCTCCTTGTGCTGTGTAGTTTATGCCCTATTAATTGTACAAAATTCAACTCCTGCTCTGAATTAATAATTTTCTTTCTTCCATAATAACATCAGTATAGGAGTTGAATACTTCCCAAACATTTATTTTCACAAATGAGATCAGAGATTTCTACTCTCCTTCTTTTACAACTATTAAACACACAGAGGCATTAAGGTCGAAGGTACTTCCTCATTTTCACTAGTCATTTCGAGACTCTCCTGATGTGATTTTTTAGTGTAAGCAGCAGAATACTGACTTCATTAATTTTTAAGGGCATCTGTTAACTTCAGAGGTTGCTATGGGCACTCTCTCAAATGAAATTGCAGCGCTTCAAGTCCAATATCCAGAAAACAAATGCAAAATTGATGATAATGTAAAATAAGAGAAACCTTGGATAATGTTTAATTATGTGACAGAGACAGAAAGTAAAAGTAACTTCCTAAGGTTGTCCCATCAGACCAATCCACTTTTTCCTTCTTTCTCTTTCCTGCATTGTTTCCCACTGCTGATTGCTTATTCTCTGCCATTTACTGCAAGAATAACCCAACTTTTAGATTCCTTAAACTGAATGCCAACAGTGGTTGAGAACAACAATTTTTAGAACTCTAGGATGACTGACAGGCAAGACATAATAACAGCTTTCTCGAGACATAATAACAGCTTTCTAAGGATCCCATTAATCATTGCAGAATGGATCTGAATTAGGTTACTGCAATAATTATCCTGATTTTGTTTCTCACCCCACTAAGGACTTGAAGAAACACTTGTAACAAAAGGTTTCTTCTGATAATGTAAGATTTTTATTAGTCATTCTAAAGCAACAAAATTTGAGAATTTGAGCCCCAGCAGTTCATACTTGCGATGTGATAGAGAAATAAAACCTGGATATTATAAGCTGGAAAACTTCAGACAATAATACTGGAGCAGTGGGAGGTGCTGTCTTTACCCCATTATTACAGAAGCAGGAAGTTCCCTAATCCCATCAGGTTTTGCCTCCTTTTCTTCTTTCACTGAGCTGGAAGGTGTTGTTTTCCTAGTGAAAAGCTTTAGACGAATTCCAGGACTATGCAAGAATTTTGAAATGACCTAACAAGGAACTGAGGAGGAAGGTGGTGTGTGAGGGACAAGTTGTCTCTGTCTCACAATCAAGGTGTTTGCCTTTGGTATGAACTAGCTTGGACAATTAGAATATGGTCTTATGGCAGGACTTGGAAGAAAGATGTAGGTCAGTTCCCACAGTGACATGGGAAATAGCCATGTAATCCCAAACCTTGGAAAATATAACTGTAAAAATTGTCTTTGTTTTGCTTGGCCTTTATTTAAATTCATTTTCAGGTACCTTTTAACTGGACTGTGTCTGCATGCAAATGACTGTATCTGCTGCAAAAATCTGCATGTCTTGATCCACTGAACAGACAGATCCACTGAACAGATGGCATTTAGCTGAGGGATGCAGTTGACACTCCTGAAGGATGGGATGCCATCCAGAGAGACCTGGACAACCTCCAGAAATGGGTGCAATGAACCCTACACGATTGATCAAGGGCAAGTGGAAGGTCCTGTGGGTCAGGGAAAGCCCCATTATCAGTACAGGCTGGGGATGAAGGGACTGAGAACAGCCCTGCTGAGGAGAACCTGGGGGTGCAGGTGGATGAGAGGCTGGACACAACCTGGCCATGTGCACCTGCAGCACAGAAAGGCAGCTGTGTCCTGGCCTGCTTCCAAAGCAGCGTGGCCAGCAGGAGAGGGAAATGATGCTGTCCCTCTGCTCTGGTGACACCCCACCTGCAGTGCTGGGTCCATCTCTGGGGTCTCCAGCAAGGGAAGACATGGACTTGTTGGAGGGAGTGCAGAGGAGGCCATAAAACTGAACAGAGGGATGGAACACCTGTGCTGTAATGAAGGACATCAGGAAGAGCATCAGGACATAGGCTGAGCACCTGTATGAAGGAAGGCCAAGAGAATGGGGGTTATTCTTCCTGGAGAGAAGATTCTGGGAAGATCTTATTGGAAACTTTTAGTACTAAAAGGTGGCTTAAAAGAAAGATGGAGACAGACTTTTAAGTATGGCCAGTAGCAATTGGACAGGGCGAAATTATTTTAGATTAAAGGAGGATTTATTCAGACATTTTATATGATGAAGCACTGGAACAGGTTTCCCAGAGAGGTGGTAAGGACCCATTCCTAAAAACATTCAAGGTCAGGTTGGACAAAGCTCTGAATGTCTTGACCTAACTGAAGATGTCTCTGGCTTACAGCATGGGATGTTAGACTAGATAACCTTCAAAGGACTCTTCCAACCTAAACCACAATATGATTCTATGGTTCTATGTTTCTTTGATTCTGAATGAACAGAGCACTTGTTGGAGGATAGTAATGGTGATGCTGAGATCTCCAGAGGGATGGAGAGGAATGGAGGCAGAATCCTACCTCCTACCCACACCAGTCAGTATAACCAGCTGGCACAAAGAGCTGGGCCTATAGTATAGCAATATACACTGGGATCAATAGAAGTAATGCTGAGTTACTCTTAGTGTGTGCACCAGGGGTGGGATTCAGAGTGGATTTTGAAGGAGAAAATCCTTCCTCCCCTGCAGAAGGGAGTGACACAGAGGAGGCTCTGCAACCCTTGCCTGTATTGCATAAGCATCCATGCTGTACTAGTGGCCACATAGCAGGAACAGCAAAACCCCAAGGATTCCCAGGAGCCATTGTAACAGAGCTCATAGGATGGTGAAGATCTGCACCATTCACATTGCAGGTCAGCCTGTATGGGCTGTAGTACACAATGCCTTCACAATTAAAAGACAGCTGATTGTGTATTTGCAAACTACAGATTTTTTTTCTGCATAAATATGTTAACTGACATTTATGCCAAACATATTACATACTCATGTCAAGAGAATAGAACCCATCTGTACTGCAGAGATGTAATTAGCATTAATTAATATGTTCACATTGTCTGGTTGCTCATATATTTTGCCCTGAAGTCATAAATGTGGCATGGCATTTAGTAAGGCAGTATTCATGAGTCTTCATCTAAATTCCAAACATTTGGGTTTTGTGATGCTTTTAGTGCCCCTTGTTATTAACTGTTTCCTAGCATCTATGGAAAGGGAGTTTTGTTCATGGCAGTGTTTGAGAAATTGCTGTTCCTGGTAAGAATTTGTTATAGGCAAAAAAGTTTCTTCAGCAATTGATACTCTAGCATAAAAATAAACAGTTACAATTGTCTTGTGGCACAGTAATGAAGAAACTTGTTTTTCACAAACACGAAGCAATGAACAACAAATGTTTGAGTAGGGTATTAACAAGATACAATAAAATCGTTTCATCCAAGCCATTTGGTTAACAACATGTATGTATTAATTGAAAAGTTGGCAAATGACTCAAGAACAAATGCACATCACCAGTAGATCATCTATACTTTTTTTAATTATTTCTGATTCAGCAGAGATCCTCAAACTAGTGAACCCACTTGCATGCCCTAGTCATGACCAATATGTATTTGCAGAAAACATGCTCCTGTTCTTACCAAAAATCTTTATAGGCATGTGAGATCCTCTATTACCACTTTTTTCTGTCTCTGCAAACCCCTCCTCTGCTTCTAGTCATTCTGAATATTGATGCACAAAACCTGAGGGCTTTGGACTGAATTTCTTCATTGGAATTCTTTTAAGTGAATATTAATGTTCCTTCACAAGTCATAATATATGGAGTCACATGTACTTCCTGCATAGTTTTCTGTAATATTTACCCCTTTTACTTTTAGCTGCAAGTAATTTTTCCTTTTGTTTGATGCTTATTCATATACTAACAACAAAAGCTGCAATTGCTGGATATGCATTTAATTGGATAGCTTTCGCAGAATCACTGGTTGAATGCCCTGATAACTGAAAGTACCTTAGTAACTACCTTAACAGTAGTTTAGGATTCCTACAGTGAATGCAGCATCCACAGATCCAGCAGAAGCCATGAACAAGTGAATGAGTTAACTAGTATTTTTAGCTATCCACATTTTTAAAAGCCACAAACAAGATTCAGCCTCTAGAAGCAATTTGGCCCTGCTCTAGGAGTGACAAATTTGCCTTTGGATAAATCAGAGGTCGTTCTGTCACATTTTAATTGTATGCCTCCAAATACACAGCCAGTTTATTTCTCATGCTTTCAGATCCTTTACTGTACGCAGCTGCCACAAATGTGATTTGCTCCATTTTTATCCATGAAGCCATAATGTTTGTGTCCACTAGTGCCATACCTTGATGAGATTTGACTGGCAGCTTTTTGGTGTTCTTAATGCTCATATAGAGTGTGACGCCATGCACCTTTTTCTTGCAGCAATGCAGCCTTGCAGAATCATCTTCACCAGCCTTAGACATTTATTTACCATCTTTGTTGCACTGATCCAATGTTTTGTCAGGCTGTGTGGAAAATTGCCCTGGTTCACTGATGTAAGTGAAATACAATTTGGCAGGAAGAAGAGCCATTCAATGCACTAGTCTGGTTCACCATGAGAACCAAAAAATCCAAGTCATAACACAAGTGAGAAACCAACAGGGGATGGGAAATCATTTAATGGATATGCTGCAGAGGAATAGGTGCACAGTGAGTCCATATGAGTGCACGTACTGGGGTGGTACCAACAGGGGCTCGTTGAATCCATCTGCTATGAGTTTGATCTGCTAATCAAATTACTCTTTTTAGTTGCATCATCACAAAATGTGGTGAGTCTTACTTTAGCAAAGCTGGTGTACGTCACTGCTCCTTACTCAGAGTAGGTAAGATGTCTGGAAGAAGAAAGCTTACCTAAATTTATCTGAACTGACTCTTTCAGCAAAGATAAACCTTGAAACAAACCTTTTGAAGCAGGTCAGGGCAAATGTATCACTTGATTTTTCACCTGTCTTTTAATTTGTGGTACAATATCACATTTAGAGAGCAGTGTGATTTTTGTGTTGAAAAATAGAGGGGGAAAAGTCAGAAACAAGTTCTACCTTCAGCACATCTGGCTCTTTTTTATATTGGAAAAGAAATCTTTGCTTCCTTTTATCAGTATCTTTGTCAGCATCCTCAGAATTTAAAGAGTGAAAGTTCTTAACAAGTCTTTCCTTTCTTCCAGCTTGGACACTATATGGGGAGCACAAAAATAAGGGCAGTTCAAGCTGTTGGATGGGGGAAACACCTATGGAGTAATTTTGTTGCTAAGAGAAGTGCCTCCTACAAGAGCTCTACCAGCCAAGCTGCTCAGGCACAGCAATGAGCTTAGTATTTGTCTCTCTGTGCACAGTTATGGCTCTGTCATGCATCAAATGTGGGTATCAGTGCCTGCAGAATCAAAATCTGAAGATATTAGTAGAAAATCACACACTGAGTGTGTGGAATGTGTTAGATACAGATACTGGAGACACAGAGTTTGAAGGGGTTTGCCACATCAGTTTAAATTTAGTAAATATTCATATCCATATGAATATTTCTTCATACTTCAGGTTCATATTTCAGCTCAGTAATTTTCATGAAAAAGTTTTAAAACTTTCATGAAAAGTTTTAAGAATTACATTTAACACATTTCTGAATTATCCAGGAGGGAAAAAACTGAACAATTTTCTGTAAATATGAAAACCACAGAGTTTTTCATACTCAGATCATTAAAAATAAACTGAGTGTATTTCTGTTTAACTTTGGAGAAATATGCATATCTGAGGGAATAAATGTGAGAATTTTAGCTTATATAGTCACATTCTGGAAAAATGAAATTGCTGAAAAGTAATACTAGAATTTCAGGGGTACTTTTATTCAGAGGTCTGTTACTGCAACACAAACTTTGCAATAAATCACATTGCAATTCTCTGAAATTCTTTTAAATAACTTAGTTTCATGCCCACTAATGAAAATAGTAGGTTCTACAGTACAACAAAGTAATCATAATGAAAATTACAGAAAGCACATAATAAAAACTAAATTTTATGTGTATCTGTGTGCAAGATGTTTACCAAAATATCTGCAAGTTTCTGTCCTGAAAATCAGCAAATAGGCAGTGTTGTTCAGAAACGTGATTTTTTTTGTTTGTCTTACATTGTAGAAGGCTTATATTAGTCCTGACATTCAATCTTTTCAATAGTAAAAATTATCTGCTATAGAGGAAATTGCTTGTTCCAGGAGTTTTCAGAACTCTTGTTTGATGCCTTTAGTGCAGAAACAACAAAAGCTAGCAATTTCTCTTCCAGTGAGAATCAGTAATTTCTTGTGTGTTCTTTTAACCTTATCTCTGAAAATCAAAAGATAGGGGTGTAATATAATAGACCTAGACTTGAATATTAGGCACCATGCCACCTTGGGAAAAATGGCTGAAAAATAAAGCACTAAAAATAATTATTAAAGTTTTTCCCACAAGTATGCATCTTTTTATGATATTTTTAAGAAGAAAGTGAAGAGAAGATTGTGTTTCCCCAAAAGAAAAGCCTAGCCTCATAATTTTCCCAGACTGTTGGAGTTTTTTATGAAACAGGAAACAGAGCAGGTGAGGAAAGCATACAAACTTCATAACATTTGAATGCAAATTGCAAATGTCTGCTGCCCCTTTGTGGCTGATTTTAGAGTCTCTTGAGGTTTTCAAACAAATGTAATGAATATCTCATTAAATTTATCTAATATCAAGAATTAGCACAATTATGTATGGTACAATATATGTACCATTTGAATCCTATTTAAGTTCAGTCTAGATCATAATCAGGTCATGTTAGGACTATTTCGAGTGTAAAGGATACTATAGTAGTAAGGATACACAGCAAGAAGCAGAAACCGTAGTTGTGGCATCCAAATATAAAAATGAATCTCTAAAGTGTAGAGTGAAATTTCATCCTTTTTTGATTTTGAAAAAAATGCCTGGGCATTTCCAATCAGTTTGTACTAATTTTTATTCATTGATCTAATAAAAATTGTTCTCTTTTGCTGCAACCTGGTATATTAATATATAGCTACAGTTGGAGGGATTTGTTTAGACCCTAGAATTCCTTAGTCAGAGGAGGGATGTTAGCACAGACACATCTGGTATCCTGATTTGTACAAAGACAGTGGAGGAAACAAAGTGTCAGCAAGACGTGCAGGGGGAGGACACATTGGCCTGGATGGCTCCTGCTTCAATAGAGGGAGGAATCTGGAATCCAGGCAAATCTAAAGACAGGCAGAAAGAGACCAGATTAGCCACAGGAGGTACCTGAGAAATATTCTGCATGTTCATTGGCCATATGTTTCCACGTTAACTTTTAAAAATTCTCTTGCAATTTCTCATAATATGCTGTGTGAGGTGCCGAGTTCCTTCAAGGCTTTCTAATTGTAATGAGAATCAAAAAATGTTTTCCATTCTGCAAGAAAGGGCCTGAAGTTCAAAGACAATCCACTGATTGTTTCTGTCTACAAGCAGCCTCTTTCCCCCTACCACAATGTGCAATGTGCAGGACTCAGACAATATGAGACACAACACAACTCCAGGCCAGCTGGCCACAATTTTGTGTGTGTCCACTGCAGGAGCAAAACTCATTCTGTGGTGGAAGCCTAAAGGACACCTTCCATAACAGTCCATGAATCAGGACTGAGAAGTTAAGCATAATTTGAAATTTATGGAGCATAAACTCTTGCACTTGGCATTGCCAGGAACCAGATCTTGATGTATTCCATGTTGGTGTGGTTTAACCCCAGCTGGCAGCTCAGCCCCACACAGCCCCTCGCTCACCCCTCAGTGGGATGGGGGGCTGAATCAGAAGAGTGAAAGTGAGGAAGCTTGTGTATTGAGATGGAGACAGTTTAATAGGTGAAGCAAAAGCTGCACACAAAGCAAAATAAGGAATTAATTCACTGCTTCCCATGGGCAGGCAGGTGTTGGGCCATTCCCAGGAAAGCATGGCTTCATAGCACCTAGTGGTTACTTGGGAAGACAACATCACTCTAAACATCCTCTCCTTCTTTCTTCTCCCCCCAGCTCTATATGCTGAGCATGACACCATATGGTCTGGAAAATATCTTGGGTCAATTGGGGTCACCTGGCCTGGCTGTGCCCCCTCCCAGCTCCTTCTGCATCCCAGCCTCCTTTGGGTGAGCAGCAGCAAAGGCCTTGACTCTGTGTAAGCTCTGCTCAGCAATAACAAAAACATAAAAACATCCCTGTGTTATCAACACTGTTTCCAGCATAAACCCAAACCACAGCCTCACACCACCTGCTAGAAGAAAATTAACTCTATCCCAGACAAAACCAGCACCCATGCCTGCTGCCCTCATTAAGGGCATGCCTTGTCTACTAAAGGTATTTAGTACTAAAGGTACTAAATACCTTTAGTAGCTTTAAAGGCTTTTCTTAGCAGCTCTTTGCTGAAAAGCTCTTTACTGATTTTACCTGAGAAAAACCCAAAATGACTGTCCTCAACAGTACAGTCTTTTGAGTTACTAGCACCTACATCTCAGGTCTATTTGTAGATAGTCCTGTCTAATTTTTAAGACTGGTGTAACACAGAAATGCTATTCTCAAAAAGCTGTTTGCATCAAATAAGCACACATAAAGCTTATAAAGTTCTGTGCTTTTATTCTGTGCAAATGAAACTGTAACATTTTGAAAGATACAGGATATTACAGCTCTTCAAAATTATGTAATGTGTTCTTATACTGAAACCTGGCAGAGTTTATGTTTTGTTCCCATATTTGACTTCCCAGCTGAATTTAAGCCAGTCGTATGTATAATTTTTATTTTCTTTTTGACAAGATCACACAAATTTTTTAAGACTATTTTCTGATTTGGTGCTGTCTTTCTGAAAAACTTGCAGCTCCTAAAGATGTTTGTTGTGGTGTATTGTGGATAATATAGATTTCGCAGTTGGATTCCTGGTCTAGTTTACCCCCTGCTCAACACCCAGGCAAGAAAGATTTCATAAAGCCTTAGGTCTCCTTGGATTGTATTATCTTTAATTTTTGAAAAATGTCAACATCCTTTGAAAAGCCACTATTGCAATAGATTCACAGAAATTAATCCTGCACAGTGTCCACATTGCTATCCCTCAGCCTGAATATAAAGAAAAAAAAATATTACTTTTTTTTAAACATATGAGACACTTCCACCATTAAGTCCCATTTGCTCTTGCACTATGGAATTTCTTTAATGAAAAAATACAGGAGGAGCTGATAGCTTTAGAGAACACATCTGTAAATAAGCATGCTAGAGCTAAGATACTCTGAATCCTGTTTACTTCAGCAATATAGAGCTGTACACTATATTCCTGAATTTAAACAGAAAAGGGTCAAATAGGGAAATCTCAGGTACTATTGAATGCCAATATTTGTTATAAATACTCTTCAAATGTGCACAGACAGCATCTATAGTACATAAAACAATAGGCACATCTCTTGACATCCTTGCTGTTTATACAGCAGCACAAAGTTATACCTACAGCATCACTCAACTGTTTTGACACAAATTGTCAACACATTTACCTCAGTGCTATTGATGATGATTGTTACACATTTAAGGATTGTGATGCCTCTCAAGAGTCCATCCAGCCTGTTTCCCAAACCTAAGTGACAAGAATGATTTGGTGTTACCAAAGAAAGGTGGGGTGAGAGTTCATTGATGATACCCCTCAAACAACTTGTACATTTTTAGTAAAACCTTTCTAAAACCTTTCTTCCAAAGTATAATCTTTTTTTTTTTTTTTTAATATTATTTATTGGCTTTACTGCTCAGAAGCTTAAACACCACTCACAGGAGTAAAACCAAATGAAATGCTTGGAAAGTTAGACTAGGAGCTAGGTACACCATGTGTGCAATTCTGATCAGTTTCACCAGCTCCAGTAGGTGCTGCAGAGGTGTCTGCAGCAGTTCACCAGAGGAAAGAATTCTTCTTAATGTATAAATGGCTTTAGTTTAATATGAGCAAAGCCAGTACTGGTGACACACTAAGGAGTTTACAGGCTGAGTGAAAAAGCAGAATTACATTGTTCATAAAATCCTGTATCCCACTTCCTCAACTGATGAGCTTTTTATCAAACCATAGCATTTTTCAAACTCCAGAGGGAAAGATTCGGTGGTACTTTGCATTTCCAGCTATAAGCTTATACTATATCATCGTTTATACTTCTGAATACAAACAATTAGCTGTTTTATAAACCAAGTCTTTTCTCAAATATCCTCCAGCCCTTTAATTAATAAACCACAAAGAAAATCCAGCACTATTTGTAATTCTATCCAAAAAATGGCCTTGGCGCAAAAGAAAAGGAAGCCAGTCAGGTAGGATTTAATTTTTTAATGAAAGATTCAATATCCAAAAGAACAATAAGGCTTTGAAATAAAAATTTCAAGGCCAATATTTGCATTATTTATACCTGCAATTATACTACTTATACCAGTGGAATAATAGATTTGTAAAACTGTTGTTAAAATCAGTCTTTGTGAGGATTGCATATAAACATGTTACATATTAAATAAGTTACTTATTTCTATGGTAGCCCTGCAGCATATTTTAAAACTATGATGTTTCAGAGAGATGGGTTTGGCCAGTTCATCAAGCTTTTTGCTATATAAAGAAAATATCTTACTAATTGTTGCTTAGTTGGCATAAATCATAGGAAATTACATATTCATGTTATATAAGCTCAAGTCTCCAGCAGGCTCAGGATTTCTCTTCCTCCCTTTCCATTCACACGGCAGTTGTGCATCTTCTTGCTTTCCCATTCCTTTCTTCTTTATTACAGAAGGTGTCTAAAGAGAGAAACAGAAATAGAAATCAAGAATTACAAACATTAAAAAATGAAATCCCATACAGATTAAAGAATGCACCACCTACCTTATGGATTCGGCCTACAGCAGTTGTTCTTAAAATACCTTGACTCAGTATTCAGAGTTAACAGACCTGGTCTCTTGTTCCTGCTTTCTTCTTCTTCCTGCACCAGGAAAGCAGATCTTTCTTCACAGTTCTTGCTTTCATTGACATCATAGAGAGATTTTCAACATTGAAATTTTCTTGTCAGTAGAATGCTGCAAACCCCATGTTGCAATATTCAATGTAGAAATGTCATGTAGATTTTATAGTGGAAAGACATGCTCTTGTTTGGCAAGTGCTTTTTTTTATTTGAAAGTAGGTCTTCAAGTAATCATTGACAGGACCAAGGGAGGAGGATTCATACAGTAACAATTTGCCATTCTTTCATAAGTAGCTTTATAAACTTGAAGAAGCCTGATAACTAAGAGGGAGAATATAGTGGAAAGGGAAAACGTGGAATATCCATCCAATCCACAGAAGATCCTAGTGGTATGCAGATTGTTTTATATTTTGAAAACAGCAGTTATAATTTTACTTTCAATGTTACTTATAGAAAAATGCTTATATTATATATAAATAATTGAACATACTTTGGCTTCATGAGGTTACATGTATGATGAGTTGACTTTGGCTGCCTAACAGGCACCCATCTGGGTGCTCTCACCCTCCTCATTCTCATCAGGACAAGGGAAGGAAATAAGTGGAAAAAAGAAACCTGATGAGTCTATGTAAGGATAGAGAGATCACTTACCAAGTACCATGACAGGACCAATACATTTGACTTGGGGAAAATTTAGTTTATTCCCAATTAAATTAGATTTTAATAGAAAAAATATCAAAACAGCACCTTTCCCCCACCCGTACCCTTTTCCTAGGTCCAGCTTCATTCCTTTATTCCCAAATCTTCTGCCCATCCCAATCTTCAAGCTGCACAGAGAGATGGAGAATTGGGGTCGATCCGGAACAGCTCCTCTTTGTCAATCCTAACTCCTCACACTTCTCCCCTGTTTCAGTGTGGGTCCTTCCAAGGGGCTGCACTCCTTCAGAAATATCTGCTCCCATGTGGGCTCTCCAGAAGATGCAATCCTTCAGGAAATATCCATCTGCTCCACAGTGGTCATCCGCAGGCTGCAAAGTCTCTGCTCCAGCACCTGAAGCACTTCTTTTCCTCCTCCTTCTCTGACCATGATGTCACAGGGCTGTTCATCACACTTTTTTCATCACTGCTCATTGCCACAAAGTTTTTCCCCTTTTTAAAATACATTTTCCCAGAGGCACTGTCAGCATGGCTGAGAGGACCAGCCGTGCCATGTGTGAATCAGTTGGAGGCACCTGGAATTGTTTATGTCCATCACAGATCACCACAGCCTCTCCACAGCCACAGACACCACTCCACAACCCCCAGGGCCTGGGCACTGCACCCAGGACAGCTTGGAGTTTCCAGAATTAGTAATGTCTTCTGTTGCCAACACGAGCAGCTTCTTGTCTTCTCAGGGTAATACAACTTTCATTCAAATGGTGGCAAAATGAAAATAATTGGGAATTAAAGGGCAGGAATAATGAACATAAATACCAGGCTTCAGATCATGATGCCAGACAAGATAACCAAGGAGACTAATGAGAACACAAGTTGATGTATGTTATCTTGAAATGATAAGAAAATTATATGGTTACATGATCTAAACATCTATCAACCAGAATTAATACGATTAGAGTGAAATTTGAAAGCGTGAAGTGCATCTCTGATCTGACGGAAAGCAGCAGAAAGTTGATAGGACCCACACCAAATTCCATCATTTGGAGCTGGAGCAGATTTACTCCTGCTGACAGACCTAGAACAAGTCAGGAACCAAGAATGAAACATCCTACACACAGATCCCTACAGGTCAGGTACACAAGTGGGTCCACATGGCCCAAGTGTGCTGAGCATGACATCTGGGCCTGAGGATCTCAAAGACTGGACTCATCACTCATACATCACTGTGAAAAGCACAAGAGCTTCCAATATGCCTGTGCCAAATATATAACATATTAAAGAGTCAAAAAAGGAAATAAGGACATATTGCAAGGAGAAAAGCCTTTGTAATGCACACTGTAGAAAGGCCTCATAATCTGTCACTGAACACAAATTGCATTCATGTTCATGGGCTCAAAAAGCTGTGCAGCAATAGACATTACAAATTTGTCTGTACATCTCCATCACAGCCACACCTGAGGCCCCCTTGGCTTCAACATTCTGTAGACATTAGGAGATCATAGAATCATATAGGTTGGGAAAAAATTCAGGATCATTTAGCTCAGCGTTTGATCAAACACCACGGTGTCAAATAAGCCATAGCATCAAATGACATGTCCAGTCATTGCTACCAGGGATGGTGATTCCACCACCTCCCTGGGCAGCCTGTTCCTGTGCCAGACCATCCTTTCAGTGAAGAAAGTCCTCCTGATGTCTGATTTGAACCTCCTCTGGCACAGCTTGAGGCCATTTCCTCTTGTCCTGTCACTGGTTTCCTGGGAGAACAGGCCAACACCCCCCTTCCTACAATCTCATTTAAGGCAGTTGTAGAGAGAAATAAGGTCTCCCTTCAGCCTCCTCTTCTCCAGGCTAAACACCCACATCTCCCTCAGCCACTCCTCACAGGACACCCTCTAGACCCTTCACTGGCTTTGCTGCCCTTCTCTGGACATGCAAAAGTTTTATAGGAATAAAGTTAGCAGGCAAGGGGCCATCATAGTAGTGGTGATATAATTTGCTGCAGGGAACCTCTGCAGATAACACTTCTATTACAGCTGAACAAATACATTGTGAATAACTGGATGGATCAATCTTTCTTCTGTTCAAGAGCTGTTGAAGAGTAGCTTACAGTTTCTTTAATTATATAATTATACTTGCTGCTCAGAGCTACATAGTGGATAATTAGATGAACGAGATTTGCTCTGAAGGTTCACGCACGCAGCTCATACCAACATCTGCAATTTTAAAAGTTTCAATTAGATTTCATTGCTCATGTAGGTCATGTGTGGTTGGATCTGACTCGTGCCAGTATGAGTATTGCTCTTGGAATCCAGAATGTGATGTGAAGATTTACTTAAAATACAAAACATAGATTGATCAGATGTTCCCCAACAACATTTCTGTGAACATTCCTGCCTTTACAAAAGACTACAGCGAATATCCCAAGGCACCAGCAACAAAAATGTCATAATTATTTCCACTTTTTAGTTTCAACATACATTTATGGATTAGATGTGAGATATTTGTTGACATCAAATGCTAAATTTTAAGTGAAAAAGGCATGTAAATAATGTGAAAATATCTGAGCAATTATCTGTTTTCCCTGCACTCACTTTTTCTACTCTGTAGAGACAGTTAAATCCTGAAGCACTCAAATGCACGCTTTGACAATTAAAATTATATAGTTTTTCCCTCCTACACAATTTTTAAAGCTTTTAGGAGCCATTTTCTTCAAGAGTACATGCTGTACCCTACATTTAGGAATGGAAAATTTGTAAAATTTTTGCAAGTGGGAAAATGTCTATTTTTAAAGGTTATTTTCAAAGTTTAATATTTGAAGCAAGCCAGATCTTAGGTCTTAATCAAAGAAAATCAGAAATGTAGAGGAATCCCAGAAAGGAACCAGACATAGTATCATTATCATATGATAAGGAAAAATCCCTTATCTATGAGGCCAGTAATTTGTTCTTTTCCTTTTTCTCATTACCATTTCCAGAATTATCCATGTGTGGTAAGAGTAGAGATAATACCTAGAATCATGCCATCAGAAAAAGAAAAATAAATTCATTACCAAGCTACCAATAAATGAACAGTTAGCCTTAGAAGACCAAGAAAAAAAGTAGAATCTACATAACTTCTGTATTCTCCAGAAAAATTCTGGAAATGTGTTTCAACTTAGTCATCTACCAGTGGCAAGATCATTGCTAAAAATGAAACTGTTGGCAGCATCACAGAAAAGATGAAATTTGGGTTAACACACCTGTGGTATGATTTCTTCTACTCGGTGCAATCACTCCACCTGCCAAGGAAGAGTAAATGCACCAGCAGCAAATCTCAGCCTGGAGAAAAGGAAGTAATTTCAGTGAAAGAATGTTCAAACTGCTGTAAATTTTATCTTCATTTGCTAAAAAATATCCTCAAAGGAAGCAGACAGGATTTTAAGTTCACTGAACTTTCTGCTCCTCACCATGAGTACACAAAAGTTCAGAAAAAACACAAATATTCAGCTCATGAGCTACCAGACCCCAAAATCTCCAATTTCTCTAAAAATCACAGCAACCAAAAAGCAAAATTTTGATGCAGCAAATTTCCCCATTATGAGTGGCTCTATTTCTTAACAACTAAACAGGCATGTTTGTTGTGCAGAATGAAGGTGAGCAACAAAGACCATTTTCTTTCCTATAATTCAAATTCTCAAAGTCAAAGAAGTAATGTATGGGTTAAACATATTTAACTCTGGTAGGTTTAACCTATAACACATTATAGATTAAACATATTTCTTTTTAACTCTGCCCAGTTTTCTGGTTTATATTTTGCTGAGCTCTCTTGGGTCAAAGAGTACAGAAATATTCGCATTTTGCTTTCATTTAGAGAGACAGAGATTTCCAGGGCCAGTCCTAAGCCTGGAGAGAAGGAGCTCCTGATGAAGTCTTGTCCTGGAAGGGCACAGCAACAGGCCTGTCTGGAAGTGTTTTCAACAAATAATTTCAGACTCAAGTTGACCACCTACCCAACCTAGTTCTTTCAGCAGAACCAGCTGTATCCAAATAATTTCTTACAGTTGTTTAACCTCATCTTTAAAACCTTTTCTAACTTTTTTAAACTCCTTATCTAGCCCATACTTCAAAATTCCGAACACCACAAGTGCCTTTGGCCATCTTTCTGAGGGTTTATTTGCTCTGACTGCTAAAAATTTCTCCACGTTAAGCCCAAATTTCCCTTGCTAGCATTTTTGGCTATTTCTGGTCTCCAGTGAATATGGAGAATGTTTTCTTCCTTTCCTCTTCACCTATTTTACAATTTATCTTTTTATGTACTGCAAGATAGATTTCCCTTCAGATTCTGTTCTTTAACCTAAAATACATGTTCAAGAAAATTAAAGGGAGAATCCTGTATTCCAATTCCATCAGGAAAAGAAATTTAAGTCTCAAGAAAAGCTATGGTGACATCTAGTGAGCTTGAGCACTTTTTATCTGGAAAATTGTTATGTCTGCCTCCTGGCTTTCCTCCTTTCCAAAAATATTTCATTATTGTAGAAAAAAATTCTTTAGTTTCTTTATCGGTGAAGAAGGTATTTTTAGTTCTCAGGTTAATTTGTTTTTTGTATTCTGCATTTTTAATTAGCAGCTCTCTGCTTCAAAGCATGTGTTTCATCAGATTATGGACATTAATAGAGCACAGTATCAAGTTTGTCATGTCACATTCTTTAGCCATGAAAAGAAGTTATTGCATGACTTATGGAGGATTATACACTCTAAAAATAGCCAAGATGAAAAGACTTGTTAAGAAAATTATATTAACCAAGATACATAGGAAAGAAAGTATCTCAATTATAACTAGGTTTTCAAAACAGTACTGCTGTTACCTTCTTTCAGCAAGAAAATTAATCTTTAAAATATACCTCATCTGATGAAAGTCTCTTAAGGCTGTGACCTATTCAGGTGACAGTTTAATCTATAAAGGTTGCATTTAAGTTTAAATAAACCATTTTTCTTGCCACTGTAATAGACTAAGAGCTCACGGTCAGTGAATTGTAAAGAGAAGTAACTTACTGGAGAATGAACAGCTATTTCTTCGGTTGCATTAACTCTACTTGCATGAATTTGTGCCAGTACAAATTTCAGCATAGACTGCTCAGAATATAGCTCACTTCCTAGCACCTTGACTTCATGTTTCACATCCCTCTTGTTCATACAACACACATGCAATGACCCTTTGCATCCTCCCAGTTAGCAGGTGAGCTGTGCTTGTTTTGGGAGCTGCATGTGCAGTTCTGCCTTTGGAGGATCACTACTGACACTGCAGGTTTAGCAGCCACCCATTAATAACATTTAAATTCAGTGCCAGCAGGGAAGAAAAGAAAAAAAGTTGTTGTTGCTGGGTGCTTTGGGGGCTAGAAGGGAGGTGGACTCTGCAAATTATCTGAGGTTAAGCCATGGTTTCTTTACCCAGTGGAGTTAGAGTGTTTATCTATGCAACTGCTTTCTGCCCTTCACTAGCAATGATTCTTGGTTATTTAAACTGTTATCCTGAAAGACTTTAAAATCCTTCTTTCAGTGAATGGCTCTTGACATTTGAAGTTAATTTCTTGCCTTTTCCCTTGTAATTCTCTGCAGCCAGCTCATTTTGTCTTCGATCTATCATCTTCATCTCAGTATTTAATTTAATTTTTACCCGGTCAAAGTAGCTGATTACAACCTTTTTAAGATAGCTAAAACCAGAAGGAATAATTAAACTAGTCCACATTAACAGATTGCTGACCAGAAACAATGCTGTCACCTGGCAGCTTTTCAAACAGAACAAGATGAATGGGACAGATCAGGGTCTCTACATGACATGGTTCAAGGCCAGCATGTGGACACGACACAACAGGAGTTAGGAATGCATTGCACTGGTCCCAAGGGCAGATACCCACAGAGCCAGTCCAGCTCTCATGGCTGGCACCTTGAAGGAAGTCCTGTGAAAGCACAAAGCTCCTGGCTACTCATGTCCAGAGAGTTCTGGTTTCAGGAGACCCTGTTTACACACTTGAGGGTTATTGTGAGTGAGGCGATCCCTGCTTTAGAAGCAACACTACACAAACCTCACTGTAAGTTTGGAACTTCAATGATGGCAGGGGCCAGGAACAGACAAGGGACCATCAGCCATCAAGTTGCCTTGTGATCTTGTGTCTTCACATGAATTTTAACTGGTTAATTGCTAATTTGAGAAAAAAAGAAATTGTTTTCTAGAACATGAATTTCAGGGGATCAGCTCTGTTTCTGTTTGGAGGATGCATTTTGAAACCTCAGAGGAATCTATACCTGGAAGGCCCAGTGGTAGACTTAGGAACAGGGAGAGCTATGTTGAGCACTGTGCCATCAGGGAAGCCCTAGGTGGCACACCCAACTCTAAGAAAGAAAGTTCAGTCCCTCACATTAGACTGGCAAGAACATCATATTCCATTTCCTAGCAATCTAAAAACTAGTCCTATGTTAAATGCTTATGATATGAATGATTTTCCTGTGCTTACACTCAACTGTCACTACAGACATGATGTACATTATGCCCCAGAAGACTGTGCAAATATTTAGATAGTATTTGGAACCTTAAAATAAATAAAACCCTGTGCTAAATCATAAATATTCTGCTTTATCATCTTTTGTATTAATGTGAATCATCTGTAATAACAATACCTTGCCAATCATCTTTTATACTAATATAATAAAGTAACTGCATTTTACTTTTGCTGAGCATTTGCAGTTTTGTGTCTGTAACTTCTAGTGATATGAATGAGACTGAGGTTATGGATGGTATTTAATTTTCTTTCATACACCATATAAAATGTGACACGTTGCAAGTACTGTTGCCATCTTTTTTATAAAAGTTGAACCTACATTCCTGCTTAATTTGCTTCAGCATGTCCTATGGAATTACTATTCTTCAGAAGAGCTGTGACATATGATATTGCAGAAAGAATTTAGATGACTGCAAACAGGATATCTTGCCATAACAAACCAGTATACAACCCTCTGTCACTTTGTGTCACAGAAGTGTGACAGGTATTGATGAGCACCAAGCCTTTTTTCTCCAGGCCACTGGAGCAGCAGACAGTGGCAGGGGAGGGAGGGGCAGGCAGAGGGAGAAATGAAGGCACAAATTTCTAATTAATCCTTCATGCCCCACATTTTCTGTCTTGATGATCTATATTTGGTCTGGCAGTGATAGAGTTATCTGTCTTCTTAGCAGGCTATATGCTGGTGCATTTTGGATCTCTGACTAAACCAGTGTTGATGACACAACAGTGTCCCACTTCTGGCCGAACATCTCCTGCACAGTGGGTAGGTGAGAAACTGAGCAGGGACTAAGCCAGGACAGCCAACCTGAGCTGGCCAAAGGAATGTTCCATATCACATGAAATTGTTTTAAGCAACAAAATCTCAAGGAAAGAAAGACTAAGGGGTGATGTTTGTGGCATTACACATGCCGAGATTCTGCTTTCCAAGCACTGAAAAGTAATATATAAATGCCTTTTTTTTTCTTTCCTTGCATATTCAGCTTTTGCTTCAACTATTATATTGTTTTGATCTCAATATATTAATATTTTCACTGTCTAATTTCTCCTCATTCTAGGGGGACAGGGGAGTGAACAAGCAGGTGAGTGAGTTCTCTGCTGCTGGCTAGGGTCAACCCACTGCACAAGCTTTCTGATTTTCATCTAAGTCAGAGCAACTCTGATACTGGGCTTCAGTTCAGCCCTGGCTTTGTTTCTATCAACCTCATAAAACAGCAACAGCTGCCATTTTATAAGCTCAGTAAGACACTTGCAGGTGCGTCACAAAGCCAACATTTCTGTGACTGGTTTCTTGCTAAACTTAGCAACAGTGTTAGACTCTCATGAGTTAATATCTGTTGAACGGTTTCTTCAAAGCATGCAATGCAAATATGCTCTGCATCAACAGTAGCAATATAAACCTGCTTATTCCACCTCTTTCTTCACAAACATCTACACAACACAATGCAATAAAATCTTTTACTATCAACTTCTGTTCTCAAGTTCAGCTTTTTCACATTTCTGTAGCACTGAATCAAAACTATTTATTCATTTCTTTTACACAAACATGAAGCAGGCTGTCTACCTTTCCTTTCCAAAGAGCCAGTGCAATAGAGCGCTGTGCACATGTAGTATTTACATGTTTTGCTACATTTAAATATCGGTGCTTTTTACTTCCTTATAACTGTTGTATACAGCACCTAGTGAGCAGCAGGTAACTCTTGGCAGTTGTGATTACTTAGTTCCCAAATTCAACAGTTTTCCTGGAAAAGGAAGTTTTAACTAGATGTCCACCATCTTACTTTTGAACCTTTATCCACTTCTGGAAGGAAATAAGGTCTCTTTTTTCCTTTGCACTGAGCTGTTTTAATCATGTTTTTCAAAGGAACAAAGAAAAGCTTTAACAACTTAGCAAATATAACCCTGTCCTGGCTTCAGCTAGGGCAGAGTGAATTTCTTTTCACAAGCTGTTACAGTGCTATATTTTGGATTTATAGTGGGAAAGGTGCTGATAACACCCTGATGTTTTGGGATTTTGCTAATTCTTGTTTATTCTAAGTCAGCACTTTTTTTTCCTCTAGTCTCATGCTCTGCCAGTGAGGACATATGCAAATAAAAAAACCAGCTTGGGAGGAAGCATAGCTGGGACTGCAGGACAGGTGACCCAAACCAACCACAGCAATATTCAACAGCCTAGACCACCATGCCCAGAATATAAAGTGGGGGAGTTACCCTGTTACCCTCAAGGGTACCCAAGCCAGTCTGGGTTCAGGAAGGGGGTCTGGAATCAGTCAGTGGGTCTTGAGCAATTGCACTGTGCATCACTTGGATTTTTTCCCTTTTTATTATCATTTTTATTTACATTTATTGTTGTTTTTACTTTATTTTCAATTATTATATTGTTCTTATGACAGCATACAAGTCTTACTTTGATTGTCTTTCCCATTCCACCAGAGTGGGAGGAAAAGGGGGAGTGAGTGAGCAGCTGCATAGTGTTTCACCTCCAGCTGGGCTTAAAACCACAACAAACCCATTATCTTTTAAATCACGATTTTAAGACAAGGCTTTGGGAGCTCAGCTTCTAGTATTTGAACACTGAGACTGACAGTCCTGCATCACACAACTGCATAAATGAAGTGACAAATGAATAATTTCTCAGATTATAATCTATTACACATAAACCTTTTTTCTTTTTCTGAGTCAGGCACTCTCTTAGATATAGCTTTCACACTTCCCAGGTTCACATAATTATAGCACCAAAAAATATTGCCTTTAAGCACAACACCCAGTGAAACTTCCCATTTTTTACCACCACCTAGGATTTTCCAAAGTCAGTCTTTAATATCTTAAAGAAACCTATCCCCATGGCTTTTTTCAGAACAGTACCCTCAGCAAGTAATAAAAGCTTTAAAATTAATAGTACCCTGATTCATCCAGACAGAAGATTGTTAAATGCTTGATAGTCATAGCAAATGGGATTAGGAATGAGGAAAGGTGTCTCAATATGATGCTGAAGTAAGGAGAAAATTCTTTTGTCCCTGAAAATGAAAAAAAGATAAAACAGAAACCTCTTTGCTCTTGCCTATATGAAATATGTGAAATGGAGATATCCTTATCTTTTCCTTTCAGTGATGCCACTGTGGGTAGATATGTTCAGAACATCCCTGCCAGGCAGGGTGGCATACAGACACCAGTGTGTGAATTCTGAAGGCCTCTGGACAGAAATGGATGCTGAGCTGTTCTGTTAGCTAACATGGGAATTTACCTGCTCTTGTCTATCAGAAATGTAGGTACCACACCAGGTTTCTGCCACAAATAGGCTCCATGAGTTGTATGAAGGTTCAGTAAGGCAAACATTTGTGAGGAAGAGATGAAGACTCTTTATAAATTTGTTATTTATGGGCTTAACTGTGAATGCAGATCTTTAGTTTAGACAGTGTTGTTAAAATATTTTGGGTTTGATGTTTGAAAATGATCCAGCAAATCTTAGTCCTGTCACATGTAGCCTTAATTTCACTTAAAAGTCTCTATGACTAGATTCTTCTTGTCACTGTGAATAAAAGAAAAATATATATTTACTTGTTGCTGTATAGAAAATAAAGAAATTGGTTTTTCCATAAGCATCTTTCCTTTGATGAATCAAACCAAGAGACTATAGACAAATTTAGGACTTATTTAAGCTGGCAGTACTGCAAGTTTCTTTGCCATCAGCTAGACTTACAGTGCTTTATATCCTTCCTTTCACTTCCCAAACACTGTCATTCTCTATTACTGTATCACTAGATGAGCTTTGTTTAATTTAGCTTCAACATGAAACATTCTCCAAATAGCCTTCATTACCATGCATGACCAGGAAAAAGTGCTTCTTTTTGTAGCAGTTCTTGAGGACAGGATGTGCCAAAGCCATATGTGCATCAGTGTGTGTGGTGTGTTACTGAAGCATCTGAAGAAAAGCTTCCCTGGCCAAGCAGAGCAGGAGCAGACCCTGGGCAATAAAAACACACTACAACACTGACACCTGTTGGTAACAACGGTGCCAAACTGTGACAGCATCTTTACAATCCTACATTTTCAGAAGATCCAGGAGTTCAATCTAAATTAATACACCTACATCTCCCCGTGTAAGTCACCTGGATATGAAGAACCAAGTGTGAGAGAAAAAGTGAAGATTTGATGTCCAGTCTTTCTGGAAGTAGATATCCATATCTGCTGACATCCTTGTGCAGCTGATACCTAACAACAGTTCCCACAAATAAACACACACCAGCACATATTGCATGTCTAGAGGCTGTTCCTGAGATCTGCACGTCAACCGGAGCAAGCAATGCATCCTGCAAAGCACTGAAAGATGTAGTGTAACTTAAACACGAAAGCTTTTCCATCTGGACAGCTCTAAGGGCAAGATGGAACCTGGAAATGAAATACCAGTATCAGGACAACAGCAGCTTAAATGAAAGCTGTCTAAGAACAAGCTAGCAATGTGGTATCTTTTCCATTGCTCCCTTCCCACGAAACAGTGAGATGAGTGAAGAGTGAAGTTGTACTGCAGCATTCCTCCTATCCTGGCAGTGGGCTGAGCTTTTTGATGAGGAATTGCCAGAAGAGGAGGTAAGCTTAACAGAAAAACAAACAAACAGAGAGGCAACAGGATCTGCTTTCTTTTTAGCATAACAACAAGCTTCTCTATTGCTCTACTGTTTGCCCTCACAGATAATAAAGACTTACTGCTGTAATCAGTTACTATAATTACACTCCAGAACAAAGATGTGTGATTTGAGAACTGAGGCTTTCCAAGTTCAGCACCTAATGACAAAGACAACTTTCACGATCCTGTTCCAGAGTGTACTTAGCAAAGCAAAGTGACACATTAGTAACAGCCATCTAAACAAACTCTTGCTGTCCTAAGAAGCAATGTTTCAGTAGTGCCCTGTGTTTTTTACTGTAGGGCTCCAGCATTTTTGGAAAGAAGCAACATCAGCAACAAATTGAATGCTAAATTGAACTGGCAGCAAATCCTGTAGTCATTCAAGGTCACAATAGTCTCGTCTTTACTTGTCTGGTGATTGGTAGGCTCCTTTTCAACAGTTAAATAAATTAATTCAGCCTTCAGCACATTAAAAAACATTTCCTCTTCCAATGTAAATGAGAGTTCAAGAAACGTTCCAGTTCCCAGTTTGTGTCATGTATGGGCTTCAGCACTCCCTGAGAGCTGTGTACCCTTCTTTGCTCAGAGGAATGGTGTCGTGATCAAAGAACATTACTACATCTTCTCTACACATTACTAACTCCTAGATGTGCTTTATGCATTGCTGTGATGCCAGTATTTACAGGAAACAAAACAAGGGATAGGATCAGCCTAGATATTCAAATCTGCAGAACGCAAGTTAGATTGGCAGAGCATGATTAGCCAAATTGAACTGTGCTCAGTGTAAGATCTAAGTCTGATTACCTCACAGGGCTCTTCCCCTCCCAGCTGTGTCATTATTTATTCTGAGGTTATTGTCTGTGTCACTCATTTGTATCTAAGATAGGAAGTACAAAATGGCTAAGATTCACCTAATTCAAGTGATTAAGACTTCAAGCAAGAATTTATTTGTTGTGGTTCAGTCTGTTTCAGAGCTCTGGAGTATAGTATTCATGAATGGTACCAGACAAAGAAAATACCCAGTTTTGTTAGACAGAAGGATGAGAGAGATATGGAATAACTACTTTTATTTTTTATTTATTTACTGGAAGTATATTCTGTTAATATGGATCCAGCATGATGCTCTGAGTCACAAGGGAACATGGCAATCAGGCACCAAATCACAGGAGTCAGTAACTTTAAACCTATTACTCTCACATTGCCCATTAAAACAAAAAACTCCTTTATTCAGAAGAGAGCAAACATTTTGAATGAAACTGAGGAAAGACTGAAAAAACCCCACCCAACTGGCGACATCTCCCATGAAAAGTACTAGTGGACTATGTGCTGAAAAAACACCTCACACACACTGACAACATTAGCAGAGTTTTACACACATCAGTGCAGAGACCATGTATTCCCACATGTTTGTGAAACAGCTGCAATCATAAGTTATCTACAAATCTAATCAGAGAATCGGGTGATTAAACCAGTGAAAATATTAAGTCCCAGCACTTTTGCAGTTCTTGCACAGCCTGCCAGCCCCTGCAATACACGACAAACAAGTCGGTGTAAGTCATTTTTGTAAAAGCTTCCACCACATTTACTGCCATAGGGTTTTGAGTTTGTGGTTATGGGGTTTTAGTAAAGGAATTATGAAAGTATTGTATTAAAGTCAAAATGTACAGTTCATATGAAACTAAAATAATTGAGATGTGAGTGACAAAAAAATTATATATATCCTGGGTATTTAGCTATTTTTATATTATAATTACTAGCTTTGCTGCATCAAGAAGAATAGAGTGCTCTCAATGATTAAGAATATTGTGTGAGTTGATACTCAAGAATGTAACTTTCTTGCTGTAGATTGTCCAGCAAATTAAAAAGTTGTCTGTCACAAATCAGTAAACTCACAATCCTGAGCACTTGGTGATGTTATTAACCTTACTTATTTTAAACTTTTGATCAAATGACCAGCTTTCTTCATGATGCATGACATTTTTTTGTTAGTGGTCACTCCAGCTTTAAGTCAGAATCATTATTTCAGAATGTAATATTAAATGTCAATATTAGTTTGTTGTTGCTGTAAAGCCTCTTAGAGCTGATTTAGTGATGAAGCAAGCTGAAGGGCTGTAGGTGTTGCTCATAGATAACGGAGAAGAATTTTGCCCTTACTCCTGCTGCATCATGCTATATTAAACACTACTTTGATGCAAACACCTATTTTGCAAATACTCTGCAGTCATGAATATGGTAGAAATTGAAGCAATGGAATTTCTTTAAAAGCAGGAAATAAAAAAGACACTGAAGAGTCATTATCTGAGATTCATGAGATCAGGTCTGCAATTTGAAGTGCAAGGTAAAAGGATATTAACCAGCTAAAGGCTTGGCTGCAGATGCATTGTGAAAGTAATTTAGATATCTGAAAATGATTCCTCATTTTATTAAACTGGACCTGATATGGGCATAATAGTATCCTACAAATATTTCACTTTTTTCAGAAAAATCAAATTATTTTGTGAATGTTCTTATATTAAGCTATCCAGAACAATGAATATAGTTAACAGTGTTGATGGAGCCACTGCCTGACTTAAAAAACGGCATGGTCATGTCAACCTAAAGCATAGGGTTGGATTTCCTCCTGTTGACAGATAAAACAAGCTCACTCAGAATGTCCTCAAGAAGGTGGTGCCAGGTGCTGCCTCCCCAGAGCTCCTGCACACAGCAGCAGCAGCAGCAGCTTTGCTGGCCAGATCAGAGCACTGATCAGTGATGAGTGATCTCCTGCCTCTGCAATGGGCACTGCCTACTGCTCCTCACCTTCCAGGGGGGAATGAACTTTGCAGAAAACTCGGTTCCTCATATAGGAAACATGCCTCTGTGACTGTCAGCACATTCTGCCTGGGTTTGTTGATTAGTTCTTTGTGCTTTATTAGTCTAATTAAGGCTATATTTATGGTGAGGAGTAAATGTTCCCCTCCACTTCTGATAATGGCATTCCCTATCCTCCTGCTATTCTTGTAGTGGATTCTGCAGTGCCCTGCCATGGCTACTCTATCTCTCCCACAGAATCACTGTGCTGTTATTATGAAACATTTCCAATATTTATACCAATAGGATTTACCTGCCAAAGCAAGAAGGATTTGCATTTTCTGACATGGGATTTTGACCAGTCATCACAGCAGTCAATGCATTGGCACCTTGTCTTGTCTGGCAAACTTGCAGTCATTTTGCTTGGATGAGGACCTAGCCACAGTTAGCTGTGTCTGTGCTGCTGCTGCCAAATGAGATTATTACCATACATTCTACGTGTGGCTGGTTTGAAGACCACCTGGAAGCTTCAGCTAGAGCAGGATGTAGTTATCCATGAGATTAATAGTGTTGGCTCTGAGGAACACAGTACCGCAACTTTCCAGCACTGAACTTTCCACCCAGTTTCATGTAGCTGCAAAGTGGAAGTGTGAAGCAGCTGCAGGCAGCCTGCCTCTGGGGCAGAGGCAGCATTTCAGAGCAACTGAGCTGTGCTGGCTTGGAATCTGAGACTGAGACACAGGGCAGTCTCACTGCAATCCTTGGCAGAACAGCCCTCACCTACCCGGCAGAGCCCACAGCAGCAGATCAAATGATCAACACAGTGGAATTCATATCAATTTTTCACAAACCTCTGCTTTAACAATTGATTTGTAGGTTTTAAGTACAGAGTAACTGCAATCCATGTATAAATCTTGACACAGACTTGTGGAGTGGTATACACTAATGCCCCTAGCAGCAACACGAAGTTCATTGTTATATATTAAAAAAATCACATATTTAGAGATCAGAGCATAATCTATTATTCCTAAGAATGATAAAAAAATACTAAACAGTAAACAAGGAAATACAGCTTTCTCTATTTTTTATTTCCTCTATTTTCTTCTATCAGAGATCAAGCAGTTGGGCTTCCCTGGTCCTGCTCTTTATGTGTCCCCACCATAGCTTGCACATTATTTTCCTGACAAGTCTCATCCCTCATATCACTGATGGATTTATATTCTGCTGAGTTCAACTGAGTAGTTAGATAGTCAAAATCTGATCTCATTACATGTGTGTCAGCAGAACTAACTCCAGGGAAGTAAATGGAACCAAGTTGATTTACAGACTTGGAGCCAAATATTTAATTTACCATCCAACATCTGTCATAACCTCGAATTGAAACTCTCCATGGACATGACCTACATTCCTAAAACTTACAGATGGTATTTTAATATTTCTATAAAAAGAAAACTCTTGTGTGCCAGAGAAGTGTACTCAGTTCTTCTCATCTGAAACATCTGATATGCACCCTAATTCCTCAAGGACCATTTATAAGGGCAGCCAGTTGGAGCTAAGACAAAAGGAATGGGAAGAGAAAAGAAGGCAGCTATGCCAACTGAAATGTCAAGGTGCTGGCTAGCCTAAAGCTCAGTTCCAAACTAATTGGAAAGGAGAAGTCATATATATATACACATATATATTTACCACATATCCACTGATTCCTGTGTGTTATAACTTTCAGTGACCTCATCAAAACTACACTTGTCCTGAAAAACTTGGAATTACCAACACTTGCTTGGAATAGCTTTGAAACAATTTTCCCTTTGGTTTTTGATGATGCAGTCTAAAATATATGCTGCTTCAGAGTTAAACAGAGAAGAGTTCTCATGTTTGGACATACTTTCTCCACTTAGGCTTTCTCTCTCTGCATTTTACACGGCAAAGAGCATTGATTAATGTGAATGTTTTAGCTGCAGTTGTTGTTTGTGTATAAACTTTTGTTAAAACAAGTACTGCAGAATAAATGACCTTTACACAGACACCTATTAAGGCACTAAAAGGCTTGGCTACATTCATCTGAGACGCGTATACATAACGTTCGGAACAATAAAGGGATCAGCAGCTGCAAGGGGTTTGAATTGAATTCTTTAACAATAGAAAAGTTTTTCAGCCCCAAATACCAGCAAAGAGAATTTTTTGCAGATAATCCAGAAGAAAGAAAATAATAAAAAAAAAATGCTAGCCAACTTTGCAGCAGTTAGCATAAGGGTGCCATCTGAAACATGTCAGCTTAAAGTGTCCCATAGTACCATTCTTTTACACAACCATAGTATTCAGAACTGTTTCCCCAAATAATCCCAGATGGCAAGCCACAAAATTTCAATTCATTTTAAAAGCTTTCTTTGCTGTTATTATGTGATTGAAAGTGCAAAAGCAAGTTGCCATTCTCATGGCACTATTTGCATTGGCTATTATCCCCTAAAATCCCCTTTAAACAGCTACATTGTCAGCCCATAGGCCTCATTTAGAACTACAAAAAAGACCAGATTAATTCGATCAAAGGGAGAGCCAAGTACAAAATGCACTTTTCAAACTGTATCAGAGTAGGTTCCCTTAACAGATCACTGCGTGGCTAGAGCAATGCAAAAAAACCCTTGCCTGAAATAAAGTACTAACAGAAATAGCTGTGCATGTTTCACATGAAGCTTTTGGGGCTCTTCCAGGGTAAATCTCTCACTACAAATGATTACAATAAAATATATTTTAACATAAGTAAATTAAGGAGACAAGCATCCATTTTTGTCCATTTGGCTTTGTGCCACCATTTTCAGGAGGCACTGATGTAGTGCTTGGATAATTTAGTCAGCCACAGACATTCCTGAAGTCTATGTCAATTTGAATTTTTAATTAATTAATTAAACATTAAGCAACAAAACTTTCAAAATATACAGGTAAGTCCCCTCATGACTATTTTTTCTCTAGGGTAAAAAATTATCGTTGATGAAGCAAAGAAAATAGAAAAAGCTTTTGGTATCATTTCTGCAAAACATTCTTTTTTTTTTAATCTAAGGTGAACCATTTTGAGTCAAGCATAATTCAGGTCCATGGCTCTACAGCCAAAAAGGCTTTAGTGGCTTTTCAATCTCACCTGAGGTTTGATGACAGGCAATAATGTTGGTATTTTTGTTTTTCACAGAAGATCCTTTGGTGTCTCTGCACCGCCTCAGTCTCTACTGGAATTTGCTGAGTGATCCTGCCATCAGTTCTCTCACCCTCGGTCTGAAGCAGTTTCTTCAGCAGCTGCTTTTGTGTGCTGAGAAGAACATTTTACAGAGTAAAGGAGTGGAGCACAAAGGTAGAGCAACTGAACATGTGCAGCAATCTGTGCCATTGCCTCTTAAAGGACACATCAGGCTGAGAGAGACCCTGAAAAGCTGAACACCTGCAACGAATATTACTCATCTGCTGTAGGATGGAGCTGACTGGATGCTTTTGTTTGCCACTTCCAATGGGGTTTAGATTTTTGAGCAGCACCCTTTAAATACAGCTGTTGTATTTGTTTTCTTCTCATATTTTATCGAATGTTTGTGTATAGTGTAATAAATGTTGTGTCGCAAGAAAGTGTTCCTGTGGAGACAGCAATAGCTGTCACTGAGACAAAAGGCCTTGACAATCTCTGTAATAAATGTAGATTTGTAAATATTATTAATTTTCTAGCATAAAAACCTTGTTTTAATTCATAATTATGAAACCCATTATTTGTAATATTAGGAAAAAGAAAAGAGAAAAAATTAGTGTAAAATTAGTTATGTATTTCAAGGGTGCATTTTTTTTAAAAGGATGCAGCTGGACTGCAAAATAATGCATATGCAATTAGAGACACAGTTAGAGCTTTTACAAATCTGTCAGATATAAACATTTCCATGTCATTCCACTTATTCAATGCAAATAAATGCCAGAAGTCAAAATCAGGGGTTTGGGACTTTCTTGGAAGTTTGGTTTTATACAGAGTAGTGTACAGAAAAGTACTTTAAGTGAAGTGGCTTTCTCCTCAAAAAATAACTTCAATTAATATTTGTCCCAGATACATCTTTATTGTAAGAGATGGATTATTACACTAAGTTTGTAAAATCAGGTACTCATGACTAGATCCAAACACACTTTTAGGTGTCAAATTTTCTACAAAAATATCTGTTTTAAACATAAAGATTTTCAATTACATGCTTAGGGGTTTTTGCCTAGTCCTGGAAATGCCTAATCACTCCTTAATTCCCAACAACCAAGTCCTGTTAACTGAATCAGGCTGTAAGTGTTCCCAGAGGAGGCTGCATTATCTGGTAGGAAAACACAGCCCCCAGTTAGATCACCTATAGAGATCATTACCTAGGACAACCCTCATTGCAACACTGAGTGTTTCCATGCTGAAATCCAGCCTTGGCTAGCCTTTACTAGCAAACCAATGCATCTTCTGCAGAGGTGCATTTTTCTTGCACATTGAAATTGTTTCTGTTGTGTGTGCTTAGAACACCCTGATGTCAGCAGTTTCAAGTTTTGACCTAATTCACTCTCATTCATATGAGTTACAGATATTTCTAATCAGTTTAATCCAGTTGAAACTGCCTTATTTTCAAACTGAATTACATAATACTGAAGAAAGGATAATGATAGGCCATGTTCTAACATCACATGCGTGCAAATCTGGAATAACTTCATCAAAATCTGTGAATTAAAAAGTCATACAGGAAAAAAATGGTTTGGACCAAAGAGTTTTCACAGTTTCTTCACACTCTTCCAAGATCCAAACCTCTAACCATTAAATTCATTCTGAGCTTGAGACACTCGATATCTGTCCTACAGATGTACTTTACTTTCTTCTTTCCTTTGCTATTGTCAGTGTGAGAACATTAGATTTCAAGGTTTCTAAGGGCTTTTATTTCCTTAGACTGGGTTTACATAAGTCACTCATTAGTGAAATCCCTGTCAGTTCAAGATTTGTAATAGCATTATATAGTTTTCCTTCAGTATCAACAATCAGAAATTAATCCTTCTTCTAGCAGAAATTAAGTCATAAGAAGGCTTTTTATCAGATAAACCTGCAACAGAAAAATAAGGGTTGGTAGTATCTTTCAGCTTCACAAACATTTTGATGTGCAAGAAATCAGTAATTGCCAGTAATCTTATTAACAAACACCATATTTTTATCACTGAACACTCACATCCAGTTAGAAATCTTGTTTGAATTTTGCCATTTGTAGGTTTACCAAATTATTCAGAAGATTTCAGAGAGAAGCTGACTCAGAGCTATAGAAAGGAATATCCGAAGAAGACAACAGAATCACAGAATGCTTGGGCTTGGGAAGGAGCTGTGGAGAACACATAGTCCAAGCCCCTGCTGAAGCAGGCCCACCTAGAGCAGTTTGTACAGGATCCAGGTGGGTTTTGAATAACTCCAGAGAAAGAGATTTCACCATCTCTCTGGGCAACCTCTTCCAGTACACTGTTGCTCTCAAAGTAAGTAATATTTTCCTCATATTCCAGTGGGATTTCCTGTGTTTCAGTTTGTGCCTCTTACCCCTCACACTGCCACTGAGCACCAGTGAAAAGAGCTCCATCCTCTTGGCACCTGCCCTGAAGATATTTGCCTACATTGAAAAGGTTCCCTCTCAGTTGTCTCTCCTCCAGGCTAAACAGGCCCAACTCCCTCAGTCTTTCCTCATAAGAGAGGTGCTCCAGTCCCCTGATGCCACGATTTAGGAATGGTATTCCCCAGTTTAGTACTCCCATTAAAAAGAAAAAGAAAAAAGAGGGCTGTTCCCCTCCCGCCTCCAATGGGAAACACAAAAAAAACCAGAGATCACAGACTGAGATAAGAACAGTTTGCTGGAAACAGCAATGAGATAAGAAAACAAACATTAAGACTACCAGTATTAACTCAAAAAATGTACAGGTAGAGGGTGATTTACATGCCAAATGCTCACCAAGCCTGACCCCACACATCATGACCTTGAGACAATGAACCATGGCTGATGGGTTCTCCACCCCACCACACTTTGCTCCCCTGGAAAGGGATGCCCTTCTTCCTGGAAGTGAGAGTGGGAGTCCCTTTTCCCCACCTCTGGCAATTATGTAAGGTGGTAATGCATAACACCATGTCTTGGTCACATCCCCTTGCTCTGACCTGGGAGGGAGCCAGCCCTCTGATGGACTCTCTGGTACCTCCTTGTCTCTCTTGACTGCTGTGTTAAAATGGCCCAAGACAAATGCGTTCAGTCAGCCTGGGAGCTGGAAGATGCCATATGGGGTCTCCTGGAAATATATCCTACACAAGGTAAACTGATAAGACAAAGGGAGGATGAGCAGAGAATGAACAGTTCTTTGGCTGAATCAAAAAATCACAGCACCAGTTAAGTAGAAAAAGGAATATGAGGAAATATATCAGAGCTAAATAAGGTGAGAGATTACAGCTACAGTCTTGCATTGTAACAGAGTGGAGAAAAGTATTGTAAATGCAAAGTCTTGCATTTTATTTTTTTTCCCCATCCTTTACCTAAGGCTCCAGAAATATGCACCATAATTTAAGATTATATGTGCTTCTACATAAATGAATTAATTCTTCCACACCCCTCCCACCTTCAGCTAGCAACAGCCTAACTTAAATAGTATTTGGTTTCCAGATCTTAGTCATGCATAAACCTCCAGCCTATAAAAGCCTCATGAAGGAAGCCATTTATTTCTATAGGCAGAATGATATAGATAGCAGCAAATAGTATCTGTAACACTGTGAAGACACCGGTATGTGCCTGCTGAGGAGATTTGGAGAGCCCATTGGGTTTCCCTATGTAAGTTTAAAGAAGTCTCAACCACATCTGTTGAAAAGTATATGCAGAATTCTTCCCTGACTCGTGAGTCAGCAATGAGCCATTCCAGTCAGAGTCTGTGTTCATGGTGCTGACTCAATCTGCATAGGCACACATCAAATACAGACTCACAAGGTCTGGTGTGTCTACATTGGGCACATATGACTTACCCCTCACACACATTCAGTACCATTTTCTATATGCCAGGGTAATTTGGGCAAAAACACACAGCTTTTGCAGGCATATAATAAAAATCCTGTCTCCAAGCTTCCTGAAATGGAGCAATTTCCAAAGTGAAATTGGATTTCATTGTGTAAGATTGGATAACAGATCTTTCCCCAGCTGCAGTTCTGGCTGACAGATTTCAGGCACATGGAAATGATACTCCAGGCTTTGTCACTGCACCAGTATATGTTCAGGTTCTCCCATTATTTCTCACTTTTCCTGCAGAGGCAGCAGCCCTGTGTGAACATCCCCTGAATGGTGCAGGGCAGACACACACAGCAAGTACCAAAATATTCACACTTGACCTGCCTCTCCTTTCTCCTGAAATCTGTGATAAACCTTCCTTGTGAGAATACTAGTTGTTTCTTTTGTTGGGGTTTTGGGGTTGGTTGGTTTGGTTTGGGGTTTTTTTGGTAATTAAATGAAAAAAGACCTAAATGTAGGGGGATACAGTATGGGTAAATGAAGGTGGTATAGAATGTAATCGTGCCCCCTAAAGAGTTACAGCTGAGCCAATTACTAAAGATTAGGAGCAGGCCTGATGTTAACAAGCCACACCTGTAGCCAATAAGAAGCGTGTTATAAAAGAGCGGATTGGTGGGATCTGGAGTCAGTTGGGTGCTGTGAGGATAAGGAAGAGTCAGTACCTAGAGGAGATGCCTACAAGAAACATCACGGAGGTATGAAACTCTAGCAATCTGAAATGTACTGACGATAGAACTCTTGCAATATATATGATGACACCTAAGCACTTTTTGAAATCTATGTTTTTGTTTTTCAAAAACCAACCTAAAGAATAAACTCAGAAAGGCTTTGGAAAGGGAGGTGCAGCCCTCCTCCTCAATAAAGCAATGGCTTGCTGTGAGAGGGTTGTCATTTAAGAAATTAAAATATTCTAACTAGGTATCTGCAGGGAAGGAAAAGTTGTCTTTCCTTGTCACTACTGCTGCTTACTTCTCATTATTTCAACTGCCTGGTAAAGCATTTGTGGGGTAGCAACAGCCTGCAGTTTGCACTGAGGCTGATTCCACCAGGGCATGGGACAGTCCTGGTGACCTGGTCCTGGCCTCCATTCTACGAATTCCTTTTTACACAAAAGGGCAGCCATCTTCCTGCACTTCTGGGAGAGTTGAAATCATGAGAGTTTTGCCCTTTCCTCTCTTTGTGTCTTTCTTGCTCTGTCCAAGAGACTGATGTGAGCCAAATCAGCTGCTGCTGCCTCTGTTTGGCACCACGGAGCTGCAGGGGTCTTGGGGGTTGCAGCTTCACTGTCCCTGCTCAGGGGCTGTGAGAAGCTGTGTCCCCCCCCCAGTAAAGAACACAAGCAAAGTGAGGAAACAGAGGAAATGGTTGACACAAGGTGGTTTAAAAGTTAGCTGAGACTGGAGACATGGGAAACTGCAGTTGACACTTCTAAGAAGCCCACCACCCAAAAACAGGCAGCCAACTCATTGAGGAAATGATTGGTTGCAAAGGTATCACAATGTCATCTGGTTGATTAGCTCACCACAGCTGCCAGCACATTTAAAGCATTACATTTTATTACTAATTAAAACCTTTCAGGTAGTGTGCACAGCTGTTTTTTGACCAAATTTAAACCCATCAGCAAATTCAGGTGAATTGTAAATCACAGAATTCTGTGTTATATGATGTGTGTCACATGATTCTGTGTTATATGCTCCTCCTGAGCCCTGGTGTGTGTCCAGCAAGGTCAGCCTCCAGCCAGCAGCTGGAGGAAACAGCCACCAGCAGGTTGTACATCTGGGGAAGTGAAGCCTCAGCACTAATAGCAACTCCAATTTCATGGCAGTGACTTTTGAAGGATTTCTGTTTCTGCAGATGAGAGCTGCAGCTCTAACCTGGGGCTAAGCAACCACTTTTCTGAGACTGCTTTTCATCCACAGATGGAGGCAAGGGAAAAATCCAATATAAAATCCAGAAAGCAAAGGAGAGCTAGAGAAATCTGCTTGGAGCCTAAGTCAAGGCTCAACCAGGGCAATGGCATGAGAAAATGCACCAATGGAACTTTTCACTTATTACATCATCTTGATAGCTGTGGTTTATGCGTTTCATTATTATGATAGTAAACCACACTTATTGTAATTATTAAGTAGTATTCATACATTTCTAGGTTACCTTCAGAAGAATTTCAGTCCATTTTATAGCAATAGAACTGAAAACCTTTTTAACATAAGGACTGAAGAAGTCCTGCCCCTATACTTATATACTTAAATTTCGGTGTATTTGCTTAGCTAGTAATGAAAAGAAACTCTATGCCAATAAATTGAGGATGCTTTACATTTTTTGCATTTTTTCAGTATTTTTAACAAAAAAAAAAAAAAACCTTTCCAACTACAAGTAAAGGATATTTCCAATAAGTAAAGGCTCTACACACAGCTATATCAAATTAAAGAAAAAGTTTGCCCCAGCAATCTGCAAAATTGCTGATGTCATTGATGCTGCAAATATTTCTGTACAAACTTTGTGGTACATGGAACCCTTTCCTCATAAGCTGTAAAATTCAGCATTTAGTGACTGATTAGAGGGATTTTATTATCCATTAGTTATTTTCTGTCTTCATTGCAAAGCTCTGCTCAGGAAGGGGTTTAAAGGAAAGATAGGAAGAGAGTCAGGTGGGATCAAGTCAAGCCTGAAAAAAGGTTTAGTGATGTGAACAGAAAGAAAGCAAACTGGGGGAAATGAGCATTTTATGCTCATTAGATTTAAATGAAGAAAATATTTTTATCAAAATCAGGTAATAGAATTATAGAAAGCTGAGTTTATGACTGTGAAAAATCTTTACAACTGAAAAGAAACTTCCTCTCTGGGCAACATAGTGGATAACAGCATTCAATTAGTGGAGGTTTACTAGGACCGAATGGTCTGTCCTAATAGCTGGGGGATGGATTATAAAAGAAAGGGGAAGTGGGTTTAGAAAAGGTGTGTTCCCTTTCTGCCTCCCTTGGGTGCTCTGAGGTTTTTAGTTTGATTGTTCAATCCCTGACTGCCCTCTGGACAATAAAGCATTCTCTGAGGGAAAGTCTCTAAAAGAATTTGGACTGCAAGTTTACTTTGCCTGCAGTATTTCACACAGACTTAGGGATTCTTGATATGTTGAAATATCTTCTAGTGGCTGCTGCTAGAATTAGCTACTGGACACCAGTAAATTAAAGTGTCTACCATGGAAGTCTATTTGTGCTGAAAGCAGCAAAGGCAATCGTGTCTATATGGGGTGCTACTGCTGGGAATTTATTTCCATTGTGGTGGCTTCTTTTGACAATGTGTGAAAATTTAACTGGCTGCAGTTTAAGATTGAAAGTGTAAACCATAGCATTCACAAGAGTTGTGTTTTACAATACAGACCTACTACACAACACACACCACTGCAGGAATTGCAGATTAAAACTGATGGGGCGAATAAACTCTGTGTTTGGCCAGGGCAGAGAGAGGTTAAAAGTCTGACCTGCAAACAAATCTGGTGCTAGCTCTACCTCACAATTGCAGTTTTTGGTATGGAAAAATATTTAAATTTAAAGGTGGCAACAAACAAAGGATCCAGTTTACTAAATCACAGACTTTCTGAGTAAACAGCCCATGAAATTTCTTGTTTGCTTTATTCATAACATATTATGGAACCTAATTTATTCCAAAAGCAACCACAAAGTTAGAAAGAGGTCTTTAGAGCAACTTTTGTCATCTAAGGCCATCTAAGAATGACCAAGCAGCTACATAGACTTCAAATAATGTACTGCTGTATCATAAAGTCATAGAAATTCTTTCCAGATTTTCCATTATCTTGTCACAATCTCACATTATCTTGACTTTTATCTGGATTGAGCTTTAGTCTGGCAACTGTTGTCCAGGTCTTACCATCAATTAGTTATTAAATGCAGAAGGGAGGTAGTCAGATCTGCTCAGGTCTAGAGCTCTGGGTAGAAAGAACATAGCATCAACTGAACAGTTGGTTGTAGAGGGATAGAATATAAGTAAATAAAGGTAGTATAGAATCTTACCCCCCAAAAGTTGCAGCTGGGTTAATTATTAAGGATTAGGAGTAGGCCTGATTTTAACAGGGCACAGCTGTAGCCAATAAGAAATGTGTTATAAAAAAATGGATTGGTTGGTTGAGGGGACCTGGAGTCAATTAGGTGCTGTGAGGACAAGGAAGAGGCAGTGCCTAGAGGAGATGCCTACAAGAAGCATCAAGGAGGTATGAAACTCTAGCAGTATGGAACCTTTGCAATGTAATAACAACAGCTGGTGAAGTAAACCAGGTACCTTTTTGCTCATAATAATTTACATATTAATGATGATTTGTGGGGAAATGGAGATCAGGTCAGTGGAGGACAGGGTATCCAAAAATGTTCAGACACCTGTGTCTGACCTTTGTGCATGTGCAGACTGGGACTGCAATGCAAGAACATCTAATAGACATTATCCAGAACATCAGAGCTGGCTGGCTGGGTACCTTTGTGTGTTCTGCTTTAAACCTTGGCTCACCTTTTTTACCACCCAATGTGAAAAAAGTGTAAGAGGGTGGTGATGACTTAGAAAAATTATGGATCTTGTCATGTGGCAGAGTATGCACAGAGCTGAAGCAATTTCCAGTGAAATTTTACAGTACCTGCTCCCAGGAGCTGCACATTTTGAGCATCAGTTACCAGTGCACTACGATACCTGGGACACCCTAATTTGAAGCCATGTCCAGCTGCCTGGGATTGCACTCACGGTAGTGGATTTGTTTAAATGACTTCAAACTAAGCCTAAACTGTTCCTTGTTCCAGCGGGGTCTGTAGCATTTGGGTTGCTCAGTGTATTAATTAGATGGCAGTGCCAATTGTGGGGTGCAGGAGTCCTGGGACGTGGTGCAGCCCCGCCGATGATGCACGGGCTGCAGAGCGGGAGCTGGGGCAGCTTCCCGGGGCTCTGCCGCTGCCTGCGGTGCAGCAGCACCATCAAGCGTCGCTCTCTACAGCACAGCAGGATGGCTGCCCCGCACCCCTGTCAAAACGGGAATAGAGCTCTCCAGGAATGTCTCTCAAATGTCACATGAGACTTTACCTTCAGAAAGCATTGGTGTTTAACAGCTCCTCTCCTATGGCAGTGTCCACAAACATTGTTCTTCGATCAAAAACACCAGCAATCTTATTTCTCATATTTGTGAAGAAAGGTAACAACTTGTAATTAAACTAGTTTCATATAAAACTTAATATTTGGGTTGCACATAGCCTAATTAGACACATGATTTTTTAAATTACTGTTCATTCTCACTTCCTCAGTTATCTATATCCATTTTCCACTCTAAAAATGAAAGTTAAGAGCGTATAAGTAAAGAGCAGATAATGGAGTCTTAAATCATGACAACCTGCATTCTCACTTTTTCCATGATTTCCTGCAGAGAATTATGGCTTGAATATTTGTCTGCATTTTTTCCTATGGAAGTTTGCCCATTGGTGCCCTGTAGAGAATTATTCCCTTGCTCCTTCTGTTTGAAGAGGATTTGGATGCTGCTGAGTGTTTGGGTTTTCTTAGCTCCGTTTTCCTTTTTGCTTGGTAATCTGTGATACTGCTTTTTTAATCTTGAAAATTAATAATACTGAGCCAAGTAATTCAGAACATTTCAAACAGCATTTGTTAGTGTGACTCCCTTTTCACAAACTTCCTAGCCTCCGTCTTTCCACAGGGAAAAAATACTACAAAAGAATCTATGTAGCATCTTTATTGTGTCACTTAAGAGTCAATATATGTTAGTAGAAGTCTAGGACTTAACTTTATCCTATGTAGCCTGGCAGTTTCCTTGGATTCTGTTTCTCACCAACTCTCAGCAAAGGGGAAATTGCTACCATTTTCACTGTAGTTTACACACTCCTGATGTTTCACTAATTTGACCTCAATGTTCTTGTTTGAATCTGCAGCACATGGTGAAAACAGATTTATAGATCACTTCAATGTGCATCTCTAAGCTTCTTCTTGTATTTTTGTGATTGTACCTCCTCCCTTCATTTTAAGGTTCCTTGTTGCTAAGGGTTTATCCTTGCTCATTGCCAGATATCCATCAAAGCTGCTCTGTCACTTGCCTCCTGAGCTAGATGGGGAGAGAAAAAATAGCAGAAGGTTTATGGGTCGAGGTTAGAACAGGAAGAGCTCACTCATCAATTACTGTCATGAGCAAAACAGACTTGGAGAAAATTAATTTCTTACCAATCAAATCAGAGTAGGATAATAAAAAATAAAACCAAAACACTTTCTCTCCACCCTTCCATTCTTCCCAGGTTTAATTTTATTCCTGAGGTGTCTGTCTCCTCCCCTGCAGCAGCCCAGGGGGACAGGGGAATGTGAACTGTGGCCAGCTCATCACACGGTGTCCCTGCTGCTCCTTCCTGCTCCGGGACATGGATGCTTCACCTTCTTTTCCTCCTCCAGAGGGAGACAGACTCCACGATCTTCTCCAGTGCGTCCTTCCATGGGCTGCTGTTCTTCCAGAACTGCTCCAGTGTTGGATCTTTTTCACAAGGAGCAATCCTTCAGGAACAGACTGCTCCAGTGTGAGCCCCCCATGGGATCGCAACTCCTGCTGGCAAACCTGCTCCATTGTGGGCTTCTCTCCCCATTGCTCAAGAGACCCTGACAGGAGCCTGCTCTGCCACAGGCTGTTCTTGGGTGTCACAGCCTCCTTTGGGCACCCACCTGCTCTGCTCTGGCTCCTCCAGGGCTGCAGGTGGGTCTCTGCTCCCCTGTTCCTCCCTGGGCTGCAGGGGCACAGCTGCCTCCCCACGGGCCGCACCAGGGGAATCCCAGCTCTGGGGCCTGCAGCACCTCCTGCCTCCCCATCTTCCTTCACTGACCCTGGTGTCTGCAGGGCTGTTCCTCTCACACATTCTCACTCCTCTCTCCAGATGTAGTTGAGCAGGTGGGGTTTTCCCTCTCTTATCTCTGTTATCCCTGAGGTGCTGGAGGCCTCCCCCTTGTCCGGCAGGAGATCTGTCTTGGAGCCAGTTGACATTGGTTCTGCTGGACATGTGGGAAGCTTCTAGAAGCTTCTCACACGCACCCACCCCCCCCGCCCCGCCAAAACCTGCCACGCAAATTAAATGTGTTTATATACAGCTTATCATTTTGTCCAAATTTGAGTAGTAAATCAAATGGTCTGAAAATTACTGGCAGTTCAGTGTGTCCTCAGCTAGACATCAAAGAATTAGGTAAGAGAAAGGGTTAGGAGGGATTCTTTTATCCAGATGCTGGAGATTTCATAGCATTCTTAGGCTTCTGTGCTTTATTATCCTAATTAGCCAGTCATGTCAGTAGAATAAAAATTTTCTTAATTTTATAATCATCTTCTCTACTAAAAGCTGTTTTACACAGTGGAAGACTGTTTTGAAAATCTTCATTTGATCAATTTGATTTTTCTTCCTTAGATTTAACTATAACACTTTCTTCACATTCTGATTCTAAGCATCTTTATCTTATTCTTCTTTGGACTCTCCAATACAGGCAGTTAAGAAAATTGCTTTACTTTCAAGCCAACTTTTAACAAAAAAAAAAAAAAAGGCAAATGAAAAGAAGATAGGTGGTGTTGAAATTAAAGGATTAATGACAAGAGCATTTGAAGGTGTGCCACAGATGCTGAGGTACAGTGAAATGTGCCTAAATGTGACCCATTGCTGTGAACCTGACACCACGTGTGTTCAGGACAATGCTTGTTATCTTCTTTGGGAAGCTTTTTCTGTGGTCCTGAATGTACCTGTAAAGAATTTTTCCATTCTTCTTTTCTGATATAATCTATCTGTCTCTTCTGCTCACTCAGTCCAGTATTGTCTGATTATATGTGTAAAGTCTAATCATAATTTTGTGCCTGCCTTAAGCATAATCACAAGTAAAATAGGCAGACAGGAATATAATTTGAGTTCTGTGTTTCACTTAAGCAAAGAAACATTTTCTTAATCAGTCTATCTGTTCATCTGTTCTTTATTACAAAGTCAGAATGACCACAAAAATCATAATGATTTTATAAAAGCTGTCATTATATTTGACTGGGAAAACAATGGGGAGCTTGCCAGGTGAAATCTTTTATTATTTTCAGTCCTAAAATATGGTTTTTCCTTGTACACAAGCCTTTCCTTTAATACAGCTAAGTTGTTTGGGTTTTGCTTTTTCCTGAAAGGGATTACCTGTTTATGAATACTGCTTCTTGAAGGGCAAAAAGCTTTATCAAATCACTATATCCGTAGAGAATATAGGGCTGATGCCCATTTTATATCTGGAAATCTCTGAAGATCTTGATTTATATCTGTCAGGTGATACACCATCAGCCAGGGCTTTGAGAAATGAGAACTGTAAGCCTTTATGCTCATATACATCTATCAATGAACAGCCATTATCATGCTACACTGAAAGAGTCCTTGTAAACACAGGATCAACCATTTCAATGGGCCCTTATGAGCTGCAAGATTCAAATGATAAGCAATAATTAACTAAGCCAGCAGCTCAGCCTCCTCAGGCAGCAGCCAGGCTGTCCTGAGGGTAGCACGAGGGCAGAGCAAGTGGCTGACAACTTCCTGAGTCAGGACATGTTACTCTCAAAATCATGAACCAGTTTGGACCATGGAAGCTATATATTGTGGGGTTAATCCTTAATTCTTGAAGAAAGGGACAGAAAAAGACCAGAACACAGCGTTATGTAAAATGTGAGAATATGAAAATAAGGGGGAATTAATGTTCAGTACTTATCAACCAGTATTCTCTCATCATATTCCTGGAGTCCAGAGACTTAAAAAAAAAAATCTTCATATTGAAAAAGAAAACAAATAGTCTTTAAATGTATTTCCTGGGTTTGGGTGAAAAAAAACCCATGGTAAATAATCATCTTAATGTCTAGTACCAGTTTCTGTTTGTTCAACGTGGTGTTTCGGTAGTGTTGAGCAATCATCAGAGATGACTTGGTTACCTTTACTCGCTGATATTTTAGTATATAAAGTGCACAGTTGATTTAATTTGGCCATATTTGAAACCCACATTTAAGCAGGCAAGATGATGTGTTAAAGGAAGAAAGCAAAGGCCTCGTTGCTTGAGTGCACAAAAAGTGTAGTTTTAATACTTGTACTCAAGATGGCAGCACGAAAACATTAAAAAATGCTTCAGTGGCAATTTTCCAGAGAGCCTCTGGCTCTTCCCTGTTCATTTTATTGCATTCTGTTCAATAAGACTGAACAGTTTGAAACGCAGAACGGTGGGCAATGAAGAACTCCCAGAGAGTAAATATTCAGGAAGAGGGAAAAACTCATTAAAATTTGTGTTATTAAAAATAATGTAATCGTGAAATAATGAACCTTCTGACAGGAGTTCATTAACAGTTAAAAATACCTCAGAAAAATATTAGCATAAACTAGATCCTGGTGAATTCCTACCAAATCTTTCAGGTGCAATGAATGTAATTGTGATGACTGGCTTCTCCCATCAGAATGACAACTATGATATCTTAAAAGAGCTTATTTGTTCTTATTCTGAGTGGTAATATTTTCCTGCATTTAAATGTATTCCCCACTACAGATGTATCCCCTCTATTCCTGTGTTTCTCTGTCTCATGAGTTATGTATGTACACTTTCCTATCAATGCACATGCATTATCTAATTGTTTTTTCCCAATAAATATTTAATGTGCTTAGCTACAAACCAACAAAGTGTGTTCTTTGCCTATAGAGATGAAAATTACTTAATTTATTGCTCATAGATTATATAGAGTTTGGTGCCAAGAAGCTTTGGTACAATGAACTCTGATACATTGAAACGTTCTTGTCAGGCATCATGATGAAGGTATGTTATTGTGTTTTATCACACAGAAGATTGCACTAGGGTAAAACAGAAGGGGAAAAATTAGACTAAACCAGAAACTTTACAGTAAATCACTGACCAGCATTGGGGAATATTAATAGAGTGAGCAAACACAATCCATCTGGAGCCAAAGAAATCCCTATAAAGAATTTTCCAAAAGAAATTAATACAAAAGCATACTACTTCCATGAAGGTAGAAACTGGGATATGTTAACTCTTTGTGACATTGTAGCAATATTAGACTAACAATGCTTAAATAATCCAGGCCCCGTTTGTATTTTTAAATCTTCACATCAGCATATTTTCATTGACAGAAAACTAGAACAATGTGTGTGAGATGGAAAAAATGTGTGGTGTTACAGGTTATGCTAAAACTCTATAATAAGAGTTTTCTGTTGTTTAGAAAACAGTGTGATGATTTAGAGAGGGGTACAGGCTCTACGGCATCTTGTACTGATGTGAGCCTGTACCTCTCCCTTTAGGAAATAGAGGGGTGTCTGCTGAACTGGTCTGAGGGAGAGCTCTTAGAAAGGAAGTAGCTAGAGCAGATTTTGCTGTATTCATGAAGATAGTATAATATTTATGAATTTTCATAGTAATTTCAACTTTAAAACTGTCCCAAGTTTGCCAGTGTAGGATGGATCAAGTAAGTAAACTAGTCATCATTGGAAAATGCCGTGAATCTGGGTCAGTCTTTTTTCCTAAAATGGAAAAAGGATCTGCAAATGCCCACAACATCTGACATTATTTACCAGAGGAAATATAGTATTGTAATCTTCTCTCCCTATTAATGGAAGTCATGGAAAAAAGAAGGAGGTATTTGTGAGACTTATTTCAGTTTCTTAGTCCCTGTCTGTAGCAGCATTTCCAAAGAGTCATATGTAGCCATCTGGTTACCATCTGGGTTTTATCAAACAGCATGGGACATTTCCAAGTAGTTCTGCAGAAAAAAACTGAGCATCAACAGTGCGTGTGTAGAAGTACCTGAAAGAAATATGCACAGTCTGCCATGGGAACTCCATCATACAGAGCATGTGACCAGCTTTTTATCCAGTGCTTTCTTTGAATATCTGTCATTTTGATGACAGTAACCCCTCTGACTTGTTGCAGACTGAGACTTTGCTTTCTGAGCTATAATCAGTCTAGCTGAATTGCACCTTCTGGTATCAATGATGTAAGACTGGATTTTTACAGCCCTTTTCCATTACAGGGACTTACGCCCCAGTTAAAGGCAGTTGTACATGCTGAGCATGGCTTCCTGGACATTCTGCTGAGGAAAGAAGGCGCTTTGCAACTCTCCTGTGTTTTTTGCTTTGCAACAGTACCTATTCCTTGAGCTTCTTTGGAGAGATGGAATACCCAAGGGAATTTTATACCTCTGAAATCCATTTCCAGCCATATGCCCAGTTTCAGCATAGAATCATAGAATATCCTTAGTTGGAAGGGATTCCCATGGATTATCAAACTCCCCATCCTGCACAGGACAACCCCAACAGTTACACCATGTGCCTGAGGGTGTAACAGGAACGCAGTAAGCCCAGCACGAAAATTTGAGTTTAGATTCAAATGAATTATTGTGTCCCTTTGCAGCTGCCATGATCAGAGAACAGGTCATCTCTTCTTGTGCAAAGAAAGTAAAAATCTGCAGCGCCTTTTTGTAGCATGTCTTGGTTGCAAATGCTGGTCATTCTGCCCCTCAATTCCTCTTATTTCTTTCTGGCTGCACAATTTAGAGGGCTCTGAAAACAGCAGTATAACGTGAATCCTCTAATCCTCTAAATGGTTTTGCTGAGATTCTACCACACACAAAAAACCAAACAAAATTAAAACAAGCAAACAAACAAAACCCCAAAACAAAACAAACCAAAAGGAGCAATTAATGAAATAAATCAGATGTCATGACTTTGATTTCTCCTGTCCTCTCTCCACATATTTCCAGTTCTATTAAGCTACTATTTGAAAGAGACTAATGGACTGATTCTTCCAGTTATGTACACTGGATTCATTTCATTTAAGTAATGAGCCCCCAAATTGCACCCAGGTAATGATTTATTCCTAGGCCTGCTATGACTACTGGTAGTTTTCCTGACAAAACAATATGTTACCATCCCTTCCTGAGACCAAGCTGAAAGTGTCTTTTGAAATGGTTGAATCCATTTATTTGGTTTTGTTATTCATCTTGTTCATGACATTTGTTGCAGTCATCTTACTCCTCTGAAGGATTTCATAATCCTAAACTTGTATTTGTCTTGAGTTGTATGAAGCAAAACTCTTGGGAGGAAGGAGGAAGGAATACTTCTATTCCTGTAAGTAAAAAGTCAACAAGTTGACAAAGATGAAAAGACAAACTAGCAATATCATTTAAGGTAATTTTCTGTCTAGCTAAAGACAGAAAGTTGAAAACATGCCAGAACATTTCAGGAGGGCTCTGCACAGAAGAGAGAATTTGTCTGTCCTCTTGTTTTTCAGTTTGGGTTAAAAACAAAAATTCCCCTGTGTTTTAAGAAAGCACATCCACATACAATATTTAAGATAACTAAAGATAATTAATGATCTTCCATATAAGAGGAAAATAGGAGACAGGCAGATGGGAGAGTCCTTAGAAAAGCAAAGAAAAGTTCTGCTCTGAAAAAAATAAATTCTGAAGTAAGTATATGGAGATTGTTTCCTCTCTTGCCAAAGGAGATGCAGGTTGTGGAGACACTACACAAGAGGGGATTAGGGAGTTGGGGCATAAAAGGAATTAGAATAATAAAAATGACCCATGTAGTTGTTCTGTAGGAGGACACCCAGAGCTCTTTTTATATACATTTAGCTGAAAAATGATACAGTAATAAAATCTCCGGAATTCAGCAATAGGTTATTTACATTGGTACTTAAAGTACTTTTGCCTTTACAGAAATGTATATGCATGTTTGCTTACTTAAGGCAAACAGTCATTATAATCCAACCAAATCCAACTAAAAACTCACTGATCTACCACCAAAAAATTGTAAACTTTAAATTTACTAGCTTTAAAAAAACAAAGAAAAAATATACAAAAAACGTTGTGCCAAAAAAACACACTTTAATGTTCTCATTGATTTAGGAAAGATTATTCACTGTTAGGCAGTTTTAGGAATGTTATTATTGAGTTAGTAGAATATTTTAGACTATTTTCCTTTTCATTCACTTGGCAGCTGTTGTCCCTCTCAGGTAATATGCTTAAAGCTCTCTTTTCTATTAGGTTTTGTTTTTTTTTTTTTTTGAATATACCCAGCTTCTCAAATCACAGCTTTCTTTCATGAGTAAGAATTAGGCATTGCAGCTAATGGTGTTAAGAGATCTTCCAGCTTTTGACTGATCACAGCTGAAAAATAGCTAACTGCTGAGCTTCAGTGAGCTGGCAGCATTGACCCAGACAAAAGCTTATAGAGGCATGAAGATGGAAGCATGAAGGCTAAGCCAGAAGTTTCTTTATTTCTTTAAAGCTGTGAGCTTGTAGGAAAAGACAGTAATGGTGGCTAACCATTTAGCCAGAAAATTTTTAAGTTTTGCTGAGACCATCATGATTACTGGATGCAGAGGTTTTAGCATCTACATTGGCCATTAGTTGAAGCTTCACAGAGTGTTAACTCATGAATTATGGACAGACAGGACTGGTGAGAGAGGACCTCAGTGCTCCCTTGTAGGCAGTGGTCAACACATATGTGAGTTTCCATGTAGGAAGAATCCCAGAAGCACAAACAATTTCCAATTTTCAAACCTGCATTTGGCAAAATCTGAAATACAGAAATAAGTGAAGGAGGTAACATAAGACCATGGGGACAGGGAGAGATGAGGCAAGAGCATTTTAGACACAGACTTGCTCATGAGAAAATGAATAGAAAAGGCAAGATGGGAATGAAAAAAGAAAAACTGTTTTCACTAAAATGAAAGAGGCCAGAATTGAGAGGCCAAGGAAAACATAAATAACTTTCAAGGTGTTGAGAGGAGAAGGAAATATGACTCTTAGACAGAAGAGAGAGAATAAAGAACTGAAGCCTCTTAAAATCATGGTGGAGATAAAGGTTTTCATTAGTCAAGAGTCCTGGCTAAGAAATTGTAGATTTGTCATTTGAGCAGATCCAGCAGAAAATGTGTTGCTTGTCAGGATGCATTTAGTAAGAATATAAATTAGATGAAACTGTAAGGTTACAGAGACTTCTGGTAAAGCCAGAAGAATGAATTAATGTATTTCATTCTGAAGCAAGTGACACAAGTGTCCCATTAGGTGGAAGCAAGTGACACAAATGTCCCATTAGGTGGGTCTCTTGGTTGAAGAATACATTCAGTAATTCAAAATTCATGGTGGTTACTGAAGTTTTCTAGTCCATATGAAAAAAGCAAAAGTGTTGCAAGATCAGGAAGCATAAAGATAACATAAGATAGCAAGTGCTATGGAAAAGATTAGAAGAAGGAAGAGTCCACAAGGAATGCAGAACTGTGGTGACAGAGAGAGGAGTATTAGAGTAAAATGAGGTCTTCAAACAAAGGACATTTAGTGTAAAGTGAGAATGGGGCAGAATAAGTCTTGGCAAACTACAAGGAAAAGAATAAAAAAGAAACTATTTAGCCATCACCATCTCAGTTTCTTGGAAAACTATGAAAACTACGTGAAGTTTTCATTAATGACAGTAGTTCAGAATGCAAAACGAAAGGTATAATTTCTTATAGAAATTCAAGGAAAAAAAAACGTAGGAGCTTTCTTCTAAGAACTTGATTAGCGATGCAAAATTGGGAAGTCTCTTCCGTACAGAGAAGCATTGTGTTTTCATGCAATATCAGACAACCTTGAAGACTTTTTTAAAACAGTAATTGAATAGCAGTTGATGTTACAAAATGCTGCAGCTACAGAGCGATAACAAAAATTTTTCTGCTATAAATGGGAAGAACTTTGTGATTGGGAGGAAATGAACTGAAATTCCTAGCTAATCAGCTGAGGCCTCTGATTTGTTAGCAGAGAGAGGGCTAAGAATCTGAGACATAACAGGAAGTACTTCCAGAAGAATAAATAGAAAAAAATCTTAAGGTCACCAAATGAATTTCGTGACTTTGAGTACCGTCTGCAGTACTGATCAACTGTGTTGCAGAATGACAAGCTCATAGTGTGAGAAAAATTCTATCAAGTTGCTGCAGATCTTAGAAACAGAGCTGTAAATAGAGCTACAAGAGGGACTTGCACTGGGTAGTATATGTATATGTGCAATATGTGCATATGTGTCTTGATGACCAAACTTTCAGAATTTTAGCAAGGGACAAATTAAATCATACTTGGTTTTACACAGCATTTGAATTTAATTACATTATGCAACTATCCAAAAGTGCCTGATAGAATGTAACCTCTCAAATTCCTTTCTCCTTTCCTCTTTTTTTTTTTCCTGACAAAAATATATCTTAGTTTTAAGTGGATTCTAATGGAATTTACAGAGCTGGTCCTGCAGCTTTCCAATTCTTATAAGTTAGTGAATTTTCAAAGTGTTGAAGTATTCTGACCCATATGATGGAAATCCCAAAAGATTATAAAACAGCAATGCAGGTAAAAAGCAAAAACAAACAAACAAAATATTTTAAACTAAATTTATTGTACTATCATAATAAACTAGGTTTTATTGATAATAGATCTAAGGCTGAGAGTCTTGATGTGAAGAATTCTAAGAAATAATCTTAATTTTAGACCTATGTGTTAAAGAGATTCCTTTTGCTTAGCTTTCTGACCACAAATAGAGGGAAAAACTGTATAAACATAAAAATAGCACAGCCCTTGTGTCACAAATTTTAAGGCATCTGGATACAACTGTGCAAATGTGAAATAATTAGAATACTTAATTACATCTCAGTGCTGTAAAAATCTCAGCCTATTTAGTACTATAAGAATCTTGACCTATTTTTGCATAGGTCCCAGTCTTCAAATCTACATATAATATCCTTAGTGAAAACATTTCATTTATTATAGGTTTCGATGACTGACTTATTTTTAGTAACTTATGACATACTGATAGGCTTCAATAGGGGTTTAGAAGTTTCAGTTCATTCAGAAAAAAAGAAAGTTCAAATTCTCAGAGCTAAGAAGCTCCTTGACTGCACTGTTTTCCTCTTCTGTTGCCAATAGCTGAAGTCTTCTTATTGCCCTCTTCTTCATTAGAACCATTACTCAGACGCTGTTGTGTTTTTGTTGCTATGCTGTCTCTTCCTGCTTGTACTACAAAGCTGACATCTCTGCAAGCTGTGGATCAGAATGATGCTCAGGAGGAGAGCTCAGAGCTATAACCTTGGGGGTTTTTTGGAGTATGTGCTGTAGAACTCTTCTGTTTCTCACCTTTCCAGTCTGACCTTCATTTTGAACTTGGAGATGTGCAATGATGAACCTGAGCACAGGATGAAAGACAGGCTGCTTACTGCTGTTAGCATTTGCTTGACTGGTAACAGATGTTCATGAAAGAGATAATTTTTTTAACTGTCTTGTGGTCTAACGTACAAGGCATGGAGATTATTAACATTCTGATCAATTACCATGCTTTTCATTAATCCATTTTTCTCACTGTTTGTGGGAGCCAGCGATCACACATTTTTCACAAGATGTTATCAATTTAACAGCTTCTATTCAAATAATTTCAAAATTAAGTGTAATCCAAGGTTGTAATACTAGAATCAACATTTGATCTATTTTACTTCTTTGTCTGTATCCTATGACAGTTTATGTGTTATATTCTATTCAGCAGCAAAAAAAGGAAAGACCTGTGATTTTTCACTCTCAAGGACACAGCAGTTCCACTGAGAGTCATCTTTCCTCTCTCATTCCTGTAGAAATCCCTGCACCTGTGCTTGAAGTCTTTGAGGTCTCAGCTAATGAAGTAGGTGCTATTTATAACTCTCCAAATCTCCAACAGTTTTTGATGAAAAACAGTCAGTCCTGAAAGCATCTGTGCCACACAAATAGTTCCTCAGGCTTGAACTTTAGACCAGCTCAGTTCAGAGAAGACAATCTGTCCTTTCTGCCTTCTCTTCCTCATGTCAGATGTTGTGTACAAAGACAATTTCACATTTTCCCTTCAAAAAATAGAAGGAATCTGAGCCATAATGTCAGCTGAAAACTCAGTAATAATTGCACCAAGTTACTGCTGATCAAGTTTCTGTGGCCTAACAACTTCTGCTCAGCTGGCATACAGAGACTGTCATTGCCAAAGTGTTATGTGAAGTCCTACAGCATCAGCTGCATTCCCACAGTCACCACAGCTCACCGCAGCACTGTAAGCTATTGAAACACAGTATTTTGTCTGGAAGCCCGAGTCCTAAACTTTTATGCATTAGTCAGTTCTCCTTCTATGCAGGAAATCTGTGTCAAGAGAAAAGTTTTTGGAGATTTGAGCTGAATAATTTAAGTACAAATGTGTGATGCTTTGGCCCACATTCTCTGTAGAATCATTATGGTTGTGAAATTTCTTATGTGGTCATAGTCATCCTTTTGTTCCTTTGTCAGTCATCAATAATTTCAGTCACATAAATTGGCTAAATGACTCTGCAATCAAAAGTAATGTCTTCCAGCTCTGGACAGAAGACATTTGACTGATTGCAGAGAATAAGTTGATTGCTGCCATAAAAATTCCCTGAAGAGTCCAGATCCAGGCAGACCTCATTTTCCTATGGGCATGCTTCCCCTTGCTGAGGGAGGGGACAGAGGAAGGAAGGAATCAGTGAAGAAGAGCCAGCCTCCATCCCAGCTACCCTCTTGGTTGTTATCCAACAGCTGGTAGGACTCTAGTCAGTCTCTGAAAGAAATATTCATGGGAACTTTACCTTATTTTATAAAATGGAGGACTGGAGCTTCCATTCTCTCTACAAAATAGAAAAAGAGTATGGTATCATTTCCTGAGTTTGTATTTAGTACCTTTTTCTATGGAATTTTCTTCAAATTAAGCTGACTGAAAACCAAAAAAAAAAAAAAAAGGATCTATGCAATCGCTCCAGCTCTACAGAAACTTGCAGTTGTCTCATTCTTCTCTCCAAATAATAAATTCCATGCATGCACCTCAGGAGCTCTGCTCATAGCACACTGTGGCACCAGCCTGTCACAGCACAGAGGAAGGACTGAAAGGGTCCATTCTAATGAACATAAACTTCAAGACTCAGCCCTGCTGCCACTGAGTCTTTGATTTCAAATGAGGGAGAAAGCTCTACTGTGTAGGCATGAGAATGGACAGCCTGAAACAGCCACCTGCTAGGGGGGGAGTGAGAGAGAGAAAATACTCACCACACATGATATAGTAGCAACTATGCTGCTGAGTGTGTGCCTCACATACAGTGCCAATGGGCAGTCCACAGCCCCAGAAATAAATCTGTCCCATATTCCCCAGCTGAAGAGAGGACAGAAGGCTGAGAAGTAAGAAGCTTATTTTAGCTGACTGGGTTACCAGAACACAGACAGAATTGACAGTTTTGCTGATACAGCAAAATTGAACTTATTTGTCTTCTACAAACAACAAACAGAGAGCAATGAAAAATGAGAGGAGCCGAGCAGACTATCTCAAGACTAGCTGAAATGACTCATGTTAATTTATACTGTGGCTCTAATGTTTTCCATTAAATAAGGACTTTGTTTGGTAGCTCTGTTACCAATTAAGCTTGTAAAACCTTTCTGTTAGAGAAGCAGGTTCTGGGGTCACCCTGGATCGTGCAGCCTGGGGAGCACTAAGCAGAGGTGTCCTGGTGGCTCCACCCAGGCAGGACCAGACCTACTCAGACCATTCACCTGGTACATGTGAGCTCCACTCTCCAGGGCTACTAACTCATGGAGGCTTCTCAGCTCAGACACAGCACAACATCAGGGCAAACCCTAGCACTGCCATGCTTCTGAGTTCACTCTGACAAGCCCTCTCAAAATCTGAGGCTGTAGGACTTTGCAATATCACCCTTAGGTCCAGCAGTATCAGCTCTGAACAGGAGCTCATAATTCAAATTTGACCAAAGCCATCCAGATGAGAATTGGCACTTCACAGATGATAGGAAAAAGAGAGACACCCACACCAAGTCTGCAGGTAGCAGATCAGGTTTATGTGAGTTACTGGAATCAAGGCTATACCACGTGAAAACTGATTAAATGCTTCAACTGCACCTGAGTAATCCAAGCCAAAACCAACCAGCTGTGCTGAGAGCCAGCTCCATTTTCTTACAGCCATGACATGGTTAATTAGGAACATGGATAAAGAGTCCATGGATAATTAAGAGTGAAGTACACAATATATCAGCATTCTCTTGGCACATTTGAGTACTGACACATCATTTATTTCCCACAGACTGTGCATACAAAGCTGAAAACAGAATGTTCATCTCTCACAGAGAAAATATGAAGATTCTCCATTTTTTTACACATCTGTGCAATTTTGTCTATAAATACCCCTTTTTTGCCTATAAACCAGCTAATTAAACATCTGATTTAGGGAGAATCCCCATGTACTGTAGTATTGTGTTTAAGCCCATGTCCTTAAGAACCTTGCCTCAGAATACACTTTGAGCAAGAGGACAAATACATCATGAGGGTTTGGGTGGCTGGCTAAAACCTGGAAAATACTTAATATTAGTTTCTGTGCTCAAGACGTAGAGGTTCAACACGTGCATTTTACCCTTTGAGGATGGGAGCCCCCAAGGGGTGTCTGGAACAGTCTTAGAGCCACTGGTTTCAGCTTCTTTCTCAAGCCTTGTCTTAATTGACTCAACTTGCATTGACTGATTTGGTGTTATTTGAGTTTCAGGGATCTCATAGCTTCCCTTAGCAGATCTCCCAGCACTAGCATCTGAAATCTGTCAGCAGGTTTTTAATTCCTGAAGCATTCTTACTGGGATGGCAGATTCAGCTCAGCTCTACCCTAAAACACACTTCCCTCTAACAGAGTTGTAATATAGATCTCCTTCAGCTGATAATTTGTGTCCAAAGACTGCTGCTTTATGAGAAGATAGGTAGTTGAGATCCTGGCAATGAATACCCTATAGGTATCTCTGCCATGGAAATAGCAGGGTCTCCACAGCTCATGAGCCTAAATTCTAAGTTCTTGTGTCTTAAGTTCCATATCAATTGGTACCTTGTCTAGCTCTTGTAATATCATGTGTGTGAATTTGAAACATTCCTCTGCTGACAAGACATTTGGATATAGGTATAACTTATGCTGTCTAAATATATCCCTAAGTACCAGATGCATGAGGATATTTCAGGACCCAGCCTCCCACTGATTTCAACAGATCTGGTATCTGCTTGAAAAATTAGTCACCTGTGTTTTATGCAGATAGATTTTAAGGGTGTTATTTTCCCTGTGTCCTCAGCAGATTGACCTGCAGACAAGTCAAAAAACACAAGCCAGCCATGCCAGCATGATCTTATTTTGTACTTGCTGATGTGGCTCTCATTTTGCACTTCCCACTTTCTTTTAAAGTAGAACACATTTGCTTATTCTAGTATAAAAATAGCAAACAGAGAAGAAATAACGTAAATTGAATAAAAAACAGCAAGCTGTGAAAATTCTATGGAGTATTATGGGAAATCTTTTATCTAGGAAAGTGAGGATTTAAATGGGAAAATGGAAAGTATTACTATGCTTCTAACAACCTATTACTAGAAACTGCCAGTTTCTAACAGGATTGAGATGGGGAGGAATGTCTTGATTCAGCACTTCTGTCATGGGAAGCTCTTTTATGGTGCAAGTCAGACTTCAAAAGATGCATAAGAAAAAAATTAAATAGCAACATCAAGTCAAAATTAAAAATCCATACCATGAGTCATGTTTGCACAGCGATGGACATCACAGTTTTTAATATCAGATAAGTGACTAGATAAATACATCTACTGGCAAAGAAACCAAACTGAGTAAAATTAATTCATCTTGAGAGGAGCAGGAGTATAGATACCAGATGAAATCTATCCATATCTTGTTTCCACTAGAGAACATCCTACAGTAGCCTTGATATTACTCAGATATTACATTATATCACATTGCTATTTAGATTATAATGCATCCAAAAAAGAGCAGCAAAGCTGGAGAACAGTCTGGAGCACAAGTACTATAAGCAGGTGAGGGAGCTGGGGTTATTTAGCCTGGTGGAAATGAGGTCCAGGGAAGACCTTATTCACTCTCCACAACTACCTGAAAAGAGGTTGAAGCCAGGTTGGGGTCGATTTTTTTTTTCCCAAGTAACAAGCAATAGAAAAAAAAATGGCCTCAAGTTGCACCAGGAGAAGTTTAGATTGAATATTACAAATAATTTCTGCACCAAATAGTTATTGAGCATAGGAACAGGCTGCCTAGTGAAGTGGTTGTGTCATCATCCCTGGACATAACTAAAAGCCATGTAGGTGTGGCATTTAGGGACACATCTCACGGTGGACTTGGCAGTATTATTTCTACAAGTCAACTCAGTGATCTTAAAAGTCTTTTCCAGCCTAAATGTTTCTATAATTCTGTAATGCCAGGAAGAGTTTTGCAGACAAATTTGTCAAAATGAAAAGTAAGAGACTATTCTAAGAACTCACATAGTCTAAGGTTGAATGGGGTCATGGTGATATCACTTTAAAGTCTGGTTTCATGATTCCAGTATTCATCACATATTTCCTCCTTATTCACAGGACCCTCCATGTTTGTGCTTTCTGTCAATACTCTCCTTGGATCTGAGGAATCACCATGTTTGCACATAACTCCAATGGTTCAAGATAGGAAAGCAGTTAGCCCAAGTAAAGCCTTAAAAATGAGTTTCCAGATTTCTATTAGCAGCTAGTGAAGTTCTTCTGAACAAAGGCCAGTCGTGATGATTCTTTGTTCTTCAATTTTCCTGAGGATCTTCACTCATCTTTTTTTTCTTCTTCATCTCATTATTTTGTGAAGTGCTGCCGTTTCTTTTTGATTTAGTTAGTATAAAAATTGCAAGTAGGCCAAACTGTCTGAGAAAAGATAGCTTTTGTTCAGACAGTAGTTATAAGCATGTAACAGAACATCAAGTTCTTCAATCCATCCTTCTGTCTTCAAAGTTAAACTGTTGCATGTGAAAGTTCCAAATGTTACATCTTTACTCCCAGACATAATTTACACTGAACAAACCAAAGCACCATTTTGGGTTTGGAACTCTAGGCACCTTACTGGCTTAAGATACTAAAACTAATTACTTAACTTCAGGAGTGCCTTGTGTTGTTTGGCTACTAGGCTTAGGAATCTGTTGCTTAAGCAGACTCACTCACATCATGCCATCTGAGATTCCCTAAGGCAACCAAGATGTCAGTGAACCAGATGATCATTGTAGGCCCTTCCAAGTGAAATGATTCTATTCTATTCTGTCTTACTGACAGCAAAATGGGTCTAAATGGAGACCTCCACTGGAGGCAGGGGAGGATACACACACACAGCACCATATGCCTAATTTTTGCCAGTTGGCTCTGTCCCAGGTGTCCCGCAAGTCATGAATGTCTGACCTGGCTGTGTCCTGGTCTATTTGAAGTGTTGCATTTTGGGGCACAGTTTTACTTGTTCCAGTTGTGGCCAGTTAACAAGCTTTCTGGTGCAAACAAGCAATGTTAGGCACCTTATTTCACCTGTTATGGAAGGTGGAGAAGGTATTGACTTAATTTCAGAGGTAGCCCTTTATGGCCTCAGAAAAACCTCACATGGCTGCCTGTAGCCATGGGCTGCTATCAGAGATGTGCATGCAACATATTCCTAGTATTGTGACAGCTGATCTTAGTGACAGGAAATAGTACACTTCTTCAACTTTTGCTGTCTGCTCTTTCTTCTGTGAATCCCAAACACTTCTTATATCCTCTTCAAAAGCTGCAAGAATTCTAAATCTTATCTTCATATTAAACACCATACCTGCAGTAGGCAAACTGTCGTTCATGGGTTATGAATCTGTAGTGTGTTAGCCAGTCAAACCGAAAATAACAGAGATTAGGGATTACAGGTTGAAGTCCAAATGCCATTCCTATTTATAGTCTTTAATATGTCCAGTCTACTATGCCTGGGAGAGAGAGCATTAATAAGCATAACCCCTTACCCAGTTATCATATCTTCTAGTGCAACAATTATAATAGGAGTTTAGAAGGAGTATATGTGATTTAGAATGAGCAGAGTTCTTCCTTGGACAACACAAATGAATCATTTTCTCCTGAGAGGTCATTTTTTCCATGCTGTCAAGAGAGTTCTTTTGATTGGCCTAGTTTATGTGTTTGCTGTAGATGACAGGCATTCCTAAATTCCTCAGGAATTCTGTTAGTTTCTCAGAGATCCACTTCAGATGTCAGTATTCACATTCTTCTCTAATTTAATTTAATTCTTGCACCACTGCTTTGAAAAGACATTTATTGTGTTTCGGTTTCATGTGGAGGATAGTATTGTCTGTATTTCTGTAAAGGGTCAGAATCAATCTCCTTTGCTTGAGTTAAATGAGAGTCATCAAGGACATAAAGTGCATTAAAGGCTTCTACTGTCAGAAAAAAAAGACTACTTTCTATTTGTTTTTTCCTATACAACCAGAATTCATTTCATGTGGATGAAGACAGAAGCTAAGGTGAAACTCTTTCATTTTTCCAGACACCTTCCAATGGTAATAAAAATAGCCTGTCAAAGGTCCATTTGTTTTCATTTTCAGTAAAAATGGTTTTATCTCCTTGAACCATGAGAACAGTAAAGAAAACAAATTCTTCTTCCATTCCAAAAACTCTGTAATTAAACACATTTGCCATTGCAACCACTGAAGGCAGAGCATTCCAATCTGGCTTGTGGCTATCCCTTGTTGACAAAGTATCCTTGAGTATCTCTCTAAATATTGGTATTATATCTGATTAGGTTACAAGCTTCTGGTGATATTGTTTTATTAAGTCAAATCTATTAAGTCAGAGTTGTTAGTTTGCTATGGAATGGTGTGCAGGCATATATATGGTTATCCCAGCTGCATTGTGACAAATGGAGTAAAAAAGTATAGGAAATGGGTCACAGGAACACAATCAATAAACTAGTACTTTTTCTTTTATTTTTCACTCCCAGAGTCCTGTTCTGCAGATACATTAAATTCCTAACTGCCTGACAGAGGATGGTATCAATCTGCATGCTAGTGCTTATTGATTAGCTTTGCTAGGATATGTGCTGCTAGCTGTAATAACCAAGAGCATTTCGAGTGAAATTGATCACATCAGTCCTAAAAGTTAGAACATATTTGTGGGAAGTCCACATGCAACCATCTGATTTAAAACTTTCTAGTTTCAAAATCAATATTCTCAGACCACAGCTGGAGGAGAATGTTTCTAATGGATTTTTTAAAGTTGTTTGCTACTAAGTACCGATACTAATATAGTACAAATGAATTCAAGGCCATGTTGATCATATTTATTTCATTATCTTTCTAAACAGCTCAAGATTTATCTGCATTACTAAATAATTTATCACAATAGAAGAAGATTAGTAGATCAAAGCAGTTAGCGCAGTGACAATCACATCTACATGTTACAAGGTTTTGGAAAGAGATGACTACATTCACAATCAAATACTCCAAACACCCCTATGAATTAAGGCTGTCCTAAGACCTATTAATCAGTTTTGATCTTTGGGTTCCCATTATTGTGCTGAGTCCATTAGATACAGATCTCAAGTAGACTTTCTTGGTTAGTTTTCTCTATTAGTGCTCTAGCTGACACACACCAGCATGGCTTTGCAAGCTAAACCAGTGCAGCAAGTGATGGTGATCAGATATTTCACTTCAGAACTATTGTACCACTGCAAACCAAAATGTTCATTTAAATGGAGAAATGTAACCTTTATTTTCTGCTTCAGTTTTTTAAATATATAAACATAAAAAGAAAAGAAGAAGGAAAACATATATATAACCTTAATAAGGGAAAGAATTTGAATATATTGTAAATAAGAGTTTTCTTTTACAAAGAAGAAGTAAAAAACCCCATATTCCCCTGTCAGAGCTACACAAGGAATCTAAATGTTTGCCCAGAGTTATCAAGCTGTGACCATATACCTACAAAACATGAAGCAGCTCTTGCTCAATGCCACACACCACTGCATCATGAATAGTAAGCATTGTTTTGGTATTGCTGTCTATATTACAAATACACAAAAAGGGAAAGGGAGGATGGCAGCTGCTGCGTGATTAAATATAGGAAAAATACTTCTGGGAAAGGTTTGATGAGAGAGCACACTATCAGTGGAGGAAAAAAATAATGCCTGAATGCTCTATCAGAAATGCAAAGACCAGGCAGAAGCCCTGAGCAAACCAAAAACTAAATAATGAATAGGCAATGGGGCATCAGTGAATATGCTAGCAGGTTACAAAGACTTCCACAGCATTACAGATTTCAAAATGGAACGGCAAACAGCAAAGGCTAATTAAAATTATATGCACCACTACTTGGATATTGCAAATTGTAAGCAGAATTTTAGATTCAGTCCAAGGTTCTTGAGCCATTCAATGGGCTCTGGGAAAACATGGAGCATTTCTTGTGCTCCTCCCTGAGGAAGGGTGTAGCATTAAGTTGGTAGTAAGTTGGGTTACAGCCTAAGAGTCATTGCAGTGCAAGTAAGGTGAGTCAGTGCTTTGTCATAGAGGTATAAATATCTTCCACAGATTATCTGAACTATGGCTGTACATTCACCAGAATAGTTCAGGGAAGGGAAAACTGGCAGTTCTCTGATGCAGCTCCAATAGGAGGTCCCTTTTTGGACCATCACAGACCATGGCTACACTGATTTAAAACAGCCTACAGTAAAGAGACAGAGTCCCAAGGAGAAGAAGAATGCTTAATATTACAGATACAGAAAGTCCCACAGAAATATATTAATTATTATCACATTTAAAATATATAGGGAGCAAGAAATTCATACATTAAATACATAAAGAAAACAGAAAATAAATCCTGGCAATATACTGCAGCATTCTTGTAGCAAGTTCCATATGAAGGCTAGGATATCTCCTGAACATAATTTGCTTGGAAATAGTTAAAAACAATTCACCAGCAACACAGGTTGTCTCATACCTGTCATTCTGTTGTGAAGAAAAATATATAGAAATAGTGAAGTGAGTAAGAAAAGGAGGCATTACTGCCAAACTTGGCTAAACTGCACTTAGTTACACTGCATATTTACATATACTTAAGGATTGTTCTCATGTGCTTTCAGCTAAATTAAACATGACCTGCCTGCTCTGTACTATTGTTGCCAAAGCCAAGACTTACAGAAGTGAATGGCTACATTGCTTAATATTGCATAGCATTGAGTAGTTATAGATGCTTGGGAGCGTGACCAGGAATCAATTTACAAAGGAAGAATATCAGTTTAACCAGCAATAGGGACTGTTAAAATTCAAGGAAATCCAAATGGATGCACAGGATTCCAGTGTATTAATGTGGAGACAGATTTGAGGAATTTGCAACCGATAGCAATGACACCAAGTGTTATGATCAGCAACACCAGGGAAATAAATAGAAGTCTCTCAGGCAGAATTGCAGTTGACTGCAGTTCTTGGGACACTTGGGAAGAGATTCAGCTTTTCTAACTTCAGGCATTTCTAGAATGCATACACTTGACCTATTTTGGATATCTATATTAGGATGAAATGAATCATACATTGGAAGTGTTTTTCTTAAAACTGACTTTAAGAGAACCTGGATGAATTGCTCCAAGGATTAGGTCAGATGAACTGTACTGCCCTCCCAGGCACTCTGGCCTGAAGCAATGAATAAGAGCAACCTGGCAGGTGCTTGTGCATTACAAAAACACAGGAAGACCTAAACAGCCAATATGTATTTCAGTTTCAGAGAAAAAGTCTCAGAGCAAATTATGCGATAAAAATTAGCAAATGCCAGGGGGGGTTTTATGCTCTTTTTTTCTTTTTTCCAGCTGGGCCAGAGAATATACACTATCAGTCCTTGAGAAATGTGGATGTAATAGAAACACCAAGTGTGTGCTAAAAAGCAGACTTTCAGATCACAAATACCAGTGACATTTGGAAGATTTATCTAGAAATGGAAATTCTATGTGTAAAAGCGAGATAGTCATTAAAACTAGTAGGACTGAATTAGAATGCTGCAAAGAAGGAAGAGAAAGGGAAGCTGTGTTTGGGAGAAAAACACTGTATTCTTGTTATTCAGTCAGCACAGATGCATGCTTGATATCAAGAGATACACTCACCTTAGAGCTTGTTGTCTTAGCTATTTGAATATATGTTAATTAGTACAGATATCAGTGGTGGAAAATACAATATGCATACCAAGACCAAAAACCACAGCAAATATACTTCAACTAACTCTGCCAATCTTCTTTGAATAAACTGTGTGTTCAGAAGTAAGTCACATGCTTTGAGCAATAATGGAACTCAACAAGGTAGACAGGCATGCATAAAAGCCACAGACACTTTCATTCCCTAGGAACACAAGCCATATACACCTATGTGGAGTTGGATGAAACTTTTGTAACACTCAAATTGGATCAGCAGGATGCGAAAGAAACACAATAATGAGTGGCTGATACTGAATGGAGCCTAGCAAACCTCTGCAAGGTATGCACAAGGTTTACTGTATAATAGAAAGCCTTATGAAAAAGCTCTCCCCAAATAATCAGAGGAAAATCCCTTACAGCTTTGATTAATTTTCTTTGTCACATTTAGCTTCAGTAGGCTAGAGAGGTGACCTCCTCCCACAGCTGGAGCATTAGCTGTCACAGCATAATCCACCAGGGATCATGAGTCAGAAGTTTTAACTGCTGCAGTTTACAGCCAGTGAATTAACTTAAACTGCCATTGACTTTAGTTTATGTACCTAAACCAGATGTGAATCATAGCAGCTAATGATGAAGCTGGTAGCATTTTCATCATTGCTGCATAGCACCCATTCTGGCCCTTCTGGCAAATCATAAAGGATATTCATCTAGATTCTCTTCCAACTCTGCATCTAAAATCTAGGGAGAGTTGTTGGCTCCTTAGCTGCCAAACAACTTAATAAAATTTGAAAGTTGCTGTTCCTGTTATGCCCAAGATGGTATTGGTTTTATGAGGTGTAATAGAATATTAAGCAAAAAGTTTATGATATTTCTGCTTAATTCTGTTCTCTCAAGAAGCACAACAAAAGAGGCATTACACCTGACAAATTCTCAAGGCATGTTTATGTAATTCTGCAAGAAACAGCTAAGCAGGGAAGAGGATTACCTATTGAGAGTAAGGGCTTCTCAAAGATTAGGCAAAACTAGTTTCAATTCTCACTCACAAATCTAGAAAACAGCATTGTGGTCTAAGGACTCTTGAACCATATCTGACATCTCTCACACACTTGATCCAAAGTGTTAAACCACAGAGCTTTAACACAAGGAAAAGGAAAATGTAATAAACATTAGTGTGGGAACAATGGGTAATAAATCAAGACTCAATGAGACTAGAGGGCCTAATGTGGAAAACAAGGATACATAGTTGTGTGGATACAACTATAGCACATTATTCACCTCTGCTGTATAAAGCTGTGTTCACAGAGCTACAGTCTCATTAATACTTACCTGGCCTAATTGTTGGCCTGTAGCTGGACACTTCCAAAGCATCCTTCCAGTACTGTGACCTAGCCTCTCACCAGTGCCTGAATGCAGTGCCTGAAAGCAGCCTCAGAAATCTCCAAATGGGGGCCAGACCTTAGGAAACATTGACACCAGGGGAGTTCATATGCCAGCTGAAGTGACTGATAGACATGTCAGCAGGCAGGGGAGTCCTCACTTACCTCTCTGCTTTAGGCTGCTGTTGTGTGGTCTCATTTGTTTGCCATTCCTTCTGCTTTCATTCTTCCTGGCATTCTCTGGGTAGTGCCCAGTGTTGTCACTACCTTGACTTTGCCAGTGAGCACGCTGAGGTTCATTGACCACTTTCCTTTTCTCAGTGCAGACTTCTGTGCAAGGGGTGTCCTGACACAACTGGGCACTCTGACACAGTTTTGTCCTTCTGTTTCTTTAGTTTCCAACATCTTGCAGAAGGGTATCTTCTGTTCATCAGGACTCTCTGGAGATTCTCAGGCCAGCCTTTTCCCATCCACCTGCAGCAGCTAACTGCATAACCCTTGTTTTTCAAGAACATCAAATCACTGACCTTCCAGATTGTGTTCAGAAATTAATTTCATGTGACTGAACCAACTGGATGTTAGAGTGCTGTAATGTGAAGAAAAGAATGAAGACCTAGTAGACTGTGAGGATCTTATTTCCTTCCTCTTTCTACATGCACACTGATCCTTACAGCCTCAATGGCTTGTCCAGCTTTACTGAAGTGGCTGACTGTCACATCAACAATTTGTAGCTCAGAAGTGGGACTGTGAAAGATCACCCTGAAGCTGGTAATGCTTACTAATTACACCTTTGATGGCCAACATGTTACAAAAACGTCCATCTATGCTTTGTGTTATATTGTGACAGACCATGGTATGCTTAGTGTTTCCTTGACATGTTAAAGTCTTTACTTTCACTGGGTTTTATCACAGCATTCTTCATAACTAAAGATGTCTGATAATTAAAGGTAAAAGTGTTCCCTTAATGATGTCATGCTTCTTATCTGCTCAGGCCTAGGGCTTGTATCTACAGTCACCTTATTAAGTAATAATTCAGATGAAAATTCAGCACATAAATGGCTTCCACATCCCCCTAAATGGCCCTACTTTTCTCCAGTAAGTAGGTGAGGCACAGAGAAATCTTTATCACTTACAAGCTCTAAGCCAAGAAGGATGAGTCCAGGCCCAAATCAAGATAAACTCTGCACTGCTGCCCTGTACTCCCCATAAAGCACGTTTGCATCAGGGCTGCTGCACCCATCCAAGCTGCAACTACAAAGACCCCTGAACTTGTGAGCTACACAGTAAAAACTTTACTAAAGTTTCATACTGAACTTTATCAAAGTACACACCAACAGCCACACAGAATGGATCACATACATGCGATAGTCACGGTTCCCACTTTTCCACTCCAAGGTTCACCTGGGTTGGACACTGAAGTAAATCCCAGGACAACCTTCTCTCTCACTTTGTGTGGTTCCTTTAGCTCTCTTCCTGCCTGAGACAGAGATTGCATGATTACAGCCTTTGGTTGTGAAATGCATCCCCAGCCTGGGAGTCATACTGGAGCTCTTTGTGAGTCACATGTGGCCCAGAAGGCTGGGAGGCCTTGTGCTATTCTGTAAATGCAGCAGCTGTGATTGACATAGAAAAATGGAGTAAAAACACATTTATTATACTTTCTGGGGTTTTTTCCCTCCCAGCTGAGATGGAAGCATCATTGGCTGCAGCCCAACAGCAGTAAAACTGTTCAACTTCTAACCTCACTAAAAAGTACTGTCAAAATGGTATTAAGTCAATAGTGAATGCCTGAGCCTGTGAGAAGAAACAAAAAGTAGTTCATAGATACATGAGTGAGTTTATTGACAACTCTGGGACTTGCAATACCCTGACTTCAGAGTCTGAGCAGTGATAAATAGGCTGTCAGAGTGAACTGTTTGGGCACAAAAGAATAAAGAATATGCCAGGACTAGGGGGGTGGGGGGACTATTTCATTAACTGCAGGAAGAATCACATGACTTGTCATAAGCTTTTAAATGTTATATCACTGGGAATCATAAATTGGAATAGGGACTATCAAAACCTCTGATAGACAATGTCATCTATCTATATTTATTTACCACACATCCTTCAGTTTTAATCCAGGACCTTCACCCCAGTGTTACATTCTTGATGTCTCATACTTTTCTACACTTTATCAGAATCTCAGCCCTTTTGTCCTTCTCTTTCCACCCTTTACCCACCTTCTCAACCCTATGCTCCTTATCCTCCCAGGCCTGTCCTGCCCCACCCCTTTTTCTGGAAGGCACATGGTAACCAGAGCATGTCAGGTTTCTCCTGTTGCAGGTGTCACAGATCAGCTGATGGAAGGTGCCAGGGGGGCAGGGCAGCAAGGACCTTCAGCAGGGACATGAACAGTGTGTTCCTCACTGGCTGGGGCAGTAGAGTGTATCAAAAGTCCCCCTGGAGGATAGGGACAAGAGCCAAAACACAAGAAAACTGAAGGCTTCTAAAGAGGTACTCTAATCCTCCTATGGCCACAATGAAAGGTACTGGGAAATACCAAGGCATAGACATAGGAAGATTCATGGTTTTCTGGGTTTCAGAAAAGAGTCCTTAGGGTTAAAGAAAACCTTAGGGTTTTCTTACTTCTAGAATTGTGCATCTTTAGCTAATACCACTGGAAACTGAGCAATCAAGAGCAAATCCAATTTATTAGCCAGATGTGAGACTTTCATTCTTGGCAGCTGACAGCTGAGAACTTGTACATGTGCATTCACCTACTTAATTTTTAAACAACATCATTGCCAACTAGTGAATTTGCCCTGACAATCAGTAATTTCTTTTGTCCATCTACCCCCATCTCTACCTCAACAGTGAGGGCAATTTGTTAATTGTTTTTTTGTTTTGTTTTTATTTCCTATTCTTTTAACCATCAGGAAGCTGCTTTCAGAAAGCCATCTGCACTTATTCACTGCCAACACTCAACATGGTTTTAATAAGCCTTGTGTGGTTTTGACTTTAACACTTGTTTCCCTGTGCATAAAAGCCCATTTCCTTAGCTGTCACAGTTTGTCACTTCACTAAAGTTTCTCAGTTGCCTTCTAAGCAGGACGGTTTTTACTCTTACTTTCTTAAGCAACAAGTTAAATCTGAGCACAACAGCAACACTGATAATTATCCAAACTAGTAAATGTCCATTGTTTTGAGCATGAGTTTCCCTCTGAACAGAATCCTTCATAATAGATGCAGATATCTACAGGAACACTAAACTTTGAAATATTATGCCAATCATATTTTATGGTTTAATGACAGCTTATATGAATGACTTTGAATCAAACAGGCTCCATTCACAGGGTGATTTAATGATCTTGCATCTCTACAAAGCTCACCTGGGACTGGAAAGTAAAGTCTGGTATTTTTCTTGCTCACAACATCACTAGCAGTGACAATTCTTAGCAAGAAGAGGATTTCTGCAAGACTGATGATAGATGTTGGAAAGGACTTGTGGGTGTTCTCATTGCTCTCCTGAGCAGTGGCAATAGCAATCTTCATTAATAACAGTAATACAGGAGAAGTAAGAATTAATTAATGTCATCATTTGGGTGCTGTTTGACAGGGAAGACAGAGTTGCTCTAACAGCTTCCAGCTGCCAGTCTTTCTAGGCTCCTCAGCTGAAGGTGTGTTTTACCCACATCTCCTGCACCATCTCTGCCCCTCAGTGAGGCAGCTCCTTCACCCTCCTGCCTGCAAGGTGTCCACGGAAAACAGAGCTTCTGGGAGGGGAGGGAGGAGACAGGTGGACAGGATGTGGAAGAGGATGGGGTAAAGGAATAGAAAAGAGCTTATAGGATACAACAGGAAAGACCACCCTGAGCAAATTTCTGGTAAATGCATAACGCTGCAGCCTTATTTTTTCCATCCAGCCTACAAGTTTTGTTTTTTCACAATGTGCTTAGATTGTAACTGTTTTGGTCAGGGACTATTTCTTATTAAATATCCTCAGAAGAAAATATTTTTCACTGAATGAGTCTTGGAGCTGGAGTCAGATGTCCTGATTGTTATTCCTCCTGCTCTGGCCCTTTTGCCCCCACTTGCCAGACATTAAAAAAATTATTTTATTTTCTTATGTTTCTGATTTCACCATGTCTATATTGCCTATTTAAATCTGAGGTCTCCCAGGCAGAGACTGAAACAATTGATCCTGATCCTTGATTATTAGCACATAACCAAGGTGCTAATAAGTAAATAGTACTTGTAAATAGTACACACAAACATCAACAAAAATTCAGATGACAGAACAATCCCTACATCTTACACTGAATTAATAATATGTTGAAGGAATGCAAAGAAAACCAAATAACTTCTCTATTCCTGAGAAAGCTTTGCAGCAGAAACAAGAATAAGGCTACAGTGAAAATTCTAAATCTCTAGAGTAAACATCAAACGGGTACTGTATTTCATTTTCTCATACACACTTTTCAGCCAGAATCTCACTTTAATCAGAAAGATTTTATAGTCCAGAGCTTCCTGAAAATCTCTGTTTAATGTAAATTTTAATACCTTTGGCATATTTTGGCTGCCAGACTATTATTTATTTGATGCATCTCAAGCAAGTTTTAAATTATGCTGTTAAAACAAAAACTATTTCAGATCTGGTAGAAAGCAAAATGATTTTGTAAAACAACATTGTAGGAAGCTGCAGTTACTGTCCCTCATTTATTTCTCTGCGTTCAGTTCTGTGTTCAGTTTATAGGTAAAATGGTGGCTAGCTGGGTGTAGTAGAGGGACTTTGGCCTTGCTAATCATGGACCTGGAAAATCGGGCTGGACTTACATAGTATTATTACAGCAGATCCAGGGTAAGGTTGGAGGGAGAGCAGGGTAAATTATGCTTTAAAGATTAATCTTTTCAGAACCTGTTTTACAGGGATGTCATGTTAAAAAATGTGCCCAACTGCTGGGGCATCAACTCCTACTACAAGAAAGAAGAGACAAAACTGAGAGAAAACAAAAAATGGTCCTCTTAAAATGACTTGCCATCAATAGATTATATATATTCTCAGTCCAAAATTCGTTCTTTCTCTGCTTTAGTCTCAGACCCTGGTCTTTCTCTCACTGGAATTGAAACCAGATGATCCTTAAAGGCTCCTTCGAACCCAAAACATTCCATAATTCTATAAATGTCTTGGGCATTGAATTACTCATAATGAAAGGCAGAAAAAGTATTAATGGAAAAGTAGATTTTAATGTGTGAGATTGTGAAACAAAGTATTGAATAATGAGAATTTTCTGGTGTTTTTCTAGTTCTGCAATTAGATTGCTACAGCATGCACCTTGTCATATATTTAATTTAGAAATCAGATTAGTAAATCAGCTAAAGTAAGAAGCTAAAGGAAATGAGCTCCTATATCTGCCTCACAATACAGATTGTAAATGAAGAACCAGGAGGCTCATACTGCAGCATACCAACTTTGTACTGCTCCAGGTGTGTCAGATCAGCTGATGGATGGGGCTGCATGAGCAAAGCAGGAAGGGTATTCAGTGGGCAGGTGTACCTTGCCTGTCTAAAGAAGAAAGTGTATCAAAACTCTTCCTGAGAGAGGACAAAGAAAACATACCAAAAAGAAAGCTGAAGGTGATTAAATGGACACTTTAATCCTTCTACAGCAAAATTTTTCTAAGGACACATTGAAATTTACAGGAAATTTCTCATAGTCACCTCTTATAATACATGGATGTGGGAAGAGTCACATTGTTCTGTCTTAAAAATCAGAGTTATTAGGGATAAGATTTTTTCCTTTTTTTTTTTCAGATGTTTTACACCCATAGCTATCACTATTAGAGACTTGGTCATTAAGAGACAATTTTCCAGCTATATGCCCATTCCAAACCAGGTGTACTGAGCAGACACCCACTAAAGCCTCTCTCTCACTCCCCGCTGCAGAAAGTATAACAAAGGGTTCATGGCTTGAGATAGAGATATTAATTGAAAGTACTACTAACAAAATCAGAGCAGGATAAGGAGAAGTAAAATGAGATCTTAAAAACACCTTCCCCCCACCCCTCCCTCCTTCCCAAGTCTACTGCCTACCCCAGCAGCACAGGGAGATGGGAATGGGGGTTGGAGTCAGTTCATCACTCCGTTTCTTCTGCTGCTCAGGGAGAAGAATCATCCCCCTTCTGCACTGTGGGGTCACTCCCATGGGAGAGAGTTCTCCATGAACTCCTCCAACGTGGTTCCATCTCAGGAGCAGCAGCTCCCTGCAAACTGCTGCTACATGAGTTCATCCCAGGGGCAGCAGTGCCCCTCAGACTGTCACGGTGTGGGTCACTCTCCCACAGGTGCAGTCCTCCAAGAACAGGCTGCTCTAGCATGGGGTCCTCTCTCTATGGGTCTCCCAGGGATTCCTCCAGGTGCTGTAGGTGTATCTCTGTATACCCATGGTCCTCCATGAGCTGCAGGGCCACAGCTGCTTCACCATGGTCCTCACCACGGCCTGCAGAGGAATCTCAGCTCTGGTGCCTGCAGCACCTTCACCCCTCCTTCTTCACTGACCTTCATGTGTGCATGGCTGTTCATCTCACATGTTCTCACTCCACTCTTCACTGGCTGCAATTACAACTGTGCAATAACATATTTTTAAACTCTTCTTAAAGATGATATCTTCTTAAAGGGGCCAACTTCTATTTGGCTCAGCCTTGGCCAATAGCATGTCCATCTTTGGAAAGGAGATTGGCTCTGCCAGACATGAAGGAAGCATCTGGCAGCTCCTCACAGAAACCACTGCTGTAGCCCCCCTTCTGCCAAAGCCTGGCCATGCAAACCCAACAACCATGCCAGATATTGTGCCCTTGGGATCTGCTGGTCAGTTGGGTAAGCACTCCATATCACAGCTAACTGGGGTGCAGATTGACCAGATCTATGCATATTGAGCTAAATAAACCTCTGCTTTGTTTGATTGGCTTATCTAGTCAATCTTCAATTTCTAAAGGTTTAAATTCCCTGTGTGGGATTAACATCATTGCTCAGTTTCAGGAACAGAAGAGTTCTGTAACAATGTGGTTTAAGACAGTTCTGGCCTCATAGGCCTCATCACTTGCTTATAGACAACATTTATTTATGCCCCATGTGATAACTGAACAGGAAACAAGGCTAGCATTAAAAAAAATCCCTGAAAAAAAGGAAGAGTTTTTTAGTTCTTAGTTTAGCCAGCATTCAAATTTGTGTTCAAATTAGATACCTCAAAGTCCTTTCATAATCTGTAGAAAGAAAATGGCATTTCCAGGATGCATCTCATCTCATCTTGCTGTAATGTAGATGTGATCTAAAATAAAGCAGACAAATCAGACCCTGAAAATGCCTATTTCCCTCCACTGCCTATAAAAGGAGCACAGGCTGGCTGGCTCAGATGGAGACGCCTACACTCTGCATGTCTAAAGATAGGTGAGATAAATCCTGCCATACATCTGCTGCTGTTTCTCATATGGATTTCCCCTCTTTGTTGCTCTTACACATGAGGTTTCAGTATAATATTGAAATGCCTGTAAATGTGTAGGTGAGGCATACACATATATATGCAGTCTCTCTTGATCTCCATCTGCAAAAACAGTGGCTTGGGATACAAGGACTTTTTTCTGTGACTTAGTCAGTTTATGAAGTTTGCATCTGCTGAGTTGAATACTGACATTTGTCAGTCAAACTGTATTTTAATGTAATTTTTTAATGCTGAAAATATCTCTTCCAAGAAGGATGATTGAAATATTTTTGGTGTATCAGCAGAGCACTCCTGATATTTCCAGACAGAGAGCTCATTCTGCTGTAACTGTTGCCTGGCATTTCAAACTGTGTCTAGATGACCAGCTGGGACACACTCCTGTCTTTTTGAATAATGCTCCTCCAGCTGTCCAGATCAGGGACTGGGTGAGGAGTTCCCTGCAGTTCCCTGTCAGACACTGATGGCTAACAACAACATCATTGCCCCCACATGAGGCAGGGATGTGGCTCAGGCCTGGGGAGCCAAGAGTTCCCAAATCTGTAATGATTCGCTTTACCAAGGAATTTTGCCCAACTTGTTTCTTCCTGCACTGAATAATGCTGAGACCTTCTTCTTCACCTCTTCCCAGAAAATGAGTGCTAGTTTTCTTCTCAATGCCTTAAATGTTGTTGGTGCTGCTTAATACAAGCATACCTTCCTCTCTTCTTCCTATCTCTTTGCAAGCTTTAGTGTGGTAGGCACATTCTACTTTTCAGGAAATCCGGAATATGTTCAAAATGAATTAGAAATGGGGAAGTGGAACCAAGAGATTTGAAACCACAGAAACCTTTTATTAGAATCTGAAATGTGGTAATGTATTAGAGCATATCTCAGCTTTGTAGTGAAAAAAATATACACCATCACTACAGGATTTCAGCTTCCTTATAATTTATATAATTTCTCTTCTAATATTAGCAGGCTTATAAAATCTCCTGCTGTTACCTGAATATCTGAGGCTGTAGCTCTCTGCACTCTATTCTCTCTCTCCTCAATTTCATATGCTGGCTCTCCAGACTGATCAAGAACTAACCCTAAAGTTCTCTGTCACTTATAGAGACAACATTGCCATGGCTGCTGTACGTGGCTTGTTAGCTGGCCTCAGCAGCAAAACTGGGTAGTCCTAACAAGTTTTCATGCTTATTTCTCCACAAAACTGAAATGTTTCCATGTGTTTCTTCATTAAGTTCATGCCTGTGATCAATGCCCAACTTTCTATCAATACCTATTATTTCTCTTATAAAGCTTTGGTAATGGCTCACACAAAGATTGAAAAGGAGCATTCTTTCTTTGTAGAATATCCTACAGATAATATTCATTTCTTTATTTTTCCAGACTAGTGGGTACACATGTAACATGGGAGTATTTCCATAGTACCAACACAGCATTTTTTCCTTCCTAGTCTGTAGCAACTCACTCCACAGAGACAATATTTCTTCAGAAATGTTTCCACAAAATGCCGATGTTGATTACTTCATTTGGGGTTTTTTTGTTTGTTTGTGCTTATATTTTATAACTTTGCTCACATCCAATCACCTAATTAACTGCAAGGTTTTCACAGTTTGGTGTTAGCCTTTTTTAGGTAATAACATGTATTATTTTCAATATTTTTCTGCTTATTTCTCTTCTTGTACTGGTGTTTTCTGTTAAGAGGACATGAGTTTATTAACAGAAATTATAACTTAATAAGGGAATACAGTATTTCCCACTGTTGTGACAGCTACCATTATGCCAACCATTTGGCTATTCTTGGTAAACAGCTTGAAGTTGTCATTCAGTGCTTACTAGAGCATTTGTAAAAGCCAAGAAAGCCTGAAAAAGGAAAATTATATTTTCTAGGCTAGCAAAGAGGTAAATAGATGGAAGTGGCAGCCACCCTCCTCATAAGTATACTATTTCAGACTTCTTGTCCATTAGAACCATTGCTGACCTACAACCAGTTCTGCAAGGTTCTGAATTCTTTCTGGGTAAAGAATGTAGAATTTATTACAAAAATAACCCATTTGCTTTTCTTCCAATAAACCTTATTTCTCCTTATAAAAGCTCAATATATTTTGAAACATAAAATCAATTGCCAAGTGGATTTCTTTATCTCACACGCTCACCTAGGTATATGCTTAAATAATATGTAACCTATCATTTACATGTTATGTCAAGCTCTTTGCCCTCTGGGCCAAGCAAAACAAAAAGTGATGTCCTAGAAGACACTGCAAGATATGTCTAATATCTGACCTGCTCTGTGAGCTTACTTCAGTAGCTAGCCTAGGACATGAAGTGGTAGCTGTCTTTGCTCCTATCACACCAGCAGCCAAAGTGTGGTTTCATCTTCATGACTGCACTGTAAATGCATTCAGACTTCACACACAGATCCATGTTGGAGAGATGACATCATGGAAGTGTTAAATGCCTGATTGATTCATGGGAATTATTTGTTTTACATTGAGCCTCAGGAGAATTTGGGGACGTAGACTGTCTCTTCTAATCTAAAATGACCTTACCAGAAGTTATATATTTTCTAAGCTTATAGACTTTACATTTAATTTCACACTGTTACCTTATCCTTTTTCCCTGGCAATTATATTCCTTTATAGATGCCAGTAAAGCAAAATGAGGCTGTATTTCATTTTTGAATTTATATATATATGCAAACACATATGCATGCATATACACAAAGCTATATAAATCAGAATGCCTTAATTGAGGACATTCCTTTATATGTTTATTGTTGTTGAACTTGAATGCCTTGCAGATCAGATGCAGAGGAATTTCTGACATATTTTGGTTTCTTGAAGAGGGAAATAATGTTTAATTGTTAAAACTAAAATGTTTTAAGATTTACTAGATATGGATTTATGTTTCTTACACTGCAGATAGCGAACACAACAGAACCACACGAAAAAAATATTCTGCTTTGGAGCTATAAAGTGTTAGAGCTGACTTTCCCTGCTAGGTCATAAACCAGAATGAGTTATATGTTAGTAGCATATTTCTATTAACAGAACAAAAAAAAAAATCAAGAAAAATATAGCAGAGTCAACTGACAAGCAATGAAAACACACAGCTCATCCTTCCAGTTTAGCAAAAACTTCATGCTCTGTGTCTGATCCCTTGTTGCAACACTTGAATAATTTGCTTTAATTTTTTGGTTGGGTTTTTTTTTCAAATTTGTTGTAGTGCACTGGTGTACATTTTGTGGTGATGGATTAGGCAAATATCCTATGGAGCCTTCCAAATGGAACAAAGATTTTGTTTGCAGAAGAGTTTATATGAAAACCCAGGTGACAGATCAGAGTCCATCAACCTTACATAGGTCTAGAGGAGCACAGGGTCCCTTCTTAAAGAAACCACAGACAGGGATCAGGACACAGCCCAGACAACCAAGTTCAAGCTTCTGAATTCTAGACTTTTGCATCAGTAAAAGGGGAGACATATAAACTTCTGGCTTTGCCAAGAAGGATAAGGACTTGGCTCTGAAGAGCTAAATGGTGTGAAAGAAGGCATTATTTATTTCTTGTTCTTTTGAAATTAAAAATAGATTATGAGCTACTTATATTGGAGCTGTTGAGGTGTTTGACAGAAAGCAAGGACAGACTATGAAGTTTTCCCTGAACAGAGTGCTGGGTGAATGCACTGGTTTATGTAGATGCTTCCTAGAAAGGACCATTGGAAAGGTGGAAGAGTACTGGTATGATGAAGGGTACGCAATCTACTTCCAAACTGCATTTCCAATGCTATTTTTCATTCCTGTCATAACCAGTGTTAATTCTTGCTCTAAGCAATGCCTTACGTTACTACAATTGACACAAATTTAAGATATGTTCCCTTTTTTTAATTATGCCTTTTGCCTGTTATGCTATGGCTTTTGTAGATTTTTATTTTGCTTCCTGCCTCATGTGTAAGTCTGATTATTACTGTTGTACACTGCTTCAGGGGAAAAATACAGGGATTTCTTCAACCCATACAGCTGTGGATATGTGTCAAGCAGAAGTCCAGCAGTGACCTAATATTTGAAGCACTAGCCTAGCTTCAAACACCTGCCATAAAATAAACTTCCTGTGGGCCCATGAAGTAGCTACTCAAATTCTCTGTAGTTCACTTTTCTTCAGTAAAATAACAAGTCCTTCTCCCTCAGTAGTAATGTGATGAAAAATCATATCACTAAAGCTAAAGTATAGTTAGGCATGAAGGTTAGAATTATCAGATTTTAGGCAGGTGAAAGCAGCTTCCATCCCGGGATAGGAGTCCCTGTAAGCTTTAGAAGGAGAAGAATAAGAACAAGAATAAGAACAAGAAGAACAATAAGAATAAGCTATTATATTAGACACTGCCAAAGCTTTTGCTGCCTTTTGCTTATTACTTCTTCACTGTAGACTTTTCTACCAATAGCCAAAGCTCAGATCTTGCATTACTAAGTAATGCCATAGATTAGAGTGGATTCAGTCTTTGTGTGTGTATATGATTACAATACTTTGATATTTATGCACACAGCAAAAAAGCAACATTTCATTTGAAAGAATAGGATCAGCATCTACAGACAGCTTCCTATAAAGTCTTGCAAAGTAGGTCAGTAAATCAAATCACCAATAACACATTGCTTTTCTATGGATTGTTGAAAGCAGGCAAAAATAACCTCACTTAGCATATTTTATTTCCTGTTTATGAAATCAGTTTGACAATCTAATTTCATTTTTGGCCAAATCCTTCCTAATCATCTAAGTTTACTAAAAGAAGATTGTACAGTGTGAGATGATGCTTCTCAACATATCAGTAGACCTGGTTCTCTGTACCCTTAAATGCATTAGGGGGTTTATGCTTTTTTTTTCTTCTTATTTCCTGTAGAAATTACCAGCATGTTACAGAGGGGGAAAGGTTTACTATAAACACACAAACTAGGAAAATCTTGAAAAATCATCAAGTTGAAAATTCATTGCCTTTGTGAAGGTTTTGCTTGAGTTAAAAACAGACTCGGGCTCACAGCTAAGGTGGGAAGAGGCAGCTCTGAAAGTCAGAGGTCTCAGCAATATGACACCAGTCTAGAAAGCAAAGATGCCATATTTTACTGATTTCTTTTTTCCATTCACCTAGTACAATTGCAGCTTCAAATACATGTTAAGAACACGTCAGCTTTAGTGAAGCTCTGGCTTTTGAGAAAAGTTGCCCTTATTAAAGTTGAGCATTTCATAAGATAAAGATTTGTAGGAAATAATCTTCCTCTTTAGTTTAAACCACTAATTCTTCCTGGGCTGAATAAAAGATTTCAATTTTTCTCTTTTCCTATAACAGCCTTCACCAAGTATAAGGGGAAAATAATTCAGTGAAAAATTCACTGAATTTCAGTGAAAATGTTCTTTTATTTTTAGTCTATTCAAAAAGTAACTTTTCTAAAACACCCAGTATTTTGGGATGGGGTTTTGGGGGGTTGGGAAAACCAAGCAAAAATCTTTCCTCTAGAAACGGAGACTTTTAAAAACTTGTATGTTTAGAGGAGCTTGTTCTAACACAGTATGCAACCACTTGGTTTATGCATCATTTTCTACTTCTCCTTAATTCCCTGAATTATTGCCTCTTCTTATAGTCTCATCTAGTGTAATTTTGTGCTTTTTTAGTTGCTCCTTGTTCTTGAAAAAATCTTATTCACTTAGGACCTTCATCCACTGGAAATATGATTTGTTTGCTTGGGAAGTAAGCAGATGTAATATAAGATGGAAAGGACTGGGAAATTTTGTTTAAGATTCTGTGAATGTCAGAAGACTACACAGAGCAATAAATAATTTTTGTGAGTCATTTAATGCCGAAATATTTTATGTATCTTCCATGTAGTTCCTCTCTTGTGCTAAAAAATAGAAGAGATAAAGATTACAGAAACACAAACAGAAATAAATAATTAGAAGCTATAATTGTTGATTTCTTTGTATATCTATGGTTTGGTTTTTTTCAGCTTGAAAAAAACTAAGAGAGTGTAAACTAGACAAAGCATAATAGCAAATCAGAGACCTGCAAGGAACATCTGAAATTATACAATCCAGGGAAAGGTTGGGCAGAGCAGTCAGTAACAGACAAAACTGGGAGTCAGGAAAGAAATGAAAAACATACATATCATCCCACAGCTGGAAATGGGAAAGGAAGGACAGACCAGGATGACTGAGCAACAGGGAAAGAAGAGTGGTCTGTGGGAAGATGAGACTCAAAGAGACTGAAGAAGTGAGCAGGCAGCCATGCTAACCAGTGGAAGGCAGCACATTTCCAGCTGGTTCAAGGTTCCCACACACCTCTCCAGATTACCAGCCTGTGAGTGCTGTTGGCTTGGTCCCACAGCCCTTACTTACAAAGTTTCCCTCCCCTGTTGCTGGTGATTGGCACAGGGAGTTCTTTGTCAAAGAATGTGCCACCAGGGAGAACACCACGCTCTGGCATTGAGGAGAAGGCTGAGCATGATTTGGTTATGACAATTCAGTGTTTGTGCAGAGTGCTGCCTAGACAGTGGTGGCTGCATGAACTGGGTGTACCATCCAATCTAGGTAACACAAACAATAAGTAACCAGTAAGTACATCAAACATTACATGCTCAACAGAAAGAGTCATAAAGCACAATTAGCCTACTGTCTTTCTGTAATAAGCAGCACTCTGTCTGAGGGGCAGATTGGCACTGTAGGGTACACCTAGCATATAATACCAAGTAATTTTAATGACAATTCTCACACTGGTGTTTTGGCTTAAGCATTATTCCAGTTTCAGATCACTATTCCTAGGAGTATATAAACAGAGTCTTAATAAAGGTCTGGAATTCTATGAGATCTTGAGTGGAAAAAAAAGATAGAATCTCTATGTTGTTCAGATCTGATACATTCTCTCAACTACTTGTCTAGTAGATATGCTTTTGATTCTCTGTTCTGTAACCACAAATCCATTTAGTGCAAGGAAAGCCAAAGAGCAAGAACATTATTCCTATTATTCAAAAAGAAGTCACAGTGTAAAAGGTGGTGTGGTTTAACACCACATTCAAGACCAGGCTGGATGGAGCTTTGGGCAACCTGTTCTAGAGGAGGGTGTCCTATGGCAGAGGGATTAGAGTAAATGATCTTTAAGGTCCCTTCCATTTTATGATTCTATTATTCTACATTTCAGTGTATGATACTTTAACTTTTTTCTTTTTGTGAAATTGATGTGTACCTGATAGTTGGTTGCTGTTGATACCTCATTTTTATCTCTGATGTGGTTTTGCAGTGCATGCTAGGGCACCTACTCTGTTCCAACTTATTCATGTGTTTGTTATTTAATGCATGAATTTGAGGAGATTCTGGTAGCAGCTTAGGTGAAGTAAAGGAGTAGTCTCAAGCCATTTACTCTTAACAGGGGTCCACATTAAACAAAACACTTCCCATATTTGCCAGCTGGAAATCAGTAAAAAATCTCACAGGGGAATGAGTCTGAACTTTCTTTTAAGTCAGGGTCTGTGCAGTTTAGTACATCAAAACACTCTCATTTTCTGCTATTCTTTCTCAGAGATAAAAAAATAAATTAACAAATAGAGATTGACATACCCCTACAAGGCTTTTATTTACTGAGACAAAGACTGCATTGAAATGATATCCAGAAAATAACTACTGGAGGAAAAAAAAAATCTAGTAATAACAGATTTGTAAAGCGATTTACAGAAATCAGGCTGCAGATATGTGTGCATTCTTGATGCTATCATGTTTTAATGTGATTGTAAATAATGTCAGGAACAATAAGGGAGGTTAAAGATGCATCAGCCTGCACAGCACTGAATGTGGTTTGCCTTGAACTGCACTGGTTGTTGTCTCTTTTCAGCGTAGTTGGACAATGACTTCTCCTCCATTTCTGACATGTTGCTAACCACTGCCCAAGAGAGAAGTTAAAAGGCCAGAAATAGTTTCTGAATTAACTTTCACTTGAACAAATGATGACTTCTGCATTTCATATCAGCCTTTGTTCAGGAGGTAGCTTTGTATGTGATTGGTTTCTTTGATACTGTGTTAAGACAGCACAAGAACAGAAAGTCAGCCTTTTTACAGTCCCCATCAAACCAAAATTTTACATAAAATACTGTCAAAACAAAATCTGAGCCTAATCCATTTTCCTTTTGAATCACTCACTGCACTCAATTTCTGCATAATCCTGACTTTCATTTCCTTGAACTTCCATTTCCTTCAACTTCAGTTTCAGCCCATCACATGAGTAATGAGGAAGAGAGAAAAATCATTTGCCAGACTTTTTAAGGTTCAGGGGTTTGTGGTTTATTTAATCCTCAGGACAAATATTATTAATGACTTGAGTGAAACCTGTGCATTATAGGTAGGGGTTTTTTTCCCAAATCTGAGAAAAAAAGGGTAGAGGACTGAAAACATTCAATTTGCCCTGAAAGAAAAAAGAACAGTTCATCTCCATCTTCTCTATTCAGATGGAAGTACACCACAGACCAAATCTGGACTGCAGACCATCAACTAGAGTGCAGTAAATGAGCTGTACCCTGAGTTCTAAAAGCAGAACTTAATAAACACTTGTAAATTAAATTATAAATAATGTCTTCATGACCTTTCTCCAGGTTAAGTGAAAGTGATCTTTTATTTCGAAAACCCATGTGAGAAAGAAAGAATAAGATTGTATTTAATGGCAGAACAGTGTGTAGATAGTGTGTGTACATGCTCTGAGTACCTGCAGCCTTCCAAAACAGCAGTCAGAGTGGGAGATATACCATGTTGGACAGCTGGTTGACGCAGCTATTATAAGGGTGGTTGATGAAGAATGGGAATGCTGGACAACACCAGATTTGCCTAAAAAAAAAGAAAAATCACAGCAGAATATTAATGATTTGTCAAAAATTGTATGGTAATTGAAGGATAGAACTATTTTAGTCACACAAAAGGCCATAATGAATTCACAAAATTATCTAAATATGGTTGGATTTTAAAGCCTGCAGCACTGAAAGTTCCCTTGCCATCCAACCCCTGGAAAAGAGCATTTGATATATTAGGAATAACATAATGCTGAGGGTCCTGTGGCCTGATTCAGCTTTTATTGTGCTCAATGATATTTTGCAATGAGATACACCATTTTGGGAATAAATTAATGGCAGGATGATCAGACACACAAAACTTCCTTAAACTTCTTGTCCCTGAAGGCATCCCATGTAGGTCACTATGAAGCAGCAGAAAACGTGTTTTCTACCTCTCTGCACATTCATCTGGCTGTACTGGGTCATAGTGGGAAAGCCTCCCTAAGAAGATGAACCTGAATCACACACATGTGGTTTAAGAGTGCTTTTCTTATAAATACCTCTCCTAAGTCATATGAAGGTCCTTTTAATGAAAGAATAGAATTGGAACCAGGTAGTCCAAAATCTACCACAATTTCCTTCCCCTGGGCCAAAATGCCTAGAGGTAAGGATAGCCCGCAAAATCATTTCCCTCCTACAAGTTCTGGTCTGGATAGGACTATTCATGCAGCTTCCTTTAATCATCAGATTCTAAATTACTAAGGAGGTTGTTTTACATGTGTAGTAAGTAGACAGAGAGGGCCACTCTAACAGCTGATGTAAATATGCTCCACATTACTTCAGGCACTTACTTAACTAAATCATCCTGATCAGTGGAGAATTAAGCATCTGTTCTCCAGAAGGCAACTTGGATTGCAAGGTTTCAAAACCTTTTTCTCAGAAGTGTTCCTCTCCTCTCCTCTCCTCTCCTCTCCTCTCCTCTCCTCTCCTCTCCTCTCCTCTCCTCTCCTCTCCTCTCCTCTCCTCTCCTCTCCTCTCCTCTCCTCTCCTCTCCTCTCCTCTCCTCTCCTCTCCTCTCCTCTCCTCTCCTCTCCTCTCCTCTCCTCTCCTCTCCTCTCCTCTCCTCTCCTCTCCTCTCCTCTCCTCTCCTCTCCTCTCCTCTCCTCTCCTCTCCTCTCCTCTCCTCTCCTCTCCTCTCCTCTCCTCTCCTCTCCTCTCCTCTCCTCTCCTCTCCTCTCCTCTCCTCTCCTCTCCTCTCCTCTCCTCTCCTCTCCTCTCCTCTCCCTCTCCCTCTCCCTCTCCCTCTCCCTCTCCTCTTTCCCTTCCCCTCTCCCCACTCACCTTCCCATTCCCCACTCTCACTTTGTTTAATTGAACAAGAACAGCTCTGATTTAATTTACTCACCTTAGTTAAATGCTTAAGTCAGATGAGACAAAACCAGGTGTAGGCCCCTAACTTAGAGACCTACATGTAGATGCTGAAAGGAAACATTGTAAATACCTGTCAAACTAGCGTGTGATAAACACCAACTCCTCATGTAGCAAGGAAATACCATTCTCTTATTGTCTTTGTCCATCTGCACAAACAAGTCTTCATAAATATTCTCAATGAATGTATTTATGGCCTACCTAAATTAGCAGCACTTCTGATGATTGGAATGTTTCAAGCAGCAACTGAGCTCTTTGTACTGTGTGCTCCTTTTTAACAGATAGACTATTGCTTTCTTTCTGCTTTAAGCAAATAGAAGACTCAGTTGTGCTGTAAATATAAACAGAATTAATGCCAGCAACACAGATCTAGAAAAGCTTTAAAACCAGACAGGGTGGCTAGCCACTGTTATGCAGTCCAAGAGGACAGTGGGATATGTGGCAATGTAAATTAGTGCTCAGCTGTGTGAAGCCCAGACTTCCCTCAGCCAATACTTTGGGGAGCTACTTTTGTTACCACTTCGAGAGCAAATGTGAACTAGTTCCTCTGACTGATAGAATCAGACATCTGAATTTGGGTGGTCAGATTTAAAATTTAGAAGCACAATGCTGCCTAATTATCTGTGAAGGCAAGTTGCAGCCACTTGCAAGCCTTTGGGATTACCACAGTAACCAAGACCAGAATCCAACCTTACATAATGTCCTATTAAAATAAAAAAAAAAACAGAAGTACTAAGTTGAAAGCAACACAAGAGTGACAGTGTGCTGAGCTGAGTGATAAATTCATAACATATTTTGTCCTTAATGAAAACAGAGCTAGTTTGTGAAATAGTAGGAAAAAATGAAGAAATTCGAGGGGAAAAGGTTGTATGTCTAGGTTTTCTGTTTGTGTGAAAGTATGTATGGTATGTTCTCAGGGTGACTACAAGAATTCAAGTGTGTTTTTAGCTGTGTGGCTCCAACATCACAAGCTTGTTCCACTTCACGAAGTTATAAATCTGCTCCATCTTGTCAGGACTGTTTTTGACTCATTTACATAAAGTCCATGGCTAGAATTCATACTTTTTTCTAGATGACTCAAAAAAACTCTTGTCACAGTGAAGAGGGAGGTCCTGTGCTAAGCCTGACTGCAGCACAACGTGTGGAGAGAAGGCTGTTGCCTGTGTCCTGAGACCTCCTGAGCCTGTCTCCTGGGAGATCCATGACTGAAGAAATACCAGAGAAGATCCAATTCTTCTAACTTGGTAAGATTTGCAATAAATACCGTTAATTTAGGAAAGCATTTGATTTTTGTCACAAAACTTTAATTATGCTAAGTATATTTTCAAGTGCTTCACCTTTACTGAGTTCCAGAGATTTCTTGAAGTGTATCCAGAAGCTGAGCCTGAGTGACTACAGGGTTTGCCACTACACATTCTTCTCTCTTTCATATCTTCCCATTAGTTATCCATATCTGCATATCATGATGTTACTTCAACCATCCTGTATTGCCATTTTCACATGCCATGACACTTATGGCAAAATTAGCCCTAGAATATGCCTTGCAGCAGACCAACAACTGAACTCAGCTCTGAGCAAATCAATCTTCTGTCACTTCTGCCCTGCCTCACTACAAGTATGTGCATGTACATTGGTTCGTCCTGTGCATTGCTAAAGCTCTGTTCCTTTCTTGCATGAGCCAAAACTAATGGACAATAACATTTGAATGCTTCAAAAATCACATGAAGTGTACTCATGCGAAAATTATGGGCAAAACTTCAACAGGAAAACAAAAAAACCCACACTTTCACAAAGTTTTTTTTCAAAGTTGAAACATTGGTTTGGATTGCTGTTCCACAGTTAGCTGCTTACATAGTTTATTCCTCCTAGAAGTTTACAAGCAGTTCTGCAGAACAATGGGGAAATCCTAAGCAAGGAGGCTGTCTGCACAGAGCAGCTCAGAGCCACCAGAGACTAACCTGCCATGGGAAAATACTCTGTTGAAATAAAAAGTAATGTCAGCCCTGCTTTGAAAGTGAAATAATTGCTGAAATTATAGACAATTGCACAGGGCGGAGCCACTCCAGGCAAACACTCACACAATTGTCCTTGCCACAGTAAAGAATTAATAGAGGTAAGGCCACTCTGGAGTCACAGGTGAGAATCCAGTAAGCACCAAACAAAAAAAGCTAAAAGATGCTCCTGCCAACCTCATCGTCATTTCCAAGGTAATGCAGGGTAAAAATGAAGAGAACAAGTGGTGGTAAGGCTCCATTCTGTTGTTGCTTTCTGATTGAAAAAAAAAAAAAAAAGGTGAGGGAGGGATTAAATATTTCCCAGTATAGGTCCTAAATGTATGCCACAGCAGCACAGATTTTCTGACTCCCATCTTGCACTGACACCATTCAAGTTTCTTTGTTTAAAAGCTTTGAAAACATGGTACTTCAAGTATGTTCATTGGTAGGCAAGCTTCTATTTCACTCTGGTCAAATTACAAACTGAATAATTACAGCCTGTCTGCTAAAAACTCCCACCATAATTTCATTTGGCTCTAGTGTTCTAAACTCCTGCACAGCATAGCTGTATGCTAACAGCTTCCCTGTAAAAATGGGCAAAGCAATTACACATGCCAGCAAAAAGGCTCCCCATTCAATTTTAAAGTTTGGAAAACACTTCAGATTTTAACTGGGTGGAAAAGGAAGTCACCAGCCAAAGATGTGCTATCTGCTGAAACATCTGTGTTTAAATACACACGTGCAGAACTTACCAAATACACTTACAAGGCATGGTTTACAGGAAAGATGTGCTTTAGGAAAAAAAAAGTCCACCACAATAAGTAAATTGTATTTCAATAGAGGAGGGAGAATCAGAAAAACACACACTTTTAACTATTTTCTCCTTGTTTTCTCTACAAAGATTTGTGGACTATGGTCTCTCTAGAAAGCCACTATTCCCCCCATACTCCCTCTGTACGTGCTCTGTGAATTTCATACTCCTCACACATTTTCCCAAGAAATTGTCTGCACTAACCTTTGTTGATAGGTGTCAAAATATTTCACAGCAAAAAGCCACAGCATGTGTTGTAAATAGCAAAATGACCCGGTTTTGCAGAAGTTTTGCTTTTTATAGTACAGTGGGAATTCTATCAAATGAAACAGCTTCACTGCTTCTGTATGTCATATCAAGCTGAACAAGTGAACTGGATATAAGCATCTCCACTGCTTTTATCAAGATGTGAAATGTAGCAATAAAGTAAATCTTGCTGATGAGAAGGTAGATTTCGTACAGCACCAGCTGAAGGAAAAGGGCTTCTCAGTTGCTCATCCTCAGGATCCCAGACAGGAAATCTCACCCCCAGATTTCACTCTCGGTTACCTGCTCCCTTGACAATACCTGTTCACACTGTCCACACAATGCAGCCATTCTCTTCCAGCCGATGAACACCGGGTGGATCTATGTCAAACAGCAAAGTATTTTGATTGCAACACAAGCCTTTGAACTGAAGCTTCAGAGGAATGTTGGCACAGAACTAACAATGCCGAGCAATTAGCTTAAGTGCTCTCCCACTGAAATGTAATCACCATCTGAAATAAACCAGCTCCTGCTTCAGAGAGCAAAGAGAAGTTGATTTTGGTCGGAAGTCACCTGGCAGGGGTTCTCCACACCGGAGAGGACTGAAGAGGTGCCACATTTGCCCTCTGGTGCCGAGGCGTGAATGAGCCCTCCCGGCTCCGGCTGCGAGAGGCTCCTGGCGTGGTGGAGGTGGGCTGGGATGTCTCCTGGACCCCCCGAGTAAAAATAGGCCAAGAAATATGCAAAACTGGTTTGCTCATGTATCCTGCAGGTCTCCTGAGCCTGTAGGAATGTTAGCATCAGAAATGGAAGCCGGGACTCCCCGGAGCACTGCAGCTCTTAGAGTGGCTCCCAAGGGAGCACAGAAAAGAGGGTTCAAAGCACTTGGGGCATCCATATCTGTTCAGCAAACTGGTGAGTGACCGACCAGAGGATCCTTCACTGCCCTTTGTTACACTGCTTCCTTTCTCACATGCTCAAACACTGTGTTAACCCAAGGCTGCACTGGACACCAACAAGGACAGAACATAAGGACATCCTACTAGACACTGGAAATGTATGGATATCTTCCTACACAGTCAGATGAAGTCTTTGGTGAGGAAAAGCTCTTGTAGAGGCTTTAGTGACCCAAGCTGACAAGTAGCAAAGAGAAGGATTTTGTGTTAGACTCTTGGCACCATGCTTATGTCAGAAACTCATATGTACAAGGATCCTTCTCTATGCTGCCCAAAAATGAATGTTGCTGGAGCATGCAAAAGACAGGTAAAGAGCAAGAATTCCTAAATAATACCAATAATAAAATCCTCTTACTTTTGACCCGGAATAGTTTCCCAGGTGATACATCTGAGAGCAAGATATTGCAGATAAGGGTAGAGTGGGATGAAAGCAAGCCCTCCTGCAGCTGCCTTTGCTTTAGAGAAAGGCAGTCAGCACCATGCCCATAGCAGATCTGCACAAAGGCTGATGGGGCTGTGCCAAATGATCCTCACAAACGTGAAATAGGGAATATGATAAACTGGGCATAAGAGAGCAATAGCAATGCAAAGATCTTGATGATAAGCTAGAATCAAATGCCTAAAAATATCTTCCCACTTTACTCTGGAGGAGCTAAATTGGAATCTGTGCACTGCATAATACCGCCTCCCTACTCTCTGTGAAGAGACACATCCAGGTGATTCAGGTGTTCATCACACCCCAGGCATGCCTGCTTCCTGTCCATTCCCTTACACTTATGCAGGACTAGCAGTAATTTGAACATTCTTGACAGATGACTCTTTAATTCCCTGACAACACCAATTCTGCAACCTCCCCATAGCCAGTTCTGGTCTATTGAGAGCATGATGCTAATAAGGCCAGGGCTGTAGATGCAATCCTCATACTGGCCATTTGCTATAGATTGGACTTAATGATCCTTTTGGGTCACTTCCAACACTGGATGTTCTGTAACTTCTGTAAGAAAAAATAAGACTGCAAATAAAAAAAAACAATCTTTGCTATATAAGTGTCTTTCTGACAAAAAATGAAATTAACTAGTACTTGCCTCGTGCTCAGCAAAAATCTAAAAATTCTTATTGCTCTTTTGTTTGTGTAATGATCTCCTGGTATCAATACATCATTAGGCTCTTAGCATACAATTACATCTTAACACTTAAAATCTTTTGTCTGTAGCAGAAAGCAGCTCTTTCAGAGTTACAGTCTTAACAATTTTTTCTAAACTAAGCAATTTTTTAGGTCCTCTCTGAACTTTCTTCAGCTATTTTCATTAAAAATTAGGACACAAGATGAATGTGTTCCCTTAGACAAGGCCTCCTGGTGTCCAAGAATAAAACACAACAGCATCAATATCTTCATGCAATTGTCCCCTTGTCTATTCTGCTGCCTCTTGCTGCCATGCATTTGTCAACTAATTTTTGCTCCCTAAGTATACCAGTCTGTCCTACTCATCACTGAACTTCCTTTTACCATTTTAAACCACTTCTACTTCTTTCCAAAGTCATCCTGAATTTTGATCTTGTCTTTCACAGCCTGTGTAATGTTTGAATCTACGCAGATTTTCTCTCTGCCTTACCATTCACTGCTGTTGAAACCGGCAGAGGAATGGAACCATTCTTGCCTCTTGGTTTGAGAAGAAATCACTGGCAAATTCTCTGAATGAAGCTTTCTAACCTTCTGTGTAAGTCCTCCTGAATCATCTTTCCCTGGATTGTCAGTCCCATGATTCTCTCTCATAACTTACCCTAAAATCAGGATATAATATACTGATTCTACTCTTTGCTCTTATCCTCTATGCTGGTTAACCTGTCCAGAAAGGAAGTCTGATTGATTTGACATTATGTAAGTGTAAATAAATGCATGTTAGTTTCTCGTTACAAACTTAGGGGCCTCAAATAATTGATTATTTGATTTGATATATTTAGCCTTATAAATATATTTTAATCCTTTCTTTTTCTCTTCACCCTAACCTTTTTTTTTCATAGTTAATAGTTTGTGGTCAGAGCTAGATTTTTTTTAACTGTGGAGATACAGAAAAGCACTGAATATTTCATTCTATTCCCTGTTTTGTTCATTAGTTGCTTAGGTCCCCATAAATAATGGAACTGTATCTTCTCTAATCATTCCCTTACTTCTAACATAAGGTTATTGTTTAATAAAGCTGTGGCTGCATAACAGTCTTTCCAGAGTGATAAATGTTCTGCATTTCCCAGCATTCTATAAAATTTTAAATTGCTCTAAGCAGAATTTTCAGCCATTTTGTATTCATCTTGTAGTTCAGCTGAACTTACCACATTTCTTGAGTTTGCTTAGGAGAATGTTGTGTGAGGTTGTATGAAAAGCTACAATAAAATCAAGCTAGTGTACAGCTCCTTCTTTAAAGAAATTTTTTCTAGCCTCCACAATTAAAATCTACAGTGTTTACTTGCTGCTGCACACATAAAACTAAAGGGTCAAAAAAGAGAGAGACAGAGTTTTTAAAGTGATCCCAACCAGACCTATGAGGAGCCGTACGTGACTGTGCTCCCCATAGCTTCCACCTCTTACCAAACATGCAATGCAGGTGCTCAGAGCCTTTGCTTTCCTCAGTGTTTATGAAAATATAATCCTGTTTTTAAATCTGGATGTAATTAGTGGTAAGAAACTCCCATCAAATTAAACAGAGACTATTAGAGAGAGTGTGCAGCAAAGCTAGGCTGCAACCTTGTGACTGCCAATAAAGCTACCTGCCAGCAGCTCTGCTGTGCTGATCCAGCATCACAGAATATGGGCTTACACATCAGAATATGTCCCATCTGCTCTTGTGCAGTGTCTGATTATGTGAGTCTCAGGCATGAATGTATATGTTCATGTGGATGTTTGGGGCCAGTCCTGTTCAACACCTTCACTGATGATCTGGATGGGGATATTGAGTGCAGCCTCAGTAAATTTGATGATGCTAAGTTTAGTGGAAGTGTTGGTCTGCTCAAGAGTAGGAAGACTCTGCAGGGAGACCTGGACAGACTCAATCAATGGGCTAAGGACAAATACATGAGGTTAAAAAGGTGAAGGGCTGGATACTGCACTTGTGTTGCAGCAACAGCATGCAGTGCTATGGGCTGGGGGGGAAGAACTTGAGAGCTGTTCAGTAGAAATGGACTTGGAGGTGCTGGCTGACAGTCAGCTCACTATGAGTCAGCATGTGCCCAGGTAGCCAAGAAGGCCCATGACATCTTGGCCCTTATCAAGAGTAGCATATCCAGCAGGCTAAAGAAGTGATCATCCCTCTGTACTCAGCATGGGCGAGGCCTCACCCTGAGCGCTGTGACCAGATCTGGGCCCCTCACCTTACAACAGACTTTGAGGAGTGTGTCCAGCAAAGGGCAGCAAAGCTCATGAAAATCTAGAAATGTGTCTTAAGAGGAGCAGCTAAGGGAGCCGGGTTTGTTTAGTCTCAGGAAGGAGCTCATTGCTCTCTGCAGCTCTCTGAAAGGAGGCTGTGGTGAGGTGGGGCCCAGTCTCTTCTACCGGGCCTTCAGCGAGAGGGCCAGAGGAAATGGCTTTAAGCTGAGACAGGGGAGATTCAGAATGGATTACAGAAAAAATGCTTCACTGTTAGGGTGGTCATGCATTGGAACAGGTTACTTAGGGAGGTGGTGGAATCACCATCCCTGACAGTGTTTCTCTGATCTGGCACTGTGTGTTGGTTTGGTGGTTTAGGGGTTACAGTGGTAGTGCTGGGTGGATGGTTGAACACTTTGCTCTCAAGGTCTCTCACAGCCTTGGTGATTCTATGATGATTCTGTGGTATTTGTACTCCTCTGCCGTAATGTTTTCCACAATGACTCTGGATTGAGGAAGCAGCTGGGAAACTGAGGCACAAGGGAAACATGCAGTGTGTCCACAGCCACACTGGCTGAGGCCAAGTGGGCAGGCACTGCAGTCTGGCCTCATAGTGCAGTCAGCCAGCACTTCCCCTAAAGGCCCACATAGTTTCAGTACTTGTTTCATTCTCTATTTGTGTCCAGTGGTTAAGTTTGGAAGGTTACTTGTGCTATGACCAGCTCCTTAACTCCATCAGATCAGCGTTCACATCTTTTCTCCATCCCCTAAATACTAAATTCTATTGTATGAAAAGGTCCTTTAAACTAAATACATTTGAAAGTGCCCACAGTTGTTTTCATTTTCCATTTCTCCTGATTTCTCTACTCTTCCTAATAATTTTGCTTTACTGTTTTCCAGTCTATATGGGTCCCTGCAACTGAATAATTATCCTGTCTTCATCCTGTGGGTTGTCTTCAAAATCACTCTGAATTTCACCCTGACAAAAAACCAACTCTCTTTTCTTCTCTTTTTTGTGCTTCTGTCCTCTACTTTACCTTGTGTTTATTTGCTTTGACTTACTTTCTTTTTACATTTCAAGCTCCACAAGGAAGGACAATGCTGGGATGTGTAAAATATATCATAATTGCATGAAGCCACCTAAGAAATAGGAATATAAAAAGGTTGTTTTTACAATCAAAATAAGCACATGTTCTTTACTGTTTCCTATAAAAAAGAAACAAATAGATTTATGGCAAGACCTTGTTCCAGCACCTAACTGGTTCAATCTTTTCCTTCTCCCAGCCAAGCAGGCAGTAAGCAGACATGGTAACTGCTTTTTTCAGAGGCAGAGTTAGGGTAATGCCTTTGGGAGGCAGAGGTCTGCACTAACTGACATATGATGTGTCTAAAAACCAAGACAGAGATGTGCTGTTTTCAATTATGTTATTTTATTTCACTTCATTGTTATCAATGATAATCTTTGGAGGAGCAAGGGAACAGTTGCTGCCTGCTCCCCTTTGTTTGCCCAGTCATTCCACACAATATCCTTGCAGGATATTTTCCATGCAGAGACCCCACAGCACATCTGTTTCCAACATTTTAGAGGGAAAAGTTATTTTTAATACAAAGAGGGTATTAGCCACAACTACATGGGTGGGATTGACAGATTGATTTTGAAGCTATCTTTTGAGAGTGACATTTATTAAGATTAATCCATGGGCCATTTTTCCCAATATGCACTTTTAAGCATCAAAACCAAGTGTGGTTGTCTTCCTACCAACAAATTTATGTCAACAGAACAAAGAGGACTTGAAATTCTGGTAAGTGAAAACTTTCTGGTGGACTGGCCACCTGTGTATTTTCAGTGCCAGTGTATCTCAAATATCTGCATAAACAAATCATAATTATTTTCCATGCAGAATAATTTATTTAATTTTTTTAATCAAACAATGCTTCAGCACTTCTTACTTCAATCTAGATGATCCTTAATTTCGTTTCTAGGAGATAGTCCTTGAAATAGTGGTTGTCTGAAGTGGTACTTTAAATGTCAGCTCTGCTGAAATTGTGCAATTAGATCATGACTGATGTGGCTTTCTAAAAACCAAGTCTAAAATTTAACCCTAAAAGAGTCTTAGTCCAAGTAATCCACACTAATGAAGAACACTGTGGAAGAATAAATCACTTACTGCAGAATGCACATATAATTGAACGCTACAAAATTTACTTTAAAGGGACATTGGAAGTACCATTTGGAGTTGCAGAAAGTTTTGCTCCAAATTTCACTGTATGGGCTATTCATCTGTTAAGCAAACAAAAATGTCTCCAGGCAGAGAATTCAAGTTCAAGTCCCTGGTATTTCTCAACAACAATCAGATGAAGCAAAACATTAAAGGCAGTTCTGCAAATCTTCCTGTGAGATGCACAGGAATTAAAAAGCCTGTTTGCCTGAAGGAATATTAAGTGAAAAAGCAACTGCAAGTCACACTACAAAACAATTGGGCTGCAATCATGTGCTGTTTAACTGCCTGTTTGGGAGCCTTGTTCACTCATAAGCTTGTTTTCTGGTATCCTAAGTGCTAGGTCAAAAACACTGAAGCCACAGAATGCAAATGTCTGGATCAGAGTAAAGTTATTCAGCAGGCAGCTCAAATCAACTTGGAAAAAAACAGTGGCTTTGTAGCAGTAGATACTGTAAGCCAGATATTATCTTTTCATGCTGCAGTCTCTGGTTTTCCCACTGCTGCCCATAAGCATTTTACCCATTTTTTCTGTGCCTTCCTTCTCACTTCACCAAAAGGCCATTTTCTGCATTTGATTGTTGTTTAATTTAAATGCAAATTCAGGATCAGTCTCTTGTCTTCTTAGATATTTACTAGAACTGGAACATTCATCTTAGATATGCACCATGTCACACCTGCAAATTTTGATTTTGTTGTAAAGTCTGGCACCTAATGGGGAAACCCAGCTTCATTAACTTCATCAGCCACAGCCATAGGTTTTTTCTTGCTATCAGCTATGATATTGCTACTTGCATACAGCTTCTGCCCATCACAGTCCAGTTTGAAGTCAGGTGGGAGTATTGGATCTCCCAGATTTCTAGGGAAGAAGAAACTATGATAATGAACAATTGCAAGAATGCACTGTGGTCATGGGAAGTTCAGCAACCCATGTTGGTGAGCACATGTAGAGCAGAGCAAAGCAATGAGTAGACAAGTGAGCCAAGAGCATTTTCATCCTCCTTGCTGGGACAGCCATTACTGAATCTTAGCAGGACAAAGGCTAATTATATTTTCTATAGTTTTTGATAGTACTGCACATGTTGCTCGCAGAGCATTTTGGCTTCCCCTTCATGTAAAGGCAGTTTGCCACCAGCAGGGAAGAAGGGGTGTCCAGGAGAACTGCTGTGCACCACAGGAGAGCATGTGCCCATACAGATGAAGTGGCATTTCAGTTCAACACCTTTACATTTCAGCGACACATCAATGATGATTCCACAAGCAAGAGCCAAAGTAGTCTGGCAACAGTCCTGCTAAGAAGTTCTCACCATGTGTCCTTTACACCTTGTTTTTAATCTGTGTTGGGTCTTAGGCACTCTGCCTAAAGGGCTGTCTCATATTAACAGCCATTCTCCTCCAGACCCCAGCTGGGCAGCCTGTACCACTTTCCTGCTAGGGTGTCTCTGAGCAGGCTGCAGTAGAACTCCCTCCTTAGAGCCACCTGAGCTGGTCCCTCCAGCCACATGAGACTATGCAAGAGCAGAGAAGACAGAGAGTACCTGTAACAAGAGCATCTGTTCTGTTTTGCCAAGATCTTTAGTACCCAAACTGCCAAGTAAGGCTGAATGCTGATAGTTCGAGAGTTTTGCATGTTTTAGACACAGCAGTTTGCCCCTTAATATGTGTTTGGGCTGCAGCTCAATTTATTAATGGAAATGCTGTGATTATCCTGTCATGATCTTTAGAATCAATAGCTGCAAATCAAACTATTTGGACTTTTTCTTCTGGTCTATGAAGGGATGATGACTCTGGGTACATAAAATATTGTAGGTTACCATTTCTTTCTAAACCTACAGTGGATTTTTTGTGAAAATCACAGCTCTTAAATGAAAAGCAAAGTATTGTAGCCCATCCATGTTTTTAGCTTCCAAAGTAATATTTTGGCATTAGAACACAATAGTCTTTGGGATAGTCAGCTACATTTGGAAAGAAATGTAAAATATAACAGCTACCACAATCATGTTAACTCAGCCACACTGTACACATATGACTTCTGTAATCATGAATGGGTGCAAAAAAAGAGACACTTGATCTCATTTCCAGCAGGCTGGGTACCTGGTGTCGCACTGAGCAGCTGAAGCACCAAGGGCTCTGGAGCAGTCCTGGACTGACTGCTACTTTCTCATTAGGGCACACAAAGACAGAAACGTTGCACATGAGCGACTGTTTAAAAAATGCAGTTGCTAATGGTGATCTAAGGCAGCACAGGAATCTGTGGCACAGCTTGGAACTGAAATTTAGCCTGTTGAGCTCTCTGCATAGGCAGATTACTGTCCACTACAAATTGGACTAAAGTGTGTACCATCAAAGACATTATTTATTTTTATTTTTAATTATTCATTTCCTCAGTTCTTTGCATTTTGATTCACAATATTTGCATTGTAATACCTGAAGCTCTGATAGTTTAATAAACACATAAATTAATCACTGAGTTTTTCTATCAGGCTATCCTATCTGAAACAAATAAAAACCTATCTGAACAAATAATCTCTCAAGCATTAAGCTAAGCAGAATAGAAATAGAAGGAAATACTTTGGAACTACTGCACAAGCTCCATTTTTACAGAAGCTAGTGATGTTTATAATGAGTAGATTTTCTTTTAAAAGCACTAAAAACCATCCGAAGAATTGCTCAGACTAATTTCAAGAGGTCTAAAATTACAAAGACTCTACAGAAGAAAGCAGCATTAGAATCTACTCTTCAAAAAAAATCCCAAAATACCAAAAGTTCCAAACAAATCTAATAGAAATGAGGCCTTCTTGTTGACCTGGAATTTCACAGACTTTTCCTCTTGCTGTCATTGTGCAATGCTTTCTTTGGGGAAAAAAAGAGTGATGGTGTGAGGGAGAGAGAAAGGTTGGGGGAAACTTCAATGAAAAGATTGGCAGTACTTCTTGGAACCACTACTTGTGCATCCACATTGAAGTGAGTTTGTCCTATGAATGACAAGATAACTTTGAAAAGGTTTGTTATTCACTAAATGACAATACTCAGAAAATTACATCACTGCTGTATTGTTTTATGTTAGAAGAGCTCTCCATGACCTGAATTCTCTTTCTGAGCTTGATTTCATCTTCTAGTTTATAGAATCAGAGAATCATTTTGGTTGGAAAATACCATTAAGATTAAGTCCAACCCTTAAACCAGCATTTCCAAGTCCACTACTAAACCATGTCTCTAAGCTCCACACCTATGCTTCTTATAAAGACCATAATGGTGATTCAACCACTTCCCTGGGCAGCCTGTTCCAGGGCTTGACAACCCTTTCTGTGAAGAAGTTTTCTCTAACATGCAACTTAAATCTCCCCTGGTGTAACTTGAGGCCATTTCCCCTCATCCTATCCTTGTTACTTACCAGAAGATAACAAACCCCACTTCAGCACAACCTCTTTTCAGGCAGAGCACAGTAATGTCTCCCTCAAGCCTTCTCTTCTCTAAGTTACACAACCTCAGCTCCCTCAGATGCTCTTCACAAGACTTATGCTCTACACCCTATGTATTACTGTGTGGAAGCATGTAAGAATGTCTGACTTCATATATAATTTCTGTAGCTAGACAGATATTAACTGGAATCTGCCTGCCTTGGGGGACTGGTTGTAGTTTTATTTTGCTGCTGCCAGTAGCTTGAATTCAGCCCAGGACTTAGAGACTGGAAAAAATGCCATTGAACACCCACTCTCACAGAACCTGGAGAAGGCAACATATTTTAGGTTCAAACCAAGCACAACTCCAGTCCAGCTTTCCTGTATCCAGAGGGAAGGTACACACTTGATGAGGATGCTCACTTAAGATATTGGTTCAGGACTACTGCTGCTAAAATCACTGAAAGTGATGACTATCCTCTGAGAGTAATCACATCTTTCTATGAAGTGAACAGATTTCATTCTAGCTCCTAACAGGCAAATACCAAAGTGATAAGAGAGGACACTGAATGCCCTCTCAGCCTTGCGGGCAATGCTTGCCTGATGAAACTGGGATTGAAAGGACAAGGTAGTACAAAGAGGTTGAAAAAAGGGTTGCACCAGTTCAAACAGTAGGTTAAGAATGTTCTTTCACAAGGTTTCAAGCGCTTCTTCTCATCACTTTAAATCTGTTTGTAAGATAGTGACTGGGTGATAATGAATGCTATCCACTTACTGCACTTGCTGAATATATTGATTAATTGTGCACAACACTTTGAAGATAAAGCACTGTGTTGTTAATAAACACGGTCTAATGATTCTCTCCTGGCTTTTTTAGCACTCCTCCTACTTTGTCCAAGGTGTAAATACCTTACTGCAGCTACAGGCAGGCAGGCTGGCCAGCTGCATGGGCCACATGCTGATTTCAGCTGAAGGCTTTCACATCAATTGTTTTGTGGCTGTTCCCCTCCATTGCCAACACACCGTGCTATCTCCTCTTGCTGTTTTCTTGCTGGCTTGCTTCGGGGGCAGGATAAGGGAATTTCCATGATTCCTAGTGAAAAGGGCCTTCCTTTGCAGCAAGCTGCCACTTCCCTCTGCCTAATACACAAAGACAGCAGACAACAGGAGCACAACTGCTTTCACTAGCTGGTAAGAGTCTTTGAGTCGAACAAAATTACTTAACGAGAGGAAACACTAATTTCCTCTTCACTCTCCTCACCCTGCCTCAGAGCAATGCTAGGGAGGCATTTTTCTTTCAGAAAAGAAAGAACTTTTCCCAGCCACAGGAGTGTGACAGAAGAGGCTGCTGAAATCAGCTGTTAACACAGATTGATATGTTTTTCACACCTAAAAAGACCTTTTGTTTCGTTTTCTCTCTTGGACTCCTGCAGCACATGTTTTGAAAAGACAATGAATATTGCTTTCACATGAAATTGCAGGCATGCACGACTTTAAAGGGATTCAGAATCAGGCAAAGCACCACAGGAAAACAAAGAAGCAATGTGAAACACTTAGCTGCTAACGCTGGCTGTCAGTGAGAATTAAACCTTTTGTAGGGCACCCGTGTCAACCTCACCTGGGTTAAGAGAGCTGCTCCATTAGGTGGTGGAAGCACAGAGCTCGTGGGAACTGACCCTGACAACGATTATGCATGAGCTTCATTTTAAACCCATGGAAACACTCCCATTTGGGCTATCAAATATGAGACCAAGGCTGCAGAATCTCTCAGTGGGACACATATCTCAAACATTCAAAAACAAACAAGATTTTGGTTGTAGATTGTTGCTGTTGTGAATACTCAAAGCAACTAAAAATGAAGCAAAACATCTCCTTCACTTCGTGTGATGCACACATCAGTATTTTGAAACAAAATTATCAAAATCAGTCATCTCTGCAGCTAATCCTATGGCTCTTTTTCACTGCCTAACAGCATGACAGCAACCATATGAACCTTTTCCCATACCTGAAACATACCTAAATCTCTCTTCTGTTTCAATCCCTTCATACTTACCAACTTCACTCGCATCAGATTTTTCCTTAATGATACCAATTCGGCTACTTCTATCTCTAGACATTTTTTAATAAAATTTCCAGGAAATCAATATTTACCAAAACCTCAGACTAGGACATGGTTCCAAATTTTTTTATGAGGGAAGAGATAAAAATCCAAACCATCAGTTCATAAGCCTTATTTTCTCAGGAAAACATGGCAAAAATAAGAATGTTTGTCAAACAACAAAAACTGCTAGAGGATAAATGAGCAGACATAGTAAATGAAGGGGTTTTTTTCTACCCTTCTTTGCCAAATTAGATTTAAATGTGTTCTACAGGAAGACTTATGATAAGCCTGTAATACAGTACTGTGATCCATGGCAGTAACCATTTTGAATAGGATGCTATTAACACACAGAAGTCATCTGTCTGTTGCAATTCCATCAGACTATTCCATTCTGAGGTCAAAAATGTTTTTCCCCTATCCATCTGCTCCAGTTTTGGAGATTCATTGAATAAAGAAGACAAAAATTCTAAATGCTGAGCAAATCTATTTTAAGAAGTATATTTATCACAAATCTAATGTGTTGGATGACTAATAACATACATGTGTGCACTGTGCTTGCCAAAAAACATCAACATTTCCAAATAGTTACCACATTTACAATTAAAATAATGTATTTGCCAAATGTTTGGTTGTTTTTCTTTGTTTTATTCAAATGATGATTTCTCTTCTGTTCCAAGTGCAGAACAAAATTTCCTGGGTATCAGAAGCAAAACATTAGAGAGAGATTCTAATGTCTGATAGAGCCCCTTTCAGCTCTCAGCTATACAATATTGCTTAGATTATATCTGACTTGTCATTGTTGTAGGAGGCCTAACAGCATCCTAACAAGGAAAACTGAAATGAGGCTTTAAATTTCATCTCTTACAAGTCTCTTGCTTGTCAGTTGCAATTGTCCAGCCATTTCTCATGTTGCTTGATTTCTGGCTTGTGCTGCCCCCCCTGCTGCCTCCGTCCATTTGTAAGTGATGGAGGCAGGAAAGGAGGGTGGCAGCAGGAGCTCACACTCACAGCACTCTCATGCCCCATGCTAACTGGTGTGCAGAAAGCTTAATATGGGAATGTTCCTGCTGCCTTATTGACTTCTGCTCTGAGCTTGGGCCAGGGAGTGGGATCTCACAGAAAAAAATAGAAAAACAGATGATCAAAGAAGGAAACCGCATTGCCTCTTTGTGACAATCTCATTCTTAACCCTCCCACCTACTTCAAGTACAGACAGCTGCAACTTCAGTAGGATGTAGAAGTTGAAAGTCAAGTATTGTCAAAACCACAGATTTCAGAAGAGAAAACACAAATGAAGAACTTAGTGATTGCTTCCCATGACTTTTTTCCCTTCTAACAGCAAAAAGGGATGTTGAGGCTTACCCAGTGGTTGATCTAGTGGTCTGCTGCCTGCATGTTCCATTCTCTCATCCCATTCCATTCTCATTCCAATATGCCACTGTAAGGACCATCCTGGCAAGGTAGTAAACCAGCTCAGGGAGCAATATCATCAGGCATTCTGGAAGCAGAATATATAGATCTCTTTTCCTTGTTTTCTGATTGTTGGCTCCCAAAAGAGGCTTATTTTATGGGGTCAGATATGTACCAAACCAAACCAAAAGGCTGGGGAATTATTAGGCCAGAATCAGGGAAGGGGATGGGAACCATCAATCATTGAAGAGAACCTTAAACCAGCTTAGTTTAAACCAGATAATGTGAAACCCCTCTTGAAGAAATTAATTGTCAAGGACGTGTTACAGGGGGAAGGACACTCAAACAGAGGGACTAGGTGTTCATTAATCATAATTTGCTACTTTCAGCATTCATTTCCTTACTCCCATGTATCACCACGCTGAGAGAACTGCTTGGGAGAGGTGCCAAAGGCAGCAGAAATATAGTTAGAGTGAATATTTGGGAGACAGGAGATACAGACACAAGCTCCAGTTGCTGCTTTAGTATGGATGAACAGTCTCAAGATTCAATATCCCTGCTCCAGGCTCTGAGCTGTTAGGTGAATCACATTTGCTGCAGGAATCACATCATTGGGTTAGGGTTGCATTGAGGGTATTTTAGTTTGGGCACTGGGAAGCTATGCAGGACTTGGCTTAATTCCAGGATGCAAAAGGAGTATACCTTTTTGTCTAGTTAGATCTCCATGTTTGGCTCTTTTCTTTAATGAAGGTGAAGTTCATCCTCCTGGACACTTATTTTACTAGTTAAGTTATATTTTATTACTGTTATATAATTTTCTTTCTCAGACAGCTAAGAAAAGAAGCTAAATGCAAACCAAAACAAATCCAGCAAGACTAAATAACATCTTCGAGGTACTATAACATTGGCATAGGTCGTCTAATCCTTGTAGACTTTACCTTCACTGGAAGCATTGCATACTTAATAAGCAAACCCATCGACTGACAGGATTCACACTCCTCTTACCAGCATGGTACAATTCTTCTCCATTTCAGTGCATCATTCTCCCAAGGCCTTTTTAGCTCAGAATTCCAAGTTTCATATAATAGCCGTACAGCTTGCAGAGCAACTGAGGCAATCTTTTCACTGTATTCACCACTGGCAAGGGCTCAGCTGAAGGATCAGGGCCACTGTTAAGAATTGCATTTCAGAGATGAAGCTGCCCAGTTACACAAGCTCAGAAAATAACCAGAAACCTAGAAAATTCAGAAAATACATGAAAAGTTTGAATGAATGGTAGAGGAGAAGTGTAAAGAATGAAGGCTTAGAGAAGGCATTATCACAGTTTTCAAATACATAAAGGGGTTTTTTTGAAGAGACTAGAACAACCTACCTGCTTTAAAATCCTTGTTAACCTAAGGGGAAAGTGTTTCATCTGCAGTAAGGAAGATTCAGATGGGATATTAGGATTACAAAAACAGGACAGATGGCCTGTAAAATGCTCAGACCTCCATCAATGGAGATTTTTAGGAGAACATAGAATCATAGAATTATGGAATACTTTGGGTTGGAAGACACCTTGTAAAACTCATCTAGTCTAATTCCCTGTAAAGAGCAGGGACATATACAACTAGATCAGGTTGCTGAGAACCCTGTCCAGCCTGATTTTGAGGATTTCCAGTGATAGGTCATTGACTACCTCTCTGGGTAGCCTGTACCAGTGTATCACCTCTCTCACTGTAGGAAATTCCCTTTTATCTACTCTAAACCAACCCTCTTTTAGTTTAAAATCCTTATCTCTTGTCCTACAGTAACAAGCCCAGTTAAAATGCTTCTCCCTATCTTATAGACTCCTTCAGGTACCGAGAGGCTGCAATAAGGTCACCCTGGAGCCCATATCTTCTCCAGGCTGAACAGCCCCAACTCTCTCAGCCTTTCCTAGTGGGAAAGGGGCTCCAGCCCTCTGATCAACGCCTTGCTCCTCCTCTGGGCAAACAAGTTAAAATTTACCTGTAGGTATATGTGGTACTGCCCCAAGTCAGGGCTATGTTCTAAATACCTCAGAGGGCCTTTCCATCTGCCTGGGTCTGTGAACCTCCATGTGTGAGGTCACACAGTAGACACAGTCCCAGGAGGAGAACCACAAGTTGCAGAGGGCCTTCTGCATCCAGTGGCGACTCTTTGTGTGACAAGTCTTGGGAGGAGGCCCCACTCTGGATGAGGAGCTTTCTCGAAGGAAAGAAGCATTCAGAACTACCAAAAAGGTGACCAAAACCCTGATTTGCCTGTGCCACTGTGCAGGACAGTTCCTTAGTTGATGTGATGCGACTGAATTTGCTTTGCAATCTGCTTTCTCAGAGGAGCACAGTTTATGCAAGAATTACTAGAATGAAATATAGCTGCAGCCTCAACTATTAATCACTTTGGAAATGAAACCCCAGGCTTTCTTGCACTGCACACAGGAAAGGAATACAAGCACAGACTTGATGCATATATATGTGTATATATACACACACATAAAACAGATCCATTGGAAAACAGAGCATCTGTGTTTTGTATTTGCAGAAACCTATACAAACCCTCACAATTCACTTCAGATTGCATGAGTTCCAGTTATGTGATGTGCCTGTGATAAACATGGGGTTTATTACATCCTGAGTTATTGTCCACAAGAAAATAACTTAATCTTCTAATAAATTAAAACATGAAAAAATCCAGGCATTTTTAAGACTGATGAAAAGAGGACATTTTATCCTGATGAACTAGAGCTGTTTACTGCAGACAAAAGACAGCAAGTGCACTTTGGCTAGTTCTACATTGCATCTCTCTGAGGACAAACATCACTTTATTCTGGCCTGAGTCCAAGTGAACCAACCGTTTTCATCAAGAACATTTTTAGATACTCTGACAGAGTGGCAAAGGCACTCCAAATGTGATTAATGGCAATGGGAGATCACACCAAAGGTTAGTGCTTTTTCAGCTGTTGGCCACTGTTCTCAAACCAGAGATTTGGATGCATACTGGCCACTTATTTCACCTACTCATGCAGGGCAGTTTTCATATGGCAAATGAAGATTGCACTGCAGTTCTGGTAGGCAAATGTAACTGAGATGTGCAGGATAATTGAAAGTTTATTAGTCCATCTTCGTGCTGCTATCTAACCAAAATCCATCGAGTTGGATATCCCAGGCCTAGCAAACCTCATGATTTATGTATGCCAAAAGCTGCTTTCAAATACGTTCATCCTTTTACCATCTCCCATGAGCATCAAAACATCCAGTATGTCTAGCAGGATGCCATGTATTTATTTTCCATGTTGCTCACAAGGAAAAGCTGCTTTAGCAAACCTACATGGGGTGGCAAGCAGTGTTAAGGAACAGAAGTTTCCCGTTCATTACCCCGTTCCATCTCCTCCCTTTGGCAGAAGCAGGTAAGATGTGATTTTTCTACCAATTTCATTGACATGAAAATAACCACTCCTAGAATCCAGGCTAATGAGCTAGAAATGTACAAGAACAAAAAAATTGCTCAACACCTTTAAGTGTGGACACTGAAATGCTGCTATTTGACATGCTGAGCCACAACAATGGCACATGATTTATTGATTAGTTGCCATTACATGAGGGAAGCTCGACTAGTCATTTAAAATACACATATTATCTTGGAAATCTTCCTTTGAATATAAAGGTAAAATACAGCTTCTGTCGTAGTAGTCAATAGTTTAATTTTCCTTCTTAACTGGAGTGTCATTTGATGAATTCTGAAAAGTCTAAATATTTTAAAATTACAAATGCTTCTTTAATGCTGTTGTACCATCTTAAACTCTGATTATTTATGCTGCATTCTAAGCTACTATAGATCAGACACACTTCAGCAGTATAAACATAAATTTTCTGCAATATATATTTGGAAAATACTAATCATACAGTATTTGAGGTTACTGATGTAAAAAGATGCATTATTTCCAGCACAGAAGAGGTAAATCTGATTTTCCACTTTTGAACAGAATGCTGTAATCATGAACTCTTATTTGTAATTGTCTTCCCACAGCCTACATCTGCATAATAAAATGAGCTCAAATATTAGTAGATAATGATATAATTTTTATAAAAATCATGATATTATTTTTTTCTACAACATAAACATATTTATAGAAGCATGCATGGCAGCTAGCTGATCCCAACTCTTCAACCAGTTGAAGAATTACCAATACCACCAAGTGTAAGTATATTGGCTGTGGTTAAAATGAATGGCAGAGCAATGGTTTCAATGTTTTGCTGGCCAGCTGCCTTAATTAAAGTTGGACATGCTGGTTTGTCTGGTTTATATATATACAGATGTGTGTGTATGTGTGTTTGTGAAGGACTTATTTAAACAACAAAAGAAGAAGGGAAGAAAGAGCAGAGCCAAATATTTGTTGTCAATATTTTATATAAATTTTCACTTTACCTACATTTTGAAACAGCACTGAACTTCCTGATGAAAATTCTTAGAAATTTTCATTCTTATAATTTTTAAATTAAATTTCTCAAAAAATTCAAGATAGCTTTAAAAAATGCAAGCACTGCCTATATGAACCTCTTCATTAACCAAGGATCTCTTAACCAGGCTCTCACACAGCCAGGTGCAACTGGGGCAATGTCAGAACATCAAGTCTTGACTGCGAGGGCTGCTACTTGTAATAGTTATGCATATGCATAGAGCTACTGCACACATCCATATAAGGCTTTCTCTGGATTCCACATGGAAATTGTATCCAGTGCCTGCTGCTTTTTTATCTCATACCTTTGTGCAGCAATTTATATCTGTAAAAAGTATAGGTAAAACTAAACAAAAGAAAAAATTTGACTGGGTAGCATTTTGCACAGGGGTAAACAAATGTATCAAGTGAAGGTTGGTTAGGAAATACCAAAACCCACTTGCTCTGGGTGGATCAAAGATTTTCTAGCATCAAAGGAAAAAAAATGAAGGGAATTGCACAGTTAACCTTAGATTATTTCATCCCTAAACATTTTTTTTTTTCTGGATTGTTGGAAAATGGACACTGAGAAATCCATCAAGTAAAGAACAACCCCAGATGTTTACAAATTGATCTGCCATGTGAGCTTGGTGCAAAGGGCATGAAAAGCAGGATGTGCACAGTGACATTTCACAAATCTAATAATAACACCTTAGATTTATCTGGCATTTTTATACAGAAAAAGTAGATCCCTGAGTGATTTATGGACTGTAAAAATATAAATATGTATATTTGGGTCATTTCAGTTACTAGCAGAAGATGATGCAGTGCCCTATCCAAACCAGAGACATCACATGTAGAGTGAAAAGTCCTTATAGATGTTTTGTTTATTTCTTTGCTGTGAGACTAAACCTATTCAGGTAGTATTCTACACTTGTGCTTTTTGCTTTCCCATTATTGATAAAAATTTCTTAAAAAGGATGGTGGCAGCAGGAGTGCTAAGGCAGGCTGAATCTCAGTGGTTGCTCAGTACAGATGATGAATTGCTGCTTAATGAAGAATATTTTTTTTCCCTTTCTTCCCCCTCCCCACCCTTCAGAAGAGAGTTGAGACATGGGACATCCCCAAGCAGGATGCAAAGAGGTTGATCAGACATGTTGGCATGCAGACAATCAAAACTGTCTGCACACAGAAAGTGCAATTTTCAAAAGTTTATAAAGGATTTTATGTTCTTTTTTAGCTGTTTGGGTTGCTCCCAGGTTATCTCCATGACCACGGGGCAACGACCTTCCTTCCTAAAGACTGATAATCAATCATCTGACTGTTCATCTGCCCATCATCCCCTCATAAAAATGTCAGAACACATTGGCTAGTCGCAAACAAATGAATGAAAGAGGTAGAAAGCTCAAAGATAATTAAGTTCCTAGGGATTTGTGAGCACCAGCGACCGGAGGCTCAAATGAGTGTTCCAGCAGAGAGCTGCAGAGGAGCTGGGCTGTAAGGGCTGCGCTCGGCAGCGTGCGGCGCTCCGGGCCCGCGGCAGCGCCCGCCCCGCTCAGCCAGGGCAGGAGATGGCACATCGGACACGGAACGGGAGCGGGAGGCGAGCCGATCGCAGCCAGGGAGTCAGAGCCGAAACCACAGGAAACCTGGCTTCATTAGTTCTGTTGATCACAGAGAAAGGTGGTTTTAACAATAACAGCTGAAAATTCGGCTCTTTTCTATAGGCCTCGAAGGTCTCAGCAGTAGGAATGATACCCTGTATGGCTGCATCTTGGATAAAATTCAGAACCGACGGCACTGGGAAGAGAAGCAGGCAGGGAAGAGGCTCAGGTGTCACCTTCGGTGTAAAAGAAAATAACATGTAGAAAAAAAAATAACAGGCAGAGAAAAAAAAATCAGGAGGACACACGTAACAACAAATGGGTGATAACAAAGAAAGGAGAGACAGACGGAATGTAGAGGAAGGAAATAAAGAGGAAATTGAAATCTCGACTAGAGTTCTGTTCAAACACAGCCCTGTCGTCTGTGTCCTGATGCTGGAGGGGGAGGGAACAAAGCTTTCTGCCCCGAGCCACACCCTGTGCATGTGCACGACTGCAGTGAAGATCCCCAGGAGTCCGGGAAGCTGTTAATCATTCAGTCCTTTACTTGTTGCTCTTCTCTAAGCATCTCTGCATTTAGAATATGATGTGACTTCTTGATGTTTGGTGGATGATGCTAAGGGAGGGAATTTCTCCTTCAGTCACAAATAGCAGGTTCTGATGTGCAGCTGTTTATATGGGTTCACTGGAGGATATCTCCCTGTATCACTTCTCCATGAGTCAGAAGGATGGTGTGCTGGTTCCAAGACAAGGAAGTGCAGAAGACCATCTTGTGAATTCTTTTCACCTTTGCAAGTGGGCCAAGTGCCAAATTCAGCATGGATTTCAGTAACCAGAGTGCTGTGGTGAACATTTGTGTCCCAGCTGGCAGAAGCATAGGCCAATATGCCACGCTGCTGCTTTAGCACATCCAAATGTGCCTGGCAGAACAGCAGCTTATGGAGGGTTAGCAGGAAGACAGCTATCCTGGGGTGGGATGCTGTGCAGCCACCTCAAGATCCAGGTCAGCTTCATAATCCCAGTCACACTTGGCAAGGTCATGTGCACAGCATCAGCACAACTTCACTTCACCAGCTCTTCTTTTGAATTAAATAAACTGTTGCCACTGCTCTGGCTCTGTATATGTTCACAGGCAGGCTTCTTAAAAAAAAAAAAAAAAATTCATGAGGCCAGAGCCACAGGAGCTGAACAGGAGCTGGAAGAAACTACCAGCCAAAGGAAGCTGTGTTGTGAGCTGGGAGGGGGGCAAGGTTTAGATTTAACCTGTACAGCCACCTTGAGACAGCAAAAATGTGGCAAGTACAGTCCTGGTCAGTGGTCATCAGGTGGAGAAAATGTGGGCTCTTCCCCAGAATCCAGAGTAGAGAGAGCAGATGATTAGGTTTGGAGCAGGCAGGGTAGGGGGATGAGTGACAGAGACCCCAGCAGAAAGCCCTGGGGCAGAGTATGATGGAAGGCAGAGATTCACAGCCCAGGGCACAAAGAGAGCTGCCAGGCTGGTAATTCCAGGGCATTCTGCCAAACTTAGGGTACAACCTGGCCAGAAGCCCAGATGTTGAGAAAGCAGCCTGGAAAGTCAGGTGTTACCAAGCCCATTAGCAGCCTGTGAGTTTCTTCTTACTGGATTCCTCACAAGGATTGCAGGACATGACTAATTCAGTTTTCCTAGGGAAGTCCCATCTCTCTCTTCAGATTCCTTTTCTCTTTTCCAGTAAGTGGAGAGGTACAGAAGGGGAATCCAGACCTTCTGAAACACTAGAGTTATGCCAGAGCTGTTCCTTCTTATCTTGCAGTGACTAAGCCCAGTCAGGTGAAGGGCAGGAAGGAAGCCAATAAACAAGGACAAGGGCCTTCTGGTGGAGGTTAGCACAATAAATTGGCCAGACTGGCAAAATTCAGCCAGTACAGTCTGCCTCCCTGGGGCAATCCCAAAGGGAAAACCCCACAAAACTCTATATTATGTTTTAACCCACTGTTAAGTCTGCAGTGGCACTTTGCACAGACAGAGTCTGAAAGCCACTTTTAACATCTCTTCCAAAAGTATAACTTTATTCTTGCCCAGGTTTTGGGGCTGATTTGTATTGATTTTTTAATTTGTTCCTGTTTTGAGATGCAAAGGTAACTTTTCAGCCACTTCCTGTTTGGGAAGCATGGCATTTAGACCGGCTGTCTCCTGGTGTTTTAGTAGGGAGCACAACACACACAGCATTTAATGAAGCTGCACTCAAAGTTCTGAGAGCAGTTAATTAATGACTCCTTGAAACATTGCTGGTCCATATTTCACTGATGGAAACTTACAAAGTATAAACATCCTGACCAAACTTACCTGAGCCATTATCCTAAGACATCCCTCCTTTTAATAGATTATCCCTACATTACATGTAGTTGAGACAAGTGTAACACCTGAACGTGGGGATGACGATGCTATAGCACAGTGACGCTGTGCTCACAACAGGTGGGAAGTGAGCTCTGCAAGAACTCTGTTGATCTGTTTATAGGGGAAGGCATGAAAAATTTGCACACAGGCTTTTTAGCAGAGTGCTTCAGCAGAGAAACAACCTGCAGAAATTGTAATTGCAGAGGATTTACCTAACAGGGATATACCCTAGAGTACTTCAAGTTCAGAAAAAGTGATGCCAGTGACATATTCCGGGCCCCTCATCGACAAGGGCGTGCGAGAAGGGAGGAAACGTCTGGGCGCTCTGAGACTCTGCTCAGGGGATAAGGGGTGGGCATTGCAATGTTCCTTCACGTTCAGGAGCGTCCTCAGAACACCGCCGGGACACGACAGGTACCCCAAGGCCGTTAGGTACCGACCAGACCCTTTCCCAGCGGTACCGCCGCCCCGCTGGAGAGCGCCGCGGAGCCCGGCGCCGACCCCGGCCGCGGGCAGAGGGGCCCGGCAGCCCCGCCGCTCCCGCTCTTCACCCCAGGGGCCCACGGGCGGCTGGGGCTCGGTGCTCCCAGCGCCGGAGCTGCAGCCTCCGGCCCGGCCCCGGTACCTCGGCGGGGCTCGGAGCGACCCCGCTTCTCCGGGAGCTCTCGGCCCCGCTTCGCCGGGCTGGCCTCTGCCTGGCTGGCGGGCAAAACAAAGCGGAGACAGGGAAAGGAAAACGGGGAGAAAGTACGGCTCCCGCCGCCTCCCAGCCTTCTGCCTGGATCTCCCTGCATGAGACAGCGCTGCAAGCGGATCCTGACCGGGGGCAGGGGGTGGAGAGAGGAGAAGGAGGACGGACAGAGAGAGGGAGGGAGAAAGGGAGGGAGGGAAGGAGGGACGAACGGGAGCCTCTCTCCTTCCCTGGGCTGTTTTTTTTTCAGTTTCCTGTCTCGCATTGTGCTCACAGCGGATATGTGCTGCGCCTACAGGTGTGTCCCCTCCTCGCAGCTTTTCCCCGGCTCCCAAGCGTAGGCTCCGGCTGTCGGGGGGCGGCGGCGGATCGTGACCGCCATGTGATGATTATTTCTCTTGGGGCGCTTTCTCTCTCCTCTCGCTCTCTGCCTCCTCCTCCCTCGCTCCCCGCCGCTCCCGTCCTTCCTCTCGGAGGTGGCCGCAGCCGCTGCCGCCTTCGCGCTGACTCCGGCTGCGGCGGCGGGGCCCGCCGGGAGCATGGGCGGCCGCCGGGGGCTGCCGTAGCGCCTCTGTCCAGCCCACCGCCACCCACCCGGGCTGCCGGGGCCGCCGCTCCCGCTCGGGCAACTCGGACGGTCCGTGCCCGCGGGCTCCCTCCCGCCGGCGCCTGCACCTGTTGAAGGTAACGCAGCTCCGGCGCTGCCGCCGCGGGATGGGCGCGGAGGGGAGGGGGGAAGGCGGATTCCTCGGCGACTTCCCCCTGTCTCCCCCAGCTCGGGAGCTGCTGAGTTGTGGGTAAAGCAGCTTCTCTCCTCCTCGGCTGCGGGGCCGGGGGTAAGCGGCGAGGGCCGGGGCTGATGGGGCTTTCTGCCGCGCTGCCCGTGACCAGATGGTTTTGGTTAAGGGGCTCCCGGGCGGCGGCTCTGGACTCGGAGCGCCTTTCTCAGCCGCCGTGCAGGGCGGGGAGGTGGGGGAGGCGCGGGCAATGGACTCCTCCCGAGCGGCGGCCGGGGTGCGCCGGTGTCCGGCGAGCTCCCTCCCTCCCTCCCTCCCTCCGCCCCGCTCGCTGCGGGCTGGCCGCTCTCCCCGGGAGTTTCGCAAGCCCGCAGGGCCGGGGTCAGCAGCCCCGCTGTCGCGGCTGGCACTGGCCCGGCGCCCGCCCCGCGCTCCGCCTGCGCACCGCCGACTCGGGAACTCGTTTGGGATTTTCCTGCAAACGCGTTTTGTCTCTTTGCAGAGGCAGCTTTAAACTTTCTTTCCAAACTGTTAATTAGATACACTGTACTTTGCTCATGTTCCGTGGAGGCGAATGGGAGTGCGAGGCTGGGAAGGCTTGTGACTCAAGGCATAGTTATTCGGGAGGTGCGGAACATCTTTGCGTGCCCCGTTCAGATGGGCTGTACCTGTAATTTGTGACTTTGCCTTCTCCGAGACTTCGTCGGTTTGGTGGCATCGGGAGGCAGAAGGGATCTTTAGCACTTTGTGTCCTTTCGAGCTTAATCAGACACTCGGTTGAATATACAGAGGAGGAAGTGTAAGTTCATCGCCCCTCTGAAATCTGATGGAAAGTAACATTGCTTTTGTCCACGAGTTACAGCACTATGGTCCTGTCCTTATTGCTGAGCTCGTCATCAAATGATAACTTGCTCATGAGAGAACTTATGCTTTTGCAACGAAGGCTGTTACCTTGAATGTGATGATGAGCTTATTGAACACCAGAGGGAACTCTGAATAGGTAATTCATTCAAGGGAGATATATGCTTATTTTACTATTTATGTTCTCATTACAATGGAATCTAGGAGGAAGCAAAGGTTGGTAAGTAATAGGCTGCTGGTATGTACCTAGGCTGACTTCAGTTTTCTTAACAGTTTTTTGCAGAAGACATCAATTCTAAATTTGGGCTGAAAAAAATTTTTTTTTCCTTTCTTCCCCCTCCCCAAAGCTTGAAGTATGCAACTGGTCTTGCAACAGCTATGTACCATGCTATAGGCAAATCAGCTGGGAGACCTGTTCACCTGTTTGCTAGGGAGTGAGATTATAAATGCATGTTGGGCTGATGCTTAATGCCCTGCCTGCTTGTCAGGTTGTGAGACAGATCCAGCACACCTGGGCACGGGGGCTGCTGCCTGCAATTGATGTGCCAGAATAGAACATGCTTCCAGCCAAAACAAAAGGGAGGAAGGAAGGAAGTCTACTTCCAAGCCTAGCATGGCTTGTCCTCCTTACCTAGAACACTTGTGGATCTAAAACCTAGTCTGATTGCTTGTGAAGTAGAAAACAGTCTTTCTTAAAATATATGACTTAAATAAATTCAGAAACTAAATGGTGTCAATGTTTGGGAAAGGAGTTTGAATGGTGGCTTCTGGTACCAAAAGCTGTATAAATCATCTGAGATTATTGTAAGAAGCTAGGGTCAACCCATCAAAATGTGATACTGTATTTTGTAGTAACATGAACCCCCAAAATGTGCAACTGAAGCTTTGGATGCTTGTGATAGTCTGTTACAGCAGTGTTGATAACCAGGCTTCTTTGATACTCCTGGATTGTCAACGATGGGAAGGGTAGCACAATAAATACACTTGTGACTCTGACTTTTGCTCCAGAAGCTTATGCATTCAGCTGTTCATCCTGTCCCTTTGCCAGAGATTACTCTACCATTCAGGGTTATGTTCTCTTGAACTTTGAATCTGCCAGATTCAAGATAGGCATATGAATGTAAACTGTATTTTATGGCTGTTCAGGTTAGTGTTGTGAAGTCTGATAGCATGAGTCTCCTGTATATCTCTCTGCTGTGACAGAGGGACAAAGCAAACAGTTGGGGTTGGCTGAATTGAGCTGTATTTGTGACCCACAGTCCATAAGCATCTAAATTCTTTTGAAATGGCAGGTGTGAGTCCAGTGACCTACCTCGTACCAGAACTTGGTGGGCAGAGGTGGTGGGGAGGCAGCTCTGCACGAGGAGAGGCTGTGTGACCTTCTTCACAGGTTGGTCAGCAGCACACAAGGTCTGGGTTTCAGAAGGATGCAGTTGATGGTGCACCCAATCAGCCCTTAATTCCTCTCCTCCTTCATCCATTCTAGCAATCTGAAAGCGATCCAAGTTTTTTTGTTCTTTTATCTAAGCCTTTCTTTGTTCATCTGACTTGAGGACTTGTTATGTAAAATATTCTCACTACACTACTCTGCCTGAATTTTCTACAGATGATATTGGAAGTTGGATAAAGGCTTTGTATAGCTTTATAAAATTGGGAGTTGTTTGCCTTGCATGCAGAAGATCACTAAGGACAAATTACATTTTGAAGGGAGACCTCTGCATGAATGCCTATTAACAACAAAAAAGTTCCACTTTATTGTTGCAAACGGGTTTGGATTCTGGCTCAGTTTTGAGAAAAAGATTTGTGCATTATTTGTTTATTTTTATGAAGATTAAATACTAAGCGTTTATATTTCTGTAATGGCTAGAATTTGGAAATTTTCATATACTTTTAAATTATTTATTATATGAAGCACTGAATGAAGATGTTTGTTACACTGGTGTCACATTCAGAATATTGAATTACAATTGTAAAATTAAGGTAACAAGCCTAAATTGGAGTTTGCAACTTTAAGCTCTTGCCAGCAAGCAGTTAATGGCAACATTAACTGCTAGAAAAGTAATTGCTACCGTTCTTTTACTGTCATTTTGTTCTCACTCCCCTCCAGTCAGCCTGTTCCACAGAGATATCATGAATATTCACCGAAATAGCTTGGCATTGTCACTTATGCAATTTCTCATCAGATCCAATGTGTTGATGAGCTAATGTGCACTTGATTAAATGTACTTGATTTATGCAAACAAAAACTCTAGGTCCTTCTTGAAGTAAAGTTAGCACCTGCACAGCTATTAGTGAGATGAGAGTCTAAATAATTATGATGAAATTAAGTAAACAAACAACCTCGATGTGGTATTCCTCCTACTCCTTCACTTTTACCTTTTTTTTCAACTCAGTAGTGGATATTTATTTTGGCTTTTCTTGCAGGTTTTCTTATGCACCATAGAAAATTGTAAAGCTCAGCTTATAGTGGAGGGTCTATTTAAATGGCTTCTAGTAGAGAAAGAAACCCCAAACAATCAAGAAAAAAGAGTATTATTAGCTGTAATAAGGCCAGGGGTAACTAGGATTAGTGGAGTATTACCTAAAGAGTTTTGTTTAAATATGAGTCTAACTTGGATTTGACATTGGTCAGTTAATCCTTGTTGAAAATAAAATAAAATCATATAGCCCAAGTAGTTGAGGGGATGTCTGTTGTAAGAAAAACCAGTATTTGGAAAGTAAGTGGTTTAGCCTCTTACTTTTTAATTGATCAAACACATTTAGAAATAAACAGTTGAAAACATTTTATTTAACCATCTGTGGTTAATGGTACAAAAAGCTCTCTGTCTATAAAACTGATCAAATCTGGCTACAAAAAGAGGCCTGGAGTCCTTGCCCTCTGCTGCTCTGGAGGCAGCAGAGGATGGATGGAGGAAGGAGAGGACACATATTTGCCCAACCCTCATGCAACCAGACAGACTGGAAAGCTGTTCAGGGGATCTTGTGGACCTGGGGCTTACTTTCTTTAGGCAGATAGTAATTTAGTTATCTGTTAAAATCAAGTATTTCTGTTTCTTTCTCTGCAGTTGTATCTCTGCAAATATATAACTTTTGGAGCTCTCTGAATTTCCATCTCAGGTAGTTGAGTGAAGACTTCTCGTTGTAATGTCTAAAAGTATCTGTGCTTAATAAATGTTACTAGTAATTATTAAAAAAAATCTCAGCCTCAATGTGATGGTCAGCCCCTGCCCCAGTGCTCAGCTTTACATGACCATAATGCAGGACAGAGTTTGCCCTCAGGAGTGTGTCAGCAGAGCTGTGGTCACCAGCCATGTGCTTTAGGGACACTTGGTTTCTCTTTGGAATTCAGCTCCTGGGCGCTGGCGCCAGCATGGATTGATGATTAGCACCATGCTGAGTTCTCCAGGCTCGTCAGCCTTAGTACTCATCAGGGTTCAGAGTCCACCTGGCACCTTCTGAAACACTTCTGACCTTGCTCCACCTTTATAGTTAGCTTCCAAGTTTCTGCCTTTGTAGTTTCACTTTTGACATGCCCCTGATCAAAAAGCTTTGCAATCCTGCAAACAAGTGAATTTAGTAGTTGATTTATTCAATCAAAGTGTGTCCTCAAGAAGTTAGTTATCCAACTAAAACCTTATTCCTAGTGTTTCACTTGTTTGCTTGTTAACTGGCATTCATTAGTTTAAGGCCACAAGTAAAAAGTGAAGGCAGTCAGTCTTCCTGATTTACCTCTGGGCCCAGCATGATCATGGCACAGATCCTTCTGGGAGCTACGTGAATGCATATGGAAAAGAAGGAAGTGGTTTGTGACAGGCAAAATGGCTTCAGACTGTGCCTGACAAATTTGATAAGATTCTATGACCTGGGTTACAGTGTTGGTGGATAAAGGAAGAGCACCCAGTATCATCTGCCTGGACTTGTGCAAAGTTTGACATTGTCCCACATGGTATGGTTGTCTGAACTGGAGAGACAAGGATTTGATAGATGGGCCGCTCAGCAGATAAGGGATTGGCTGGAGGGTTGTACTCAAAGAGTTGCAGTGAATGGCATAATGTCCAAGTGGAGACCAGTGGTGTTCCACAGGGATCAGTACTGAAACCAGCACTTTTTAACATCTTTGCTGGTGACATGGATAGTGGGATTGAGTGCACCCTAAGCAAGTTTCCCAGTGACACCAAGCTGTGGGGTGCAGACATGCTGGAGGAACCTGGCCATCCTGAGGAACCTGGACAGGCTTGAGAGGAAGCCCTGTGCAAACCTCATGAATTTCTGCAAGGCCAAGTGCAGGGTCCTGCCCCTGGATTGGGGAAATCCCAAACACAAGTACAGGCTGGTGGAGAATGAATTGAGAGCAGCCCCAGGGAGAACTTGGGGGCTGTTGGTTAACAAGAAAGTCAACATGACCCAGCAATGCAGACTCACAGCCCAGAAAGCCAAACCTGTTCTGGGCTGTATCAGAGAAGCCTGGCCAGCAGCTTGACAGCAACATAAAATGGTTGTGGCACTGTTGGAGTAGTCCAGAGGAGGGCCATGAAGATGATGAGAAGGATGAAGCACCTCTCCTGTGAAGACAGGCTGAGAAGGTTAGGAGTGTTCTGCCTGGAAAAGAGAAGGCTTTGGGATGATCTCACTGCCTTTCCAGTACCTGAAGGAAACTAACAGGAAAGATAGGGCAAGGCTATTTACAAAAGCATGTAGTGACAGGACAAGGAGGGATGGGTTCAAATTGAAAGAGAGTAGCTTAGGTTAGCTATTAGGAAAAAATCTGTAGTGTGAAGGTGGTGAGGCACTGGAACAGGTTGTGCAGGGAAGCTGTGAGTGAATGCCCCATCCCTGGACATGTTCAAGGTGAGGTTGGATGGGACTTTGAGCAGCCTAATCTAGTGGAAGGTATCCAGGGGTGCTGGAATGAGATGATCTTTGAGGTCCCTTCCAACCCAAACCTTTCTGTGATTCTGTGATCTACGTCATTTGCAGTGAATGGCTTTGGTGTTAGTTGGCAATCACAGTTATCTTTATGTTGCAGATGTCATTCTTTCTGCCTTCTCAATCCTACAATAATACAGGAAGCTGTAGAAAAACTTTGCCCCTAAAATATCCTAATTATGTGCTGGACCTTCAAGCAGACCCATAAGAACTACTCTTCCAGATGAGGTACATGGAAACTGCCTGTAAACAGCACGATTTTAAATAAAAATCCATGAGATGTTTAGCACTTAAACTGAATTGTTCCAGAACTTAATTTTTTATAACAAGGTATGTTCATGCTAATTGCTGAACAGACTTGACTAGCATATTTCTAGTTAAACTGGATTAGGTCTGCATGTTGACTTGGATTGAAGGACACTCTCATAAACCTGATGCTAATCTTGCTGTATCTAGAGGAATTATTAATGTGATAGCTCTGTGTCTTAGAGAAGGAATGCAGAAAGCTTAATGTTCTGCCTATACTTACTGACTGTGTTTTAAATATGTAAAAATGTGAGGAGGAACTCCTCACATCTTTTTCCCCAGGCCTCTTGTTTATCTTCTAGATAGTTTAAGAAGAGATAGTATCTCTTTCTGACGTATAAGAGTTGTATATAAAGAAGATCTAGCTCTTACATTGCTATGGGCATCACTGTTTAGAATTTTTGAAGGACCAGTTTTTTAACCAACATTTGCCCTGTAGGAAAATTGTTATTGGTCAAATGTATTCAGCCACAGGGAGAAAGCAGAAGGCAGAAAATATAAACCAAATTGATCTGGTAAAAAGGGTGCAACTGAAATACAAGGTGAAGTTTACCATCCTGAATCAGGACAAGTTAGTAATCTTTTGCTGGGGTTTAAACTAGGCCTGCAAAGCAAATGAAAGCTTCTTTTTTCCTGAAGATACAGGGCACATGGCATGGTCAGTAGTAGATGGGTATGATTTCCTTCAGCTTGTATTAGTTAGTTTCCATTTAATAGACATGATTATGTCATGCTCATTGCAGCTGGAAGTCCAAAATATGCAACATCTCTCTTAAATATATCAGTAGACCGCTCATTTGGCCTTTCTTAGTGTGTTGTCAAGTGTGTGTTGAACTTACATGCTATCTTCATTTAATCAGTTTGGGACAAATTGGTATAAACTTAATGTTGGGCCTGTTGAATTGTAGGGCAATAAAAGCAGTAATTTGACCTCTTCTATTTCCAGTCTTGTGTGATGAAGTAGTTTAAAAGCTGTGAAAATTTTTTCTGTGCAGTTTTGACACGCATCATCAGCAACTGGAACTTTTCCCTCATGAACTAACAGCTCATGTAGACTGTAGTTGTGGTTATGATGTGTGCACATCTCCCGTATGGGTACATGTGGGTGACTTTGAGGTTTTCTTTTCCCCCACAAATGTCAGTGGTTTTGTCTGAAAAGCTTCTGCACAGGCAGAAAGTGTCTTTGTGAGTACTTTTAAGTGTCTTTGCGAGTACTTATAAGAAGTTTTTCAAGAGTCAGTAACTCTGCAGCCACAAAGCTGGCTTTATGGCTCAGATTATGCATGTGCTGTGTGGTCTAGGTGTTGTCACCTTCTGCCTACCCAAGCTGTTGAGATGAAAAACCAAAAGACTTTATTTGCCTTGACAATCCTGGGTCCAAAGTGGTGGTATGAGTTTATGTATTAGTAGGTTGGATACAACTCCAGAGAGGTGACATCTCTGTTTATTAACAGATGACTTCTTGGTTTGACATTTAACTGGGGGAAGATCTGCAAGCATTTCACAGTCCATTGTGCATTTAATTTGTTATTTGGTAGCATCGATGAAAATGCAGGGCAATATCTTTGAAATTATTTGATTGAGGGGGTTTTCTTTGATTTTGGGTTTTGTTTGGGGTTTTTTGAGCTTGTCATCTATAGTTTAGCGTCAGCGGAACTGTCAAGTCCCACAACTGTTTGAACATTTCACTTGGCTATTGCTCATGAGCCAAACAAAATCTGGGACTAAAGTGTATCTTACCTTGAAAATTCTGAGAAAAAAAGAATCCATCTTTAAGAATTTGTTCCCATTTGCTTTTGCCTTTTTAGAATTTCATCTTGTTTCTAACAAGAGCCTTTTATTGTTTTGAATTGCATCTGTTCATGCCTTTTAAGTTTTCTTATGGCTGTATTAAAGACTTTTTGTTGCTGATAATTTTTTTTTCCTTAAAGATGATCAAGTAAACTGTCAGTTGTCTGGGGGCTTATCAAAAGGACTGAATCTTTAAATCTGATTATACATAATGCTTTTTACCTCCCCTCAGATGCTAATTGCTTTTGTAGCTCTACTTTGCATGTTCTATAATTTTCAACATCTCTTTCTGAGCATCAGCCATGGAACTGGGCAGAGTATTTTAGTGTCATTCTTGCCCCGTGCTACCCCAATCATTATTTCCATTCACTCTCATATCTTTGAACCCAGGAGCCACCTTAGCCCTTCTAATAACAGCAGAAGCTCTGAATGTGATGCTTAGCTGTGAGGCTGTCTTGACCTCATCCCTTTTGCTCTCCTTGCTTCAGAGGTCATAGTTCTCTGATCTGCAAACCTTACCTGCATCCCTTGTTACTAGATACATATCTGCATTCAGGTATCTTAAGATTGTTTTGGTTGGAATGAGCACAGCTTGACAAGTAATTGTGTTAACTCTGTGATTTGCCTTCTGTTTTTATTTCTCATGTTACTAAACCATATAATCTCTTAATTTTACCATAAAGAACTTGCTTATTTCCAGGTAGCTAATAAAACACTTAGTAATGTAAAGCAAAATTCCAGTAATTTTGAACTGCAAAAGAAGCATTACAGTTGCATTGTGATGTTACTCACTAATGACAGCTTTTGAGATCCTGAAATTAACTAATTTTTACATATTTGTCCTATGTGTTTTGACATCCTGTTTTTAAAATCCCAGTGATTTGATAAATCTTGCTTATGTCACATCTTTAAGCCTTCAGTTGCTGAAAAAGCCTTCAATGTGATACACAATCAATAGATTTCACCATGTTTCACTCTTATAAAGATAAAAATGAGGAACTTTCTGCAATGTCTTGAGATGCCAGCTGCAAAATGATTCCTTGCTTAGGATGCCTTTAGACCCCCTGTGTGAGCTCTTTATGTTTGATTGTGCATATTGCCCAGTCCTTTGTTTTATGTGTTCTCTGAGGCATCTGTTCTGTGTCTCTTCCAGCAGGAACAAGAACACATCAAAAGGCATTTCACCCTGGACCCTATTTGCACAGAAGCCTGAGCCCCAAGAAGTCCCTTTGACCAGCAACGCTTGTGCTGCTCAGGTGGGCTAAGAACTCTTTTGGAGTGAGGGTTTTGGGTTTACCTCCATTTCTTCTTCCAAAGAGTCGTGCTGCTTGCTTGAGAAAGAGGAGTTTCTTGTGTAGGGCGCTGCAGTGCGTTTGGCTTGGTGCACTGAGATGAGAGATGTCTGTGTGGGATGGATGTGCTTTAGGGTTTAAGTTGAAATATCACAGCCTCAAATTTACTGTAATAATCTGGCATGAAAATGCACTTACTTTGTCATTGTCCTGGATGCTGTCTGATTCAATAGTGATTTTTATGCATAGTTTTGTATCTCCTGGACCTGTAGTGTAAAAGGATATTAAGCAGCTTGTGGGTGTGAGTCATCTCAAAGTTAACTTAGTTATCAAAACATAGTATCTCAATTGCTCAGAGTAACACTTTCCACTTCACTTTTGCAATGTTTTGCTTGTTGCCACTGTTGAAATTTAAATGTCTATTTACTTTTCCCAGTTGTAGCAGTTAGTTATTCTCTTTTAATTTTGATCCTGATGCCTGTAAAATGAGTAAATATAAACAGCATTCTTGAAACTAAACTCTTCATGCTATTTTCTCCTGCTGATAATTTCAAGAGGCAGACTGTGTTTTCTGTTGTCTGTGGCTTAATTAATCTACTTGAATTATACTTGAACAGGAACTCTGATACCAGAAGAGGGTTTAGCAACCTTGGAAGTTAGGAACTTATGAATGAGGCAGTGCTGAAGAGTTACTTTATGTTATTATTTTGCTTGTTGGAAAAAGAAGATGTTTGTAAACTCGTGGCCAGAAGTGGCTACATACTTGCTTCCTTTCCCTCCCTCTTAGAGACTTTTCTGCTTTCTCAGGCCTTTCACGTGTAATAACTTGGCATGGATAGGCAGGTCTCTGTCCCGAGCTGAGATGTTCCAACACCATGCCAATAATTCTGTGGCATCAGTCAGATGAAACTGGCATACTTACTGGAATACCACAAGTCTGAGCTGCTTTGTGAGTAGGTTTGGTGCCCAGACTACCATCTATGCAAGCCACTGTATGCATGGGGTCCTGTAGGTTTCTTGACTGGGAACTTCAGCATGGTGGTTTTGCTGCTGTCTTTAGCAAGCAATTTAATTTCTCTGTGATTTTTGTGGTGTGTTTTGTTTTGTTGTGGGGGGGGAGGGGTGTGGGTGGGTGTTGGTTTTGTTGTTGGTTTGTTTTTTTTTTTTTTTCATTGCTTCACTTTGGGGTATTTTGGGAAATCTGTAGAGAAAAGTACAATTTGGTGGTATTTTTGTCAAGTATAAGTAGGGCAAGTAGATGCTGCAGCATTCCTTCTTGACCAGAAAGGATGGGGACCTGCTAATTCTCTTAAATTATCCCATGTTGCTTTCCCAAAAGCCCCTATGCAAAAGTAAACCTTGCATCCCCAGATTTCCTGGCTTGAGGAAAGCCTCCTCCAAAGCACTTTCACATCATGCTCTCTGTATCCATGAGATGGCTTGGCAGGAAGGAGCATTTTTGTTCCAAGTGGGTTAGCAGCAGGCACAGACCATCATTCAGTGATATGAAATCTTCAGTGGCTGCTCTGCTGTAAGTAGTTCCTGCCTTCACTGGCCAGTACCTGCTTGGTTGTGCTGTTTTGTGGAGCTGTGCTGTGGGCTGGACAGGAGAGCTGATCTAGCATTAGACTGTATTTTATGTAGTTGTTATGTGGCTTTGAAAAAAAGTATTTAGACATTTCCTTTCATTGCTGCTGTATTTCAGAGCATGGCTGTGCAAATGCATGATAATTTGCAATGTTGGACTGAGAAGCTGGAAGGCAATCCCCACACCCCACCCCATCAAAAAAAAAAAAAAAAAAGGAAGAAGAGGATTCAAGACTTGCTTAAAGTGATTTCATTGCCAAGTTCTTTGTGCTATCAAGCCCCGCCTGTGTCTGTAGCTCTCTTCCCTTCCTGCCGGTCCCATCCTGGGTGGCCCCATTAGTCAGGGAAGAAGAGGCTTTTGCAAACTGAGTGAGGGTGTTGAGTTTGTACTTTCAATAGCAACCATGCTCCTGTGTAGCTGTTCTTTCATTTCAAATAATATGAGGTGGCTTTAAACTAAATACAGCCCTTTTACATAGATCTGGCTGGTGCCCTTATTCTCTCTGGGTGCTCTAAATATTGTGTCTCTGTGCACTTGGTGAGGAAACTTTTTTGGTGTCAGTTTTCTTTCTCAGCTGATGACCTCCAGTGCACTGCTAGCACTCTCCTGAAGCATTAACCATGCACAGAGTCACTTCCTTTCCCCTCTTACCTCAGTTTAAAAGACTTTGCTCTTGAATCTTGTAAATGGGGTGATAATTTCAAAGCAAACAGCTTCCAGTCCTTTCTTGCCAACTTTTGCCCACAAGGTATGCAAAGTAAACAGAGCAGTTAGGAAATTAGTTATGTGCTTTCCCTCCTAGTGCAAGGCATCCCAGGATGGTTCCTAGCCCTCTAAGTAATGAATAAAGGGAGAGATGGAGAACTGGCCTGCCCGAGTGGCATTTTAATGTATGGAGCCATTTCACAGATCATTCATATTTTACAAGCTTTAGGAAAACCTTGTAAAATGTTAGGCTTTAAAAAATCTCTACTATTCATATATTGAACATAAAAGTGTTTTATTGCTTGCAGCAGAGAAAGAAAACTGAAATACCTAGGATGGGCTAAAAGAAATACAGAGAATTTTCTTCACATGTTAAAAAATAGCTTTCAAGCAGACTTCACCTAAATACAAGGAAGATTCTTACCTCTGGCAGGCTTTTGGGGGGAGCTTAGAAGGATTTTTCAGCACTACTATGATATTTATAGGTTTGATTTGGAAACTGAATCTGGATGCTATAATGGTGGGTATGCAGCAGTTATAGGGTACAATACCTGTAACAGGATATACAGATGCCATTTTGGTGCATTTATTAAAAGGAGACAAGTCTAGGCAACTGTTAAAAAATGTGACTTTGAAAAAGTTGATAAATAAATTGTTAATGCTTAATATATTTAGTTCCATCCTAGGTATTGAACAGTCTTTACTAATTGACTTATAGGAAAATTTGTTAAATGTGAAAATTAGACATAAGGTTATCTACTGAGAGGCTTAGCTACAAGGTGATGGTGAGGCTGAAAGGGGGAAAAACCATTATGTGATCTCCTCCAAATGAGATAGGGCAGGTCTCAAGAGTACAAGGCCTGCAGGAATTCAAATCAACAGTTGAGTTATAGTCTGAGGCCATGAGCACAAACACAACTTCCATTTTATGCTCATGCACGTGGCAGCACAAGTAGGAAGCCGGAGTTCTCCTGGTCCCAAAAGAAGATCCTTCATTATCAGCTTTACTCCCTTGGCATGACTCAAAGGACAGTATGATAATAACCCATAGTGGTACTTCTTCACACATTTCTATCCCCTTCATAAAAGTAGCTCTATGCATGGAGTGTGCTCTACTCCTTTTTAGAAACAGGATCTCTGTTTAAAAAAATAATATAAAATTGTATTTATTATATACAATATGTATAATATATTTTATAGTTGCTATCAAAGGTTTTTAAAGGAAAGTATGCTCTATCTTATGGAAACTTTGCCTTGATGTTTCCCAGCTGAAGGTTATGAAATTCTCTGAAGATGGGTTTTTTTCATAGAAATTCCTTCAGTTCCGTGAATGTTAACTCAAAACACCTGAAAGAATGTAACATATCTGTCTTCTGGAATATTTCATTTGTACTTGTGCCAAAAGCAGAAAGCTAACTTGGCTGCAAGGACCTAGTTTGGCTGAACTTGTAGTCCCTAGAATATATAAGAAGATTTTTTTTAATATAGATTTAATGCTAAGCTTTTATATTTACTGGAGAGAGAGGAAATATTACAATTTGAGTAAATATTTTAAAGTAATTTATATATATATTAGCCACAAGGAAAGGATAATATGTTCCTGGAATAATTTCTTTTTAAATAGCTGCACTTTATGCAGCGTGAACTCAAACATCCCAAACCACACAATTTTTTTGCTCTTTACTTCAAATAAACCTTACCTCAGTTCACATATATCTTTATTTTCCTGAGTGAAATTATGAATTTCCTCTTTACAAACCAAAAAGAGAAGGTGTTGAATTAGCTTCTGCTTAGTGTAGTCTCTTTAAAGCAGACATTGCTTTATAAGATTGGCTTCAGCATCTGCTTTTTACCTGTGAATCCTAATGAAGTTAAAGCTGTCCAGGTAATACAATTACAAATGTGATGCAAGTTGTAATGCAAAGCCAGGAGATTGTCAGCCCAGAAACTTTGTGTGTGAGCTGCAAATCACCAGAGTAACTTTCTCTTCAGTACATACCCGTTCCCATTCTCTGTCCATCTCCTGGGAAAGAAAAGGCAGCAGTAGCCAATGGGAGAAATTGCAACTTCCTGGCTCTACTTGATGCAAAGGTTAACAAACCACATAGGAGTCCAGATTTTTTATTTTTTGTCATTGTGTGGCTGTTTGAATGGCTTTTCTCTTGCTCTGTGGGCAGACAGAAGGTATTGTCTTATCTACTTTTCTGTCACAGTTACAATAGCCTTGCTTTTTCTTCAGGCTGGGTCTGTTGAGTCTAGTGGGGATAGTATAGTTTTCATCTTCTCAATTGGAGAAACCTGGCAACAGACTGCTGAGTGATGGGAAGGTTAACTAATGGGACCAGTCCTTGAAGGAGCTTTATATTATTTGGCTGTTTGAAGAGGAGTTAAAAAACTTGGTGTCGTCTAAGTTAGGTTTTATCTTTGTGGTGTGAGGCTGCACATGTGAAAGTTTGAGAATGCTGGAATATTTTTCTTGTTTCTAAGTTTAGCTATAAATGTCTATGGCCTACTTAATATTAACCTGTGTACTTCAAAATGAATAGCAGATTACAAGAAAATCAGATCGCTTTCTTCAAGTAAGCTGTTGGGAAACTCAAGACATTCAGAAAAAGTGAATTAACTGAAGGTGTGGAGATGGAGTACACCAAACCTCAAGCTACCTGCAGGGCACTCTTGAGAGAGAAAGGGGTACTCTAGAGAGAAATTGACTTTCTACTCTGTGAAGATGGAGGAAGCATCATGCTGACTCATCTTCCCACTTGGGAGTTGCTCTTCAGTGGAGAGGACTATCATTAGATCTTTTTCAGGAAATGAGGTGGCTGCCATGTAACAGGAGAGGAAAGTGAAAGATGGGTCTGTTACTCACTTGCCCAGAATCAGAACTGCATATCCAGGAGTAAAAATCATGTGTCCAAACAACTTTGTTCAGAGACCCTCCAGGGTCTCCTTCTGCAGAGTGACCCTCAGGTGGTGTTTTGGATCTATTTTGTATGCAAATTGTATAAACTCAACTAACGAGATCACACAGATGTTATACAGAGTGCATTTTTGTGCAACTAAATTGAATTGTGAATCTGTACTACTGGGTCCACTTAAAATAAAGTGTTACCACATCAGTCATAGCAGAGACATGTGAAGGAAATCCTTTGCTAGCATTCCTAGGGAATGCTGCACATGCTTCACTGTTCCTGGAGTGCAAAATCATTCTTCCCTCCTAAAGAGCATCCAAATGCTTTTAATATTGACCTGGAGATTAAAAAACTCCAACGACAAAGTGTACAGCTAGCATTCTATTACTGTACTGAATAGCTATTAATATGGCTGCTGTGGGAGATGGGGCAGGAAGGGAAGCATGGCTGCCTGGAGCTGCAAACATAACAGCTTCTAAAGTTTTAAAATGCTCCTTCTGCCTCCTCACACGTGCATGCTACCTGCCATCTTGTGTTTGTATTTGGTATGTTGATTTGGGGAAAGATTTGATTTGACACTACAGCACAGCTTGAGGAACCAGCTGTACAGAATATTAATATCTGATCTTATTCCATTAATATCAATTTCAGGCCTGCATTCCAGAGAGGGTTAATATTAAGCTGGTTTTAATAACAGCCATATTTTCCAGATTCCTAGACAAAATGCACCAGCTGGTTTGCACTAAATTTTACAGTGCAGGAGACAAGGAACAGACTTCCTCACAGAAAGGAAACATGGCAGTATAAGTCCTGGGAGAATGGGGAGTTTCAAGCACTGGACAGGATGTCTTGCTTTCACAGTGAGCTCTGGCAAGGGCAACACTGAAAACCAGAGGGACACCAAGTCTTGACTGTGCTCTCACCTTGGTTTCCCATGTTCCTGCTCACCTCAGGCTCTTTGTGTTTCTCTCTCACGGTGAGTGACAGGAAAGCTGTGTGTCTGGGCTGGCTTGTGGCTGTCCACTCCACTCCCTGCATCCCACCTAAAGCAGAAGTGGTTGTAAAACCACTTGCTGGAAGTTGGAGGAAACATTGCAATGCCTGATCTCCTGTGAAACCACTAAATGAGGTCAATAGACATTAATATTTTTTTTTTAACAATTCATACATGCAGCCTTGGAAGAAATGAATGAACCATAGCTTCCTTTTTTCCTCTACATTTTTCTACCACATAAAGTGGCATAATTAAATAGCAGCTATATTGTTTTACAAATGCCTCTATGCGTGAAATTAGTGTGCTTCCCAAAAAAGCCCTAAAACTGAAAGACACTGCAGTGTTTGTTACAGTAAGTTAGGCCTGTGACATTCTATCCTCTGAGAAATATTCCTGCATGGAATCTCGTTATCCAGTTCATCAACATGCATAATTTCTTCCACTACTCCTAGCTTTGAGTCGAGATTGGATTTTGTGAAGATGTCTGCAGAGGAGTTTTATGTATGGAGCTGTATGAACAGAAAAGGTTAAAAATTGTGGTTGCAGCAGCCGTGAAAAGCTATAGCATAAACGTTCACTGCTTTAAAATATGAAAAAAAACGGTGTCTTTTAAATATCAAAGGGATTAGTATTAATCCAGCACTTGTGATTTTCTTAAATCATGTTATTTGCATAATAATACTCACCACCTGCTATATCTTCAAAGCGCTTTTCAGACATTAACTAATTGATCTTTGTAACACCCCTGTGATGTAAAGACCTGTTATTATCCCCAGTCTGCAGATGTGGAAACCAAGACCCAGAGTAGCTGAAGGAACTTGTTGGGTACAGGGCTGAGGCAGTGACATTGAGGGTGCCATGTCTCTATTGTCCTGTCTTCTGGCAGTTCCCACTTCCAGGGGCAGCTACAGTTTCTTCTTGCCTGCCTTTAGGAACAGAAAAGGAATGGATTTATTTTTTTGTGTCTTTGGAGGGATATTGTTGGGGGATGTTTGTTTTGATTTTGGGGGTCTTCTGCTAAATGATTTTGCTTTTGTTTTCACTTACCCTGTAGTCAAAGACAGATAAGACAAAAAGGCTTTTTATGTCTTCTTCTTGTCTGTGTGCACCACAGTGAACATTGAGAGCTTTTGAGCACCTTTTTCCTTTGTTCAGGACTCAGTATGGTCTTCTTAAAATACAAGAAGATCCATCTCAATATGAGAAAGAAGAATGTAAAGAACTTTACGCTGAGGGTGGCAGAGCACTGGAACAGGCTGCCCAGGCAGGCTGTGGAGTCTCCCTCTCAGGAGACATTCAAACCCACCTGGACGTGTTTGTGTGTAACTGCTTCTGGTGGCCCTGCCTTGGCAGGGATTGGACTAGATGATCTCAAGAGGTCCCTTCCAACCCTAACAATCCTGTGATTCTTTGATTCCTGTTGGTAGTTTTATGGTCAAACTTGCCCCTGCTTGTCAGAGTAAGAAATTATTAAAATGAGAAGTGACAGGGTGAGTTGCTTATTGTTATAAAATTTAAATACCTGTTTCCATCCTGTGCTGGCAGTGAGCAGCCATTCCCAGGTGCCTGCCAGAGGAGCAGCTGGTGTCTGTGTTCAAGGGCTGTGGAAGGCTGGGGTGGTGCTGCCACCAGGATGGCAGCAGGTTCCCAGCATCTGCCTCTCGGTGTTCCTTCACCAGGTGTCTGGGGTGTTCCAGCCCTCGGTGGTGTGGGGGACAGGCAGGTGATGTGTAGGTTCCCCCAGTCTCTGTCACTGCTTTCTTTGGAGCAGAGCTTGGTAAAGTGCCAGGTGGGCCTTGGGAAGTGCTGTGTACCTGAGCAAAATGAGGCAGAAGTGGAGGACAGACAGGTGTCACACACCTCAGTCCAAGAAGAGATATTAAAAGCTCTTTCATGGGTAATAATCTGACTTTAAAATGAGGTATTAAAAAAATATGTTACAGTCCCTTTAATCTGGCAGTGTCACTTCAATACTTAGTGCAAGGGCTTAACATTAAAGTGGATGTATTTGTTTTTACATATGTTTCAATGGCATTATCTCATGCAGGAAAGTAAATCTTATTGATGGAGCACTTGGAGCCCATCAGTGCAGTTTCAGACCAAACCTCAGGGAAAGCTTGTGCCATGCCACCTTCCAGGAGATGATTTTGTGATTTCCCAAGTGCAGTATTTATGCCTTCACAAGGGCTGCAGCAGTGACAAACAAGCAGATTTACTTCAACGAGTTATGGACATGGCTATATGTGCTTGCTTTAGTTATTTGGCCAAACAGGGGTCCAGGAGAGGTGAGGAGCTGGAGCACAAATCACTCTGAATCCTGTTGTACTCCAGCTGGGACAGATGGGCTGTAATCTCTCTTTAGGACACAAATTACAGGGTTTGCAGACCTTTGCATGCTGTGGATTGTTTGCTTCTCTTCACTCTTGGAACACCATTTCCATACACACCTCTGTTGATTCAGGACAGAAAGGGGTCCAGCATCAGGTGACAGTGTTGCTTGTCTCATGAGGTGCTCCCTCCATGATTTGTGTCATTTTCAGGTGAAAGGGGTGAAACTGGTGAGTTCTTTGTGAAACACTGATCCTAGAGGGAAGGGCAGCTTAGGAGAGGGAGGAGAGTGGGCAAAGCTCAGGTCATGCTTCAAGTGAAGCTTGGAGGCATCTGAAGCGCTCCAGTGATGGTTATTGTGCTAGTCATGGAGAGAAGTGGATAAAAGGTGGATCCTGTAGCAGGACTGGAAGCGTGGGGCAGGGCACAGATGGTGAATTCAGCTTGTGGGAGGCATTGTGTCAACCCAGTGTGCTACTCTGGCAGCCTTGCACTGCTTGGGAGAAGGGTTTGGCTGTGGTGTGCTCCCAGCAGCTGCAGTGGTGCCACATTGCTTCCTTCCCTGACCGAGGGCAGGGCAGGCCTCACTCCAATGGGAGCCAGCAGCACAAGAGTCTCAAAGGGAAGTTGCCATGGTCACAACTGTATCAGATGTTTTATTTTTTGTGGCCAAGAGCAGCAGCTTGTGCAGTGACCTCTCACTTGGCTCTTGTGCTTGGGCAGTGTTGCTGGGGCTGGTGGCAAAGAAGAGGTTGAGCTTCCTTGATCTTGCTTGGCAAGTACTTTTTGACCATGAGATCATGTCAGAATTACAACAGGGACAGTGAGGCCCTGGCTTCTGAAACATCCAATGGAGGTATGCCCTCTGTCTCCTGAATTTGTTTTGGTTTAGATCTGAAACTGCTGGAAGGTGATTGTTGTATTACTAATGGTAGATGTACCAAAAGGAGTTGTAGAACACTTCTTATTGTAACATACTTATTGTAATCAGGGCAAAAACGTTTTTAAACCCAAACCTATCATTTTTCTCTCTCTCCCTCCCTTAAAGTAACCAGAGGAATAAAAATATTGTTGGCACTCAAGCTTATGTTTCAGACTTGGGATTTGTTTCTTTAAGCTTGAAGTTTATGAAGGATGCAGGGCTCTCTGCAGCAGTGAATGACATCCTACTTAGGTCCAGCTGAAGTTTCTCCATAGGATCCCATCAGAGGGCCTCAATTCTGGACTGCAGACAACATCAAATGCAATTTATTCTTGGCCCTTGGATCAGCCAATTTTTTTTTTAATTCGTTTTTTTATTATCATTCTGAATACCTACTCAGTTTTGGGACTGAGCTGATAGCTTCCTAGGAAACTTGGGCAGCTATCAAATAGTTAGTTTTGATCTCTTTTCTTGTGGACTCTTCTGTAATATCAGCCCATATGAGATGTCTCAGCAAACTCAGTTTATTTAAAAGAACATTTAAAATAATGGAAAATAGATTTAAGGAGGGATTTGAAGAAGCCATATGCAGATGGAGTCCATGCTCTGTCGTAAGGCAGCTGTAGTTAAGCCATTCATTGAACCTCCTCCTCTAAAGGAAGAGACTTGGTAGCTGTCATTCCTCTGCTCAACTGTTATTACTGTCAAGTTTTTCCCGATGTTTATCCTGCAACTCCTGGATGCTGTTTAGGTCTCTTGTCTTTAATAGACACGGTGAACAGTTCATTCCCTTCCTCTGTGACTAATTTCTCCCTAGTTGAATACTCAGTAAAAGCTAAATCACTTGCCAATAATTCTTGGGTCCTTGAAACAGCAAAAAAGCAAGCTTTTAAACTGGCTAGTGTTCGCTTAAGAAATAACACTATTTTGGCAACTTATACAGCCTTGAACTTGTTTGTGAGCTGACTATAGACTCTGTAACTGGATAGGTTTGTTTAGTAAACTTTTTAAAATCTCTCACCTTTTAAAATCCAATTTTTTCCAGACTGGGGTTATAAATGGGGTTCTGTGCCTCTTGTTTAATTTTGCTGTGAACAGAACAGCTAGTGTCTTCATTCAAGGGCCTGCCTTGCTTTGTACCGGCTGATTTACAATACAATGTGTAAATGTAGTAGCAGTCTGGAACAAAGGAGAGCCTGTTTATCCAAACAAATTTGAGGGTGAGGGTGAAGAGGTAAATTGCAGCCTGTTTACTGAGCTGCAGCTTGAAAGCAGAACCAAACGCAGGGGAAACGTGACAGGCAAATGACTGGGGGGGGGGAAGGCTTGGCTCAGCGTCCCTGTAATTTTAGGGTAGTGCTGACCCAAGGAGCCGAGGCGAGCTGCCGGGGTGCCCAGGTGCTTGCTGGTCCTTTGGAGGAGCTTCACTGGCAATTAAAGACTTTCTGTAGATGGTTTTTGTGCTTTGCTCAGAGCAGTTCTGTAGTCAGTTGTGCAGAATCCACTGTAACCTCTTGGCAGGTGTTGCTGTGGTTCTCCAGTCTGCTGTGCCTCAGCTGATTGCTTCTACTTGTCCTGAACTGAAGCCAGCAAACACATTTCTTGGATTTAAGTATTCTGGGTATTTTAGCCTTATTGTTGAGCTTGAGTATTTCAGCTATAACAGCTAAGTCTATTAGCAAAGAGATTAAATTGTGAAGAAGTTATATTGCCTTGTCCAGACATGAAAAATAAATTGTTAGAAATAGGCTTCCATCCAAGGCATGATCACTCCTGCAAAACGAATTGGACAGAAATACTGTGGTGCTTTTCTGTGCCTTGCATGCTCAGTCTTTGCACTTCCTGTAAATGAGTTTGCTACCTAATTATGGACCAGGTTAAGGAGGATCACCTATTCCAACTGTATTGGTAGTGCTTCCTAAGGTTGCAATAGAGGCCTGGTTTGCTCAAAATCTATTTTTTATTCTGCTTCTGCTACCATGTAACGTTTTGAAAGGGTGATTTGCAGAGCAAGGAAGGCTGGGACCTGAGTAAGGTGAACTCTTCTTTAAGGCAGCTCATCAGCTTCTTGGCTCAGTCACATCCTGCGTGCTGTGTAGTATTTACTGTTGTACCAAGAAACATGAAGTTCCATCTGTCCTTTGTTTTCCTGCCCATTAAGTACAAAATTCATTTTGGTTTAGCAGAGCTTTCCTCTAAACTTTTGCTGAGTTATAAATTATGGCTTTTCTGAAATCTTCAGCCTTGCCTGGGGGAAGAACACTTTAATTTGGTTTAACAGTAGATGAGTAATCTAGCTACAGATAGTGATTTTTCAGTTCAGCTGCAGTCAGCTTCTTGCTCCAACTGTTCCACTAAAATTTCAGAGGTGGCAATCAATTCCCAGCCAGCCTTGTTTATCCTCTCCTTGACTTTTCTTGTTCTCTTTTTAGTCTATGACGCTGAAAAGTACCATCTTATAAAGCATGCATGCTCTATTCCTGTTAATGGTTTTCAACACAATTTTGTTAAGTCAGATTGCTGAACTGTTTTTCTCTGTTCGGTCATCAGCTAGAATTTTAGCACAGATACTCAAATATTTCATGCTTGCCACTTCAAAACAGATGAACAGTATCTCTTCAGGAATGTATTTTAGCTTCTCATATTTGTTTTGGTTCTTTCCACTGTAAAGTGGAAAGAACTGGGTTAGCATTAGTTAAACTAGTTTATCTTGTTCTCTATATACATAAATATGAAGTTCTCATTTGGCATGCAGGTCCATTTTATGGTCATCCAGGCTTGGAACACATCCTTCCAACATCAGCAAGATCTGTTCTTTGGGTGGGTGAATGGATGGGCCAGGGAAATGGGCCTGCAAGCACAGGGGAAGGTGTGCCAAGGCCAGCAGGGAAGCTCCTGTTTGGGGTCATGGAGCACTTTTCGGGGCATTTGGGTGCAGAAGAGAGGTACCCTGATGATGTGGAAGCTGCTGCCCCAAAGGTGATGGCAGGTCAGCAGATGGAATGCACTGCTCTTGAGATGCTTGTTTTTGTTCCTCTAATTAGTATGTAAGGTTAATTTCCTCTTGAGTATGTGAAAGAGGAAGGCTCAGTCTTGAGGGACTAAAGCTGCCTGGAGGAGTGGGGGGGTTGTTTTGTTTTGTTTTAAGTAACTCAGTGTGGTATGCACTGTTCCTTGATGGAAGGACAGAAACTTCATAGCTCTTGTTTTAAAGGCTATGGGTCAGCCCGTAAATGTTATTAATTTCATATGGAGTGGCTAAACTTCCTGCTGACTTAGGTAATGTACCCACTGAGCTTGGATAAAAGGTTAGAGATGGCAATTATGGAAAAATCTTTTTCCATTAAGCTTTTGTAAGCTCAACCAAGCCACTGTCAATAATTACTCTTTTTTCCCTGCTATTGTGGACTGACTCTAATCCAGACTTGGTTTATTTAATTTTTTTTCTTGCTTGAATGTGCACACTCAAGATACATGGAGAATATCAAGCAACATGGAGTACACACTGAGCAAATGCATTTGCTGGGATGTACCTGGTGTGTCAAACAGTGAATAGATTTACAGTGTAAGTGGTCATAACTGGGCTGTAAAAGTACATGGTTTTGTGCTTTTAATTCTCTGTTTGTCTCTTAAGTTGAACAAGGCATCTTGAAGAGTGGCATTGGGCTGGAGGAGGGGGTACCAGGAGGACTAGAAATAGCAGCTGTTTGTTTATGCCAGAATTTTTATTCTCTCTCTTCCTTCTCCCTTTCCTAGGGATAGTCTTATGTATTCCACCCACTCTCATTCCCTTCTGGTGAATGTGTGTGGATGTGCTCCAGGACCATATGTGCTTGTAGAGATATACTTCAAAGGAAATTCTAGACTGCCTAGAGAAGCTGCTTGAGTTGAGACGAGGCCTGAATTTGCCGACTGCTGCAGCATTTCTTTTGAAGAACCACATGGCAGTGCTGCTGTTTCTTTCCTTCAGCACCTTTACACACTGATGAACACCCTTAGACCCTAAAGCAAGTGAGCTGCTGATAGGTGTACTCTGTATGAACTAAAGCAAGCTGAATTTCACTTCAAGGCATCAGCTCAGCTGGGCTTTTTTGGTGGCTAGTTGACATGCTTTAGATTTCATTATGTATTTGCCCAGCAGTGAAGATAATATGAGGTTTCTTTTTTCTCCTCCATGCACAATGATTTCTTCAAAGAAGATTTTACCAGGTGGTTTTCTGGAAAGGTGGGAGCTTGCCCCAGCTGATTCAGGGACGCTGTCTTACCAAGCCATTATTTCTGGCTGCAGACCAAAAGGACCTTGTCTGTGTCTGCTCTGCTGTGGCCATTCTTGGTTAGATGCCTACTTTCTGTTTGACAAACCTCTGCAGATTCTGGATGGCTTCCATATGGATGCTTTGGTATTAAACTGAATATGCTAAACATACTCCTTGTTGAGGAATGCAGGGCATCTGGTGCAGATTTTGGCATCCTTTTCCTTCCAAAAAACAGAATTGTACAATAGCTGCTCCATTCTAGCAGCAGCAGATTTTGAACCTGGACTGGATTGAAGTTAAATCTTTGCCAGGGGTTGTCCATTACATTTTGTAATATGAAACATTGACCTTTCATATGAAATGCATTTATTTTATATGAAAGCATTTATTTTATATGAAGGCATTTTTTTTAAAGTCCATTTTTATGGGTATTTGGTCCACTACTCTTGAAGAATGAGTGACTGGCAGATGTGTCAGTAGACTTCTATAGCATCTTTCACACTTTATGTGCTCTAATCCATGGTGCAGATCGTTATTAGTTTGTTTCTGTAAACACCAGTTTCATATCTCAGACAGGGTGATCGTGTTTGTAGCTAGCTGGAGCTAAGGGAAGGAAAATAGTTTGATTTTTTCACAGGTGTTGCCATGCAGTCATGCATTCCCTTCCCCAGACTTCACTCTTTGGTCAGCCATGAAATGCAGAATGTGAGGGTGTGTATGGAAACTGTCAGCTAAAGAAACACCCTCTGGATGTGGAGAATTGGTTGTATTAGGGATGAGCAGTCTTGCTTGCTCGCACCCTAAGCCAGCAGCATGAAATTGCTTTTAGATACTTGAAAACAGCAAAAGAAAATTGCTTCTCCCCCTCACCCTGCCTTTGGAAGAGCATGTTCTTGTTAGCTGGGCTGCTTGTAAAGGTGGGACTCTCTTTGTTATCCCTGAGATGGTCTGATGGTGTGCTGAGAGGGCTTCTCGCCTCCCCGACCACGTATTTGTTTCCCTATTATTCACAGCTGGGGGAATGTTTGTGTTCACAGGATTATTTGTTTACAAATGATATCGTTTCTCCTGAGACATCTTCTGATGATGATCAATGGCTCAGTTACTTTTAATAAAGCTGAGGCAGTCAGACACAGGAATTCTTTTGAAGTTGTTGAGGCCTCATCTGAGTCATATAATACCTTAAATGAAAACAGAGCAAATAGGAAATGTAGAAACGAATGATAGGTGTTGGCAGGAGGGATGTTTAGGAAGTTTATAGCTTTCACATCTTTCTTTTCTGCTCAGGGCGGATGATTGTTCTGCCTTTAGGCACAGACAAGCTGCAAATGAGAAGATGGTGGAGAAAAATGGGGAGCAGTGGCGTGATGGGAGGTGTGTGATGGATCTGACTGAACAGATCTTTCTTCAGCACAGGCAAAGCTCTTTGTTCTGGTGGACCACGTTCAGCCCTTAGTGCTGATGCCCTTGGCCCCAGGAAGGTGGTCACAGGGTAGAGCTGGCTGGAGGCCAGGACTCAGCAGCTCAGTTTCTGACAAGGACAGATCTCCCAGGACCTCCAGCAATGATTAGTTCTGAGATGCCCTGGCAGGAACTGAGTGGTTTTGGGACCTGTTTGGAAGCTGATTCAGTGGTCTATAAGAGATATTTTCTTATGTTCCAGTTGTCCCCAGCCTTCCTACCTGGGAATGTCCGTAGGACTATTTAAGCTATTTGCCAATTCAGACTGCACATAGGCTTTAGCCAAACTAGCAAAGCAGTGGTGCTTTTCTGCAGATTTGGTTAAAGGGCATCTTTGAATGCTACACTTAACCTTTTCTTTCATAGGAATGGACACATAAGGGTAAATGCTGAGTGAGGATTTCTCTGTTGTTCACCTTTCCAATATTATGGAACTTAAAGACTTTTATGGCCTTTAAAACTCCTCTAGATAGAATAGCTCCTCAGAGGTGCCAAAAAGGTTGGGTTTCAGGAAAAAAACTCAATTATGAGTAATAGGTGTGTTGTGCTGATAGTTTTTGTAACCCTGGGCATTTGCTACTGAAGAAGATCCAGAGTCTTCTTTCCCCTTTCACCTTCCCATCCCATCAGCCTGCAAGCTTTCTGAGCCAGCACATACTGTTACCTCTTAACCTCTCTCACTTCTCTGCTGTGCTGCTGCATGGATGAACAGTTGACAGGTGATGCTCTCTGGCATGGCTGTGGCAGGCTGCTTATTGTTTTGCCATTAGCTGAGTGTCATTTCCCATGGCACCCAGTACCTGACCATAGTCTGAGAGCCCTTACCCCAGTCCTGTGGAGCTTGCTTGCTCCTACACAGCTACTGAAGGGCACTGCTGATTTTCCACCTTCCAGAAGAGGTCTAACTATGTGTGGGTACCCTGGTTTAGGTATTGGCTCATACTAACCACCACTAACTTTTGGGGACAGATTGGTGTGGCCTTTATTTCCTGAGATGACATTATCACAAAATGGTTGAGAATTGGAAGGAACATCTGGAGGTCATCTGGTCCAACATTCCTGCTCAAGTAGCTCCTCCTAAAGTCAGCCATTTTGAGTATCTCCAAGAATTGACACTCTACATCTGGGCAACTACATCTACATCTGGACAGTGTTTGGTCATCGTTGCAGTAAAAAAGTGTCTCCTGATGTTCAGAAGGAATCTCCTGTGTTTCATTTTGTGCCCCTTGCCTTCAGTCCTGTCACTGGCACTACTATAAAGCAGCAGGCTCCACGCTCTTTGCACTCTCCCTTCAGCTATTTATATATATTGACAAGATCCCCCACAAGCCTTCTCTCCTCCAGACTGAACAGTTACTGCTCTGTCAAGTTTTCTTCACAGGACAGGTGCTCCAGTCCCTCAATTGTATTGTGGCTCTTGGTTGAACTCTTTCTAGTATGTTGATGTCTCTCTCGTACTCAGCCCAGAACTGGACATAGTACTCCAGGTGTGGCCTCACCTCCTCAACCCACTGCTAACACTCCATCTGATGCAGCCCAAGACACCATAGGCTTTCTTTGCATGTCTCTCACTCATGCTGAACCCAGTATACACCAGGACCCCCAGCTCATTTTCTGCCAGACTGCTTTCCAGCTGGGTGGCCCTCACCATACTCTGATGTCTGGGGCTGTTCCCCACTGGTGCAGGACTTTGCACTTCTCATTGTTCATGAGGTTGGACAATGGACCTGTTGGTCCATTTCTTGAGTCAGTCAAGGTCCCTCTGTGTGGCAGCACGACTCTGGTGTATCAGCCACTCCTCTTGGTTGTGTGCCATGTGCAAGCTTGCTGTGGGTGCATTGCCCCATCATCCAGATGACTGATGATGATGGTGAACAGTACTGGACCCAGTACTGGTCTCTGGAGAGCACTGCTGGTCACTGGCTTGAACTTTGCACTGATGATGGGTATGAGTTTTCTGGTGCCAGGCTCTAACAGCAGGGTGGTGGGATTAAAAAGTCCCTTGACTGGCTCTTGCTGGAAGCTGATGGAAGCCTTTGTGAGCAAGGTGCAGAGACACAGAGAGTTGGGGCAATATTTGCAAGAAATTTTGCTTGACAGGGGAGGAGGAGAGCTTTCAGAGGGAGATGTGTATTTGTCTTGTAGGTTAATGCCAACTTGTACAATTCTATCACTAGTCTTGAAAATAGTTTATCACTAGCTTAAATCCCCAGCTTCTGGAGTCAAATGACTGAGGGAATGTAAGCATTTTCTTAACAAAATATGAATCTCCTTGTTCCTGGTATTAACTTGAGAAGGAAGAGCAATTTAAATCTGAATGCTTAAAAATGAAAGGTAAATAAAAACATGCCTTGTTTGCCACCAGTGGACCTGAGATCATCGATATGGCCAGGGCCCAGGTGGCTTTGCAGGCCTGCACACCCGGGTGTCTGGGTGGCTCAGGTACTGTGGGACTGCAGGCACCCCACGATAAGGGCTTGCTGCTGGAGTGCATGTGCATTATGTTGAGACGTGTCGTGCTGCTTGGGCTGCCTCCTTTAATATGCTTGTAGTCATTCTTTGTCTGCAGAAGTAGCTTTCAGGGTGAGTGTTGTTCCCCTTTCTTTATGGGCAAGGGTGGAGTTCGGTGGTTTCCATCCTGCCCCCTGTTCCTTGTGCCTCTTTCTCATTCTCTGCAGCTGGTGGGAACTGCTTCCTCCCCAGCTGATTCAGCTTCTGGAAGGGCTGTGCTTCGTGCCAGACCTGGGAGATGTTTTGATTTGGGGGTGATTTGTTTGGGTTTTTTTAAAGAACACAGTGCTCTTTTGGAGGTTTTATTTTTAAACTCTGTGTGTGAACGTGTACCCAGCCTGCCTGTGGTTAGGTAAGCAGCTGAATTAGCACAGGGGAAAGGTGTGGTAGCTCTCCTGTGCAGGCAGGGAGGCAAAGGGGTGGCAGCAGTGGGAAGGAGGCAGCTCCCCAAACCAGCTTTGCCGCTGCCAGAGGATTGGCAAGGCGCAGCGGCATCCTTCCCCAGGTGCTTCTGCACTTTCCACCCCTCCCCAGAGTTGCTGCCCACTTGCTAAAACCTGGTAGAACAGAGTGCAAGGAACTCTCTGAAAGCTGGAGAAACTTTTACTTTAGCTCCTTAGTGACAGAAGTGAAGGCATAGCCTCATCTGCTGCAAGTACAGACAGCCCAACCGGGCTGGAGGGGAGTTGGGGACTTTTTGCACCAGAGTGACAGCAGTCCTGAGCTAGGTGTGCCTTGTCCACCTTGTACACACTTCTACAGCTAAATCATTCTAATTGTGTTCTAGTCCAAACCAAAGTGATCAAGCTCGGGCTGTATCTATGAACACAACGAGTCTTCTCATGCAGGATGAGTCACAAGATCAGTGGAAATGGTTGTGCTGTAATGGAGCTGGAGAGGGGCCGAGGCTGAAGGTCCTGGTACTCTGAATGAGATTTTCAGTGCCTGTGCCTGGGTTCCTCTCCTCTCCAGTAACCTCATTTTTTCCTGCATTGGAGCTGGGTTTATCACAGCCCTGGAAAAGACACAGGCATTAGCTGCGTTGTAATTGCCTTGCTAAGGAACTTCTACTTAGGTATTAGTTTTTCCTGGCTCACCTCTGTGAGGAATCCTGTCTAGCAGACAAAGAGAGCCGAGCCCTCATAAAAACCACCCATAACATCATCCCCGAGCATCTGGTAGCTGTGTCCCAATTGGCTTGAAGGATCTGTGTACTCGGGGCTTCTGAGCAAAAGCTGTGTGAACCTGCCAGAATAATGCCCTTGGCTGCAAAAAAAAAAAAAAAAAAAAAAAAAAAAGGCACATAGAGTCCAATTACTGCTCTAAGCAGTATAAAATAATGTTAAATAACTCCTGAATTTGAGATTTAATTAAAATGAAAGGCTGCATTGGCACAGCCACTTCTGAATTCTCAGTGAGTGGTAGGAGTTTTCAGCAAGGTCTACAGGAGAAACTTTGAAATTATTCTAGTTGTGCTGGAAGACAGAGATCCAAAAATATTTGGCCTTGCTCACTGTGCTGAACATGTTCCTGTTCATGCTTTTTGTTGCTTGTTCCCAAGTGACAATGACACATTGACTTAAATCATGGGGGAAAAAATAAGATTTTAAAGCAGTTGATTATGAATCATAACAAAACCAATCCAACCACCCTGTACTGGGGTCATAAGAAATATGTAGTTCAGCATTTACAGTCATGAGAAAAAAAGAAGAGAACTAAGGCACCCAAAGTAGCCTGCAAGTCACTGTGTATTAATACAACTTGACAAGAGTGATTTCTGTCACCCTATCAAACCGTGTATTTTCCAGTAATCTTCCTTTATTTGTACCAAGATTGTCTGGTCTGACTGACAGCTAGTTTGCTTGTTCATTCATGGAGTGATCTGTTTTGTTTTCTACATCTATATGATGCTGAAGAAGAAAATTGCAGGTAGGCTTTTTGTAGGGAGACAGGGGAGACAGAGGCTTTCCTGCTCATCTCTGTATGTGAAAAGTTGCAAGCTGAGTTAAAGGGAGAAAAGAAAACCTATGTTCTGCTGCTGTTTCTGGAATATTGTTATAATAACTTCCTAATGAAGCTTTCATAGTGTGGTGATGGAAGTCAGTCCCAGATGGGCTCTTGGCAAAAATTAATTTGAAGAATTCAAACAGCTTCTTTAAAAATCTGTTTATTTCTGTTATGTGCTACTAATTTAGCTTCCTAAATTTGTGGGTTTTTTTCCTTCAAGATAGAAGAATTAACAATCATCTGAGTGTAATAACAATTTTCCTAGCTTTTGGAATCATATTCTAAATAGGAGTAATAATGTAACAAATATAACTGCAGTACTTATATTTTATGTTGATAGTGTTTACATTATTGAAGGGAACCACAAAGCTATATTCTGCTTGGACCTTTTGTTCCAGAAAAATAAATTCTAAGCACTTGGGCTTTCCTGAATTAAATGTTTTCTGAGAGGGACAGTAAAACCAATCCAGCCTTGGAAGTCCTGGCCTCTTTGCCAGGATGGTCAATGTGATGTTAAACAATACTTGGGCAAGTGCATTTATGAAATGCATTTATGAAATGGCATGATTGAAAGATGCAAACCTATTTGGTTATCTACTGGCAGTAGATAACTAAATTTAGCAGTTATACACATGCTAAATTTCCACTGTTGCTGCATCACTTAAGTATGCTCTGAAGTACAACTTCTTCCATGAATCTTGCAATATTTCATAGGGTATTTTTTCTTTAAGCCCAGTTCCCTGAAGTCACGCTATAAATAATTCCAGCTTTCAATTGAATTCCTATATTTCAAAAAATATAATGAAAGACAAAAACAATGGAAGCGCATTGCTGTTCAAAAATCACACAATGAAAATAAAGACATATGGACAGGAATGGGGATGCCCCATGTGTTTGGCTTTATGGTTGGGGTTTTTTTTTCCATGGGAAGAAAATCATCTGAGTCATTGCTCTGGAAATATTTGGGGTTGGCACAACCACTGCAAACTACAGTACCATTCACCAAAGCAAATAGTGGTAATGTGCTCAAATTCCACTCTGATCCATTCCTTCATCATGGACCTAAGCTCCAGCTGTCACCACCCTGAATGGAGGACAGATCCAGGTTTACTGAAGTTAAGGGCAGAGCTCATCTTTCCTCCTCTCCTTGTTAGGTGGAGTGAGATCCTCAGCACTGGAAATCCCTGCTGTGCATGGGAAATGGTGCACCTGCATTGACAGAGGTGTTACTGCAGACTGACTCAGTGTGCATGAGGGTGTCCCAGCCCAGGGGGCTGAGGGTGGCACCTGTGTGTGGTAGGTTTATCCAGAGCTCCTGCCTACACCCCTGTCCTCCAGTCTGAGTGGGCTGAGGACACGTGTGTTATTAGGTGCCAAAATCAAGGGAAGCTTAGATGTCAGTTATTTTAAATAGCATGACTCATCCCTTATCCCTTTACCTTTGTACTCTGTCGTTTCTCATGCCTTTGCTGCTCTTGGGCTACAGATCCTTAGCTTTGCTAAAACTGCTGTTGGTATCTTCAAGGCAGCCAGATTGCAGGGACTTGCCTTCACTGGACCAGACATGTCTCTTTGATAGTCACCCGGTGCTTTTTGAAATGTCAGTTCTAAAAGGCTTTTCACACTAAAAAAAACCAAACAATTTCTGGTAACAAGGCAGTGGAGCTGGATGCTGTTCATGCAGAGCTCTAGAGGAATAAAAATAAGAAATTGCTCCTAGTTTGTTGTCTGCTTAAATAGACTAATAATATACCAGTCTAGTGAGGGCTTCTGGGGGTCGTGTGAGGTGATTATCAGTAAATCTTGCTCCTGTATTACGTAGTTTTGTAGAAATCAGAATAGGAATAGAAGCAGTAGATAAGAGAAATATAATGAACCAGAGAGGAGACAGCATGTCTTCTGTAAAGGGAATTTGCTTCTTGTGATTCTGTGCAAGTTTTGGAGGGAAGCTACTATAGGGATATAGCAGATCTAGCTGGTACTTTGTAAAAAGCTTCTTTGAAAATTAAAATACAAGCTATATTTCACAGAAATATTTTAGAACCACAGTTATCAGGGAGTGAAGGAAAAAGTGCTAAGTGATTAAAAATAGGAAACAAAGAAATGTAATATCTGATTAGCATCCTTGTTCTGTAGCAGCTATTACTGGGATGAGTCCGTCAAAGATCTGTTGTTGGAGCTGTTCAACATATTCATCAATGATCTGATTTTAAGTAGATGACAGAACTTGGAGAGAATACCAAGATTATTTACAGTAATCTGACCTGAAGCTGCCTGAAATTACTTGCAGAGACTCTCTCAACACAGAGCTGGAAAGATGAGGAAATGAAATTCAGTGTCGAGGAATGCAAAATAATGCATGAAGAGGGAAAGGAAATAATCCTTTTCTTTCTGAGGAGCTAAAAAGCCTCAACATACTATTGAAGGTGCAGTGGATAATACTTTTAAAATGTCAGTTCAGTGTGCAGTGGTGGTCAGTAAAGTAAATAGAAAATAAGGAGAGGAGTGGACAGCAAAATCATAATTATCCCTGTGATTTAATAGATCCATACACTTTTGAATCTTAGATACCCTGGAGGGTTCTGATCATTTCAGAACCTTTTTTAGAAATAAAAACCTCTTCAGTTGATGTGAAAAAAAGCATGAGAGAAAAAATATCATGTAATTTAAAAGTACAGACTAGGAACAATACAATTACCAGACAGCAGGCCTAAAATCCAGTTCCCTCTTCTGCCCCTTCTCCTGTTAGCAGGAAAGCTAAACCACAGAATTGCTGCAGGAAGCTTTTAGATGCCAGTGATATGGAAAAAAGATTAGGCACATACATAGAAAATAAGACCTTTGGTAACTTTAAAGCCTTGATGCAACTTTCAGTTTAAGAAGTCCTGAAACTCATTTTTCTTAGAAATCTGGGAAGATATCTGGCATGAAAAATGAATGGTCTTCAGTGGCTGCTGCTGGCTACTGTTAAAATGTGGTTCATTTTCCCTGACTGTCTTCAGCAAGACACCTAATTTCTAGCTCTGTACATTTATTTACAGCAAACAATCATCAGGGGATGGGAAGAGGGGAGGCTGAGGTGATTCATGCAAGCCTGAGATAAGCACCTAAACCAGGGAAGCTGAATTGCCCCTGGGAGGGCTCAGTCTCCTTGAAAACAGAAATAACCTGATGACTAGTTTGGGCTGCTCTGCAGAAAGTGAGATGAAGTCTGTTCTCAGGGGAGTGAGCCAGACTAGAGGATGTTTCCTGTCTTATCAGGACAGCTCTCAGGTTTCTAAACAACACAAAGCTGTGCATCAGAGTAGATGGTACCAGGGGCCTTAATTAAAAAGGCTTAGCACAATCACAGTGGTTGTGTTGGGCTGTATTTCAAAAGGGTCTTGAGCGCATTCAACAATGAGTGGCAAGGGATGGCTCTGGATGAACGTGTGTGTGAAGGTGGACTCCAGCAGAAATGGCCAGGTTCAGCAGTGTCATCTTTTGCTTCCAGCCTTCTAAAGGAGATGGTGTTGTCTGATGAGGGGCTCAAACAGTCAAAGAAATGGAAACAAATCCTGATGGAATAAGGAACAAACATACTTACAGATTAACATTTAAATGTCTTCAATGAATGTAGTTACATTTCCTGAATTGCATCCTACATTGAGTTCACTTCAGTACATTCCAGTGGCGCCCAAGAGAACAAATGCCATTACTTTCATAAAAAGGTTGCTATCTTTAAACTACATGCAGTAATAAATAGCTCTGCAGTTCTGTGCTGAAGGTTCTAGAGCTGAGCACCAACACGTGGGTTTGGTGGCAGGAGCCAGTGGAGGAGCCCACTGAGGAGCTCTGAGACAGTGTGTGCACATGAGGCATCTGGAGGTGGTCAGATTTCCTTGTTCTTGTAGTGTTTTAATTGGCTGTATACAATTCATGAGGGCAGCTTGCCTAATGTGATAACTTAAATATAGTGGAGATTGCTTGCAGTGATAATAGATAAAAGTAATCTGCTTTACTAAGGGCCTAAAATGGGTACAGCATTTCTGTACAAGGCACTAGTTTCAAAGTAATGAAGCTCATCTATCTACCACTGCAAACATCTCTTCTGTGTTGCTCAACTGCCAGTTCTAACAGGTGAATAATTCTTCTTTTCTTGGTGTTCAAAGCAAGGTAGTAAAGAGGTAAACTCCCAGCTCAGATTTAAAGAAGGGTGAACCTCAATATTTATTTGTTTTACCTGTGACTGCATCACTGCTTTTGTGAATAGTAGACCTACCAAGTACGTGCCTGTCTGGTTCTTAGTTTTGTGTTCCTAAATTACCACCAGATGCTTTAAAAATGACATAACCATGGGGTGAGTGTGATCCCATGCTGCAGGGTGTGAAGGCATTAGTCACCGTGGGCATGCTTGTGGTGGAAGACAGGATTCCTCCACCAGCCCACGTCACAACTGATGGCCCAACACGCCCAGCGTTTTGTTGTTTCTTGCCTCTATCACTGACTCCCTGAAACTCCTTACAAAAAAGAAAAATCACCATATCATGGGGGAAGACTTTCCAATCATCCTTTTTTTTTGCACACCAGTTAATTTGATAAAGAAATTAAGAGCATGCTATCACCCAAAATTTTAATTGAATTGTTTTAAGTAGCAGTGCTGTGGGAGAGGATTTAAGATATGCAAAAGGAAAAGCTGTGTTTGTCAAAAAAAACCACACTTAATCAGCTATCTATCATTCCCATAACAAGTCCCATGTAACTCTATCATATTGCTATTTCAAGTGATTGAAAAAAGAACTACTGAAGCACCCAGGAGAGAAGGAAGTTGCGAGATTGAGTACTTTTGGATTGCTGTCACAAACAATCTCGTGTTGAAATACGCGGTAGTACAAATGTCATAGATATATCCCTAGTCAGCTGGCTTTTCATTAGAAATGGAGACATTGAAATCCTCTCATGATTCAATTTATGGTGCAGTGGGGTAACCTGGAGAACAATTTGGGACAAAAGGGAAGCCTTTTATAATATGTCTTTTCCAACAAGTTGTCAGAATTCAGAGCTATAAGACTGCTCTGCACAATTTTTCAGGGTTACTTACTGTTTTTAAATATGTATTCTGCTACTTAAAAAATAGCCCCCTTTTAAATGTTTTTTTTTTTTAATTAGGTTTTTTAATATATTTATTTTATTCATTTATTACAGAGCCTGTAATGTCAAAACCAATATGCTGTAATTACAAGTAGGCATTTATTACTGCTGTTGCCACTGATATGAAATGACTGACATTCAGAATTGGGGGCTGTGGGAGGTTTAGGTGGAAGCAAGCCTGAAATATTTCTTTCTACAAGACAAGGCAACCTAACCTTTTTAATAGAGAGATGCTTGACACATCACGAAAAAGCCAAACCTTGTACTAGGGGAATTATTTCTGAACACTGACAACCAATCAGCTTAGCAGCATTAAGGAAAAACTTCCTTCTCCACCTGTTTTGGACATGTGAAAAAAGGCATTTCAGATGTGCATAGCTTCCGTGTGCAATTAACTGGAGGATTGGCTGCTTGTGATTTTTTGAATCATTCAGGAAAGTAACACCTGCTTGGCTTCTAAAATTGTACCTTCATGATAGCACCACCTAGTAATTATTATTCTGAGTCATCGGCTAATGCTCATTACCACTTCATAATAGCAGTATAATTAAAAATTCAGTGCCATATTCCAGTAAGGATGAAGCTTGGAAGCTACAGACATGGTTTTAGAGAAGTTAGTTGCATTATATTACTCTACCACATCTGTTGAATGGTTTTTCAATGGTCCTCAATTAATCCCGTGCTAAGGTTGCATTTTCATTTTTCCTGGTGTGTGTTGAATGTGGGTAAACATTGTGAGAGAAGCAATGTCAAAGCAGCAAAGCTCGTCTATCCAAAAAGGGGGCTTGTGGTTTGGTCCTGGAAGAGGTTGGGGTCAGATCCTGATGGAAATGAGCCCCTGCACTTGTAGCTTTGAAGGTCAGAGGGGACCCATGGAAGCTGTCTGACAGGTGAGAGGCTGACTGGAAAAAACAGGAAAAATCAAGTAGTTTGCAATGGTTAATTTTGAGTTGAAAAGGCACACTGTATTCTTTCTTCAGTTCAGATGCAGGTATACCCATAATGTTGGTTTGCTTTGGTTTTTCTGTGAAGAAAATTGACTAGGGAGTAGCCAGTGGTCTTTCCTCAAGGATTTATTTCCTCAATGAGGTGTGGGAGTGCCTGTAAAATCTGCCAAATTCCTAAGAACAGCTTGATCCAGTGGATTGGCATTCTCTGATCAAATCACCTCTAAGAAAAAGACCTAACATCTATGAGCTGACACAGACAATGCTTATTACTTCTTTATCATCCTCTCTTTACCTCCTCTCTACTAACTGAAATGGATTGGCTATAATGTCTGTCTTTAAGTCTGGTTCTAAATAGGGTGTATATCTCCCATCTGAGCTCTTACCAATGTAACGACGTTAGATTCAAGCAGGCAGTGTCAGAAACAGATACGTTTTAGGAAGTCCAATGTTAAATGATGTAATTACATCTCGCAATTTCAACATGGTGCTTTGGTGCTGTGTGTGTTGGAGTATCATGTTTGCTGTCTCTCTCCACTTCCCTGGAGTGACTGTGCTAGCAGGTAAACAACTGTGACCCTAATGATCTTTTACATGACTCTCTTCCAAATAATACTCCAACACTGTGAACTAAATTTTGGGTCTGCTTTCTGTGTGGTCTTGTTTGGTTACAGTAGCAGTGCTGCTGTTCCGTTGAGTTTATTGTACCTTGTGATCCATGTCATCATATCTTTGAACTTGATTTGTGCTTTTGTTCAGGTCACAGAAAAATTGATGAATGATGGATTTGTACCAGCGCTATCTTTCTTAACTAGGACTTCCACATTCCTGAAAGATTTTTGCTTCAGGTTTTGTTTCTTATGAAGATGAGGAGAGCTGGTATGCCCAGGATTGAATGATAATCGTTGAGAATGATGAGCTATTTAATCTGCTTTGTTAACTTGTGTGACATCTGTTTTTAAATAGAACTGTTTAGTTATAAGAGCTTAGTTATAAGATGCTTAGTCTGCTGAAAGACATCATGTGCCTTCTTTAACTAAATTTGTCAGGTTGGGGTCATTTTCTGGGTAGGATTATAGGTCTGATTTTCCTGGAGCTATATTTTCCTGATTCTCTATCTTAATTTTGTATATTCTTAATTTTCTTTGAACATTTAAGTGCTCAAGATCAATGTCTTAAATGGTCTGCAGTTTCCACAGTGAACTTATTTTCAGTCCCTAAATATTGCTAAAACACTTCATATTTTGTTGTCTGAAGCATTCTTATAATGTGGTATTTAATAAGTCTTCAACCTCAGCAGCTTCTCGACTCGCACTTATAAACTTGTGGGAGCAAATGATTTGGACTGACAGCTCAACATTTTAACTTTAAAAAGTGTATAATGTCTTCTGTGACTTTCTCAGAAAATGGTACCTGCTGACTTCCAAAACTCCAGTGAAATACTGCTGTGGCAGGTTGGGTGGGTCTCCATTTTGGTGTGCCTGAAAGCCTCAGGTTTTCCAGCAAAAGGCTGGTGAGTGGAAAGCCACTGCTAAAGCTGGGGCAGCTGAGCCAGATACACCCAGCAGCCCATGCTGTGCTAATGGCAGCTTTAGGGACACATTTGCTTCTCCATTTTTCTGAAAGGTGTCTGATGAGGATATAACACTGATCTGTTCACAGTCAGATTTGCTTTCTATTGCTATTAGTACCTGCAATTCAGCTATAGTCTAATCTTACAGATATGGCTTGCTTCAACTTAATTTAAGGTAATATCCTACAATATTAAGGTATATTTATGAGCTCTTTGAAATGAGCTCTTTGAAACTCTTTCCTCCTGCTCTTAGCATCACTTAGTCTTGTTGAATGCTTTCAATCTTGAAACAGATTTCAGCTAGACATGAAGAAAGCTGAGTAGTTGTGCTAATTCAGTTGGCTCTGTGGTGTTTTGCCCTTGCATATTTGCTTTGCTGTTCTGCTTCCCATTTTATTTGAATCTTAATGTTCTTGCACTGCTAATGGGAAATTGTTATATTTAATGATGTGTATTCTGGTGACAAAATAACACCGTGGGCTGTTATCTGAGGAAATTAGGTATCCATCCATCCATCCATCCATCCATCCATCCATCCATCCATCCATCCATCCATCCATCCATCCATATTTTTAAAACAAATTAATAATTTTCCCAACAGTATCAGAAAGGTGATTCTTGCACAAAACACTTGTGGTCTGTTAACATGACACAGGATCTCCCTAACCCCCACATCCTTCTTCATATATGTTCAGCTCTTTTCTGTTTTTTTTTTTTAACCTGCTTGGCAACTTGGAGCTAAGACAAAGAAAAGAAAGAGAAAGACTTGCCAGAGCAGTGGGAAGAGAGATTGCAGGCTGGGAAATGAGTTTGTGGTTTGGGGAGGGAGGAGGAAGCTAGGAGGTGGCTGTGCTCACCACAGCCTGGAGGAAACTTGAGAGGTGCTGCTTGTGCTACCTCTGCTCATGCAGAAAAAGCAGCCCAGATTTCCTCATGTGCTCCATCAAAATTTTGCTGCAGCACTTTATTTCACTCCCTTGTTCAGTGTCTTCAGTTTCTTAACAGAGCTATAGCTGGGCCCTTCCCTAAAACAGTCAAAGGATTGGATTATGTCCCTCTCTCTCCCACTTTGACCCCCAAGTCTTCCTGCATTTCAAATAGAAAGCACTCTGTGGCAACACACATATTTTTATCTTGTAAGTAAGAGCTCTCTCAATTTGCAGTGCACTTCTTTAGTGAGAGAACTGGGGCAGAGTAGTTATTCTCCTCCTTGAATGCTGAACAGTCATTTTCTCTTATACCTTCCTGCCTGAACAAGTTGCTTCTCCACTGATGACAGTGCTCCTTTGAAGTAAACAGTAGTTTGCAAAGAAAAATCCTTATCAATACCATGAGGCTGAGGTGTGTGTATATCTATATATATATATATATTTATACAAATCCTATTATAGGGGAGAACGTTATATAAGAAAAAAATACCATCTCAGTGGTCATAGCTTCGAGAGCTGTTGGGTATTATTACTGTTGTCCTTGTTTCACAGAGAAACTTCCTGCAATGAATTGTCCAGGATTTTGGACAGAGATCAAATGACTAACACTTTTATTTTTAGTTTGGACTGGCATAGTTACCAGGAATATTTCCATATTGAAGCACTGCAAGATGTTTCTGTAAATGACTGCTCTGCCATATCCACACCAGTGCTATAGGCAGAACTAGGACACAGGCTCCAGTCGTGTTCCAAACTTCACATCTTTGTGGTCTTGGAATATCTTAAGCTTTCCCCTAAGTGCCTTTCTACTGGTCATCCTAAGGAGGATGTCTTTTTCTTCTGTTGCTCTTGGTGCTTGCATGGCCAGAGACAACTGAAATAAGTTCATTTATTAATTTTCTTTAAAATATAAACAACTTTATAGTTTTGTCTATTTTTTAAAATCCAATTAACAATGTATGGTACAAGAATGAGCACAGCTGATGCTGAAGCATATAGAGGCATATGTGGCAATTCTTTAAGCCATGTCTGCTGCTTAAACAGACTTAGTGTACAGCTACTCCTTCAGTCACAGCACTCGATACTTGCTAGAGCCTCTATTTAGAAAGATTGCAATTCTTTGCTTCTCTGTCTCATAAGGCTATTTTTCTAATGAGATTGTTTTGTGAAAACTAGAAGTGACAAGTTCAGAACTAAATGATAGCCATCAGTCACTGTAGATGGAAGACTTACCTGGAATCTAAAAGAGAAATCCAGCCTGCTGCATCTCTGTCCCTGAGAATAGTCTAGTGAGCCTCTGTCCTATTATCGTGCGTGGGGGGATAGAATGTAAGAGAATAGTGCAGAAGGCAGTCTCACCCCTGAGGAGTTGCAGCTGTACCAATCACCAAAGATTAGGAACAGGCCTGCCCTTAACAGGCCACAGCTGTGTCCAATAAGAAGAAGAGTGCTACATAAGAGTGGGTTAGCTGGGTGAGGAGAGAGTTGGAGTTTGTTGGTTGTGGTGAGAAGAAGGAGTTGGTGCTGTGAGGAGTTGTCCATGAGAAATCACTGAGAAGGTATGGGAGTTTTGAAATAAGATGACAACAATCGTAGTGGTACAATTTGTAAAAATGTTTTTCTACTGCTTCCTTCTTGTAGGAGAGTCTTGGTTTTTAGTCCAAGATCTACTGGTCTATGGATCCCCATTACCTCCTATGAGAAAACATCTTGTTTCTCCCTTCTCCTCACTCTTTCATATTGGATCATTTGAGAGTTCAGCAGCCTCTCACCTTGGCCCTGGCGGACTCAGAATTAAAATCTCAGCTGTTCTGGATGCTTTTCAGAGTATACAGGAGTCCTGCAACAAGTGGCTCTGAAGCCATAGAGATGTTGAGCTGATCCTTTGGGACCAGTGGTACAAGAATTGGTTAGTAAAAGATTCTGCTTTTGGAAGACATAGAGAAAGAATCAGAGAAGTAGAATTTACTCCTGAGATGGGGGAAATGTAGCTGAGAGGCTGTAAGAGGTGTTGAAGAAACAAATCATACTTCTGCTGAATACAGACAAGACTTCTGCAATCTAGATTAGCCAAACAGCCTGAGACTTGAGGTGTTTTGAGCATGTCCTCTCTAAGATACCTCAAAGGGATTTAATAATCAGAAAAAGATGCACATGCACCCTCTGAAGATGCTGCCCTCTGTTCTCAAGATCAAAAGATTATTTAATCTCTCTGAAAAACATCCAGTGCCCACTTTGCATTTCAACTTGTGCATGTACCAGGTAAAAAAGGAGCCAGCACTACCGGTAGTTGGAAACTGGCCCCTGGCCCTGTGTGCCAGTGTGATGAAACCAGCACTCACCTCCTTTGGGGCAGCACCTGCCTGTGTTTGCAGTGGCTTCTGTCTCACTACCCAGGGATGCACCTCCTGACACCCCCAGGGTGAAAGGTGCAGTTGACTGAACAGCTGTGCTGAGCAGCATGGTAGATTTGAATCCATTCTTTTTGCTTTTATATACTGATAGCAGAATCTTTCTCTGGGTCCTTTACTGTTATATGTGGATATTTTGAAGTTTCAAAAATGTATAGTTGTGACTCTGTGCTGGTGAGGACCGCTAGTCTCACTTTGGAGACATAGAAATGGAAGGTTGAATGACATGGTCCAGCCCTGGTTCCCCTGGGATCTTATGTGCCACAGCCCCAAATCATCACCATGCCTCAACCTTGGCCCCTAAGAGGGGCCATTTGATTTGTGGAGAGAAGAATAAAGTGTGAAAGTGTCTGAGGGAGTTAACTGGGAGACAAGGAGAAGGGGATATGGTCATGTTTGTGTCACTGTGATGCTGTGCCAGCAACTGCCTCGGCTCCCTGCTGCAACTTGTCTGGGAGAGATGCCAGTGGGTGCCCAGCCCAGTGCTGACAGCAGCTACTCATCTTTCATGCTCTCCTGTCTATCCTCATGTGAAGTGTTATCCTCTGTACCGCTGGCGCTGGGCAGCTGCTCTCTGGCATACCCAAGGTAGTGGATTGCTTCCAGGGTTGTTGTGATGCCAAAATCTGGCTTCCCCAGGGCATGCAGCCTAGGAAGGATGTCATGTCCATCCCCTCTTTTTTTTATTCCATAGGAACAATGTGAGCTGCAGTTTCAATTTTAGACTTAGAATTGGCAGCTTTTCTTACAGACTGGCCCTGGGTGGTGAAAGGTTGGTTGATGTCATGTGATTCTGGCACCTTGGAAAAGGCCCTTTTGCATGATTTATCTGAAGAGCTTCTTGGAAGCCATTAAAAACTTCTGAATTGTTGAGAAGTGTCAGTCTTTTAGGCTGGGAACTCATGTGGCTCATCTTTTGCAGGAAAAGATTGATGGTCTTCATGGTTTGGCTCTGTAATGGCCATTCATTCTCCTGAAGGAAATACAGAACCAGCCCATTTCTTAATATGTGTCAGAAGAAATGTCCCCAGACCTCTTTCTGAGCTTGACCATATAAATCTCATCCTGTGGTACAGTAAAGGCCCTGGGCTTTCTGAGTGTCAACTGGAGTTATAATTACTTTTCCAAAATAGCAAAAACTCTGGAATGTGTGTACTTTGTAGTACTTTCTTCAAAATCACCTGCTGACTACATTTACACCAGCTTCTGGAAAAACATGGCTTGATCTTACTTCTCATATGCTCGGGCCACCTTATTACTGCAGGGAGCCACCTGAGAAATATGTTAATGGCCTTATGCCAACATGCTCAGCTCTATAAAAACTGCTGAGATGAACCTGCTCCAACTGCTGAAAGCCAGAAACAACTATCCTCTTGTCCACACCAGGAAAACTACAACTTGTTAATTTGCCATCAGCCAGCAGCTGCTCTTGGGCTGGCAGTGGTGGATTTGGTAAATGGAGCTTAGGCATATTTAACACTATAATAAAACATAATTTTGAATTACAGAGCAGACTGGTAATGCTGCCTATTATCAAGGTTGTTTGACACTTCCTATTATAAGACACTATTTTCAGCCACTTACAAGTTTGCCAGTTTTTAAAAGCTTGCATTGAGATTTCTTTAACTTGGTGTCTGCCTCTTGCTGAATATTCTGTTATTATTGTTTAAAAAGAAAAAACAGCATTTAGCCAGAGCAGCTCAGCTGTTTCCGAGAAAGAGGACTGAGAAAATACCTTGTTAGTCCTGTTAAATTTAAGTGACCTTTTCTTTTAACAGCTCAGAGGCAGGATTTGGCAGCAGAGGGGAGTTGCTGTCACAGATGCTTTTGCCTTTTCTCTGAATATTGACCAAAACAGGTTGACGTGCAAGTTCTGAAAACATTTCAGTTAACATCAGCCTGCAGCTCTTTAATTCATGGCAGCTAATTTGCCCATAGATGTGATGCCTGTGGGCTGTGCAAGTCTGGCCTGCAGAGAGGGGAAACTGGTTCCTCCCCAGCGCCAGGAGCCTGGCTCTGTGCACAGACACTGGGGGCACAAGGTGCCCAAATCCCTATGGCCCTTGACTGAGCCTGGGCCACACAAAGGAGAGGGATGACAAATTTAAATGGGGCAGAACGCATTAGTGTTTGTAAGACAATTTTTGAGTGCTTTTGGGAGCTTTAAGGTGTGTATAAGTTATGTAGAGGTCCCTATAGGTAACAGAGGTGTATGCACCTATATGCTGTTCACAGTAGCAGTTAGCTTAATATATTCCTTGTAACTGTCATCTGTTAAGCTGCAAAATGCAAGCCAAAAATCAAATTTATTGATAGTGCTTGTCAATAGTTTTTTGTGGGTTTTTTTCTGGATATAATGGCAGAAATCACATTATTTATCATAAAACATTACAGGCAATCAGCGCTGACATTACTTTTACTTTTGTTCACTGTAGGTTTTTCCCCATTAACATGTGACTCTTTATTCTTTGGTATTCTATAAAGACACTGTTGAAGCTGGGTGCTACTCATGCCTGCATGTTACTGCAGGTGCTGGTGAAATTTCAGTCCCTCCCTACAGCACTCACTTAGAGTGTGTGAAGGAAAAAAAAAGGAAAGCAAGGAAGTCTGTCTGCTTTTAGCTATGCTGCCAGTCCTCTGCTTACAGTAGCAATGGCCTAGCCACCAAAATGGTCTTATTCATTCAGTTTTCTATTGGCCTACTTACATCGAAATTGTGGGAGCATCTCACAGCTTGTTTTGCTGAGCTACTAAAATTGGCAGGCTCAGCATCTCTGGGCTGGCACACAAGCATTAATCTTTATCTACTACATATCTACACCTGCAAGTGGTGGGGCAGCCGAAAGCCTACACCAAAGGGCTCAGAGAAGCATGAAATCAATTATACTACTTATTTTCAGGCAAACTGGATTATGGCAGGGTTCAACTATCCAAAGACATGAACTTTCCTTTGGTGATGAGGCATGGCTGCAGGAAGACTGCACTTAAATTTAAAAATAAAATTTAATTAAAATTCATACCTTCATTATGCACTTCTTGGTGCATAATGATATCAGGCTAAGATACTTTAAACCTAAGGCAATTTTGTTTGTGGTTTTTTTTTTTTTTTTTCTGATTGTCTGTTTTATAAAACCACTTTGAGGCGGAAGGTGGATGAGAATCCTTTAATGACCCATCAATAAAACCACTTAGCAGAGCTGAATAGCAACTGTGACAGGTGACCTTCCCTTTCTCACAAGTGCTCTATTAGTTCTCATCATCTTGCCCCTAGGTCACTTTTTGTGCCTTTTCAAGGCCATTTCTTTTTTCTTTTCCTCTGAAATAAACCGTGTTTCTTCTGTCTGGAGATGAGCCCATGATATTTGTTTGGGGGGTATGTCACTCACAGGAGATGCCTTCAGAAGAATACCTTGTTTACTGTATCAGAAGTGCTCTTACTGAAGAGGAAGCTGAAGGAGGAGAGGAAGGGCAGTGGGAAGTGATGCTTTAAGTGTGTCTGATTCAAAGGACATGGGTCAGTAAAATCCTTATCTGTTGCTGAATTCTGCTCCATATTTAAAGCTGATGGCGTCACCTACTCCACCTTTCCTGGCATGTTTTGATGCACAGGTGAAATAATCTGCCTCTCCTCTGGCTATCTCTGTGAAGCTCTGCCATTGCTTCAGTTTTTCTCCAAAGTTTATGAAGTCAAGAAATGACTGTTGGAGCTCTCTTTTCTGTCCAGCCACAGTACTGTTCTGGTTTCCAGGTTTGTCTCCATACAGGTGCTGCTTAGTTCTTCCCAAATCTCTCATTTATGGCATTAGAAGCAATTAAATCCTTTCTCCTATGGTATATTAGTTATGCTTGTGACATTCAGTGGATTTACAGCTGCAAACAAGAGGCTTTTAAAAAAAGCCTGAATTAATATTGTTTTTATTCCTGTGACTTGTTCTGTGTAACTTGGATCTTTGCAACAATGCTGGTAGGTGGTAGTGATGAATAAATAATCAAATCTGTTAGCAAAATGCTGCATTTTGCTCTGATTTACTTGCAGATATTTGAAGTGGATATGAAACCGGGCAGAATTGATGTGGAAGGGGAGGGAGAGAGAGACAGCTTTTTATGGAGGTATCTGTTTATTTAAAGTATACTGAGATGTTATGCTGCAGTATTGTAATCAGGACAGTTTAAGACTGTCTATATTTCATGTTTTAATGGTAACTTTTTCTCATCCAGTTTGGCTTTAGACGTGAAAATGCAATTTCTAAGGTTTTAACAGGTAAAACAAGAACCTTTGCAGGAAAAGAACTGAAGTTTCTGGAGACATGTTTTCTTTTTCTAAATGCTGACAAATAACTCCTGCCAAATGCTACATAAAGGAGAAAAAGAAACATATGGCAGTTCAACAGGAATGAAAAGATGAGCTAATCCAGCATCCAACAAGTCTTTGGATGAGACTATAATAAAACCAACCAGCCTTTATCATGCTTGATAGCACCACTATAATTAGGAGTCTGTCACCAGCTTCATAATGAACTCTTAGCCCTATTTTCTGGGGTTTATAGTCTGGTAGTAAGAGTCACTTTGGATTGCAACTTGGCATACTAGACCTCTCTGTGCAGAAGGCACAAATCTAGCTTGCAGGTTTTAAATAAACTGACTGTTAAAAGTTGGGGAGTTGTGCCAGTGATGGGCGAGTTTTGCTTATAATCTCTCCTAAGTGTTAAGGAGTCAGTGTCTAGGGTGGTTTGTTTGCCTCTAGCATGGAAAATACAAATATGCAGTTCAGAATCCTGTTGTGCTCTTACACTGCCTTGTAGGAATCAAGAATGTAAGGAATCAAGACTTTTATTTACTTTTTTTCCCTCCCTTGGTTTTATGATCTCTACATCTGCCCTAGCAGAAGCTGCTGCTGCAGGGCTGGGGACCAGCAATTGCTGTACTCTGCCTTAAAAATGTTCATGTAAGTAAACTCATTCTTTGCAGGTTAGGTTTTCAGGCCTAGGGAGAAGTCTGGCAGACAAGGCAAAAATGCAGCTTGCTTCTTTCTCTCTTCTTTCCCTCCATCCTTGAGGCTTAGTTAGCTGCTGGCAGAGGGAATGGCTGTGCAGAAGATGTCTCAGTTGAATACAGAGACATGCAGTTAATTCTGAATAAATGGGTCTAAGCATAAGGAAGTGTCCAATTTTTTTCTGAACCCAGAATGATTGTATATCTAATCCCAGGTACTAGCAGCTGAAAGGAGCCCTCTTTAAATCTTCTATGTTGTCCTCTCTTCCTTGCAATGCAGGAGTTTCTCAGTTCCTCAGGATGTGTAATATAGCTGTTTGAGAATGTTCACAGGAGACAGGGCTGAGCTCTCACAATAGCATCTCCTCTGCAGAACATGGGTCTAGCAATGAAAGGTCAAATACTTGTATGCTAAGGCTGTGGGTTCAGGTTACAGCTAGATGCCTAATGAGATTTTCAGAAACACTGAAGCTCCCCTGCAGCCTTGTCTGCCAGACTCTTTAAGAGTCTGGCTTAAAAGGAATAGCTAGGCAACCTCAATAACTTGAGCAAAACCTGAGTAGGTCAGTCCTGTCCCAGTATGATTCAACCTTCTGACTTGTATGTAAAAGCAGAGGTGAACTGAAGTGTATCCAGTTCACATTTAATATACAGTAAATGTTAACTTTCCCTCCCAAGCACTTTGGGAGAGTCTTTGATGTTCATGTGATGAAGGTGAATAGGGTGGGAGAGGATTGATATCCATGAGGTGCTGCAGTAGTCCTAAGTCTAGCAGGTCAGGCAGCTGAGTGCTGCCTCTGAATCATTGTAGGAAAAAAAAAAAAAAAGGCTTAAAGCCCACACATATGCATGCTGGAGACCAGGGAGTGGGGTGTGTCTCATAACTCCTCGAACTCCCTGCTGTACTGCTTCTGCTTGTCAGAAAGAGACAGTCTGTGCTGCTTTTCTGACAAAGAGGCCTCCCCAAAGCTCTACATTTATGAATTAGTAATTCATAAATTAGAGACTGAGTTGGCAGTCTCTTCAGAGGGCTATGCCAGGTTTTGCTTTCTCAAATGAGAGGCTGACCCATAAAGGCTTTGCCTGTAGACTCAAGAGTTGAGAAATCTTGTCCCTTGAAGAGACATCATGCTGTTGGGGGCCATCATGCCTTGTGTCTGGGGGAACCCCATGGGAGCCAGCAAATGCTGCCTCTTGCAGCTCCCTTGGCCCCGAGCCCTCGGTCCTGCTGTGCCCCATTCAAACCCTGCTGGCACCCCTGCTGCTGACTTCTGACCTAGCTGGCCAGGGAGGACAATGGGAAGGAGAGTGGTACCATATGTGCCTCTATCCACACACATTCTTGGCTCCTCACCTCTGTCTGCTGGCAGGCATGTGTAGGAGGCAGCTGCTCACACTGCTGGCTGCATTTCACTCTCCACTGGGCCTGTGCTTCCAGCAGGAGCCACGAGGCACGGATGGGAACCAAGCTGGGACAGCCTTCTGCAGAAAGGAGCAGAGATGGTGTGAAGAACAAGGGAGACAAGGCAGGCAGGAACCTCTGCTTGGCTCTCAGAGGGCAGATGTGCAAAATCCTGGCTTGTGGCATGAGGAGGTAAGGGGGGACCTTTGCCACTGGGGTCCCTACTACTGGCTGCTTGAGTGGACATGACAGGAAAGCACAGAGTGTACTCCAGCATTCCTGTAAGAGAGGATGCTGGATGTGTAACCTCCAAGAGGAGCACTGGGAATGAGGGGGATTCACTCAGCCATCTTCAAAAGCCACGAGCCATGTAGTGCACAGGAGCTGCTCCTGCTAACAACTTTGATTTGGGCACTGCAGATTGGCATCTGAAAGATCAGTGCATGAACATGGAGGACCTGGGTGGGGATGCTTTTGATCAGTAGGAAAAAAACAAGCTGAGATATTCAATTAAGAATATAAAGCTGATCACAGAAGGAAGCCACTGTATGATTTCATTGAAAAGAAGACTTTTTAGAAATTCCATTAATTAGAATATTTTTCATCTCTTTGCTTCATCTTAATTTAGAGAGAAATGCGGAAGTACCTTCCAGTTTTTGTTTCATAGCAGAAGCTTGCATAACCCTTCAATTGGCATTTTCAAATTACAGCATAAATTACAAAAGGAAAAGTTGCAGTTGATGTGGAAAACACAATCTGTGTCTGCAAAGTCTTCTGCTTTAAAATGCTCATTTATACTCTTCTCCAGAAAGTGTGACAGCTCATCTTACTAGCAGGGATTTTTTAAAATTTGTGTTGTTTAACATTTTTTCTGAAAAAAAGCTCTAAAATAGAGGAATATTGTACCATTCCCTCCCTTACCTATCACAATTCCTATCTTCCCATGCATACATAATTCAGAAAAATATTTAGATAAGCATATTTAATATTACCTTTCTTGGAACTTAAGAATTAATTACTTGATGCTTAGCAGTAGCTTCCTCTTCTGCTGCCAAGTAAGGCAATGGCTAATTTCAGAAAAGTCTGTGAAGAAAAAAGATCAACTCTCACACAGCCAGGATAGACTCTGGACGTTTATCTTCACTGAAACATACCAGCTGTTCCTCTCTTCAAATAAGATAATTAGGTATTTGACTTCTTTTAACATTTGCTACCAAATACTAATAAAAAAGTCTTTGCCCTTTCTTTTCATGTGACCCATGGAACAAATGCTTTGAGGAAACTATTTTTTCCTGTTGCATAAATAGTCAAACTGTCATATTTTAACTATCAAGTTATGAGGTTTCATTTTTGACACCCTTCTGGAGCTAGTAATTTTTTAAAATTACCTAAAATGCACTTTGGCATAACAGTTGAGCCACGGAGACTGAAGCTTTCCTTTGCTTTTCTTAAGCTTCTGAGTTCCATTTTGAAAGTTCTTGGGGTTTTGGCAGTTTCTGAGTGTGACAAAACTACAGAGTGGAATAAAAAACAGACAAGAAGGAGGAAAGCAGCAATTTTCCCACCTCTGAGGAAGCTGGGTGGCACACCACTGACTCTCCCAGGAGGCAGATGTTTGGGGAGCTAATGCTGTGCTGTCATTCCTGACCCATGTCTGAGGACTAAATGCTGCTGTGAATTTTGCCTTGCCAGTAGATGCCTGAAAGTTTTATTATTCCCTTGTATTCCAAGTGCTCAGAGGGGAAAGCTATTGCTTCTTCTGTTGCTATAATCTCCTGGTAGTTAAGGAGCTTTTAATTCCCCATCCCTCCAGCACTTCCCCTGAGGCTTCAGAAGAGTCTCTGCTACTTGGTCCTCTCTTCAGTCTTTTCCAGTCCTTCTGCCTCTCCCATTTCTCAGCTGCTCTTTATGGGTCTTCCAAAGAACAGTGGTCTATATTTGGTGTGATTCTTGCCTGTCTTCTTAGTGCCATTGGTGAGCTTATCATGGAGGAGTTAAATTGTCTGCACATAGTAATTTCATTCTCCTGGTTTTTGATTGGAAGAAAAAGGAGACTGTTGCTATCTGTCTTCAAGCTCAGGAAGTGGCCACTGAGATATATTAGTCCCCAGCTTATTTGAAAATACTGGTTTTGGCAAAACCAAAAATACCACAGTTATTTTTAGTAGAACCCTTCATTTTCCAAAGTTGATGATTTTGGTTTTCCATTTGCCCTGGATAAGATTATTTTTTCAAACCCATTATACATTTATAGTTAGAGTCATCCATTTGGAAACTGAAACCACAGAGTAGGGAAGCAGAGGAGCACTGCACATACTCGTCATGCTGTGTGGACTGACCATTGTGATGGTGTGTGAGAACCGAGCCTAAGCACTGCAGTGCTCTCTCCCCAAAACTCTGGCAGTCTAAATCCTTCACAGAGCTTAGTGCTTTCTGCTCACCAGGTGTAAAGGCTGGGAACCATTTCTGGGTAAACGGAATTATTTTTCAGGAAGAGTTTTGCTTGCAAAAAAGGGAGAAGGTTTTTACTTCTGCAGGAAAAAAAAGAGGAAGCAATGAGACCTCAGAACTGAGCAAAAATGGACACATAAAAGCACTGTGGTTGCGGATTAAGTCAATACAGCATGTGTGTTTTGGATTTGTGCACACATAGTAATAAAAGCCAGAAAAAGTCTTCATGGGATTTTACCAAGAACTTAATTCACATGCCAAATCCATTTATCATTTCTTTGGGTATGTGCCACTGTCCCTTATGACCCTCTCTGGGCTGTAAGCAGTGAACACTTTCTCCCCAAGTGCATGCACTTGTTCTGGTTTTAATCACTTCCTCACCACTCTACTACTTACGTGTTTTGTGGCACCAGCAGTTTTTCTTCTTCTAGGGGCATTGCTTTAAGAAATAGAACTATTTGGAGAGAGAACAGGATTGGTCTAGAAGCAGTTTGGGGAAATTTTGGGGGAAAGTTGTTTATGACAGGACTACTGGCTTTAGTAAAAAATAAATTCTATTTTTTCTCTACCCTGTGCCTTCTCCACACTGCTTTCCCCCCATAACTCTTCCAATTAGAAAAGGTAGCTTCCACAACCACTCATATATTTGTGGTCTACCTGAGGAAGCTGGTATAAGGTTAAGTTGTTCCACAGCCTCCTCATGCTGCTCTAGGGAAGGTGTCATGCCTCAGTTGCTCTGTCAGAACACACAGTCAGTTCAGGTCTTTCCTGCACTTCATTGATTTTGCAGTTGTTCCCTTCCATTACTGCTTGAAGATACAACACATCTTGTGCTGCTAGCATTCCCTAGCTGATGGTGAGAGCTGCTCCCCTTTGGTCAGGGAGGTGAAATGAATATCTAGTTTTGCTTTTATTCTTCTCTCATCCTCGAGACACAAGAGTTCACATCCAAGAGCTGTTGGGCAGATCTTCTTCTGACAGGCCCTCTTCTGACAACTCTGTCAGCTGTCAGAATTACCAGGGATAGGTCTCCACATACCTGGCTGGTTTTGGCAGATACAGGCAAGGGAGGCAGCATCCTCCAAATAGCTCTGCTGGAAGCTTTGAAGGTTGGTAATATCCACAGGAGCCTGGATATTACTCTGCACTCTGCTGAACACAGTCACTGCTCCAGCTGGTGGAACTGAAGCTGGAGATGGTGTCTGGCTACAAGTTGTGACTAGTGTTTGTGACTTACATTATGGCAACTCTTTTCTCCTGGTCTCTGCTTGAATAAGTTGGGTAAGAACATAGTCAAGGAAGTGTGTACTTCAAACTGAGAGTTACGTTGTCATGTGCTTTCTTAGCTGTGATATGTGGTTAGAGGATCCAGGAGGATTTGTCACAGCTGGTGGCCATAATTTGCTCTCTGAATGTTCAGAAAACACAGAGCTTTTTAGAGAAGATGAGCACTGAGCTCACCTCAGTATAGACCTCAGTGGGTGGAGTACAGCAAGCATGTGGCTGTGCCTGAACACAAAACTTGGTGCTATGAGAAGCTAATCTACAAAACATCCAACTGATGCTGTCTGGAGAACCTCAAGATAACAATGCAGTCATCAACAGAGAATTAAGACAGGGTAAAGGTGCAAAAGGGTCTGTTGATCTTCTTATAGTGTACTTAGACTAGAGTGCTCTTCTGGCATGGTACAGGCATGCATGAATAGAGGAGGTAATTCATTGGATTGACAGTCTCTTCTGTCAGGTAACAAGTGCCAGAATGAGAGGAAATTACCTCAGATTGTACCAGAGAGGGTTTAGATTGGATATTGGGAATAAATTATCCACTGAAAGTGTGATCAGGTATTGCAACAGACTGCCCAGGGAAATGACCATCCCTGGAAGTATTCAGAAGGCAGGTAGATGTTGCACTTGGCAATACAGTTTAGTGGTGGATGCAGTGCTGATGGGTTAATGGTTACACTTGGTTTGTAGAGGTTTTTTTCCCAACCTTAAAGATTCTGTGATTCATGAAGCATTGTGATGGTATACTATGTGATGGTACTTGCTAAATGAGGAATTTGACAACTTTCTCTATCCTTCATCAGCAAAACCAGAGGGAGAATTTTCAGCTTTTTGGATTTCTTCTCTGTCCCCAGTGAAGTTCACCACCAACTCAAATTGCTTTTTTGAGGCACCAAATTCTTGTCCTGTGTGTATGTGAGACAAAACCATACAGACACATATCCTTCCTTTAAACTTTTTTAATAGTATTTCACAGAACTGATCCAGCCTGGACTTTTTCCCCTTACTTTTGGCAGCCTTTTCGTGAGTTGAGTTGCTTCCATGCAGCCCAGCTGATGATGGGCTGTGGAGCAAGGGCACATCAGCAGAGTAAGCAGAGAGTGCTGCCAGGACCTTGCTGTGAGCCTTCAGCCTCATCTGTGTGTTGAGCTGCCTGTATGCCTTTGTTCCAGCATCTCTGAAGCACTGCTATGGCAAGAGGGGTCACTTGTAGCAGAGGTGTGGAAGGTGTAGGAACTAATCCCTGTGGAAGAGGAGGAAGGACTGAAAATGCCTCCAGTCAGTACTGAGGATCCCTTCCATGGAGTGAGGCTGTAAAGCTCTGCTGCCTGTCCTCTCAGTGCCATGGTGTAAGAAATAGCTGTGCTCTCCTCCAAAGCAGACTGATGAAATCTGTTTCCATTGCACAAAGATGCATTGTTCTCTTTAGTGCTGAAGGAGCTGAGTTTCCCTGTGGGCCCTAGCTGTAATTTGCCTCTCTTGCTTTCAAAGGTGTCTCTCTATTTTGAAAAAAAAATTCATGTAAGTCTTTAATTTTCCTTGAAGCCTGCCTTCAGACTCAGCAGCAATAACAAAAAAAAAAAACATTGAACTAGTGAAACTCCAGGCTTGTTCCTTCCTTGATTCATGGTGGTATTTTCCAAGAATGTGGTGGGACTTCAACTGATGCTCTCCCAACAGGAGAAAAATGGATCCCATTGCAATACACATATCTCCCAAGTAGCTCAAGTGAAAATGAGCTTTTCAAGTATTTTCTTTCTCTCCCAAGTAAATCCATAATTAATTCAGTTCTAGTATGTTCTTCTGGCTGTTCTCAAATCTGCTTCATCTCTTGCATTGTAGTCAGCCAATAAATCCCTTAATTTTGGAGAAACAATTCAGAAGGTTGCATTTTGGTATTTTCTCTTCATTTTCTGTCAAAGTAATGTATAATCTTTGAAGTTGAGATCAAATCAGTCTTTGAAGTTGAGATCAAATCATAGATTTGGTCTCCATAAAAATTATTTTAAATGAGACTTGCTGTCATCCAGTGGCTGGCTTTTGGATGGAATTTTAGGTAGTGGAACTCCTGTTGTTCAGTCTGATGTGTATTTAATACTATCCATGGAATTCCAGTATTTGAAATTTGTGTTGGGCTGCCTTATCTGTCCCAGCATTGTCTGTCTGATCATGCAATCTCTTCTTGCCTTTTGACACCATCAAACTTTCTAATGCAAACCTGGACACCACTGCAGTGGAATTAAACCTCCTAATAAATGCTAGCTTTTCTTGGGAACTGCTTAAAAGCAGGAGGTAGCAGGCCTGCAGAGAGTGTAGTGGAGGATTTCTGGCAGTGAGCCCCAGCTGTTGCAGGTGCATTGCCTGAACAGCCAGTTTGCAGGGCTCCCTTTGCAGGGTCTGCCCTGTTCCCACCAGGTAACTGCTGACACTGCACATGGTTGTGTGTTTTGGATCTGTTTCATGCCTTACTCTCCAGAGGCAAGTCACTCTAGCTTGTGAAGATACCTCAAAAGAGAAGCAGTTGCTGTCCAATGAACATGTGTTATTTGGCTTTGCATATGAAAACATTAGCTAGGGTTTTCTTCTGCCTGTTGGCAGAAAGGTGTTCTTTTAAAGAAATGCCAATAATAATAAAAACTACTTCAAATAAGGTCTGAGTATCTTGACTACAAGTGGGAAATTATGTAGATTGCCAACCCTGAGAACCCTCTGATACTCTGTGTCATGATTAGAGGGTGTGCAAGTCTATTTGAGGACTTGGCTAATTTAAACTACTTGAGTTCCATAGCTACATTACTTCAGGTAATGCTTAACAGCTGTGTTTTCTAACAATGAGGGCTCAATATGTTACAGAAGATGTAGTTTGTTTGCTGTTTGTGACCTTCTCTAAAGCAATGTTTGCACTAATGACTGGTTTGAAGCCTTTGAAAAGGGGATAGTTTTGCTATTTGTATTCCATACTGAAGTTACATGACTAAATAATGAATAGAGGTTTTCCTTTTGCTGTGTGACATGGTCTGATTTGTTGACCTTGAAAAAGATAATTGGAAGATAAGATGTCAGCTTTTGAAAAAGAAAGTGCCTGGATTTTGTACTCAGTTTAAGAATCTCTTACTCCCTGTGTCTACCCATGCATATGATTTAAAGCACATTTCTGTAATATGCATGGAAGTTATTTGAAGGCAAGAAGCAAGTTGTGTGTATGGAAAATGTAGTTTTGTTGTTCTAACCCTGTCAGTATATATATATTTGATATTTCTTTTATATATGCATATTACTGGATACTAATTCATCTCATTAAGACATACCATGATAACCAAAAGAACCACCATGAGAGTGTCATCCCTTGTGGCCCATCTAGCATTTGTGTTAAGAAGTTGTCCCTGCCACCTTCCAGATATCTGTTGTGGGCTGCCTTTCCCTCTTTGAGTTCAGAGAGGTTGAAGTCTCCCTTGAGAACTAGGGTCTGTGGTCTAGAGACTTCCTAGAGTTGTTTACAGAAGACTTCATCAAGTTCTTCACTGTGTGGTCTGCAATAACCTCCCATCACAGTGCCACCCTCACTGGTCTCTCTTTTATGCCAGCCCACAGCCATTCACCCAGGCTATTGTCCATCCCATAAATGAGCTCCACACATTTGAGTGTTCCTTTTCTGTAAAGGGTAGTAGTTCTGCATTGTTCTCTTTTCTTAGGTGAATCTTTCTCGTAGTTTCTGTTGCTCAAGAGAGTTCCATGGTCATAAATGCCACATCTCTGAGATACCTGTCATCATGCAGCCAGACATGGATTGGCAGGAATTCTGCACTCCTACCTGCACTTTTCCCTTTTGCATTTAGGATCGCGGAGAGCATTGCCTGGACTCCAGCCTTTACCCATAGAGCTCTGTAGTGATTCTTCAATTCCAGGCCTAGCATGGCAGTATCACCACTGCCTGCATGGATGAGCAGCAAGGGGTGGTAGTTGTAGCTATAGGAGAGTGAGCTTCAGTTTTTCATCATCCCAAATTTGGCACCCCACAAATAAACTATCTCCCATGACAGCATCTTGCATCAGTAGATGGGTGCGTTTGAGCCCTAGAGAAGGGAATCTCCAACCACTGTTATCGAGCCCCTCTTTATGGTGGTCATACTTCCTCAAGGCCTTATGGGTCTTGAAACCCCACCTCATGGAGTTTACTCCTCATCCCAGGCTGTTGTATCACAGAACCAGTCCTGTCCCTTCAGACCTGAGGGCAGAAAAAGAGTCTCTGTCCTGTCCCAGAAGTCCCAAGCTGCTGGGGAGTCTACATCTACCACACAACTTCCCTCCTCCTTTGCATTGCGTACCTGGGGCTCTTGCTTTTGCAAGACCATGAGGACCCTGCTTATCTCCTGTTTGTCCTCCACTCTGTTCCTCCCACAGCCCCCTTAGGTGGGTGCCCGGTGCCCCTTGGTGCTGCGCTTCTCTGGAGAGACCCTGGAGGAGGTGGGGGCAAGCACCTCCCTTTGGGCTGTGGCTGCTGATTTGCCATGGTGCTGTTTGCAGGCACTGCTGCACTTCCAGAACCTGCTAATTCAGGTGGGAAGGCTGAAGTGCATAACAGCTCTGGTTATCTTATAGAAGAAGAAAAGGAAATTAATTCCTGAGGATTCCCTGCGGCACAATGTTTTACCACAGTGTCCTTCCGTCAGGAGGATGTGGTGCAGCTCTCCAGCAAAGGGGCTGTGCTGGGCTGGAGGGATCCTGAGAGGAGAACCCTACTGGGTAGTCAAGCTTGACTTTTCATAAATAGTGTTTTAAAAGGCTGGTCCTGACAAGAGTGAGAAAATATTTCTTGCTTTCTTGTCTCCAGGCATCCTATTAACAGGTTTGGTGCAGTCAAGATCTCAATTTCATGAATATAGAAAACTGTAGTGTTTTTTTTTTTTGCTTTGTGTGTGTTTTTCCTACAAGGTATAGTGATACCTTTCCTGGAATCTTTTTTTCCTAGTTTTTTTCCCAACCTCAGTGCCAAAAAGAAACAAGTTATCCAATTTGATAAGTCTCTTTCACCATTAATGGCTACCTTTGAGATAAGTTTTTCAGCCACTTGAGTATTCTCGCATGAAAGTCAATAGTTTTTCTGTTGGTATTGGGTGTTTTTTTAATTTGTGGAGTGCCTTTTCTTCATTCAAATACATGTCTCAGCCTCATCAAAATATTAATAAGTAGATTTTATGCATAAGTATTTATTTTCAGACCCAATTTGCAGCTGTTATGGTTTGTTGGATCAGCAATTTCATTTTTTTAATGAAAATTCTAAGGAGGTTTTGATTATGAAATGTAATGTCTTGAAAAGAGCTATTAAGTTTTAATGTATCAATACCTGCTTTTAAAGGCTTTAAAAATCATACCTTCATACCTGTTTAATTTATCCATGATGCCTCTAATTTTAAGAGTCTGGATAAATGAAGGCTTCTATCCCCATAACAATTTGGAAAATAAATAAATAACCTTTGGGTCTACTTCAGATCACAAAAGGAAGTAATAATCTAGAACAACATGTAGGATGATGTTCTATGATTCTTCAGGTCTTTTTGTGTTCCAAAAAGCCATTTGAGAAAGTTTTGGGAAGCATTTTAAAAGCCGGTGGTCCCTCAGCATGGTGGGTTGATGTGATTCTCTTAGCATGGGAGATAGTATTATCCAAAATCACACAGTCCAACTGCCCAGAGGAAGTGCAGCCCTTCCCCCAAGGGTTTATCTTTGAGCCAGTCCTCCCACATTAGCTCTTGTGAAGCTGCTGGGGAGAGGGGAGCACTTATTTGGCCCTGCATAGGTTAAAAAGCCCTGTGCAACGCTTTGGAGGAAGGCACAGGAACAGTGTGGCTATTTGTGTGCCCACAAATGTGGCGAGACAGTGGTTTACATTTTGCTGACAAATGACTTGGTTTTGATCCAGCTTAAGTTGGAAACAAAATTGTAAGCTCTAAGTGAGCTGGATCCTACAGCTGTTCACAACATCTGGGCTTTCATAGGGCTCCAGCCCTCAAGCCGCTCCCACAGCAAGGCCCTGCACATCCTCCTTAGACAGGTTATTCAGCAGATCCAGTCAAAATGCTTCATGTTTGCCAGGGGTTTGTTGGCCCTGAGACTGGCCTGTCTGAGAGGAAAGCATTCCTGGAAGATGTCTGGAGAGCCCATCCCTGACTTCGTGCTTGTTTGTCAGTGCTGGGAAGGCCATTTTGCAGTGCACAGAGCAGTGTGTGCTCTATTCCCTCTGGCTGTGGAAGACAAAGATGAGAGAATTGAAAGGAGAATTATCAACCTCCACTGAACCATTGAGGATTTCCTGATTTGGGTGTATGGTTAGAAAGGACATTACAGGTTTGCCTTGGGTACTGTAATACATATTTTATTAGACCTTTTTTAGCTTGGTCAGGAAAGCTTGGTGATCTCCATGTTAGTTCTGGCATCCTCTCAGCCACCTTCCCCTACTGACTCCCAGTGCCCAAAGCAGTGGTGCTGTCCCCATTCTTCCCTTTTTCCTCTCTGCAGATTGCCTGTCTGCACAGTGAGCCAGCTCAGCTGTTGTGCAGCCAAACTTCAGCAATCCAAAGAAAATGAGGTTTTTGCTAGATTAGGGAGTCAAATCAGTTCACTTCTTGGGGCCAGCTGCAATGAGGGTGTGAGACTGCACTGTGCAGGCTAAGGAACAGAGAAGGTCCCCCTGCCTGGTGGTGTGGATCATCTGTGTCAGCTGACTCAGAGCTGTGCCCAAAACATTCCTTCTTGGGTATCCACCGAGATGCAAACTCAGTGAAACCCGTCCTGTAGAGAAACCAAATTAATCTCTTTGTGTCTCTCTCATGTGTTTTTCAATGTGGGTTCTTTGAGGAATATGCTTTACTTTTAAGCAACTCTGTTGAAAGAGACAGTCAAGCAGAAGAGGACAAATTGGTTTAGAAAACAAATTTCATTTATCCCAATGCTCATAAAAGCATTTGTCTTATAATCTGTAAAAATGGATGGATGCTAGAGAAGCTATTCCTATTTCCTAGTCATGCTGAGTGCAGACATTGTCAGCACAGGTGATCCCTCATCCTCCAATATTAAAGCTGAGTCTGTGGCAAGTATTATTCTTCAGCTCAGTAATTCTGTATCTCACAGTAACAGCTTCCACAAGTCACTGACTGCTGTAAATGCCTGTGTCTCGCAGTAAAAGGGACTTTAAGGAACATTCTTTTACCTCATCCGGTTAATTAAACTCAACAAAACTTTGAAAAATTATTTCAGGGAGAATGTAAGTCTGCTGTATCACTATGGGAGAAGAAAAAATGGAAGTGTATCACTTTGGGGATGTGATAGTTTATTTCACTTGTAGAACCTCCTGTGCTGAAAAATATTTCACGGAGACAGTGCTTCAGACTCCAGTAGGGTTGCATGTGATTCTAACATTGCACAGCAGCTCAGTCTGAATGCTTGAAAACCTTTCCAGATATTTTATGGAAAGGATGCTAAGTTCTGCAGCAGTGCTAACCATGTGCTGCTGAGCAATTAGACTGGAGTTCTAGTCTTCACCTGGCATTGAAAAAAGGGCTTGAATTGTGCATATTTACAGGGTGTTTTGTTAATCATCCTTCTTTTCTAGAAAAAAAGATTAAAGAGCTGGCCAGCCCCTTGCAAGCAAGCGGCAGGAAGCATTTGTTGGCTAACTGTGGCAGGAGTTAATGAATACTTGGTCTCCTGCAGACACTGCTGCATAAAGAGATAACAGGAGGGAACACCAAGCATGCCACCTTGCCTATCTGCTTACAGTAACTCAGCCAGCTGCTGATTAAAGCCATCCAGTTTTAGAGGGCACCAAGAGAAGTGCTCTGGAATTTCACGCTGAATTGATTTAAAGAGTTACTGTTCCAGCTGTCAGCGATGTTTCTTTAGCAGAGATGGCTGAAGGAAATGAAAGTCGACTTCCCCCTCATCGCAATTCACAGCCTGGTATGCTAACTTGTGCTGAAATATGCTGGCCATCCTTTTCCAGAGATTGCAACCTCCAGCAGATGGGTGGGACTGACAGTATAGGGTGGCTTGTGCCACCAGGCATTAACTACTTGGACTCATATTCCCACACTACATTATGGTAGGGCTAGGAGACTGCTGTTTGTGGTTGTCTCACTGACAACTTCACCAAAATGATACAGATTATATATTCACATCAACAGAGAGCATGCTGCTTATGGGAACTTGTAACCTGTAGCAGATGCAATAGCCTCTGGAGGCAAATGCACATGTCTGGCCACACTGTCACAGACTTCCCTCACAACTTTAAGAAGGGCAAGAGCATGTTTTAGCTCACCTCTTGAAAGAGCCTTTGCAGTACTTTCTTTTATTTTGAAGGAAAACATCCAATATTTTGTTTTTCTTTCCTTTTGTTACAGCATGCTGTGTTGCCTGTTTTAAGCCCTGTTTCAAAACTGGGCTTCTGGTGAAGTTAACCTTTTATCACGTGTAAAGCAGGGTTTAAAACACTTGTATTATTGAAGGTATTCTTCTGCTTATTCACAGAAGTGCAGGGAGGGGAAGGTTTTCCTATCAGGTCCATAAAATAAATTCAGGTCAGACAGATTTTGAAGCTTCTAGAAAACTAGAGGAATGTGTTGCTGTTAAAGGACTAGTTTCACAGGAATTCTGCATGGACTGCTGTCACTTATTAAGGTTTTTTCCTTGTGTGGGATCCAATCCCTAGGAATAAACTGTGATAATTTTGCAGGCTAGATACCATTTGGTGTTTTGAAGAATATATAGCTTTAATGAAATAAAGTTTTGTTTAATCTTAGCAGAATTGTGCAACATGCAAGAAGGATTTACAAATAAAAATCAAATTACTACCTTTTCAAGATTTGCCATTTCCTGTAAGATGTGATGGATTCAAGTAGTTCCTATGAACTCCAACAAAGGCATACATTCATCTTCTACAAATTACTTTAATTCCTTTTATGTATCTTTGATTTGTTTCTTGATGACTGGCAATGAAGACAAAGTTATGGAGGTGACAACTGCCTGCCAAAACTCCTTTATAGCTATGTGGTTTGTCAGTTTACTGTGAGGTTACTTACCATTTTCTTCTTAGTATTTTCTACTACTGTGGAAAATTGAGGTTATTCGTTCATCCAAAATGTTGAAATAGCTACTCTATCATTATCTTAATAACCTGGGTCAATGCAGCATGTGTGCACTGCTACAGATCAGTCCTTCCATCCTTATAGCTGTCTGTCAGAGTGCATGGCCTTGGCCCTCAGAAAATGCTGGGCAATTGAAAAAGACTTTATTTCCATGCAATTTGCCTTTCTGAAATGGTTCTTGCTTTCTGCACTGTCACCCACTGCATACAGCTAAATGGATAAACATGAAATTGTTGTGCATATCAATATGATGCACATGCCAGAATGTGTCATGTATAATCTGAAATTACCAGTAGACATTTATCTGCCTTTTTTCTGTTTGTTTGTTTGTTTATGGATTGCTGTGCATATGTGGTTTTAGGTTACAGGTATTATAAGTTAGACTTTTTCATAAACAGATCTACTGCAATATATTACTTCTGTTTTGAGTAGCTTCTACTCCTTTCATTATATAATCATGCAATGATAACTAAATAACAAATTTTCTAATGAGTTAAATGTTTTTAAAGTTCTCATTTGGAAAGATGTCTTTGCAGGTGCCACATTTTCTTTAAACCTGTCAGTTTGGCAGCATAAAGTAAAATTGAAAAAGCAAAAATGGGCATTTTTTAAAAGAATAAGCCATAGAAAATAATACTTCAAAAATTATTTCATTTTAATAACCTTCATTCTTACAAGAATTGCATGTTGTAGTTCTTTGCTATTGCTGTGTGATTTTGTGGTGGTTTTTTAATTTTTATGAGGTAAGCATGGAGACCTTACCAATCTTTGCCTTATGTTCACCAGTTAAAGACAATGTCTGTTGTTCCAAACTTATAATAAGTTAAGCAATAAAAGACTTGGTCCTAGCACTAATACACTGAAAAACACTGGGCAGAACTGAATGTTTCTGCAATCCTTTCCTTCTGCTCTTGGCAGAAAGCATGACAGTGGTTTACATGCATTTTTTCCTGCCATTTCATTTGCTGGTGGCCATTAATGCCATTACTTCCGTTATCATGTTTCAATCAGTGTGCCTTCCTGAGAGAAGGTTCTTCACACAGCACTATATTTAAATACAATTTTGGTCAAGGCAGGGCTGTATTTTTTCTGTTGAGTTTATGTCTCCATATGTTGAATTATTGAGTTTATAGGATATTTCTTAATCTAGAAAGTAATTTGGTTATCTGACCTGCAAATAAAAGCAAACTACTAAAAGAAGAGCTTTTATGGACATATTGCTTTCAAATAGCAGAAGTCACTTTGAAATGACTTCTCATTCTGAGGTGGTTTTAAGAAACAAGTTGTGCATAGCAAATGTATGGATTCTCTAACATCCCTTTTCTCTAAAGGTGCCTATGCAAGTCTGACAACTGCTTTCAAGGGGGACATTTCAGTCTTTGAATATTGTGTATATGACTTTGAAATCCAAAACTTTTGAGCATGTGGCAGGGTAACATCATAATTCTCTGACCACCTTTGCACTTTATGTACAGACTCTGCAGTACTAATTATAAATATGTGAGGACAAATAATTAAACCTTGCTCTTACTAGAGCTGACTTTTGCGTTTGCTTCCCAAGGAAACTACCTAGATACATTGGATGTTTAAGAATTGCTTGTAAACATGTAAAAAGCTATTACTATGCAAATTTGGTATCCATGGCCCTTCCATTTTGCTGGTTTCTTGGCCTCTCTGAGGACTATAGCTATAGTTAAAGTGCTGCAAACCATGGTAGAACCTAAGGCTTAGCTTAGCTTTCAACCCAAGGCTTGGCTGAGCTCTTCACAGCTGTGTGAAGGCAGCCACAACATGTAATACAGTCATCTCATTAGGTAATCAGTTGACCAGATACATCATTACTTAAAAATTCATTGTAGGGAAAAATCTCTTCTGATTCTAATCTGTGGTTCAGCTGTGATACTAAACTTAAAATCAAGCGTGTATATATATTTAGATGACTGACTTCTGAATGCAGGCCAGACAGAAGCAATTTGCACATTGAAATGTGACAAGCTCACAGTGTAGAATTTTAATCAATGAGGCATTTTAGCTCATCTCCATGTATTATTTATACTTGAAGACTAATATCAGATTAAAATAAGGCAGACTTGCTCTTTCCAGAGGAGAGTTTGGAGAGAGTGTGTAAAGGCTCAGGGTGATGAGGCTAGACACAGTGAGGACAGTCTGCCCATTAAACTGCTAATCAAACTGGTTGTTTATGACAAGAGGTAGCTCTGTAACCACCTTTGTAGTATAAACCAAAATACTGGCACTCTTCCATGTGCTAGTATGTTCTCATGTTAAAATTTAATTCCAGAGACAAGATTACTGTGAGGCCTTTGGTGCTTAGCTTTATGAAAATTAATTACTTTGTTGCTCTAATTTGTGAGGTTAAATGATTGTTGTGTGGAATAGCTGGCTCTTGTTCTCTGTTACTTGTGTCAGACAACTTTTCTTGCAGCCACCACCTTTCAGAGGATTTTGGTGTAAATATGACACATCACCTCACAACAGAATGTACACTATCCAAATTCCAAGAAAAATAGGTATTTTGTAACTGCAGAACATGGCTGTCTTCTTGAAAGTGCCAGGACAACATCCATTGACCATCATGTGTGTACAGGTATCATCCATCATTCCCAGTATTGTTAGTACTTTTCATGTGAAACTTACTGTTCAACTTTTCTAACATTAACCAACAAATATGAATTAAAATATCCTGTAATAAGAAGGAATTCTTATGTACTAAAAAGAAATCTGTGTTCATTAAAGGAACATTGAGATCACTGGAAACTTCAAAGATGAATTTGAGGCAGAGAATGATTGACTTGTATTAATAGGGAAGAAAACTTTATTCCCAGCTGGAGAGGAAACAGGACTGGCAGAAAATCTTTGAAGCATTTGTTAATAACAGAACAATCTTGTCTTTGGGTTTCTGTTAAATGAATTAAAATCAGCTTCCTTTCTCTTAACTTTCTGAATTAACAATAAGAGATTAACAGTATTGCAACTGAATTCTAAGAGTTCTGACTTGATCAGTTCTTTGTAAGTGGATAAACTTTGTTTTGGCCAGTGTTGAACAAGTAACTCATTACAAATAAGTAATTCAACATGATGAAGTGGGTTTTGCTCAACTGCATTAGTTAAACACATTCCATACATTTTTCTCCCCAACGATTGGGCAAGAGAGAACAGCTGCCATGGCTGTTCTTGTTTCAAGAGTGCTTAGAAATGGCGTAATTATCATTATAAGTCCATAAAAGCACCAGAAAGATGAGTAGGTTCTCACAAGTTTCTAGAAGTTTTACCTGAGAACTCAGACTATTTCAGAGATTCTTCAAAGAGAAGCAGTTATAAACATGAAGCTGCAGAAACCATGCGTATGATTTAGCCAAGTAGAAAACCTTGCTGGGGTTTTTGTGTGAATCACAGTAAATACTTAATAACCATCAATAAATCACTTTAAGCTGATGGTGAGCTTAAACCATCTTCAGGGTTTCAGCTTCAAGCATATCTTGTACAATACTTGAAGCCCAGAGTGCACGTGTGTGGAATTGCAGATGAATGTTGTTGCATCAGTATTTCAACTGACACTGTTTCTTATTCAGATCATGGCCTGCACAACTGGTAGCATGCCCCATGAAAGAAATTATTGTAATTGTCATAATAAAAATAATTTAACAGACTGGATTTTTTTTGTAGTCAGCAGTTCATAATGATTTGCTTTATTGTGTTATAAGCTGGTTAAGTCAAACACACATATTTGAAATGTAAGTAAGAGTTTTTAGGGGCTTATAACTCAGTATGCATTCAGATAATTTTTAAAAATTGAATTAATACTTTACGTAATACTTAACTTCACATACTGTTCCCTTGGGATTTAGAAAGACAGTAATTGCATAGTAAACATACAGTCATTATTGCAATCACTTGTTGCAGTTTAACAGTGTCCGTGAAGATATGTCACTTCTTACTGAAGTATTATAGTAATTTAAGTGTTGAGTTTTAAAGTCTACTACCCATCACAATTGCTGAGCTCCACTGTAGAACAGAAGGTACTTTGAATAATTAGTATTGGGTTAACTGTCTATGTTAAATAGCTAGCAGGTGCTTAGGAGATATTGGTGCTGCTGGTCCAGGAGTTTGTAGTAGGGCTTTAATAGCTTATTTAAGGTAGGGGTTTTTTCCTCCCCTGTGTAGTTTTAAAGCAATTACATCTTAGCAGTTCCCTTCTGTGAATATTGTCTCAGGTCAGGATGCCATAAATGCTGAGACTAAGAGCAAGACAGCACACAAATGGTCAAATATCCAACACTAGACAGAAAAGAATAAGGAAAGAGAAACATATAGCATCTCCCTTCATCACATCATGTGGGAGTTAAATCATATATCATCATTTAATCTCACAAGGGAAATACAAAATATTTAAGAGCCATTGTAAGAATACTGTAGTTTTTAAGGATAGACTCATACTTAATGATGGGTTTTTAAAAAAAATTAAAATAAATCAATTAATCAAATTCCCCCCAAAACAAACATCTAAATTGAACACTCCACATGCCTTTTCTGTATTTTAGTATCCATTTTTCTTTAAAAATTCAATTTGTGATTAAGTTGACCAGAGGGATGGAGCACCACTCCTGTGAGGAAATGCTGAGAAAATTAGGATTGTTCAGCCTGGAAAAGAGAAGGCTTCAGGGTCACCTAATTGTGTCCTTCCTGTGAGAAGGAAGTGAGTACTCACTTCACCCAAAGTGAGCTTACAGGAAAGATGGGACAAGACTATTAACAAGGGCATGCGGTGACAGGACAAGGGGGAGTATGTTCAAATTGATGGAAAGTAGATTTAAATTAGATTTTTAGATTAGATATTTACTGTGAGGGTGGAAAGGCACAGGAACTGGGAAGCTGTGGATGCTCTGGGAAGTTGTGGATGCCCCATCCCTGGCAGTGTTCAAGGCCAGGTTGGATGGAGCTCTAAGCAACCTGGTCTGCTGGAAGGTGTCCTCGCCCATGGCAGGTGGGTTGGAACTAGATGGTCTTCAAGGTCCTCTTCCAACCCACAACAGTCTAGGATTCCAGGATTCTGATGAGCCCTTTTTAACTTTCAGCTTGTGGCACAGATTGTAGCTTCATGGAGAGCTGCTATCTGCACAACTGACTGCAGATGACCTTGTAGTTTTTAATATTGCATGATGGTGTTTGGCCTTGATTATATCCTTCTGCCTATTTTTTGCATGTTCAACTTCTAAACTCTTTAGTCTCATGTCTAAGGGTTTGTTGATACAAATCTTATCGAACCTCATGGGCTTTATTGCCCATGTACATGCTTTAATTCTGTGGCCTTTTTCAGGACATGTGGATATTTTGAGTCTTCAATATTTTGAGAAGAAGTAATGCAATTATGTAGCTTCTAGTTAAGTTTCTGTCTTGCTGGTAGATCCTAAGGTGCCCCTGTAATTCTGCTTTTGTCTTCTGCAAATTTGCACTGGCCTGGTTGTTCTGGTGAAAATCTGTGAGAACCACTCCGTGTCATTGTATCCTAATCCTGTTTCTAACAGCATTCCAGGTCAAAGGCAAGAATTGATCTTCTCAAAGTATCTTCAAGGGATGACTCTAATGCTCCCCCCAAGGGACTCTAAAAGGAGATACCTCCACCCATATAACGTGGGGTAACTGCACAGAGAGCAGTTCTCCCCCTCCTCCTCTTTTGGCTTAGGGAGTTTGGGAACAGTTCCCATGGCTTGACAGAAATTTGGGGCAGTGTTACAAGTGAGTAGGAGAATCTGCCTGCTTGGGGTACAGCCCTGACCCTGTCTATCAGTATGAAGCCATGTCTGGATCTCTCTTCTGTATCTGACTGCACAAAAGCAAGCTCTTTTCTCCAAAACCTAGTGTGGATTGTCTGCTATTTAGGGCCAAGTACAGACAGCTGCAGAGAAAAACAGACTGCATTTTTAAGTTTTGAAAATGTGGTTATGTCCTTTAACTGGACTTTGCAAGGGTGTGACTCTTTGAGTGCCATTGCAGTGGAGGCAGGTACGTACCTGGCCACTTTGTATGCTGCATTTTAGATCTTGAAAAGAGTTCTGTCCCACATCTGACAGGTTTGTGTGGTAGTGGCTCCTCCAGGGAGTTTGTAGGTTTTTGAAAATGAGATGATGCTTAGTATATTGTGAAATAGAATAATTTACGATAATACTTGAAATTAAGGCTTCATTATTCTACATAACCAAACAGTTAATGAATTTTCCAAATTAAGAGAGTATCTACAGATAGTCTTATGGTAATTTAGATGTAGGTCTGACTTGAAAAACATGGATTTGGATTTAAAACTGTGGTTCAGATCTGCCTCAGATTTATTGTGAGCATCATGAAAACAGAGGCAGAATGCTCTGTGTTTGTCTTTTAACATTTCCATTACCAAGAAGCTGATGAAAATCTGGATACACTTTTAAATCTTTTTTATTGGGAATACTTAATAATTATTGTCTTAAAGCTATGGGTAGTTGAACATTTTTTGTTGCTTTTTAGTTCTTGTAGAATTATCAGCAGTAGCTCCTTTAAAATTTCACATTTACTTGGGAACAAACTAGATTGAGAAAAATGCTATTGTCAGGCAACTCAAGACAATTAAAATCTCAGTTTGAGAAGTGATATTTAATTACTTACAAGCTTGTAAAACAAATTTAATTACATGCATCAGACAAGCTGGTGGCCTCCACTTAAAATCCTGTGTACATAGGATGACCTGTGTGTCTGGCCTGAGACTGAGCAGAGGAAAAATATAAAAGAGCAAGTTTTCCCCTGCACGTCACCACGGAGCAGCTGTGCTCTGTACCTCCCTGGGGAGGCAAATGCATTTACTGTCTGCCCCACAGTCATGATGGAGAAACCAAAAGAGAAATTTAACTGAGGTAGAGGTTGAGACGAGTCAAAGGGCTTCTGACCACAGGAATACTGAGTTCAGTGCCCTGGCTGAACAGATATGCTGTGCTCTATCTGCCAGATACATCAAAATAATAGTTACCAGCAGCTTTATTTTCATGTTGTTGTACAAAGAGAAGCCTGCTGTTGAATTATGGTGGTGAAGATGGATAGTTTAACTGCTAATGTGTTCTCATGACAAGGAACTAAATTTAGGTTTGCATGTGTCTTTGCAGGATGGAGTGGGTTGTTAATTTGTTTACTTCCATGCTACAGGGTTGCATTGCAATCTGTAAATAAGCATGCTTGCCCAGGAGGAACATCTGTAAGGCATAAGCACAGTGGATTGTCCAGAACTTGCTGTGGAATTGGATTGTAGATGAGCAGAAGGTGGTTTGAAAATATCAAAGTAGACACTTTTTTAAGGTGTAAAGAAAGAAAGTACATAATGAGAAGTCTTTGTGTACAGAACTGGAGTGAAAACTTTCCAATGAATGCCTAAACATAGACAAGGCTCCCAGATTGTGGTCTGGAAATGGGAGAAGGGATTATGTTGTTGCAGATGCAAAGCCAGCTGTTGAGGTTGGAAAAGTGCATCAGTGCTTTTTGCCTTTGCTTTGTACTAAAGTCCTGACTCAGATCTCCTGTGTAAGGCTCCCAGACTCGAGCAGATGCCAGGGGGTGAGCTGCAGCATTTGCTCCTCCCTGGCTGCAGCTTTGCTCCTGTCAGGGAAATGGAGCCCACTAGCCAGGGCAGCTAAAAGCACATCCCTGCTCCTTGGCTGCTTCACTTTGCGGGCTGGTGTGGAAATTGAAATAGTGGCTTGTGTTACACTGTGTCACTTTATTGCAAGTGCTTCCCAACCTTATTTTATATTGAATTAATATATAGACCTTATGATTTTATTTTGGCATTAGCCAGCAGTATATATGTCTTGCCTTAAAGATGAGCAACTACCTACCAGTGTAGATATTTGCTTGTCCTTCCAACTGATTAATTCCAGGAATATATACACTGTGAGAAAGAGATACAACCCTGTAGAGGTAGTGTTGCTACTCCTAGCATATCTGTAATGTACATATACACACACAGGAAAAATACATATAAAGAGATACATATGAATCTAGGAAACTGCAGATTTTCCTTATAATTCTGTATTGTATGTTTCTGTCCTTATATGTATGTCTACCCTATAAAATACTAGCTCCTTTTCCCCAGTATTAAATTGCTTGATCAAAACTCCTTATCCATCACTATGGAAGATGGAGATACATATTATGGATAAACCAAATTGATCAATAAAATACTGTTCCTTACAGGAATGTTGGGAAACTTAATAGGTCATCTGCTGCAGATGTTGCTCCTTTCTACCAGGAGGCAAGGATAACGGTGGTGTTACCTAGTAACAAACAAACTTTTGGGTAAAAAACAAACTTTTTTTTCACTGAAATTTACTTAGATTAATTTGCAGGGGGAAATAGAGCAGTAGGAGCTTAGTGCTGCCATTTCTGAGAGTCATACACGGCAGTCCATTGTTATAGCTGAAAGTTGTTCTCCATGTATCCTGTCCTCTGCATAGTTTTGTCATGCCTGTTGATCCTCCCTTTTTATATTGGTTCTACTTTAAATGAGCTCTGAAAAAAAACTTGCTGTCAGGTCTGGGAAGTATAATGCAACACCTTAATTTTCTGTATTACAAAATGTTCTGAAATGCTTTCAGAGGGATCCCAGTTTGTGCTTTGAGTCAGCTGCAGTAATTAGGGCGTAATGCAATTGTTTCTTTATGGGCCTGAAGCCATCCCAAGAACCACAAAGACTGATTTCTTCCTTGTGAAAGGTTGCTTTAACCCTTGGCCAGGCAGGTGTCATGGGTTTTGTTCAAACACTTCAAGTTCTGAGACAAATGGAATCACAAGGCCTAAAGTTACTCCGCTCGCAGAACTGCAGATCAACGTGTGCCTCTCTAAATATTTAGGAAGACCAAACATTTTTCAAGGAATGTGAATTTGGGTTGAGGGTTTTTTTGCTACAGAAGGATAAAAATACCATTCACAGTACTCGATGAATCTGAAACTATTTATTTTGGCCAGCTTAATATGTTATCCTCCATCTTCCTTCTGGAAAATTTTGGCCTTTTCACTAGTTCAATTCCTTGAGGGACATTATTTTGGACTGCTGAGAAGAAGGACAAAAATCTGAAAAGCTATTTTCTCTCAGATGGTGAAAGGAAGTCAGTTATAAATTTGATGATTTGTGCTAAATGCTTCTTCTTGTTATGATTACAGTAATTCTGTATTTTAAGAGAATTTAATAAACTATGTTCACAGGCACACTTTGAATGTTATAAACTTAAAACACTTGCCTGCTTTTACTAAGGTAGCAAGAGCTGTTACTGGCCTTTCTCTCTGACTATTATGGAAAAATAATTTTGAGAACTGAAAGGTGCTTTGGGGGTTTTGAGTTTGCTTTTACTTCAGAAGATCTCAGACAGGTTAATGGGGAGGTTTTTGCAGGTTGCCTGTGTAGAAAAGGTTCATGCACATTTAATATCTTTTCTCAGAAGCCTGCAGTGATGATTTTAGGTTTTGATTTCTTTCATGAATACTTGAATTTATCAACTAAAGACAGCACATTTACTCTCTTTTCAACTCTTCACACCTTTGGCTATTAAGGTGTAGGAAGGATGTGTTGTAGTGATCCAAATCCAATTTTAAACTGTTCTCTTGTCTTCTATGTGAGTTTTCTTGCTAATACTACTGTGTAAGTACTCATGCCAAATCTTCTATGGATGGAGTCGGAAGGAATTATCTTTTCTACTTTGCAAACATAACTTGCACATTTTTGCTTTTTCTCTAAAAAGGCAGAGAGGATTTGTTGAATACCTCTCTCCAAAAATTTCAGTTTCTTAAAAATCGTTTTGTGACCCAAGATGCAGGCATTTTTGTGCTCCCTCTGAACACATCACTAGCTCAGATAAATAAATGACTTGAATAGATATGTTCCAGAAATGTATCACCAAAGATACATTTGGAGCCTAAATAATTGGAACTCATTAAGGGCTTTCACTTTTTTCTTTCTTTGCTTTTCTAATAAATATAAATTTACCCTGATATTCTTCATTACCTCTAGATTAGCCAAAACCTTCTTAAACTACATAATTACTAGCAAATAGTGTGTGTTATATCAGTTTATACATGAATAAACACATGCAAATTCAAACAAATGAGGGTCTTCACAAACATCACATATAGAATATTCTGGCATGAAATATTTTTGTAGTAACATTTCATATTTTTTTTATTTAATGCTCAAGGCAGATTCTCCATATTCCAAATACAGCAGGCCTGTATTTGTTATTGATTTTGTTTAATTTTCAACTTTGGACCCAAGCTGTTTAAACAGATTACTCTCTGCTTTTATCTGAGTCAACTTCCTCATGCTTTCATCAAAGCAAGAGAGATTATTTGACTTTCTGTCTCATAACACAGCATTACAAGAGAGTCATATGTTAAGTGACAGTGATGGATTCTGTATTAGGAAATGGCCATTCTGTCTGCATGTAAGTCTCTTGTAATAGTTCCCCATCAAAGACAAAAAAAATATCTCATCTTTATTTATTTGTAGTCTATTTATTAGTATTCATTACAGTTGTATTTACTCGTAAGTGAAGCTAATACATTTCAGAAATAGAGTAGGTGAGAGTGTTTGAACTGGAATAACAATGTGTAGGCATAATATGTTTGTATCCTGGCACTGATCCTATACCTTAACTTTCTTATTTGTGAGTTCACCATATTTGTGAACTGACTTATACCTGGCAATAGAAGGACACTTTCTCTTCAGGCTGACTTGCAGTGTAGTTGTGAGGTTTAATGGCAGCTAGCACTAACACAAGCTTTCGGCACAAATTATATTTTCTGGTTGGATCAAAACTTCTTATCCTTCATGTCTTATTTATAAGAAGTTTAAGATGGAGAATAGCAAGTTGAATAGGTACCCAATTGGCTAAATCTGTGGACAATTCTTGGATGACTCTGCTGGGAACATAGAGAAATCTGTCTACATTTACCTTTCAATTGTCTCTGCAGGAACAATTGGGTTATAGGTATAGAATAGGGGTTTCCTCAGCAGGCAAATCAATATGGACATCAGCAAGTGCTTTGGAGATACACAGCAGCATCAGGGATTGTGGTGTTGACTGACTGCATGTGCATCTCTTTCTCTTGGCTCTCTTGGGCTTTGTACTCCAGCCTGAATAGGTGAAGAGACAAAATACCACTGTAGGTTCAAAAGACAGTTTTTCCTGTAGAGGAACTATGGATATTTCCTGCCTTTATGTAGACTGTGGTGAAAGGACTTCAATCTGCAGCAAATGACATCTCCCAGACAGTCTCAAGGCTTGAGCAGCCAGAGAAGCTCTTCCAGGGCTTTCATGCAGGAGGCACAAGACTCCTTGTGAGCATGCAGATCTGTTAACTCCCTGCTATGGCCAGGCCTCTCTTCACATTGTTGTTTTTCTGAACAAACAGTGAACAAACATACAGAGACCTCAGTGTCCTCAGCCTGGAAAGAGAAGCAGTGCAGGTGATCTCATGCTGCCTGCACTAAACCCCAGAAGCCCACCACGAGTTTAACCTCCAAATGTGGGTCAAGGATTCCTCCCTGTCCTGGGAGGCCTGGATGGCTTGTACTGGACCCAAGTGAAGGAGGGATGGGCACAGAAACAGGAGTGGCAATAAACTCAGGAATGAACAGAAATTAAGCATACTTGTCTGTTCAATTTTTTTTTTCAGGTTAGTCACATCAAAAGAGCTGCTGCAAATTATCAAGGCACTTGAATCTATTGAAAGAGTGTTTCTGGTATGGCTCAAAATTGAATACTAATTGGTTGTATTTCTGTAGGAAAATCAGCCCAAGCCCAAAATTGCTATAATACTGAAAGGTGATGTGCCTCAGCATTTGCTTAGGCTGTATATAATCTAACATATGGACACACTGCAGTCTTACTGGCAACCTGCAGTAGCTCTAGATATACTTCTGCACAAAAATGAAGCAGCAGAATTTTAGTAGTAGTTATTGACACCTCTATATATGATGATAATTACTTTTCATAATTATGTATTTCACTGGCAAGATGAGGAATAAAAAGTGGTTATACTAAAATTAGAATATCAGTACTGACATGGATGTTGAATTGTTTTTCTGATAGTGGTCAATAAACAAGTTAGGAAGTAGCTAACGTTGTTGCTGGCCAAATTAGATCTGGTTAAGTTAATCACAAGTGGCATGTGTTTATCCTCCATAGCATCTCCTTACTGGAAGTTTTGTGTATATACTGAGAATGAGATATAAATGGACCTGCAGGCATTTTGTGTTAGTATCAAGGATTTATGTATTTGTGTGATTTTCACCTATACCACTTATTGGTATATGAAAAAAGAATAGCAAATGTGATTATAATGATCTGAACAGGCTCACTCTTAATGATATACAGCTACCTTCCTAATTTTTTGTCAAAGCCTTTCTCTAATATAAATGCCTAGAATCTTATTAAAAATCTGATCTCATTAGGTACACCATTAGTATTAAAATATTGTATCCTAAATCTCAGTCATTTAGAAATGATCGGTAATGATAAGAGATTAAATGAGGGGCTCACCAATTAGTATAAAAGTTTTAGAGGAACAGAAAATGCCTTCAAAGAATCTGATTATATTTTTGGGTTTTCTGAGATATTTTTCTTTTTTTTTCAGAAGTGCTAGCAATACTTTAAAATTTTTTTGCATAACGGGAATATTTGAAGCTTTTTTTATCACTTTGGTGTGCAAACCAAATGTAAGGGGAAAAACTGAAACATTTAAATTATTTTAAAACAATCTCTTTTTAGTTTTTTGAGATGAAATGATTGACAATTAAATGTAAAATCTTAGGCTGCTTTTGGTCTTCTGCTGCACCACTGTTTGTTCTTACATGTGCAGTGGGATGGAGTTTGATGCAGGATTTAATCCTTTTAGCTGCTCCACGGTACACTGTGAGCCTTCCTATGAAAACCCTGTGGTCGTGTCTGTGTATGACCATCTCTGATCACCTTTGCTAGTTTGTTTGGCCCATATCACAATCAAATGGTATTAGACAGTGCTGCAGAGTCCGGTACAACTTGAATTCCCAAACTCCATTAAACTGGTAAAATCTGAAGCCTCAAGTCCTGCACAGAGGGCTCTCTCCATCATGTGAGGAACACTCCAGTCTCAGGCTGCTTTAGTCCAAGACAAGTTATCTTGGAGCAGCTGGCATTTCCAGCTCCCAGTCCTCCTTCTTTGGGTTGTGCAACATCTGGCAACCAAAAAATGTTTTAGTAAAAAGTAGCATTAGAATAGGGTCACATGCTGTGTCAGGGACAGCTTGGAAAGAAAGCAATTATTGTGTCCTCTTGTGTGCAACATCCCTGTGCTGTGGCCTGGTTTTCCTAGTAAAAGATGAAGCATGGTTTTAAATTTGGATTATTTTGGTGTTTGTCTTTTTAAAAACAGTGATTCTTAGTTTACTCAGAAATTTAGGCAAACTGAGGTTTGTTTTGGCCATTTTGCAAGGGACACTGCATAATTCAGATGTAAACCTTTCTCACTAGGGCACTGCATAGTGAAGATATCCTAAGTCAATTCCTTAGTACTGCTAAACCCCTTTCTGTTTTCTGCTAGAGTAGGAAGCAGGGAAAGAGCAGTACATTAGAGTAAATGGTATATTTTTGTAATTCCATGTGTATAAATATTGGTGCAGTGGTGGTGGTTTCCATATTATTAAGTGCCAGGAAAAGTTTTTTGAAATTTACCTTAGAGGTGTAAGTCCAAAAATGCATGGTAAGGCAAAAAGGTGAATAAGCCATTTAAATGGTGAGGGTTTAAGTGGGGATTTGAAGGGGAGTGGAAAGGAGCATAACCACAGACTGATTATTGCTGTGGGAGCAGGTAGGGGCCCAGATGTATTTAAAAAAAATATTTAAGGGTAAAAGTTTTTTTTTCCATCTCAAGCTGTATCAAATTCCTCCCTCCTTAGTGTTTGTAAATCTTCCAGCATTTTTAGAAATTATTATTTTATGAAAAATGAATGTAACTGTGTAGTGGGCATATATGATAAATTTACACAAAATTATGTGATTTTCAAAGATAGGATAAAAGCCATTACTGCAGTACAAAAACATTTTTCTATCACCTCTACTAATGTTTTCCACATCTTTCCATTTGAAAAAGAAGTGGAATGTATCAGCATGAGGAAGCTGTTCACACTGATTCCCAGCTGTGGATATGTCAGTGGAGATAAATTCATGTCCTCAAAGATTACCCTTTCCTAGGTACCAATTTGCACACACCTTAAATTCCACTTTGACAAAACTAAGCTTTCCAAGGTGCTCATCTGCTCCCTCAGCAAGGTTTTGAGGTTTCACAGTGTTTGTACAAGGAGGTTCAAGGCCTGTGTGACTAAATAAAAGTAGCCCAGCTGCTGTAAATGGCAGCCTTTCTTTGCCTTTCTTTTGGAGGAGCGAAGGTCAGGGATACACATTTATTTTCTTTGTTGGTGCAGCTTTTTCATGCCCTTCCAGCCCTGCTCCTGTCTGCTGGCCAGCTGGGTTGTTAGTGGCTGGTGGCTGAGGAGCAGAATCTGCCTTTCTGAGCAGAATTTGCCTTTCGGACCAGACTGGTTGCTGCACTTTGCAGGAACCTTCTGAAGCTGGAAGTCTAGCGCTTGTCCTTGAGTCGCTTTTTTATAATATGTACCAAATTTGAGTAGGCTTTCATTCAGTTTGGAGTTCAGGGGTGAATTAAATGTCCTTTCTATCAGATTTGTGTATCCCTTAGCTCAGAAAACTGGGAGGATTATCCTGCCTCTTCCCTCAAACCATTGTGTTCAAGGTTTTGTGTAGTGTTTAAATGAAACACCTTTGTGCACATGTATTTTCTAGAAAGGGGAAACAACTCCAAGATGTATTTATTTATTTATTAAATTTCTGTCACCTTAAAAGCTGTTTTTGCAGACAAACTGGTTTTTCATGTTTGCATTTATAAGAGATGTGTTTATATGAATGTGCACCTTCTTGGTGACTTCCACAGGGTAGGACCCTCTGTGCTTTTGCATCACGTACTGTACCTTGCTGAAATTACCTCTGGGTTATTGTACTGCCAGCTTTCCATTAACTAACTGACTATAAAAAAAATTTAAATAAAATGCCTTTGGGAATAGTAAATGACAAACTTCTCGGAATATGAGCCTTGCAGCCCAATCTCCTAAAAGAAGCACCTGCAATCTGGCTTTATAGCTGATACACAGCTAGTTGGCAGACAAAAACCTTGCTAGGATTTCAATTTACAGCCTATGATACATAGGATTCTTTCTTCCTTGTAATGCTTTAAACTGAAATTGAATTTTAAATTAACTTGACACTGTGCTGTTTTCAAGTCAGATAAATAACTGTGTTCCTTTTCCTTTTTCCATAATATATTTGGTATCTTACTATTAAAGCTTTTCCTGAATTGATGTTAAAATTATACATTTGCCTGTCCTTACTTTTCTTAGGAAAAAAAGTGAAACATAACCATGTAGCTGTAAGAAGTATTTTTTGCACTTTGACAGTTATACAGTTTTGTAGTTTAGAAATTTGCCAGTTTTATTTCTGTTGCTCACTGTAACAGCTCGTGGTTTATTTCTGTGTTTTCTCACAAAACTTTGATCAAACAGTGGCCTTCAGAATTATGTTCTTTGAGCCTTCATGCATGTAGATATCTTCCATTTACTTCATCAGAAGACCCCATTCTTCACTTCAGTACCCCATTTACACCTTCAAAATGTTAATGAAGTGATGTATCAACATTGTTTTGGAGTGATTTTTTTTAATGTACTTTTGAGCTTTTGCAGTTTTTTTAGCTGTTAGACCTACATGGGGTATAAATGTTTGTAAAACACACCAGGTAGTTACAGTGTGGTCAGTGGTGTCTTAATCTGACACCTGGTAGCATAAATATTTTTTACACTTGATAGATGATGCCACCAGGAAGAATTATAGCAGAGCTGCCTTAAAAAATACTCCAAGTATTTTACAGAGAATTGAATAATTACCCATATTTCCAAATGTGCTGTGTAGTAGAAAGAAAGACTTTTACAGTAGAGCTGCTTGTGGTTTGTTTTTGTTTTCCCTGATTCTCACACACTTAATTGAACAGACCTTTCTCATCAAACTGTATCTCGTAGAGCTTACACTGTAGGACATAGGGTGGCAGAATTTACAATGATAGCATGCTGAGCAAAATGTGTTTCTTCTGTTCCTGGTAAAAATATGCCTAACACTATGGGTCCCTATGTGTAACTTTAAATAAGGTATTGAAGTACATCCCTCCCTCCCTTTTTCCCCCAGGAAAGCATTCTCCAAACAGCTCCCATTTTGTACCTTCTGGCTTTCAGCAAGGCATTAGCATTCCAGAAAGAGTTTCACCAGCCCCTAGGTTTGAACAGTGGGCAGGACAGGCAGAAGGAAAAGCTACCAAACACTTTCCCTCTTAGGCTTGGGGCTTGAATTGTAACCAGGGGCTTTTGGGAGTGTATTGAAGAGCACTGCTTTCCTTGCCTGCTCTTTCCCTATTCCCTTGTTTTCTGATACCAGTATGACCAAATATCCGTATTTTTTATAACCAAGCGCAATGAAAAAATATTTGGAATATTTCTTATCTCTGAATGTCTTAGCACAGGAGAAAAAACACACTTCTGCCTTAAACAGGGCAAGAAGTTATGCAGACCTCCCCACCTCAGAAATTCTCCCAGGGGAAGGAATGCCACATAAAATTGGGAAGTTATCATTTTCTCAAATAAGGGTGAAATACCAGGGCCTTCTTTGGGTACTTTTCACTGTTTTATAGTCCAGTCATCTCTGTGCCCACCCTGACCCCCCACACTCCCTCAAGGTATTCAAATGGAAAAGCTTTCTTTCCAAGGTATTTGCACAAAGCAGGCATTGGGCAGCAGAGGAGATTTCTCCCCAAAGCATGTGGGTGTGCTGTGACCCTTCCCCAGGGCTGAGCTGACCTGCTGAGGGAGGATTCTTGCCCCACACCCCGGGCAGTCACAGTCCTTTGGGTGGAGGCTGTCATTGCACATTCTGGGTCGTGTGCCTGAGAGCACCTAGGCATATTTGTTTGACTCTCTGCCAGCATATATGCCAAAGAGATTATGCTTCATATTTCATCCCAGGGTGAAGAGAGCCTAAATGGGTTTATCATGGAGTTTTCATTCACTCTGTCATTTCTCCCTTCTTTATAGTTCATTGCTAGACTCCTAATTTTTCCCGACAGCAGTGCACACCCCTGCAGCTGGCCCTGCATAATGATTCCCTCCTCCTAGACTGACAAGAGTGGATGCATAAATCTGCTGCCATCAGGGTGCCTCCTTTAGCAGACACTGCCCCCTCTCCCCCCTGGAAAAAGATCTGTCCCCTCCCCAGCACTCTCATTTACCACCCACTACTGTTGCCTGCTGAGCCAAGATGCTGCCTGTGACCATTATCCTGCCTATGCTAAACATCAGGAAATGGCTCTTTTTGGACAAAAATACTTTTTTTCCCCCCTCCTAATGATAACTATTAGTGAAAATTGGAGTGCCTTTGGCAATTGTATTTGATGCAAATGTTACAACCTACAGCAATGAGCTCCTGTGAAAAGCAAGGGTGGACTGGTTGTTTGAATTAGCAGCTGGAGGGTGAGGAGGACTGTCAGGAGCAACAAATTTGACCAAATATAGATCTTTAGAAGGTCTTAAGTTAGAGATCCCCATGTTCTCTGAGGCCCTGTATTAACTCAAAATGATTGCTTTGAACAATTGAGTAAGGGCAATAATGTCAGATCCAGGGCTTCTCAGCTGCTGAACTCATCAAGCACATTGACAGTTTATAAATCAGACAGGACTTATGGACCCTTTACAAATTATTGTTTTAAAATCTCTTCCTTAGCCCTCCATCCTTAGCTATAGCAGTGGAATATTGTAGCTGGCTAAAAATCAATGTAAGACTAGTTTAAAAGGCAGCAATTTCTGTTCCTGTTCTGAAAAGCAGGCATGAGGTGAATGTGCACTGTATGGCAAGAGCTTCATCATTCTTTACCAGCAGTGAAGGTATAGGTAAAGGTCGTCCCCTTTCATCTTCCAAGAGTCTAATCCACAAAATACTAGATTTCACCAATAGGTATTTGGTGTTAGCAACATGCTGATAGTCTAATATTCATAGTTGCTTTCAAAGTTAAATTATTATTTTTCTTCAGCTAATAGTATTTGGCAGTTTTCTCTGACGTTGTCCTTATAATTATTCATACTGCAGTTGTTTTGAAGAGATGGATAAACTACAATTGTTTATATACAAACAGAATCTGGCATTGGCTGCCAGGAAACAATCTCACTAATATTTGACTTGTTAGGTTGCCTCATATTTTATGTTTTGGCTCAGAGAGAGCAAGCTTAAGATTAATTGAGAAGAATTTCTTTCTTTCTGAGTGTGTTCAAAGCTAGGGTATTTTCTCCTCTGTAAATGTTGGCAATTGATTATAAAATGTCAGAGGTGTTAGCAGTGTCAGCGACCTTCATCTGTACAGCTGGAATAATAGGCAAGACTTGCTTTAGGACACCCTGCAGTTGCTGACAGGTTTTGTTGCATCTGCAGCCAACTCTGTATCATTAACGAGGGAAAAAGGGTGGATAAGGGAGTGTGGATTGTAAATGTGAGAGTGCTCACTCCACTAAATTTACTTGAAAAATGATCATTTTGTATCCAATGCCATTTTGTACTCTTCATGATTTTCTAATTAGGCCTGGAGGGCTGTGGATCCAGGCTTTGATATGAGCAGTATCGACTGTCCTCTTTCCAGAGAAGAGAACAAAGCTTCCTCACTGTGCTGCTGGATGCTAACTGATGAACTGTTTTTTCTTCCATGCCTTGGTTACTGCATATAATTAGGAATCTTACTCTTGTGACTTCATGTGCAGAACTGCATCCTTTCAGCAGACCTGCCTGCCAGCTGCCCGTCATGCACAGCTATTCCCAGGATCCTTAAATTTGACTTTGCATGTCAACTGTTCCTATTTAAACAAGGAGCTTTGAAGCAAACTACGGGCATGCTGAAGGAAAAGCTCTTCATATCTAACAACAGTCTCTTTTAGAATCTGTTTGAGTCTAAGGCTCAACTGTAAAAGTGGTTGTGGTTTGAAATAATTTTATTTGAAATAATTTTATTAGAATAGAGAAGTACCTGTGTGATTCTTGAAAAATGAAAGAAAAAATATGTATCCACTCGCTGGGTAGACCCATGTGAGTGGTTTTCTGAGGGGATTACCCCTTTCTTGTCTCAGTGCTCTCTTGCAGCAGAAGCATTGATAGAGTCTGATGGCTAGTGTGTTGCTGGGGTTGAGAGAAGGCACTTCCCCCTTGGAGAAGGGCAAGGGAGAAGACAGCCGTGACAGAAGTGTCAGAGCAACAGGAATAAGCCTGACTTAGATTTGAGGAGAAATTTCCAATCCTGTATGACATTCCTTCACATTAATGATGGAAAAAGTATTTTTATTTTTTGTTTTAATATCTTGTCTTTACGATATTTTAGAACTGGAATGCCTGTACTTCATTCCCTGAACATCTTATCTATTAAATAATGTCTCTATTCCTCTCTGCTGAGAGCAGGTACATGGAGGAACAGAAAGAGATCTTGCTGCATTGCACAAGGGGTCTTTTTGTTTAGTATTAATCAAGAAATACACATGCTTAAGAATTTTTGGGGAGAAAAAGCTCAGAGTTTATCTTCCAAGAGGCTGTTTGAGAAGTCGGCTTTTTACTGTGGAGTAAAGCTAGAAGGTTTGACACAGGGCCACGATGGAGGCAGCTGGAGGGCTGGGCTGTGGCCGTGTGAGGATCCACAGGAGATGGGGCTTGTGAGTGACCTTGTGCCTTGGCACAGGGAGCTGTGCCTGGAGAGTGATGCTGGCAGGGAGAGGTTGGGCTGGGCAAGGGATTCCACTGCTGTCACTGACAGCCGTGTGACATGAGAGATGCTTTAAAAAATAGTGTCCTGCCATCAGAATCACAGCTAGAAAATGTATTCCTGTAAAGCTGGAGTTTCTTCTACAGGAAACACCAACTTTCTTTTACCCCCAGTTCCTTCTTCAATGTTATCTAGTGGAGGACTTAGGATGCATTCTCTTAGTTTTATTACCAGGCTAGTTTAAATCCTTTCATTTTTTGTGACAAGATACTTCACTTCTGATAACTTGGAATTTAAATAACTTAGAGTTTTCATATATAAAATCAGTATAGATTTCAGCTGTTGAAAGGTTCCTTGTTGGAGAAGATGCATATAGTAGAAGTGGTGGCAAACATGAAAGAAAAGGTTGGCTGTGTTTGTGAAAAGCAGAAGACCAGTCTTCGTTCCCTTTGGAAAAATCATAGGAGAGCTTGGTTTGGAAGGGACCCCCAGAGGTCATGTAGTCCTATGGCTCAAATTGGGGCCAGCAAGATCAGCTAGCTCAGAACACATCAAGCATTTAGCAGTCAACTTTACAGAGCTCAAAACTTAAGAATATGTTCATAAATTTCTCAGGAATTCTGAAAGGAAAAAGTTTATTATAATATGTCTTCTTTGTCTTCCTCTTTCAGAAGTTTAAAAAAAATAGAGAGCTCAAGCTTTCCTACTTCTTTACTGTGCATTTCCTTTTATTTTTAGATGGAAATAAAAATTTAATCAGGCTAAACCTTACTTTCCATACTCAATTATTCCCCAGAAAGTTTAAATAAGTATAGATGTAGGCTTTTCAAGAAAATGCCCCTAGAAGCTAATTTTTGAAGCAAAGGGAAACTGGAAGGTGACATTGCTTTTGAAAATTGAGCCTTAATAAAGGGCTTCATTTAGTCATCCATCCTTGAAAATGGATGGTGAAATATGTAAGGGTTGAGAGGGAAAGGGAAAAAACAGAGTTGCAAGAGAATGATACCAGATGAATGTACAAGGTAATTTAAGTCCTTGGTTAATGCCCCTGTTAGAAATTAGTCCTGGCTGGTTTGGTCACCCAAAAACTGGCAGCTCAAAACAAAATTCTTACTATAAAGTGTTCTTGCTATAGTCTGGGCTTTAGCAGGTTTGTTATGGGCCTACTGTTATCTAGAAAAGTAGCCCCTCTGAGGGAGAGTTAGGATGCTCTGTAGATAGCTTCTAGTGCTGTGTGTCCCCAGGGTATCTTGGGAAGGCACCTTTGGTGCAGAGGAGCAGAGAGCCATGCCTGTCACTGATGGCTCTGTACTGGGTTTCCCTGCTCTGGGGCTGTGTGTGCAGCAGTGGGGCAGTGCAGGCATCCCTCGCCGTGCCTGGGCTGAGGAACGCTGTGCTGCTCCTGTGCAGAGGGAGCTGAGCGCCTCTCCTCTTGTTCCAGGTGCCAAGAGTGAGGGGAACAGCCCAAGGCTCAGCTCTGGGGCTCAGCTGGTACCCCCAGGAGCACAGCTGAACAAGAGCAAGGACTGACACCGCCCTGTCTCCTCTTGAAGTCCCAGAAGAAGTGGGTTCTTGTTTCCCAAGCTGTGGAGTGCACATAGATTTTTCATGTGAATTTTCTGTTTTCAGGTAAGCTCATTTTTTTCTTCTTTTTTAATACAATTGAGTTTGCTAAATGCAAAATCATATTCTGGTTTTCTAGACAAATTTGTTGCTATTTATCAAGGCTTTCAGACATTGCTGGAGCATTTAATAAGTGTTTATTAATACTAATGGAGATGAAACTTCTAGGAGTCAGTCTTGCAAGAGGCATTAAAAATTAGCAAAGGAAAAAAATAGCAAGAATAGCTTGGCAGAGGTTCTGTATTCATAAACCTATTTATAGATGGTATGCTGGGTAGAGGAGCAGGTTTGTGCCTCTGCCAGCAACATGCTGCAGCCTACTGCTGTGCTTGCCCTAATTTTGCACTTACATTCTGAGCCTCCCAGGGGATGCTGAGCAGCTGTGTGGCTGACCTGAATCTCCAAGGTGTGTGGGTTTGACTGTGACCCTGAGGATGATCGGAGAGATTTGGTCAACTTCTTTTCCAGGACCTGTTGTTCACATTGATTAGCCTGTGTTGGCTCGGCAAGTTTCTCAGGAACCAGCATGTAAAATCTTCTTTATTCTCAAGGGGCCAAAGAGATCTGAAGCAAGATTGATAAAGGGGTTGCACAAACATGGTTCTTGGGTTATTCTTCAGCTGCAAAATGGTTTAAATCCATTTTGGCAGCTTTCTTGGTGCTTGTGATGCTCCTGGAGGCACTGCCACTGAGAGCTCTGCTCCCAGTCTGGCACACAGCTGGAGGGGAAGGAGAGACTCTGGATCCTGTGAGCTGTCTTCCTCACAGTTACCAGTAATGATTGTGCATAGACTGAACTTTTTGGAATACAACACTCAGCCTTTCCAGCAAGAGAAACACGTGTCTCCTGCCTGGCACCAAAGAAAAAGGAAATGGTGGGAGGGGAAAACAAAATTTTGGAAGAGCCAAGTTAAGGAAACAAGTGTGTTCTAGTGTTGAATATCTGACCTCATACCATTTGGGAGGGGTTATGTTTAGGTTTTTTAGTAGTTTGTTGTTTTGGTTTGGTTTTTTTGGGGGGCTGTTGTTTGTTTGGTTTGGATGTTTCTGTGTTTTAAGTTTTATTTTCCCTTAAAAACAAATGGGGAAAGGAAGAATCAAAATACAGTTTTCCATGCATATGTGCTGCAGAATGAATAGAAGTGAAAACAGCTGAAAACAGCTGTTCTAAACCAAAAATGTGCATTCTGCCACTATACACTCATTTATGCACCTAAAATCATGATTTTTGAAAATGTAGGGAAAAGCATGAAATAACACAGAAACAGGCACTATTTAAGCTTATTTAGAAATGCACATCAGGCAAGATGAGTATCACTGAGGAACAAAGGTGGGACCTGTGGGGGATGCCAATGTAAGAAGTGGACTCACTGAAAGCAAGTAATTGCAGAGTAATTTTGCTGTGGAATTTTAAACCAATTATGTGAACAACAGAGCATATGTTCTGAAAGTAGTCAGAAGTGGTTTTTTGTGGGTATAGCTAGCATGGTTTCAGAAAGCCTCTGCCTGGCCAGGGTTAGTGCTCCCACAGCTGAGACAACATGAGTGCTTGCGTGTTTGGCTGTACATTGTTGCCTTGCTGAAAGTCAGCTTTTCTCAATCTGCCTCTCCTGTGGTAAATCTTCCAAAAATGTAAAAAGGTGTGTCTGATAATGCCTAGTGCCTCAGCTTGTTTCTATGTCTGACTGGAAAGTCTGATGTTCAAAAGGTGCTTGATCTTATATTTTGCAAATATTAAATGTTTTGATAAGCTGCATCAAACTGCATCAAATTTTACTGAAATTACTGCAAATTTCACATAACAGGACTGATTAAAGGTTCTACTTCAAGAAGCCTTCACTAATCTAGTTGTTTCTTGAGCTCTGTTCTTTTGAAAGGGAGATTTGCATCCTTTTGCTTTTTAATAAAATGAGACAAGTACTAAAAATCCACTATCAGCAGTTTGGCTTGAACACCAAGGCATGTGGCTTATTGCTGTCCAGAACATGGAGGATATTAAATGTGGATATTAATTTTCTTCTTTCCTCCATCACATAGAAAATAGAAATGCTCACATGAAAAGAGAAAACAGTTTATGGGATTCTTCAGCATTGCCTTTCATAGTATGCAATTGGGAATTTTGATGCCCAGTGGATATGAAGAGTTTCTTAATGTTACATGTATGTAAATAAGTATAAATCATGTTGATTGGGTGTTTTTTGGTTGCTTTTTTTTTCCCCTTTTACAACCGTTAAAGCACCTACATGGTAGAGCACTTGACAAGTGAAACAAAAACTCTGAGATCTCTGCTGAACTTTCTTTTGTTTCTAGGAGGTCTCAACAAACCTCCTTAATCTTTGAAGTTTTCTCTTTAAATAGGTGGCCAGTGTAAGCATTTCTGCAAATTCATTTCATGTGAAGATTTTGTCTCTGAAGTTGTTCAAGTAAGCATAGCTGCAAATCTGATTCACTTGTGTGGCGCTGAACTTCGCATGTAAATCATGCTTCTAGTAAGTCAGCATTGTGCTAGGAGGTGCTAATGGCTGCCATCAATCAGGGCTGGAAAAAGTTGTTCTCCTCTTCTCCCCCAGACGAAATGAGACAGCAATTAAATGCCCTTTTGTTGCGTGATAGCTGAGACAATGGAAATCAATGTCCAAAGCACAAAGCAGAATGGCAAGTCTTAAGTATAAGCTAAGCCATGTGTCCCAAGGGATTGGCATGTTGATTTGCTTACAGCTGAGAGGGTACATGAAAGGAATAACCGGGGAGTGTAGGCAGCAGGAGCAGCAGTAATGCTCCTTGGACCGAAGCCAGAAGGGAATATTTGCTGGGAGACTTCTCACTGGGGCTGTGCTGCCACGATTTTGCCTCCATGCAACCTAAGCTCAGCTCACAGTACACATTTGATCTGTAATCGGCCCTGGTATAAGACCATCATCAGAAAATGTGATACCATGTTTATTTGTGGTATGTTTTCACACTCAAAAATGGGCAGATCTCACACTGATCTGGTGAGAAGCCTCCTAAAGTAAACTTCACCTTTCAGCTTTTTTGAAAGTGCTTCAGCTGGAAAGATGAGCTTACACTCGACCAGTGCAGTTATTGCAAGGGTTTAGATCCCTGGAACAGGATTTGCTGCCTCCTGAGAATAATATTCCCATCCCTCTAAATACCATCACTTTGTTCCCAAGTGCTTGATAGGTGCAAAACTTAATCTTGCCTGTCTCCTAAATAAAGTTGCATCGTAAGGAATCCAAGTTTGCTCATCCATTTCTTGTAGATGCAAACAATGCCTCAAGACTCTTAAACCACAACATACTCTTTAATTTTGTCCAGAGGACATGAAATCACTTAGGTGGCTGAACGTGTTTTGCCTGTCTTCTTCCCTGCAGACCTGCTCCAAAGCTCATTGTGTCAATGGGACACTTCCTTTTGACTCCAGCTCACAATTCTGCCTTGGCTTTATCGCCTCGCTGAAAGGGCCTTGAGTTACACAGCACTGCTTTGTCTCTAATCTGTGTGGGGTTTTTGTTTTTGTTGGGGGTGGTTTTTTTTCTGCTTTTGTGCAAAATTGTAAATGCATTGAGAACAACAAGCCATTGCATTTACTAATGGCAGAGCACACTGCTGTCATGCAGCTCATATGCTGTTGGCAGAGACTGTAGCTATATGATGCTTTGCAGCAGCTGGGCTCAACTGAGAGAAAGCTTTTGCAAGTTTAAGGCTTGGAAGAAATGTTACAATTTTTTGTTTTGTCGAGGTTTTTGTGTGTCTGAAAAGTATTACACACAGATGACCTGAATCACCTGAAATAATACTAGAATTTGATCAAAAGAAAGTTTATCTGCTTGGAGAGCTCTGTATTGATTTTTTTTCTGTGGGGTGCTGTAGCTGTTGCAGCTCTTTTGAGGGCTTGAACAAAAGAAAACAAAACTACCTGTATTAAGAGGTCCACAAAAATCAACAGGCATTAGCAATGGACTCATACAAGACCTGACAGTTGGTGTTCCTTGTCCTTATTGCTCAGTGGTAAGATGCCGTCTTTTCCTTATGTACTCATCAGGGAGACACTTCTCAAACTCATGTTCTACTGCCTTCACTCCTTGGCAGTATTGACAGTTCCTGCGAGTGACACACTTCACAATCCCTCTGCCCTCGTATCAATTCAGGTATCCACCTTTGACATTGACTCTGGTTCTAGCCATGACTTGCACCTCATTTCTACATTGGGTTCTCTATTGAAGTAAAACAGAGACTCAAGGTACCAGGAGAGACTCTATTTGGGGACAGTAATCCACTGCCACATTATATACAGTTTTAAATTTAATTACTATGTCTGTAATTTTGAATAATCACAATTAGGCTTTTTAAAGCATCTCCTTCTATATTGCAAGCCTTCAGCAGTTCAATAAAGCAGAGCCATTGACTTGTATTTGATGTGTCCATTACCTCCTGCAAATGCTTTGGAATACAATGGAGTAGCATGCAGACTTCAGAGCTGTCATGACAGGTATTAAGAATGTGTCAAATCCCAGTGATGACTGATAACATATCTGTCATTTGTGATGGGATTATTAGGAAGTAGAAAGCCACTAGGAGAAAGATACTCTAGAAAAGAAAGGGGCGGGGGGGGAGGGAAGAACAAAAAGAGAGAGGATTTACTGTTCTTCAGAGCTGCCTGGTTTAATTAAACCTTGTCTAGTCCATAAACAAATCTATTAACTTTCTGTATGGTTTGGCAGTTTATGCACTTCAGTGCTGCTGCAGTAATTCCATGGAATTTATGTTTCTCTTTGATGGATAGTTGCACTACATAGGTATTGTGGCTATGAAGATTCTTGACCCACCTGTACATGGAAACAGCTGTTGCAAGAGTAATTTTTTGTCTCCTAATCAAAAGTTTAACAGAGTACCATGGAAAAAAAAGAATTCAGCAGGTATATAAAATATTTTCTGCATGAAAAATTATGTAGAACCAAGAAAAGAGAACAGTCTGCCAGTGCCATTTGATTTGTGTCTTTGGTTAGCAAAAGAAGGATTGCTTTTATTTTTTTTTTTAAAGCCTGAATGTGTGTCTTCTGTGAGTGTAGAAAGAAGGCTGAGCTTCATCTCACTCACAAAACTGGGCTCTGCTGAATGAGTCCAGTGTGCCCAGTACAGACATTTTCAGGTGTTTCAGGCTGAGCCATAAACACATCCAAGACCTACAAGCAGTTAAATATTAAGACAAATAATTGTCTTAATATTTAACCATCTTCTCCATCTGCCTTCTGGTGTTCAGGCAATGGCAGAATGGTCTGAGTTTCTTGCTGTTAGGATCCTTTTGGTGCAGAAGTATCCCCAGGAGCAGCTAAACAGTGTCGTTATCTGATATGGCCCCTACACCCACAGAGATCAGTTTTGAGGGGCATATTAGATGTCAGGAGAGGGGGAGACTTGAAGCTCGGTGGACTGAGTCAACCATTCCTTGCTGTCATATGCTCCCTGAAATCCCCTTACAGCAGGGATTCAGCAGCCTTTGCACAGAGACTCCTCACAGTGACCACATTGTCCCTTTATCCTTTCTGCTGATTTATCTTTAACTTTGTATGAAAACAGACCTGGTCTTATCTCTGCCCTTTCCACAAGCCTAGCCACGGTGTTCCTCAGCTCTTTCAGAGTCCCGGCCCATCGAGGAAGCAAAGGTAGTGGAGGTCGGTGCAGTGCCCAAGTGGGCGTTGGTACCCCTGGATTGTTGCTGGAGGGCAGCTGCTCTGTTGGGTGTTCAGCCACAAGGCCCTGGTGGCCACCCATACTGGATGCTTGGAGAGAAGAGCTGCTCTCAAGGTGAGCAAAGGACAGTCTCAGGTTTGGGAAGCAGAGATGGAGAGCAGAGACAAAGCTGTGAAGACAAAGCTGTAGCTGTTGTGTCACAAAGTGAACAATATTTGATTATGTTTGAGTGATCATTGCTATGTGAGAGGCATACAATGACCTAGCCCAAAGCCAAACACTCTCAGGTGGTTTTGGACCCCATTCCTCACAGTCACCACCAGCAAATCAGCTCACCTACACTGCCCATGTCTGCCTGGTGTCACACAGCACAGCAGGCCAAGCCCACCCTGCTCCAGACGAGCCCACTGCTCTCCCCAGTGGTGCTTGCTCCCTTCTTGGGTGAATTGGCTCCCCACAGCACTGCCAGGCTGGGTGGGCAGCCAGCCTCCTGTCCCTTCTGAGCTGTAGCAGTGGCTGTGTGGGTGCTGAGGCAGTGTGGGCTGGAGCTGCAGGGTGGGCAGGGATGGTCCCACCACGTGCCCTGTGTGCCCCTGGGGAGGAGCAGGGTGCCCTGTGTGCCCCTAGGAGGAGCAAGGTGCCCTGTGTGCCACTGGGGAGGAGCAGGGTGCCCTGTGTGCCCCTGGGGAGGAGCAGGCACTGGGGGCAGCAGGGTGCCCTGTGTGCGCCCTGGGAAGAACAGGGTGCCCTGTGTGCCCCTGGGAGGAGCAGGGTGCCCTGTGTGCCCCTGGGGAGGAGCAGGCACTGGGGCTGTTGCAGCACACCCATGGGCTCACACCCTTGCTTACCTCATGGAAACTCACTCTCCTGCCCAGGCCCTCAGGAAAGACCTTTTACTTTCCCCGTCTCTAAATGCACATTCACCCCATCCCAGAGGCTGGCTGAGCAAAGATTGAAGTGCAACCTGAAGCAAGGACAGCTTTTAAATGTGATGTATTGCAGCTTAATTAATTTCCCAAGATCGAAGGCAGTTCTCTCAAGGTCCTCATGGCAAGGATCCCAAAACAGTGCTTGGGGAACCCAAAGCTGGTTTAGCTTAAGGGATGTTAAAGGAGCCTGATTTTTTTTTTTTTTTCTCCAGAAGCTGAACTCAGCATTTCTTCACAGTACCTTGAACTGTATATCCAGAAACCATTAATCATACTATAAAATCTTGGCTTCAACTTTCTCCTTTAATATGTGGGTGATTACCATACCGTTTGCTAACGTGTCTAGCTGGCTGGCAGCACCTCTGTTTGTACTGCTTAAAGTTGGTTTTGAGAGAGGAAGGACTGTGGAGGATGTTGCTGCAGTGGAGAGCCTTCCTCCACCAGTCTTAGGTTTGATTTTGGCCCCAGGTAGGTGCCACACAGATGTTGCTGTATATTGGTGATGGGTGGTCCATGGTGCCTAACTTTCCTCTTCAGCAGCAGCCCCTTAGCGAGGACACTGATATAAAATAGAGACTGCTGGCAACATTCACTGTCTTACTTCTTTCCTTTCTTTTACCCCACAGTGCTCTCATTGTCTTTTATATGCTCCCATATTTGATAGATTTACATTCTGAATGGATTTTCTGTCCCAAGAAAGGACTACATTAAAGTGCAGATGAGCTTGGAATACTCCCTGAAGAAAGCTATTTCTTCCCTGTAGTTCCTCTCTCTTCCCCAGTTCACTAGATTTTGTCAGTTTAAGAGAAGAAATGGAAAAAACTTATCCAGGAGCTATTGAACAAGTTGAGTTGAGACTCAGTTTTTTTGGTTTTTTCATTTTGCTGTAAATGAAGTGTCCTTAGATAACTCAGAAAAGAGTTTGAGGGAGTCACCGCTGAAGATCATTGAACTTTCAATAAAATTCCTTTGAGTGTCCAAGATCAACAGTGCCCTGCACAGTCTCAGTGTGCTCAGTTTTAGCTACAGCTCAGTTCTGGATTTATTTTTTTATTTGGTGGTTGGATCAGAACCATGCTTTGAAAACCAAACCAAACCATGACTACTATCCAATTTAAATACAAAGAATATGTTTAACCTGAAAAGAAAAAGCAACTTCGCGAAGAAACACCTTGTAACTCTAACTCTTGAGTTCACTGAAAATTTGAATAAAAACTGATTTCCATGTTTGTTTGGACAAAGCAAAACTTTTCAAAAAATTAAAGATATCACCAGCGCTTGGTAGTTGCTGTTTGGGGGAGGGGATCTGGAAAGCAAAATATTGCAAAATTACTTTTTGCTGATCATAAACAAGCCTAATAGGAGATCTCTGTTTTGAAAATGTGCAACTGCTGACGTGAGGATGTTGGAATATTTTTAGTGCTGATAAAGAAAAGAAACATTCATTGGAGTTTTGCTAATCTTGAACAAAAACACATGTTAAGCTGTGGTTGCTGTGCTCTGAATGGTAGCATTACAGTCTGTATCATGAAGATTTCTTTCACCTGTGAGTTTCCACAATTGTTTCCACCTCTAAGAGTTTTATACTGTATTTAGAGGTGAGGGAACAAGAGAGAGAAAGACAGGTTTGGTTATAAGGAAAATGGTGTACTACACAAGGGTCTTTGATAAGACTTTAAAGGTTGTGTTTGCAAGCCAAAATGTTGCAACTAAGCTTAGGTAAAGCTAAAAAGATTGTATTCATTTCAATTGGTTGGTGCACATACCGTTCTGCCAATCCCATCTCAGCCCATCTGTACTTTCCAGGCCCCTGGGAGCTCCCTGGTTAGCTGGTAAATGATGGAAGGTGGCTCAGAGAGCAGTTCTGCCAGATCCCTCAGTGGATCCCATCCAGCCCCACAGAGCTGTGTGTGTGAGTGGTGTAGCAGGTCACTGCCCAATCCTCCTGGATTACAGAGGCTTCATCCTGCTCCCACCCCTGCCTCTGAGCTCAGGGGACTGGGTACCCAAGGAGCAGCTGGTCTTACTGTTAAAGACTGTAGCAAAGATGACATTAGGTACCTCAGCCTTTTCCTCATCCTTCATCCCTATGTTCCCCTCCACTTCCAACAAAAGATGGAGATTGTCCTTAGCCCTTCTTTTGTCATTCATGGATTTATGGAAACATTTTTTTATTGTTGTAGAACAGTCATATAAAATATTTTTAATGTGCTACCTGACAGCATCTCTGTAGTATACAAATTTATTTTCCTCTGACCTCTTACACATCAATTGTATTGAGAAAACATTAATTAAATGAGAACAATGTATTTATTGTGACTTGAAGTTGCTTTTATCATGTTTGCTGTTGTTCAGGTTCCCAAAAAGGAATGAAAGAGCCTGCTTAAAGATGCTCTCCAAGCACCCTGTTTAATGGTGCCTCTTTGTTCATAATTGCCAAAAAGTATCAGCAAACTATAGAGAAAAAAATCCCTTCTTTTTAATTGTAGACCCTTGAGTCTTGATGCAAAATGGTTTGTATTAATTCAGTGCCTAGTTTAGTTTAGGTTAGTTTTAGCCTCGGTGATGGGCCACCAGTGTGTTATGTGCCTTTATAAATGGACTATGCATCCCTCAGTAATACCTTGAAAAAACAGTATTTTGGGGTTTGTTTTGAAGCAGCATCCAGGTTCTCAGATCAATCAGTGTACCCCTTGTAAATCTTGTAATTTAAGTTCCTCATGGACTAACAGGCTTGAGGTGGCGTTCTCAGACTGATCACACTCCTCTCCATCCTGTACCTTATGTTAGCATTTCTACTTTGCATGTAGCCAGGGGCTGGTAAGGAGAAGGGAGTGAGAGAATTTCACACATCACTAAGAGCAGCACAAATGCTGTAGAAAGCTTTAAAATGGAAGGAGAATATTTAGAAGAGTGACAGAGGGATTGGTTACAGCTGGACAGGAGAGCAAATAAAAGCAATCTGCCTTTCTGCATGACATATATTCGATTAGTCTGGCACATCAGAAAACAACAATTCATAACAGAAAGGCAGGAATGGTAAGAAGCCAGGAAGAGGATGGATAAAAATCTAGCAGAGCACTTCAGAACAGGGACATTTCTGCTTTGTAGAGCTTGACCTAGTGTAACTTTCTGGAAACTGTATAACACAAAACTATTTTTTGAGTTTAGAACAGAACAGAGAATTGATTATGTCATGGCATGTAGCATGCCATAACAGAAGCAGGGCTTCTGAGGAGACAGAATTGGTTTTGTTAAGCCAAATTGCATCATTAGGGAAGTAAGAAGCAGCAGGGCTCCAAGCCTTTTCAGAAGGACTTGACTCTCTGGACCCTGCATTCAAAATCTTATCCTTGGTCTCCAACTTTTTCATCTGCCTCATGATCTTTAGATGATGGCTGAATGCTTAAAAGGTATTTTGTGGCTTAAAACTTATTTTTTACCCTGCAGTTATCTGTAAGGTCTGCCATAGAGTCAGCCATCTGTATGGTTACTTATATTAGTGCGTGTTATATATCTGGCACACAAAAAAAATGTTTATTCTCTTCCTTCTGGTGTGAAAGCCATTCTCAGTCAATAAGCTGTCAAGCTACCCTTTTGTCATCACTGCCTGGCTGTGTTCTTTCACATCAAGTCTCCTGAATCTTGACAGTCTAATGTGTTAAATTCTTTGACAAGAATGTTCCAGTTTGGGAGCTGAGAGCTTTGCTTGTTTTTCTTCATGAATGGAATGAAATGCTTCTTCGTGAAAATACAAGTACAGTAGAAACTGAAGAATCCAGGCTTTCTTCATAATCAGCAGAGGAAAAATGATCATTTCGGAGTGTTATCCACTGCAATCCTTGAGCTCTTCACCTTGGAGAATAGTAACTGCATTCTCCAAGTGCCTGGTTTTCTCAGCTGATAAATAGAGGTTGGTTGGCTCGCTGTGAGAGCTATTTCCAATGCTGTTGCTGTGGCATATTAGGAAAGATGTGGTCCAGCATTTTGGTTTCAGCAATGAAACAGCTGAGCAAGGACCTGTGTCTCTTCTCCCATGTTTCTATTTACAAATAAATAGGTACCAAAAACTATTTAGCTTGTGCCTCTAGTTCACATGGCAAAGTTGATCCGTGAGGTCCTTTCTCCTCTCCCTACCCTGTTTGTTTTTTTCTTCTTGGAGGCAAGCTTGGCTATAAAAAGATTGCTCTAAAGTTTGAATATTCAAACTGAAGCTGATTTTAGTGAAGTACTTCAAAAATAAGCTGTTCATATCCCTTGCCTTAGAACTCTTGCACAGTAGTGCCAGGAAAGCTTTATCAACACATGTAGTAAGCAGATTATTCTTCTCTAACATTAGCCTTTTCCCTGCTATGCTTGGGGAGTTCAGTCCAAATGGACGTTTTGAGACTATCTCATATTTCACTTTTTTTTTATACTCACAATAAAGCAGAAAATGGGATGCCTTATTTAAGATCAAAATTATTTTGACTTCTGCCTTCCACAAATTGTATTTAGGGCTGGTGGTGGCCTTCTGAAGAGTTGTTTATCCTCAAGATGGTCTCAAGCTTTGCACAAAAGGCAAGGATGGAAAATGTTTAGGACAGTAACAATTTCTGTACCTGTAATATGTTAAGAAGGATTTTTTCCTCCAATATCAGTGCAGTTTTCCACCTATGTTTAGTCTCACACAGCAGTGCATACTGTTTTTATATGAAAACACATGGTATCTTGCAGCAGGCAGTAGGGAGAAGTGTGCGTTGGGCTAAAGCTCTGTGTCCACTCCATGAACAGCTGAGCTGCTGGAGGACACTGGTGTGGGCAGGCAGAGCTGGCCAGGCAGGACAGCTGAGCCATAGCTGTCCTCCTGTGGCAGGTCTGCTCCCATCCAAGGTGATGTCAGCTCCACTGGATAACTCTAATCAACTCCTGTGCCCAAGGAGAATTACAGTAACAGGAGATACTTCCTTTGATAGAGCAAATAAATCATCTTGTGGAAAAGGGCACAGGATTGTAGTGGGCTTCCTCTGTGGGCTGTGCCGGGCCAGCGTGGCAAGTGTTGGGGGGCAGTGGTAATACTGTACTACTCCAGCTACCCCTCAAAGAAAGAACTTGTCCAAAGCCCCACTTACATCTGAATTTCAATCCTCTAATCAGGCTGGTGCTTTTGATTTAATTCCTGCCAGCCTCGTCTGGTCTTTGTTGTGTTGATTTAATGGTCTTGATGACAGTGTCAGTCACTTGTGCACTGTATTTTCTTTTCAAAATGTATTTTCTTTTATTAGCTTGTGAATTTTCACACGGTAAATTGATGTGCTTGGATCTATATTGTTTATGATTTAATTTTATTAATTTTCTTTCCTCACTAAATATTCTTAGCCTTTTCAGTTGTGCTTCAGATGGAAGCTTTCCAAAGATGCATTGCATGTGTTTTATTTTAATTCATTATGCATCAAGTAGTGATTTATAAAAATAAAATATATATATATATACACACATACACATATATATAAAAAAAGCTAATATCTTTATGTATTTAGTACCAAAATGTACTTTTGGAAATAGATGGGCCTATAATACATTATTTAAAGGTCTCTGACTCATGATTGCAGGCATATTTTTTGATACAGGGTAATAGCAGAAAAAGTAAGCTTTGATCTGTGGCTTTTCACTTCTGAAAGGAAACAGTTTCCTGGACCATTTGCATACCTTCCTTCTCTCAGGCTCCTGCTGGATGCTGGATGAAGTGGGGCGTGTTGTCCTCTCTGCCCAAGTGCATCCTTGTGCAGCAGCTGGTGTGGGGCAGGCTCTGGCTCTGCCCCAGGGACCAGCAGGGCTGGTGGGTGGGTGCCTGTCCAGCCTTCTCCTTGAGAGTCTCATTTAGCAGCTGGCTGGAGCGAGCGGAAAAGTCCTTCCAAAAACTCTCACTGATTCACTTGCAAAATTGTATTTTGCACTTCAGCAGAGCAAAAGGAGATCTATATTCCTGTATTTCAGACCAATCTGACTTGCTCATCCTTCTTTATCAGATGGTGCAGCTTTCCCTACGCTGGTGCTCCAAGCCAGCGGGCTTGTTTTCCTGGAGGCACAGGACAGTGATTCTGAACTTGCTCAGTGCTTGCTACTCTTGAAATGCTGCTGCTCTTTGATCTTCTTTCCCCAGGCTTGGCAAACAGCCCTGCCATTGGTGGAGGATCACTGTGAGGTGTCCTTCAAAGCTATAAACCTGGCTAATTTGTTGGAAGGGAGGCTTCTGAGCACTGGCCAGTGTTTCACCTTTCCTGTCTTGCTACCCAGTGAGCCTTTTATGGCCCTTCAATGGCTTCCTTGCCTTTTTAAAGTGTGTTTAGGCAGGCAGCAAAACAAAACAGAGCAAGATGCAATGGCTGGAGGTGTTTTGTTTGTTTTAAAAAAAAGAGAGAGAGAGAGAGAGGCAAATACTTCTTTAGTTCAGCCTACAACAATGTAATTGTTTTTTTCTCTCTCAAAACATATCTACATTTATATGGTAGGAAGATACCACTTTATTTTAATGCCCTGCCCTACCTCAAAATCCAATTCTGTTTTGTCATTGTACCAAGTTACCTTTTGCCCATAGTTTCCAAACACCACCCAGGCATTTAAAACCAGAAATGATCACAGTATAGAAACAACAAAGTGTCTTGCTGAATTCATTTGCATGTGTTATCCGTGAGAAGGTATCTCCAAATGCTACACGTTGTAGTTGCTTGTCTAGGTGGTTCTATTTTAATCCTCTCCTGCAAGAGGGAAGTTCCATGATCGTGGCCAACCATAAAGTTCTCTCTTCTTTATGCATGGACTTCTTCCAGTTTAAACCACGCATACGTGGTGTCTAACTCCCTTTGAAGATGATGGAAAAGATTTTTGCTCTTGTAAATACTCATTATATGGCCTAAGTACACATTGTGCTGGCTCACAGATAAGTTTGCAACAGTTAAGATTCCTGCAGCTTTTTGAAACTTGGCTTTGGCTATGTTTCTGTTGTAAATAAAAGACTACATTCAGTATTTCAAATATGTGTCCTCTGGACCCTGACACCGCACGAGATCATGTCTTCTGATATTAATATATGGATTCCAGCATGACTAGTGCTTCCAAAGTTTTTGTTTCTCTTGAATTCCTCAACGTGAGGTTTACCATTGCTGTCTCTTCTGCCCCTAATCCCATGGAAAAATTTCAGCTTGGTCTTGGAAGGTAAAAATACCTGCAGATGACTCCAAATTGGCAATAAGGAGGAAAAGTTTTATGTAAAACAAAACAAAACAGCCTAATAAATCCCATGCTAGACACTGAGATTTTACTCTGGCAAAATCCTCTTGTCATTACAGGCCATTGTTTTGAATAAAAATTAGTAAAAATATGATGGGGGACAGTATAGATATGGCTGCCAACTGATTCCCATGCTGCTCATTCTACACACTGCTGTATTTTCACGTATTCTTTGTTTTATCTCCCTAAGACAGTAGTTTGTAATTCAGACAGTCAAGAGGCAGTTTATTTGAGGACCACAGTATTAAAAATACTGCTTCTTTTTTGGCAAACTAGAAACATCCTTCTGTGTTTTTAAGAAAGATGGGCTGGATATTTTTAGATGCTCACTAATTCAGTTCAGCTGTCGTTGTTTTGTTCACTTGGATATGGAAAATGAGAGCAAAGGAGAATATATAGAATTACATGAAAAGCAATTCTTTATAGAGCTGCAGACCACCTTGTTTATTTCTTCTCCGTATATCAAGAATTCAGTCATTTACTGTGTCTTTTAATTTGTAATTCAAAATATGTATTTTTGTATTGGACAGTCCAATTCAGTTTTATCAAAGTAGTCATCTAAGGGTAGTATTCTCTTGTATCTTGAGTGTCAGTTTATCTTTGATGTGTTTATTTGTTTACTTACACAGCAAAAGGTAAGGAAGCTTATGAAAAGAAAAAGAATAATAAAAAAAAGAATGGTAGCAAGGCTCATGTAAAATATTGCTGTAGAAACTCCCCTGAGGGATTGTACCCCAAATCCTGAAGCAACTGCACACTACCAGAAGTAAAAGCACATTATGATGAGCTGATGGATGGGTTTCCATGTACAGGAAGAGAAAATGTGGATTGGTGGTAGACAGGCTGGGGCTACTTTTCATTGTCACCCAGAGGCAGCTGCTCAGTTTGCTTCATCCAGTAAGGAGTAGAGGCAGAAGGAGACAGGATACTGGCCTTGTGCACAGTTATAAAAGGATGGAATATGGTGCAGGAGGAGAAAAGAGAAAAATGGAAGTCAGGGAAGCAAACAAAAGGCAGAAGGATAAAAAAATCTCTTGAGTTAGTGTGAAGCTACTGAAAATCTTTAGGCCTCTAAGGATAAGTGGATACAATTCTTCCTGAGCTTGTTCTTTCTTTCTGGTGGTGCTCAGCATTTCACATCATATATCTTTCCTTGTTACAAGTGAGTGAGAGAAGTTACTTGCCTTGTGAGAGAAGTCTTTTTTTCTCCAGTCCAAGAGAAGGCTGATTACTCAAGGAAACGTTCTTAAAACCCTAGTAAATCTTTGGAACCCAACAGATAGTCTCAATATATTTAATGTTTTAAGCAATGTATTTAATGTTTTAAGCTTTCCTTTAAGATGACATATTTCTACTTCTCCTTTAACATTAACAAGAGAGATACTTTTTTGCATCTGTTAGCAGTCAGCAGCTTAACAATGACATTCAAAAATTGTACCAAAAATTTGGAGGTTGCGTGCTTATGGGCACCTTGAGATTCTTAGCAGGTCAGGATTATTTTAATTGATGTAATAAGGTAAACTTACTGTACAAACAAGAGAGGCTGTTTTCAGGTTGAGGTGCATCTGTTTGCCAGTAGTAAAACCAAAATTGCACCATGTTATGCAGCCATCCCTAGAAGATTCGAGTTGATAAGGTTGTGCAATACAATTGTTCAGAATGGCATGCTCTTGCCTTCTACTTCCATAAACCTGCTGCTTCCCTCTGAGCATCCGGAGCAGCTGGAAAACTTAGGGCACAGACTGGGCACTTGTCTCTTTGTGGGTTACATATATTAGGTACAAAGGAACCTGGGCTAAATATGTTCATGGGTTTACAGTGCGTTCAGGATGTCTCAGATGGAGAAGGAAGTTAGGAGGATCAAAATGCTTTCCTTAAAATTTGGTGCCTGAGCTGACTTTTGAAGCTACAGGAGTAAGTGCTTTTCTGCATGATCAGTTTAGGCTGTGGCAGCACAGTTGTGGATGATAAATACAACTGGCATAACCTGCTGGTTGTGCTTCTGGGGTGTTGATTTTGAATGCAGTTCTGTCTGTCAGGGGGAATGTGTGGGTGAAGCTTCCTGTGGGTGGCTGCAACTCTGAACATTTGCTCCATAGCTCCAAAATTGGAGCATAGCTGAGAGGCAGGAGGACTTCTAGGCATCTGTGGGATCCTGCCTGCTTCTAAAATGTATTTCTAAGGCTGTTAATGCACATAAATCATGTAGCCTGTCAGGGACATCTGGCTTTGTTTTAAACTTGCTAGGTATGATATAATGTTGGTGTGGAGTCAACAATCTCTCTGGGGTATTGGAGTGGAGAGGACTCTCAAGCCTTGAGCAGGACAGCCCTTGCTGGGGAAATGAAACCTACTTCAATGCCAAATTAATATGTTTTGGATCAACTGCATAGATGTAAAAAAAAAAGTAAATCTATGCATATAGGAGGCAGCTGGCTGGTCAGAAAGGAGCACTGCAGCCAGGGACAAGCAGGGTCAGTGGGGTCTCTGTGTGAACCATTCCCCAGACCAAGCCTCAGATCAGGGACAATCCTGGCTGCCCTTGGCTCCTCTCCAGTGTCAGAGAACAAGGAGGGAGAGATGGGGAGAGGAGCCCAGCTGTGACTGGGAGCAGAGGAGCAGCCTGCATGGACACCATCTAGTGTCAGGGACCACCTCCAGCTGGGATGGGACTGTGTGGTTTTCTGGGCTGCTTGACTCCTCCTTGCAACCTCCTCCTGCAGGATGTTGTTACTCTGGCTGCTTTCTGCATCCCAGTCCTACTCCCTCCAAACTCTTATCTCTTTTTTATTTTCCTCTCTCTGATCATGGCCTAACTCTCCCCCACCCCAGGGCTTAAGGCGTTTGCTGCCCTCGTGTAATGTTTGCTCTCCTTGTTCTTCAGTCCCCTTCTCTCCCGTTAAGTAACCACACCTGGGAGGATGTAAACACAGCCTTACACCAGGTTTTAAATGCAGTGATCAGCCTAGTGTTAATAATTTGCTGTGGCCCTTGTTGGCTTCAGAACTGCATCAATTGAAGTGGGAGGCTGGGTCTGTTGGGTAGGTTTATTTTGAAGCTGGTTATATTTAAACTAGATGAAAGGGCAAGACGTGGTTAAAAACAACTTTTAGTCACTGGCTCAAAAAAGATTTAAAAAGTATATACACAGGAATAATTTGAAAGGAATAATTTGAAAGGTGTCTCAGGTAATATTAAGATGTATATATCTGCTAACTGCCTGGGCAAATTAGAGAATTAATTGAAAGGGAATGTTAGCTCATTAGCTGAGCAAGCTAATGTCAAAAAAACCTGAAGCTTTCTTTTAAGACTTACAGTGATTTCTTCCCCCAGAATAACATGCTAATGAAATGATGCTTTGGAAGGCAGCCTTGGAATGCAGACAAGTGTTCTGATAAATTATCAGCTTCCAAGCTTCCATATATTTTTAACTGCATTTTGAGGTTAAATTTTAAATGTTCTTGTGATCCCATTAATCCTGGGGCTGAGAATTTGATGTTGGTGTAAACCTGAAAGTCAAATGATTGTTCCAAATTTATTTGGATTTAAAACAGTAGTCTGAATTCATGTCCAACTCATATTGAATGCATACCATGAAAGTTAGCTCTTTTTAATAATTATTTGGGCTCTGCTGGGAAATAGAATCCTCTAAAACACAGTGCTGCAATTCAGTGTCCTAAACCTGCTCTCAGGTGTCCTAATTCTAAGCTGTAGTTTGTCATCCAAGGATTGATAGAAACTTCCTGCAATTGCTGATGCAAAAAGTAAGAACAAATTATTTCTAGCAGTACTTGAAAGAGAAATATGTAATGATAGACTTCAAAGCCAGCCTTGTGACATCTTTTTATTTTTTGTTTTGTAAAATGATATTGTAAGTATTTCTGAAAGTAGAAATAGTATTAAATATATTTCAGAATTAACGTACTGTGGTTTGATCATCACAGGTCGACTATAAATGTGCAGCTTACTTTAGCTATAAACCACAGGCTATGTAAGTGTTTTGGAATAAAATATTTATGCATTTAACGTTCAGCAGTGTTGCTAATTTAGAATAGTCATTGGAAAACGATGTTCTCTTTATTGCATATTATTAAAACATAAGTGCTGCCATTTGACTTTATAAACACTAATAAAAAAATGGTGGGTGTAAATTATTTCTTACTGTTTTTAAAGAAATACACCAAAATACCTGTCAGTCTTTTCTAGTATGTGCAGCCCTGTGTGCAAATTCATTTTCATTTAAAGGGAGATTACCCTGAAATTAAACGTCTGACTCTGAAAGGGGTAACTCAGGAGGGGAAAAGAAAGCCTTATATTGCTTCTTCACAAGACTTCAAAGACTAAGAAAGTGTGTTGAGGAGGTGGGGGAGGGTATTTCCTGGGTTTAGTTTTGGTTTTTGGGAATTTGGAAAAGCAAAGATTTGAAAAAGAGAAGGTAAAAAAATAATCTTTTGTCCAAGGTTAATAAGCTAGGTTTTTGTTAGTCAGCTATGTATTTGAACAGTACCTGCATATTGCATATTTTTTAAATGAAATGCATAGTATCTTTATTTGAGTATCCCTTGAGAGAGGACACCTTTTCACTTTTCAAAAATATTGTGATTTTATGCAGCATCTCAATGCATTCCTTATGCCATTTGAGTGTCTTATTAATGCCCTTGGGGAATGGGGAGCTTTGTCCCTAAAACTCACTAACTGTGAGCTCTCAGTATCTATCTTCTCTGTTTTTCGCAGTTGCTGTGCATCTCAGTTCTACCAGGGGATTTGTGGCTAGTTTTTGCCTATGCAAACCCACGATTCTCCTCTCTGCTGCTCTACTAACAATACTGAATGGCTGAGAGAATATTTTCCTGTCAACTCCTTTGCTGATCAGTGAGGGAGATGCCGTGTTTCTTACAAGAGAGGAGATACAAAATCTGATGAGTCCTTTCCAAAGAGAATTTAATTTAATGTCTGAAAGTTTCTTGACCAGATATTATTGGCTTGATGGATGACAGTCCCTCTACTGCACAGAGGGGTAAGCTGCCTTCATTATTTATAGACATTCATTAAAGTAAGCAGAAAAATCTTGTTGATCTTTCAGATTCACCTTTGAGGAATTAGAAGAGTCTATTGTACTAGATCAGAGTCCACAAATATTTAGATGTTTTTTATGAGTATGTATTATCAAAATATGGTAACATTGTAAGATAGAATATTCTTGCCTAGATTAACAGCCTTTATCAAAGTATACTTTCTTCATCAAGATATGATTTTTTTTTCTTTAATTTTATGGATGACAAAGAAAATATTTAGCTACCAAGGCACATAGGTTAGTCAGGAGTAAATATTCCAGTTAAATAATTTTATACCTAAAGTCCTCACTATCTCACCGGCTGAAGAGCTGTAAATTGCTTTATCCAGATTAGAGTGACCCTTGCCAATTTTGGGTGGAACCAAAAGCATATGCTCACAAACTCCACGCTTATTATTTGTGGGGCAGTCCATCTGTGAGAGTTGAGAGGTGGGAAACAAGCAAAAGTATTTTGTCTTCCACCTTTCTGCCTGCATACAACACGCCAGGGAAAAAATAGAAATGTTTTGCCTGCAAGAGAAATGAGCCTCACTTTCTTGGAGTAATGTCTAATAGCTAGATTTGTAGATGCCAACTCTAGAAGAACCCTTTCCAGTAAAATATAGAGGGAGTGGGGTGGGTGAGTGTTAGAAGAGAGACTGCCAGAAGACTGAAGCAAATTTTGTAGAATGCCAAGGCACGTGTCTTCTGTCCTAGTCCCTTCGGAATTTCTTAGCAAGATCCCTCATATTTTGTGGAAGCTGGAAATAAACTGATAGGTAAACAATCCTCTAAATAGATAATCTTGTTCTGTTGGTGTGTAATGTAGCTACAGCATAGCAGGTGTGACTGGGAAGGAAAGGGAGTGGGAAGTGTAGGCATTAATTAATCAAGTTAAGTCTGTCCTTTCTGACTGAAATTATCTCCCATATATTTTTTTCATTCCCATGTACTGATGTGGGGTTTTCTAAGTTGATGTTCATATGCATCTCATCATTTTGCTATTCAAGTGCCTCTTGTTGAAAATCTTCTTCACTCCCCTTCTGCCTGTTTTCTGTCTTTATGCTCTTGTCTTTGAAATCACATATCCTGCCAGATAGCATGTTGTTATAAACCAGCCACATTGTCCTCATTCTTCTCAGAGAGGAGATATTAAAATGCTCCAGCCAGGGATGCTCTCTTTTATTTTCCTGTAGCGGGAAATTACAACTCCTGCAGATGCAGGTTGACTCAAGGGCAAGGACATGAGGGCACCAGGTCAAAACAACAGTACCAGCTATGCTTGTTCACATCTCTTCAAACACTGGGTGAAACATGTGGCCCCTCAGTGCTCTTGAGTCTCCTGGGAGGAGCCTTGCATCACATTAATTGATCCCCCATTTCATTTGGCAGTCGCTCTTGCTGGAGAATGACCATACTTTCTCAGTCAACACAGCATTATGAATTGATAATGTTCAAATGGGTATGTTCCAAGTCAAGTTAAGCACCTTTAGTGCTTAATACCAAAGGCTGTAAAATGCCTTACCAGCAAAAATGTGCTGAACTCCTTTTCTAGACAAGGCAGTGCTGCTCTCTGAATTGTGCTGAACATGCTACCATGTAAATGATGCTATAGATCATTACATGGTCAGATGCTGTAGGGTATCCAGGACCCTGGCCAGCCTCTGGCGGTGCTGCAGTCAGAACTCCCTGGTTTCTGGAATGAGGACCTCGTGGGGCAAAAGAGAAGGGAGGACTTCCACATGGGTGTAAAACACACAATACCTGCCCATGGTTTTAGTTCTGATCACAAGTCATCTCCACAGCAGATATCCTGATATGTGGATATCTGCTAACCATATCTCAAGTTTGTTTGTGGCTTTAGAAGCTGCTTTTGCTTGTTGGTGGCTTTTAAACTTCTGTTTCCACTGGAGCACACAGTGTGAAGGTGACCTTCACACTCTTCTGTCTTTATTTTGTATTTAGCAGGAATTCCTCCCCATTTCTACATCTGCAACTGGAAATGTGCATGACCAGCTGCATTCTCCTTATCCTACTTGGTGTGCTCGTGCCATGGTGCTGTGGCTTTCACCCCTCTGCCTGCGGAGCATGCAAATACTGAAGCTTCAAGAGCAATTTTAACATCTCTCAGGCATAAAGCCAGTAGATAAACACCTTATTGGTATATTTCCTACCATTTAACAAGAGTATTCCCACTCCCCTACCCTCCCATAAGTGGTTCTGCCATTAATTCCTCAAAGAATGTGGTGGATGCTAACCACTGCTGGAAGTAACCATTTAATCTAATTATGATTAATAGTAGAAGAGAACATAGAATACATGTTACTTACAGGTTGAAAAGGAAAATAAACTGTGGTATTTAAACTACATCTTCTTTTGGTCAACTGAACAATCTCTCTTTGAAACAGCAGTATGAAACATTGCAGACATTCATCTTAAAAGGTTTTATTTTCTTCCAGACTACTCTTCTTTGTATGTATTACCTTTTCTGTTTTAAAACAGATTTTCTCAGCAGAAAGGTGCTGCATTGAAGGTCTTTAGCTCAAAGTGTATGTCCTACTTGTCAGTTCCATTAAAATATTTAGGTGGCAATGATAGTGGAGCCCTGGAAAAAGTTAAAGATAGAATCTAAAATGTTAAGCTTTGTGTTTTCCCAGATCAACTTCACCTGCGTAAGCAGTATGATAAATTATATAATTGTTCGATGTGATGATTGTTTAGTAATTAAATATAATTATTATATAACCATAAGAAGAATAATGAGAAACTATGTTGGAAATTCAGAGGGGGGCTAAATCTATGTATACAATAGAACAATATAAACTTAATAATTAACATGAAAGTTATATAACGATAGAGTATAAAAACATGATCATTTCGGATGTATGGTCGGAGTCAGATTTGGGTTGAATATCCCTCTGACACCCTCTGAGCTCTCAAAAAAGCACCGCATATAATCCCTCCGTGATTATGTGTTTTTGAATGCTAACAGCAATGGGTTTATGATTAGATTTCAAATTACATTAATCATTCACCAAGTCCAGAATGCAAGCTGATCTGTATTTTTGTTGAGACCTTGTGTAGCTACTGAAAAGTACTTTCCCAGGCAGTTTTTAAAAGCAAAAGCCTGTGTAGCATAGTGTCTGTATCTCATAGGAGGTTAGTTTTGCTTGAGGACAAAAGAGTTAGTTTGGTGTTTTTAAAAAGGTAGAATCAATCAAGTATGTCTCCTGATAAACGAGTGTCTTATGTTTTAGATCTTGCATGTCTTGTATCTTAAAATGGAATTGGGTATAATCCAGTTGTGTGGCTCTTTTGAGGTTTGTTGGGGATTTTTCCTTCTCTGTAATGGAAGCAATATTCTGTTTCTACAAATGTCCAGTTAAACAGGTTTTGTGCCAGAGAACCATGGAAAATGAAAATCATGAAGTAAAGAGCTACCATCTAATCAGAGCAGCTATGCAATGTGTGGGTGGAGGATCCATGTCTCCTCCTCAGTGCAAGGAGAGAATGGAATCCAGTGGGAAATCTCAGCCACCCATGAAATTGCAAAACCTCTGGCTGCATCCTGCGTTTCCTCATTCCACCTCTTGAATCAACTTGTGACCTTGCCTCTGTAGAGCTGCTACTCGCTCACTGTGCCTACAGCCTGCAAAGTCCCACTGGAGCAGAGGGCTGTCCTCGCTGGGTCACACCAGATTGCCCAGGGACATCACTCTTGTTACCAACACACAGTCCTCTCGTTCAGCTGTCCATCTGTGTGTCATTAGTGCTGTGGTTTTACTGGAATGAAAGGAAAAGGCTGAAGGATGCTGTACGTTACATACATTCTAGGTCCCTAATTCTCCCTTGGCAGGTTTTAGTTTTTTGTTTTTTTTTTTTTTTTTTTTGGGGTGGTGGGTTTTTCTTCATTTGTAAATTGGGGTTGCTGATGGTCCAATGTGATCTGCAAGAGTTTTGCTTGTATTATTCACAAGAGTAGAAAAGGAGCCTTATTTTAGGAGTAGATCCTCACTGTTTGTTAGGTTAAAGCATTCCTGCTCACAGAATAACTGGATTTGATTTGATCCTTTTCAACCACACTGAGAGACTTCAATCAGTGATGAAATCTATACATTTGAACAATACTATTTTGTCTCAGTCTGTAAAATAGGCTTTTGGTAACTTTCAACTTTTAAATAAAGCTTTTAATTTTACTTCTGCTAGGCAATAAAACTTGGCAGGGGAATGTGAGGTAATTGCATGGATGGGTTGATTTGGAGCTAGATAATTTCATGGTTTGTTCACCTGGTTAGAGAGTAGGAGAGACAAGGATGAGAAAAACAAAAAGAAGGTATCTTAAAATGCACATTTTGAATTTCTTGCCTAATAGTGGCTGGCATAGAGACCTATAATTTGAACTTCAATAATTTGACTGCAGTTTTGTAGACACTTCCACTTTGGAAGATATTTTTGATTGATTGGTCTTTTCTGACTTTCCTGTTGTCTTTCTGATGCAGCTTTATTTGGAAGGTCATTGTTTTCATTTTGGGCTTTCCCCTCTCTAAAAATACTCTGGCAAGTAATAACCACAAAAACAGCTTCTTTTGAAAACCCTCCTACTTAAGCTGTTAAGAACTTGAGTAATATTGTTTATCACTTATATGAAACACAAAATGGAAATGACATTTTTTTTTTTAATACAAGGATTTTTGCAGGGGGTTATTTTTTAAAGAGTTTGCTGGGGTCACTACAGAAAAAATAAACCTGCCATCATTTTCAACTCAGGCAATAAAGGTTCCAATTTTACTTGGTCAGAAACTTGTTTGTTTTGATTTATTCTGAGGATAAAAATTCAGTCTGAGAAACCTCATAGTTTCCTATTTGAAAGAGGGTTGGGTTGGAATAAGGTCTTCCAGGCGAAGCTCAGAAAGTTGCGGTGTAGCTGTCACAGGAGGATAATCTAATCATGACTTCCACCAGCTACCTAGCATTGCTCTGACATAATTTCAAAGACCTTTATGGGTGAAATTAACTTGAAAAGAGCATTAGGATACTGTTATCTTATTGTATTGTAAAGGTTCCTATACCTTCTCGGTGATTTCTCATGGACAGCTCCTCACAGCACAAACAATGAACTCCAACTCTCCTCACTCAGCTAAGCCACTCTTTTGTAGCACTCTTCTTCTTATTGGACACAGCTGTGGCCTATTAAGGGCAGGCCTGTTCCTAATCTTTGGTGATTGGTACAGCTGCAACTCCTCAGGGGTGAGATTACCTTCTGCACTCTATTTTCTTACATTCTATCCCCCCCCATGGGACTCTGCAGGGGCAGCCCTGTGGTGTGGCAGGCTGTGCGAGGTGCGGGCGCTGCTCCTGCATGGAGCACTCGCCCCGCCGGGCAGGGCTCGCCCCGAGGGATGGGAGTGACAGAGCAGGAGCTGAGCAAGGACAGCGGCAGTGCACAGGGAGTCCAAAACTGCAGGAACCTGCCTTGCTTTTTGGGCAGCCCATGCTCCTAATGCTCAAAAATAGCCACCGCAAATGGCATTTAAATCAGCTGGATTTGCTCCTGTGTTACACATGGGATGTCTGAATGGCAGGCTGGTGCCAGCACTGTGTTTTCCTCATTTTACAATTCAGAGCAGAATTTTGGAGCTCTTTGATCAGTGGTACGGCAAGGCAGAATTGGTACTCCTGTTACGACAGTTTAATTGTTTTTAATGGTTTTTCGTGGCCTTATGTAATATTACAAAGCACATCCTTCCCTCAAACTCCTTTCCTCTGCTGCCTTGTCATCCAAACTGTGTAAGGAATTTTTTTTTTTTAAATTTTAAATTTTTAAAAATTACAGGGACTTTTGAGTTCTTCTGGATGTCTGTGATAATAATCATTCCATTTAAGCACAGAGGAAAAGATGTGACTCTGTCGGTTTTCCAAACATCATATAGTAACTCATTTGTCTGACTGAGAAAATGTTGAGTACTCCCATGACTGAATGAAAAGTCAACAAGTTAATTCCTTAAGTAAGACAGGTTTAGGTATTTTTCTTTAGAAAAGAAGTGCGCTACCTACATTTATCCTCCAGCCAGGGGCTGAATTCCATTGTAATGAAGTGAAACTGTTCAGATCCAGTTTTACCTGTTTTTCAACTTCCTAATTCACTTTTCTTTTACTTGTAATCTGCTTTTCATGCTTTACTCTTGCCCAGAACATGGTAGCACATAAGCAAGTACATCCTCCTAGCAAAGAAACACCAAAACAACAAAAACTACTGCACATAGTCTGTAGTTGTTTTTTTAGCACAAATTTAGTGTCCTGAACTTTGCTGCGGGATTCTTCTCCTCTAGTAGTCCACCCACTTCAGCTCTGTTTAGACTTAAAACTACAAACAAAATATTACTGGTCAACCACTCTGTTACCAAAACAGCTGAGATCAGCTGGAAAACTGACTGCAGGATACTCAGATTGGCATTCTTGACAGTTGTGTCACTTGTTTATATTTCTTCCTGTTGTTGGTTTTTCAGACCAGGAGGTGTTCAAGTCACCAAGATGCATGTCTTAAAATGAACTTTTGGGAGAGTGTGTCTGTGTGTCTGTCCATCCATGTGTACATGCATGTATTTCAGGTTTCCAGCACCAGGATGCTATGGCTGCTGTGGCATTAGTTGCTATATAATTGCTAGTATTTCTTTAGGCTTGCTGCAATATTTCTTTAATGCAGTCCTTTGGCACTCATCCTTCCAAACTCTGCAAAATAGTCCTGCCTCCTCTTCTGTACTGCAGCACAAGCTGTAAGGACAGGTTTTCTACTTTGGCATAGCAAAACCATATAACCCATACTGGGATACAGAGCAAAAGGGAGAGAACAGAGTCTTGAGAAGAAGGGGAGTTTTTAAGTCAAAGCCCTGGGCCCTGCTGAGTGTAGGAGTACAAGTCATTTTCATTTATTATTCATGTTGTTTGAGCTTTAGTTTTACATCAAGCCTCATTGATAAGAAATTTTGAATATGTGCACTTTTAAGTTAGTTAGGAAGTTTGTTATCCTCCTGAATAGATGGCAGCTAAGAGGTTGTCTTGCCTGGCTGAACTGATTCTTTAGGAATACATTTCCCAGCCATGGTGCCAGAAATGGGTCTCCCAAACGATGTCATTGTTATCTGCCCACAGACAGCAATAATAGCAGGCAATCTTCTTGGGCTGCTGGCAGGACATCTACAATGTATTTGCCTGAGCAGACAGGTCATCCATAAGTGTCTTTTGAGAGGCTCAAAATGTGTCATATGTGGGGGAGTGAGAGCAGAGAGGTGCTTTCACACACCCCCACTCCCTGCTGTTTGGATCACGCTGGTGACCTGAAAAGGACTTCCCCCCCCCCCCATCCTGCTTCCAATTTTTGGGACCACCAGGACCCTCCACCTACTCCCTCCACCCTCATGTGCTCAGCATGAGGAGTGAGTGAGGATGCCCCAGCTGTGGTGAGTGACCTCCTTGCTGGAGACCTTTACATCTCCAAATGCCAGGACCTATCCAAAATCCTTTTATGTGCTTTTGCTGCTCCCTCAGCCCACATGCTCTGTGTGCTTTTGTTCACTCATCCTTCTCAGGATCAGCTCTGCAGAGTGAGCACTGTGAGCTGCCTGGCATGCCAAGGCATGAGCGTGCCCTTTAAGAAATGCATATAATATCTCTGTATGCTTGACAGTGTCAAACACTTCAGTCTCTTTTGCTGTTTTCCCTCCACATCAGTTCCAAACAAATAGTTTGCTTGACACAAAAGATGTTAGCTTGAAGCTTGACTTTGAGCCAAAGTATATGTGCCCATCCATGTCTGGCACCAGTGAGGCACATCAGCTGATGCCTGACTGATTCCAAAACCTACAGCTTGGATAGTGGTGGCTCCACTGTTGGTGCCCCAGTCTGAGCTCCTGGCTGCTGCTCCCAAACCTAGAATTTTTCCTCCCCTCACCATATCCACATATCCCTCAGCCCATTTACAGCCTGGATCATGATTGGTTGGTCTCAGCTCCTAGGTGAAGTAATAGATAAGGAATATTAAAAGTATATAAGTTTTTCCTCCTGGCAGATAGGCTCTCGTGCCCACTTGGCCACCAGTTACCCAGCACAGCCACACCTGCCCTTTTTAAGCTCCAGCTGTGACAGCACATGGGCTGTTCCACATTTTATAACCTGCTGCAGGCTGAGTCAGCCAAGGGATCCTGGCCAGTAGCAGAGTACTGCTCAAGTTTATGCTGTAGCTGCCATTACCACAACACATTGGAACCCCACAGACAGGCTCAGGATCCCATGGGAAACCACAGGACTCCCCTAGATACATCCAGCATTACTCTAGCATATGTACAAACTTCCCCTTTATGCAAAAAAAGAAGTAGGATGGTGTGGTAATGCTGAGTCCATAGGCACATGTGGGGCAAGAAAGTCGAGTTCAGCCTGCAGCACAGGTGGTTTTCATTGGCATTACTGTACTTGTATTTGCATCATATGACTGCTGGTTTTGGAATGTGCCTGCCTACAGACAGGGCTTCTCGTTTGCTAATTGCCTGCTCTCCATGCTTTAGACCTGAAATGTGTGCAAAGAGTTTTTGGAGGCAGAGATTGCCTACTACAGGTGGGTCTTTGTGCTTGTTACATTGCCTGGAAGAGAGCTCCTTTGGATGTTATTTTGAAAATTGGAACTGTAAGCAGAGGGGGAGATGAGAAATTTATTTCTTTTTCCCTGCTGCATTCCTTTCTCTTTTCTGACATCTATCTACAACCCTGGATTTCCACCTTTTTTGGGTTTGAGTGTTCCTGCTATCATGCTTTTCTTGTGTTCTGTTTCATTTAGACATTTTTTTTTCTCAAGCATTTTCTTCCTTCTACATCATTTAACAAAATTAATTGTCATGGGATGATCTATGCAAGTACTTCCAAATTTCTACTACTGTACAGCATTATCCCTATGCTTTTTCAGAAAAAAAAAAAAAAACAGGCAGGAAAAAAACCCTAAAAACCAGAGTGAACTAAACCCAAGTGATTCTTGTAACTGAGAGACTCTCTGAATCTGGATTTGCAAACTAATGACTAATTTCCCTAAGTACTTGCATACTCCTAATTGCTTGTAGATGAGATTCTTGGATTGCTTGGAGCAGGCACATATTCTTTAAGTGCCTTACATGGCTACATCATAAGAGAATAATTCAGAATTATGTGGAGCTAGTGAGATGTACTTACCCAGGATTAAATTTGGCTTCTGTGTTCTTGGTTTGGAGAGGCCAAAACAGCTTGAAGATCATAGTCAACCTGAGAATACTCCAGATTTTCACAGCAAAATCATCACATACCCTGCTTGCCCTGGTGGAAAACCTCCAAGGTCTTTGGGGTTCTTGGCCCTTCTCTGTTCTGAAAGTTTTATTTAATACAAGCTAAATGCTGTATATATCTCATCAGGGCCCTGTTAAAATATTGGAGAATGAATGATGGGAGTGCTTTACAGAAAGGCATCAGTCCTGCTGGGAAATATTTGCTGAGCCTACTCCCACCTTCCCTAATTGCTCCTGTGCCTGTATTGTAAGAGAAAGTCCCTCCTGAGCCTTCTCAGACCCTGAGCAAACACATCTCTCCCCCCCAAAACTTGTTGTGACACATCTGGTTTATATTGAGGCTGCTGGGTTCCTGCTAAGCCCTCCAGCACAGAGGAGTCTTTGAGACATTTATTCTGCATTCCAGCTCTGAGCTATTTGCTAGGGGAAGAGAAAGCAATGCAGTGTCTTCCATTAAAAAAAAAAAAAAAAAAAAAAAAAAAAAAAAAAAAAAAAAAAAGAAAAGGAAATAAAAATAACCCAAAAAATAACCCAAAAAACCAAAACCACCCTACCTTTTGGAATGCAACTTCCCTTTTGTAGTAACCCACATGGAGGTGAAGGCTGTAAAGATGGCAGAGCCAGGGCTCAGCCTCCAGAATGGAATTGCTGTGGTCAGCACAGTATCTTAGTATTTCCCCTACATCTTTTAAGGTGGTTTGATTGCTAGTTAACACTTACTGATCTTGTTTTCTAGTTTTGATTTTGTTCTGGTTTTTTGGGTTTTGTTTTGCTTCAAGGCATGCCTTTGGCTATGGTGGCCTGTCTTCCAGAGTATGGATTTCCTATAATATCACTGGAATATACAGCTCATATGTAACTCCTCAGGAGAGGCCTAATGCATCTTTGTCACTCACAGGGGCATTCTAATTTTGCAAAATAATTTTCTGAACTTAATGGGAGGCAGTGTGGCCACTGGCACCATTATTGCCTCTCCTAATGAAAAATGGATGTTTAAAGTGGTGAGACAAATTCTATCTAGGCATTTCCTTTTACTTTCATTTAAGGTTTCTTTTTGTCAGAATCTTAAATATCATGTAAGTGCTATTATAGATTTAAGATATTTATCCTTTTATCAGAGAGACAAAAAAAAGTACCCATTAAAGCAGTTCCAGTGAGAATTGATATTATTATAGCACATTTTGTTCTTAATTATTTTTTTTGCAGGCTGTAAACACTAAAATACTTCCTGTTGAAATTTCCTACTAAGTTAATGTTCTCTTTAATATTTAGAAGTGCAATTCTTGGTAGCTCCTGACTTAACTAAGACTAACTATCTTCTTGTCAAGCACTCTTTTTCAGCCCTTTTGTCCTGGCTTTAGATGATATGTCAGCAAAAACCTAGTAATAGTGTTTGAATTAAGCTTGCTAGAGGGAAGTAGAATTTCAAATTTTCATTTGACATTTTATAGGGTTTTTTCAAGATTCAGATTCTGTGCAAAGTAATCAGATCACTGGCTTTTAATTAAATTAAAATAGTAGTTTGCCTAAGTTTTAAGTACATAATTTTAAAGTAGCTATATGCATTAAGCTTCCCTTTTAATTACAAATCAAGCCAGAATGCTTCCTGTAACATGACAAACACTGACATAATTTTCTTTCATAAACACCTACAGCTGATGCAAATGGACTGTTTCTTGATTTCTGTTGCGTGCACTTCAGTTATGTTTAATTCATTGTATTCTTAGAATCTTGCTGTCTCTCAGCCCCTTCTGACTCGTTTGCATAATATTTTGAAAAGTGTTTGATAGTCTCTCAAGCACAAGCAGTAGCCTCTGCAAGGCATGCTGATGTTCCAGCAAGGAAAACCTTGTGTAGGTAGGGCCTAAGCACCAAAATAAAGTGATTGCATTAGAACTTCTTAACTGTAGCCCTCTTCTAATTCCTCAATGTCTTTTCTTAATTGGCATTAAATAGATACCTATTCTCCTCATTTGCCTATGAAGCTTTTTGTTCAGGCACTGTGTGCCTGAACTGGCCCTACGCAAGGTCCAGATGAAACATCTCACACCACTCATGCAAACGTAAGTTTGCCTTGCACACTTACACTGGAATCACTTTTTCACACAGAAATACATAAGAAGAAGCTTGTGAATGCAAAAAAAAAAAAAAAAAAAGATAATCCTGTGAATTATTTTTTGTCATATATTCTGTTCCTCCTGTTTCATAGTTCGTAATTGTCCTTTCAGCAGGGTCTGGTGGATGAGCCCGGCTCACTGGGCAGCCCGGCATGCAAGGAGAATGTGCCAGACACCATGGAAAGCAGGGAGAAAGGCAGGGAGAAAACAGAAACACCTGCTCCTTGAAGGTCCACCAAAGCACCCCAAAGACACTGGTCATTAATGAATGAGCTTGTTAAACCTCTGCCACCACTAAAGCTACCCTTCATGCAAGGTTTATAGCTCCTTTTTGACAACATTGTTAAGCTAATCTACTAAACTTTGAGGAGCTGCATCTGAATGTCCTCTCTGAACGTGGTGTGTATCTGCAGTGCTCTTTCTTTCAGAGAGAATGCTTTGTTGCACTTTGTCAAAGAAATTTCCATTTAAAAAAAGAGTGTGGAATGAATATGAGAAGATCTTTATTCTACTGGTGGTTGTTTATAAAGATGAAAAGTGGTTTAAGGGACTTAAGTCGCAGATCAGGAGGAAGCACAAACAGGAGGGTAAGTTATTTCTTCTGAATGAAAGTAAGAATCTAAATCATTCTGTGCTCCTTCAGATGACTGAAGATATCTTTTATTTTAATGAGAACCATATAGGCTTTTGTGTGTGCTCAAATGTGCAGAATAAATTGAAATTCGCTTTCTGTGCGCTGTCACACATTGAGGCTGGAATGTGGTTGTGCTTCTGGCCTGGTGAGATCAGGTTGAGGGTTTTTTTGTTCAAACATAAGGGTAATTCATTCTTCATAGTCAATTGAACTCGACCATTTTCAAGCCAGCTGCCAATTGTGATACATGCGCCACTGGCTTTGTGGTGTATTCTTTTGTCCCCATAGAGAGAAACTGCAAGCACTAGTCTGGTGACCTTAACCTTTTTGGAGGTAAAAATGAGTTCCTTGTTTGTCCAGACTGAAGTTTTCACTGAAGTTTTCAATTTTTTTCTTGCTTTCCTTCTTCTTATCAGAGAGTAATGTTCTTCCTTTACGTGTATGAACTTTGTATAGCCTAGGAAAAGCAAGGAAATGCATTGATAGGTCTTGGTACCAGAGAATAAAATTTTCTTTTTTCCTTTACCAAGGAAAGGTCACCTTGTCATCCAATGTACAGTGGTGTGCTCATAGCAACTTTCAGAGGACCCCTTTATTCCTTATGAAAGGGAATGCATCCATACCCAAGCATCCACACCCCCTACCACACCACTCCCCCTCCCCCCCCAAGAGCCACTATTAAAAGAAAATATATTTGTGAATTTCAGTTTTTCTCTCAGTGACATCCTCCTTTGGGATTTATTTTCATCCCTTTTAAACTATGTTAGTGAGGAGGAGACAGTGCAATAACATTATTATCCTAAATTAATAAGTGGGGGGGGGGGTCTCCTATTTTTAGGCAATCTAGAATGACAAAAGTGAGTATTTTGATATAGGGCTCAACTCTACTGAGTTAACTTCATTGACTTCATTGATAGCATTTCAGCATCACCAAGAGTCAATCAGACTCATAACGTGTTCCATACTTTGAAGGTAACAGAACAATTCATGTAGTATTGTGAAATGTTTTAGGGGCCTTGTTGTCTTCTCTTCTGCATGACCATGTGTGTTCCTCCAATTCAAAACTGCTTTTTCAGCTTCAGATGGCATTAGAGAAAATGTCTTATGCGTGTTCTGCTGAACTGCTGTACTAGAATGAAATATTTGGAGACAATGTGGTTTCTTTTCTTGACAGAACATGTTAAGAGAGAATCCCCAAGAAAAAGCTGGTGTAGCCACTGTTACTTGGTTAGCTTTTCTTAAGAAGTGGATCAAAACAGTTATTTCAATTTGGACAAATTCTGGATCCGTTGGTCTGAGCCATGTTCTGGAAGTCTTAAAAAAAGAGAGAGGGGTAGCAAAATGGAGGGTTTTGGCTGTTTCCCTCCATCCCTTTGTGGAACATTGAAGTGAATCACTTCTGCATGATACAGGTTGTTTCAAATCCCAGTAATTCACATTTATGCTTGAGCAATGTGAAACAAATGAATATTGGCCAGGAGTTTGGTCTCACAGGAGGAACCTGCACTACCAGCCAGGATTGCTGATATTTGTGGAGTTGGAGATGTTGGTGAAAGCTTCATCTGGAACAGTTTTTCCTTGTTGCTTTATATATTTAAAAATTGGGGCATTGGTCAGAATTATTTTTATTTTATAGTTAAATGGAGGGGCTAGTGTAATATTCTGGCATTTTGGTTTTGCTCTTACTGCTGTACCACTGGATATACCCAAAGAAAGATAATGTGAAACAGAAAAGGTATTTATAGAACAGTGTCTCATTTTTTCTACCAAAACATTTTTTAAAATACACACCTGAAGTTTAAAATCTGTTTTATAATGCTCCATTTGTAGCTACTAAATCTAGAAAGTTCTCAATCTTTCAAATGTTTAGAACAAAATCACTATGTCCCAACAATCTCAAGTCAGTGTTGCAACTGTGTTAGCCCCACCAAAATATGGAGTGTTTTACACAACTGTCAAAGATTATTGTTGGTGTGGGATTTTATAACTCCTTCTTCAATGGTATTCCATTTTAGACTTTCAGGTGGGGTTTTTTCCCCTTGAAAATTGGTCCCCCTTGCACTTTTCAAGTATTTTTTGTATCTTTCCTCTCTGATATGCTGCCTTGGTCACCAGATGAAAATGGAATAGATGCTCTTCTTGGTCTAGCATGAAAAGTTAGCCTTTAAAGCAGATTTCTGGGTAAATTGTAGAAAACCTGTAATTCTGAGAAGATAAGCTTGACATAATCACCACTCTCAATAATTTTTTTTCTAATTTATTGTATGATAATTTAGTGGAACATGCAAAAATTTAAAAAAATGCTAAAGAAAATATTATATTAATGAAACAAGTGAGCATAGCCAGTAATTTCAATATGAACAAGCCTTGCAAACCCATATTACAAACCCTGATCTGTGTGGGGTACTGGAGTCAAATATGGAGAGAGAATTCTTTCTTTCACCTAGCCATTGCTGGGAGGGAATAGTAACCGAAGCACTGCTAGGAATCCGGAGGAAGGGCTGGATGAGGAGACTGCTGAGACATAAATGTGCAGAGAGTTTGAAAAATAGGATTGCTGGGGAGGAAGAGCACTCATGGCTGGTGTGTGGGCAGTGCTGTGTCTGTGCACCCGGAGCATGCGTCTCTGCTACTGACAGCAGGGAGGGGTGAGCATATAGGCTTCTCTGGGATCTGGTTAGACAATCCCCCCAAACTGTAAAATTCCTTTCCTCCTTGTCCTCCTAGACCTATGGGCTCCTTACTCAATTTGGGATATGGTAGAAGAAAATGTAATTCAAGTGGAGGGGCAATAATTGGGTAAGAAGGGAAGGAAAGGTATTCCAGAGGGTTTCCATGCAAGGATGGTGGTAGCTTTTGACATTTGCCCAAGTCAATTATTATATTTCTCTGTACTAGAAAACCTATTTTAAAGGGAGAAGTTGGGATTTCCAAATCTTAGGTGTACTTTGAGATTTGCTGCAGCAAGGTACTGAAAACAAAATAGAATTAAAGATAGGCCTTGGTTTTTATCTTCTTACTCAGAAGGGAGGGGCAGCCTGTTCTGACTACCCAACACCCTTTGAACAGGACAGATTTCACTCTAGTGTTTGCCTAGGGTTTCCCATACTCAAATGTGGACCACTCCCTGTGAAATGACAGAGCCACAAGTTGCTCTGATGAAGATTGTAGGTGGGATTGTAAACTTCCTGCCTCTTATTTCTCCTTTTTCCACAGTTTCATTTTAAAATATTTCCTTTTTGGGAGCTTTATGGTAAGTGTCTGCATCTGCTGTGACTTTCATTTCACCTCCTCGAGTCTCTTCTTATAGCAACATCTGGGAAATTCATTTAATTTACTTCAGTGTGAAATTACTTTCAATTTGTCAGACAGCAGCTTTTACTTTAAGTGTTTGACTCCCAAGTGAAGCACATATCATTAGCTGATCATTATTTCAAGAGTTAAAGTTTGTGTAACTAATATTCTAAGTCTCAGCCAAATCCAAATATTATGGTGACCATGCTTTAATAGTTCCTCTGATTACTTTATTATGAAGAGATAACTAAATAGTATATAATAGTGTTGATTTTTACAGCAATCTTTTTTTCTCAATCAAAAACACTGTTGTAATAAAACTCAGAGAAAAGAACCTAAGCAGATCAGTTTACTTTGCTTGGCATTTTCTTTTGGCAGCTTCTTAGTGCTTTGGAATGGGTTATAGGAGAAGCAATGGCAGAATGTGATCTGTAATTCCTGAGCATTTCGGGTGCAGGCAATGCAAACACCCATATAAAGCCCTCCCAGGAAACTATCTGTCTTAATATTTTATAGTATGCAATTTAGTCTTCTGCTTCCTCTATTATTCCACTATTTTTTCCTATTATGCACATCACCATGGTGTGTGAGTATCTACTGCATAATATCCACCTGTCCTAGATGTATACATGCATAGAGTGGAAATTAATTTGCTGTAAAATGCAGACTGTAAGTAAGAATTAGTGTTTGAGCTTACCTAAGCACTGGAAGATAGATACAAAATAAAGTACCATTGTCACCCTAGCTGTGCAGCAGTGAGCAGTATCCCAAGTGCCAAATAACCAGCCTTGTACATTACTCTCCACCAGTCAGTTGTATTCTGTTCTTACACCCTGTAATACTTTGCACAGGGTTTGGCCATTGCTAATTAGCAGCTGAGAGAGGGAGGGACTGGGAGATAATGAAAGATTTCTTTTCCCTCCCTGTTTTTTCCACCTTTCCCTTCTCCCTCACTCATACAAGGGAATGCAGAGCAGGGTGCTGGGTGAAGCAGCCACATTTAGAGGGATCTGTGACTCCCAGGAGGGCAGGAAGCAGATGGGGTTGTACTAAATCACAGGGTCATGCATCCAAGGATGTCAGTGAAAAAGAAGAAGATTTAAATGCCCTAATTTTCACTGTATTGCTGTATTTCTTTAATGTGTGTGACAGACTGAAATTCATCATGAATCCTCTAAGAGTGTCCACAAACCCCTGAAATAGCACTGCTTCCTGCCCAAGAGGTGTAATAATGCCCCATTATGCCACAGTCTTCACCCTGTCAAGGGTGCTGTTCCATGTTTTTGACCTTCTCTAACATCTCAGCCAATTTGTTGGGTTTTCCCTCTGAGGAACCTCTCCTCTCTACCTTCCAAACCAGAGCAATAATTACCCTCTCTCCCCAGAGAGTAGATTAAACTCACTTAAGCCTTTACCACCCTACTAAAGCAGTAAGGAACTCAGATTATCAATTTGCATAAAACAGTGCTGTATTTATTAAAATATATGTGTGTGTGTATATAATTAAGTGAGCCAATGCAATGCATGAGAAATTAATGGGAAGGTGGGCCGTAATAAGGGTGTCAGTGATTGCTGTATCTGTGCAGGGAAACAGGAGTACTGTGAACATGCCTGGAATTTGGAAAGTACATATCCACTCAGGAGCATTAGTTGCCTCATTGTGTTTAGATGACTTGTATAATTCAGAGTTAATGATTGAATTCATGTTGAAAACCCGTCTGCTCATCTGCTGCTACTCAAAGTCTCAGGGAGACTGAGCAAGTACAAAACAGCCATTTTAAGGAGTGATACTGAATCTAAGGCAATTTTCTTACCTTTTAGCTCCATGGTAAGTAGTGCTTATCCTTCAAGCAGGTGCACCGGAAGGTGCTGCCAGTAAATGCTGAAGAGTTCTTTGAGGAGGGAAGTGATGAATGAAAGATATGGTTATAACTACGTAACCATTTAAAAATGTCTTCCAATTATGCTGTGTGGAACAAGCATTGTAAGCATCCACTGAAGATACAATTTTCTGAGCTGCAGGGATTTATTGATTTATTATATTTTTCTCTCCTCCATGGAATTGGTGGGAAGGATTAACTTTCACTTACACTCTGACATTTTTCACTGGTACTATCATCCCCATTCTCCATCCAAATGTGCTGCTGAAATGTGGCAGGTGGCTTTGCCAGTAATTGCATGCTACTTCATTCCACTTTAAATGAAAGTATAGAGTACACTGGCCTTCCTCTCTCATCGCTGGCATGCTTCACAGCCGTATGGTATTGACTTAGAAAACGCAAAAGAGTGGGCTTCCCTTTAAATTGCAAAGATGTGTAATCTTGCTGTGTGTTCCCTTAGGAGACAGTGACTCAATTCCCATGCAATAAGCTTCTGACTCCAGCATTTTTTCATGTCAAAAAATAAACAAACCACATCATTTTTTTTTTTAATGACCACAATTTTTTTAATGATAAAATAAACTGAATATGGTTTTGAATATTTAAAATTTATTTTTTGGTGGGACATAGGCAAGTTTCTATTACATTATACAAAATGCTTGATCTCATTCTGAGGCCAGCAACCACGCTCTGGTAGAAGATGGCTTTTCTTTGGCCCCAGCTGTGCTAAACAGTGTTATAATTAGCACGATGGTTAACTTAATCAGAGCACTTGGCTTGGGAGAGAGGTGTTACAGAGTGCACCATAATTAGCATTTTCATTTCTTTGATCCTGAGTCTGTCTTTATTGACAGAAATATCAAGAGCTCGTTTGTTTTTTTTCTTTCAACACTTCAGGAAGTGGAAATATGTGTGGCTGTGAGATTATTAATTTAGTAATGATTTCAGAAATAAACAAACAGACCTGTCCCAAAGGAAGTAGAAGGGATAAAGATCTGCATGTATGGAAAATATGGTCTTTAGTGCTGCAGCATATGGTCAGGTATATGGCCAGGAAACACCTCCTGGGGCAGCTGCATCCCTTTGAAGTTGCATGGACAATGTCAGCAGCATCTTAACCATTTCCAGCATGCTGCTGTGGACCACATGGCTGCTGTTTGAGTCCTTAGAAAAGGTGACGTTTCCTTAAAGTGAGGAAAGGGAATGCTAGAATTGTGATCTGTTTATAAAAAACAACCACAAACCCGAAGGTTTGGGTGATCCTGTAGCAGCTGAAGCTTTAGATACTTGCCAGCTTGGTCACTGAAGCACAAGCATCCCTTCCTATGTGCCTGATATGAGCAGGTGGTGAAAGCATGCAGCAGACCAGATGACTGCTGTTCATGAAAAAACATAACATTTATGCTGTCAGACAAAATGCCGAAGACTTCCAAACTTGCATCTGGCATCACTGCCTTGATTGCAGGGGAGGAAAGTTGAGATGCTCGAGAGACTCCTCTCATTACACACCACGGAGTGGAGCAGTCTCTTGCAATGCCAGCTAGCACAGGATATTAAAAATAGGGGACTTCTTAATAGGTGAAGGCACTGTCTGCCTTCCTGAGATAGCCTTTTCTAAGCTTGATAAGCACACTGTCCTCTTTACTCACACTGGAGTGCCTGTAATGCTTTGTATCTCCAGTGCACACTGGATGAACTATATCCAATTAGTTATCTTAGCTGGTGCTGAACATTTTTTCAGCACACTGGAGCAAATGCTGTATGCACTCATCCTTACTGACTTTGGGATGATGGTAGCTCAGGTGTGGGTAGACACAACCTCTATATTTAACTTTCTTGTGGTATCTCTAATTTTTATTACTGGTTTTAAAAAGAAGGTATAGCGATGTTTATAGTGAAAAAATGGGGCAAAAGTAGTTGAAGCTCCTGTAAGAGCTCTTTGCAGGTTTTCACTCTTCCTTCATATGTATCTGTCTCTTTCCAGTCTTTTACAAAGAGGAAGAGCTATCACATACATGTGTTCTTATAGTTCATTTAAATCTGCTTTGCCAGTAGAAAAATCATATGCTAATAGAGGCTGCAGAGAATTCAGCTGTCATTAAGAGACTTCTGTGTTACCCTTGACTGTGTTAGATTACTTTTATCTACTCAGGATGGATAATAATTTTTAAAACATTTATGCAACCAGGTTTTAGGTCAATAGCAAGTTAAATCTATTATTTAAGTAATCTTTCTTGAGGGAAAGTATGTGGAAAGACCCTCTCACTACTTTTACAATATTATTTTCATATCAGCATTAAAGCAGCAAGCAGTATTCTTGACAGTAGACTTGGAAGATACCCATTATTTGAGAGACATGATAAAAACAGTATAATCTTTGCCAATACCAATACAAAGCCAGTAATTGTCTGTTTCTGCCATTCCAGTTATTTATGTAATTGCACTTAATGCCACACAGATTTGAGAAGAAAAAGCAATAGTTGCTGCTATTTCGGGTTAATATTTTTCCATTCTGAGATCATAAAAACAGAAAATACCTCTCATGGTGGTAGAGAGAAAAAAGGATTATGGATTTGTAAACAATTGATCAGAGGAGCTGAACTGGAGGAGTGAATGTGTCTTTTTTAAGTCTGTCTCCTGACCACACAATTGCATCATTCCTAAAGCTCACTGATTGCTAGGGAATGCTGTCGTTGCACAATATCACTTCTTGGATGTTAATTCCTTTATTAAACTAAAGTGTATAGTACTCTTACAGTGGATTTCAAAGGCATAAAATTTAACTATATCAAACCTGGACATATCTAGGCTGTCCTGCTTTGCCCAATTCTTCTTGTCACAGTCCTGGTGAAACTATTTGCCTTGTGGCCAAAAAGTGCTTAAATAGTAAGATACCTCCCATACTGTCCTGCTTAGCATAACTGGGTTGGCCAGGGTTAAGGAGCTCTAGGTGGTAAATCCCTGCCCTCCATCTAATCCCAAATGCTGGAACAATCCAAGGTGGCTTACAAATGCCCCTGGAAAGTATGCCAGTGCTTTCAGGATTAGAGGAGCTGCCCGAAAGCTTACAGGTGCATCTTGCCTTCAGATTCACTGCTTTCACTTGCACTGTCTTGGGTATTTGAGTTGCTTCTTCACAGTATCTGAAGAGAAAGAAACTGGCTATGCATCACATCTACAGCAGAATGCTCAAGTTAGAAGTTCAGATTGGGTGCAGCAAAACTGGTGCATCCATTTAAAGCAAATAAAGAAAAAACCTGGATTTCATAGGCCCACTCAAGAAATAAATTTGTGCTCATAGGTTTTATAACATAGTGTTCCTCTAGTAGTATTATACTCTTGTACAAATTCACCACTTAGCCTGAAAATTCTGCCTGAGCTCGATAATACCAATTTAAAAAGTAATCCTTCTCTTTTTTTTCATTTTTAATGACTTTAGGTGATGGCAAATTTACTTCATGCAAATGTGAAAGGTTCCAGCGACTTGATTGCATTCATTTCTAACACTTCTCCCTCATTTTTTTTCGCCTGAATTTTATCTCAAAGCTCCATTTTTCAATGGAAAAATCCTGTCAGCAGTAGCAGGAGGGAGCTTGGCTCTGGGATAGGCAAAGCAGGCAGAGGTCTGTGACTGCTGCTTAGCATTGTTTTGCTTACTGCCCAGTTGACCTGGATAACCTCAACTTTGTCTGCTCCTAGCAATGCTCCTCTGAAGTGCAACAATGATGTTTTCTGCTTTGTGTCTTCCCCTAGCTCAGCTATTGAAAGATCTCATTCATCATCTTAGCCACTGCATCCCTGCCAGAGTTTTAGCTGTGGCTCACCATGGCCCTGAAGTCATCCTTCAAGTCACTGCTTTCCAGATTAGTTCACCACACTCCAAGTTTAACCTGTGTTTGAAGAAGCATGACCTTGCATTCTGTGCCTGCTATAAGTAATGCCATTCAAAGAGCCACACAGAGCATATTTTTCAGCTTGCTTTGAACTGACCTGCCCTTAGTCTGGCTGCTGTACCATCAGTTATGTCACCTTCACCTTGACCGCCACAGTGCTGTTTGCTTCCACATCACCTAAGACTACAGATTAGACAAGGACTGTGTATCTGTCTATGCACAAATCAACCACAAGTTTCATTTGCTTCTGGGAGTCTCATTTTCTGAATTTTCTTCTATTTAACTGCAACACTTCTGTTCTGTGGGAAGCATTCCTCCATTTCACACTCCTCTTTCAGAGAAAGAATGGAAAAGGCAAGTAATCTTTCATCTTGTGGCTCTTGTGTTGCGTGCAGGGTTCCTACTACTGCAATGCAGTTGAAGATACTGCAGAGGGATATTTAAATTCAAGCCAGGGAAAAAAAAGCCTAATTAAAGTGAGGAAAAAATTATGAATGCATTTCTATTTTTAGGATTTGTGAAACTTGCCTTAACAGAATCTTTGGCTTCAATTAATAGACATTCCAATTTTAATTGGAGCATTTTTCTGCATACAATAGTTTAAAGTAAAGGGTAGTTAATTGGCATTTATTTGAAAATGAAAAAATTTTAGTTCAGGGGAGCTAGTGTGTGCTTTTGAATATGGTATTGACTGCATAGGTAAAGGGGCTGGGGAAGGGAGGAAGATGAGAAACAGACAAATGATGCTAGTGGACATGTTAGCTAAGCATTCTAGGTGCTGTCCTTAACAACTGTGCAAGAAAAAGATATCACAAAACATACCAAAAAATGGATTTAAAATAATAACTTTTCACCTTTCAAGCTCTATGTTCATAAGTAAATCAGGAGTTGCAGAACTTCTCATGAGTTTTGCTTTGCTCACCTCACATCCCATCCCATAGATGAGCTTCTAGGTTGTTTTATTTGTGTTCTTTCCTGCTACTCACATTATTCGTGCACTTCAAATAAATAGAGATTTTCTGCTCAGGGTGTAATGCCAACTAGCTGAGGTTTTTTGTGGCAGCCAGGAAAAACAACAAGGGGAAAGGGGAGCTTGTGGAAGGTGCTGTGACAGGCAGTGCTCAATGGGCAGCATTCTGCTGCTCAACAGGAACACAGCTCCTGGGGGCTGTGCTTCAGATCAGGTCTCTTCTGCATCCAGGTGATTTTGATTCCAGAAAACTAGTCCTTTTCCCATTAGGCCAGACTACTATGCTAAAGGCTCTTTAAGGGAAGAGGAAAGAAGTATGTGAGTTTCCAAGACTCATGTGTTTTGAAGTCACTGCTGCACAAAAATCACTGCTCCTACTGCTGTTTAGTCACACCATCCTAAAAACTGTTAAATTGGTTTAAAAATTCAAATATCATCAGATCAGGCTTCTGTTCTCTGTGTGAGAGCATCTGCTTAGAAAAACTGGATTGTACTTTTATTCAGAAAGCAAATGACTTGTCACAAAGCACTGCTTTGTTCGTATCCTGGATGTTATCTTGAGCCACAGAACAGGGCTGTTGCTTTGCATTTCATGTGCTGCATAACCTCCTTCCCAAATGCTGGAGCTATCAGAGAACCATTGTTGCCTCCTGTACATGGGAGCAATCTTAATTACTGCATCAGTCTCAGGATAAGTTCACAGTTAATCAAATATGATGATGAGAAGGAGAGTGATAGGCAGATAAGCAGGACTATGGCAAAAATGTCAGCTGAATAAAGTTTTCTTGGCATGTTGCTTGGAACTAAAACAAAGTCCTCCTCTTCCAAACGCTGTATTCAGGTCAGGTTCAGCTATGTTTTGTTTAGAAAGCATCTCCATCAATATGAATTAAATTTTTCTCAAGTGATTTGCTGCAGATTGAATTATCCTTTCAGTTGGAATGGGGAAGTGGAGGGAAATGCTCCCACATTTTCCGCTATAGCACATCATTGAAGAATGCTTCTGACCACTGCAATAATACAAAGTGATTTTTTTCTTTGCCAAGCACAAGCATGCATTTGAATTGGATAACTGCAAAAATTGCTTATCAAGCTTGGTGACAATACATTTAGCTCAGAAAGGAACATTAGCATTAAAACAGTGAATAACTGGATTGTGGCATTGTGAAGTTTGAAGAATTCTTTTTCTTTAATCAAGTGTAGACAGCCTACTTCCATTTTTTACTAACTCACACATTTTCTTAAAAATAGACAGGTTCTGCTTTTGATATAACACCAGTAGTGCTAAGTGGCTTATGTTTCCCTCCACGGAGGGTATTCTGCACCTGCTGTTTCCAGTCTTACTGAAATGTAATTAGACTAGCTTGACTTTGTCTGTGAAGTGGCAACACAGAACAGTTATAGGACATCAAGAGTCACTTTGTTCCTTTGCTCTTAATGTCTGTATTGGAAATCCAAGCATAAGTATCTTGATGATCCAAAAAGGAGAGCAATGATGAATAGCTATCTCAAGCCTAATGAATTTAATCTTTTACATAAAAATGATGAGGTGGTAGTTTTCATAGAGATGTGGTCCCATCCAACTGCATGAGCTCCTCTTGTTTGAGGGAGGCTCCTCGTTATGGTCAAAGACTACTTAAGTTTCCTTTTCAAATTTTTTTTTCTTCCTTCTTCATAGCCATCCTTGTTAGTGCTATATTGTAAGTGTATTTTGAATAGAGACAATTATCTCCTTCTCGCTTTTTCCTTTTTTAATTTTTTATTTTGAACTGCTTGATCATTTTAGACATACCATCGCAATGACCTTTGCTAACAACTCTGCCAGGAGGACATCAAATTGAATGTTTCATTATTAGTATTATACCATTCAGACAATTGAGTGATTTTTCTTAAATATTCCAAGTTAAAGAATAAATATTGGAAAATTATTAGACTTACTCATGTTTAAAGAATGAGATAACTTTTAAATGCAAATTTATATGATAATGCTGAAACGTAGAGGTATAATTTATTCTGGAAATATGCAAAAATAGTGAATTTTAAGTATATATTATTGAAAAGTTCAAGTAGTTCTTGCAAACTTGAAATACGTTATCTTTGTGGCGTGCTCATATTAAAAAAAAATATTTTATGTGGCTAAATGGTAACAAATGAGCCAGTGTTTACCGTGGTAAGGAGTACATTGGGGACATAACCATTAGACAAGGGTAATTTAGTTTTAGCATTATCAGTTAGAAATACTGCAGTTGAGTGGAATATTTTATTACATGAAAACATCTGTAACCAATATATCCCTTGGGAAGCTTACGTGACCTGTGATCTGTTTGGAAAAAAATGTTTTGGTTTTACGAGGCTGTTCAAAAGCAAGTATGTGCAGTGGGCTGTGTCCCAGCGAATCTGGAAGGGGCTCCCTCCTCTTTGTGTACTCCTGGAAATTACTGGGATCTGTAGCAATGTTTCTGCATTCCAGATTGTAGCGTCAAGCTCACTCCATAACTCATGGTGCTGAAAAAGACCTGGGAAATGTGTACAATCATGCTCTCTACCTTTAGTCGTACTAAAAGATTAGTGTGTATTGTATATATAAACAGTAAAATATATATATTCTATATAATATTTAATAGCACTCGATGCCACACAGTGTTTACACACAGTTATCCTTGCTGTGAGGTACTCTAAAAGTGCAGCAGTCATAATAAGTTTTGGGTCAAAAAGCACAATGCAGGCTACTGAATATTCACATTCTATTGAAGTGTGCCAGTAATACAGGACAAACAGCATCCTTAGTATACTTATCAGCCTTGCTCTGTACCTGGCTGCTTTTTTTCCCCCTCTCTCTTTCAATGAAGCCAGAATATGTCATCCCAACTTAAATTTGCAAAGCAGTCACTTGTGCTCTAGCCTTCATAGTGCTCTGGCAGGAAAATAAAGTACCCAGCTCTTGAGGACCTTCAGTCAAGGCTTGGGAAGCCAGGAAGACAGAGGGATAGACAGCCTGAACTTGACAGCCCATTAGGTACCTGACCTTCTGCTTAAATGACTATTGAATTCTTGAAGATGTGGATTAATGCTTTCTTTTGTTGGGTGAGATGGGCAGATAGGCGTGCCAATTAGAGACAGCTTTGCCATGGGGTGCTTGGGGTCCTACAGTGCAAGTGGTTCCTTAGCACAGTATTTCTGTAGAGAGGAAATACTGAGGAAAAACTGCAACTTCTTTACAGAGAGGGGAAAATGATCACATTCACCCAGGATTTCATTTCACTATAACACTCTGTAAGTAGAGTCAAAACAATTTGTTTCTAGTTCTTTGGCTATTTCTGAGATCCAGAAATCAAAACTGGCCAGTTTATAGCCACAAGCATAATGCAGGTATGTTCCAGACCAATAATATGTCAAGAGTTCTTTCAGCACAGGTACAAAATAGGTTTCATGCCAGAAAGACCATGGCATTGCCTTTCTAACAGCACTTTCAGTTCACACATCCTCCATGCAGCTCTGTAGCCAGAGGGACCCAAACACAGCAGAACAGAGGACATCTCTCAGCCAAAAGACCATTTTTCCCTTTAAGTGGAGTGAGCTAGTGCTGCTTCTTAAAAACTCTTCCTGGTCTGGGGAATATTTAAACCACAGTCTTTTCCATTAAGCACTTTATCAATGCAATGATGGAGCAAACCTTTATAGCCAAATGAAGCAGATCTGTGGGCTCTTGTCTGTGGTGATGACATGGTGCCTGGGATTGGGCTAGCTGTGAAACCAAGTGTAATTCACCCCCAAACTACCATCTGTTTGAAAGATATGAAAAGTATGTGCTAACGGGTTGATAGCAGTGCATATTGGTTGCAGGCATGGAATTAGGAGGAGTGTAAAAGTTTTGACCCAGTAAGGAGGGGTGCTGCAAGGAAAGCAGGTCACTCATAGAATGGAAAATCTTTCATTTCCAGTACCCTAAGAGGCAGGTGAAGATGAGCCTCATGGGATTTTTTTCCATGTACAAGACAGTCCCAGACAAAGCAAGGCAGCTTTGTGTCACAGTTGGGTAAGCTTTGTTTGGAGAAAGTTTATCATGAAGGAAGCCACATCATTTCTCATTCATGAGCAAAAGGGTTTTAGATTCTGAAATCAGTGCACAGATAATGCAGAAATGGGACAGCTTGTTTTGTCTAGATTTTTGAGTCTGCTTATGTCAGGAGGTAGGAACTTCAAGTCTAATGTTGCTGGCTCTGTTTTCAGCTGATGGGATATAAAGGAGGCTATGGGGGAAAGCACAAAAAAGGGCAGCAGGAGTAATGTAACAAGGAAGGAGAAGGTATGGTGTGTATTGAGGGAAGCAGGTGAGCCTCCAGTTTGGAGGCAGAAATGTTGCAAAGGTAGTGTTTGCACAGTGTGAAAATATCCCTATTGTTGCCTCACACAGAGGAGCTGTTAACGGGGCACACAGGAAACTCTTTGATCAAACACCTACATCGTTTCTTAGTGCTCTGCTGTAATTCAACATTTAAATGGCAACGAATGTTCTCCCACTGAGGTACTTTTTTAATCTCTAACATTTCTCTGGAGAGATACTCTGAGTAATTTTGAAAATAAAAACAAACATGTATAAATCCAACTTTTTTTTTTAATGGTGTAAAAATTTAATGGTTAAATAGGATGAAAGTGGGGTAGTGACAGACCACTGGCATAATGGCAACTGCTTGCTGATTCCTAGCCACATAATCAAGTTAAGGAATGCTGTAAATTAACACATGCTAAGCTTTTCGTTTTGCAGCAAATAATGATTTATGCAGTTCTTCCGTTGACATCACCTCGTGTCACGGAAGCATATTTTAACAAGAGGGATGTAGTTCTGGTAATCCCCAGGAAATCTGCACACTGTTTACCAAAACCCACTTTTTTAGAGGACTTGCGCTTTGCCAAGAAACCTGGAGCATGTCAGACTAGAAAAATGCTTCTTTTGGTGTCTGAGAGGAAGCAGTATGTATGTGGGTATAAAGTCACATGCCTTCATGGTAAAAAATGTGGAGGTAATTGGCCAAACAATGGTGTTTTGCTTCCAGAAGTGGGAAGCCACTTTGATGGATCTTGTGGGCCTGAAGACAGAGGTTTCAGAGGACCTAACTTCTTACAGCTGATGAGAGATCTTCCTGCTTACCTACAGCAAGCAAGCTGAGGAGGCAGCTCTGCTTTTCTTATCTTTGTTGTTTCATCCAGATGGTCAAAACTGTATTTTAGTTTCTTCTGGATCTGATATTGCAGAGGTATTTTTGGTCCTGCAAACTTTTCACTTAAACAGTTTAGTGGCTATAAATGTATAATGATCATGTTGTTACCTTTGTGATCCACTTGCATTGATGACTTTCCTTTTGTCTTACTTGGCATATGAGGTGAAACAAATGAAAGGCTGTATTAATTATTCACCAGCTAAAGAATCTCTTTCACTGTTACTTTGTTTCAGGATTGTAGATACCTTTGCATAAACGAATTGATTTTAGTCATAATATTCCAAGTGGTGTTAATTAATAATTTAAATATAATTGTTTTGGAAAGCTTTTTAGCTTTATTCTGAGCAGCTGGCACCAGAAAACAGAATTTGGCAGTGATTTAACTTCACAAATATGGAGCAAGTTTTCTGCAGCTGTTATCAAATGAAATTAGTAACTGAAAGGTGTGGGATTTTTTTTGCATGAAAGGTTACTCAAGCCCAAAGCCAATTGTGTTCTAACCTAAGATTAAACATGAGAAAAGTGTGTAGTAGGGGCAGGGAGTTTCCTAAGGCATTTGCACCTCACTGTGACTGAGGAGGGGAGGGAAGGAGGAAGGAGGTTAGTGCCAGAGCAATCATATCTTTTATCTCAAGAACTATTTTCAGCAAGGTATGCTGATCTTATTTTCCATCCTCCCACGCTTTGGATAAGAGTTTCGGGAAAACTTTTGTTTTTTCCTTTGCTGGGTATGGATCTTATACAGATTTCAATACCAGGGGACTACCAACCTTTTGGGTAAACTAGTAGTTAGATTCACTGCAGAGGTATGTCAATTAAGGTATGTCAATTCAAATAGGAAGCTGATTTATTGAGAATCGTCAGAAAAATCTTTACTTCCTATGCTAGTGTTGCAGAATTTAAGCCACTCTGTGTGGAGAGAAATTAGCTTGTCAAATACAGTTTGGCCATGGAAGAAGAGGTTTTTAGCACTGCAAACAAATGGGTTTGGGGTGGCAGAGCTTTGTAACCCAGGGAGCAGGGCATGGGATGAAAACTGGGTGAGAGCAAATGCTTCCAGCTGGATGCAGCAGTGCCCTGCAGAGGCACTGATCCCTGGCAGCACGGGCACAGCCAGTGCCAGCTGCAGCGAGCCCCTGGCTCCCTGTCCATCGCCTGCTGCAGCTTTGCTGTGAGCCCTGCTGCCCTTCCAGAGAGCAGGATCCACCCTGTGTGCTGTGTCAGGGACGAGGTGTCCTGGTATCACTGCCACCCTGCCAGCCTGTGCCACGGCATCTGCCCCCAGGTGGGGCATGGGGCGCTGCCCAGCCTTCTGTGGAGCCGGTTTCAGTGGCTTTAATTACATCTGCGGTTTGCATGGCTTTGCTTGGCCATTAAAATCCATTTCACAACGAGAAGTATTGAAATGAGCAAGGAATATTTGTGGCAGCTGTGGATTTCCTCCAGGCCTACAGGAAGAGTAAATTAGTTACTGAAAACTTGACAGTTTGTCCTGAGTGCTTAACTCCTTCCTCTCTGGAAGCTTGATTTTCAGGAGCAAGTGACTTTAAAAGGAAATAGTATACCCAATGTTTTTTTATTCCTCTACCCTCTTTTCACGGTAGGTCTGTAATTGCAAAACCAGCCAGAAGTGATTTGTTTGAAGAGGAAGTGTGGGAACTTCCTTTATAAATATTGCCTTTCCCTTCGTGTGCATCCAAACGCGGTTTGCTCTGCTGGCGGAAAAAAAAAAAAAAAAAAGAGTGCTTGAACCAAACAAGCTCTTATTCCTGTAGCTCATGCCCCATGTAAGTGTGAAAGAGAGAAGTTTTATTGCGGGGAGGGGGACACCAACAAAAACCACACCTAAGAAAAGAAACCAAAAAAGCAAAAACAAATTATAAAAAAAAAGAAAAAGAAAAAAGAAAAAAAAAACAAATAAGAAAATTTAAAAAGCTGCTTTTCCCCAGACATTCCCTATCAGTATTTTCAGATGTGTTCATCCTCTGCTCAGGAGCACAGGGCAAGTTAAGGTCCCGTGGAGGGGTTGGGGGGAAATCAGTGTTTGCAGAGCTGGCGATTACAGAGCCTGCTGTGACTTGCTCTGCCAGATAGGACGGTATCCGCCCGAGCCAGCTCCTATCGCTGTTCCCAATGGTTTCTTTTTAAAAAAAGTGTCGACATATGTATCTTTCGTAGTGAACTAGTAACAATACCCTTCCCCAGCCTTGAAATAGCGTTGAAGAATTTGCAGAAGAGGGCTCAGCCCCAGAGGAGCAGCCCCACCAGGGCAGTGTCCTGCCCAGCAGCCGCAGGTAGATGAGGCTCACAAGGAGAGACCAAGGTTTAACCTGGCAGGCAAAGCCACGCTAGATTTTTGGGCTGGGGAGAGGGGTGTATGGGATTTTTTTGTTGTTGTTTTTCTCTTTAGCGAGCAGTGTCAGGGTGTATGGGCTCTCTGGGTGTGCAGGCAGCCAGCTGGCCTGGCTTGCTGACATAAATCAGCACAGATGATGGGAAACAAGGCAGGGGGTCCCGTTCCCAGCTCTGAAGGATTCCAGATTAGCAAGACAGGTCACAGAAAAAGCAAGAGAGAGTGTGGAGGGAATCAGGCTGATTCTCTGAGAGGTGCTGAAGATGAGAAGAGCCCTTCTGCCTGATTTAAAGGAGGAAAGTGTTCTTATATTGCTTGCAATTAGGCTGAGATTCACCTTGTTCCTTGGATTTGATGGACAAATGAGACATTCCTGCTGTTATAACTTTGGATTGCTGCGATGCTTTCTGATCTGTTCAGCAAAAGGCACAGCCAGGCCACTGTTGTATTAATGAGAAGGTTGTGATTTTTATACATTTCTCAGTGGGGAAGATGAAATTTCACTCAAACTTCCAACCAGGCTTTGTAGTGGTTCCTTTTTCCACTTTTAGAAACAAACAAAAGAATGAAATTTGCAGTGCAATGGGCTATCATGGGAGAAATCAGTCACTATAAAAAAAGACACTGGAAACTTCACTGATCCATCCAGCTGGTCTCAGGTGAGCCTTGCCTGGCTCATCATACCAGTAGTCCTTACATCCTTTCATACCCCACTTCAGAGGAATGGACATCTCAGTTCAGGATGACAAAGGAGTGAACTTTGGGTGATTTTTACTTTTAAAATAAAATTAAAAATAAAGCCCTACAGTGCTCAGGATAAACTTTTCATTCCTCTTGTTTTCTACACCACTATTTGCTGCTGTCTCCTTATGTCTCTTATTCTCTCTTATCCATGCCTCATTCTCCATTTAACAATCTTTGCTTCTTTTTACCTTCCTCCATTTTGAATTTTTTCCTCTCCTTTTTCACACTCACACTGTCATGCTTGCTCCTTTCTCCAATAAGGCAAGCTGCATTCTGTAATTCAAGGAGTAAACCTTCAAATTCTGGTGTGAGTACTGAGTACATGATGAAAGAGACTGCAGGACTGGGCCTTAGCTTGGCAGATATGTGGGAAAAAGTAGTGAAGCCAATTTTAAGGTAGTCTTATTTACTTTGATGGTTTGTTTCACTTTGGTTGACTATTAAAATGTGTATTTCTAAGGTGAGGTGAGCACCAATGGCATTGTGTAAATAAAGAATTTCAAGAACTTAGTATAAAAGACTTTATAGAGGTAATATATTACTTCCAGTTGAGAGAAATGAAGTGGCACTTTAAAATCAGTTTTACTAGCACCCTGTGTTTAAAAAAAACCCTTCTTTTTCTTTTTGTTTTACCTCCTCTGCAAGCCTGGGCATGTTTGAGGCTACCAGGATCCAATTTCATGTAGAGTCCTATTTCAAATCCAGGCAAGAGCAGACTGATTGAAAATCGTGCTGTCAGAGGTAAAACTGCCTGTGGAATGCCTTCAGTGACACAAAGATGAAAGGGAGAATGTAATATAACAGATTCTGATTTTCTTTTTTGAGGTGTGAGGCTCTGCAGCAATGTTCTTGAATGTTGCACCATTTACCTTGATTGAACAGTAATGGTTGTAGAACAATTTTGGTGAATTTTTTGTGTTCTTCAGTTAGTAGTTAACAACTGTGCTGTGAAGAGGGGATGGTTGGTGTTGCTGGGGCTGTTTTAAACCAAAGCAGCAGCTGTAGAATATTTCATGGCAAGCACAGATCTACCTATAAGTCTGCATAACACCAGAATAACACAGGATTCCTGATAATTCTTGTCAGTGAAGTGCTTACAGGTATTTTGAAATGATTGGGCTACTTCAGTACTTTGAAAACTGCTGGTGAATGTGAGCTAGCCTAACTGGTCTGTGTTTATATTGGTTTTTAGGGTCAGCACAAACACAGATGGCAGTCTGCTTCATTTTCCCATATGTTTCTTTGCCTCTTCTCTTCCCTGTCCCACAGAGGCCAAAGGATTAAAGAAAAAGAGGACTACATGAGAATGGGGAACAGAGGGAAACAGAAATAGTGTTTTAGGACTTCAAAGGAGTAGGAAAGTGAAAGGAAAACTGAACTTGTGATCTTTGGTTAATTTTTAATTCTGGATGTCATGGTTTATAAATGGAACAGCATTCCTCAGATAAGTACCCCCCCATATCCCCAAGACTCTTCCCAAACCAACCACTCACTTGCTCACCCTGCTTTCTTTCCCCTTCCCAAACCAGGGGTGGAGTTGAGAATTGGAGACATAAAAAGGGGGAAATTACAGGTTGAGATAAGAAATAATTTACTGGAAACAGCAATGAGATATGAAAATGAACAGCTAGAGCAGCAATATTAATAGCAAAAGTATACAAAAAGAGGGTGATTTACATGGAAATAAATGCTTACCAGCCAGCCTGAGGTGGTGCAGGTGGTGCAACCTGAGAAAATTAAAAATGGCCAACCTGCCACGCTTTTGTATGACCCAAAGCCACACTTTTCTTCCTAGAATAAGAGTCCTTTATTTCCATGCCCCTCCTTGCCCCCACCAGTGATTATGTGGATGATATAGAATAACGACCTAGACATACCCACACAGCTCCAAGCTCTGTCCCCTCACAGCTACTGCAAAACAAAAACTTAACTCTGTCCTGGATGAAACCAGGACACTGGGTAACTTAAAAACTTGGCTATGCAGGATTATGTTGAATTCCTGGAAAACTAAGAGTAAACATGGTTCTGCTGTGTAATGCTGGTCTGTCTCCTGTGTCCTGTGCTGGGTGATGCTCATGGCATGGGGAGCATCTTGCATTGCTGGGAGAGCAGCAGGTTGCACAAATAGATCCCTTGCATGGAGGGGGTGTGTCGTGCTGGGTGGCCTTGGCTCCATTTGCTCTCAAAAGAAAGGGGGAGGCTCAGAAAAAAAGTCAGTGTCCTTACATTCTGATAAAGTGCTGTCTAGAGGCAGCCAAGATAATAGCAGTGAGCCAAGCAGAGGAGAAAGTCAGTAATAAAACTCAAGAGCTCATGTGCTAGAAGTGAAATCTGGTGTCTGTGGTCAAGGAGGTGGAGAGGGCAGAATAGAGATGACCTAGAGTGAGGGAAGATAATGCATTGGCCAGATATTGTGTGATTCTGAGTTAATTAGAGATCTAAATACACTGCAATGTTTAGAGTATTAGGTTGACATCTGATCTCCCCTAAAGTTTTTAGTATTAAATTCTTCTGTTTCCATGTGAACGTGGTCTCAGTGTTGTAATGTCTTCACTGAAATGTGAAGATCCATTCTCAAAATCAAGCTCAAAAAGCAGTATGTAGTTTTATCCTATGTGCTCCATCCTATTAAGGGCACTGTGCTTGTTAGCTCAACAGCTGGATGAAAGTTCCATGGGCATGTAAAAGTCTATATGAAAAGTATCTGCTCCATATGTTCCATACAGCTGAAGGCTCAGGGGAATTAAGTTTGTGGCTGGGAACCGGATAGCACAGCTTTCCATCCCTGACCCAGTGCTTGCCCTTTTTGACAAACAAACAAGATCCCTCCTCAAAGAAAAGTGGTTTATGATCTGTTTTTAGCTCTAGAAGCAAACATTAAAAAAAAAAAAAGGACAAAAAAAACCCCCTCAATATGTTCTTACCCATACTTACAGCAGCATCAGCTTTAGGCACTGCAGAACAAGTGCCACACTTTGTTCCTTGCTGCTTTCAGAAGCCATTATCTCCCTGGCAGCTGCAGTGCTAGAGCACCATGTTACCTGCTTGCAAAATTTTGCACTTGGATACAACCAATCAGCCTGAGTTTCTCATCTATTTGAAATAATGGCATTTGAGACCTTGACCCTGACCACAGAGGTGCAGTTGTCTCATGAGGGACAGGGCGTTTGCAGGATGGGGAGGTTGCTCATGGTTGTCCTGTTTCTGCTGGGTCATTGACCATACAGGGTGGTCTTCATCCTTTCCCCCAAGGTGTATTTTGATTTGAAAGGCAGAAATTTTGTCATGTAAAAGGTGGGAGCAATTAAGCTAGTTCAGATTGAGACAGGATAACAGGTAAAAGTAGTCTAACATCTTGCTGTCTTCTGTGGGTTATGGACGGGAGAGGGAGTCCTCCCCAAAAAGCAGTTCAGGGAAGATTAATTCCTAATCCACAAGGCAATCCATGGCAGGACTCTTTCTGTCAAGCTAATGGAGAGAGAAGAAACAGAAGATTAGCCTTGTTAAACTGAATTTAGATTATGTGACCATCCCTTACCACTTGCTCTGTTGTGCTCATGGCTTCTGTCATCTTTAAAGAACAATTTCTCTAAATTGCTGAAGTAGTTTTTGCTTCAGGTCACTTTGCAAGTGCCTCCAGCTGTTAGAGGACCTGTGCTAACAATATGTATTGAAGCTCCTTTTAGTTCAAGCAGTCCATTTTGACTGGCCAAATCCATACCATGAAAAACCAGAACCAGTGTAAGATACTGAAAAAGAGCTGCTGTGCTACGAGCAGGAGGTAGAAGGAAGAAACAAAACCAAACAAACCAAAGAAGCCTTGTGGCAGATGGTACCACCTGTGTCCATCCAAAGCAGTGTGCCATTTGAGTGGAGAAACCTGGAAAATCTGATGACTCAGTCTGAATACATAGGGAGACAGTGAGCGAGATTTCTGGCTTGTGTCCCAAGCCTCTTATGAAAAAGGCTTCCAATTTTATAACACAGAAAATTGAATACAATTTGGTAGCATCATTCTCTGGCACAGTTGAACTACAGACTGAAATGCCTGGTGTATCCATGTGAGAACTGCCACATAAGTAGTTAGATGACTCTGTGCCAGGTCCTGGGTTATGGCTGAACCAGTTTTCTCAATAAATACATTTCTGATATTTTTAGCAAAGGATATGCCTTTAATAATACCTTTATTATTGGGGGTATAGCTGGCTGGCCATAACAGTTAGGGTTGATAGCATTTGATTGCTTTTCCAGGCTCAGCCAAATACTAATTTCCATGCACCTCAGTTCTGGCATCTGCAAGGCTGGATGAGGAACCAACTGTGCAAGACGTGGTTAAATTAGTGTTCAGCAGTGCTTGCAAAAATGCTCGTAAGGAAAGAGAAAACATGGATATATAAAGCAAACTTCTCAGCAGGATCAAGTCTTGTTTCCTTGCTGACTACCTCCACCTCCTTCCTTCTTGGCTGTCAACAGGATGATAATGGTTCACATTTGTCCTTCCTTTTAACTTCTGAATTTTCTTTTCCTTTACATGTTTAAGTTGCACCAGATATGTTTTTCCTGTTGTTGGTAAAACATAGAAAGAAATCTGCCCTTTACCTTGGTCCTACAGTCTCATTTTTTTATCTGTCTCTTGGCTTGGCTGCTTTACTTTACACTTCCCTCCTATGACCTTCCTCAGCCCAATCCTAGACTCTCCAGTAAGGCTGTATCATGCAGCTGTGCTCTAAATATCTCACCCAGCTCTTCTCCAATCTCACAATTTTGCTGAGCATACATGTTCATCCTGTACCCAGTAAGGTTTGTTCCCTCATACAGCTTTTCTCTGCAAAGAGGTGAATGTACATAGTCTTAAAGAGCATCTTCCCAAAGCAACTGCTTATAGGGTATGAACGCAGAAAATTAAATTCCATGGAACATTAGCAAAATTAGTTTGGTTTAGGACTGGACAGCCTCAAGAAACATGAAGGGAACACAAAAGTCCTGCTGATGTTTGTGTCTTACTTCCCTGGAAGCCAGTGTTATGTGAGTCTAAAAGTCATGTTCAGTTGAGATGAGATGGCTTTGGAGAAAAGGTGGTGGATTTTGCCAGATGTTCAGGCTCTCTTACCTGGGAACTGGCATGAGGTGGTCTTTTAGTACACGTGTTGGGTTGTGCTGCAAACTGTTTGATTGTGCTTTGCTTGCTTTGCTGAAAGCAACTGAAAAATAACTCTGTGTAAGGAACAGAAGCATACAGCACTCACTATGTCTATTGCTTGGGATATTTATTTGAGGACAGTTGTCATCTTCACATTTATGTTGAACAATCCACATGAAACCTTGTTACCACTTTTTGGCATATAGAGTGATGTTAAAAAATATTTGATGGTGTTTTATCCTTCCCTAAAGAGACAGACATTGCTTCTCTTCCATTCTTAAATGTTTGGTCAGTGGAGGTGCCAAGTACTGCCGCTGGCCAGAGCATGTTCAAGCTCTAGCTAGAGGAGTACCAAGTCATACAATAACCCATCTGTAATGCTAGGCATTCTTTTGGGTAATAGATCAGTTTAGCTCTCAGTTCTTCAGTAATTAGTTGTACATCTGTGAGCAACTGTCCATCTGATTTACTGTCCTAGCAGCTATTGAAATAGGGAACATTGCCCCATTTAGCTTCAGGATGGAAAGTTATAGTGTGATAAAGTTGTGTTTAAAATGTAATAAAACTGACTGCATATAAACAAATTACAAGTTTATATTACACTATAGTTGATCTTAAATCATATTTTAAAGTTCATAAATTTAATGTGATTGAACATAGCTTAATGCATATGAATCTATTTTTAATTGTTGCCTTCTTTTATTTAGTAAGAAGATTAAACTGTCCTGGAAAATAACTTGATTATAGTGAAGAAGACTTAGTGGAAAAGTGAATGTAAGTATTTCAGAGCATGTGTCAATTATTTATGTTTGCAAATCATTGACATTGGTGATACTGTAAATCATGATAAATTGGCAGTCACTTTTATTAGGGTGAGAATGCAGGATCTGATCACTGTGCATATGTGTGTGCATGGTATAGAATATCTATTATATGGATCTATAGGCTAATATATACCTAAATTATTTTAATGGGGCCATGTGCTGTTAGTCATTTGCATGCTTAAGAACTATTTGCAGGGAAAATGACATGAAGTTGTCACTAAGCGCCCTTAAAAAGATAAAAAAACAGTACTCCCATATAATACCCACAGGGATTCTTAAATTCAGTAATGCAGACATATTTTCCATTTCCAGAGGAATTCAGTCTAACTTGGAATAATGCACCCCATATATAGTAATTTTTGGTATACTTGCCCCGAAGATGTGAGATTATAGTAGAAAAAGATTGCACCGTGGATTGGCAATTCAATTTAGAGTGAAATACAGCAGCTGCAAGTTCCAGGCTAAGTGCATCATTGCTCACTTGAGGTCTCTTTTTCAAACCTGGAGTCAATAGTTCTCTAACAATAAGAGCTTTGGTTCATTTTCTAGAACCTCTTGAAACTGTTACTTTGCTGGGGAATACGCCATTATTTTTCTTAAAGTAATTGCCTTCCTTAGCTGTATTTCATAATAATGTGAACCCCCTAACAGTGTGCCTGCACATGTGTATTTGCATGTATGTATTTGTGTATGAGGCAAAGCTGTGTCTCTGCAAGTCTTTCCCCAGGAGACTCTGAGTGGCTCTGATGTGCAGGGCAGCAATAGTCATGAACTTGCAGCCACCACAGATCCGTTCCAGTGGTTTTTTCATATTGCATTTTTCCCACGATCTCACCTTCCTTTTCCCAGAGCCTGACTGATGAGCTTGGAAGCAGGCAACTAAGCCTTTCCAAATGCTGAATAAAGTATAGAATTAATGACTTAGATGTTAAAGAGGACAGTGATTATGTCTTAAATGTCTAACAAGCTGGGACAGTTGTAATTCTAGCCTTTCAGGTTTTACTAACTTGTCTTCAATAATTACTGGCTGACCAGTAGTACTGAAAGCAGCAGGAGCTGCATATAGCATTGCAAAGTGCTGTCTGGTTTATGTAGAGTTGTCTACTGATATAAGATTGCTTGAAATTAAGATTGTCAGATTTGACAACATTGTACCTAAATTGAAGATTTACAGATCAGGCAGTTCCTTGATTCTTTCCATTCCTCATATCTGGCCCAGTTTGAAATGTATGTAGGCTTATACAATGTAAAATAAAGTCCTTTAAAGCCTTTCAATATGTATTGAGCAAAACAATGCAGTTTGGAGTAACTTACTGAGACAACTTTAGTTGCCTCAAGATCCTAAAAATACATTTCAAATGACCCTGTTCAGGCCAGTGACACTTCCTGAACTATCCCATGTGTGTGACAAGTTTGTACATGCAGAAGTTTTTTGCCAGTTGCTTTCACATTTTTCTCACCACTCCATCTTCAGCTGTTACTTCTGGGAAACTCGGGAAGGGTTATCTTTAGTTACCATTTTTTGTGAAATAAGCAGAACGTTGTTGGTTTCCTCTTTGTAGTTTTGAAAGGCCTATTTAGCAGGAGAGCACAACTTGAATGTCAGTTGAGCTATAAAAGATATCTGCCCAGTTAAAATGTCATTTCATGAATGTATGTGGAAACAACTAAAAGACATGAATTAGAGCTGTATTTCTGGAAGCTGAGGAGTAGAATATTGGCGATGTGATTATTAGCTGGTCCTGAAACTGGCAGAGGACTAAACACATCCTGCAGAGATGGATGCTGGCCTTTTGTCCTTCATATAAAATAATTATCATCTCTAGTGTGTGTTATTTTTCTGATATTTTGATTTTGTGCAAATGTAGTCTGAGCTCCTAAATGTAAACCTTATTTTTGATCTGGCTCTTACAGGTATCTGAAATTAATATTAGAGATTTATCCTTCTAAACATCAGTGATTTTCAAAAATTAATTTGCTGGGCTTTTTGCAGTAATACAACTGCAAAATCAACAAGTTTTTATGGAGAGCAGAAAATACTTTTTCATATACACTTTTAGTTTTGTATCTCAAAAGTGGCTAGGGAGATATTCAAAGACATATACAAAGACAGCATAGCTGAAGGGAGGGATCAGAGGACATCATGGGAACCAAGAGGAGCAGTGGCTTTACCTGCAACCACTAACAAACTGGAGGTAGAGCCCTGAACCTGTGAAATCCAGCTCTTATAATCATCCATTTTGAAGTGTAGCACATCTAGAAATATTTATTAAAAATTTTTGTCTAGTCAAAATTAAAAATTAAATTTGAAACTTGAGCTTGAATACATTGTAATGGTTTGGCAGAATAACTGGTAGAATGTTGGCTTTGGTTACCTGTAAAGCCAGAAGGTGGAACAAACTTGCTCTTCCTCATTCTCATCCAATGAAGTTTTGGACTGACCTTTCAAATAGATGAAACACCAAGGTGGAATGTTGGATAAATCCAGTGAAATGTTAGCTTGCCGTGTTTCTTTACTTCACAAAGGGGTGAAAAGAAATGGAGAGTGAGGGTTTTGTTCCTCTCAAAAATAAGGAAAGGCTAGGAAAAACATAAAACGGGCTGGTGGAGATGATGAAAAGCCAATTGTGTTGAATTATGCTGATCATACATCAAAATAATCTTGAGGCAGTGACTGCAAGGAGGAGGAAGGAGGGTGTGTACCTTGGGGAATCAGGAGCAGGCACCATCAAGTAGAGCACAGGCAAGTGAGTGCACAGGATGAGGGGAAGAACACTCAGCCCTGATTAGATACCAAAATTAGGTTCTTGCTGCACATTTTGTAATCTGCGATCCCAGGAACGAGTTCTTAATGTAGCACTGAGTGTTTTTTCACTGTTCTCAGCAGTATTCCTTATGTAAAATGTGTGCACTGGCATCTTAAATAGCCTGATTCAAACACCCTTATGGAGGGTGAGGACCCCATCATGTCATGTGCTGTCACTAAGCTCTGCTAGCTGGTAGGCAGGTTCCTCCTGGAAAGTCTACAGAGATGCTTTTTAGACTTCTAGAATTATAAAATATATTCTCAAAACCAGCGTCTCCCTCTCAAAAATGTCCATCTTAGTTTCAGGATCCAGCTGGCTATTGTAAAATTAATTATTGTTTCTAAGAGCTTGGCTCCGATATGGTGAATGCTACAAATAATTCTCAGCAACATTTGAATGAGGTGTATAAAGCATAGTGGCATTCTTGATAATAAGGAGAAAAATAAATAATTAGGAGTTAGTAGTTCATTAAATAATGTCTATGCTGTGCATGAAATGAGGCAGGGAAACAGAGGAAGTCTCCCATTTATAGAGACTATCATAAAGGAGTCACATAAGGAACTTTAATTCTATGTGTGACAATCAATCAGACTTAAGTCCCTCTGAGAGTCACCTCTAAGACACTTCTTTAGATCCATAAAATTTAAGTCACCAAAACAGATAAAAATTGTTTCATATTTTCTGCATGCTTTGGGCTGTGGGCAAGAACGTGACATTGCAAAATGGTCCCACAGAATTTCTGCCCTATCACACTGAAGCCCTAAAGGGCATGCAAGGGCTCTACACATGGGCTGTATCTGTCTTGTCTTCATGCATGTGGTTTCTGGCATCTCCCAGTACCTATGTCCTGTCTTTTTTCTTTCTCTTCATCTCGGTCTCCCTGTGTTGCCTGGCTAATTTTAAGGAGAATACTTCAGCTGCAGGAGAAATTACATCTCTGCACTACCAGCATGAGTAGCCTGTGACACCAGGTCAGGCTGTAACCACCAGCAGTAACAACCACAGGAAAGCCCTGCATAATGATCTCTCCAGGGTGTGTAGAGCACACTTATTTATGTTGTTGTTTTCTCACATGCTATCAAATACAATCTTTTATTTCCCTCTAATCTGAGTTTATATTCACTAGGTCATGTAAAGGCCAAATGTCATGCCTTTGCTGCTAGATCTTTGCAATGAGAGTGCCCATGGTGAAAGTCCTGCCCTCATCCTGCCCTTATCCAGCATGGAGTCGCTGGGGGAGAGCTGGCTCCACAGGCAAGCCTTGGCTCTCCATTTTTCTCTAGCAGAAGCCTACAGGGTGACCCATCTAACAAAAGCATTGCACAGCTTTGTACATATTTCATATCTCTAGCTGCAGATAAACTGTAATAGAGTTTTGCCCATATGTTGGCACCTTTCCCTCTTTAGAGAAATGAGGCCACGCTTTCCCAGTAGTTGCATACTTGAATATCTGAAACGTTATATACTTTTCATACTTCACTGTGAGATTTGTCTTGTAAAAAACATTAGGTTAGTTATAAAAATGTGATTTATTGGAGGGTATGAGTGACCCTTCTCCCTAATCCAGTAACACCTGATTAAGTCTACAAAACATAGCTATTTATTTAGAGATGTTCATTCTTCCTCCTTGAAACACAGACCCACATGTCAGTCTTCTTTCTCATGTTTCTCTGAAATTATCTCCTGGGGAATATGTAGAAAAACAAACAGTAGATTCTTTTCCATTTTAGGAGAGGAATGGAGACAAATTCAACTTCAAAATACTTGGTATTTTAAATGCAAAATGTTCCTTCTTTAATTAATACTTGGCAAAGCATTTTAAAGATCAAAGTGTCAATATTAGCTAATTCTCATGACACACCTGTCAGGTAAGTAAAAATTATATCCATTTATAGCCCAGGAAGCTAAATGCTGTCTAGCATCAGCACTTTCACAGTTGCTACCTAGTTAATTTACTGAAATAAGCAGTCTAATTCTCAAAGGTTCTTCATATTCTTAGTTGTCCTAAATTATGCTTAGAACTCCAGAGTACTCACTCTTTTGAAACTGAGTGCAAGTATTTTGGTGCAGAAACATGGGTATGTATGGAAGCTGAACCTGAGGCATCCACACTTAAAAGAGTTTTTCAAAACTTAAGCAGCCCTAAAAAGCCTAGAGCTGGAACCTACATGTTGTCAGTTCCCAGGCTGGGCTCAGGTCCCTGCACTGCCCAGCTCTCATACCTTAAGGCAGAGTTGTTTCTCAGTGGAACTGAAAAACATGTGAGCTGTAGGTAGTCTTGGGAGGATCATTCTTCAAAGATGTTTTTTCTTTTTTGCAGGGGACATGTATAGAAGGAGTTTTTAGAGAGGGAAAGGGTGCTTGAAGTGGAAAGAAAAATGGTGTGTGACAGAAATTAATTCTTCTACCTCCTGCTGTTGCTTCCATTAGAGATGCAGGTTATCTTGTTATTTCTGTCATGACTCTCTCTCCTTTTGTTCCAGCATCAGCAGAGTGGTATAATTGGGCTGGAGGACAAATTTTTTGCTGCTCTGTTGAGCAGCGACTGAAAGGGAGAGGAGATTTTGAACAAGTGCTGTCTCCCCTTCAGTGTGCAGTGCAACTTGTTTCCAAATGGTGTTTTAGTTGGAGTGGTGGTGATTGTCAAGTGCCTTGCTTTGTCTGTGCAAACAGTTTTTGTAACCTGTTTGCTCCATTTGGTGTGGCAATGCCCAGCCCTGAATGCAACACAAAACTTAAGGATGGCGTCACTCCATGCCAGTCTGTTCTCCCTCTTGCAGGAGCAGGTGGGAATGCACAAAACCCAGCCAAAGGCTGTCCATGAGTTGGCACTTAAAGGAGGGAAAAGGCTAGGCTACAAAAAGGGGTCTCAAGGGATTGAACAGCCTGGAGTAGGCGTGCATGGCTGAATTAGGAGTTGGAATTGTCTGGCTTTCAAATTCAGAGAACTTGTTTGCTGTCTTGGCCCTGCTCAAAGTGAGTAAATGCTACTGCTAATGACAAAGCCCAATAGAGGAGTGAAGGATTAAAAACACCAAATGATGACTCACGCTCCCCTCTCCCCCTTCCCCAGTTTCAGTCCCCACTAAACCACTTTACCTCGCCAAACCCCTGGTGGCATTTTGCTTATAAATAATCATGTGTTTGAAATGTTAAAATGTGTGGGCAGGGATTAAAAGGATATGTGATGCTACAGCATTAAAACAGTGCAAACCTCTGCAAGGGAATTGTGAAGGAAAATTATTTTTGGCAAGGGCTGCTGCATCCTGGAGAGATCAAGAGAAGGCAAAAAGCAGTTTACCCAAGTCTAGCAAAGCCAAGTAGAAAATTTACTGGGTGCAGTAAAATAGGGCTGCAATCAGTTCTCTGTCATATTAAAGGGGAATCTGAAGTTTTGGGCAGATGCAAAGAGGAGATTCATTGACAAATTTCTGTCAAAGACACCAGCCTAAACTGTTGTCCTTTTCTTACTGTAAAGGTTGATGAATACAACTGCAGTGGTTGTCACCCACACTAACAGGTTTCTTCCTTCTCCTAGCGTGCAATGGGAATGGTAACATAACCCACCCTCTCAAATCAATGTGTCAGCCTGTGGTATTTTACAGAATAAGCAGGTTGAGTTGCCCATTTGGGATATTATTCTATACTCTCAAAGAAGTGAGGATATTGGCATCAAGTTTCTTGTTGTGTCTGGCAACAAAAATGGAGAATTGTCCCTGCTTAGAAAAGCAAATGCATTACAGACTTAGAGGGAACTGTTGCAAATCAGTTTTCAGCATTGACTTTAGCATTGATTGTGCAGCTTGAGTATAATTTTTAGTGTCATTCTCAGATGCTACATTGGCTTTATCTCCATAAACCTTTGATTCCTGGACAAAGTAAGCCTTTTTATGGGACTGTTGCATTTGAGTAGGTGAAATCAGCTTCCTCACCTCACTTCTTGATTGCAGATGAGTGGACAATACCAGTGTGAACAATACTGATGTGAACAGGCACAGATAAGGGTACTGTCCTGCTGCTCTTCTTGCTGATGATCTTGCTGCTGTTTGTTTGCCTGTACAGGGGAAGCCTCTGAATGCTATGCCTGTAGGAACAGTGCAATTACTAATAAACAGTTTTAAGGAGGTCCCATTCATTTCATGTCTACTTAATTTTTGAGACTCACTCTGAGCCCACAGAACCTAGGGAGCAGGGCTTTGAGCAGAACTCCTTGGGGGAGGCAGGATAGTGCTACTCCTTCACTTTGGCTGCCTCCTGCCTTGCCCCTGCAGCCCCTGCTGCTCCCTGCTCCCTACGCAGGGCCTGGCTCTCTCCCACCTGGCTTGTGGACCAGGCTCCTGCAAGAGTGCATTTGAAATCTTCATGCTGCTGATCCCCTGGGTTTGGTGCCAGGGCAGCCTGGCTGCAGGTGTCTTAGGGGTCTCTTCATGGTGTGGGACTTCTGCTCCATTCCTGCAGTGCGTCCTCCTGCTTTTGTCATAGCAATGATGTTGTTTAAGCAGTTGCCTTAGGTAAAACGGTCACTTTGCTAAATGAAAATGATTTGGCTAATGCAATGTTTTGTATAGAATATACCATCTCCACTGCTCTTAACCTTTGCTGTTACTTTTGTGCTAGCAAACATGAAAAAATGCCCCGTGCATTCAGGATGTTACTTTTTTAATGCTAAAATTTTTATTTATATGAAATCTATTTAAAAGCCTAACTTGTGTTCTTGTTTTGTTTTTCTCCCTCCTTTAAAGCATTTAAACATATTACTTGAACCTTCATAATAATCTTTAATTAATGTTGTATTTAATATTATATTTAATTAAGGGATTTTAAAAGGATAAAAGTAAAAATTAAATACCGAGACAACTTGCTTGCCTAATAATTTTTTAGGGCTAAATTCAAGGCAAGCCTCAACTATATTTGATTCAATTAGTGTAGTGAAATTGAAATTGTATTTAAAAATAACCATTCCTTTGGACAGCTGGGCAATATTCTGGTATACTGTTACTGCAGCACTCAATTTGATCAAGCTGACATGACAATATCATGAAATAATGTCAATATGCAAAAATATCTACATTTGACGTAGGAAATTTCTCATTGCCAGTCAGTAAGCCAATGACTTTGTAAACAAAAGCCTTGTTTATCTTTGCTGGCTTTCCTTAAAATTGCATGACTTAAATTTGTTACTAGTTAACTGAATCATATCAAATTACAGTTGCTGGGAACTTACCACTTTGCAAAACACTGCAATTCTTGTTTGTACACAGACAGTGTTTCTTAAAAATGGATCTGGAAATTTCCAGACAATGAATGGACCTGCCATGGTTTTTAAAAAACATGGCTTTTAGTGCTTGAGGTCTGGGGTTGTTTTGTTTTATTTTGTTGTTTCGTTTGTTTTGTTTTGTTTTTCAACCTTGAAATTGCCAGGTCACAACTTTGGCCTTGGCATCCTCTGCATCAGTTTACACCCAAAAATCATTGGCTACTGGCCATTTGTCTCTTCAGGGTACTCAGAGAAGAGAAAAGGGTCACAATACCATTTACATTGTAATGAGCAAAACCACAAAAACACAGAGTACAGCTGCTATCAGGGGTGGTGAGCAGATTCCTGAAGTTCTCCTGCACTTCTTACAGCCAACATCTTTGTAAAACATAAGCTGTATTATTCTTTACAGAAGACTCTGGGAAAGTTTGGTCCTGGTTCTGCAGTGGCATTGGTTGCCAGTGCATCCTCAGAAATATCCAGAAACTGAATGACTGTAGAAAGCTCTTCTTGGCTGCAAAGCCAGGAAGATCCTGAGGCTGGGACGGTTCTAGGAAAGAAATGTGGTCAACTGAGCTGATTCATTACATTTGCCAGGCGTTCCATACCCTTGTGTGAATCAGACCATCCATCCACATGTGAATTCTTAAGCTGATTGCCTTGAAAGATGTATTTGATAGCACTTGTTTACAGTGGTCCAATCTGCAGGATATAGATTTTATCTGGGGTGTAAATATTTGTGGTGCTACCCTGACTCTGCTTTGCCAGATGTGTTTGCTTCCTGCTTGAGCTGCCCCACATGGGAATGTTCTACCTGTTTGCATGATTATAGATTTTGCCTAAAGGAGCATTATGCAAAGAAGTTATCTCTCCTGAGGGAAGTATATGTGAGGAAAACTTTTACAGCTCGGGGACAAGCTATGCTGAGAGAAATTGTTCTTTGAAAATATGTCTTTGAAGTATATATAGGACCAGAAGAAAAAGAACAAGTAAATGATGTAGATGGGGAACGGAAACAAGAAAAAAAAATATATGTAAAGGAAAATGTTCCAAATATATCTATTTTACACAACCTGAGCAAAATTGGATGTGCTAACATTATTGCAAATAAATTAGGTACCCTAAAAATAGTAATCTTATACAAAAGCAGGTGTTTATTCTCATGAAAGAAGAATGAACAGAGATGACATTTTTGCCCAGCAAGTCTGTCTGTCTTTGACAAGGTGACAGGGAGAGATTTTTTTCTTCAGTTGCAGTAAACCTACTGAAGGTTTCTACTTCAATGGTGTCAGGATGTGTTTATACACACACCCACTCTCTTAGGTACCAGTGCACCCTAATACTTCCATCAGTGCTATGAGTATGGCTGCAACCAAACCTCAAGCCTAAGCAAGAGCTGAAAACTAAACTGGCCAGAAGTTGAAATATGGGTTATTCCTGCTAGAACAGCTCCATGACTGTCTTCTCACCAGCTTTTGCACGCCACTACCAACCCAGATGTTAGGCAAAGTATAACATTCACCTAAGATTTTTCTTTTAAATGAATGGCAGGACAAAATGTGGAGAGAAGGGCAAGCTGCTTACTTTCATATTCATTAGATAAACCGAAACTGACCTTGTGGGAGAGTAGAGAATAAAGAAGGTTTCCCGAGTGAGGTGTTTGGCATGGTATGATTTTCCTTATGCATCTGTTAAGCAGCTGACAGGACTGCCTTGTGGCCCAGGTGCTGACTAGCAGGGGAGAGAAAAGACAAGTGGTGGGGGAAGGAGGGGACACATCCAATGTTTTGCAGCACATGATTTTGAAGCAAGCATCTCTGCAGTGATGCTTCTTGTCTTGTTCTGTCAACTCCGTCACTGAAGTTGAACTGCATTTATCAACTTTGGCATTAATCTAATAAATCTAACATTCTTGGGCAAGGTAAATATTTGACAGCTCCTGTATGCTTAATTTGTCCCCATGCTTTCAAGATTTGCAGTATCCTTGTAAAATATTGTCATACAAATAGTGGGTGGAAGAGTTCATGCTGTTACAGTAAGTACAGTGAGCATTTTAAGTAAATTCCCTAAGTGTATGCACATTACAGCATACAACTATGTTTTCTGGAGTGGCTGGGATTCCATTCACCAGCCCTGGAAAAGGCATAAGCATCTAAGAGATGGAAATTAGTACAAATTGATCTCATAAGAGCAAATTTTATTTAAATTCTTGTCTGTCAGTGAGTGGTCTTGATGATTTTGTTCATGACAAGTTTGCTTTCATTAAGGGGTAAAATGCGCAGTATAATACCTATATAAAGAGCATGTTAAGCTGTTAAACGCTGATTCCACAACTAATCCAAGATTTTCTAGCTTTTGCTTTAATTTGAAGTCTGCTTGTCAGTCTTCATCTTTATTCATGGTAAATAAAACCTCTTCCCTGAAGGGATCAAGGTAAAACCATAGTATTATGTCTATTGCAATCAGCGATTTTGTAGGGATCTTGTTAAAGTTCAAGTTCTTTCCTTGCAATTGAGCAGAAATACCAATGTATGCCAAAAAAATGCTTGATCCACTGTTAAAAGGGATCAAGAAAGCTTAAAATACAGGGAAGCTGCTCAAGGCAAGTGTCAGCACCCTTTGGAAGAGGAGCTAAAGATAAAATGATAAACACCAAAGATTGTACCTGGATCTTTCCCTCAGCCCTTCCTCCAGCCAACAGTTGTTAGACCTGTAGTTATTTGAAAACGAAGGACTTTATAGCCTTGGAAAGCACAGAGAATTCACTCAGTGAGTGGATAGCAAAGAAAAATTAGGGACTCAGATGCTCTAAGGGAGGAGAGAAACGTATATTGAGGAAATATTTGTGCATCACACAAATGGATACTTGCAGTTTACACTCCACAACCCTTTGTATGTCCATTATCAATGGGATTGTGAGAACCTGAATATGCTGAAGAAACCAAACCTCCATGAATATCCTGTCACCAGGTCACCTTCCAGAGTGATGAGCATCAGGCATTAGTACAGAGGCAGCAGGCCAAGTGCTGCCCATGGTCATAAGCAACAGGCTGCACACCAGATTCTGTGAGAGGGGGTGGAGTAAACCCCTGAAGTGATTAGTGCTGTACCAGCCCAGAAGGGTTTGGTGGAAAGAAAAGCAGATCTGACTGAAAAACTCCATGCTTATTCAGGAGGAGGCAGCTTTTCATAATGTCATTCAGTATTCCATGATCTAATAGATGATGATGTGGGGAGGACAAACGAAGTCCATTGTAACAGGAGTAAGAAAGCCACATAAGAACAAAAAGAATATAATTTTGGGGAAAGAAACTGCCCTACACAAGTGGCTGAGCATCAAACTATGTGGGATTAACTGATCTCCAAGCTCATTTAGGCACAAAAGAGTCTGGTGAAATCTGATAATGAGCTCTGTCTGAAACATGCTGCCTTAATGGCAAAACATTGATTGATTCTCATTTAGTATTTTTTCTGGACTGTGACATATCTGACATGGCCCAGATTTTTAATTTTGGTGTCTCTTCTTGATGGTTCGTTTTTATGTCTATGGCCCCTATAACATAGGAGTTTTGTCAGGTAGGAGTGGAAGACCATCCAACAAGTTTTTCAGCTATATATTGAGATCATACATTACATGACATAAGTGCTGCTTTCATGTTTGCACAAATGTAGTTTCCTTTTGTTGGAAGTGCAGTAAGAGAGTAGAACTGCCGTAAGGACCAACAGATGATGTAAAGTAATTGGCAAAAAAATAAATTACTCCAATACTTAGGAATTTTTGTGTTAACTCTTTTCATAAAATAGGGAAATACAATGCTCTAAATGTTGCATTCTGGTTATGTAGTGATCTGTTGCTGATCTACAGTGCTTCATTATTAAAGTAATCTGTCTCTTTTTATCTGCTTAATTATCCATTTTCCTCTGTCCTGACTGTAAGAATCTGGATTTTTGCAGTACTAAGATTGAGGATTTACCCTGTGCCAAATAGTGATCCATCCACAGAGACAGGGATAGAAATTCTTGGGTTTATTCCATGGTTATTGGTTTAGAATTGGGATTATGAAAACTGCTCTTCTTTCCTAAAGACCACTCAGTTCTAGGAATAACTCTTTTTCTGAAATCTTCCCTATGAAAGGATGTTCATGTGCTAATTGCACATAATATCCCTGTTGCTTTTGCTTGGGTGTCATTTCTTTGTCCTGCTTTGGTTCCCTCTGAATTTTGAGCAGAGCTCTCAGGGGATAAGCGTACTGGAGATCACCATGGCAACACTCTGAAAAATGCACACTGCAGGCGCCAGGATTTGCTGCTGCGTCCCTGAGAGAGCTCTGCTGATCTGTGGACTTGCAGACTTACTCAGGAGTAAGAGAGGAGGAGTCAGTGTCTGAGAGCTGCTCGTACAGTGCCTATTAAAAATGTTTCCTATGTAAATTAAGGAACTTTGGATATTGTTTGCTGATGCACAGCACTAACATCCAGCATTTTCATAGCCTACTGCTGAGATTTCCCTTAGCAGAAAAACCTTCTTTTTTTATTCCACTTAATTCTCATATTAGGCTCTTAGGTCTTAGCTCTCCACATTTTCAGTCAGGACTAATGTGGGACCCATTGCAAAGGCAAAGTTGTTATCTTGATAAAAGATGGTTGTTTTGATAAACATGTCATAAAGATTATAATGCAGAATTTGAAAGAGGAGAGAGCTTGTATCCCTGCTGTTTCTAAAATGAAAGGTAAGGAAAAAAACAAACATTCAAGGAAGAATTATTTTATAGATGAGTGTTTCATGGCAGTGGCTAGGAGAGAATGGCTTCTCTCTAGCCGTAGGAAATTACTGGATAAAAGTGTATTGCCTTCCAAGATAAGAATTAGAGGCTGTAGGTTGTATTCTGACAGTGTAAGTGTGGCATTGGAGTTGTGTTTTGTATTACTGAAGTAAGAAGTGCACCACATCCCAGTACCTGGATGGCACTACACTTCAAGTTATTGCATGGGGAGCACTAAGCCCATGAGAACAAAAATTCATGAACAAGCAGGATGCAGAGCAGGGATACTCAAACTGGTTGGCAAGGAATGTTTAGGAGAAAAACGTATTTAAAACTTTGATTTATAGGGGTTTTCCAGTCCCATTTGTGGATGCATAGAGGTCAGTACCTCTGTTAAACTGAGGGGAGCTCATATACCCACTCTGAAAATGGGTTACACATTTTCTGTTCATCACTGGGGAAAATGCACAAGGTGTTCCTGCACCAGGAGCCAGATCACCCACACAATCAGTGCCCTGAAGTCAGCTTTCCTTCAGTCTGTTCCTGTAAATGTAGAAGTGTTTCTTTTACAGCTCTGAATCAAAGAGCTCCACTTCAGGCTAAGGCATCAGGTAGCAAAGCATCAGAGGGGGGTGCAGATGCTTTTAACAGCCCTAATTGAAATTTCCCAATTCCAAAAAAAATGTTCCCACTACAGAGCTACAGTGCAAATACCACAGCATCACCCATGTGCTCCTGTGCTCTGCTCCCACAGCCAAGGGTGTGTGTTTCTTTTTGAGTGTAGGTGGCCCTGGCATCTAAGTGCAGAGACCTCCACTGCTGTGTTCAAGTGCTTGATATCTGGATTGTGTTTCTACTGGAGATAAGTATAATAATGTTTAGTCTGTGCTCCCCAGACAGGCTTGAGCTTGAGAAAAAGAGCAAAGCTGTGGAGTGCTGACAAGGTCAAAGTAAATCATATTCTGTGAAATCCAGATTTTTGGGGAATTTGGAGGGTAACAAAAGACAAAACTAATGGTATACATAGTCAGAAGCTACAAGAATGGCACTTTGGTAGTCACAAATGTGTCTTAGGAATGCTAATTTTTTGTTATTAGAGGGCTCAGAATGGCTTTTGTTCAACATGTAACTGTTAACATTAAATTGGTCAATTTCTTTCTAAGGGAAATTAATTAAATTAACTCTGAAAGAAAAAGTTGTATTTTAAGTAATGCCATATATTTTAATCCATTTTTAGAGAGTAGAGCTTCAGCCAATCGAGAGGTGTTGAAACATTCCTGTAAATGGTGACAGAGTCCAGCAGTCTTTAAGACTGACTAAAGAAATAGTTCAAGGGTTATTTTAATTTCCTGTTTGTCTATTTAAATGTAATATTTAAAAAACAGAACTGAAAAGCGTATTTGTGCGTTTTGGAAGAGTCACATTCCCAAGATTTCATCAAGATAAAAAGTTTTTAAACTTAGTGTTTTAAAAAAGCACTTACTGGGGATGATGTGGCTATAAGCAACCCCTGAACACCAAATGCAGTTGACAGGGATGCTATAAGTAAAAAAATCTTGTACCTGCATCCTGTCTTTAACTGTAACTCTAAGAGGAAAATGTGGAGGTTATGCGGGTCACCACTCTGCCAGAATATTTAGTGTAAACAGGATAAAACAACTGGGAGCTCACGGAATCTCAGTATGAACAAAGTTTTAAGAAATGCTGACTTCCTATTACAACTTCTAGCATCAGCATTAATTGAACCCTGTGTACTTATCTTCCTTTGCCCTTCTCACTAAAATTAGATTGCATACATTTTTGCACAAGTTAATGGCACGGTTATTTACTGCTTACCTCTACTAGGCAGAAAAAAAGCCAGTAGAAAACCAGCGGGCTCATTTCATGTCTAAAACACAATTCTTAGAATAATGGTGAGACTGTGGATACTTGCAAGTTTCTCATGGACGAGAAAGTGAGATGTTTAGCTCAGAGAGGCTTCTGATTCCTTTCCTGTGCTGATATGTATAGCTCTCTCAACATGTGCAATCCGTGATTCTGTCAGTTCCTGAGGGCAGAGAAAGGAGGTCAAAAAGGTCTGCAGAGCCTTTCCCAGAAAAGCATGTTTTGGTGCTAACCAAGATTAATACCCAGTATTGCCTGTTGCAAGTCTGTTTGTTCCTAAAAATGTAAATGTCTTATCCTTGAGGTTCTTGCACTAACTTATTATTTGAATATGTCTTGACTTTGATGTGGAAAAGCAATTTCTGCCATGCATAAAGTGTTATTGAGAAAAATACATTTTACTGCTCATATTGTATAAAAATTCTTCAATTCAACCCTATTTCACTACCTCAGCCCTGTTATTTCTAATGTTTCTTTAACCTAGAAAATCCAGGCCTTGAAGAGAATGATGCAGTAGGCAACACTTTTAATCAGTAGAGGAAATATGAAACAGCAGGGAATTAATTTCCAGCTGTGCAAACAAGGGGAAAAAAATGGAAAAATGAAAGCTGGTAGTTTTAAAAACTTCTTTCTCCTTAGATTGGTCTTACACATGGGGCTCTTAAGGTGCCACAGTTTCATACTTACCAATAATTGTTTCCTAATTCTGCTCCATTTCTGCAGTAGTATAAGATGTTGAGCTCCATGCAGACAGTCAATTTTCAAGATCCCATGTGGACAACAGAAGCCAGTGTGCTGTTAGTAATCTGCTAAAAGGATAGTTTTCCTCTTGTATCAATGTTTAATTGTGTGGAATCTCAAATCTTAATGGTGCCTGCATGGTTTAAATACCATTAGCATCGAGGTGTGCCAGTGGAGGTGGGAGGGCCATTCCTTTGAACAGGAAGCTAGCTTCTCTTAATTAGTCCAGATCATTGCTGAGTGGGGAAAAAGAACTTTACCAAAATCATTTCAGGAGTAGAACTGGACACTTTCTTGTAGTAGCTGTTCATTTATACTGGGGTGTTATTAAATGGCGTGGAAATGGAGTGTGTGTTTGGGGAAGGCTTGTGCTGAGGGTGTTTCAAAAGGGACAAGGGACATGGCATTTGCTAGTCAGTCATGAGCAAGCTGGGTTTGCCAATGTATTGACCTTGGGCTGTGTCTGTCTGTGTTCTGGATCCCACTTGGGCCCTTGGGTCTTATCACAAGATAAAAATAGTGGTTTTCTGAAGGTGCCTAGCCCAGGGACAGAGTGAAGGCCAGCATCCTTCAGCACAGAGCTGAAGCCAGGGCTGCAACAGCTTCCAGCTTTTCTTTTCCTTTTTTTTTCCCCACAGCATGGGGTACAAAAAATGAAAAATCTTACATATTTGTGCTCAGTGTACAAGGAAGAAGGTCATTAGAGGGGGCTTGCCCTTGGAGGCAATGAAAGCATAGGGTCAGTCAGTGGTTTTTTGGATAGCCAAGGGTGGGAAAGACAGGTGGAGCATCTGTGCTCTGGGTCAGGGAGGTTATTGGAAACAAGGAAACAGCATTCAAAATGCAGCTTACCTGGAGTTCTGTGTCCAGCTCTGAGGTTTACAGTACAGACATGGAACCATTAGAACAGGTCCAGAGGAGGGCCACAGAAATGGTCAGAGGACTGGAAAGACAGGCTGATGAAGTTGGGACTGTTCAGCCTGAAGGAGAGAAGGCTCCAGGGCCATTTTATCAAGAGGGGTCATAAGAAAGACAGAGAAAAACATTTTATCATGTAGTGACAGGACAAGGGGAAACAGTTTTAAAGTGAAAGAAGGTAAGTTTAGATTGGGTATATGAAAAAGAGATCTTTTCCTGGGAGTGGTGAGGCTGAAACAGGTTGGCCAGAGGAGCTGTGGATCCTCCATCCCTGGAAGAGCTCTAGACCATGCTGAATGAGGCTTTGAGCAGCACGGTCCATTGGATCATGTCTCCACCCATGGCAGGAGGAATGGACTAGGTGGTCTTCAAAGCTCCCTTCCAACCCAGACCAATCAGTGATTTCATAAATCTGGCATCCTGTCAAAATAAAAAGCATTAGAAGAGATTTTTAGCACTGCCAGGTTTAGTATAAAAGTTTCAATGCAATTAGGCAAGCTTAAAAAGGCTTTTGAAGAATGACTTACCAGAGTAGGCTAAACTAATACTCAGACTCTTTCAGACATGCCAGGAACAAAAAGCTCAGTGTAGGGCCAACTGGTGGCTGGGATTTGAAAGGGTGCTCAGATAGGATGGGGGCCTTACAAACATTTCATTCATTCTTGCTGCATCCTGTTCCCTCTGGAAGAGGTCAGGGGTTTTTTGCAGTGAAGTCCTTTGGGTGGCTGGGACAGGGAAGCACTGGCACAGCCTGCTTGAAAACCTCAGTGGGAAGTGACCATGTGATAGATCTCGTGTCTATACAGAAAAAAAAGGTTAGTTAACATACACAAAAATAAATGTATCCAGCATTGCGCAGAAGACCTAAGACCCTTACTTCCCTCTGCTGTTCACTGGGCTCTGTTATCAAGGCTTCACTATGCAGGAATATCATTTTGCAAGTAATGGTCAAGTCCCAATTAAGAAGTGACTTATTTCTATGTTATCATGCTGTTTTATTCATGTTTTATTTATTATTCACTGTCCTCTTTCTTCTTACTCTGTTTTCCATTAAGAAACTAGAATAACTTAGAGACAAGTAACTTAGAGACAGTGAAAAACATCTGAAATCCTTCCATAAGAAATGGTATTTGACAATTCCCCAGTATGAAAAAGAAGCTGTGAAAGTAGCACAGTCCTGATTCCTTATTTACCTATTTGTTGTTCCAATAAACAGGACCCAGCTAAGATACAGACAATTAGGGATAGAAGGAAGCAGGTTAGAAAGCTGTTTATTTCCAGGCATCTTTTTGAAAGAAGCAGCCTTGCACGAGACCTCGCAAATGTCACTTGCTGTGGTATGAAGGGAGCTCCATACATTCGGTTCCTTCATAGCTGGATGTAGTACAGTCCTAAACTCTTGAAAGCTTCCAGTCATTAAATTTGCTAAATGACATAAAGCTTTTTTCAACAAATGGTACTCCTGCTTCAGTTAGCTGGCCAGCATCCAACCATAATAATTGCCTTCTGCCTATCTAAATTGCTCTGTTTATTTAATTGGACAAGGTCATATGTCAAAAGATGTGTTGGATAGGGTTGGTGATGCTAGGACAATAGGTATTATGTCACCCAATTCATTCAGCATGGATCATAGGGATTTTGTGCAAATCACTCTGAAGCTTGCAAAGGACTTCATAAATCAAATAGCAGTTCTAGTTAGTTGAAATAAAACATTATTAATAAAAGGGCTGATCCCTGTCAGGCTACCTAGATCCCTGTGGGAATTTTATATTAATATTGATATAGGACTCGACAATGTGTAAGAGAGTCCTGACTTGTACTAGAAATGAAGTCTATCCACATGCATCTACAACAGGTTTGGGCCCATCCCATAGGGACGCAGTGATGGAAGGGTAAAGGATCATTGATTCATCTAGACAAAGGTAGTTGGCTCTTTCAAGAGTTTTTTTCCTCTCACACTTCTGCTTAGAGGCTAATACAAACCTTAATAAAATGTTACATTTGTGTCACTGTAAAATACCTGGTGCATTTCCTCAAGCTCTGTGAGTTGTGCTTGCTTTGCAAAGGGACCAGGGCTGCAGATGTTGGATTGGGACCTCTGTGTTTCTGGTGCCTGGCACAGTGAAATCAGCTGTGCAGCACAATGTGTGGCAGACTGCTTTGTCAGTGGTCCTAGACGGGAAGGAAATGAGAAAGACATTACAAGTTCAGGAACTTTGTCAAAAAAGCAAACACCAGTCTTGCTGAGCAGCTATTTCTAACGGAGTTAAACAAACATCTGTTTGTTTAACCACCTAATGGAGACTGATCTGTTTTTTCCAGGTGTATTCAGATGGAGCAGTGGTCTCTGAAATCAGTGCTGTAGCTGGCTTGTTGAGGTTTTTATTCTTGGGTGTATGGAGGTAGGGACCTGTCCCCCTCCCCTAGCTCTTCCTTTGGCAGTGAGCATGCTGTACACAGTAGTGAGGATGAGCACAGTGACCTTCCTTTGCTCTTTGAATTACAGCCTCCTCAGTTTGAATACTTCCAGTCCTTTATTATTAAACCACTGCCTCTCTTGCTGAAGGCACTCTACAGTGCAAGTAGGGACAGTTTAAATTTTTTGCCAGAAAGTGAGAGGGACTTCATAAATGTCTGGAGTATTTGAATCCCACCAGTGTTACTAACTTTAGCATCAGGGGTCAATTATTTCAAAGTAACAGATGCACCCAACACAGGCAATTCTTATCCCCATTCAACTCTGTAGACAATTTCCCTATAGCTCTGTGTTCTGGGTGGTTGCACTGGGCTGTGGGATGTCCCAGAGGTTGGGACAGTTTCTCTAGAGAGCAAAAAAGTAAATTCCTTACACTTACCATGTTCTCATTTCATGCTTTTCTGCAAATCTTTGTACACTTTTAATGCTTTTACTTTTCAAAGGCTTGTCTGAATTCCCAAGTTGGTTTAATGTTACTGAATGGTTATATCAATTTAGCTGAATACTCGCTTGATTTCAGCTTAACTGTGTCTAAATAAATATTTATATTCAGTCTAAACAAATCTAAATGTTAAGTATTGGCTTTAAAGTATTCAAGTGCCTTATCTCAAAATCTTGTTTAAAGAACAGATGAGTCAAATAAGTATCGGTAAAGTTGAAACTTCAGCAAGCATGCTCATCTAATTATACTTTTACAGACTGCTACACATCACACCACAGGAAAAGCAGTGCAAATCTATGAACATTGAGGCAAAACATGTTCGGTTTTTTTTGGTTTTTTTGTTTTTTTTTTTTTTTCCTAGAGGTGGTAGATCAGTGCTTTCATAAAATCAGTGGGTGAAACTACATAAGAATTTCTTGTCATTTTGTTTACAGAGGGTGCTTTCAAACATCAAGTTAGCAGGAAGGGTAGGATGGCTGCCATATGCTGAGCAGTGTAGCCTAATTTTCCCTACTGCACAGCCATAGTTCTTTCTAAAAGCGTGGAAGTAGTGTTCTTGCATGCCCTTTATAATGGCCTTGTGTGGTCAGAGCTGAGGCCAAGAGGCTGCTGTTGTAAACCCTTGTGGTGATGGAGGCCAGAATGAGAGGCACAGTCCTGGCTCCATCTTCCTCCCTGTAAGGTAAAACTGGAGGTGGTGCTAAACTTCAGACTTCTCCTCGTTTCTGTAAGCAGGGACCAACCAAAGGGGAGTGGTTGCCCTTTATAGACACTCCTGTTGGAAAGCAAACTGGAAAGACACATTTCTGTCTGAAATGCTTGTGATTTTTCTGCCTGAAGATATTTACCCAAAACTTTAGTGTAATGCTGCAGCTGATTTTAGCAGTGTGCTGGAGCTCTCTGGGTGCTTGGTTTGGTTTTTTGGATCTTGCCACGAGTTCTCATTTTATGCAACATTTTGCACCCATGTGTGTCACATCCTTTGCAAAGGAATGAAATCACTGTACTCCAGTACTCTGCCTGGAGACTGTAGCTCAGCTTCATGGTGCAGTAGCCTCCTTGCTCTAGCTCTTGGTGAGTTGCTGTTCCTTGACTTCTCAGAGCAAGCGAACAATTATTTCAGAGATACTCAAAGAATTATCCTCATAGTCTCAGATATCCTTATATTTCAGTACTTCATAGCTAATTTCTTAATCTCTCTGCCAGTTACAGTTCATGCCTGCCCATCAAACAAATGGAGAATAGTAGGGGTTGAGTTTCATGCTGGCTTTTCTTTATGTCATCATTCTAGTACTGCAGAAAGCTAGTGAGAAATCTGTGTTCAGATGCTCGTGTGCAACTTCTGTTGTTTCCTGTGGCATATGTTGCATAATTATTTGATGGTAGATTGTATTAAAAACTCATCTGCAAAGCACACAGTAACATATACAAGTCATTTGTGCCTTGGAGTGATGCTTCCTTGGGTGTGACTCCACAGGCTCTGTAAAATGTGCAGTGAAAACTGTTGAAAAGTTCTGTCCTCTCAGACTGGTTTCCTGCTTTGTTTTGGAAGGGCAAAGTATGAAACAGGGAAGTTTCCAGTGCTTCAAAGGTCTCCTGTGCCCAGCATGTTCTAGCCTCACAGAAGCTCACAGAACTTCACCTTCTGGGAGCCTCCATGGTTTCCCTACAGCCATGAGCTCGATGGTAGGCGTGTTTAAAGCTTGGAGATACAATGTTCCAATGGCAGTCAGAAACGCACAGAGTATCAGCTTCCCAGTGTCTTTAGAAATTCCCATTGAGAAGCATGGGCTGAGCAGAATTAATCTTGTGCTGGCACTCTGTGGTGGCTCCAGATCCCTGGTGCAGCCTGCCCAGGACACGCAGCACAAACAGGCAAGTGCCCCTCTGCAGGGATGGGACTGACAATGCTTCGCATGGCACATTTCCATTAATTGGATGCTATTACTACCTGATACATAGGTCATTGCTCCTAATTAATTAAGGGCCAGGAAGGTACTTAGCACTTTACAAGACACAAATGAAGACAGATATCCACTTGGGAAATTAAAATATACCAGTTTGAGCATTTTATATAAGACCAGATCAACTATAAAAATCTGATATCCAGACAGACCCTAATAAACCTGATGAAAGCCTGGTAAATTAGATCAGCTTAAAGCTAACAAAATGTGATAGAAATGTTCTAAGTTGTCTGTAGAAATGCTTTCAGGCAGAAGGATTAGCACAAAGTATATTTTTACAAGGATTAGGGAGAATATTTTACAGGATAAACTAGCCCATAAAATTGTTCCTTTTTACTTGAGTCTGTAGATGGGCTTCTCTTGCAAAATATGCAGCTTGAACAAAAACTTGCAGTTTTCAGCTACTGCAATAGTAGTTTGTTCTTTTCTGACACACCATGCATAATTTGGAAGTGCTCCTGGAACAACTGAGCGATGCATTCTGGTTCCTTGGAAATAAGACTAGCCAAATAATTGTTTTAGAACATATATATGAAATACTGGAATTCTGACTGCCTTTCAGTTGTTTGGGCAGGAATGCAGGTTATGTTTTCAATGACATCATGCTCTCAGGCATATTTCCTATTATCCTTACACGTCAGCACAATAAACTTTGTCTTAATATACCCCTATAAATTTTCATTTTATTTGCTTTTAAACAGTTGAAAGTGTTTATATATGGTGATTGTGTTTGAAGACTTTCCTCGATATATATTCTCCAATAGAAAGTGTAGGCTGTGTTTGAATTTAGAGTTTATCTACTGTACAAAATTTCTAAATACATGGGGCAGCTACTGTAAATTCAAATTTGAAATATATATGCCAAAGTACCTAATGTACAAAGCAATCATAAAATATACTTGGCTTAGACCTTTTAACCACATCACTGGGTGCTGTAAAAGAAACATTTAGCCTAAGAGCTCAGAAGATGCATGATGAAAGCTGCCCTACAGAATTCATTGGAGGTTGCCTGATAATTAGTCTTGTGGGATGAAACTGGTCATGCAAGGAGGAGGATTTACACTGCTCTCTATTTCCCTCATATAGTGTAGCTGGCCCTTATTGGCTCTGCTAACTCCTGTATCCAAATTCACTTAGCAGTGAGAAGAAAAATACTCCCACCAGCTGCTGAGCAGCCTTGCAGTGACCTCTCCATCCTAGTACAAACACATAGAAGAAACTCTTCCTTCAATGAGAATTACACTGAGCTCTGCAGCAGCAGTTTTGGTTGAGACCTCTTGTCCACTTGTTAGCATTGGCTGTTTCACAATGCATACTTTTGAATTCATTCAAACATCAAAACACAACGGGGTCTGGAAGTGGGATCACCATAGGCAGGACTTTGGGTGAAGCGAATGCTGTGCCCAACTTCTCCTGCAGCTCCTCTGCTAAGTAGCAAGAGTTTGCATGGCTTTACTCATGGATTTGCATCTTTTGTAGTGGGTTTTTTTCACAGGGATGCCTTGGCAGCATCTATTTAAGCATTAGGTTAAGGATACACTGTGCTGCCAGAAGTTTGGAAATTGCTGCTCCTTTGTTTGAGCATGGTTAGCCCAGCTCCTCAGTCAAAGGCCAAGGGTTTAGAGTTAGCAGTTCTTAGGAAGAGTTCTTAGGAAGAGTCAGCTCTGAGTGTTAGAAAACTGAAACCAGATGCTCTATGCACAACAGAAACAAGAGGGTTTTTTCCTTTCCTTTGTCTTTTTAAAGATACATTTCTGAATCTTGCAGTTGTTTTAGGTTAAAATACTATTTGAGAATGGTTTGATCATGCAAAGAGCAAGCAGATAAATAAATCCTTCAACCAGTGGGTTGTTAATAGTAGGAGTGGAAGGGCCAGTCTGCTTGTCCGTTACTATTTACTTCCATGTATCTCAAATTGCATCCTCTGATTGCATCCTCTCAAATTGCATCCTCTTTAGAAACATGACTTTGGGTTCTCGAAAGCCATTGAGGAAACAAGAGAAGATTGTAAATCTGGGACCAGTAATTATACAGACAAATCGTGAGAGTTCTATGATATTTTTGGGGTGGAAAGGATCATTCATGTATCTGTACTTACTGGGCAGCAGCATTTCCAAGCAAAAATTGCAGTCTGTAGGAGTGGAAAGCCCTGTTCAGTGCTTAATGGGGACTCATGGGAAAAATGGAGTGGCTTTTTACCAGGACCTCTAGTGACAGGATAAGGACCATGGTTTTAAACTGAAAGAGGATAGATTTAGATTAGACATAAGAATTAAATTCTTCATGATGAGGCTGGTGAGAAGTAGGAATAGGTTACCCAGAGAGGTTGTGGATGTCCCATCCATGGAAGTATTCAAGGCCAGACTGGAAGGGGTTTAAGCAGCCTGGTCTATTGCAAGGTGTCCCTGCTCAGAGCAGGGAAGTTGGGCTAGATGATCTTTGAAAGGGTCTTCCATCTCAAACCATTCTATGATTCTCAGTAAGTTTGTAAATCACCTACATCCTCCGAGAGCCCCCAAGGCAGGCCATGACAGGTCCTGGCCCAGCTGGCAAGTTCACATGGAGTGGGTTCAGAGCCCACCTGTGACAATTGACTGCTTTTATTTGTGTCTGTCACACGTGTGTGAGAGCTGCTCTGTGGAGATTGCAGTCTTGTGCTCAGCATGACTAATGACTTGTAATTTTAAAGGAAGGGCCTCTGTTTTGGAGGGGTTAGGCAGAGACTGGTGTGAAATAGGCAGCAATACACTTTAATCATGCACTGTATCATGCCCCTATTTTGAAATAAGTGTTCCTGTGTTGGACACCTCTGAAACAGGGAAAACACATTTTATGACTGTGTTATGGATCCATAAAAGGAGACTTTACAACTCTTTCACTGACAGGCCCTTAAGTAGATAGACACAGGTGGGTGCTGCTGTCACCTTCATGCAAATTACTGGTTAACTAGCTATATAAGTTTGGAGGGAAATACAATGGGAGTACACAGAAGTGCACAGAGTGTCTGTCCAGACAGGAGCTGGGGCCACTCCATTCATTCATTCATTCATTCATTCATTCATTCAGATGAGCCTTGTGTGTTTATTAAAACAAAAACAAAATAACAACAGCAACAAAACACCAGGAAAAGCTAAACACAAGTGAAAATGCTGCAATTATCTTTTTTTCACTTGTGGCAGCCAAAAACCACAATAGGTAAATGAGTAAGTACAATCAAATGTGACTTGGAACATGCAGCCTGCTCCATATTTGTCCTTAACCCTTTATACTGTGTATAGTGTTTATTTTAGTGTGTTCAATTTCCTGCAGGCACCTTTCTTATGGATTCTATTCTACTCATATCCCCTTAAAAGCCTTACCAAATATTTACCACGTGCCCTTTCTTGCTATGCCTCTGCTTCTCCAAGCTGTTTCTGCCCTGCTGTCATGTGTGTCCCCATCTTGTCCCATCTCCATTCTCAGCTGCAGGAGTTGTCTGCCTGTGAGCACAAGCACAAGTTTGTTGTTTCTGCTGGGTGGCTCCATCTGCATCAGCTCATCTTCATGGCTGCCTGAGGCAGGACTCCAGTTCATCAGCACCATCTCTTCTGCACATTCATTCCTCCCTCTCCCCAGGCTGGAGTGAGCTCTGAGTATGGAGGGTATCAGCAGGTGCCACCAAGTTAAGCATTGGGTCTCACTGCATTTTTCTTGCTTCTGAGAGAGCAGTAGGAAACAAAAGAGAAGGAAAAAGCAGTCAAGAAACAAAAGAGGTGTTTCCAGGTGAGGTTTGAAAAGAGGTAGGAAGTCAATAAGGCAGTGAGTATGTCTGAGATCCCCATTGAGATCTGAAAATCACTTGAGGTTCCTGTTCCTTTATTTCTCCCCCGCTTTTTTTTTCTTCTACCTCCTACTTTGTAATCGGAGACTTTACACATGAGTATTCAGGCTGTTGTAGCAGCAACTGTAAGAGAGGAAAACTTGGAGGCTGTGCCTAAGAAAAAAGAAAATACGGTGGTAGGAGGAGGAGCTGTAAGAAGATGAGAAAAGATGTGTAACGCAAGAAAAATAAAAGGGCTTTTTAAAAGCTGTCATGAACATTAATTTGAAGGATAGAGAGAAAAAAACTCACTTTAATCTCAGAGTGATCAAAATCAGCAACACCAACGTGAGGATACAAATGGTCCAAATGAAAGTTTAAAAGATTTCAAGCAAGACAAGCCAGATAAACACCTGTGATTTATCTCCAGTAGCAGAAGCCAGGAAAATTCTCTATTCCTCCTCTGTGTGTTTCTTAGCTCCTGACAATCAATAAACTTTCCATTTTAAGAGTTTTCCCCATCTACCCCTCTCTCTTTGTGGCTTGCATTATCAGCTGACTGAGTACAATGTATATTGTAGTACTCTATTGACTGTGGTCAATAGCTTCCCATTTTCACAGAGCTTTTGTCCCATGTCTCAGTAGTCCTGGATGAATCACTGGCACAGACAGATAAATACATGAAAATTAAGAATGCAGGGATCTGTTAAACCAAATACAAAAACAAAATAAAGAGAAACAGAAGAGTAGGAAGACAGCATGGTGATGAGACAAGGAATCACCCAGCAGACATACTACCAAGTGAGAGGTAGAATTGGAAGAAAAGAATTTTTTTTCATTACTCACCATATTTGCATCTAATTAATTTATAGGTCAAAATTTATTTACTCCACTGATTTATAGGATCAATTTCATATGGCATTATCTTTGCAGTTTATACATGATGCTTCTATTAAGCCCTATGACACTGTAATATAACAGGAAGACAAAAATGTTGGCTCTGCGTCATGCCAAAGTTCTGCATAGCTTTAAATGTCTGTGTGCTGTTCTGTACAGTTGTATCTTAGTGAGGAAATCCTGGCTCTTTGCAGCTCCCCTCTGGCTGTGCTCATGTCAGCAAGGGGTACATGCAGGTTCAGGCTGCTCACACAGGGGCTGGGGCTGTTGCAAAGGCTGCAGCTGCCCTGGACATCACAGCGTGGTTTGGGGCTTCTGCTTTGGGGGGGACAGCGAGACCGAGCGCCTGCCTGTGAGCTCCCTGTTTGAATTCATACATGCTGGAAATGTCCTTTTGACTTGAGTATTTCTTTGTGCATGTGATAAATGGTTAATTACAAGGTTAATTACACAGACGAGCTGGTTCTGGCAAGGAAGGAGCCAGAATACTTTGTGTTTGTTTCCACATGGTTGTGCTCAGATTCCCCCACGCTGGAAGAAAATCCGCCTCCTTTCTGGTTTCTTCCAGGGGAAGTCCAAAACCAGTCCTTGAAGATGACCTTATAGCACTGAAAACAAGCAGTTCCTTGTTGTAGCATGGAGCTGGTGACACAGAGTCTCCTTTTACTATCAGTATAAATGCATTTTTTTCCTTGTGCTGTAATACCCTTATTGGTGCAAGGAAAGCCTGCAAATCAGCACTATCCTAACTCCCTGGACTTTCCCTCCCATGCTCCAGACTCTCATTTTCTGCACGTTCACCAGCTAAGAGAAAAGAATATTTTCTTCCTGGGTTGCAGAAGGGATAAAATAACCTGGGGCTTACATGGAGCTGGTGAGTGGGCATGAGGTATCCCTGCTTTCTGCTGGGCTTCTGTGGCTGCTGGGCTTCTGTAGTATGGTGGTTGCTACAGGAAGTCATACCCCCTTGAAGCTCAGGCAGCTGCAGCAGCCAAATCATGTTTAGCCATTTGCAGGATCAGGTAGGGTAAAGTGTAAGTGGCTTTGGGAGTGCCTGGAGTGGCCTGTGGCCCTGTGCTGACTGCAGGCTGATTCAGCTGGCTGTTAGTCCATAGGGTGTCATTGGGATTAGTGCTCAATGAGATTGTAGGTAAAAATACAATTGTACGTTTTGTTCATTAGGAGATCTCATGGCTTCAACAAAATCACGAAGCAGGTCAAAGAGGAGATTCAGTGGGTTCAGATTCCTGACAAGTCAGCTGCTTGCTATGGAACACGTCACTCAGCTGCTTTTCTTACTGATCAACTGCATCTTTGTAACACTTGAGCAAGTGAGGCCTCATTGAAATGAGAGCTTCATTGCAACTGAGAGAATGGAGAAAAGATGGAGGGATGAATGCAGAGGCCCAAACTGAATGGGAGGTGTGGTCCAGGAAGGCATGAAAGCAGGTCTGCTTCTGCAGTGTTTCTCTTCTCTGTGTGTGCTCCTGCCTGCATTACTGGGGCTGGAATGTGAATGTGCAACCTCTGAACTGGGATGGTAATATGAGCACTTGTCTTCATAATAAAAAATAGGATTTGAAGAGACCTTTCTGGCATAAGCTAACCTTGTCTCAGAATGGTTTATAATCTGTAATTGCTGGTAGTGAATGCTGTCAAATGAGGTCTCTCCACAGAAGCTGTTTTTTATTGAATTTTTTTTAAGCTGCTTGGCACCATAAAATCTTGAAAGTATTTTCATTTAAAAAAATTTATTTTGATTTCTAAGCCCAGCCAAAAAACCTGTCCTTGGACTATGGCAGAATCTATGGTGTAAAAGATTTTCAAAATCAAAACATTGCCAAGTCTCACTGAAATTAACCAGGGAATTCATTCGAGTCTCTGCTTCCAAGAGTGCATATAAATCTGCCAAGTGCTACTCTTCTCTTTTGTTTACCTGCTGATGTTGCAGAAACAGGACATTATTGGAAACCCATTTTGCTGTTTGAAATAGCAAAAATTTTTAAGTATGCATTTTCTAAGTCCTCATTACCTGCTGTTAATGCTCTTTTGAGTGACTCCTAGTTGAAAAATTAAGGCTCACATGGCTCCATCTTGCTCTGAATTTGGATATGGATCAGAATATTAAATACTTTAAAGTTCAGGTGTACATGGATGAAAGGTTTTGATTCCAACTACTAATCGTGTTATTAATTTAGCTTGAAGCTAATAACATAATTATTAATATGAATTCTGAATTTTCCAGCTGTTTGCCTCTCTTAAACTTTTAACACAATCCTGCCAATTTTGCACAAAGTTCATGAGAGTCCCTGTCATAAGTATGCTGGGATGCTGATGGATGTAGAACCTACTGTAAAAGGCAGTTGTGTTCTTTATCTGTTAAAACAATTGCAATGTCTGGAGAAACCTTTTCTAAGGTGGGACAAGAAAACATTTCTGTTTAACCTGGTGGCATGCAGCAATAGTGTTTTACTGTACTTGCCATGGATACTAGAGCTGGATGAGATACCCTGTTTAATCTCCTTCCTACCCCTTTGAAGCCTGTGAGAAAGATTTGGTGATCTTTGGAAAATAATTGGTGGTTCAGGTTCCCAAAACTCATTTTTTTAAACTTGTGTGAAGGTGGATAAGGATGTAAGCAAAAATTTAAAAAAATTTGGATCATCTTGCTCATACAACATTTCCTCATCCTTTCAAATACATCCCTTTGCTCTTGATCTCCCAGCTCACCCAGCTGTAGGATGCCACAGTGTCCACTTGGGTTAAAGGGTTATCTCAGACAGAGAGTTATCTAGATCTTTTTGCTGCTGATATCTCAGATCTTCTGAAAGATGAGAATTTCCAGAGTGATGGAAGCATCTTCTTCCTCATGCCCCTTTCCCAGGGGAAGCCTGCACTGCATTCCCTCCTCTCCCAGACACTGCTGGCCTCTGCTGATGATGTAGGCACAAGACATAGATTCACTCCCCTTTGGACCAAAGCACAACATATTCTTGACAGGTGAAACCATGGTTTAGGTATATTGGGTTTGCATAGCAAGGATTTGGTGATGGGGACTGCAAGGGTGTTTTCTGTGAGAAGCTGCCAGAAGCTGCCCCCATCCATGTCCAACAGAGCCAATGCCAGCCGGCTCCAACACTCCCCGGTCAGGGCCAAACTGCTCAGGGATAACAGGTTTAACAGGGAAAAACGGCTGTGCAGCAGAAGAAAGGAGAGAGCAGTAAAAAAAATGTGAGACAAACAACTCTTTAGACACCAAGGTCAGTGAAGGAAGATGGGGAGGCAGGAGGTGCTGCAGGCCCCAGAGCTGGGATTCCCCTGCAGCCCTGGTGCAGCCCGTGGGGAGGCAGCTGTGCCCCTGCAGCCCAGGGGGATCCATGAGGGAGCAGAGACCCACCTGCAGCCCTGGAGGAGCCCAGACCAAAGAAGAATGTGACCCTGTGGGGAGCTCATACTGGAGCAGGCTCTGGCAGGACCAGTGCCCTGTGGATAGGGGAGCCCCACTGCAGCAGGTTTGGTGGCAGGCTCTGTCACCCTGTGGGGACCTGCACTGGAGCAGTCTGTTCCTGAAGGACTGCACCCTGTGGAAGGGATCCACTCTGGAAAAGTTCATAAAGAACAGCAGCCCATGGGTAGGAATCACTTTGGAGAAGGCCATGAGGGACTGTCTCATGTGGGACAGAACACATGCTGGAGCAGGGGAAGAGTGCAACAAGGAGGGAATGGCAGAGATGTGATGAACTGACTGCAGCTGCCATTCCCCCCCTCTCTGCGCTGCTGGCAGTAAGAAAGTAGAGAGCTTGGGAGTAAAACTGAGCCCAGGAAAAACGGAGGGTGTGGGGAAAAGGTTTTTTAAAGTTTGGTTTCAGTTCTCATTATCCTTCCCTGATTTTAATTGGCAACAAATTAAAATAATTTCGCTAAGTTGCAGCTGTTTTACCTGTGACAGTAATTGATGAGTGATATCTCCCTGTCCTTATCTCAACCCCTTCTCCTTTCATCATATTTTTCTCAGCCTGTTTAGCCAGGGAATGGAGAGACAGAGGGATTTAGTGGGCACCACAGCTTATTCTTGATATAAGAAACCCAGGTTTTCAGTAACCTGAATGTGTCTTCCATTTGTTTTCCCTGGGACTGCAGGAAACAGCAAAAGAATGCACAGGGACTGAGGGTGTAGCATTCATTATCTCCTTGGCAAATCCATAATTTTCAACTAATCATTGTAACAGAACCATGTCAATATAACTATTGCACATATTAAAAAAAAGAAATCTTATATTATTGAAAATTACTAAAAAAAAAATTAAAATTTGTCGTGTGAAAACAAGCAAAACTTTTGTCTTCTACACCAGGAATAGAAATAGTAAAGTATTTGTCCATATGTTACCAGTTTACAGGCAGTTTGGCCTGATGGGATTTTTTGTTCCATATGAAGATGGTCTGTACATCTTAGCAAATTGTGTCTTGAGAGGTGAAAGGGAAGGGAAATTTCTCCTTTTGAGCAGTACAGGCTATCACAACATCTAATGAAGTGGATATTGGTTTCTCATTCTCCACAGCATGACCTCCCACAGTTTTCTGACCCACAGGTCCCATTTGCTAACAGCAAACTGTCACAGCTACAGGCATGGACACCATCACAGTCATCACTGTTCTCACTGCCTCTGCCAATTTTGGATGTGTGGCACAGTATACCAACAGAGTTGTTCCTCTCTGTCCAAAACCTTTCTTGTATGTTGCTGTGCTCTCGTGAAAAGGGTTTGAATCCTGCAGTGTTGTTTGAGGTGATTCATTCTCTGAACCAGTGAGCTCCATTGCTCATTTGTTTTAGGAAATATTAGTCAAAGTTGTAACTGAGGAAGAGTTTACTTTTACCTACAGCTCTTGCAGAAGTAGAAGCTTTGAAATCCAGACTGAAAAGCTGCTCATCCCTTGCTTCTCATACATTTTACAGTTTCTTTTTTGACTTCTTTTGAGCCCAAAACTGAAAGCTGAATTCTTTTCAATCTTTGGCACACTTAATAAAAGCTAAAAAGTTATTTAAAATGAGAGAGAAGAGAATCCTCATTCATCTTTCCCCAAATAACCATGCAGTTGGAGTGCATTCTTTGGAAATTACCTTTTTTTATGTCGCAATTTTTGTGTCTTTTTTATCAATTTTTTTTCCAATTTAAGTGTCTTGTACATCTTTTAGAGTCCTTCTGATTAAGGGAAAGGTTGCTGGGAGAACCACAGTGTTCTGCATCTCTTGCCATTAAAGCATATCTGTACCTGCCTTGCTTGGCAAAAGTGCTTGTCTCTCGACCAGAATTTCAAGTAAAAAAATTTTGTCTGGATGAGAGGATGTAGCAGGGCTTAATTAAGTTTCTGTGTGATTAGTAAGAAATACTCTGCAAAAAACCACAGAAGCTAAAATGGTGAGATTATTCCTTCAGTGAAGATCTTCTTGTCTGTTGTTTTTTGGGAAAAACACTTGTTTTAGTTCTCTGTTATTCCAGTTTCAGACAAAATTTGGTATTCTTTCACTTCAGCTGAAGCAAATGTAAGAAATTAATTAGCATAAAGCTAAAGATATATCAAAGGCTAAGGTGATGGGGAATGGCTGGAAGGTTGAAGGTTCCTGTGTTCAGGCACAACAGATGATTTTACACTCAAGAAGAACACCTGCCAAGTCCACGTCAGTGTGGTGCTAGTGCTAGTTCTTAGGGCTGTTTATAATAATGTGAAGTCAATTTGAAGCTCACTCTGCTGGTAGATTACAGATGCTCCTTTTTCTGCATTCCTTTTGAAGAAGTGGGTGTTATTTAAGGTTATTGGTCTTTCATGAGTAGAAAGATACTAAGTTATGGGTACTTGCTTTAAAATTGATGTCTGTGAGGCAGAGCTCTGGTAGCTGTGTGATTACCAACACGGTGTCACTTTATGGCAGTTCCCCTGAATGAAGTGTTCTCCTGGGTGCCCTGTGTTTCCTGCACATAAATTCTAGAATTTCATATTTCTTGTAGGAAGCAGTAGAGGGGACAAGAGACTGAATGGAGACAAGACTTTGAGAGAGAAAAAAAAATTATGTAGGCAAATGCTCTGTTGGTTTTCTTATATCCTGAATCTGCTAAGGGCTAAAAACTAAGTGCAAATTGAGGGTGGAGGGTGTATGGCAGCCCTCAGGACCAGGGCATTAGTTAGAGTAAGCCACCCAGGCCTGTGTGTAAATACAGTGTGTGGTTAAGCCATTGGAAATACATTTCCTGTGCAGAGCATCATGGATTCCGTGCTCCAGCCTGTGCTTCTTGCACCTTTTCTCTTGTGTGTCTGCAACTCGTTCATTTGGAACGGAAGTTTTTCACAGCAGGAGACTGCTTCTTGATACATTCCCAGAGCATCTAATTCAGTGCAGCACCTGTGTTAATAGCAGCTCTGGCATTCTTATCGCACCAGCTGGTCATAGAAGGATTCTTCCAGCTGCTTCTTCCCAATTAAGTTAAAAATAGGTGAAAGTGGCCTGTGGTTGTAGTTCATCTCATTTCATTCTATTTACTTTTTTAATTTTCTTAAGCCAGCTATTTGATAAGTGAAGGAGAGTTTAATTCTGAATCTCTTCATAGTGTATTTAATTTTTGTTTACTATTTGCTTTGGAGAGAGTCTGGAAAGTGAAACTAATAATAATAGAGAATGATGAACTGAACTGTTACCTTGCATAGAGATCAGAGCTGGTCTGATGGGGGTTGGCATGACACAGGAGTGGCAGGGAGTAAATAACAACAACAAGCAAATAAACAAACAAAGATAAGGCATTATTAATGGAGAGTGCATGTAGTTCTGAATAATTTAAGTCAAAAATTTTATAAGTAAACAAGGCAGAAAATAGCAGAGAGAAAGCATTACCCATTTTTATACACAGAATTAATTACTTCTCTAAGAGACTGGTTCAGACGTGCAAAATGTACATTTTATTAAGTTCTGGTTCTGGCACAGACCAGCAAGGCTCTTCGTTCTCCTGGAACAAAGGAGTATTGCAAATGCAGCCTTTGTGTCCTGGGTGCCACCAATGGACAAAATGGGTTTTTTCAATCCCCTGAAATACAGGAACGTGGAGGGGAACTGAGTACTGAAATTAAGGTACAATGAATTATTTTCCATTCATTTAAGGCACTTTTTGTAAGTAGAGCTATTTATGGGGGTTTCTTTGACTGAGAGAAGAGAATATAATAATCTAAAAATAATTACCTTGTGAGAAAAGCAGGAACAAATTAATCTCAATTCTGCATTTGATCCTTGTACAATAGGTAATAGAGTGATAAAACTGGTGTGAAAAAACACTGCAGTAGCGTGTCAAGCTGTTTTTTATTCCATTGCAGGTAACTGTAAGGGATAATATTTGAAACTAGATGACAAGCATTATCACATATCATTTAGCAATGGAGAAGTGAGATAGGATCAAAGCTGGAAAATTGAAGTCCTTGGGAACAGTAAGAAAAGAGAAGAATTCAGAAGAACTCTGGGTTCCTTAGAGCTGGTCAACTGTTGTTGTAAAGAGATCCAACACTTCATTACATTGCAAAGCATGTGCTGAAGTCTGTGTGTCTGGAGAACAGGTTATAAGTCTTAGCCTTTTTTTGGTCACTGTCATAGGAACTCAATCTATCATTAGAAGGTCCAGCTTGTGCTGCTGGTGATGGACTCTCTTGTCTCTGGCATTATTTTATAGCTAGTAATAATGGTACATGATAGGAGCTTCAGCAAAACAAGCTTGAAGTTAGTGTTTTATTATCCTGAGTTACACATAGTAGATTTTTGGGGATATAGAGTTTAGTTCACTCTGATTTTAGGGCAGTTGTTCTCACCATTGCTCATGCATTTTCTCCATAGAGGAGCAAAACACCCTCAAATGCTGGAGGACAGGCATTGTCTTTATGCAGTGCTGTGGTGGTTTGGGAAGCTCACAGATGACTTATGCTCACAACAAAAGCCCTTCCTTCCCTGTTCAGACTTTTACATCCAGGTTGTTAACATTTAGTCTTGGTTATCCAGTATAAGTGATGATTCAGCCATTCTCTTTCATATCCCACCAGACTCTATTGCTCTTGCCAAAACGGACTAAGTGATAAAGGAGGATGGTTCCTTTATTGTTATTTTTTAAAGTTTTATTTTTTCAGTTTCTAGTTTTGGCATTTCATGTTCTTTTCTTCATCCTATGAGACTGTTGCCTGTTAGATTGCTTTATTAAATGGTTCTCTTGTCTTTTCAGTGTTTTTAATAGTTTCCTTTCTATTTAGACTCCAGATATTTTCAGATTTAACTTGAAATTCCCTGTAAATTTATAGGTTCTTTCCTCATCAGATTAAAGAATCCCATGGCTGACTTTGAAAATGAAAATATGGTGGATTATATTTGATCTTCCTCCAAACAGTGTTCATCTTTTCCCCCTAACATCAATGTGTCCAAGCATGCCACCTTTTATTTTCTGCTCTCAGAACTAAACACTTTGAGAAAACATTAACAAAATGTTCAGGCCTCAGGAAGTCAGATGAGACTCCTCATTTAACTCTTCAGATTAGAACTAGAACCCTTCTTGCAAGTTTCAGAAGGTTTTTCTAATTCCAACAGCAAGGTGATCTGCTTGGGAACTAACAATTCTGAAAGGGTTTTTTTTAAAAAAAAGGTAACAGAATCATAATCCCAAAAAAATTTTACGTGTTGTTCTTAAAACAGATTTGAAACTATTAAGTTGCAGTGCTCTAGTGAATGAAAGTGTTGGAGCTTAATGCATACCAACAGTAAAAGGCAATGTTGCGTGTTAAGGGATCTACCATCTTCTGATTTCACAATGATGAAGGATTAGTGTAATGCCTTCTCAAAAAGCACCCAGATCCAGGTGCAGGTGAAGGTTTTCTACTTTCTGGGGAAATCCCACAATACAAAATGTTTCCAACACTTTTATGTAAATTCCCCCCACACCTCTTAAAGGGGAGCTACCCGAAAGAGGCATTCTCCAAATTATTTTTAAAACCTCAGCAGTAAATAATTGGCACAGTATGATACTGTCTGGACAAGCATTTTGTCACTCCATGTTGTTTCAAACTGTCTGTTCTCATTGTGCTTTAGCACAATCATATAATCAATCTAATTGGTTATATGATCATCATTTAGACATATGACCTTGTTAAATCCTTCCCCACCAGATTAAATTGCTGGGCAATTAACAGGATTTGAGGCTTTCCATAATCTTCATGCTGTCTACACGTGCACAAGGATAAGTGAATTTAAGTAATGAAAAACTTCCACATTTCTCAGTTTTGTGTAAATTTTATTTTTCTATATTTTTCATGTCATTATTTTCTTTCCCTTTTTAGGTACTACATAGAAATGGCTTTATGGATCTGGCCACTGACCATCTTGAGCTGTTTTTGCATCACCTTATCCAGAAATGAGGAACTGAAATTTTTTCAGAGTGCTACAGAGCTAAATCATCTAACAGTGGATAATGACACTGGGATAATCTATTTGGGAGTGGTAAATGCGCTGTATCAGCTTACAGAAAACCTAGAAGTAATCAGATCTGTAGAAACAGGTCCAAGAAAGGACAACAAAAAATGCACACCTCCCATTGATGAAAATCAATGTAAAGAGGCCGTACTGACTGACAATTACAACAAATTGCTGTTGCTGAACAAGGTGGATAATACAACTGTGGTATGTGGAAGCCTTTTCAAGGGAATCTGTGCCATCAGAGATCTACAAAACATCAGCGATGAGAAGTACTACGTGGACAGCAGTGGAGAAAAGTCCTTTGTGGCCAGCAACGATGAGAATGTATCCACTGTGGGACTGATCACTTCCTTGAATAACGACCGGGTGCTGTTTGTTGGGAAAGGGAATGGACCAAATGACAATGGCATCATAATCAGCACTCGGCAGCTTTATGCCAGGGACGGGAAAGACATTTTTGAAATGTATACAGACTCAGCAGCTGTTAAGTCAGCTTATCACTCATCAAGCACACAGCAATTTGTGGCAGTTTTTGAGGATAAAAATTATGTTTATTTTATTTTTAATCAGCAAGAGAAACAACCTGTCAACAACCGCACACTGATTGCACGTCTGTGCAAAGACGATGCCCATTATTATTCCTACTTTGAAATGGACTTGGGTTGCAAAGATGATGATGATGGTGCCTATGACCACTGTCATTCTGCTTACGTCACTACCCCTGGAAAAGAACTGGCTGAGAGCATGGCTCAGCAGGGACAACCTGCAGATACTCCCTCAGATGACAAAGTTCTTCTTGCACTCTTCAGCAAAGTAAACAAAGATGATGGCTCTCTAAAATCTGCCATGTGTGTGTTTTCCTTGCGGCAGATCAATGAAAAGATGGAAAAAAACCGGAACGATTGCTACACTAAAAAGAATACCAGCTCATTTTACAAACTTTTTTCAGCAGAAAACCCGTGTGCATTACATGGACTGGTAATATGAATACTATTAATATTATTTTTAGAATCGGTGTTAATGTTTGTGGAAAATATACAACTACATGTTTTAGGGTGGCTTTGAGCTAAACTGTATTGATGACTGAAAACTCAATAGATGAATTCACGATAGAAATGAAATGTGGGGGTGTTGTGGACCAGGTTAAGTAAGAAGTGACAAAATTTTGAGTGTCTTAAAAAGAATTTGATGTTTTCTCAAAGATAAGTGTTGATTTTCTAAATGCATTTTTTTTTAAAGGGCTCCTTTTGGTATAGGAGTTATTGAGTCAAATGCAGGGATTTTTTACATCCATGATCAGCTTTGGGGTAATCACTGTAGACAATTGTAGTTTCAGTCAGTGTATTTACAATGCTCTTAAATAGTATTAAGACTCTTTTAAATGGTATCTATAATTCAGCATTTTTTCTCACTTGTATTTGTATCGTTAGACAACTGAAATACCCAGATTTCCTGTATTCAGGTGGTGTTCATGTTTTGATGTGGCTCAAAATACTTGTATAGCATGACAGCCATCTTTTTATGGCCTGTCATTACCTTGACTATAAGGTTTTTGAGGAGTACTATTACAACCATTCAGTTACTGTTCTTCAATCTATGGCTGTATCTATGAGGCAGTTTTGAGCATTTCTGTTGGCTTTATGATTGTTTTGCCCACATCACTGTATTCCCAAGCCCCACTTGTGCATGCCACTCAATCATTACTGCAGCCAACCTTAAAATGGGTTGAGAAATTGAATCATCTTAAAAATAACTCAGCTTTTAAGAGGATGTCTTAATATCTCAGCCTAAGCAAGGTACACACTTGCTTAAGCAGCTGTTTGAGCACAACTTGTGAAGTGCAGGGAGAGGAGTGAACAGCTGGAGAGGGAGAGAAGAGATGGGGCATAGGAATACCTTTTTTGGTAGTGACCCATAATTCTTCATCTTGTGAGACTGAAGCCATCTCCCACACAGTAAGTCACTAGTGCTGATGAGTCAAAATTACACATTTTGCTTCAAACCACCAGTGTTACTTGCTGCAGTACCCTGCATATGGGGTGAGCATCAAACACAGAAATCCTGAATGTGACGAGTGGCCGTGGCTCCTGACAAAAATAAGATGTGGATTTCAGATCAGAAACATGGTTTTGTTTCCAAATATAGCAGAAAAGGCAAGGTGTGAATGAACTTCCTTCTGGTAGCTCTTGCTGCCACTCAGGATTAAAGCGTAGTGAAGAGGGAGTGTTTTGAAGTTCATGAGACTGTTGCCAGGGAGTTGCTATTTTATGGATTGCAGCAAAGTAAGAAACAAAACAGCAATTAAAATAGCAGTCTTCAAGGCAAAGTTGGTTAAACCAGTCTCTATGACATGTTCATTATAATTAAACCAACTGGTTAATTTTTAAACCGCTGCTATTATGAAACAGAAAAAAACATTCTCTCCCTGTGTCTCCCGGAAAGTGAAAGCATGGAAGCAGTTCTCCATTAGCAGGCTGCTCTCTGATTACTGCATTTTGGCTGGGGGCAAATGCCTAGACAATCCATTTCTCTCTTCCTACTCTTCAGTGTCTGAGGGGTATTATATTGTCTAGTAATAGGGCTGCACTTCACTCTCGGCTAGGAATTAGTGATCTGCATGTTTAACATCACTCTGTATTGCTGTTCCTTATTAGAACGCAAGCAAAAACTTCCCCTGTGGCTCCGAGCACCTGCCGTACCTCTTGGGCAGCAGGAACGGCGTTGTGGAGAGGCCGGTGCTGCAGAAGGAGGGGATGAACCTCACGGCCGTCACCGTGGCCGTGGAGAACGGGCACACCGTGGCCTTTCTGGGAACGTCGGATGGGAAAATCCTGAAGGTAACCAACTGGGTTGGGAGACTGGAAGGTGTATATATAAAAGGTTATGAAAGTCAAAATGGGATTTACAAGATCTCATACTAGGAGCAAATTCTCATGGGGCTTGGTTTTTTTTCATCTCAAAGGAAAGATGCATTATTTCCAATGTACCTCAGCTATGTGATACTCAGATTGAATTAGCATTGCCTGAATGACACTTTTCCTGAAGGATTACATACCTACTGAGAGCTTTATATAAACAGCCTTAGGTAATCTAACAGCTTTAGCCTTATCTCTATTCAAGCTCACACTGGTTTAAGAGCAACTTTTCATTTTGTAGTCATTCTAGCCATTCAGTGAATAGAAGTAGCAATAAAAAGCCCAAGCTGAAGCTCTGATAAATTCTGATTGTGTGGCACTCAAGGCTTCACATGTTTGTGGTGTTAAAATTTCAAGACTGCAACACCAAACGCCTTCTTTTGCTTGAAGGAGAGTAATGGCCATGTCCAGCCTTAAACTTAGCGCTGCCAAGTCCCACCAAACCACATGGAAATTCATATGGATGTGGTGCTTAGATGCATGATTTAGTGGTGGACATGGTGATGCTAGTTTAGTGGTTGGATTCTGTGGTCTTGGAGGTATTTTCCAACCTTAGTGATTCTGTGGGTCTATGTCCCTAAGTCACACACCTCTATCTCTTTTAAATATCTTCAGGGATGGTGATTAACCAGTTGCCTGGGCAGCCTGTTATAATGGTCAACAAACCTTCCTGTGAAGAAGTATTTCCCAATCTGAACCTCCCTGGTGCAAATTGAGGCCTTTCCCTCTTCCCCTCTTGCTTGCTTATTGTGAGAAAAGACCACCCCCACCTCACTGCAACCTCCTTTTTGGTAGTTGTAGAGAGTGTGTAGGTCTCCTCTGAGCCTCTGTTTCACCAGACGGAACACCCTACGCTGCTCCTCTTCAGACATGTCCTCCAGACCCTTCACCAGCTCTGTTGCCCTTCTCTTAATACTCTCCAGCACCTCAATGTCTTTCTTGAAGATTTGCCTTCGTCCTCCTTTTGTTCTTAATTTATTTTTAGAAACATTTTTAATGTATTTTACAGCAGTAGCCAGATGTAATGATAATTGTGGGGAAAAGGCAACATTAACCACCATTTTTTTTTCTTCCTTCCACAAAATAGGTATTCCTGTCATCCACTGCAGCTGAGTACAGCTCTCTTACTATCGAACCAAACAAGCCTGTAAAGAAGGACCTGGTCCTTGATCAAACCCAGGAAAATCTGTACGTGATGACCACAGACAAGGTAATGTGTCCTGCTTGCATTAAGGACCTGTCCCTCTTTCACTTTCTCTGCAACTTAACCTGAGATGTATACATTTTCCAGTTGTTCCTGGAAATTGCCCTATTTGGTGGGACTCCCCCTACTTTGTGTGTATGAAGACCTTTCTCAAGTCTAAGCTGATGGACTTGTTGTGACTCAGAGAACTGTAATGTCCTCTAATGATGCTTAGCAACAGGGAATAATGGGAAGTGAGATCCCCTCTGGAGCTGTCACACAGGCTCTGTGGGAGGGATGGAGTGGAGATGTTTGGCACCAGCACGCCTCAGGGTCAGGCAGCCCCAGTGCTCAGTGTGGGATGTGTGGGTATCAGTGGGTGCTGTGGCTGCCATCAGATCCTTTCAAGGGCACCTCAGGACTCACGATGCTCTCCTGATGTGCTCTCACTGACATGTCTGTAAAGCCACCAGTGGTTTTTGTGAGTCCTAGTGTCAAAAACTAAGAAGCAATGGAGAGAATTATATATTTGGGAAACGCTTTCATTCAACCTTCTGCTAGAACTGGGTACAGTAGGAAAAGTTCAAGTTCACTAGGAAGGGCATGGGCCTTCTCTCCTGGGCCCCTTCTTTTTGCTGTGAGGTGAAGGCACAATGGAGGTCTGTAAAAAATGGGAGCAAAAAAAGCAAGTAGGAAATGAGAGGGATGCCAGATTCTCCTCCATCCCCAGGGGTAATCCTCTTCTGACACTTCTCTTTGTGGAGGCTGGAGCTGCCAGCCTCAAACACTTTGTTCAGCAGCTTTCCAGGACAAGGTGGGTGACGGGCTGTGACCATCTGCAGCCCTGCCAGTGACATGGAATGCGACATGGAAATGCTCTGCACCACTAACACAGGGAGAATGAGGAGACTCAAAGAGAATGAAAGGAGAATATTTGGGAAGACAGTGCAAGAAAAATATTTTCTGGCTGTTTTTTAAAGGGATTAATATCAATTCCTGCTGCAGGAATGTTATAGCCTAGCTGAAGGTTTTTAGGCTAGAAACAACATTGGAAAAATGCCAGAAAAACAACTAGAAAAGCATTTAATAATATGACGGTGTGAGAGAGAGGTTACTTTTTTTCTTTCTTTTCGAGTTGTTTTTACTTCTCATTTGGCTTCTGTTTGGATTTGGAACACAGCTCCAAGCTTCAACATTGTCCACAAAACTCTGGGTGGCCTGTCCCCCCATTTGACAAGCTGGCACATTATTTAAAAGTCCCAAGGTCTGCACCAGGCTACTGTGTGTACTGCTGAGCAATGCAAGGGAGAGCAGCAGCACTGAAGGAAGACAAGCTTTCTGATGACAGTCAGCTTAAAATGGTAGAATTTAGAAAGACAGCAGACAACTTTTTTTCTGAGAAAACCTGCAAAAAAAAAATCAATCGCTACAAAACATTTAAATTTAGAATGCAGTAAATTTCTGCTGAAGAAAGGATTTTACTTAAATCTTTTCCAAGTAGCTCTCGTAGACACTGCAGTTTCTGAATAATGTGAATAATAGTTTTCTTTTACAAAACCTGTTTAGCTTAAATATGAATAGTTAAAGTTGTGAGCTCTGTAATGGCATTGCATTACTGTCATTTCCAGGAGTTAATTACAGTGAGCAGTCCCACCCACTTTTAGAAGCAGATAGACAGGAGGAGAATGGAGGCCTTTGGAGCTGGGAGAAATAAGGTGACATAAGCAAGGGGGGAAGAATAAGAGATGAAATATGTACTTCTGGGTTAGGCATGGCTGTGGGTTGTGGGAATAGAGGTATCAGAATCCTGATTTGTGTGTTTTAATGGTTAAAGGTAAACAATAAAGAACAACTGGCTGCACTGACAGGCATGCATGCTGCTGAGCTACCTGGCAGATGCAGACTGCCCCAACATTTAGAAATTAATTGCTTGGGCTCTGTGAGCACTTAAACGAAGTGGAAGTAGTGATGTGGTAGGTGATAACTTCTTTAAAAAGAAATCAGAGAAACACAGAAATCAGGGAAAAACAATACAGAGGTTAAGATCCATAGTGAGAATCAAGTTCTTCCTTTCCTGTTTCACCTTTCTCCCCTCTTTTCTCCCAGCTTCTGTTGTGGTGCCAAGAGCAGTGGGGGGTTTTGAGCAAATGCTTTCAGCAGTCAGTCTCCTCTGCTCCTAAAGTTTAAACAGAAAGCAGGAGAAACCCCTTGCACCTTCTTGTGGGACTTGGAAAGGAGCTTAGCACCTCTGTGCTGCTCATGCTGGTTCATTCCAAGTGTACATCACCGGTAGGATCCCAGATTCCTTAAGGTACTTAATGTATTTGGAGGAAAGCAGTCACTGTGGTAGTCACTTACCATGATCAAGCTTGTTTGCTTGTTTTACTTTTTAGCACTTTTTGATTTAGAGGGCCAACTTGCAAACCTCTAAAATTAATTTATTTGCATTTTGTAATTGGCTGTTAAAGGAGCTGTTTTTTTGAGTTTGGTTTTGGTTTGGTGAGGGTTTTTTTGTCATTAAGGTCACACAAAACTTGCAGAGACAGCAATCTCTAGGGCTTGTTTATGCCTGCCAGAATGGTGAAACAAATATTTTGTAAAATAAAAAAAAATCATTGACTGAATATTACTTATGGGTGCCAGTTAGTGAATGAGTGCCAGTGACGCAGCTCCAGTTAGCTAAAAAGAAGAGAATGCTGAAAAGGTAAACCCCTTTATTAATAAATGCAAGAAAATTGCACAATATTGACATTTTCCTTAACTGAGTCATTTTCTTTAACTCTCTGAATATGAAGAAAAGGCCAAACTCAGATTGTCAAAGTAACTTTGTAATTGCCAGTGAGATGAGACTAGCATTATTTTAAAATGAGACTATAAAGCCTACATCTCAGAGTTTCTGTTTCTATACTTTTTGTGCTCTTTAAAAGTAAAATGTAGTCATAAAATGGAAGATGTATGTCCTGTTTTCCTCTTGCATCATTGCAGCAGCATAGCTAAAAGGAATGTCTCTTCTTTCTGTGAGCCAAAGAAAATGTTGTCTATTCTCCACACTAAAGGAAATCAAAACTAGAAGCTGTATATTTACTGGGGGAATGAGACATGAGAACTGATGATGTTCTTTCCCCTGCTGCTTCCTGTCATAATTATTTCCATTTTATTTCGTGAATGTGTTCCATGGTGGAAGGTTATGCACGGAGAAGTGCAGTAACCCAAAACACCCTGGCTCTCTCACGCTTGCAGATTTTCTGAAATGCCTTCTGGCTGGAAGTGCATTTCCAAACAATTTCACCTCCATGGTAGTGATAGGGAGAGGAGAATATTCTCTTTAAAAAATGATCTAGTCAGTACCAAGTTAGTCTTTTGAAAGTATCCACCCTGCAGTAGCTGCTTCTTGAATTCAGAGCATCACTGATGCAGTTTCTATCCTGAGGTGCAGATTTCCACAAGTAATATAACTGGAGGAACCAAAAAGCTCGATTTTTGTAAACCTTGCTCATAATTCTTGATTATAACAATGTCCTACATTACTTTGAAGACAGATTAGATAATACTGGAGTGGGGAAAAAAACCAGGAAAAAGCATGTGAATTTAGACTTTGTTAAAGGGGAAAAGAAAATATATATAATATACTTAATATACTCAGGCTGAGCTCTGAGTATAATAATACAGCTGCCACAGGGAATGAGGCTGTACAGCTAAGTCCACAAATGTTTCCAGCTCCTTGTGCCACCTTCAGTTGATAGGTTTGCCTTGCTCTTGGTTTTCCAGGTGTACCGATTGCCCGTGCAGGACTGCCACAAGTACTCGGACTGTGAGAAGTGTGCCCAGGCGAGGGATCCCTACTGTGGCTGGTGTGTGCGGGAGGGCAGGTGAGTGCAGCCACTGCAGCTGCTCCAGCCCTGCCCTGTGCCCTGGGGACTGCTGGGCATGCTGATCCCAGCCCTTGGTACTCACCCTTGTGCTCCTGGCAGTCATTTCATTTTATCACGCAGACGTTGATATCAATATTCTGTGCACACAAAAAAGTCCCCGTTGACTTTTTCAGATTTGATTAGTTTGGGAAAATATATACTTTTCTGCTGGTACTGAGAATGATTATACATCTTCTAACTGTATGTTTTATCACTCCTTCAATTGTACAGTCACATGGTCTCCCAGAAAATAAAAATATGCTCCCTATTTCAGATTCAGAAACTACTGCGTGTATTTTAAGTACATCAGTAAAGTGTAAAAAAGAACATAAAAGAAAAAAGTGTTCCATGTCTCAAACAGAGTGTATAGTTCAAATGCTGGTTTTACATAATCATCTATCAAGACGTGTAGCTACAGGGAACCCTCACCTGCCTGTAGGAGAGCAGAAAGTGACATTTTGCTGACTATCTGCAGAGGTTCACTGAATGAATATTCAAGCACATGTAAACTAGGACAGCACTGAACAGCCCTGGAATGTCTCTTCTTTACACTCTGCATTGATTAGAGTGCCGAGAGGGAAGAGCAGTCCTGCAGTTCTCTTTTTGACTACTAAGTTAATTAACCCCTTGGCATGAGTGGTTGGGAATTCGTGATTCTAACTTCTTGCTGTTGGAACAAAGAGGCTGTTTAATTATAATATGCAGATGAATTTCAGGCTTCTAGTTTCCAGCCTGAAAATGTGAATTATCGCATTAGGTTACCTATCAGCCTGATGTAGCATAATGTAGAGCACTGCAGAGAAACTTCTGTGGTGTGTGCAGGTTTATGTAATATACTGTAACTCCTCCAGCCTGGGGTTTCAGTTGCTGTGGATGAAACCTGAGAATTTGGAATGTAACCTCAAACTCCTCCTGGGCTGCTGGGAGTTGAAGGCTTTGGCATATATCATAAAAAAGGCAATTTTCCTTAGATTTCCCTTCAGGTTTGTGATATGACCACTGACCTCAATATCTCAAAATATTAATGGTTTCTGAGAACAGGCAAACATGAATTTTCACATTTGCTAATATTATTTCCAAAGGGGAGAAAAAAGTGCTTCATTCTAAGTTTCAGTTCTGTCTCATGATTACACACACCACTTAGTAGTGTGTTTAGGGATGTATTATGTGAATGTTTACTCTGTATGTAAATGATTTGTTTAAAAGAGGTTTGACAGTGCTGTGCAACAGCTGCACTGCATTATAGCCCCTGATGAGTTAATAGTCAACTTTCTGCTACAGCAGACAGAGATACTCCAGCATTTTCTTTTACACTTTGCACAGAATGGAAACAATACCCATGAGACTGCCCCCACCTCAACAAGCTTTTGTAGCCCCATGCAGCTTCTGTACTGCAGCATTTCTTCCTGTACTTGAGCTGGGAAAATCTTCTGGTGTTTTTGGTGGGGCTGCACAACTGCTCTTGTCTTCCACAACTGTGACACTGCCTTGGCAGAAAGAGGTTTTAAATACTGTCAGTTGTTAATGAAAACATTCCCTACAAAATAACATTTGCAGCAATTGGGTTACACAGAAGTTATCCACAAGCTTGTATGCTCCCAGCAATACTTCTCTGTTGCATCTTGCTCTCTTGAGTGCTGTGTCTTATTAGTGGCAACACATAGGTATCTGCCATTTGACCTGCAGAAAAAAACAGTCTGTGCCCTCTCATTCAGGATGTTGTTACATATTGCAATGAAGATTATCAGCTTGATTTCAGATGGCTCCTCTGCCCCATGGTTCCTATGCTGTCACTGCCTGGATTTGGGTTGTCTGATTCAGGGTGCTGTCTAAAATAGTGTAGGCACTTGCTCTTGACATGTCAAACCATCAATTGTAATTGCACCACTAATTCTGTTAAAAAATTTCTAACCCCACTAGTCAATATTAAAGCAAATTTGTAGTCATCTTGTGTTGCAATGTCAGTCTCTAATTGTGAAATTGTTGCATAATTCAGAGAAAGAAGAATCCAGCTATAATACTTCCTTGGGTTTTGTTCCTTTTTTTTTCAGGTGCACAAAGAAGGCAGACTGTGGTACAGCTGATAAGGAGAACCACTGGCTGTGGAGTCCAAGTGGCACATGTGTGACTATCATTAGTGCAGACCCTCTAAATATGAGTCGCAGAGCTCCTGCTAAGGTATAACAGGATGATGATTTCCATAAATATTCTTGAAGCACGTTGATGTGACTACCAGAAAGATGAATATCTGATTTCTTTATGCACAGTGGAGACTAGGAATAGGAGTCTGTTTGGGTGTCTCAGTCTCTGTCATTTCTCACAGTGCTCTTTCTTGCCTGCTGCTCTTGCAGGTTGAGTTTCTGACCTGTGTAAACCAAAGTGATGCACTGGTATGGATGATAAAGCACTTACCTGAATATTATGAAAGTGTTGCACAGTGTTGTATAACCCATAAAAAGTAATTGGTAGGGGAGATTTCATGCTGCCTTTTCAGCTTACTTGGGCATGAACTTAGGTAAGCAGTGAAGCCATAAGATGTTGCTTTAAAATCAGCAGTGGATTTGCCTACACAGCAGATGCATGGAGAAGGCAAATTCAGCATGCAAAATTACTCTATGGCAACAAAACTATAAAACTGAGTTTTTGGAGTGTGGTCAGGGTGTCATAGCTTGCTGTAATTCCAAATGGGGCATGCCAGTGCAGACTGAGTGCTTCCTGGGGGTGTTCAGCAAGTAAAATCAATAAAATGGCTTTAAATTCCTCTTAATCAGAAATAAAGAAACTTTCTTTCAAGTCACTTCAATCCCACTTCTAAATTATGTAAACAGCATTGTGTTAAGGCCATTTCTATGCTGAATAAAAATATTAGTAGAGAATAACTGCTTTCAGTGAGAAAGGGATAATTGTCTTTTCTACTGGCAATACAAAATGGAAAGTTAGACTGTGTAATTAACACACTTGAAACATTAAGTCAAGAACAAGATCCCAAATTTCAACTTAATTTTCTCTTTCCTTGTTATGTTTTCCCATCTTATTTAGTTATTTTTAGTTTCTCAAATGCTTTCTTTCTCTGAGGAAGATAAGATCTCATCACCATTCAGAAATCCTTTCTCAGTATTGGATTTTTTGCATTTCCATGGAGTCTTGAGGAAAGCACTTTTTTGTTTATCCCTTTCAAACTCCACCATTTCCAACCTATCCAGCTCTGTTTTCATTATTCACTAAGAACACCTAAGGTTAATGTAATATTAATTAATTTTGTCAGAGTTTAAGTGTTAACCACTCTGTTTACTGTTGCTAAACTGGATGCTCAGGACAAGAATAAAAGGTTTTGGGTGTGTCTGTACAGACAATTTTGTTCTGGTCTAATGCATTGACAGGACAAGAGGTTTTTGTATCAGTCTGATTCAACAAAGACCCAGCCTCAAAAGACTGGTAGGGGTTTAAGGAGAAAAGATTAATAGATGGGAAGAAGTAAAAATTGAAAAGGAGAGCCATGTTCTGTCATGCTAGCTAAAATATCACCTTTGAAATTGAAATTTTCCAAGTCTTACTGGGTCTTGGCTCATTTGTTCCAAATATTTTACCGCTTTAAAATTTTATTTCCAGGTGGAACTGACTGTAAGTCCCATGCCAACTTTGACTGAGAGTGACAAGGTTTGCTGTACCTTTGGTGAAACAGTGCATTCTGCTCAATTGAAAGATGGGGTTATTATCTGTGATCCCCCTGATATAATTCCTCCAACACCAAAACATCAAGGTAAAGAAATATTGCTACCCTACATGGATAATAAGAGAAAAGAACTAGACTATTGTTTCCAATGTTATGCTCTTATATGAGGTGCCTACAAAATGAGGTTTTTTCCCCTTCCAGTCCTTTTCCCCAAATAATCTGTTGCTGAACTCTCAGTTTGCTCAAACTTTTTCTGTTGATATATTTACAAGCTGTAGCATCCCAGTGTTTCTGCTGGGAACCTGAAACAGTAGCTCGGGAGAGACAGAGACATGGAGTCAGAGAGATGTTATTCTGTGTCCCAAACAAACAAAACCCAGTTACCTAGTCTAAGCCTAAGCACTCTGACTTGTGGGGATAGAAGGGATTTCTACCTACTTCAGCTATGAAGGAATTCGTGTCTGACTTCTTAGTTTTGCTCTGGTCAACAATACTTCAGTGGCTTTTTTCTGGTTCATGTTACAAGCCTATCCTTCTAGCATCCAGCCCTCTGCCTGTTCTTCTGTGTGTCCTGCAACCTCTGCAGCAGTAAGCCTGATGGAAAAATACTTCATCATATAATTAAAGACTGCACCATTGTTCTGAAGCACTGATTATAGGCCTGAGGTCTGTTGCCAGCCATAATTCTGTGCAGTTTCCTAGACGGTGCTTTGTTCATGCCATGGTTCATACATCTTGATGCATAAACACATGGAATGAGACTCATTACACAACACTGTTTATTATGTATCAAGTTTAAAAATCTGAAGAGAAATAACAAGCAAAAAACATGTGCTCTTGCAGCTTGCAGACATACCCCTGAGGATAAGTCTTTTATATGCATTTTAACAGTCATGAACTGTCAAAGTGGTACTTGGAAGCACTTTTTAAGATAAGTTTCAATTCTCTTAAGGCTGAAACAGGTAAAAATCTAATTTTAGTTGCAGGGAGAGTAATTACATTAAAATCTCATTATTGAATTTTAAACTAGCTGGAGTATATTGTGGTATATCAGATTCTGCTAAGTGTTAAAGCAGCACACTGTTATTTAAGGCCAATTCACATTCCCTAAATATTTTGTAAAGCAGGACACAAAGCAATGGGCTTGATAAATGTGATATCTGGATGTCGTCCAGCACTAAATGTAAGACTAGAAGTCTGTCAGAGAAGGCATTAGAATAAACAAGTAATCTAGAAATAATATGACTCTCTGAGTTGGTTGCACATCTGAAAGGATATTCAAAAGCAATATTAGGGTGCTCAGAAACTCAGCAGACACCAGGAGAAGGCAGGCAGCTACAAGCATTCACAGAACCACAGAATTTTTAGGGGCAGAAGGGACCTGGGGAGGTTACCTAGTGTAATCCCCCTGTTAAAGCAGGTTTACCTAAAGCAGATTGCACAGCATCTCCTCCAGGTGGCTTTTGAATGTCTCCAGAGAAGGAGGCTTCACAACCTCTCTGGGCAGCCTTTTGCAGTGCTCTGTCACCCTCAAAGTAAAGATGTTTGTCTTCCTATTCAGATAGACCTCCTGTGTCTCAATTTGTTGTTCCTTGCTCTGTCTGAACAGTCTGGCCCCATTCTTTTGACACCTGCCCTTAAGATATTTGTATGCATGGTATTTGTGTATTCCTGGCAGTCCTGAGACATCCAGTTACTGTTAAGAAGCCCTGTTGATGTTGGACAAGTCTGGGTTGTGGTTGGTTGGTTGATTGGTTGGTTGGTTGGTTGGTTGGTTCCAAAAGGAATTTCTAGGAAGGATGCCTTTTCCCAGTCCTGTTGTTAGGAAATCCCCTGTCACTGCTGTGAGTCTGAAATATTCGAGGGGACCCAGTGCAGGCAGAGGTAACTCCCAGCCAAGCAGCTGATGGTCTTCCAAGAACCTGCTCAAGGAAAGCAGAGTTTGAAGTTGCTCAATAGCTTGTGAAATAGCTTGTCATAAGGGCTTAATGATTTCTGCAAAAGGTATTTCGAACAGTTTCACTCTTTAGTAATAATCCAGACAAGAAGTACATTTGTGGAGAAATGGTGTATGGCAAACTGAAGCTCACAAATGCCTGTGGTAACTGTTGCAGGCACTGTTGGGCATTAACCACAAAGAGCACTTGCTTGAATTCACGTAACATTTTTAATTCACAAATGAAAGGAGTAATTTTACATGCAGACATATTCATATTTAAGAAAATGTTTTATTTAAAATTACTGTTCTTGTGCCAGTTTTCGTCTGTGTTCAATTATGTCTTTAATCAGTTTTCCTTGTTCTTCTAGACTCTTTTAAAGTCTAGCATGATAATAGCACCACTGAAAAACACTTCCATAAAACAAAACTATTCTTTTAATATTCTTCTCCCCTTTTTTCTCTCTCTGTTTTTCTTCTGAAAATCATGCACTGAAAAATTTTGCAAAGCTTAAAAAGACAAAACAGAACTTACAGATTTTAAGTCATGAGATTGAGAGTGTTAACAGTATAGTTAAATATTTGCTTATGTCCTGTAAATTAATAAAACTGTTATCATTGTATCATTCAGCTCAAGAGCTGAAGAATTCAACAACCATTTGGATAATTTTTTTTCTTTTGTGACAGATCATGTTTCAGTTCCACTTCAGTTAACCTTTGAAAAGAACAAGATTTTTTTTGCATCACATACTTACCCTTTCTATGACTGCGAAGAAGCAATGAATCTTATTGAAAATCAGCCGTGAGTATTTCAGCTTCTTAAATGTTTAGATCCTGTAGCTTGGTGTGTTAGGTAACTGGCACCTGAATTACTCAATCATTTCATAATTAAGCCTTTGGCACTCAAAATTTGCCGGTGTCCAAATCCTTTTTCTTACATTTTAATGGAGTTTAAAAATGGTTGAAGGGCACCTGGTGAACCAGCAATATAAAGCATGGAATAGCAATATTCATGGCACATATAATTAAGGCCAGTTCATTGTGTTGCCATTTCTGGAGCTGCTAATGTGTCTGCAGGTGAGCAATGTGGACAATTGTGTGCCTGCTTGTTCCCTGTAATGATGATAGTTTGGTGTTTTGGATTGCAGTGCCTTCAGATAGGGCAGGTGCAGCCAGCCCAAAGCCTTTGTTCATCCCTATGTATGAAGGTTGATCAAAATCACCTCCAGTACTCTCAGGCTTGATCTCAAAGTTTTTGCAAATGCTATGATTTTGCAAATGCTATGATTGATCCCTGCTCAAATATTTATTAAGGGATAAAATAGCTTTTGGGGGTTCTTGAACTGTTCTTGTGAAGTTTTGATCTTAATATAGTAAGGACACTCTAACAGACTGATTTACCCTCTGTGAATATATATGGAATTTCGTTTACTTTTCTTGGTAGTGGGGGGAAAAAAGCCTGACAATTTGTCATGACTACCGTGTTATATTTGTAGATGCTATTCCTGTGCAAGCAATAGATGGAATTGCCAGTGGGACTGGAAGAGACATATCTGTGAAGAGTCCTCTTCAGTACAAGATGTGATTAAACAAAATATGGTAATGTTTAAAAATAACATTGTTAGGTTTTTTATTAGAACACTTCAATATTTTGTTTGCTGGATCTCTCATATCAGTTGGTCGAATTAGAGATTTGAAAATGATTCTAAAGTTAACTCCAGAAGTGTAAGGTGATTTTTTTTTTTAGTGACAGTGCGGGGGTGGGAATTTAAGGGTGTGATTGAGGCGGGGCAGTGAGACTGAATAACTCCTGAAAGGATATTTCTGTGCCTTTTACTATTTTGCTTCAATGGGAGGAACGAGATTTCAAGGCAGGGAGAGATAATCACCCACAGCTTTGACATATGCTGCAGTCATTTTTAGCATGTCTAATTTGAAAGGGTGTAATCAAATCTGTCACTGTATTTTAAGCATGAAGTTCTTCAGAACAATCATTGTATTGTCCAAAGGCCATTGGAGCTTGTTGTGATAAGATTTTTTATTTGTAATAACATATAAAATGTATCTCTCCCCAGGAAGGAGAATGCCCACAGTTTCTAAACCCTGTCCCTTCAATAATACCTATGGAGTACCAAACAACTGTGTATTTTGAGGGAAAACATCTAGATTATTATCAGGTAAGCAGATTAATTCAATGCTAGCTGTCATTTGAATGCCTCTTAAACTGCATCCACACCCCTAAACTAAAGCATTGGTTCATGTGCCTTGGAGATCCTGCTTGTAATTTAAAAAAAGAAAAGGGCTGCATTCAAGTTTGATAAAATATTGGTTACTGTGGTAGAGTCATTGCCAAGAGAGAATCAGAGCTAATAATCCTAACTATTAAAATGGAGGGGGCAGTTTAAAGAATGTAGACTGGACCTATTGAAACACTGGACAATTATTTTTCATGTAATGAAATGAGAGGAGCTGTAGGAATTGTGAATGTTTCACATCTTTTTCTAATTAAATACTTGATGGGTTTTGTTGCTATTGTTCTAGAATGACATCACTCTGTGTGCTTAATTTTTTTCAAGTTTTCGCCTTCCAACACAAAAATGCACTCAGACATTAAATATTTCTTAGTTTGGATAACATCATCTTTCACTTTTGTGTGTGTGTGTGTGTGTGTGTGACCATCAAACCAGAAGATCAGGTATTTTCTCACCCATAGCAAAGGCTTCTCTTTCTTAGTACTTGATTCCAGAAAATAAATTACGAAGTCTCTAAGTCAGTTAGACCCCAGGGTTTTAATTGTGTTATAGTCTAGACAATGCATGAAATGTTATTTGTTAGTGGGATGAAAATGAAGCTTTAAAACCATTTTTAGGTGATAGCTCAAGTATTGTTATCCGTTTCTATTCTTTGTTTCTGTGTTGTCTTTGTGTAAATGGGAATTGATGATAGATGCACTGGGGAGTGCATTGATTTCTTTTATTCCTGGCCATCTATCATGGGAAAGAAGGCTCTTCTTTTTGAGGGTTTTTTTTTTTCCTTTTTCAAATTGGAATGCTGTATAGCTTCTAAATTCCTTCTATCACCTTTGCTGCTCCTGTCAAGGGATGGAAAAGGGTCAAGAGGCCAGAAGTGTAGCAATATAAGAAGAGTATTCAGAGAAGTACAAAAAGCAACCAGTGAGCACCATGTAAAGACCATGATGTGTGTCACTACTATAGACATATATGAAAACTGTGCTGTAAAAACATATGTTCAAAAATAAACATTTTTGTTTGAAGACCTTAAAATATATGCAGACAGTGAAATGCAAATTTAGTGAATTTGGTCTGTTCTCTGAGATGCCAGAACTGGTCCCTGGTAGGACATGTGGCTGTGTGCAACATGTGGCATACAACACCTCTCCTACACCCACAGCTAATTGAAAAGTATTCTGGAGATTATACTTTTATTTCTTTTGCTTAACATTAGCAAGCGCTGTTTTTCTGCCCAAGAGGAAAATCGTTTCCTGCTCCCTTGTTATAATTGGAAGAGCTTTTTCTCTCTCTAGAGAAATTCAGGGCAGATGCATAATCTAGATGTGCTGAATTTGACTTCTAGTGGACCCTTGTCCTCCAAGGAGAAATAGCAGCAGGGATGCAAAAACTATTTCATCTAGTTTATTATTCTATGAATAAGCACTTTAATCTTTCTGAACTACTAGTTACAAAAAGGGAATGGAGAAAAGGCTGATGGGGTTTTTTAATTCTGTGAGATGTCAATTGCATTTAACAATGCAAAGACACATCCTGTGGATTGGACGCTTTGTCATGGGGAGCAGTGTTTAACAGTTTGCCTACAGAATGTATTTATTTAGCTTGGAACTGGGAAGTCTTATGAGGAGTTCAAGTCTCTGTAGGAAGCCAAGGTGAATGCATAGTCCCAAAACTGGAAAGATGCTGGAGAGCAATGAATGTCAAATGATGTCAGAGTAATTTTTCTTGGGTGGGAGCAATGTGAAAATGTCATCTCTGTCATGGGGTCAGCTCCATATATCCATATATGGTACAGAGGTGTGTTTTTAATCAAAACAAGAATGCCTTTAGTGACAGGACTTCAACAAACACAGGCAGTGACTACAGCTATATACATAGCCCTTTAATACATGTGATAACAGACAAATAAGGCATGAAATAGTGGTAATCACAAAGGCACTCATGCCTGTGGGATTATAATATCTGAAGAAGAAACTTTGATGATTGAAAGTTCATTTGAATGAAGGGCATCACTTACACTTAGCCTTTGGTAAACATTTCATGGAAAACAGGGTGGCTCAGGAGAAGCCATGGATGGATATTTTGTAGGGATTGGCCCACAGCCCAAATGCTAAATAGCATTTGGCTTCTCATGTGGAACAATTTTGCCACAGGATATGCTGGGCATTACAGCATCTTTGAAGCTAGCAGTCATGCAGCTATGAGCATATTTAAGGTCTTTATTGGTTAGGATGTTGGTATATCCATTTTCCTCCTGTTTTCCTTGCCTAAATTCTTGCTTAGAAAAAGCAGAAAATTAATGTTGTGATGTCACTTCGAAATACCAGTTCTATTATCTTGATTTAATCTGTGTTTTACTTAGAGGGGTGTTGCACACCCAGCCTTGCCATGGGTGACTAAGTGTACTGTCCAACATTGTGTGTATAAGAATCTTCATCTCTAGGTGGAGATGAACATTAAAGGGCTTACTTGGTGAGTAGGAGAAGAAAATGGCTTTAAAAACTGCTGTTGCTGGACTATATCAAGAATTATTTCTATACTGGAAATACAGAAACTGCTGTACTTCCATTGAGGGTGGAAGTATAAACTCACACGTTTTGTAAGCTCCTGTAAACTTGTGAATGCTTAAAGCACAAAGAATAAGTCTCCTCATGATAGCTTCCACTGGAGGGAAATAGCCTAGAAGAGGAGGAGCTGTTGACTGTTCTTCCCTTCCTTCCTCTGAAAGAATTTCAGTAGGAAGGAGAGAGAAATCCAAGCTGTTGTCATTCTTGTGGGAGTAGCGCCATCCAGGACAGGCAGAGGGAGGGAAGTCTAGTGCTGATCAGTCATATTGCATGCAATTTCTGAGAGGCATTCTCCAGCTGAGTCCTTGAAAGATTGGCACAGTAGGAGAGACAGATGTACCAGCATCGAGATAACCTTATTAGCTTGCCAAAGATTTTCGTTAAAAGTAATTTCCCATTTGGATTTGTCTTTGTCATGTGTGTCCGATGTGTAACCTGCTTCCTAGTGCTTGCTACACATCTCTTGCCCCCAAACTACTGACTGTGAGCTCTGCTGCCTTCTGCTCAAGAGCCTGGTAAGCAGCTCCTGATTTCAGTGCACTCCAGGTATCAGCTGTCACACACACCACAGCTCTCCTCCTCTCCCAGAGCCTGCTGTTAAGCATGTGGGAAAGCCTTACGCAGGAGCAGCAGAATTTGAACGCTTTTGAAAAAGACATTATATTAAAATATGTGGGGCAAGGAAAACAAGACAGCATTCCTATAAAAAATAATTGTAAGGAGATGGTTTAAAACCTGGACTATGTAGATGTTTTCTTTAAGGCAGAATGGGCTGTTAATTTTCAGACAAGGCTTTTCAGAGCTAGGCTGTAGCTTATTTCCTATATCTAGCTTCCTAGAAGGAAGAAGTAAAAGGTTTGTTTTCGTCTGTAAAATAACCACCCAGAGCCTCAAGTCTGTTTTAACCTTTGGTTAAACCCCAAACCTTGGTGGGCTCGTGTTCACTGCCCAACCTGTCACAGTGAAGGTGCTGTAGGAAAGCTTTCCACTGCATTAATTAGATAAACCTGGTGTACCAGATTAATTAGATAAAACCTAGGTACCAGAAGGCACCTGTGTGTCCGACACTGAAGAAGTAGCTACAAATAAAAAGGATAAGATGCTCATACACAAGACTTAGAAGATAGCAGGAGACAATGTACTTAACCTTTGGAGCAGAAAAGAGGAATCAAGTAACCATTATGTTATCGCCAGGTGCACTCTAGACTCAGATGGCTCTGGTCAAAACCAGGGAATAGTTCTTTACATCCACAGTGAAGTTCTCAAGAAGCTCAGCAAGGCCACTGAGAAGGTCCTGCACCTGGATCAATGCAGAGTGGGGATTGAATGGATTGTAGCCTTATGGAGAAGGACTTGAGAATGAAACATTAGATGTGAGCTGGCAATGTGCACTTGCACCCCAAAAAACCAATAGTGTCCTGGGCTGCATCAAAAGAAGTGTGGCCAGCAGGTCAAGGGAGGTGATCTATCTTCCTCCAGTCCACTCTTCTGAAATTTCAGCTGAAGTATTGCATCCAGCTCTGGGGTTCCCAGTACAAGAAAGATGTGGATCTGTTGGAATGGGTCCAGAGAAGAGACATGGAAATGATCAGAGAGCAGGTGAGGGCTGGAGTTCAACTCTTTTGAAGAAAAGCTGACAAAGTTGAGGTGGTTCAGCCTGGAGGACACTCCTGAGAGACATTTTTTGTGGACTTTCAATATATAAATAGGGCTTATAAGAAAGATGGAGAGAGACATTTTTACCAGGGCCTGTAGGGTCAGAGAAAGGGGCAACATTTTTTAAAGTGAGAAAGGGTAGTTTTAGAGAGATAAGGAAGAAATCTTTTGCAATGGCAATGGTGAGAGACTGGAACAGGTTGCCCAAGAAACTTTTATGTACCCCATCCCTAGAAATATTCAAAGCCAGGTTGTATGTGGCTTCAAACAACCTGGTCTAGGGAAAGGTGTCCCTGCCTATGTCAAGATTGTTGGACTAGATGGTCTTTGAATGTCCCTTCCAACCCAAACCATTTTGTGATTCTCTAAAGGTGAAGGTTGTCTTGTCCCCAGCTGAGTTGTGATTTTGTATTAGTGTATGAAAATATCCTTGCTACTCACTTCTTTCTAATACCCTTCTTGCAAAGCTGTTTGAATGTCTGTCCTATGGGCAGGAGATTCACCCAGCACAGAAACAATGTCATGGGATGAGGTTTTTAGCCAGCCAAGTTCTTTGACTGAATCACAGAGCAGCCAAGCTGAGAGTTTTGTCAGTGCAGTGAAAGTCAATATGTGCTACAGACTTAAGACAGGAATCAATAGATTTAGGATCTGGGGAGAAGAGAGGGGATGATGTCTAGGAGGTAGTAACACCCTTAAATTAGTGCTGCCATTGAAGACTGTCCTGTGAAAATCCAGCTAGAGTCACAGAAAGGCAAGAGAAAGGCAGGAAGAGCTGAGAGATGTTCATTCCAGTTTCCCATGCAGCTCTTGCATTGATGCTCTGCCCAGAATCCCTACAGAGAAAACCTTTAAGGGCAGAACTCACACAGCTCTGTTAATAACAGATCTGATGTGTGAAGCCATCCAGTATTCACATCTCTCAGCTTTTTCTTATTGCTCCCTAAAACAGAGTGCTATATATGAGCTTGCTTTCCTTGAACTTCTTGGTGTGCCTACCATGAATGAATATTGGAGGAATGCAGCAAAGTCACAGATTGCTCTGGCTCAGCTTCTCTCTAGCATTGCTTTAGAAGATGACTGTAACCAGTTAGCCTTCTCCATTTGGATTTGATTACTTCCAGTGCTGAACAGGATATTGCCTGGTGATATTTTACTATGCTTGGTGATTCTATACAAATTCTAAACTGAAATTTTCTCATCCTCAGGGTAAAAAATTTGTGGTTGGAAACAGCCAATTTGAATTTGAAGCTTCTGTTGATGAGTCAGATGAAGGAAAATTTTCATTCGTGAGTAAAGAGGTAAATGTGAAAATGCTATTTGCCTACCAAATATGCTCAGCTCTTCTAAACTGTAGCCACAAGTGTCCAGAATTACACAGGTAATATGTATTTCCCTCAGAAAAGAATGTCACCTCTGATGGAGATTCTCCTTTGGCAGTAGTAGTCAAAGGCTACCATTTTGGCTCAGAGCTCCTGAAGTCTCCTCTCAAAGCTCTCAATCTTTCTCCCTGATTTATCTACCTGTGTAACCCATGGAGTTATTGAACTGTCTCTGGAGGAATTTGAGACCACTACTGTTTTATTCTTCATTTTTTATACAATCTAGTGAAATCATTGATGATAAAATGCAAGAATTTCAGTGCTCTCCCTCTCCACATTCCACTTCACTATCTTTCCCATTTTGTGTCTGTAAAAATGGGAATGGTAAGAATGGTGACAATATGCTGTTGCTTGGCTACCTAGTAGTTATGCTTCTTTCACTCTCGCTTTTTTACTGCAAAAGGAAATAATATTTTAAAAATGGTCTATTTTCTAAGCTCCAAGTTTGACTCACAAATGTTATGCTGACTTTATATCTTACAAGCTCACTAACTAGTTTTGAGAATTAATGAGCATTTCTGCATCATCTGTGCCTAGCACAAAGCATTTGCTTTATCAAGCGTCTGTATTTTTATTTGTTCTTCTTGTTTCCCAACAATTGTCATTGCTGCTCTTTCAGCATGAGCAGAAGCTCATGTCTTGGAGCATGTGAACCTTGTGATTTGGCTGTAAAATGAGGAGGCTGCACTGTTAAAGATGCAAGAGATTTCCCCTCCATGTGGTGCGAGTCTGCTGTGCCCACAGAAGTAATGGGGCCAGATGGTGTGGGAAGGGAGAACTCAGCAGGGTCAGCAGCTATACTTACTGCCTCTGAACAGCACTTTTGCTGCTTTGATACTTATAACCAAATGTAAATTAAATTAATGAAAAGAGAGTACTCGGATATTGCCGTCCCTTGGTACTTGAAAATTCTGATTGTGAAGGATTAGGTTCATTAAAACATTTTTCTATAAATGTATCTGCCCAAGATACATTTATAAAAAAGGCCATAAGGCTTGGGAGAGTTTCTAAAATCCTTCACAGGTCTGATTATTGAGAATCATAGAAAATGCATGAAATTAACCTTGTCAAATGAAAGTATAAATATCTCTATTATGTCATCTTTTCTAGTTTTCCTATAGTGCAAATGAGACCCTACAACTTAATTTATCCATAAAAACAGATAAGGTCAAGATTGACAGCAAACTGATGGGTAAGTGTGAAATATGGGATTAAAGGGAGATTAATTACTGTAAGCAGAAATCAATTCTTTCATAATTTGGAGTCTTGTTAATAAGAATGTTTGTAGGTTTTACTGGTTTGTGTGAAACAATTAAATCTGACAGATCGAAAGTTATTAATGTTAAACTAATGCATTAAACATCTGAGTTGTCAGCAAGTTTTCCAGGGACACCAACCAAGCTGTGTGGTGCAGTGACATGCTGGAGAGAAGGGATGGCATCCAGAGGGACTTTGATGGGCACTAGGGCTGGGCCTGTGCAAACCTCGTGAGGGTCAGCAAGGCCAAGTGCAGGGTCCTGCCCATGGGCTGGGGAAATCCCAAACACAAATACAAGCTGGAACACGAAGGGACTGAGAGCAGTCCTACAGGGTGTGACAAGGTGGAACCAGCAATGTGTGGGTGCAGCCCAGAAAGCCCAGTCATGTCCTGGGCTGGATCAGGGGCAGCGTGGCCAGCAGGGTGAGGGAGGGGATTCTCTCCCTCTACTCCACTCTCAGACACCCCACCTGCAGTGCTGCACCCAGCTCTGGGGCTGCCACGTGAGAAGGACATCATGGACCTGTTGGAATGAGTACAGAGCAGGAATGGCCACAAAGATGATCAGAGAGCCGGAGCACCTCTCCTATGGGGAAAGGCTGAAAGAGTTGGGGTTGTTCAGCCTGGAGAAGAGAAGGCTGCAGGGAGACCTTATTGCAATTTTTCAGTACTTAAAGGTCGCTTATAAAAAGGACGACAAACTTTTTTGCAGGGACTGTTGCAATAGAAGAAGGGATAATGGTTTTACACTGAAAGAGGGTAGATTGAGACTAAATATAAGGAAGGAGGCTGGTGAACACTGCCACTGGTTGCTATGATGGTTTCAGCTGGGGTAGAGTCAGTTTTCTTCACAGTGGCTGATACAGGGCTATGTTGTGGATACCAGAGAGACGGTAGATGCCCCATACCTGGAAACATTGAGGTTCAGACTGGATGGGCTTCTGTGTAGAATCACAGAACCACAGAATTACAGAGTATCCTGAGTTGGAAGGGACCCACAAGGATCATCAAGTGCAACTGCTGGCTGTACACAGGACAATCTCAAAAATCACTCAATCTAGCTGAAGATGTCCTGCTCATTGCAGAGATTTGGACTAGGTGACCTTTAAATGTCTCTTCCAACCCAAAGTGTTCTGATTTTATGATTCTATAATTTTCAAGATTGCTTTTGCTATGAAGTGCAATCCTAATAGCAAAGCTTCCCAGTTCATACTTAAGTATGAAAATTAAACACTTAAGCATTTTGATTTTTTTCTTTCAATGATCTTTGCCTTTCCTCAATGAATTTTCCTCGTCAAGCAGCAGAAAGAGGATCCTTGTCATAGCCACTCATATGGACTTTACCTGAAATCTCATTTCCTAGCTTGTTCAGGCAGGTTCTGCAGCCCCTATGTTAGCTGGCAATCAAGAAAACACAGAAACATTCAGTGTGTTTTCAGCTCATTACTCTATTAATTTATTTCTCTTAAAAATAAATTAAAAATTATAGCACAAAGACTTGATCTCTGAAATAAAAATCTCTTTATTAATATAAATTTCATTTCTTTTGAACATACAATAATGAAGCAATGAAGCCTAGTCCTGAGGTAAGAAAACTCCTTTAAAATCAATGGAGCAGTATCTAGGACCCAGCTTACATGTCTTTGGACTGACATTTAAGGCAGAATATTGCAAAACCCATGAGGCGAGCCTCTTATGTACTTGCATGATGGGACAGCATCAGGAAAATACTAGTACCCCAAGTAATTTCCTCTGCAGAATAAATCTTCAGACCATTTTTCCAACTGTACAATATTTAAATTTATTCTCTTTCATATTGGCAGCATGAACTGTGTTTTAGAAGATTTTCCTTATGGTTCTGTGTGCAGTGTTAAAAGACTAAAAGAGGACCTGGCATGAATTTTATAGGGAGGTCATATTACAATCTCAGACTGTCTTAATTTCCATTCCAGAGGCTGTCATGCTTAAAACTGCAGAATTTTGACCAAATATTCCCAACATCTTTTTTCCAAGTCAGGAAAAAGCATTAAAACAAAACAAAACATAAAAAGAAGCTAAATTATTAAAGAAATGTTATCATTCAAATTGAAATATAGAACACTTCCAAGAGGGGACTTGAAAAATTATCAACAGATGTCTCTTTTTAGTATAAAAGGGATTTTTTAAAATCCAAATTCTTTCTGACTTTCAGACTCCCTTCCCATATGAAATCCAGTGTGTAATGTGTTTTTATGCATCTTGAAAAGAATTGGCTTTGGGTATATGGCTGCTGCTGAGAAGCACCTTTGAACCTGCCAGTGAAAGAACCCTTTCTTTGTATGACACTTAGTGAATACTAAGTTATGATAGCATTTTTACATCTCCAGCCATCAGGGGTTCTGAACAGTGTGAAATCCAATATATCCCTTTTATCCTTTGTCCTTTTATCGATGATATCACAGCTGGTATCTCAAGGTGATGGATAAGAGTCTGAATCTAATGAGTAGCTTGCTGCTGGTACAAATAATGAGCTGATCAGTGAACAAGGGGAGCAGTTAATGCTTTGAGGCCAGGGCTTTCTCCATTGCATTTCAGCAACTGGATGTGAGGGACATCAAGACTTTGCAGTGCTGACATTGTTTGCTGAGGGGTGGAATATGAATCCCTGTCCAGCCAGTGAAGGATAATGAAGTAATTCAGTAAACAAATTCCCATGCTGTACCTGGTGGCCATGTGGCTGTCTAGGTGGGAAATCTGAAGTCTGGGAAGCCAAGGGGAAGATTTGCTCAACAATATTTCCTGTTCAAGTGCCTGTGCAGTAGCAATCTTTCAGAGTGCTGGAATAAGAAAGCAATCTGGTTTCTATAAAAGCAATTCCCAGTGAGGAAACTTGTCCTTGCCTCTGTCCACAAAGCAAACAACAGCATACATGGGCTGTCAGCCTGGTGCTTTTCCTCAGCACTATATCCACAAAACAACATAAAGATGGGTAACTGACCCACAAACTGCAGGAAATATGATTTGGTTTATGTTTGTTCCTCAGTGCCTTCCATATTGATGTGCTCAGTTTGTGAAGCAAATGATGCTACTCCTGCCTTGTGCTCATCAATTCCTTGGAAGTTCAAGATAGAGATTGAATCAAATGGATGCTCTTTCTCATTGATTCATTTTTATAAAGTCCCTTAGTTTTGCATGCACCTCTAGTGTTTCTTCAGCTGATTTTGTGCTTGTAAAGATACTTGAAATCAAGTGGATGTGCTGACTATAGATAAGAAAGGGTTAAAATCAGGCTGCATCATTGCATTAACTCTTCATTGTAGGGGAAAGAAAAAAACCTGTTTATTATCTTAAAGACTAGCTGTGAATCTGAATGCTGAGGGGTTTAAACATACAGCATTTAGAGAAAAACTGCCTGTATGGGATTACATGTTCTCCTGCAAGTGGCAGAGGTTAGCCAAGACTTGGGCATCTGCAATATTGTTCATGCCTAGCGGGAGAATAAGGCCACTGCTGAAAAAATAATGGAAAACTAGCATTCTCATTTTACTTTTCATTTCACTAGAAATCTGACATGGTAGTCTCTTGGAATTAGATTTCAAGAGCTACTACTGCTGCTGCTGTTATCTAGGAAGATGGCAAGTGTATTGAAATGCTACTCACTGGAGGGTGATTTTGCCAGTGTCCTTTGTAAAGCCCTGCTCCTCTGAGAGTAAAAGCTCATTTTAAATAGATGTGTTTAATGGCCTTTACTGTATGCATCTCAAAAGGATTTACTTTTGTCCACATCTGTTTACTTTCCTTTATTTCCTGCATCTTTTAACTATGAACCTCTTTTGAAAAGAATCCAGTGTCACTAGGGCTACTGTTTCTTGGGACTTAATGAAGGGAAGGGGAAGGGGAAGATGTTGAGAGTCTGTCTTGTATACCCCATTCCCATCTGCAAGCACATTTAACTCTTGAAAGAGCACAGGAGGAAGCCTAAAAAGCTTTCTGCTGTTCTGGTAAGTTAAGCTGATTTACAAGACTCAAAAAGTGGCAGAGCCTGAGTGGCAGAGGGTGAGAGGCTGTGTGGCCAGAAATACAGAGCAGCCAAGAGTGGAGAGAACCAGGGGAAAAACGAGCAGAAAAGCAGACAGCAAGATGTTTTCCTCTTTGCAATAATCATCCCACCTGTCCAGGGAGGCACAGCACTCCCATGCTGGGTAATCTGGGCAACTTGCTCACTTTCCCTAGAGAAACATGTTGTATCTTTTCGGTCTGTTTTCTTCTGGGCTAGTTCTCAAGTGCATCTCCATATGGTTTTTTTGTAAGCCCAGGCTCTCCTTATGGTGTTGAACGACTGAGATATGTCTCAAGGCTTTGCATCTATTTGGGAAAATTAGTTTGATTCTCAGTGACTGTGCGTCATGCTAGAGATTGATGAGGGCCAAAACAAGCTTAGTGTCTGGTACAGTTGGCCTCTGCTTCATCAGTAAGAGAGATACAACTATCAGATTTGATTTCTTGGCTCAGAAAAGATAGAACTCAACCCCCCTACAAAAGGGACAAGGTGTACATCAGGATGACAGTTCAAGACAAAAGGGAAAATAAAAGCAAGAAAATAGAGAAGAATGAAGAAACACAGAGGTATTAACTTGAACAAAGGTTAACATTTTATTAAGTGTTAACTTTCTATTTGGTTCAGGCATGAGTGATGATTATGGAAAGTCCCAAATGTCCTGGAAACAGCCTACAAAGGCAGCTCTCTTCCTTTAATCCTGCAACTGGCAGAGGTCCCATGCCCACTGATGTCCACCCCTACTGACATCCATGCAGAGTCTATACCTTCCATATCTGACTTGGGATGCTCCAAGGACCTGATTTTTGAATTAATCTTTAAACAATTGTATGTGTTATTGAGGTTGGTCAAAGTAAGGACTTTGTACTTGAATGTTTTGACAGTGCTTGAGTGACAAAAATATATTTGCAGGCTAGTCATACTCTGCACATAGATAAATGTCAGGTTTTTCCATAGAGAAAAAATAAAATTTTCTCTCAGCATCATTCAGGGGTTAAGAACAGACCGTACATATTACTCCTGTGACTCCACTGAACTTTATACAGAGGGTTACTTTTCCTTCCTAAGGGACGCTGAATATCCTTGGAACAGAGAGAAACATCTAAATATGTTTGCTGTTCATCTTTCAGTGACTCTGTACAACTGCTCCTACGGACGAAGCGACTGCAGCCTGTGCCTTGCTGCCCCACCTGAGTACAGGTGTGTGTGGTGTGAGGAGGATGGCAAGCCCAGCAAGTGCCTCTATGAAAAGCTCTGTCGCGCTGCCCCCACCGACACGTGTCCTCCTCCAGAAATCACTGGTGTAAGATTGCTTTTTTCTCTCCCTACCAGCATAATATTTTTCAGGAGAAAGCAGCCGAGTGAGCTCATACTGAAGGGCAGGTTTTTTTCCTTAAGGAAGCCTCTGAAATAGCTGAAAGGAAATAATGTCAGTAGTGATGTGTGAGAGAGATTTGTAAGGACTCAAAATAAGAGACTGAATGGATTCTTTGAGCCTCCTTGTTTTTCAAGCCTTGTCCTCGCTGTATCAGAAGCCAGGGTAGCAGTGCATGCTCAAAACATGGCATTTGATTCTTGAATTCTTAGCATGGATTTTTTTCTCTCATAAAGTCCTTTCTACCTGAAATGAGTCTGTAAGAGAGGTTCACTCTTCCTGGAACTACAAGTACATAACAGGTTCTTTTACAGGCTTCAAGCTAGACTTTTAAATAGTATTTAATAAGGGAGCAGATTTTTTCTGTGTCACAAAGTGTTTTCCAGGTGTCAGTGATATTTTTCAGTCCACACCAGCATCAAATCCAAGGCTGTAGGAACTGAATGTCAGAAGTCAGAGAGGCCAAATGTGCACCTGACTTACTCTGCAGTTGGAGCATTCACTCAGGGTCAGGGAAGGTTGTTGTCCACTTTGGTGGGTCAGCAGGCAAAGAAAGTCATAAATCCATGTCCTTTCCAGAAACAAGCCTATGCTGCTTATATGGGCATAATTGTTGAGAAAAGAGTGATACATGCTTCCACTGGGCAAATCTAAATTGCTGCAGCAGTCGTATCAGTACTTAGAACCTCAGACACACTGTTTGATGAGAACACATCCCAAGCCATCACAAAATGTGGTAACTGTGTGACACAGGCTGAGAGTTGTAGCAGGGATGTTTCACTCAGTAGGAACTGTGTCTGAAACGTGTGGCTCAAAGTGGCAGAGACACTGCATCCCTGGAGACTGTGCAGTCAGAGGTGCAATGTGCCTGCTGGCAGACCTGCAGAACACTGAGGCAGGTTGGCCATGAGGGTACATCTGAGAAGAAACAGCTGTTAAACAGTTGAAGTCTGCCAAGGAAGGTAAATACCCTAGCAGCTTGACAGAATGTGTGGAGAAGAATACTTGTGTAGTATCTGTGCCCCGGTAAACATGATTTGAGAAAAAAGGAAATGGAAAATCTTTTAAAAAAGTGTTTTCACCTGGGATACTGTTTCTACATTATGGTGGACAAAAAAAAGATGCTAAAATATTTTTGGTTTTCAGACCTTACATTAGCTTTAAATATGAACATAACATTTGGAAAGAGCTAGACAGACAGTTGAGTAATGTTTCAGCTGGTTTGTGTATGGGTTGGGTGCAGATGGAGAGCCAGTGGCCAGGCAGCCAGCAGAGGCAGCCACGTCGCTGTGCTCAGCTTGCCTAGACCTGAGGGACTGATTTTGATGGAGCAGGCATTGAAGTGCAAACTCACTCTTCTCGATGGCAAACTTGCAGCCCTCCAAAGCTGAAGACCTGAAAAGGTCTTGCTGAAGGTGCTCCAAGCATCGTGTAGGAAAGCAGGTTAGCCTCCCAGCAAATATTCTGAACTGAAGTGTCTGTCAGGGCCATATTCCAGTCTGAGCACTCCACTGCAACTGCATGATCTTCTCTGTCCTCATTTTATTTGCAAATTACTTGGTTAGCATCAGCCCATGCTGCAGCACCCTACTGTGAGATGCACTAAGGGAGATCAAGAGACTGGAGGAACTTTTGAAAACACGATGTGGGCCAACACTGCGTGTTAGGAAAGTGCACTGCTCTGCTGTGAACCTAAAGGGATAAAATCACAACAACAAAATGCTGGAAAAGCTCTGTGGAAGGATTGTGAGAAGAGTGTAATGAATTTGCTTTTCACAATCACAGTACTTCAGTGGAGGAAGCAAACTTAAAATAGAATAAACACCAGGCAAGAGTTTTGTACATAACAGTCTGCCACAGGAGACATGAAATCTTCAGCTGTTGAATGCTACTTCTGAGCTAACAGATGATTAATTAACATTAAAAAGTTGCATAGCTTGTTTTTTGTTTGTCCTACAAGAAACATCTGCATTTCAAATGTTGGTAAGTCAAAGTAGCTTTAAATAATATAGAAGAGTAACATAGTCACTGCAGTATTTAATTTTGCTTTTTTTTCCCCCTGTCCTTTATGCAAACAGATTGAGCCAAAAACTGGACCACTAAGTGGTGGAATTCTTTTGACCATAATGGGATCTAATTTGGGAATAAAGGCAGAAGATGTAAAAAATATAACAGTGGCAGACAAGGAATGTCTTTTTAAAGAGGAGTTCTACTCTGTTTCCACAAGGTAATTGATGGATGCTTTTCACAAGATTTTAGAAGAAAAAAGGAACCTCTCTGCATTTTCAAGAAAAGATATCTTCTTGTGGTTACAAAAGGTTACCATTTGAAAAAATAACTATTGCTATGATATACATGCAATATTTCATAGTAACATGTCTGACTCTTTATTGTTATAGATTGTAATACAGCAACAAATTTACAATGGTGTACTACCATCCTGCTCCTGATTGAAGTTTTTTCCTTACTTGATTGAAAAGCTTTCATAAACTACTACTGCACATATATCAAGACTATTTGTTTTTAAATTAAAGGCATTCTACATGTGCATCTAGTCATTAAAACTTTGCTACATCTGAACTACAGTGAAGGCAAGCATACAAGATTTATGGGAAAGTAGGGAAAACAAGAGGAAGCTTAAATCTGCTTAGTCCAGCCGCAGAGTTTCTTGCCTGGGGACAGGGAGGGAGCTTAGGTTTAGCTGTGGATGACTAAGTTTCATCTCAAAGCCAACAAGTCCATGGATGTTGAATTGCCTAAGCAGGTTGGTAGATGTTTTGTGGATTACCTGTCACACTCTTAAGCAGTGCCAAAAATTAAAACAGAATGCCTAAATTCTTCTAGGTAGGTATCTATGTGTTTACTACAGATTATATCAAGCTTCTAATTTCAAGAGGGAAATACCCCTTTTATATTAGGTGATGGAAAGCATAGCAGGAGTTTTCAGTAACAATATTAAGAGTAATGATGGATTTTTCTTTCATTCTCTTGAAAGCTGCAATTGAAAGCTTGGCTTTCTTTTACTTCCTATAATTTAAATTGTAACACAGTAACTTTTTGCTATTTCTGTGGCATGTTTTGAAAGTGACTTTGAAGATACCTAAGTGATTTTTTTTTAGATTTTGAAAAATATTTAACTTTAGTCAATGCATGGATCAGGCATTTAGAAGCTTTCCAGGCCTCTAGGACTGAAGAAGGTAAAGAATAGCTGTTTCTTTCTCACTGCTTCCCAATTTTATTGCCATCACTCCCGCATTTACATGTACTTCCAACCAGTCATCTTTCCCCACTCCCTATTTTCAGTGTTTGCAAAAGCTACATTGAATTGCGACATAGCCTTACAAGAATTTCCCCATCCTCTTGGCCTTTTCTAAAGCTTTTTGATATTTTTAAATACATGGAAAGGAGCCAAAACTGAGATGACTGGTTCCTTGTATCATAGCAACATTACTGGTTTCCTAAGTTCTGGCAATGTAGTAATGGGTGAGAACAAACGCAACTTGCATCATGTCATTTATCAACAAATTAGTGGGTTTTGAAGGATGTTCCTGGCTAGGAAAGCTTAAAAAGAGAAGTTGTCAAAATCTTCAAATAGCTATCTTTAATTTTCTGTATTTATCTCCCTCTGGGTGTTTTTTTTTTAATTACTATTACCTTCTTTTTATGAAATTAAATTTAAAAAATAAATAAAAGTGCCTTGTCTGGCTCCCCTATCCTCCTTTAGTTAAAAGCTAGTCTTTTTAGGAGACAGTGGCTCCCATGCACAGCAAGATTTAAGACACTTAAGGGTGCTTTCTGGCTCTGTGGTGATTTAATTGTTGGCCTTGGAGAAGTCATTCTTTGTAGTTTTCCATTAGAAGTGTGGGGGAAGGGAGGCAATGCCAGCGCTGGGAAGGGAGGGAACTTTTCCAATTAAAATCCCTACTACGATGTTTCCCCCACAGCCCCCGGCCCCGGCCCCCGACTGCTTTCCCCAGCCTGACATATGGTAAAAATTCCTCCAAAGGCACCATTTCCTGTTTCTGCCTGACATGAAGATACAACTTCCAAGAATACAGTAGAGAGATGATGAGGAACAGGCTCAGGCAGCCGTACACATGCCAGGACATGCAGGAATTCCGAGAATTTTGTCCATTTGCCAGTACCCAGGAAAAAAAGTCTGGACTGATCTGCAGAGGGACTTGACAATCCTTTTATTATAAGTCCTGATTTAAGTACATATACCCAGTAATTTGGAGCCATTGAGGGTTTTTTTGCTATTTCAGGTTTTTTTAAGAAGTCATGCACTGCTGAAAGAAGAATAGCAATAATCCTGGAGGGAGAGAGACAGAAATGAGCAGTGATCATAGGGTGTGGCCTATATGAAACTGAGCAGGCTATGAGCACTATATACCTCCTTATCTAACTGTATTATCAGCTCTCCATTAAGCATTTGTCACAGTTTTCAAGTGTGTCAAATCCTTATTGCCCTTTCATGCTATCATTCTGTGGTTTACCTGTTTGAAATAATAATTTAAACATCCTAGCTATCACTCAGCAGCAGTGTTATTTCTAAGGCAGCATACTCTTGGCCAGTGCTCCTTGACCTCTGATTTTGCATGTGTTTTCTGTGAATTTATTTTCAGAGAACAGTAATTCTGAAGGGATTTTGATCATAGGTGTGAAAAGGTTTGAAGCTGAAAGGTAGCAAGATGCACAACAAAATTATCAGCAGTTAAAACACACAAAATTAAAAGATAGCTGATGGACTGATGTTTGCATCAAGGAGGTGGGGGCTCTTTTGTGGGGTTGGGTTTTTTTAACATCAGAAAGTCCACAGTAAATCTTGTGTCAGGTTCAACTGACTTATGGGGCTGAATTTGAGTCTTCTGGGAAGGCACTTCTACTAACAGACTGCTGAAGTGGCTGTGTACAGTGCTCAGGTTTCAGTTTTATCAACCCTTGGATAGACAAGCAAACTATTCCTGGGTGATTTTGCTGGGAATCTGAGGCAGCACTGGATTACACAGTATAGGATAAAGCAAAGTTGGTGCTTCTGCTGGCAGTGTGTGTGGTAGCTCACATACATTGCCCTGGCATTGCAGCTGTCACTTCTAACAGATAAGCTTACATTCTTTCTTTTTAGGATTGTGTGTCAAGTTGGACCCATGAATGAACCACAGCAAGGTCAAATTGAAGTTAACATCAATGGAAAATTAGGTAGATCACCAAGTGAAGTGTTGTTTACATACCAGGTAAGTGCATTTTTTTTCAGAGACCTGTTTTATACTTTGTGTATGACATAAGTTAAAGTTAAGCACAGAATTGTTTGGTTTTGTTGTACTGTTTCATCAATAGCACTGCCATTGAAAAATATTAGAAAACACTTAATTCCAGCATTTCTATATTCAAAAGGTGAACAAAAAATCAATTCTGATCAATAGATTAAGAGTCTCAAAATAGGATTATGTCATTTTCCATCTAAGTTAAAAAGATGTGGTAAAAAAGCAACTGGAATAAACTTATTCACTAGTGACATAATACCTCTGAAGTATCACTATTAAATAAAAAAGTCAGCACTGCAAAAAATTAGGTATTCTCTAGATACATGGTGCACTATTTTAATCATGGTATTTAGTCTAGGCAATTTTCTTAATTAGAAGAATGGATGCAGAGCAGCTGAAGAATAAGTAATGAAGGTACATTAATTTCTTTAATAATTTATTTCATTCAAAAGTATGGCATGCAGAGCCACAGACAGCGTGATGTGTGTTCATATTACTTATGTGCCTTGTTTTCAGTGTGACTATGAAAGAGAATTTCATTTCTGTGTTAATTGCTTTGCTCTAAACGTGGCCCTAGCTTATAGCTGGTCTAGCCTGTGGTTTTAGCAGCACGTAGCTTTATCTGTAGCTATGAGGTCTTCAAATTTTATAAGATCATATGATAGTTGAGAGGTTTAAATAATATCAGTCCCCATAATGATTCTTAAAATTACACCTATAAAACTATAAAACATAACTTGTGTGCTAGGCTTTTATCTTCTCCCTTATTTAAACTTCTGTCTCATTAATTCTTGATGTCTTGTGAGAAGTAAAGGAAAGAATTCAGCAGTGGAATAAGTCGAGAATGACATTTAACTGAGAAGACGATATTCTTGTTTTCACAAAACAGGCTAGAAGTGGGGTTTCTGTAATTTCCAAGCAAATACCTCCTCTCTCTGGTGACACTGCTGCAAAAAAAAACTACCCTTGTTGCCTGAATATGTCATGTGTTCCTTTGTGGAAATGTAGGATATGATCTTAATCAGAGAACAATGATATAATCTCCCATGTGTATGTTTGTGGTCTCTAGGACGGAGACCATGACAGTAAGACCTACATGAGGTTTTGACATGAACCTGTTGGGTGTGTTCTGCACCAGTTCTCCTATCCTTCTGTGTATAAAGATCTTCCCATGACTTTCATGGAAAACGTGAAGTTATTATGGAGTGGGTTGAAACCTGAACCACGTAGGCTTTGGAACCTTTGGCCTTGTTTTGGTGTGATTCCCTCCCCAGCACATCTGAAAGGGACATAAATAGCCATTGCTTTTGGCCACTTCAGGGAAAGATTCTTAATTGCCTGTCAGTGAGGTGCTGGGAGAAGTGGCTGAGCACGAGCATTACCAAGGTGGATGTCTTCCTGCAAGTCCAAGACTCTCTGTGTGTCAGTCTCTGCCTGCATTGAGACCACTGAAAAATCAGACACCTAAGCCAACAGCTGATAAAGAGCATTTTTATTTACTGCAAGACTCTTTCCATGTGGACCCTTTTTACAATATGGAAAGCAATGACAAATAATACAATTCACACATTAAAATTGATGATATTGATTTCTAGTTTCATTTCCCTTAATTCCACAAGAAAATGAAGCCAACTTTGGACTGTAGGATTGAAGTCAGTGTGGGGTGTCACACTGATGTGCACCTCTACAAGTGTGGCACAAATGCTTTGGCATGAGAACAGACAAGCAGAGCAGACAGTTGCATCAGTTAATGTTGGCTTAAAAGCTGCAGTCTTGTTTCAGTGCTTTTTTCAGACTTCTTTCAGCAGACATGCAAAATCTATGCTTTGTGTAAAACCTCTTCTACTCAGTATATACGAAGGAAAGAAAATAATCTTATTTCCAAAACCCGTTCTAAAATAAATTTTCTCTCATGTATTTCCCTGTTTCTTTGGCACATGGGATGGATACCCTTCTGCTGGTCACTATTATTGTTTTTACTGTGAGCTCTGACCACTTGAAGCAGAATAGTTTCATCTTTAACAGTGACTGTTCTAAATGCAGTGTGTGGCATGACAGGGCAGAAGCGCACAAGGAGCCACTGGAGATGCTCATCCTGGTGTGTCTGTGTGTACCAGAGGTATCACCATATACCCCACTGCCTCAGCCTCGTACACGTGATTAGTATCTGCCACCAAAAGCACTTATCAAGTAGATTGGGTATAAGAAAGAATTTTTTATGTGATGAGAGTGGTGAGTCACTGAAAGAAGTTGCCCAGAAAAGCTGTATCTGCCCCATTATTGGAACTGTTCAAGCCAGGTTGGATGGGATTTGGAGCAACCTGATCTAGGGAAAGGTGTCCCTGTGCATGGCAGGGGTGTGGGACTAGGTGAGCATTGAAGGTCCTTTCCATTCTGAACCATTCCATGATTCTATAAGTAGTACTGTTTGGCTCTTGTTGATACCCAGTCTGAACAGTGTGATTTATTTTTAAAGGTGGATTGATGAGAATCAATAGTCAGAGCAACTTGGGGCTCAGACTCATGCTTCTTTCCTGTCTGCCAGCACAGAGCATTTCAGAACTGACAAATGTGCAAGACCTTCATTAAATGGGTCAAAAATCCAGTTAAAAGATAAGCCATGGTTTCAATTTAAAATTATTTCTGAACAAAAATGCCTTGGTCCAGAAGTGTCTGTGCTGTACAGTAAATACTCTATTTGCTCCACAACAGGAGAAGAAAGCTTTATGTCTCCCTACCCATCACAATTTCCTCTATCCAGCCTGAGTTCAGTTCAAGTACAGTCCCAATGAAATTAAATTCTGATAACCCAGTCATCCTCTGCTGACATTTCTATTGTTTCACTATAAGCAGGCTCAGGCAATAACCATTCTCCTGTTTAGTGAAATAGAAATGAACTTCTGCTAAATTTTAATATCCAGCTATGCAGTACATCTGGAGCACTGACAGCTTGGCTGGTCTCTGAGCAGGTGGAGCAGTAACATGGCTAAAGGCCAGTCCTGCTTTTTCATTTGTTGTTAACTTTATCTGATTTGCTTGTTGCTATGGCAGTGAGAAGCAGTCTCAAAGGAAGGAGTTAAGCTTTTCCAATGTGTATGGCCCAGATTTGCTGATCCCATACAAGTGCTGATTCTTTTTTCAGAACACCTCTTCTTTAGACTCAAGGCACCAGGACAAGAGCTTGTGGCTGGTTCTGGCACCTCCAGCATTTGTCTGAACAATTTTGTGAGGTTTAGGCTGTGCAGGTTAGAATGACTTTTCAGAAAGCTCAAATAAATCTAAGATGGTGAAATTAGAGGTAGAACTTTGCAAAAGTATAATACATTTCTGAGGTGCTGAAGGTAGTTTAGGAACTGGCTTGGAAAAAATTACTTCTTGTAAACCAGGATGTCTATTTTCCTAAATGAGATTAATAACCAAAAAGAGGAAGAAGGGAGGATAAATTAGAGCCTGACCTGAGAACAAACATGAACATTCACCATACTGGAAGTTTGAATGTGAAATGAACAGCACAGTTACATTTAACAAGTGCACTCTTCCACCTCAATCTACCCCCAAATGTGACAGTTTCCTCTTACGTGCATCCATCCTCTGCTTTGCTTTGTGATGTTTGAAGCAATTGCACTGAAAGCTCTCACCAGATCAGTGCCTCAAGGCTTTTGTGGAGGGTTTCAGCTCACTCCTTGATTTTTCACCTTGAGTTGTTGCTTCAATTTTACATTCCTTTTACACTGTAGCTGGGGGCTTTGGGTGGGGTTTTTTGTGGGGAAAATTACATGCTTGTTGCCATTATGATTGATGCTGATAAACCACACATCCACAGAAGTCTGGATCTGCTTCCAGAGGTTCTTATTTTATTCTTAAGTCTTGCAGTACATCTTCTTTGTGTGTCAGTCCACATGGGGGACAGGAGAGCTCCTGGATAGCTGAGAGTTTTAGTGAAGTTGGCCCTTATTCATGTGATTATTGTTAGTCTTAACTCTCTGTCCTCTGAGCCATGCATTTAAATACATGTCCCACCATCCAGTACTCATGATTTTGCTCAAGAGCTGCCAGTAAACACTGGATGCATGATAGTGCAGACTTTCCAGTCATGCATGCTCCCATTTCTTCATCAAACCTGTCAGAAGAGCTCTGTGATGTTTTCAGAAAATCATGTGGTGTCTGCCTCATGATAAAAAGATGCTGCTTTCAGTCCAAAGAAGAAGTTGTTTAACATACCAGCCCTTTACTGAAGTGTCCCATCCACAGCAGCCAACACACAGTGCACATTGCCAGGCAAATGCTCTGCCTGGGCACCTGGAGTGCCTGGAAGCATTTGATCAGCTTACATGCTGTAAAGTTTGGACAAAGCAGCCCCAGAAAGGCAGGACTCAGCTCCTCATCTCTGTGCTGTTGCAGGAACTCACTTGTGTTATGGTTGCTGTGATGAGGGGGTCAGGTCAGCCACTGCGGTGAGCACCAGACTGCCAAGAATGCACAGTGGAAATTCTCCGCTTGAATATCCTGTGAGTGGGTGGCTTGTCTGAAAAAACAAGAAACAGGCTCCCTTGAGTCTGAGAAAGGAGGGAAGTTGAGGGGGAAAGAACAGATCCTAATAGCTTGAGTTCCCCACTCAGAGGTTTAATTTAGCTCCTGTGGTTACCTTTATAGTCCATGAAATGACATTTTGACCTTCAAGAAGCTGGCTGGTGTATACAGCACTTCACGGGCCCTTTTATTTTTGTGTGCATAACGTGCAAGAGTTGGCAGAATAATTTGGCTTTCAGTGTGAGGCAGATAATTTTGGTTAAAAATTACTTTTTCAAGAGCCAGAACTTACTGCAGCTGGAACCAGGATGAGGAGAGGGAAGGACTTGTGAAGGAAAGATGGCTGTGATAAAGGCACAGCAACAACATGGCCTGTACATTCATGAAAATCTTATCCACATCTGTGTGCACTGTCATGAGGTCTTGGAAACAGCATCCCTGTTCTCTGCTTGTGTGGAAGCACAGGAGCCCATTCCTACTTGTGAAGAAGTGCACTTGCATCAAAGGCAGACCCCCAAATGGAGGTCAGTGCCTGCAGGAGCCAACAGAAGGGAGCTTAGGTGGCTTTGCCATTTGCTGCCCATCGTGTCCGTTTGAACACCTCCATCTGTTGCTGGCTTCCCCTTGTGCTGCAGCTGGCATCTCTCAGCATCACGGGGCCACACTCTGACACCATCCTCTCTTCCCTTCCCAGTTGTGTCTCTGCTTGTGATCTGGCACAGTTGTGCTTTTTCCAGCATCCCCCTCTGAAGCATAGATTTCATGCCAAGGTTTCTGTGCATCTCTGTTAGGTTCCTCTCCTCTGGTGCTGTCCAACTGTTCTTGAATTTTGGGCCCCTCTTGTGATCCACCAGTAGTTTCCTTGGTGGTTTTTTGTTTCTCTCTTTGATTTTCTACCTTAGTGAAGGATAAAGGGCAACCAGTTTTATCTCAGTGGTGCAGTTCACGGGCTAGAAGCTGCTTACCACAGATGGAAACCATAGTAGGCAGTATCCCTTATTTACAGAGTCATGTCCAGGAATTCTTCTGGGAAAGGAAACTTTGTATAGATGATGTTGTGCTTGATGACAGACAAATGGAAAAGCAGAGAAATAGATAAAGAAGACATGCAGAACTTTGGTGATGCTCCGTGGGTGTGCACTCCTCTTGTTCTTGGATGGTTTGTAAGGGACCAGAAGTGAGTTGGCTGGACATGACAGTGCAAACCAGGAAAGCTGCAGAGCAAACAAAAGAAGTGAAGAAGAACATGAATCTGTTTGGAAAATCCAATCTCAGATGCAAGATGGGTGAGCAAAAAAGAGGCTGGGGGAATGGTTCTCTTTTACACCTCTATATTTTTAATTGCAAAGAAAATTGTGAAAAACCTGGAAACAAAAAAAAAAAAAAAAAAAAGGAAAGAAAAAAGGAAAAAGGAATAAACCCATTGCTACCTAGGTAAAAGATGGGCTTTGATTTGACACCAGCAGACCACAGAGATCTAAAATGCTAGGAGCTCTCTTAGAGAATTTTCAGACTACAAACAGTATTTTTTTACTAAAATAGAAGTAAAAAAAAAATGAAGAAATAAGATATCACCTTCCTAACTCTGCAAAAAGACTAATTGCTACTCATAAAATATTAAAGATTTGAAAGTTCATTGTAGATTAATAAACAGGATAAAAAATGTAAGAGCTAAATGTGAATGCTCAGAGCATCTGCAGTAGCTGTGTAAGAGCAGCAGCCATGTACACTGCTAATAAGCAAGTTCATGTCTAAATGTGATTATAAGTGGAACAGACATGGAGATAATTTACCCTCTAGCATACAGAAAGCATGAAACTACAATGAAAAATACACAGCATTTCTGTGAACAGATTTTTAAGAAAGGGGCAAAAGATAAAAACAAAGCAAGCAAAGAAGAGATTTCTGGCTGTGATGAAAAATACAGGACACTGGAAAATGGCCTGAACGTGAAGTCACAGATATACTTGGGCCAGCTGGAGCCTTTTTGTCAATATTTTTCTTTGGTTTTTTTTCCAGTACTTCTGTGCTGATGAAGCAAGGATAATACAGTGGCACACAAGAATCTAAATGCCACATTTGCATTGGTATTACTAGGAGGAAATATGAATTTGCTACTAAACATGCTGTCATTATTTGAACATTAGGTACCAAAAGCAATGTACAAGTGTTGTCTCACTGCTTGGAGCAGATAACCACTGCTTTTAGGTAAACCATAGCAGCAGGATGGGTACTAACCACAGGTGTAAAAGCACAAGAGATAACCTATTTATAGCACTTTTATCCTTCCAATAAGGAAAATAGCCTTGTGGTTATCAAAGCATTGGGAAAACTACATATCAGTTCAGTAATACTTACACAGCAGTCTGATACAAGATGGAAAAGTTGGGTTGAAGGTGGACTTTGAGATCTTGAACTCAACATTATTACATCTAGGTATGGCTTAAGGAAGATTTATGTGTAAAGTACTCAAATTTCCCTTTGCAAGCAGGCTGCATTCTGATTGGACCTACAAGCAAGAAATCCTGTTTAGATCAAATAATTTTTTTGGGATAAATTGTGCAGTAGGGAGCAAGTTACACCTGGTGATTGAAGATCACTCCAAACTGTACTATTGTATTGAATTTTATTCTGGACAGCATAGCTGTGGATTTGCACAGGTTTTATCAAAACTGCAAATCCACTTTCTGCAAACACAGGGCATGATCATGAGAACGAAAGGCACTGGGGAGTGCTGGTGGCACTAAGTCCCTCTGCTGGGAAATGGCTTTCCAGACTCTTCAAAAACCAGGCCACTGAACAGCTGACAGACATTGGTACAGGCTTTTTCAAGCTAAACTATCAAAAAGCCCTCATAACAAGGTAGCCTGTTATTGCAGAAAATATTTATGCTCAAGCATTAAACTACCTGGAAGACATGAACAGTATTTTCCTGGTGACAAAAGAAGTATAGACCTGAAAAAACATTCCTCCATTTCAAGCAAAATAATAGAAAAAACTGAAATATGTTTGAATTATTTTCTACACTTAAAGGAATTATAAAACAAAGGTTAAATCATCATTTGCAGGGTTGTTTAAATTTTACTGTGTCCATGAGAAATGAAGTATTGCCAAGTCCTCACAAAGGCTGATGTTTTCCAGAATTATTGCAGGACTGCTACAAATTCCATACAGGACACATTATCAAATGTTCTGTTTAACATCATAATTGCACTGAGCACTGCAGTATGATGTTACAGTGATGTTATAGAAAGTGTGAGTTCCCCCGGGTGCCTTCTGACAGAGCCAACAAAGATCTCGAGGTGCAGAGGGCTGAAAAAGAAAGGGAGGTATTTATCATGACAGCAGGTGTACTTCTGATTCAGAGACTGAAATGACAAAAGGGCAGAAAGAAGGAGAGAAGAAATCCTTGAGGGGATTTGGAAAAAAAAATAGCATCACTGATACTGCAGCACTTGGGGTTGGAGGCTTATCAGTCCCATTTGTAACAATTGAACATTCAGATTGAGTTCAGTTTAAAGGGCTCTTGGTAAAAGCAGCATTTTTATTATCCCCCAAAGAAGGCTTGCACAGACAGATTTACTGTCTGCCCCTTGTCTTCCTCTGCAAGGAGAAGGAATCTCCTGTAGGACTTTGGTAGCAACATAGAGCTCTGGGTCAGGTGCAGCTTTGCCAGGCTGCATAAGATAAGACTTTGTAAGATGAGATTAGACCTGGCACCTTGCAAGGGCCCTTATGTGTCTGACTGACTGCTGAACCATGGGAAGGGGCTGCCTTCTCCTTAAGTAGCACAGTTCTTGTTGAAGTCTTGGATCACCACTGATGGCACTTCTTCAAATTAACTTGGCATTCAGTAAAGTATCATTCTCCTCCTGATCCTATCTACCTAATTGCATTTTTGAAAAATGCTTTCTGGTTGAGCATTTGCATGACCCTACTTTTTCCTTTATTGGTACTCCTAAGAAGACTGCCAGGTGGGCTGATGGAGCTTTGTTCTTTGAGCCATCCATGAATATTTTAGAGGAGCAATAAAACTTATTCATAGCACATTGGTTTTGCAATAAAATTATTATTAAAATTGTTAAAATTCTTGGTAATTTATTTCAGCTGCTTATTTTTTCTGGCAGGTCCTTAGGAGGAAGGGAAGGAGGGGAAATATGAAACAGAAAATAGCAAGTTAAAATTAATCAAATAATATTCTCTCCAAGTTTATAGTAACAAAGTGTTAGCAGTCATGCTGAAGAATTTCTCTGCACACAAAGCATCGTTCAGCTTCTCCTTATTAGATCATCTTTATGAAGCGTCCACATTATTTATTCTCTTGAGAGCTCCTGGTATTTGCAGAATTACTTTAAATGTGTTAAATATGAATATTTTGAATTAAGTGCTTTTAAAATTGTCCTTTGAGGGACAGCTGCAAGATCAGCAATTAAAGACAAAATAAGGGTTAGCCATAACCATTCCACTTCCTCTTTGGCTGCTCTCTGTGTTAGTTCCCAGAGTGGTTCTTGGCCCCAGTTTTCCATTCAGCCTGAAGTGCAACTGAGATGTGTGTGCACAATGGATGCATGAGGGGTGGGTGGTGAGTTCTCCTGTCTGGTGTAGCTGAGTTTTCAGTTCCAAGAGATGGAGTTGACGCCTTTCTAAGAAAAAAGAAAAAAAAAAAAACCAGTTTCTGTGGAAAACAGAACAGATACTTCTTTTGTTTCCCCCTTAGAGCTGTGTTTTTCGGAGATAACTTTGCTGGCTGGTTACCTCTACATCCCTATTCCTAGGGAGATAAATGCAGGCAGCCACTAACAGGTCCTTCAAAGACAGTGACACTGAGTGGTTTGACTTCAGGTTTGTGGCTCAGTTTGCATTTACTGATTGTTGGCAACAGGGACAGCTGAGCCCTGCCTAAGGGACCCATCAGATAACCCAACAGGGCTGTAACTCCCACTTTTGCTAAGAGAAAGGAATATGGCTGTCCACTGAAGTTCCTAGCAAGCTTCCTTTCATTTGTTATGCTGAGGTAACAGAGAATAGTGTGTGTGATGATTCAGAAACCCTTTTTTTCTTTCTTTGTTTCCTTTGTCTATGTTTAAAGGCTTGCTTTTAGTGGTTTCTTGTTAATTTTCTTTTTAAGCTTGTCCTTGGAGCCTAACCTTCCTCCTCCTACCTGGAGGTAGTATTTAGGGAAAAGGCTACAAATTTTAAAGAGATTTTTTTCAGAGGTCCACAGAGAAAGAATTTGCCTATACTGCTTTTTTAGTGGTTCTTGAGGAAAACATTAATCTGAAATCTATCCTAAGCATGCTTAGGATATTATTATGCAGATAATAATTCCTGTGGAAAACACAGAAGTTCAGCATGGTTAACAATTTATAGCAATTAGGATTTAATTTGAACTTAATAAAAGGTATGGTTTTCTGTCCATGTGGTAAGGCTATGCTTAAAGTATTTGACCTATTTTTATAAACTATGTTTTTATTAACTGTGTATTTCATATACAGTTCTAATTGTAATCTTTTTTGCAACAAAATTCTGTTATAAAGAAGCACAAATGAGTTTTTTCCTATAAAGTGCATATCTAGACTTATTCTAATTTAAACTTCAAATGTTATTTTTAAAACTGACCCCCTAAAACTTCTTATTTACCCTGGTGCGTCTTGTTTCAATCTCGCTTCAATCAGCAAGCAATTAAATCCAAATATGAGGATGCACACACAGGGTTATATAGATCTAAATGAGCTTTTAAAATGCTTTAAAATTACTTTGAATGACTTCTCTATATAAAATCTTGTAACCTGAGTGATGTATTAAATTAAAGCTAAATCAAAGGGTAGTGCATGAGAGCAGTCATATGCTCACTCTTGAGGAGTGAAGGGTTTACAAACAGATTTCTCTCGGGGAAGAAAAGCAATTGACACCCAATTAGTTAAAGCATATTCCTAAAGCTCAATGACTCGAGAGCAAATTACGGTTGTCATTGTGGATTTGTGAAGTGTGCTGAACCATGATGCATTCCTTCAGAGGGAAGTTGCTTAGACATGAAAGTATAAAAAAAGCAGAGCACGTAAGAGTTTTCCGTGCTGCTATAATATCTGAGCTTCAATAAAACAAATTTGTAAAGTAACCATGAAGTCAGTTGGATGCAGTTTTATGGATTCCTGCTGCTTTTTAAAAACCTGTTGATGACTCACCGAGCTTTGAACTGAAATGCAATATATCAGTCCCTTCCTCCCTGCAATTGGTGTGCCCTTGGCTTTGTAGCTGTAAGCTGTCACAGAGATGGTCTGTGCCTGAGCAAAGCTACGTGAGAGAAGGGGTTTGCTGCATGACTAGGAAGAGATGGGCGTGTTGCTCTCTGTCTCTGAGAAGGGCTCTTCCTCCTTCAAGTGGAAGATCGGTGCTGTGTGATAGTGATCAAGGAAACCCTCATCAGCAAGGGCCGTTTTCAAACTCCGTTCCTCTTTCTTTATATGCATGTCCTTCCTATGAAATAGCCCCAATCCTGGACTTTATTATCAGTCAACTATTTTTGCAAGATTATGCAAGAGGAGAACAGCTGTCATTTACAAATATACATGAGTCTGGGAAATAAGCTTATTACTTTTTTCGACTCATTTAAGAAAAGCCTGTTTTAGCATGGTGAAGCAGTACATCTGAAAAGGCATCACCTATTCACAGCCTCCCTTAAGGTCTTGATTTAGTATGCTTCAGCAAACACAGGATCAGGTTCCCTCACAGCAATGCCCCAGCCTAATGCCACACGCCTAGACCTGACATCCTGCATCTGTGTGCAACACCAGGGCAGCTGCCTGCCCAGGACATGGTGCTGCCAGCCAAGGACACAGTGCTGCCTATCCATGGCACGGTGCTGCCTGCCCGGGACACAGTGATGCCATCCCAGGGCACAGTGGTGCCTGCCCAGGGCATGGTGCTGCCTGCCCAGGTCACAGTGATGCCAGCCTAGGGCATGGTGCTGCCTGCCCAGGACACGGTGCTGCCCGCCCAGGGTGCAGTGATGCCATCCCAGGGCACAGTGATGCCTGCCCAGCGCACAGTGGTGCCAGCCCAGGACACAGTGGTGCCTGCCCAGGGCACGGTGCAGCCTGCCCAGGGCACAGTGATGCCAGCCTAGGGCATGGTGCTGCCTGCCCAGGGCACAGTGATGCCTGCCCAGGACACAGTGATGCCTGCCCAGGGCTCAGTGGTGCCTTCCCAGGGCACAGTGCTGCCTGCCCAGGGCACAGTGATGCCTGCCCAGGGCTCAGTGGTACCTACCCAGCGCACAGTGGTGCCTGCCCAGGGCACAGTGATGCCTGCCCAGGGCACAGTGCTGCCATCCCAGGGCATGCCTGCAGACACAGCAGCTGTGGCCCCTGGGCACGAGGGCTGTGGCACGTCTGCAGGCGTGGTGAGCCGTGGGGTCAGCAGGCAGTGGCACCCAGAGCCAGCTGGAGGCCACATCACGCGGCCTGCTCGTCTTCCATCATCCTCTTGATTCAGCAGCTTCAGTGTGGTCCTGAATAAGGATGCTTTTCTCAACTGGAAGCAGAAACTACTTAGTGACAAAGTAATTAAATCATGCTGCTCATGAAAAGCCCTTACTGTTAATTTACGGTATTTGTTGGGGCTCCCAGAATACAATCATTGACTAAATTGAGAACAAAAGGAGGGAACTTGTTGAGAAATTTAAATATAAAACAAATTTTATAACAATTTGAAGTGTGTCTGCTTGATTTAATTGGTTTTAAGGAACCCACTCCAAGGTTGTAGGTACATTAAGAGAATTTGAGCATTTTCTGATTTTCTTTCTTTGCAAGTTTATTGCCTAAGAATAGGCATACAGTTTTACCACAGTTATTGAGAGCCTTATGAGATAAAGGGAACAAACAGGAAGCTCTCACAAACTTAATGGCTGCTAACTCTACATTTTGTGATAGGGAATTGAAACTTGTATAAATTCTCATAAAATACAATAAAGAAAAAAAGTGTATTCACATTATCTGTTATTATTTCAACATTAATAGTAAAAGATTTTGTTTTATTTTCGAAGATTTGTCTGTCATTGCTCCATTAGTATTTTTCAGGTAGTGATATTAAACTTATATTACCTATTAAGCTAAATAATACTGGTATAAAAAATTTTACTGGTATAAATTTTATTTTAATTTTCTCACTTAGTTTGACCATCTTCTCTTTGCAGAAACCTGATCCTTCTCAAATAAGACCTGAAAGTGGTCCACAAGCAGGTGGAACCAGACTTACCATCTCTGGTATAAATCTGGCTACTGGTTCCAAGAAGGATGTTCAAGTTACAGTCGGTAGCCAGCCTTGCAATGTGTACGTAAGCCAAGTAACTATATAGAGCTGTGTCCTAAAAAAGCACCAACCTTTTCTGCCCTTTATAAATTAAACAAGTCCTTTGTCTATATCTTTGTGACTCCTCCCATGCAATGGAGATCTGCATGTAACACTCAGAAAGAAACTCACTCAGAGGCTTCAGCGGAAGGAGCAGCTATAAAAACACCTTAAGTGGGAGAATTTAGATGTCCAAAAATTTCTCCACTTTTGGCTTTCTCTGCTAGACTGGCTGCTTCAAACCCACCCATGCTTTCACTCAGCATGTCCTCAGTGGTTTTGTATAAAATACTAATTGTTTAGTCTCCCCCATGGTTTGTTCTGCTCCCTTCTTTTTCCTTTTATTAATTGTTGCTCTTGTCTTGAAGATGTTTCCTCTTCTTTTTCTTCTTCAATCTAGTACTGAATTTGGAGACGACATTGTCTGCATTACAGGACGTAACAACAAGGTTGAAACTGTTTCAGTCACAATGAACTATGGGAGCACAAGCATTACTGTCCCAAAGCAGTTTACATACAGTGAGAATCCTACTGTCACCAAATTCCTGCCAGTCAACAGCTTCAGCAGGTAATGAAATGTTTGTCATAACTTTCTTCACAATTGGCTTAAAATATGTATAATAGGTAATAAAAATATTAAATATAGAATTGTTTGGAATACACTCCTATACTGTATCAATGCACACATTCAGGAACATAGGGCTTGTGGTCTTAACTGCAATTGATGTTTGAAAGTATTCGGTTTACTTCCTAATTTTTATCCCTTTTCAAAGGTCAATGTAAAAAATGTAACATCATAACAAACAGAACATTAAAAACAAATTTGGCTGTGACTTCTCTTGGAGATATTAGTACCTGTCTTCTTGAATATTGAGTAATCACTTGTGTAAAATAGGATTTGGTTGTAATGTTTCCTTTTCATTTTTGGTTGGGTGACTTTGGGACCTGGAATTTTTCTTTGGTAGATCAATAGTGATTTACCCCATGGAATTCAAATTATTATTTTTCTTCTATATCAACTAAAGCCTATTTTTATGTATTGCTTTGAGGTTTACTATCCCTCTAAATCCATGTCACTTCAATGACTTTAATTCCCACTGGCAAATTCTTCTTCTTATGTGAATGTATTATTTTTTAAAAAATGTGCTGCAAATAAAAGGGAATAGAAAAGCCAGGTCCCTACAGACCTGTGGAAAATATACTCTCAGCTTTGTCTCTATGTGCATATTGTAGGCAGAGTGATTTTAATAGTAACATTGGAGAAGTAAAGCACACAAAGATTGGCATCAATGTACAGCCAAAAATTCTGGCAAAGCAATTTGTACTTTTTTCAGTCCTGCTGTTTTAAATAGAGTTTTAAGTTGACATTGATCTTTTAAATGCTTTCGTCATCAATAGGTTTAACAGAAGTCCTTTTTGTAGGACATCTATTTGTCATATAGGCATCACACATAGGGGGTTTTTTTCAGTGGAAGCAGTTGTAGTGCAGTATGAAGCAGTGTATAGCTGTGGTAGTCTGCAATGACTTGACTTCTTTTTTAATTCTGCCTTGCAGTGGAGGGAGAAATATTACAGTAACTGGAACTGGTTTTGAGCTCATCCAGTCTTTCTCATTGGTGATATATGCAGAGCGTCCAGAAGCAGGGAGGATGAATCAAAAAAAGGTAATTTTCTTTCTTTTCCCCCAAAGGCATAACACTGCATGAACAGCATATAATCTGTTCAAAAACTGCATATAAACTTTCCCACTGGACTCCACTGGGCTTGGACTGAAATAAGGTTTGAACATATTTCTGAGTCTGTTCAGGGTGTTCCTGTGGAAAGTCTCGACTTTCCTACCATCTTGCCTTACATTCATTTGTACTTAGCAATATTCTGCTTTAAAATTAATTTCATTCAATATAGATAAGGATAAAAGATGTATTTCAGAGTTTGGAAGTGTTTGTTTTTTCTTTATCTTTCTCCTTCTTCTCCCCATGCAGCCATTAGCAATTTGCCTGAAGCAGGATCTAAGTCTAGACAATGCAGAACACTCAGCTTTGCACAGTGTCTTTTCTTTCCTGACATCTCAATGAACCAAGTCTTCTTTTCTTTTTTTTTTTTTTCTTCATGCATATTCTACCTGCAACAGGCCACAAAAACTTGTGGAAAATAGCATTAAAAAAACTCCTTCTTGCATCTTCTGTTAAGAGGAACTGACATTGCCAATAGTATCGATTTCCCCCTCTTCTAGTGAAGATCACAATTTATTTGATTTAGACCTAAAAGTGATCTTCCAGTAAGAACATTATAAGACTCTTGCTAAGGCTGGCTCTTCAGTGTAAGACTGTCTTGTGATCCATAAAGTGTTTGTAATGAGCATGTTTTGTATTATATACATGACTTAACTTTTAGAGTATGCCAAAGCCAGCTGGATTGGGATACATTAGAACCCTATCCCTAAAGATTTTTAGGATGAAAACTGACTACATTTTTAGGCCATAAACTTCAAAAGATAATTATCTTGATAATCTTGACTCCCAGGACAACCTAAAAGTCTATTTAACATTCTTGACAGTGTTTATCAACATTTCTTACACCTCCTCTTATGTATACTCAACCTGTTAGCTTGAGTGAGCATTACCTATAGTACACATTCTTTGTTAAGACTTTGCAGACTACTCAGCTTTTCTATTGTTTTGGTTTGCTTTTACTTACATGACAATATCAGAAATGTTGGGGAGAAGCTATCTAGTTGCATTGAGTCATGAAGTGATAAACAGAGGTGGTGATAGAATAAATATTGAGGGTCCCTATTAGTGTTGTTGCCTGTCATTGATGTTACTGAATGACTGAAAGTGTCAGGGTAAAAACAGTTGTTGAATTGGGGATGGAGGATGGTGAACTGAGTTGTTACCTTGAGTAAAGTGATAGCTGTTGAATTTTATTCCAAAATTTCACCTAATGATTGTATTGAAATTTAATGAGGTATTATATGGTGTAAGCAGAAAATAATCAACCCAAGCTACTCAAAGGTACAGAAGATGACCAGAATTAAGGGTGACATGTTAACTTCCTAATCTGAGAGGAATTTGATGGTATCAGTCCAGTGGTAAAGAGCCATACAAATTGGAGGCAATGGAAACTGACCCATAGCCCAAGCTTCTTCTGCAGGCAACTGCTGGAATATAGTGAATTGATGATTTATTGCCATCAATTTTTTTTTTTTTTTTTTTTTTTTTAATACTTGTACTGTGGTATTTTTGCATTTGGAGAGGATATAAATTCAGCAGGTTTATTTCTATGGTCTAAAGTTATCAACAGTTAGGTACAGAAAGGAATCATACTCTAAAATGTGCATGTTCTTCTTCTTGTCTTGTTTCTTACAGTTTTATGGAAAGGTTGTTACAAGACTTAATGAAACCACGGTGGTTTTTTCTTCCCCACCAATACTGGAAGACCCAGAAAACTATAACATTACCACTGTTATTCTAATGGATCATTATAAATTGGTTGTAAAAAATGAGAGCCACTCCTTTGCCTATGTTGCAGACCCAACTTTTGAAAACTTCACAGATGGCATCAAAAAACAAGTCAACAAACTTATTAATGCAAAGGTAACTTGTCAAAAATTGGTGCTTGCTCATTTTGTCCTTGAAGCATGTATGGAATTTTTCTTTCTTTTTTTCTCAAAGCCTTAATAGACATTTGGTGCCATACCCCAAATTCTTGGTAGAGTCCCTTACCTCTGCTAGATGATGGACATTGGCAGCTCCCCTTTTCTCCCCACACCCTTTCTCAGAAAGAGTTCCTATCTTTTTTAGCTGTTCTGTGGGTTTGCCGAGGATGCCCCCTCCTGCTGAGTCTGGCATTTGCATTTGGAAATGCCCTCCCCAACAGACCTCCCAGGAACTAGAAGGGGCATCTCATCTCACACCAGGAAGGAAGGGAGAGGAATCACATAATTCCCAATCTCTCTGCTGTTCTGTAGGCTGCAATGCAAATCATATCTGCTGCTGAAAGGGATCCAAATGGAAAGTTGCAATTCAGGATTTCTTGTCCCCCAAGACTTTGTGATGATAACTCAGCCTTTTATTTTCTGTCTAGGGCAGTAACCTGAACAAAGCCATGACAATTGATGAGGCCCAAGCTTTTGTGGGTGATGAGCCTTGCAATATAAAAACTCTGACTGAAACGGACTTATATTGTGAGCCACCAGAAGTACAGCCTCAGCCAAAGAAACGGCAGAAGAGAGATACCATCAATAACCTTCCCGAATTCATTGTACGTTACCTTTTCTGTGGAATTTAGTTTCATGTATCAATAACACTGTCACAGCGCCTCTTGGCTGAAGTAATTTGTTCTCCAAAGATGTTGTAGTACTGTGAAGAAACTCTTTGCAGTTCTTTCTTCCTCCAGCTTCTGCCTACTTCATAAAAGATGTCACATGAAAAGAGCAGTCTCAAGGCTGCCAAATACCTTTATTATATAGAAATGTAGAACTCTAGCCAGACAGACTTGGGATTTTTCTTCCTCAGCTGAGCAAAATTAAATTACTTCATGGAATAAAGTACTAGTGACCCAAAGTCAGTTTAAAATATTCCAAAGTAATTCCTTTGTTTGGAAGTTTGAGCTAGAAATTCACTTGTGAAAATTACTAAGAATTTAGAGTGCAACTGAGAAGTGGACCACCTTACATTTGCACTTGTTGAGACAAATGTCTGTTTTTATACAATTAGGTAAAATTTGGACTCCGGGAATGGATCCTTGGAAGGGTGGAATATGATAACCGTGTGACTGATATCCCACTGAATCTAATTTTGCCACTGGTACTTATTCCTATGATAGTAATCATCGGCATTTCTATCATCTGCTACAGGTAAGTTCTTCTAATTAGGTGCTTTTGTTTTCCTAAAGCTTTCAAGGTACTACCTGATTGTTTTCAGCTCAGTCTACAGAAACTATCTTCATCTTTTTTATGAGCTGCAGAGTTTAGAAAAGGAGTTACAGCTGGAAATATGTATGAGCACCAATTTATTCCTCTCACACATGCCAAATTCCTTGGTGTCAGTCAGCCCAGTCCCTCCTTTATATATAAACACAATTGGTCCCAGGCTTCCCAAGTAAACAACTGCAGACTGAGTTGCACACATACCCTTTTGAAATGGCAGCTAAAATGGCACTTGTGGAGGAGATAACTTAAGGATAACTTATTCTGTACCCATCAACATTTGTGCTGCCTCAGTCAGCACTGTAGGTTTGAGCTGGGTGGTTTTACCACGGAGTTGGTTTTGTTTTTCCAGCTAAATTACCCACACACAAACTTCAATATTAATGTCAGAATTCATGCTTCATAAAGGGCCAGAATATATGTCTGTATTTCACTACTTAATCCAATTTTAAGGTTAGTAATGAGGGCCTCATACTGTCCCTCAGGAAGGGGTGGATTTCACTCTTATGGTACATATCAGTACAGCTGAAGCATGTGCTGTACAGTTCTTGTGAGCCTCCATCAAACCGTCTGAGTTTGAAACCAGACACTGTCCTGGGTGGCTTAGAGCCAGTACAGGACATGTTGCAAGCAATCCTTGCTCAAACTGACTTCCTGTACTGGACATATGATTGAAAGCATTTGTAGCTACTTCTTACTGGATTTTAAATTACTGGCCCAAGTGTGCTTTGAAGCAACCAGCCCATGATAGTGCCAAGTCGCTTACATGGAATGAAAATTTTGGCCACTGTTGCTGTTTTTCTCCTCCATTCTCTTTCAGCTGTATTTAAAAAAATCAAAGCCATGAAAACTTCTTCCATTCCTTGGGCTTCCCTCTTTAGGCTGTTGCAAATTATTTACTTTTGCATTTTATAACTTTTTTTCATTCTTACCTCTGTTCCATAAAGACGCAAGAGCCAACAAGCAGAACGAGAGTATGAAAAAATTAAATCCCAACTTGAAGGCCTCGAGGAGAGTGTCAGAGACCGGTGCAAGAAGGAGTTCACAGGTATTACAGATATTTTCACTGCTGTGGGTCCTCTTCAGCAATCAAGACATGCTGGAGGAAGGGTGCTAGCTCACTAAAACTGTCTTCTGGGAAGAAATAATCAATACATCTTAGTAGTCTTCATTACTGGCATTGACATAGAGCAGGTATTTTGCTATTATGTATGAGAGAAGTAGATAAAATAAAATAGGTAGCTGAGGTTATTAAAATAAATTGATTATTTTAGTCTAAAGGAAGAACAGAGTTAGAAATTGGGAGTAGAAACTAGCTGAGATTGGGCTTACTTATAGTTATTAATATGATTGGCCATTAACACAAAGATAAGAATGTTTTATAGTGACTAACAGTGCACTTAATATTTAGCACAATGACTGTGTGTGCAATGTATGCACATTAAAAACTGTTTTCAGGCTGCAAAATTTATTTGCAGCCATCAGCATACAAAGGGATAATTTGGTAAGCTCACAGGAAAAAAATAGCATTTTACTCTGTTCACCATGGGAAAATCTTAAGCTTGATTAGAGGAGTTAGCTAATTGTTCTGTGTAAATGCAGAGGCATCATCCCAAGGAAGGCAGCAGGATGTGTGAAGGCTCAGCATTTTACATGTTGGACTACTCATCACAAAGCTTAAATTAGGCATCGGAGTGCAAACTTTGCAAATATTGGCCTAAATGATTACCATGAAATGTCACTTCATTATCTGAATTATACTTGCTGTTGGGTCATGTTGAAATAATCTCTATTAAAAAAACAGACAGTGGCTAAAAAGCAAGATTGAATAAAACGGCAATTTCAGGTTAGAGTTTGACATTAATTTAAGAAGTTCTGAGTATCTCAAAGATTTTGGCCATGCTGGAAGCCTCCCTCAGTCTTGTTTTTTCTGGTATTTCTGGGACAGGATGTTCTTTACTTGTACAAGCTTGCTTTCTCTGGAAAACCAACTCCTTCCAGGTTCTGGACACAAACTAGAAGCAAATGTTTGACTCAATCTCAAATAGGCTTCATTTCAAACTGTGAAACTTCATTTCAAATCCTCTCACAGTTCAAAAACATTTTGAACTGTGAGAGGATCTATTAAGGTTCTCCCTCCCTCTCTTCCCTCTCCCTGGGCACTTCATACCCATTTCTGAAAGGAGAAGGTACCTTTCTCTTTCTGGGGCATCAGTAGAGAGTTACACATTCCTACTACCTGTTGGGTTGAAAGTTTCTTCTCTGCTCCACGAAGCACAAGCATTGGGGGAGTAGAATGCACATCCAAGGAGTTATCCAGTTCCTAAACTACATCCACCTTGACTTCCAGTTAAATGAAACACTGAAGTCAAAGCACATTCTGGTTCCATACTGTGAAACCGTGATGTCAACAGCACAAAGTGCAAACTCTTTAAAATACACAAGAACAAAGATAGCCAAGGAAGGGGACAGCAGGAAGGAAGTTCTAATACCACACAGAGGGAAACAAGAAGATTCTTTGTCCCTCATCTTTGATGAATGCTGTAAAATAAAGAGGCAAATGAATGAGTAAGAGCAATAAAACTCCTGAGACAATAGGTCGCTATATTAATTAACATGGTGTCCCAATCAATCAGCAATATTGGGTAATTGGAAAGCCTTCAGCTAGAGTAGCTGCTCCAAAGGATGATTCTCTAATTTTTGTCCCTTTTGAAAACTTCAGGCTTTTGAGTCCCACAGAAATATTTCCATCCATTTCAGTGAACCATTTAACCTTCTTCCTTTCTGCCATCCCCTTCCTTTTTAATAAATTAGCTTGCTTTACACTTTAAACTTCTCTTTCCTGGATTGCTGTGTTTTTAAAATAACTAACTGGACTCAGAGGGTATAGAATATGGATTGGGAAAAAAGAAAACTAAAACTAAAACAAGACAAAAAATACTGCAATGTCTTTTTCTTGTTCTGTACTATAAACCTACATTCATCTATATGAGCTCACTCAGATGCCATAAAGGCCTTTTTACAGATAGGCAACAACAAGGACACCGTCAGTGCTAAAGGCAGTTATCCTCATGTCACCATAGGGTTAACTGTGGTTATAGTTAATAGGATGATTGTTAAAAATAGCAAGAGAAAATGTGAGATGAAATAAGTTTTTGCTGCTGAGTTGCTTTTTCACTATTACAAGGCACTCAAAGACCTTGTATTGCATTAAAAACCTGCAGAATTTTTAAACTGAACCATTGAACTACATTGCATATTGCAGATCTAATGATAGAGATGGAGGATCAGACAAATGATATCAACGAAGCTGGAATTCCAGTACTAGACTACAAAACGTACACGGACAGAGTCTTCTTCTTGCCCTCCAAAGATGGAGAGAAGGATGTGATGATCACAGGAAAGCTGGATATTCCTGAGGCCAGGCGCCAGACCGTGGAGCAGGCTTTGTACCAGTTCTCCAACCTCCTCAACAGCAAATCATTTCTCATCAACGTGAGTACTGAACTAGATGCACCTTGTCTCTTAGCTAGGCACACCTGTGTGCATGTGTGCAAGACAGCAGGTTTGCAAGCACAACTGAACAAAAATTAATAAAAATAAGTGATTTTCATATGGTTCTGATTTCACAGTAACCACTGCAGATATGTGGCATCACAGACAGGTCTTCATGTTGTATCTCACACTTCTGTGCCAGATCATGTAATATGGAGTTAGTCAACTAACTAGTTAGCCCCCATTGCAGGGGCTGTAAACAGCAGGTATTTCCCAATCTAGCATAAAAACTGGTGTTACAAGTTTGGCTTGGCCTTTTAAGAAATGTGATCAGAGAGTGCTGATTCCATCCTGGCTCCTCACAGCAGTCACTTGTGGACAGCCATCTACCAGAATCTCTGCCCCAATGAAGGTAGAGGCTCCTCAAGTGGCCTGTTCAACAAGACTGATGAGTGCTCACAGCTGCTCTGAAGAGACTTATAATTGCTCACTCTCAAAAACTGAAGCTCATTGTCAGACACCTAAATATAGATTTAGGCTTCTAGCTTTTTCTCTTTTTTTTTTTTTAATGAGAATCTAGTGCTCAGCTAGTTAATGGTAGAATTAGAGTTCATGGCAGATGAGAGCACATTTACAGGTGTACTTACATTAGTGTCTTTGTAATTTGATGTGAAAGGACTGGGAATTTGGGGGAGAGGGGAGTTGATTTTCTTTTTTAAAATTGTCACAGAAGACTATTTTACATTTAATTAAAACATACTTTTAGATAAGCTTTTAGAGAAGTATTTAGATAAGCTTTTAGAGAAGTATTCCTTAGGTCAGTCTAGTATATTGTATATCTAAAATCAAAATTTAGGCAACATTTTCATTTAAGTTTTTTCAAACTTCTGAAAACTTTTTGATTCAGCACTTAGGAGATCTAATATTAAAATAATATTGCTTGTCAGTGCAGACAAGTGTTGAGGTTCTTCAGAAACCTGTAATCTGACTTTATTTTACCTGTTTTCTTTTTCAGTTTATTCACACGCTGGAAAACCAAAGGGAGTTCTCTGCTCGAGCTAAAGTGTATTTTGCATCTTTACTGACTGTTGCTTTACATGGAAAACTAGAATACTACACTGACATCATGAGGACGCTGTTCTTAGAACTGATGGAGCAGTATGTTGTGGCCAAAAACCCAAAGCTGATGCTAAGAAGGTTTGAATGATTGTCATATTTTCTGTATGTCTTTGGCTTTCTGTAAATGTGTTTCTGTTGCGGTGTGACTGTGGTGAAATGCCGACTATCTGTAAAATCAGAAATAATTTGGCATAATAGCAGAAATAATAAAGCACATTAGCAAGACAAGCCCACCAGGAGCAGCTGTGGAAGGCACCAGCAGGATGCTGGACAGGATTGCTCATACAAATACTGCAGTGTAGAAACACCTACCTTACTTTGAAATACCACACTGAACATTTAATTTACTTTTTAGTCTAACTTTATTCCAAATGATCTAGCATTTATACCACACATCACCTCCATAATGAGCACACATAATCAGCTGCATTGTGCCTTCAATGAGGGCTTGCTCTAGTGTTTTAACCCAGCTGTTACTCCCAATAAATTTCAATAGATCTTGCTCTATGTATGTTATAGATTTGTAATCTGTAGGTTGTTTCCCAGTAACTGCACAACTGGGTTAAGTTTTTAGTTCTTACAGTGCAGACCCAATTTAAGATTTTGAATAAAGAATGTGTGCTTTTCAGCAGTGAGATGAAGGCACCTACTCAGGACTGATGAGCAATACAAAGCACTTATCCTAAAGCAAGTATATGCTTTCAAGACTCTATAGGGAAATCATTGCATTAGGAGACTGAATGCAGTTAAGCATGTAAAAATATTATATTTCAAGCAAGCAATGTTTGTTGTTTTTTTTTTTTTAAACTTTGTCATTAAGTGCCCTTGCTATATTCAGGGTTGGTATTTTTTTTTCAGATCTGAAACGGTTGTTGAGAGAATGTTGTCTAACTGGATGTCTATTTGTTTATATCAGTACCTCAAGGTAAGAGTTGAAGCCTGTTGCCTGTGTTTTGGTTTTTTTTAATCAGTAATAATTAACAAAATTGCACTTGAGTATGTCTTTTGATTTTGTTTTATTTCCTTTTCTTTACATAGGACAATGCTGGGGAGCCTCTTTATAAATTGTTCAAGGCTATCAAACACCAGGTAGAAAAAGGCCCAGTGGATGCTGTGCTGAAGAAAGCAAAGTATACACTGAATGACACAGGCTTGCTGGGAGATGATGTAGAGTACACACAGTTGGTAAGCAAAGCATGATTAATAGATTATAAAATCATTTTTTATTTTAAAATTAATTCCTATAGTGTTAAGTCTGTACTCAGTTTTCTAGACTACTGTGAACTGCATAAAAACTCTGGTCATGGGCAGGATTGTCAGTAGTTTGACCAAAACAAGTCTCCAAGCAGGAAAACAAAATTATAAAGTATCTTCTAAAGTCAAATTCAAATGCTGCCAGTGCAGAATCCATTTCATTAAATCCCTTTCATAATTTTCAGTCTGTGTGAAAAGTGGTCAGGATGTTTGGCTCCTCCCCTTTTCCCATCTAAATTTATTGGCAATTGATTTTTGCAGAATTCTTGCACTGCCTGAACTTCAGGTTTTCTCCCTTGTGATTGCTGCTGATCAGCATACTGAACAGCATTTTAGAGATCATTTTGTTAGTATACCAGATTGTGCTCCTCTGCAGTCCTGTGAGATGGCTCCACAATCTCCAGAACACTTTATGAAATTCTTTCTACATTTTTTTTCTGTGTGAGTCAAGATCTCCTGAATGTGGGCAGCCCAACTGGCATTGAAAGTTGTTTATTTCCTCTCAGGGAAATAATTCCCTACAGTGCCTCTACAGCCAGCTCTGGAGACCTGTATTAGTTGCTTCAAGTGGGAAGAAATGGATATTCCTGGCCAGGGAACTCCCCTCTGAACTCAACCTTCCCCTCTATCTGACCACCAGTGCCATGGTCTAGTTCTTTTCTATTATGAATCCTGCTTTAACTTGATTCTGTTCACTGTCAGAAATTTCAACCACTTTTCAAACATACTCCAGAACACAGATTCACTGTCCTTTTGGAAAAACTCAAGCAGCCCACTTCCTAGCTCTTCAGGGAGTGTAAAATCTAGTTTTACTCTTTCTGACAGTCTTGCTGGTTTTCTTCAGGGTACAGTGTAGTGAACATCAAAGATGCACAGGCTGTCCTTCAAAGACCAATTCATGATTTTTTTCCCCTTTCTAACTTTTTTTTTATTGACATGTTAGGAGTCATTTGTAGTTGTCTTCAACTGAGAAAGACGCAGTGACATATATGCAGCATGGAAAAGAAATTTAATAAAAAGTTTTATTATGTCCTTGGTTGGGGGGAAAAAATCACCATTTTATGTATTCTGAAAGGATGCTGATGGGAGGGCTGATGGGAGAAGAGTTCAGTAGGACTTACACTCATGGAGTCACCAGACTGTGACTTAGAGTAGCTGGATGGAGAATGTGCTGGGCAAGAAGAAGTTTTAAGTTCAACTGATATTTTGGTGATTAGTTTAGGTACCATCTTTGTAAGTGCCACCCATAGAAAGCACACTGACTGGCAATGCTGGCTATAATTTCTGTTGTGCATGGAAAACAAAATTTATTTGCACTGTACATCATGTAAGTCTTAATGGCAATAATTCTTTATTTGGTCTGTTTCTTTTCATTTAAAAGAAGAACCTGCAATTAAGCTGTATGACTCAGTGTGAAGCAGAAAATTCATGAATGCAATCAGATGTGGGCACAACACACTTATTAGCTAGATATTAAACATTAGAACATTGTACTGTAGCAGTATTTGGTCCAGACTTACAGATTTCCCATCAAATAAATATTTTATGTATCTGCATGAGTGGAAGTTGATGAGATGTATGTATATGTGTATATACATATGATAAAAGATTATGGAGGGGTACTATTGCCATTCGTTTTTGGGACCTTTGGCATGATGATGATGTGGTAACTCTGAACAGTTAGGGAGCATTTGTGCACCAGTGTAGGTTGAAGCATGAGTTAATTCCTTCACTTCTGCCTGAAAGTGAGACAAGGTGGGTAAGTACAGCATGGAGCAGTTGTCTGCTCTCTAATTGTTCTTATTTAAAAGATGAATCTGTTTTGCATCACTGGTTACACTGACATGCTGCATACTGAACCAGCAGCAAAATCATGTCTAATTACCATAAAGCTAATAGGAAAAGGAAGGTGAAATCTCATGATTAGTTTGAGCATTCTGTCAAGGGACAGTGCAATCATGTTTAATTTGACTGCCGTATGGCATAGCTTTTCTTCACTTTTTCAAAATACCAGCCATGCAAGTTTATTTCTGAGTGTGATGTGATAAATTCAGGCATTGTGGTTGGCAGGACTGAATGTGTCTGAGAGCTGCAGTGCTTCACATGTGCCTGGCCTCCTAAGTTACCTGACTGGCAAAATATCCACAAGTCCACAAGGGCTTTAAGCTGTAATACTGATTCAGCTAGTGAAAGAAAGAGGCTTTTTATAGTATCTATTTGGGTTTTTAATTTTTTTTTTCTGTCTGGGGAGGTATTCTGGCCATGGTTTTCTTATTTGTTATTGTCTATATTGAAACGGACACTTACATAGCAAAGCTTCTTTCAAAAAAAATCTGTCTAGATTTAGCAAATTACAGGCTTTCAAGAAATTCTCTTTAACATGAAGAAAATCATGACAATACTATCAGAAAACAGTAACATTTAAAATGCTGCAACTAGCATAAGCTACTTAGGCATATTCCCTGCAGCTATTAGAGTTATTAGGACAACAGTAGGCAGTAAATGGGGTATTCAAACACACAAGATGATAGAAATTGCATTTATATGTACATACATATGTGTGTGTGTGTGTGTGTGTGTGTGTGTGTGTGTGTGTGTGTGTGTGTGTGTGTGTTTAATGAACAGCTGGTAACAGGAAGTGAAGTTTGGAGAGCTGAACTACTCACTGCTCATCAGTTGAGCCATGTTAAATTATCATATGTACCGAAGGAGTCTGCTCATCTTTAAAACCACTGCCATGAAGAAAGCATAAAGGAAGGCAAAAGCACATAATATTTGAGGAGTTCAACAAAGTACAGTTCAAATTATTATTGGGAACTCATGCTATTTGGGCACTGCAATACTTGGCAATGCCCAAATACTTAGGATTATCAGGTTAAATGTGAAGCATGTTACAAGTCAGTGGTCCAACTGCTTTGTTCTCGTGTGTTTCTCTTTGATAACTCCCAAGACTTAATAATATTAGCATATTAGACATGACTAAATCTACCCTGTATCTTTTCTGTCTTGCCTTAGTGGGAGAAATTAACTGGAATTTATGATAGCTGGTTGGCTGCATAACAGCAAAAGATCCTTCAAATAATCTATACTCCCATTGCAAATACATGTTGCTGTGCAATAATCATTGCATGGTGAATTTCAGATACTGTTTGCGTTGAAATCACCCAGAGGAACAGATTCAGAGGTAATTCAGCACTGATTTGCCTTAATAACCCTGTACATTCTTTTCTTCACAGACAGTTAATGTATATGTGCAGGAGGGAGGAAATGATTCCATACCTGTGAAAGTGCTCAACTGTGACACCATATCACAAGTGAAGGAAAAGATAATAGACCAAGTCTATCGAAACCTGCCGTGTTCTCAGTGGCCAAAAGCTGACAGCGTAGTTCTTGGTATGTAGTTACTTGTGATACTGTATTGAACAGCTGAGATCTGTGGTGTGACTTTGTATTTTCTCAAAAAAATGTCTGTAAGAGGATTTTATTGCTTGGTTATGGTTTGGTTTGTTGTTTTTGATTGTTTGGGTTTTTTTTAAGCTGAATTCTTGTCCAGCTGAATGCAAAAATACAGCATATTACAGCAATCTGAATATGCTTTAAAAATTAATGTTTTCTTATGAGTTAGGGTTTTTTGACTCTTAAAGTTTTCGTATACTGTCATCAGCATTGCAAGAGCCTGTTAATGATTATTGGCACAAATGAATTCATGTCTGACAGAGTCAGTATCTCAGGTACTAATTAATGTGATAATGACAGCATGGATAATTAACTGATGGAGAAGTAATGATGCAATTTCAGAAACTGGTACTGATTTTTAGTTGCCTTAATGATGGTTATTCAAAAGAATTACAACTTACAGGAACTGCACTTTTAGGAGATGATGTACCACTTAGTCTCTGAAATCATCCTCCTTGAAGGCTTTCAAAATAGCTGTTCTCTTCTTGACAAAAAAAAAAGGAAATGGTGTTTCTTAAAATGCCTAATAGACTCAGAATTAAAGCTCCAATTGATATTTTTTTTCAATATTTTCATTACTGCATTAATCTGAAAGTAGAAGATGAAATTCTTGCACTTAAGAAAATTCTAGTAAATCCCCTAAAAATGTCTTTTCTATTCTATGAAATCCTACTCTGTTTTGGACTGATAGCAGATCTTACTAGATAAATTTATCGAATTCAATGAGAAGGAATTTAAGTTTTTATGGATGATAGTCAGAAGTTATATACATGGTTAGGAATAGTTCATGCAAACTTCTGTGATAAAGGCCAAATGATTAAGCAATAAAAACACACGTTGGAGTATGTGCTACATTACTTCTTCTGATGTTCCACAATGTGTCAGTGGGTCTGTAAAACTTCCTTGGAGTAGTTTTTGTTTTGTTTTGTTTTGTTTTGGGGGGTTTTTTTTGTATTGTATTTTTTAATTGTTTTTTTCTCACTTGAATTGCCCCTTAGAATGGCGTCCAGGTTCTACTGCACAGATCCTCTCAGACTTGGATTTAACATCCCAAAGAGATGGCAGATGGAAACGTATCAACACACTAATGCATTACAATGTAAGGTGTTTTGAAAATATTGTTTACACCTGTTACCTGTTTTCTTGTAATAAATAAAATTTTTATTTGTTTATAGAGAAATTTCAGTGGTACATAGAGGTTGCCCAGAGAAGCTGATAAAGAATCAAAACAAAAACACAGGTCTGGGTCTAGTCAGTAAAAGGTTTGGACTGTGAAAGGCTGGGTCTAGACATTCTGTGCATTTTATATAAAAACAGACATTCTAAGCATTTTATATAAAAACACAAAACCTAAATGCCAGTACTTTGGGTTCCTCAACATTGAACTATCCAAATCCAAATTCCATTTTGAACATTCAACTTTTTGCTGGGCCTCGTATTCATCTTTTCTTTTCTCCACCACTTCCTACCCCTGAGAATTGTCTTTATCCTTGCTGTGCTACTAAATAGTTTTTGAGTTCTAGTTTGTTCAAAAGCCCAGTCAGAAGAGCAGATGTTGATGTTGTTGTACTGTCTGTTTTAGGTTTCATACTGTACACTCTACCACACACTTATCTTTCCTTTGTGTGTTATTTATTGCTTTCTAACAACAGTTAATCCTGATTGGGAAAGAGAAAGGTTGGTTAGTTTTCCTTAAGAAAACAGACAGATCTGATTCTTCATGATAAACCCCATTTTTGTCCAGAGGGTACCAACACCATGTTGAGGAACCACTTAAGCCTTAAAGATGCTCCTAATATTTCAGTAATCTCAGAGGAGCTGTTGATGGGATCTCTTAGAGAGTGGGAGGGAGTCTGTTCTGAATTGCAGAGCCAGTTGTCCAAGGAGCCTAGGAAGGTTAGCATTTGTCATAGATTCTCTGCAACCAATCACAAAACCCCAGTTTAGGGTTTAAGAAAGAGGTTCAGTAGCACATGATTCTATTGAAAAATATCTCTGCGTTTCTATTTCCAAAGGTCCGAGATGGTGCCACGCTCATCTTATCAAAAATGGGGGTTTCTCAGCAGCCAGAGGATAATCAGCAAGATGTCCCAGGGGAAAGTAAGTGTCTTGTGGCCTCCCTACCTCCCTAGATGACCAGAAGTCAAAACTCACATGGTGATGCTGCCATTTTGATTTTGTTTATCAAGCACTTCCATGGAGCTAGATATTCCCCACCAGACTACATAGAGTTTATTTGTTGTGTTTCCCACTGTACACTTGAAATGGTTTTATTTGCCCTCATTATAAAAGTCTTAAACCCTAGGGCTTTAATAATTGCTGTGAGTCCATACCCCAACTTAATAGAAAGCACTCTTATTAAACATTTCCTTACATATTTTGTTTTTTAATCACACTACATCTATACTCAAACTGTGCATTTCATCTTCCCAGAGCTTTATCTCTTTTTCTCTTTTCTAAAGCCTTTACTCATGTTCCTCTTCAAATTTCTTTCACTTCTTATTATACTGAGAATTAAATGCAGTGTTCTAGATGAACCACAGTGAAGACTCTGTGACATAATGACTGATATAATTTTTTGTACCATTTCTTACAACTGTGTTGCCTTGCATACTCATCTCTGTACCTCCAGATTTTGTGTCTCCCTTCCTTTTGATTGATGTTTCACCAGCTATGCTAACTTATTTTTTCCCAGGGCTTTTTAGTTGACTTTGATCATTCCATGCATTTTGTCTCTTTATTAGATGCACCATTTTTCACAATTCCTTTGCTCTTTTTGAGGTTTTCAATCCTCTGTAAGTGAGCATCAGGAATTTCCTTGTAATGTTTCTTCTCCTTCACATCACTAATGCATCTGCTGCATAATTCTTGTATTGCTGTCTGCTATAGTATGCTGGACTTTGCAACACAGAAGAAACCTGTTAGCTTGCAACCCTCTTAAAAGCTTTTACTTTTGTGTGTTAGTATTCCGTCTAGACCAATTTTCCATGCTTCAAAATATCTTGAGACACAATATCCATTACAGCCTTGAATGCACTCAGATTTTTATGGCAATATTTACTTGTGAATATATGTTCTTTGTCACATGTAGTTCCTTTACTGACTTCAGATGTTCAGTTTCTCTGAGGTTTTTTTATCCTTATATTCAGTTATTTTACATGAGGTAGAAGTTAGATTTATGGAACAATAATTGTTGAGATCATTCTTCCTCCCATGAACTCATTTGATATGCTTTTCTCTCTAGCACTGATTGCAAAGGCCATTACTTCACCTAATAGTTTCATTCCTTTAAACAGATTTACTGATCTTAGATTTAATACGTTTTGAGGGCTGGGCAGTTAAACAGGTTGGAAATAATATGCCAGAAATGAACATTTTTCAAAAAGATGGGTCTCAGCTGATAGCTCTGACACATATGGCTATTTAGCAGAAAGGTTCAGACTTTGATTTGTTCTGGTGTTGGACAGGAAATTAAGATGGGCAGAATTACTTACTGTTTACTTCTTACTCTGTCCTCCTGGATTCTGTCTTTTGTGACTTTTTCCACCAGAAAGAAGAGACTTCTAATGGTCATGTGTACACTGCTGCTGCTATCCTCACTCTTTTACTCCAAGTGCCTGGCATAGCTGGCCAGGCAGTGACTGTTCTGTCACAGCAGGTGCCAACCCAGCATGTTAGCTTAAAAAGCCATCCAGTTTAATACAGAAGGCAGTGGAGTGCAGCCAGGCAAGGTGCTGATTCCTAATCCCTGTTCAGTGTGGCTGCACTGGTGGCTGGGGCCATGCTCACCTCACCTCTAAATGAGTGGAGTGGACTGTGAATGGTGGTGCCCTTAACTTGCTTTGCTTTCTGGATATAGAATAGTGGTCAGCCTTCTGTTCTGCACTGCCAACCTTCATCCTCCTCACCTCTCCACCCCTGTGGCAGGCAGTAGAGGACCAGATCACATGTTTTTCTTTTTAGGGTTAGGTTTTTTTCCTTTCCTTCTTCTCTGCAATTATATCATTCAATATGATTCAGTATGATGAAGCTCTTTGAACAAGCATAATCTATCTGTACTCCAAGGTGAATTCATTAGTTATCTGTGTGGCATGCTAAATTGCAAAGGAAAAGCAGACCTGTGGGGACAGTGCTGTCACACAGGGGCTCTTGCATGTTAGAGAAAAGTCTGCAGAGAATTCAGACCCCAAAGTATCAAGTGCTAACAGCTTCCACCGTGTTTCTTCTCTACACCTGTCTCGCACCATGGCAGTGTACAAATTTGGGATGGCAGTGTTTCATGCCAAGCTACCCTGCTTTCTTTAGCCCTGTAAGGTCCTCAGAGCTATCTGGTGCCAGCTTGTTCTCTTGGAAAGCTATAAAATGTTACAAAGCTAGTACAAAGTGAGAGCCTGCTGTGACCATGATTTGTGAGACACTGTATAAAGGGGAGAGGAGAGGATCAGAGGTTTCCCCTCCCACACATACACATTTATATAGCACAGGGATTTACAGGGTTTGAATAAACAGAAATCTTATCCTGACTATGAATGAGGCTTGTGACGAAGTGGATTTCCTTTTATTCAGTCTCATTAACTTGCACCTTCTGCATTGAGAAGTGTCAGCTGAAGCCATTGACTGTCAGCCAAAGTAGGAGGCTTTGCACCGACCGAAAATGTAAAACCATGTTCAGAGATGTTGCTCTAAATCCTGGCATTGCTTCTGTGCTGCTTTTATTCAGAGCTTTTAACAGGAAGACACTGGAAGCTGGAGATTGTGACAAATTAAATGCAGCATCTTTTGCTTCAGGAGACAATAAATGCAGTTACTAATTTGTATCAAGAAGGAGAATGGTTCCAGTGATTTCATACTAGTATTTCTGTACTGAACTATAAACCAAAACAACACATTCTGTTGTTTTGGGTGTTTTTTCCTGATACTATGTTTTGGGCTTTTTTTGTTTGTTTTGTTGGGTGGTGTTTTTTTTTTCCTTTTTTAATTATGAATAAAAATAGGCACAGGGTTGCAGATCAGAAATACTAATTAGCAGATCTGTTAGGGCAGCCCTTCCTCCATCTCCATGGAACAGTATTCATGAGGTAGGGGAGACTGGAAAGAAGATAATTTGCTGCAGGTCGCTCAAGGGGAAAGGGGCTGCATTGTCTCATGTTTACATCATGGTTCCTACCACTTTAATTAGTCAGCACAGTCAATTTTTGCCATTAACACTCCCCCCAACACCCCAATAATTATTTTATATTGGCCAAAGAATGTCCAAGGACCAAGACAAAGAGCTCAGGGGGAAGCATTTGACCCCCTGGACACAATCTTCTTCCTGCTTACAGCTTGATGCTTAGTGCAACTAAGGACCTAAAAAGGAGGTATTTCCCCCTATCTTTTATTTTCTTTATTTCCTACTTTCCCATTGAGGAAAATATTATCTCACAAAACTGTTATTTTCTCTTAGCAACCATGTTGCTAACATGTTTTCTTGGTCCATGTTCTGAATTTCTCTTCCTCTTTCTTCCTGCTATTTATACAAATCAAGTGAGATCTTCGGGTTGCAGAAGTTCATCTGCTTGAGCTGTAGTCTCTTGATCCTTACTCTCCTATGAAATAACTACTATTCCACTAGTAGCCAATTCTGCTGTTGCTAAACAAACACAGATCAAGCTCAGCTGCGTGTAAGAGCCAGTGATCTCAGTGGAAACCACTTTAGCAGTTTCCTCTTCTGTCCAAAGTTAAACTGGACCATCTACCATCAGGAGGGCAAAGAGAGAATGAATTCCTTTGATTCAAAGCAGGAAGCAGGAGTGTAATAAAGAACTGACATAAGGCTGGAATATAGTTTCTGGTCTAACTGCATGATTTGATCTGTTAATTTCCAAAAGTGAATAACAGGGATTGCAAAAGAAATTCCATACTTCATGCCCAGCAGTGGTTCTTACTGTACTGGCAGATGATTGCTATGAATGGCATCTATTGTGAAATCACAACTGCTTCAAAATAAAGCGATAGCTTTTATTTTTTCTGGCTTCATTCACATGAACTTCCAGGTTGAATTAAGGACTCTCAAAGGACAATGTGATTTAATGTGGGATTTATATTTCTTCCCTACCTTGTTAAAAAGAAGTAAATGTCCCAGAAGGCTGCAAAACTAATGCTTTTCATGAGAATATATAAAGTAGATTCAAGCAAAAGTGTTGGCTTAGCCAAATTACTCTTAAATGTTATTTTCCCCTGTGATGTAAAATATTGAATGTACATGCAAACTGGGAAATTCAATGTAGCTGTTGAGGAACTTAGTTAATTGACTATTATGGTCAAACTTAATGCAATTAAAAACTGATATTTTGTGTTGTAACCAGGATTCAGTTATGTTAGAGGTGTATATTAAGGCATAAAACTTAGCAGAATGCAAAATAATTTGTACCGTGGGGCTGAATCACAATTTTTATGGGAAAAATAACTTTCATATTTTTAAGACGTCAATAATTTTAAATATACTGATTCAATAACTTCCACTGGAAAAGCACTATTGCTTTTAGGGACTGTGCCAAGTAGATGCAAAAGTTCAGGAATTAAAGGAAGAACAAAACCAGGAGATTTGAAAGTGACACAGAAACCCTTTTCAAGGAATATTAATGGCAAGTTAATTGTATCATCTCTTTTAGAACTATCTGTAACAGAAGCTCCTTAGGCATGGAGTTTGAGCAACAGTGTGGTGCTGAAATGCAAAACTGCTTTTATGCACTGTGTGTTGTTGGCCCAAGCCCTGGCACTGGGTGCAGGGCCAAGCCCCAGGCAGCACAGAGAGGCACTGTGACCATCCATTATCATCCAAGAGCTTGCTCCTGTTTCTGCTTTATTGTAACAGACTTGATGGGAGTCTCTCCCTCTGGTTTAAACTATGAATACTGACAAACAATTTTTTAAAAAATCTTATTAGAATGTATATGAATTTGCTTCAGTCATTATCTCTGGCTGCTGGAGTTCATGTAATCTCAGGGAAGGGATGTATTTTTCCTCCACTCAGCTACAAAGTCAAGTGGTGCTTATCAAATGGTGATAAAAGGAAAGTTTGAACTGAGGTACCATACTTTGACCTCAGCAAGTGGAGTAAAGATGTGAATTGTAATGGTTTTACTGAGAGAAAAGGTTGTACCAGGAGTAGGCTGCAATTTGTATTTCTGTGGTGGCTATGGGGTCAGACCTAGCTAAGATTCTATAACTTGATCGTGTCTTTGAGAATTCACAAAGAAGAAAAGAACTTAATTGTGTGAACCTCAAAACATACACATACTGTGTTTACATGACTCTTGTGATTTAGGAATGGTATTATCTAATTTACTTTTCTACCACTCCAAGCCATGCCCTGCTTGCTCACTTTTCCCTGCACCTCCCCTTCCTCTGCAGTGGGATGGAGAGGACAATGGGAGACACAAAAGGTAAAAATCATGGGCTGAGATAACAATTTACTGGAAACAGCAAAGAGATGAGAAAAGAAAACTAATGACAGTGGATATAAGAAAAGAAACATTATTGCTCACCATAGAAACCCCCAACAACAGACAGTACCTGACTGCTCCCTCTGTTATGCTATTCCCACTGCTCCCTCCAGCCTGAAACTGGCATCACTCCACTGCTCCCTCCACACTTACTCCACTGGAAGGAACCCCTTCTCCCCAGAGGAAACTCCCTTCTCCCCACCTGTGACAATGACATTTAGAACAACCTCCATGTCCCAGCCATGACTCTCCTGGCTACTGCAAAAATTATCCCTGTCCTGGCTTGAACCAGGACAAGGACCAAATAGAAGTTTTCCTATTGTGTGATTCTTTCCTCACCCTTTGATCTTGACAAAAGCCAGTTTTTTTCAGCTCTGTGCCACTGAACATTTAGTACTTGAGTTGTGTATGTTGGACAGGAACAGAGTAATCTAGATCCCTTTGGCAAGAGGGCAGGTATGTTAAGGACAGGGAACGTGTACACGTGTATATGATTACTTTGTGTTGCTGTTTTGGGGTGGGTGTTTTTTATAATTATTGCAATTACTGTTTCTAGGGCATGCACTCCTGGAAGATGAAAACAAGGTCTGGCATCTAGTCCGGCCAGTGGATGAAATGGATGAAGGGAAATCAAAGCGGGGCAGTGTGAAGGAAAAAGAGAGGACCAAAGCTATTACAGAGATCTACCTGACCAGACTTCTTTCTGTGAAGGTAGGGCTCAGATGTGCTGTAGTTAACTTTACTTCTACAGATTTTGATACACAACTGAGGCAATAGATGCAAATATTAGTCATGTGTTCATCTGCAGTTTGGAATATGTGCCATGTACATACAAGCTGGTGTTCAAGGCTTCAAGTGATTAACATGCCCTGAGGAGCTTTACTGGGAAGGAGATAATGTACAACTCCTGCTCAAAGCTGAGAACCATGATTGTGTGATTGTTAAATAAAGATTTTCCTGGCAAGACAAAGATGGATATTCTGCTCTGTGCCACCTGTTTAAATAATACTTTGTTGGTTTTTCTTTTGAACTGAATGCTTTATAAACTCTTATATTTCCCTGTTCTTGTATGGGATCAATGTTCCAGTAAAACCCAAAAAAAAACAAGTTGCCAAATAATAATAGTGCTTTTATAGAATTTTTTGTGCCTCTACTGCAGAATTGATAACGAGCAAAATAATTTTTTAAACATTTCTCCATGAAGAAAGAATTAGAATTTAGAATAATGTGTTTAATGACCACAAAGCCAGGCTCCTTTTGTGAAAATGAAGTCAGTCTGGCTCCAGCTAAGGCCACTTGTCCAAGCATGGAAGTGGATATGAAGGAAAGTCTTTGGCTAGATGACATAGAAGAGCCAAAAAGATGCTTGCATCCCTTTCTTCTGATAATAAAGCCACTGCTTTGTATTCCCAATAACCATTTTATAGGTTATTACCAAGTCTGGAGCTTTACTGACTCATAAAATGTTGGTGAGGTGTTACAGCTGAGATCACAGCTACCCCTTCAGCCCTGGGACTTGTGTGTTCTGGCTGACAGCAGAATGTCTCAGAGCTCCTTGCCATCTGGCTCCCTTCCCTGTTTGGAGGCTGTCAGCTGGAGTCATGGCTGGGAAGAGGATGCAGCCCTTTAAAGGTCCCTGTAGGGCCAATCAGTTGGCTGGGGATGAGCTCTGTGTGGCCTCAACAGGGTCCTCTCTAAAACAAGGGGACAGTCGCAGGGGTTGCCATTGCTAAGATCCAGGCTGATGCCAGAATCCAACAACTTCTTGGACACTTCACTTCTGGACTCTGTGGATCCCATGAAGCTCAGTCAGACTGGATGTCTGATAAGGCCCATGTGCCTGCCCTTTGACAAAAAGGGCAAATGCTCACTGGTACTTCTTCCTCTCAGTTTGTCTTTAAAAATTGCAGTGCTCTGCTGTCAGAGAAACTGGATGTGGGAAGCTGAAAAACCTTTAAAAAGTGGCTAAAAATTATTTCATGTGGGCAATGATCCCGAAGGGTAAATGTAGCAACCAATTTCTGTTTCTTCTGTCAAGCAGAAGGCACACCTTGCTGTGCAAACCATAGGATCTCTGGTGAAGTCACAACCTTTGAGTCTAGAACATTAAATTGTGCTTTAGAAGGTCTTTACTGTGTTGGCAGTTTACAAAGTCACTGCTCTAAGAAATTGCTTACTTTTTGTCACTCTTAGCCCTCAGGATAAAGGCTATCAGTGACAGCAGCTGGATTATGTCCATAGGAATAAAAGATGCTGAGTTCAGCTTGTAACACGAATGAAACTGATTTTTTAAAATTTGCTTTTAGGGGACACTTCAGCAGTTTGTAGATGACTTCTTTCACAGTGTGCTCAACTCAAACCATGTGGTACCACCAGCTGTGAAGTACTTCTTTGACTTTCTTGATGAACAAGCAGAAAAACATGACATCAAGGATGAAGATACCATTCACATCTGGAAAACAAACAGGTACAGTATGAACGGAGTCATTCATGTATTTCAGAGAAATAAGAGTATAATTCCCAGGTATATACTAACACTCTTACCATAAATCAAAGTAAATGTCATTTATAATCCTCAGAATTTTGAGATAATATGTTTGTGTGATGAAAAGGATTCCCTGTAAGCCTAAGAAGAGGCAAAAAATGAAACAAGTTTACCTATGGGATTGTCACTGGCAGATTTACCATGTTTTACTTTTTGTCTTTCCTCAGAGAAGAGGAAAGCAAGAGACAAATGGGACTAGATTTACCTGTCAAATCACAAAATCTAATACATACTACTTTGTAGCTTCCCTGACCATGCATACATCCTTCCTTGCTCTTTTGGGGCACTCAAGGTCTTTCTCATATGAGTTTTCCTGAGAGTGAAGAGTTGATTTTCAGGCATGGAACCCAGACAAGCTTGTATAAATATTGAAATATAAAATTAAACATCACTGTTGTGAGGAGATGAAAATGCAAAGCCCATACTTGATTTCATGTGCTTTTCTTGTTGTAGAATATTTATTGTGTAAAAAGGATTATTTATCTTTTTCTTTGCTTTGTAGCCTGCCTCTTAGATTCTGGGTAAACATACTGAAAAATCCCCATTTCATCTTTGATGTTCATGTTCATGAAGTAGTGGATGCTTCCTTGTCAGTCATTGCACAGACTTTCATGGATGCTTGCACAAGAACAGAGCACAAATTAAGCAGAGTAAGTGATTTGCATTCTACATCCTGACTATGCTCATTCCTGACGAGACAAAGGGCATCCTCACAGACAATACCCATTCTCTGAGGAGATACAGCCTTGATCGTTTCTTTTTAGTTTTATAATGAAGTTAACATTTCATCACTTAACAGGTGGGTGAACTGTCAGTATTTCTGTGTAGTCTGCCAATTGATGCTATTGAAAAAGTAGCAAATAGCAACTGCTTTTAAAAAAGGATGTTTAAAAACTGAGTATTTCAGGTCCACCAATAATTTATCATCACCTAGCATTAATACGTTTGTAAAACTCAGCAGTAATACCATGTGTAAGCACCATCTTTTTATTAAATAATCCCACCTTTGTTAATAAGTATCCAAATGTTAATATCTGTTAAGCTCAAGTGTAGGTGAATATAAAGGCTTGATCCTATATTCTTGACTTTCTTTTGCTTCCTAGAAATGTTCATAAATAACTACATTTTTCCATATTCTAAATTTTTCAGGATTCTCCGAGTAATAAATTACTTTATGCGAAAGAAATCTCTAACTATAAGAAAATGGTGGAAGAGTAAGTATCAACTCTTTTCATGATTTTTCAGTTTTTAGGATTTTAAGCCTGTGTAAGAGGAAAAGAGAATGCTGATATAGTCAAAGTCAGCTGTCAAATATTAAAAATTTTACACCCAAAGGTTTAAAGATGCCCTTGGTGGTGGCATTGGCAGAGTTGAAATGGAGCTCCATTAGGACCCAGTGCATATTCTTGTCTGTACAGACAGATGAATAGATTTATTCAGGAGAAAATATGATGCTGTTTTCTGCAGTTTGCTACCCACATGATCTGTCTAACAAATGCTGCACTTCCATAAGTCAGTAGAGACCAAATCCTGAAAACATTTTCAGAAACATTTTTTTTTCTATGCTGTCTCTGACTTTATTCATTTAATAATTGGAAATTCTGTTAATATCATGGAAGATCTGCCAAACAAAAAAACTCTTGACAGTTTTAAGACCTAAAATAATCATTATCTGCAATTATAGATTTTTTTTTCCTCTGGTACGTTCCTGTACAATCAGGTAAGATTTACCTCTACTGCAAAAGTTCTAATATTGGAGAGCAGGATTGCTGAAGGAATCATTGGTCTGTTGTGTCTTCTTCCTATGTTAGTAAGGAAACATGTTTGAAATAATGGCAGAATTACCAGAAAGAAACAGTTTATTTTCTTAACTGAAACTCCTTTTTACTCTCTGGCAGTTACTACAAAGGTATTCGTCAGATGGTGCCAGTGAGTGACCAAGACATGAATACCCATCTAGCAGAGATTTCTAGGGTAAGAATAAAATCTATTTTCTTGTAGTGAAATTGGAGCCAAGTGTAATACTGGGTTTTTTTGTCTTCTCTTTCTATCTCAACAAATGGGGTCTTTTGTATGTGCAAATATCAGATGATTTCATAAATCTCTGAAATACTCCTGTTCATTGTAGTCATGCCAATATTTCAACCTTTGAAATGTTGATTATTGAATGGAATCAAGAATCCTTATTGTTATTAATGTATCTGAGTTACGTAGGAAATAGACACAGTGTTTGGGTTTTTCACAGCCATTGTGGCAAAATTATACATTCTTGAACTGTGCTTTCTCTCCACAGCATACAGAGGATTTTTAGCATTGATCATACTGACAACGAGTAGTGACTGAATTCACAGTGCTACCACAGCAAAAATTAGATTCCAGAAATTATAGAGGAGGCATGAACATTAAGTATAGCATATTTTAGAACAGTCTATACAGGGGCAATACTTCTGCTTTATGCTACATGTCAGAAGTTCATCATGCTCGCTCCGTGGCAGATTTTGCATTGTAGGTTATTTGGGTTACCTCACGTGGAGGAGAGCAGAGTGTGGTTGTTGCTGTCTGGGCCTTTGGCTGGAGATGGGTGGAACAAAGTCAGTACAAAACCTTCTTCAGCCTCGAAACAGCCTGTCTGCTGTGCAGCTCAGCTCAGCTCAGGCAGGCCCTTGCCTTTGAAGCACTCTATTTAACTTGGAGAACCCGGAGAGTCCCTCACCAGCCCTAAAGACGTTGTTTAGCCTGAGCAAGAAGGCAGTGTATTTACCGGCTGGTTTGCTCATTTGCTTAATTTAGTTGAAGAGTTCTAGCGTAAGGAGGATGTTTGGGGAATTTTTTGCGGTTTGTTTATTTCAGTGCCCTTAGGACCTAACATTTTGCAGATCAACATCCTCATGAGAGCATTTCTATTTTCAGTCATTTACTACAAAACTCATCTGCAGTGACATTTCATTTTACAGTTCACTTTATTTATTACATAAATTGAGATGTATATAAAATTAGAACATTTGGTGATTAAAAGCAAATTCAATATAATGTTTTAACATTAGCAGGATATGTTCCTCCTTTCTATTTTCATTATAAATTATGATCAAAATTAACATGGAAGGAGTGATTGAACACTGCAAATTTTGACCAGCTCTAAAAGTGACTTTTATAGAGCAAGGGAAGATGGATGTTTCTCTGCTGCTTTATCCCTGGCGTAATCATTTATGCCAGTAGCAATATTTTGCAATTCTTCATTTTCTTAACTAACTTAAAAGACTAAGGGCATAGCTAGAGACTTGAATCCTACACATTTGAATGAAGAACATCTGTTCAGACAGGTAGAGCACATTCACTAAATAAGTCATATGTGTGGGGGCAGGGGGAAGATAAGGTAATGGAAGGGTTATTTCCTGCTTCATTTGAAGTCCTTTCTCTCTCTCTCTTCTCACTATCCCCCCGCCTCCCCCCCCCCCCCACCTTTCTATTTCCATGTTTCGGTGGCTTTTTCCAAATGTACATGTGCTTATAATATTGATGAGTTACACCTTTGCTGTAGTGGAGTGTGAATAATTTCCAGGATGTAAAAAGAGCTGGAGAAAGTATTTCAAACACCCATGATGACTGTGTCAGAACCAATGCTTAATATCTCAACAATATGTAGATTGTACTGGGTAAATGCTTTAGCTTTTCACACCCATGCTGCTAACAGATGTTTGAGCTGTAGCCTGTGGTTTGATGTTCAGAATTCAAAATATCTTCCCCCTCCAACGCTGAGTTATGGGCAGGCTGGAAAAATACCAGAGGGAAAGCCTTGATCTAAAAATCACCAACCAAAAGTTTTCTCACTCCTTTTCTCTGCCCCAAGTGTCATTCAACAAAAATTAAACACAGAGCTTGCATTTGGAAATTTTGTCAGTTGTGCATGTGCATAAGTTTCAGCTGTGTGTGATCCTATTTTGACATGTTTGCTGCCTGCTTGTGTTAACAGGCACATACTGATTCCTTAAACACGCTTGTGGCTCTACACCAACTCTACCAGTACACTAACAAATACTATGATGAGGTAAGTCATGCCTTTTGTTTTCATGCTTTAATGTCAATGGTAAAAGGTTATGAAAGCTAACATTAGTCTAAAAGAGTGACTTCTGGATTTCACTGAATGATCAGGTAAAAAGCAGTGCTGAACAAAAACCTTGCAGTTATATACACTGCTTGGCAATTACACTGGTCAAGATAATGTCCTTATAAATGAACAATTTCATTACGGCTATCTGGTTTTGGTAGGGATAGTTTAATGGATAGTTTAACAAGATCTGAAAGATAAATAGATTTAAAAATCACTTCTCTTCAGTTCTACCATCCTAATAAATATATAACAATGTCACCAAGCAAAAAGTCATCAGAGCTATATCAGGTTTCAAGACAGTGTGCTTTTTTATTAGGAAAAATTTGCTAAACTTGTTTTGCTTGTAGGAATTGGAGCCATGACATTTTTATTAGTTAAAATGCTCTTTAAACTTCCCTGCGTGGTACCATCCCTGTTTTGCCATGCCAAGTGAAGTGCCTGCCTGCAGTAAACCAAAGCAGAGTAACTGTTGAATGTCGCCTGATTCAAAAGCAGGCTCACAGCTTCAGTTTAAAAAGTTTCTTTGGTTTTTCACACCCTGTGGAAAGGGGGACAAAGAATATCCCAGAGTAGCTGGGCTGTGGCTATGGCTCTCCAAACTTATTCTGAAGACAAAAAGAGAGAAGGAAACTTTTATTCAAAGGTTTCCATGGAAATGAATGCCTCCAGAAAACCCTCAGAATTGAAGCAAGTAAGAACAGATGCTGAATCAAAAAAGGAGCACAGTACATGTGAGCTCTATTCGCTCAGTCTTGCACCTCAGCACAGTTTGTGTTTTCACTTACATTCAGCACTAAAGACAGTGAGTCGCATCCTTCACTGCAGCTGCTTTATACAGGAGCAGCCAGCCTCTCACAGCTTTTAAACAGATGCAAGCAGGGAAAATCAAATCACCCTGAGAACCCTTGCAATGATGGTCAGTGGGAGAAGCAGACAGAGGAATGTAGGCCAGCCCCATGGCATTCCCTCACCCCTCACCACCAGTGCTAAGCTGGCTTTCAGCACCTTCCCAAATACGTCCGTAGTTTGACCTCTTACAAAAACACTCGGGGACCCTGAATGACAGCTGAACTGTAAATCCCTGATTCATCCACACCTCAGGCAGAGCCACCAGCCTGTGGCACTTCATCAGTGGCAGGCCAGCACACCCCAGTATGTAGCTGCAGCTCTTCGCTTCCATGTACATCACTGTGTAACAATGAGGTGCATGTGATGAAAAGGCTGCTAATTCAGAATTGTGGAGATAATCTGTCAAGAACCATTCAGTAAAATTAATCAAGCTTATTTATTTTCCATGAAAATGTTTTAATTTGCATAAATTGGAACATTTTGCAGCTGCCCTTGTCTTTATTACTGACACAGTGGTTCCCAGCATGTGCTCTACCTTCTGCATCTCTGCAGGGCTTGACAATGACTAAGTGGGTACATTCTAATTGTCCACATTTATAGGAAGGATATATTCACCAGTAGAGATAATCATAAATTATTTAGTCTAAATTTGAGGAGTTACAGCTAGATATAATTGTTTAAATTAAGGAAACAATATCAAATTAAATCAGGCCCAGTTTAAATACTGCAATAAGTGTTTATTAAGTCTGTCTTGTAAAAATATTTTCACGCTTTAAAAACAAATTCATTAAAATAATTGTTTCTAAACAAATTTGCTCCAGTGTTGGAAATGCAAACACTATACCAGCCCTTCAATGTGAAATTATTGGCCAGATTGATTCTGACGGCATTAATCTCCATTGTCAGTGGTGTTCAAGAAGTAATAAGAACCACGGGTAGTGACAGGCAAACTCCATTTTTCCATCTTTGTACTTGCAAGTCTATATAGTATTTAAACAGTGCTAAAGGTTTCTGCTTGATTACACTGTCAGACTTATATTAATAAAGCCAGTTCTAGAAAAGGAATGGTTTTGTCACATAACACATTTTTCTAATGGAGAAATCTAATAGCTGGTGGGAAAGTTTTCCTAAAGGATGGTGGAAATGAAAACCTTTCAAAACCTTTTGAATTTGATCTGGGAAACCCTAAAAACTCTATTTGAAGAAAAGCCTTCTCATAACAGCTGACCTTTACTGGCTCTTGTTTTCAAATCCCTTGTGTCTTAAGAGTCATATCCTCTTATAGATATTCTGTGCAGCAGAGGCTGTGGGATGCTGGGGGCTCCTCAGAGGAGCTATTTGCTTTCCTGAGCTATGCTGTGCTGGGCCAGAGTCTTGGCATTTCTTGGTGATAGCCAAAAGGGAGCTGCTGGCTTTATTCCTCATCTTGCCTACAGGCACAGGAGACCTTGCGTGGTCCTGCCACATGCCTGTGCATGGACCACCCAGCAGCTTCTCATAACTGCAGCTCATGGGGATGGGATATAATTACTGATGGTAAATGACCCTCAAGCTGTGTAGGGTGCACTGTATGTAAAAGCACTATTTCTTAAATAGCTCTGAGGAAATTCCTCCCCTGCCTGCTCCATCTTGGAATGTAATATTTTACAAGATAAAGCGCTATCTATTAATTTGCTTGTATCCCAACATAATGGGAAACATTACAGCAACTTATATAAAGTAACAATCATTTTTACTGCCTTTGTGAAAAAAATAGAACATGGGGCCTAATAGATGGACTTTGGTACAGAGTGAATGCAAAAGACTCTTTACAACCAAAGTAGTGTCAAACACTTGGTCTCAGAACTATGTCATACATTTTAAGCTAAATTATTCTAAACTTTCTGTGTTTATATCTTCCAGATTATAAATGCACTTGAAGAGGATCCAGCTGCACAAAAAATGCAGCTTGCCTTCCGTTTACAGCAAATAGCAGCTGCGCTAGAGAATAAAGTGACTGACCTTTGACTCAAAAGCCGCAATAAAGAAATCTGATCTGAAGATGTTGAAATTCATTCTTCCTGTTAAGGAAATAGTGTTCTATTTTTTAATGTATAATTACAACTTTAAATGAAAGATTTCATGGTTTTTTGATAGCAGAGGTGTAATGTAAAGAATTTTTACTGTAAATTATGCTTCTAATTAAAAGCTGTGTTGTGTGTAAATGAATCTTCTGTGGGAAAGAGTCCTTTGGTTGGGGGCAGGGTGGGGGGTGGAAGAAGAAAAACCTATCTTTCATTTGATTGAGTAGAATCTGAGACATCAGCATTTAGAATTCATTATGCAAGTAAATTCAATACCATAGCATCCTTTCTACCTTAAGCAATATTTGTACTTAGGAAAACAATAACATACTCAGACACACATGCAATATCCCCTTTTATTTTGATAACTGGAAATTGACTTCCATAGAGCTCTAAAACTTGGTCTGTTCTCATAATGAACATAGCGAACAAAGTGTCCATTTTCTCTGCAAGATCTAAAAATGGGATTTGCTACCACTCATGGTTCTAATTTAATTATTTATCTTAAGGGTGATGCACCCACCACAGTTGGATGTGAGAGAAATAAGTGTAATCTCAATGTAGAAGAGTTCTACTGATGAAGTCTTGTTCAGTTCAGAAATCACTGCAAAGAAGGAATCAGTCCTTAAAACTTTAAAACTCTTTGTTATTATTGTGAGTTTTATGATATATGCTAATGTGCCTTACTTGTACTAATTCTGTGAATCTGATGAATGGTTTTGTAAAAAGAAGCAGATCAGAAAAATAAGTATTTATGTGCTATTGAATGACTTTTGTGTGAAAAACATGACCAGCAGAATGCTTGTAATTAGCTGCTTGCCGAGAGTGTGCTGTTTAACATGATTCGATTATGTATAATACCCTCTTTTAGAATGGTTCTGATGATTTTTTATTTGAATCTTGGAACTGTCCTAGAAATACCATCACTTGTTTTTATTGTATCTGTGATGTAAAATACTACTATGATATTGGAAAAAATCATATACTCATCTATTGAAAACCACTCAGTCAGTTTTGAGCCTTGGAATGCTGCATTTGATTGAATACACACTATAATCCATAGCAAAGAAAATTGAAATAACTCGTCAGAAAGTGTGTGTTTACAATATAGGTAAGCGCCGTACAAATCAGAAAGTTAGGTACGTCTTCTTAAATTGCTGTATTGCACATCAGAGAACTTTACTTCTCTTTGTCTTGCAAGTTTTTGGCAGTAAAGTAGCATTTTAATGAAGTGCTGCCATCTGTACTCCTTCCTTCATTGTCCTGCCAAGCACCCGGACTCTGCTGACTCTCAGCAAGCTAATGCAGTGTCTGCGCCTGCTCTCCCTGCCTGGTAGGTTGTTACACACTGACTTTTACTGTCTGTTGATATTATTTTATTATCTCCCATTTTGAAAATTTCCTAGTATTTGTCAGTGGGCCTTTCCTTCAGTTTCTGAAAATCAAAAGCCTCACCAGAACTGGTTTCCTGCCCAGTAGGCTGTGAGCAGTTTTTTTGTTTGCTTTGTACTCGACTTCTCGCATTTGTCTATAATCATTCCTGAACCTGCCTGGGCTGTAACTTATTTTATACTGTTTAGGACTGAGCTATATGACTCCTACAGCAAGGTGCTTTGCCAGTTATTCTTTCATCAACAAAGGCATCCTAATTTCATGGCTAATCTGTTTCTTTTTCATTATTTGTAAATCCTGTTAATTGTAAATCAAATACAATGTTGTTTTTTCCACCAAGTGTCAGTGGATCTTTACTGAAACTGGGGGGATGGGTGTTGAAAGGATTGTAATGCTCCCTCTGGGAGTGATGGAGCAGCAGCGTCCATCAGTCTGTGGTTGGGAAAGGAGGAGCGCCACATATCCTGCAGATGGAATGCCTGACATCATGCCCTTTTTATTGGCATTTGCTCTGAAAAATGACAGTACTCTGGAGAAGCAAGGATGTAGTGCAACATAACAGAGTGAGGTCTTCTTGCCTGAGGTATCTTGGGACCTGAAAGCCAATTAAAATACAGTCTCAGCAGCATCTCTCCAGAGAGATCAGAAAGCCCTGCTTGAGCAAGCAGGGCTTTCAGAGGGAACATTACATGTCCCCCATCAGCAGTGACTTGACACAGAGCACTTGCAGGCTGCAGCTGTGGGACACAGCAGGGCTCTGGCTGGATCCTACCTGTGAGGCAACTGGCATGTGCGTCTGCTGGCATGTGCCAGTCCATCTTGGATCCATTCGTCATTCTTGGTGCCCCTTTCTCACATCCTGGGAAATTTGTAGGCTATCAGTGCTGCTGTGCCGCCTGCCAGGGAACACAGAGGCAGATTACTGTGAGCAGCTGCAGCTACAAAGAAACTTAATGCCAGCTCTTCAATTTCTTCAAGTCCCCTGTCCTGAAAGCACAAAGTTGGAATTTGAATTGAAGAACTGAGCTCGTTTATTTTATCATTTCCCCTTTTGGCTAAGTTCCTCCAGTGCTTGTTTTTCCACTCTGGTGCTCTGTTTTGTCCAGGCCTAGTTCAGTTTTGATTACATTTTAGCAATCTGATTCTTAAAACCTTCCTGCTCCTCATTTGGTTTCCGCTGCTCCTGACACCTGGTTCATCTACAAGATAAAAGAAAAAAAAAGCTCACTGGGGGTCTCCCTCCTTTTCACCCCTTCTGCAGCTCCTCTAAGTGGCACTTCTTAAAGCACAAGAACCTTCTGGCTGCCAAATAGAAATCACTTTACTCCACAGCAGCAGCTGTGAGTGAAGTTCCTTTGCTTGGACATCTCCCAGACCAAGCTTGGAGGCTGGTACAGGCACCACCCGCAGGTCTGAATCCCATTGCTGACAGCAGTCTCCCCAGGGTTTTGCTTGCCTCCTTACAGCAAACATTCAAATAGAGATCTCTTATGATAGGACAAGGTCCTTGCACCTGCTTGTTTGATGTGTAGTAACTCACCCAACTGAACAGGAATGGGTTTTTTTTGTTGTCTCTGGCCAAGAATTCACTCTCTATTCCTTGGTGCCAGGTTTCCCTCTGACACCTTACTTGATCTTTTTGCTGCTCTCTGTATGCTGTAGATTTATAAGCAAGTGGTTATAGGTGAAGAGGGCCTTGGCTAGTTCACATATGTGAGGCATTCATAATGCCTCCTGAAGATGACTTCTCTGATCAGTCTGTTACACCCTGCTTGATCCTGCCCCTTCTGCACCCTCCTGTGTTGCACGCATTTCTCTGCCTGCTGAGTCTGAGCCGTATTTACTTGCACTCTGAAGCTGGCCTTTCTGGTAACCTTTTGAAAATAAACAGAGCCATCACTATAAACAAAACCTTGCAGGGAATTCAGAAATTCAAACTGGAATTCACAAATTCACAAACTGTCGTAACACGGGAGGATTTTTAGCCAGCTGCATAAAGACTTAAAATGGCTCTGAGCTTGAAATTCAGCTGTCCTGGACTTACCAGCACTGATGAGTTTTTGTGGCCAGTACTTTACCATTCCAGGTTCTCCAGCTTTATTAGTAAGACAACCATTTTCAGTCCTTGATGATATGTACCTACATAGCCTAAAAACCCAATCTCAAAATCTGATAGGGAAGTCCCTCTTTGATATGCTTCCTAGGATTCCAAAACCTCTATTTATCCTGATAATTGTTCCAGTCAGAGTTCCCATACGCACATCAGCATGAGGTGTAACAGTTCTCTGGGGTGTTCCTTTCTAAAGAATTTGATCTTGAGCAAAGATTGCTTAAGACTTCTCCCAAGTCTGTTGTCTTCTCTTAGAAAAAACTTATGGGGAAATTGTTTGGGCTTTTTTTGTCTTTTTTATCTCTGTCTAGAGATACCATTCAGAGCAGTGAGACAGTCAGCTACAGAGGTTTAAAGGAGGATGTCTACCTACCATTTTTCTACCAACCATTGACTTGAGTCCTGTGTTATTCTGCCTTACACTCTGAGGAGCTGAAATTTGGCACTTCCAGTCACCAGAGTTGATGCAATGGAAATGTAAGCACTGTTGCCCTTGTGACCTGCTTTCATACCTCATTCCACTCAATGCAGTCAAACTCTGTGCCTGAAGCATTCCAGGTTCTCCATCACACAAAGCTCCTCTCTTAGTTGTCTGTTTTGCCAGATCTGCCTGGAGCACAGGATTCCTTGGAGAATGAATGATAGCAGCATACAAGCTATAATGATCAGTGATTTTTTTTTTTCTTCAGACTCTACATACCTGGTCTGTATTTTTTTATTTTGAGAAACCCTCCTTCAGCTGATGAATGATGAGTTTGAAAGCTGGAATTGTAAACTAGAGTTGGTCTTTTAGCCTCCCTCTTTTGTTAGCCTTTGTCTTGATGGGGCCCAAAAGTGATGGTGGAATTCTTGGTGTTTGACAGTTCCTGCAGAACAGAAGGAAAAGAGACTTTCCAGACCCACAGATACAAGGAAGTTTTCAAAGGTTTTGTTTTCTTTAAATGGTGTCCCCTTTTGCCTCAGTATCAAGGAACATTTCTCCATCCATTAGAGAATAAAGTGGTTTCCCCTGTGCAGGCTTGTAATAACCATCTATGCTGTGAAAGATCGCTGCTGCTGTACCAGACAGTCGGGGCTGACTTCTGTCTTGCTGGTGCACACTGCTTGCTGCTGCATGTCATTACCAAAGAGGGCAAATCCCACTGTCATTCATAGCCAGGCTATCAAAAGCTATTTCATTTGCCCATGTATTCCTGTTTTTCTGCTGCTTCTCAGATAATTGCCATCTGAACCAGAAGAGAGTTTGAGTGCTTTCCTTCTTTTTTTAAGCTTTTAAAGAACCTATGTGTCTTAACAGATTGGATGCTTCAGAAAGAAACTATTTCTTCAGTGGGACAGAGGACAATAGATCTCATACAGATGTATATGGCTCATCTTAAAAGGAAATAAAAATCCCACCATGAACCCCACACTGAGTTTTTGAAATCCTTTATTCAGTGCTCTAATTCTGAACAATGTTTTTGGCTTATTTAATTGTCCTCAAAATTGAATGTTGAACAAAACTCACTTTTTTCTTTTAATCTACTGTAATAAGAAAGGAGTGAAATGAAAAAATGTATTCCTTTGATACCTTTAATCTTTTCTCTCCTGTGGCTATGCTCCTATTCAGTTAGAGATCATTCTTGCTAGTTGCAGAGACTGGATGCCAATCCATGGGATTTAAAACAAACCCAAATCCATGTTTCCTGCAGCTACATCTAGGTCCGTGGCAATGCTCGCAATTGTAAAATTGCCTCCAGGATGTTATTTGAAATACTATTATCATGGGTCTGGCTGCTTTCCTCATCTTCCTTCATGTGATCCTTCTTCGTGTGAGTTTTCACCTTGTGTTTCACTGGCACTTTCTGAACCACAATGCTACATTCCTCTGAAAGCCCAAGGAAGGAAACAATCACTGCCTGGATTAATTATGCACTTTTCATCCCCAAAGCGCCCCATGGGCATTCAGACCCTCCCAGGCTCAGCTCACTGGAAAATTGTAGAAGTGGATTTTTTGTGCTAGAGCAGACAACCTTCCTGAAACATCAAACATCTCCATCTGTCTAAGGTAAAAGACATTTGTTAAAAATGTACCCTACACATACATTACTATTCACATCTGATGTGCATGCATTCACATCTGATGTATGAATGATGCTTCTTAGTTGGTCTGAACTCCACCTAAACTCTGCAGCTCTCTATCCTGGCCTGGTGGCTGCACTATGCTAGCCCTAAACGAGAAAGTGACGTAGATATTAACATCATTTTACCTTTAGACAAGGCTAGATTTCTACAGCTCACTTGCTTGATGTGGGTGTTTAGCCTCATTGCTCCTTTTATTGGACTAAAGTTTATCTTGGGAGGCTGCTATATGGTTATGATGTCCAAAAGTCCCATAATGAGGCCTTAATGTCCAGCAAAAGGAACAGAAAGACCACCATGATTTTCAGCAGCAGCAGGTTCTTCTGCTCAGCTGTCAATGCATATTCCACCCTTTATTTTAACATGGCCTTACTTTGTTTCCTTGTGCACTTGAAGCAGTGACAATCCTCTATTTGTATTCTGACACATTACTGCTGGAGATGAGATCATCCATCTAGGTTTTGTGCAATTTTGGAGCTACAGGTTTGGTATTTAATAGGGTCATGCCCTGGTGTGCTTACTCCTCTTAGGATAATATTCGGTAGAGAGCTGTGTCAAGGTCTGGGTTTGCTGGCTGTGTGTGAAGATTCATATGCTGATTGCTTTGACCTGCCTAGCTATAGTAAGAGCCTGTAACTACCCAAGTACTATTAGAGCTTTTGATTTAAGTTAAGGTTGTGATTTTATCTTTCTTTCCAGTGAAAGGAAGATTGGAAATGTTTTGTTTGGCATTTAACTGGAAAAAGTTAATAGTTTAGCTGCATCTCTTTAAGAAAGTAGGGAGAAGGGGGAGGTGACGTCTTTTCCCTGTAAGGTGGTTTTGGACTATTCTTTTCTAAAGTTAACAAAGACAGTGATGACAAAGAACACTTGAGCACTGCTGTCACTGATAGACATAAGTTTCTTTGTGGTTAATCATTCATGTCAACTAGCAGGGCAAGTTTTTTAATACAAAGCTTGAATTTAATTTCAATCTGTGCTGTCCATCATTGTCTCTCTTTAGCGGATTTTTGAGATGACAGCACACACAATGTATCTAAGATTAGATTCTGGCTTTAAATATTTAGAGTCTGAATCACATCTATTTGTACTTCCTTCCAAGGTTGAAGTAATGTGGCAGGACACACATTCTGCAGTAGTTAAAACAAATCAAAGGAATGCTGAATTATTAATTTTAGACTTTTAACCAGTTCCTTTTTGTGGGCCTGTACCCATGTGCTGCTTGGGGTAAGCTGGGGATTGCCAGCTGGGCTGGAGGCTCTGCCCTGCACACAGGGCCCTCACGCTGCTCTGCCAGCCAAGGCTATTTCCCCACCTGCTGGGGAAATAAGGGCTAATGGCTCCTGTGGTTTTCTAGGAACTGATTGAGTCTAACTAATTACAGGCTGGGCTTTGGTTAGCTCCTGTTCAAGTCAAATTGCTCTCGGACAGGTGATTTAAGAGTCTCATCAGAAGATTTGCTCCACTAGTGATGACCCAATTGGCATGTCTGCAGCCAAAACACTTCTGTTGACCATCTGCTGGGAAACGATGCTAATTTTAGCCTCCTGCCAGCAAGTCGCAAACCCAAAGACAAGTTCACTGTGAAGCCTGAGTCCTAAGGCCTAAGATGGATCAGATCTCTGAGCCTTGCCAAGCTTTGAGTTGATTTGACAGGCACTTAGCCCTTAAGACCAAGAGCTGCTCTGAACACTGACTGCTGCAAGAGCAACCTGTAGGACACCCTCCTCAGCTGGGATCACTGTGAATGCACCATTTTCTGCCTTGCTGCCATGCAAGGAAGCCATAAGGCAGCCTGACTCTCAGGTGGGACAGACTTTGGGATGCCTCCAACATCTCCATCTCTTTTTTTGATTACCAAGGATCTGAGGTGGATAGGAACTGCACCACAACCTGGTGCAGGCAGCATTGTTCCACCGAGTTTGCTGCAGCACTGACACTGTGAAACTGCATCTGTATGGCTGGTCATGTACATGGCACAACAGGGAGACCTTGGTCAAGCGTGGTCCTACTCTCTATGTCCAGTGCTGCACAGCATAGCTGGCACCAAGAGCCACTGCCGTGCCCAGACACCCCTCACAGTTCTCTCAGATCACAGGTATGGGTCTAGAGACATGAGGGGCTCACAGGGCCAGTTGTTAGGAGCACCCAGATGAAACAGCTTGTTGAAATATAATTTGGAGTACAGAAAGTCAAAACAATGCAGAACAATGCTAAGAGGAATAAAGAAACCTCAAAGGTCAGAATCAGCTCTGAGCTCCAGAGGTATAAACAGAACCTAATCTAAAAATCCTTTTTGAAACAACCCAGTTCACACCCACTCTTTGCAGTTACCAACAGCTCTGAGGAACACAAATTTGTACGTCAATAGCCATATTGGAAAGTCTGTGGTGTGCAAGTAGGTCATCTGTGAAGTACCTGCATTTCTAAAGCTCTTATCATTGTGGTGCTCCTGCAGAAATGAACAGGAACATGTTAAAATTTCAAGGAAATATGTTTCCTGCCCCCTTTCTCTTTTTTTGCTAAACAAATGAGACCGTTTCAGCTTCACTGATGAGTGGCTGCACCATAGAGGTGTATCATATTCAGAGTCACACTATGCTCCACAAGAGCTGAATGTCATAGTAGATTTTTCCAAACTCCCAGTGACTCTCTGTTTACAAGTTTCTCCAGAGAGGCTGATGTAGACACTGTTATCCCAGCAATGTATAGCTGGGCTTTGTTATGGGCTATCTGCATGAGAAAACAAAAAAAAAAAAAAAAAAAACCAAAAACAAAAACAAAAACAAAAACAAAAAAAAAAACCAAAAAAACCAACAAAAAAAAACCCAAACCCAGACATCTGCATTCCTTGATAACAAACCCAGATAGTTTAATTTTTTGTGCCACTTCACCATGACTGTTTTTGCTGGGGAATTTTTGGTTTGGTTTGTTTTTACTACAGGAAATTCCTTTACTAAGAACATTTTAGCCTTGCAATCCAGAGTATTTTATTTCTCCAAATGGAGTTGAATTCTGTTCTCATTTGAACTATTGGGTATTTTGCTTGGATTTAAGATTCAAGAATGTGACACAAACATAGCTATCATATCACCCAACACAGATATCAGCCATATCACCCATGCCTGTAACGAGAAAATAAATACACCCAAATTACTAAGCAATAAAGAAGCAGATGAATGGATGGGATCAGGTCCATCTGCATTCCCTTTTCAATGTGGTCTGATGTGTTAACAGGAGCTTTGATCTGGTTATTACTATGCTGCAGATGTTGCCCCTGGTTGCCCTGGATCTAATGAAGCATATCAGGGGTCCCTAGTCATTTAAATGGACTCTGAATCTCTCCTGCTATATCTAGGAGATTTACTCTAAAATCAATTATATTTGCTCTAAAATCAATACAGCTAGTGCTTTAACATGATCAGCACAAGAGAGGGAACGGGAGGTTGATGCAGGTGGCTGAGGTAGGGAGAGAAGGGAACCAAGCAGACCATTTATCAGGTTGATACCATGGCCTGAGTGCCTGCTCTGCACACAGAGCGTTGGCAGTTCCTGAGCTGGCCATCAGGATTGTCATAGGGAATTTCTTCTGCCTTCATCCAAAAACCTTGAAATGTTTCACAAACACTAATGAAGTTCTGTGAAGTTGTATCCTGTTCCTGTTGATGAAACTGGATTTGTTTTGAAAAACCAAAAAAAAAAAAAAACAAAGGCAAAACCAACTTGCCTTAAGTTAGAGCACAAGTCAATTGCATGGCTGAGAATAAAACTTGAGATTCCAGATCCTTGGATCCCAAATCTAACCTGGTGGCAGTGCTACATACAGAAAAACTAAAATTTATCCAGCTAAATTGCTATCTCCATGCTACAATTTTCCATGGCTTTGCAGAGAAAAAAAATTTCAGACATAAAGTGAAGATAGGAAAAACCAGCCTGGCAAGGGTGATATGTGTTCAAAATCTATCATTCAAAGGAAAACTCCTCTCTGTGCTTAAATATATGCAGACTTTGTTGAAAATACATTTGCCCAAGTTGCAGTCTGCAAACTATGGATATTTAGCATCTATGAAAAGGGTGCATGAGGCCTGGTTTTTAGGGTTTCTCAGCATGCAGGCTGACCCATCCTGTAAATGTGGGTACAATGTAACTCTGCCAGCCTATAAGTTAAAGAGGGTAACTTTGCCACCATCTATACTTGCCCAAAGTGTTGTGGACAGACACCTGCAGGGGAAGTGTGTATTCCCAGAGGAGAGCCGGCTGGACATGCCCACCTGTGGCACAGAGCTTGCTGCAGCTCCTCTCTGGCCACATCCACTGCCCCACTGCAGCCCCCAGGCTGTGCTCCTCACCAAGCTGGTGTTTAACCTGGGCACCCCTGCCCGAACTGCTGAAGTTACACCTCTCATTCCACCTCACCAGGCACCCAATCATGCAAAAACAGGTCCCTGATCCTCACAAACAGGGGTCCTGTGCACGCCCCAGCTATGAGCAAAGGCCTGCAGGACACTCGGTGAGCAAAGAACTGCACTGTGCCCCTCTCCCAGACATTTACAGGGCTCAGGCTCTCTGGGCTGCTGTCAGCTCCAGCTTGCATAGCCATGACAAAACTCATCAGCACACCAGAGTCCAGGCTGAGCACTGCCATGCTCCAGGACGTGGCAGCAGGGAAGGCTGTGCCCCCTCTCCTGGGACAGGCCCCGTCTCACAAGCAGAGACACCCAGGCAGCAAGGCAAGCCTCAGCCCAGCTCACAGCACCAAGCTGGTGCTTGGGACCATCACACTACTTTTCTCACGCTGAGTTGAATATTGCCATGGTGCAGAGCTGACTATGATTGGATAAATGTTTCCATGCAGACATGTTGACAGGAATGAAGCTGACTGGTCCTTCTGGATTTGGTTTGGGAGATTTTTTTGAAGGACAAAGCATTTGGTTGAGCTGAAGGAAACAGAAGATAGTATAAAAATACAACATAAGTGATACAAAAAATTATATGGTATTTTAAATTCTTTTTCTATTTCAAATAATGTAAAATGTCATTTAACAGGAGCAAGGAAATTTGATTTTACACATACATAAATGTACGTGTAACTATATATGTGAGGAGGGAGTGTTGTATAACTACATTTAACTATACTGCATGCCTTTAATAAAACTTTCCTGTGGAAAACTCTTAGGGATTTTTAATCCAGGCAGCTAACCATAAAGTTTTCTCCTTAACAGTAAATTATGACAATTGCCCAAGGCTTTAACATCCCTGCGTTTTGCTCTCTGCTTTGAATTAGATTGTGATGATCAATATTAATAGTCTCTGCTCAGATATGGTCACTGCAAAACCAAGATGAAACTGTCTTTGCCTCTGAATTTTACTGCAAATGTGAACATTTATCAACACTTACTCAAGACATAAATGAGAAAGAGAACAGCTATATCATGAAATAAAGAGCTTAGTTAAAATTTAACATCCCTGCCATGCATCTCGAATATTTTCCAGAAGCAAATGTAGATAGTGGTATTACAGGAAAGACAGCAAAATCTATGAATATTTGTGATCAACATAAACTTTGTCCATTCCTAACTGTTCTAGGGAGTAACAAGGCATAAAATTTTCTTTGTGTGATCACAGCTTTTTCACACTAGGTCTCAGACATACTCACAGCAGCTTTTTGTCTCCAGCCGTCATTGTTTAGGATATAAAAATTGCCAAAGCATCTATTTAAAACAACAATATAACCCAAAGGAGCCCAAGTACCCACCCCCTCCAGTGCCATCAGCTGTGCTGTATCCAAATGCCTTTCCTTCAGCTGGGTGGTTTTGCTGCACACACAGCATGAAGAGACAGCTGCCCATGCTTGGGTTAGCCCAGGACATGTCACCCTGTGCACCAGGGCTTTGGCCTGACTGGCCTGACACACTTCTGGCCTGACTTTGATGTCAACCTAAAGTTCACCTCTGCTGCTTGACAAGACTTATCTTGAAACCTTTTGCTTGGGCTCTTTGATGGGACTCATAAATGCATCTGCAAGGCAAGGCAGAAAAGGTGTTTGCCCAAAAGAGCTAGCAAGGCCAGGGGGAAATCTTTCAATAAACCATTGGTTAAAAGCAGTAGTTCAGATGTTTGAATATCAAGTGGT